>NC_092422.1:127904650-129151151 GCF_036169615.1 Heliangelus exortis | reverse complement strand
GTCAGACTTCAGAAATGGAAGTTTCTACAATGTGAATCATCTAACATGTTTACTGTAGATTATTTTGCCAATAATAACTACTTAATCCCAATGGACTTTCTCTGAGGAAGAAAGGGAGGCAGCACAGTAAACATAACACATGCTTCGTGCATTAAAAAGAAAACAAAAATATTTACTCAAGGTCACAGCATGAGACTTTTGCAGGTTTAGCTATAGAATTACTAGCTACAGGCCATGGATGAAATCCTAATTTACATTGCTTTTTTTTTTTTTTTTAAAGGCACATCTAAATATTTTGCATGATTTTTCTTCCATCTGCTGTGTAACGAAAGTATAAGTAAAACATCTAGATCCTCAATCTAAATTTCAAAACATGCCCCAATTTTGCAGTACTGTGAAGCTTTCTTCGTAAGTGAAGTGTGCACTACTGAGATTATTTTAAGATCTGTGTATAAGCAGGTGTGATAGATGATATTTTGCTGGACTCAGAATTTAATTGAAGCAGTCTCAAAAAAACCTAACTTTTCCATTAGGCTCTTATGTGAATTTGTTTAGATGCTGCAGTACAGGACCTAATGTTGGTAAGATTAATTAGAAACAATTAAAGGTGTGGAATGGGAAGGTGGCTATGAAATGCTCTTGTGGAAGAAGGTGCAATGACAAATTATATTATAAGATCTAAGTGAAAGAAATAATAAGCACTTCCTAGTGACTATGAAGAGGTATGTATACTTCACTATCTTACCTTAATTTATTTCGAATTTTAAATAGGTCTGAGAATACTGCGAAGTCCACAGCTGATATTTTTACTCTTGTCAGATATTGGCAGCTACAGATGTTCTGCAGTGAATCACGATGAAGTGATACAGAGCATGAGTACAGTCATTTCTTGTCATCTTTCACCTGAATCTAGGAACGTATAGTTTGCAATATTGAAACAATTGATACTTTTGAAGGGAACTATATTTTGCATATTAACATGACATCTGCTTAAATGCTTTATCTTAGTAAACTAGGAAAACTGAAAAGGATACTTAAGAATAGCATACTTATATGCCAGTTTGATAGGGTAGTTGCTATGCCTTCAGCAACCCAATTTTCTCATGTTTTTTTGAATCATGGTAATTATATAGAAATTCCAGAGGGCTTTTTAGATTGTAAATCCAAACCCTGCAAAACAAAATGCAAGAAACAGTTTTTCAGACATGTGAGCTTTAAAAAATGCTTCCCTGAAGCAGCATTATGATTTCCAAATGAACAATGCTTTGAAATACAAAATGTACAAGTCACCCAATTTATTGAAAACTATCTGTTACTGTCCTCCATTGAGTAGTCCTCACTTATTTTCAGTGTACACTTTTGACATTTTAATAAGAATAACTTGAAAAAAATGACCTACTATTTTGTAAAAGTTTATTTTGAATAGTTTAGTCCTGTATATAGGTATAGCTATGAATGCTTCCCCCTGCTTCTCATTGTAAGATGATACAGCCTTTTGATTCCTTGGGAAGCAAGCTCATCTGCTGATACCTAAGGTGCATAATTGCCTCATAATATTCGTAGTTCTGTATTTTCTTGTCTTGAAGCCCTGCTTTTTTTGGGTAATATGTATAGTAGATTAGAAGGCAGTAGCTTGCTTTTCAGTTTTAACTACTTGTATGGTATGATTCAGGTCTCTGTCTTTAGAGAAGTGCATGAGATCTGGCAGAATTAAATGTGCATGGCAATCTGACATGGGTTGTCTAACCACAAAGCCAGAGTAGTACCAGCAGATGCAGCAAGATTCTCTAATGACTGCAGAAGCACTGGATTTCTGGAGGGAGGGACAACAAAAACTCAGTAAATTTGAGCATTGGCTTCTGATCAGATGCATGGCTGGGACACAGAGGAAAAATTACAGAATCATAGAATGCCAGGTTGGAAGGGACCTCAAGGATCATCTAGTCCAACCTTCCTAGGTAAAAATATAGTTTAAGTGAGGTGGCCCAGCACCCTGTCAAGCTGATTCTTAAAACTGATCAGTGTAAAGGAATCCAACACTTCCCTTGGGAGATTACTCCAATGTCTAATTTTTCTCATGGTGAAATATTTTCTTCTGGAGTCCAATTGGAATCTCTGCAGAAGTAACTTGTACCCATTAGCCCTTCCCTTTTTCATGTGGCTCCATGTAAAAAGGAAATCTCCTTGGCAGCCAAGGATGGAGCTTTCTGTGTTGAATAGTGAGGGCCTGAGTGCTTGATGTGTCTGTAAAATGCTCTTGTCACATTGTAACTAAGCTAGTTAGTTTTCAACTTGGGTTTTTGCAGATTTATTAGTTGGACCAATAAAAATGTATTTACAGTTTTTCCTAAATTTTGCCTTTTATTCTGTTAGACATTATAGAAGAATTTGTAGGAGGTATCTTTACAAGAGAATAAAATTGGTCTCATTCTGTTGGGCTGTGCTTTATCTTTTTTTTTACTTCATACTGCTTTTTTTCCTACATCTCTCTATCACTGGCCTTCCTTCTCCAGCAGACCTTTGAATGCTCCTGTTTTCTTCTTCAAACTACACATATTACATATATTTCTATCTAATCTTACGCTGCAGGACTTCACAGAGCCACAGAAGAGGTGTGAAATGGGTATATAGAAACAATATGGGAGAAGAGATTCAGGGGTAGTAATGTCAGTAGGCAGAGACAAAATACTAGAAAACAGCAGTGAAATCTGGTAATGAAACCTTTGTTTTGCAAAGAGTCATCCATGATGCTTCCAAATAGCAACTCTCACATGACTTTAGATAATTTAGTATTGTTTACTTTTAAAGTTCCTTACTGCATTCAGAGCAGTTGATGAGCAAAGGCAGCTCCATTAAAAAATTACTGTAAACCTAGTGTTGACAACAGTCTTTAATCTTAACAGTTGAATAGAACTGTCTTAATACCTTACATTAATTACAGTCTAATTCCAGGGTATCCTTCAGATTAATTTTCAGTTTACCTGCATTTATTGTCATATCTTAAAATGAGTGCATCCCAAAGAAAAAGATTACAAGCGCTGAAACTAATTGGCAAAACTTCCCGAAAGGCAGGTTTTGATAGGAAACATTGTATTATTGCACAAGAAAACATATTAATCTGTGTTTCTGTGCTGATTTTAATGCAGCCTTAACTGTATCATTGTGGTTTGTCCCTGCTTAACGAGATTTATGCTAATGCATGCAATTAGTAAACTGGCTTGATCAGACTGAGAGGTGTATGATAAATACACTTCTAAAACTCCAAAAGCAAAGAGATTGCAGACTCATTCTCCTCCAGTTTAAATGTGTTCTAACATGTAGCTTCTTTCATATTACCTCTGTCTCACGAAATACAAGAAATATTACCATGAATCTTGGGACTTAAGTCAAAAATGTATGCAGGTTTCTTGACTGAGGAAATCTTACAGAAAATCTGAAGTTAATTTAATGACAAAGATGCTGAATCCATGTTTGGAAATAGAAATTATTCTTAAAGAAATAACCCACAGAACTGTAGGAATTTTTTTTTTTTTTTTTTTTTTGTGTGTGGTTTCACACCCTGAATCTTGCAAGTGTCAGTTGACTATCTTTGCTTCCTTCATGTGCCTTATGACTTTAGCTTATCCTCTTCTGCATTTCCAGCTACCTATAACCTCTTGTTTGTCTTCCTTCTACTTTTTCCCCTGTTTTATCTCCCCTGCCATTGCAGGCTGGAAAAGAGCCAGCAAAGTGCTACAGCTAGTTTTGAAATACATCATTAGGTGCAGGCAAGTAATGAGAAATCAGGCTGAACAGCACAGATAATTGTTGGCATCACTGCACCACCTTTCCTTAATGGAGGGGCTAAATGGAGATGGGTTTTTCTCTCTGTACATTAATTTTTGTGCAGATTACAAGAACTTAATAGTCAAATTTGGTTAAAAATGGAGAGTGTCAGAAGTGATTAGTGTGCTCCTAACAAAAAACAGATGGACAGCAAGATCACATAAGCTTGATTTCCTTAGAAAACTGATCTGAACTCTTGATTCTAATTATGTGAGGATTGATTTTATCAAATAATTTAATGGAAAACATGTTATTAAGTTACTTAAAATATATTTGAACTTGAAATACTAATAATCTAAATTCTTTATTTTAGCCCAAGCTTATTGTAACAGCCAGTTTTGGAGTAGAACCAAAAAGGAAAGTGGAATACATATCTCTCCTAGAAGGAGCACTGGCAATGGTACAGAGCAAGCCTGATAAAGTTCTCATTTACCAGCGACCAAATTTGGTGGGTGTATAGTTGTTTTGCCTTTAGTTTGACTTTCAGATGTGTTTGTAGAGCGTGTTTGTTTTTTCTTTCACAGGTGAATTTGTTATTGTATCTATTGTAATTTGTTTGTTAATTGTATGGGGGAACCTTAAATTCATAAGATATGAATAGTATATAGAACTAATGCAGTAGAGGGATTACTGTGCTGAAAGTTGAAAATAGAAAATAGAGTATTATGTTGTTTTTTGACCCACTCTCATTTATTCCATCTGTTTTTCTTTTGACCATTTTCTGTTTTACAATGGGCAGGGCAATGTTCCTCTTGCCCCAGGTCGTGATCTTGATTGGGAAGAAGAGCTTCAGAAAGCACAGTATCATAAATGTGTCTCTGTTCCCTCAGATCATCCACTTTATATTCTGTATACATCTGGAACAACAGGCTTGCCCAAGGTAAAGGACTATCTGTAATCTAAGTGTCTGTGACCAGCCTATTTGAAGTTTAATTAAGAAGGTTGAAAATGTTTGCCAGAGGTCAGTGCTATAAATGATAAGCATTGCTAGAAATTGCTTAATCTCGTGTTTTCACATTTCACTACTTTCAAGTCACAGCCTAGGAATAAATCACATTAAATTGTAGTAACATAAAGCTAAACTGCATTTACTTTAAAATGTTTATACAGGATAGACTTTTGAATACAGTGAAATATCTTTTATACATTTATATCTTCCATGTTTTAACTGTTTGAGATAAGTATAGTACAGTCACTTCATGGGAGGATTAGTTAATATATCACTTGTATGATTGCATTTATTGCTGAATAGTCCTTGACATGGTTTAGGTCCAGCCAGTATCAACCAGACCTCCATTTGCTAACCTCCCACCCCCACTGTGGGACAGGGAAGAGAAAATCCACCCAAAACTTGTTAATTGAGACAAGGGGAGAGAGGTTTGCATTTTCCAATTATGGTAACAGGCAAAAAACAAACAGATTCAGGTTGGGAAGAAAAAAAAAAAATCTACAAGGAGAAGGAGAAAACATAGCCAGATCTTAAAACCTTCCCCCTGTCCACCCCTCCCTTCTTCACAGCCTGGAATTCTTCACTTCTTCCTCCCCCTCAGTGGCACAGAGGGACAAGGAGTGAGGGTTTAGGGTCAGTTCACCACCTTAGGGGAAGAACTTGTCACATTCCTCCCCTGCTCCAATGTGGGGTTCCTCTCCTGGGAGAGAGTCTTTCATGAACTCCTCCAGGAGTCCCTCCCGTGAGGTGCAGTCCCTCAGGCACAGACTGCTCCAGCCTGGGCTGCCCACAGAGTCACAGTCTGCTTGGGGAGCAGTCACCTCCTCTGGCCCCGGTTCCTCCACAGCTGCAGAGCCATATCTGCCCCTCTCTGCAATCCTGCACAGGCTGTTTCTTCACGTCTGCCCACCTGTGACACTTCAGGGGCTACAAATCCACATTTATCCCACCATGGTCCTTCAGGGACTGCTCCACCGTGCTCCTCTATGGGCTTCAGGGGGCAGCTGCCATCTCACCATGGGCTGCGATGAGATCTCTGCTCAGGCACTTTCTCCATGTCCTTCTTCACTGACCTTGGTGTCTTTACTCTGGCATTTCTGTCTCACCTCCTTCTCTGCTCTATGGGTATTTTTTAAAGTATTTTTGCAGTTGAATATGCTACTCTCAGAAGAGCATCCAGCTTCCCATGTCTGCTTGGCCTTGGGCAGAGGCAGGGTAGGGATTGGAACCACTGGAGCTTCCGGCAGCTTCTCACAGGAGCCACCCCTTTGGCCCTCCTCTTTTCCAAAATACCACTACACTAACCCAGGACATTATTGATTATTTCCATATTAGGTATTCTTCCCATAGGTAATATGTAATGAATGATAATACAGATTAAATGGAATTAAGCATGTTCTAAAGGCCTGTGTTACTGAACAGTTCTGAGAACATAATTCCCATGAAAATTAATGTTTTGACGGGGTAATTGGAAGCTAACATAGGGCATTCTTTGAAATTGTTTGCTTTCAAATTTCAATTAGTGTTAATGATACATTTTTAAAAGATCTTATTTTAAAAGCAAACATTTGAGTGTTTGCTTGGTACTTACAGTTCTCTTCCAAAGTGTAGAAGACGAGTATAATTTTCTGCAGGTGGTCTTACCACCACAAATCCAGAGATAGTATAACACAGGGCTTAGAAAATTATTTACTGATATGGCCTGTAAAGTTCAGAATCCACGACAAAGTAAGGGAAAACCAATGTAAATTTTTGCTGAGAAAAATGTCTTCTGCTTTTGGTTTGAACATGAACACTTTAAAGCAACTTTAAAGTGTCTTGAATTATTTCAATATATTGTCAAAAGGTCCAAGATAAGATAATTTTTTACAACAGGTAACTTGACTGTTAGTTTCAAAATGCAGTATGTCAGGGATAAAAGTTTGCAGAAGTTTATATCACTCTATTGGCTCTGGAGAATAATATAGACATCTTAGTGAATGAATGAATTACCCTTATAAGAGGAAGATTTTCAACTAGCACTAAGCTATAGAGAATAAGTTAATGAATAGAATAAGTTTTTTATGCATTTAAGGAACTTGCTTTTAGATGGTAATGCAAGTGAAATGACTCAGTTAAAACCTTCATAACAAAATTTTTGTTAATCTTAGAGCAGAGAAGAGTTACAAACTGAGATTAACAAAGGCAGTCTGCCTTCTGGAATTTGTTAAGTGTTAGCTAACCATTCTCTGCTGTGGCAATCTCCATTTTAATGAGTTACTCTTTCTCTACCATCCTTTGTTTCTTGGATGAGGCTGGAGGTGCCTGTTTCTACTAATTACCTGGAGAGAATGTACTGTGCTTAGCATAGATAGGTAGCTTCATTGTAATGACTTCACTGTAGACATTTGTTTGGGCAAGTGAGTATCTTTACCTGGAATACAGTTCAAGACATCAGGAATATGTTTTGCATTCATGTGTATATTTCAAACTAGATAGTAAATCTTTCAAAAATAGACATCTGATTTTCTGACATCTTTAAAAAAGTCAGTACAGAAAGAGGGATACATTTCAGGGAGTAATTCAGTTATTTTAAGAGACCAGTTACTCCACAAGAGCTTCTCTTTTCCAATGATGATACAGAGAGAATTGAAACTAAAACATGCCTATCATTTAGATAGCCAGTTTAAGTGAGGTAAATACTCAATCTCTTATTCTTTTCAGCATCTGTTCACTAAATATTTGTATATCTGACTTATATGAGAATTAGATTTTAATTGAGTATCATTGCATCCTTCACATATCTTAAATATTTGAATTTTCTCATTCAGGGTGTTGTCAGACCAACAGGTGGCTATGCAGTTATGCTGAACTGGACAATGTCAGCTGTATATGGACTCAAACCTGGTGAGGTAATTCTGCTTAAATGTCATGTAAATGTTTTCAAACTTCTCTTAAAAAATCCTCACTATATATATGGTTTTATGCCGTTTTAGGTGTGGTGGGCAGCTTCTGACTTAGGCTGGGTTGTTGGTCATTCCTATATTTGCTATGGACCTCTTCTCCACGGGAATACTACAGTTTTGTATGAGGTATGATCCATTCTAAAAAGCAAGCCTTTGAAAAGCAGCATCTCTGCTCGTTGATCCTGATGACCCTGTTTATGCCTGTCCATTTTTTACACCGTATATATTTATACTGTGTATGTGCCTTCAGTGTTAATACACTCCCATCTATTACAGTAATTCTTAAGGAAAACTTACTTTACTGTCCTTCAAACTTGTCTTCTTCATCTGTGTGGCTGGTGATGTTCATCAGGGCAAGGAACTCCAAACCAAGAGACGAAGGAATGGCAGCTGGTGGAAGGTACCAGCTTCAGCCACAGGCTGTTAAACTTCCTACTGTGGATCTAGAAGAGGATGTTTTGTGAGGCTGGAGGTGACAAATTCTTACTAGATCTGTATTGGAGGCAACTGGGAGCTCTGTGGTTGGAGCCAGAACTCTTAAGAAAATTTGTCTTCTTGCCTCCTCTACCACTCAAGGCACCTGAAGCTAAGACTCCCATGACATTCAAGGCTTGGTCTTTCCCCTTGGGGATGAAACTCAGTAGGGTGGAGCAGTGACTAGCCCAAAAAGAATGGCCTGCTGCACTCTAACTTTGGTGCTCAAGAAAGCAATTACTCTGTCTCTTTTGCTATTCTGTCAGAAGTTATTATTGATTCTCTAATCACTGGTCAAGAAGATATATTGTTTCTTGAACCATCTTCACTCTTAAGGGAGTGAATCCAGTATCCACCAGTGACAGTGAAAGACATTTTATGTAAATACACCAACACTGTTGGCTCTAATGCATGCTGAAACTTGGCACTTGCACTGACTTGACATTAGGGATTCTTGGTATATCCCAGCTACTCCAGCACTGTGCATAGTGAAGTCAACCTAATCATTGCTCTGTCTTTTTCAGCAGTCCTAGAAGCAGAAGTTGGTTTAAATCTTCCATTGTGGATAACCTGATAATCTCTGTTGAATTGTAGTGGTAATTAGAAATGTGTGAACCATTAAAGGAAATCTAGTGGCAACTCATGTCAGAGCTTACAAGAACAGCAAAAGTATAATGAATATGCTGGGAAAATGAAAAAGCATTTGAAACAAGCTTTGATGACATTGTGAATATACCAGTGGTTAGAGCAGCATCCGTACCCAATGTCTGTGGAACAGGGGAGTTGGTGTGACATGGTGGAAACATATGGATCATTGTAAGCATGGAAGTTCTGCCTTAGGAAATGTGTGTTATGATTAAACTTTCTCAATTTTTCTGCTAATACACCATGCAAGTGAAGATGACCATACTAGAACAGAAATGGATTGTTAGTGTTTTTAGGAGCAAGCATTAACAGAACAGTTCTGTGGTGTCTGCACAGCCAGTTAAGTTGGTATTGGTTGAGATGTGCTTCACTGTTTCAAATTATACACTGATGGAGGTGGGTAGCTGGTAAAGGGGTTGTGCCTGAGTCATGAGTAAATGTATTTCTCAATCCTATTAATACTGAAGAATTATGAACAGTTGTAGTAAGGCAAGGTTGCTTCCAAAATTGGATGCTGCTGCACCAAATGCAACAGAACTGGCTAGTGCTTCCTACATCCTGTTTTGGAAGTTAGAAGTACACTTTACTGCTCGAAGTTCACTCTATAAAGAAGGATTCTGACAAGCGTAAGGTGCCTCTTGAAGCACTTCAAGGATCCTCAAGTCCAGGAAAACAATGGTAGCTAGGGGTGAGTCTACATGGTATTTCAAATGACAGCAGTAGTGTAGTTCTGAAAAAAAGTGTCTGATGGTTTTTAGTTATAGATTTGGTTCACAGAGTGGTTTTAGACAAATGAGTGATACTTTTTACAGAGAAAGCTAAAGACAGGAGACATGTCACTTCGGATAAAAAGGATAGTTCAATGAGTGGGACTTCATTGCTGTGAAGAGCAAATGAAAAGCACACGTGCCAACAGAAAGCTTTAAAACTGTCAAGACCTCCCCCTTATTCTGAACTGCTATTCATGCTATGCAGAAAGGCCAAATGCTCTGGGCAGCTTCATGTTTGCTAATGACTGCCAGATGTCTGCTTGTTCTGACCTTCAGCTGCTACTTAATTCCTTCTAAGCAGTGACTTCTGCCATTTTCACCAGCCCTATTTCTTTTGCCATTCCTTCTTTATCAGCAGTATCCAGAACATTATAAAAATAATCTTCCTTTTGTAATACGACATTTTGCAATAGTGACAACTGTTGCTTTGGTGTCACCAGTCCTGGGACACAGTCTAGGGAAAAGTATGGTAATGGTGTTGCACATGTCCACATGCCTGGAACCCCCAGCAGACCCTTGCCAGGGAACATGCTGGAACATTCCTTTGGCCCACTCTCTGCCACAGCAGGCAATGGGAACTGCAAAGTCATGGCCTGGATGCCTGCCCCAGTAAGTGCTCTTACGTATTGAATGGGGCAGTGTTTAGGAGGTTTCTGGCAGAATCAGGACACTGGTTGCAAAGCTGTGGAAAGGCAGTGTAAGACTCTAGGTTGACTGTGAGAGCTGCTGTGCCTTGAGAGATGATTCCCCAGGGAAGCTATCAGGGAAGCTGTAAGGGAAGTTCTGTGGGGCCACAAGCTCCATCCCAGACCACGTGCCCCATCCCAGCTCTGCTTGTGTGCCAGGCAGAGTCCTGGCAGCTGCATAAGCTGTGGACACTGTGTGCCTTGATGACACAAACCTCCTAAGCTCCTGCACAAACCCCAGCCACCCTAGCTCTTCCTCTCCTCAATGAAGTGTATTAAGACCTACTCAGTGGTGGTACCAGTGCTGGTACTTCTGAGCACGTCAGATCCCATCCCTGTCCTGCAGTCAGCTGCTTGTACAACAAATATCATTCAAGATGATACCATTTCTTTGAAATGCAGTGGTTAAAGTAGTATTTGTTGGCAATATATTAATTTTCCTCTGCCCCAAGTCACTCTCAGGAAAGATCATAAAGGGAAGTGTGCTGTGGGATTGATTAAGGCATAGTTGGATTAGCCAGATTTGCCCAAGACATATGATTGAAGGCACCAAGGGAGTGTGTGAAATGCACAAATGTGGAGAAGGAAAAAACTGAGAGTATTTGGCATCAATGCCTTTTATTGCATAATAACACATGCCAGATACAAAGACATTGATATACAAGTCTTCCTGCCATCCCAATCCATGCACCTCCTGGATGCTCAGTGGGTTGATGACTGTTTTCAGTGAAGGAACAGACAGAGTCCTGCCATCAGTGAACTGCTGGATGTACCACCTGTGGATGCAGAATGTTTGGTGTTTCGGTCTGAAGGAAGGTTGCAAAGTTGTCCTCACAGGTGATTCAGGCTAAAAGAGATACCATGAATTTGGAAGTTACTGGGAACGTGCACAGTGTCTGTCCCACATAGCCCAGTGTCTTTCAGATGATCAAATGTAGATTGTGGTTTCATTATGCATTCAGTAAAAGCACAGTTAAATGAGGCCTGTGCTTCATTGTTGTCAGTGTACTTTATGTTATGGGGTGCAAGGGTATGCAGCATTTTTTGTGATGTTCATTGGCTTTGCGAACCAATAATGAATGGTCCTGTCCCTTCTTGGCAGGAAGGTACTGGCCTGTGTTTTGGTTCTGTGACCACACATATGGAAGATAGGGAATACAGAAACTTTATGGTGGACCTTGATGTCTTCATGTGAACTGACATGATACTATCATCTGCATGAAACAGATAAAAGTGACAGCATGGCACTTCCTAAACAAGAAGGCTTTTCAGTAAAGGGAGCAAAGATCTGTAGGGTAGCTTTCCAACAGAAGACTTTGAACTTCTGTTTTCGTCCGAAATCTAGTCTAAAATAAGCCTCAAATAACATCTAATAGAAGAGGTAAACAGCTTTGGCATGAAATGGTTGGATCTACTAATCTGTCCTCATTCACATCACTACTAGCTCTGTAAGCAAAGTGTGTGATAATCTATGTTCTCCTGTTCATGTTTCATGTTATTTGACATGGTACAAAGTTTATGTTTACTGGTGCATCCAGTAGGAATAACACTGGTAATCTGTTGCAGACCAGCAAACTGTGCCTATGTGACACTTGTGTGTATTGCTTTGAACAGAATCCTGTTTATTATTTTTGTAATAGAAGTATGTAAAATAAGAAACAAAATGCAGTGTTTAAAAGCAAATGAAATCTTGAGGTCTTAAAAGTGTATTTTGGAATTTGTTCTTTTCTTTGTGGTTAACTTTTAACTTTGTGGTTAACTTTTAGAAGTATTAGCTTTTTCTTCTGTTCTTGGAAAGACTGGATGTTGTGTTAAGTTATTCTAGGAAATGAGTTTTTATCAGGATGTTTTAATTGCACATAATATCGTGATCTGTAGGGTCTAAAGCAAATAATTTTGCTTTTTAATTTGTATGCATATGTTTGATATTTCAGCAATTACTCCAAAAAGCAAGCTTGCAAAACAGGTATTTTTATTTAAATCTTACAAGTCCACAATTGTAACAATGGGCACAAAGTGTTTTTTTCTCCTAAAAGGCTAAGACACGAGAAGCTCATATGCCTTAATGCTCCCAACCAATGACTGCAGCAGCAGGAAGAAAACTGAAACAAATATCTGTTGTTAATTTGAAACTCAGTGTGCCTTCTGCCCAGATAAAGTTTACTGACTTGCTTGCTGGGAGTGTTGATGGTTACATTTTGCAATCAATGTCTTATTGAAATACATGATGCAGAGAATATCAGCATTGCAACTATGGCAATAAAATTCAGCCATTCGTCTGAGAAATGCTTATGCTCAGCTCTTTTTTGAAGAGTCTCTGGTGTGGTAAACTGGAGGAATCGACTTGCTTCTGTGAGTTTACAAATCAGCTCAATGTGGAACTTCTAAAAGCTTTTGAGTCAATCAAAAGTGTCAGCTTGCTGATTGCAGGAGTGACACTTGGTTCTTAGTGCATATAAAAGTTCTGAAAGACGTGAGGAAGCAAGGTAATTTCTAGGACATTGCAAATCAAAAGTAATCAAGTAATTTAAAAAAAAAAAAAAAAAAGTGGAATGAGTGTGTTTAAAGCCAGTGGGGCAAAGTCCTAGGAGAGCAACAAAAAGGCAGAATTCAAGAGGAATTGGTAAATGAAAGAATATGTTAAATTCATGAGTCAGACTCAACTCTCTTGCAGAAGGGATTCCTTAGTTACTATGTCTTTCTGTGGAGTCATAGAATGGTTTTGTTTGGAAGGGACCCTGAAGATCATTTATTTCTGATCCTCCTGCAATGGGCAGGGACACTTCCCTCTAGACCAGGTTGCTCAAAGCCCCATCCAATCTGGCTTTGGACACTTCCAGGGAAGGGGGCATCTACATCTTCCTTGGGCAGTCTGTGCCAGTGTCTCACCATCCTGACACTAAAGAATATCTTCCTAATACCTAGTTTAAATGTACCCACTTTCAGTCTGAAACCATTTCCCCTTGTCCTGTCACTCCGTGCTCTTGTAAAAATTCCCTCCCCAGCTTTCCTGTAGGCTCTTTCAGGTACTGGACGGTCACTGTAAGGTCACCCTGGAACCTTCTCTCCTCCAGGCTGAATAACCCCAATTCTCTCAGCCTGTTTTAATAGGCAAGGTGCTCTGGCCCTCTGATCATCTTTGTGGCCCTTTGTGGAGAAGGGAGTACAGTAAGTTTTATACAGTTCATTTGTTCACATACACATATTTATACACACTTTTATAGATTTATAAAACACATTCCCCATACACAGACTGATGTTCATAAAGGTAAGCCTAAAGGCTATATATGTATAGCATTTAGTAATGTAAATATACCTAGATAGATTCTAATCTCATTTTCCCTCCTCATGTATAAGACTTTGTCACATCCCTAACTGTATTTAATCATCCACAGTTTTCATTTATTCAGCTGCTCTATCCACTAGTCAAAAGTATTGTGCTTTTTTCTTTCCCTTTTTTTCTTTTTTTAATTTTACAATCCTATTTCAGCTCTCTTGCTTTTTTAATCAAGAAATTCATAGAGTCACAGAATTTAGGAGGCAGTGAATACATAACATACCTACGTGGTGTGCATCACATGAGTATGTGCATGAGTTCAGCTGAAGAAAGAAACTGAGCTCTTTTCTAGGCTGATTTTATGACCTGCACAATTTAGCTAATGCTCAGTAGTTTTCGAAACATTTCTCCACTTTTATTTAACTCCCCAGTGCTCAGCATAGCTCTAGTGGGCAATTTGGGGGACTTTGGTGTTGTCATGATCTCTACAAATAACTAAACAGAGAATTGCGTCATAAATGACTTTCAGTAAAAAAAATTAAAATAAAATATTAAAAAATAGAAATTAATATTTTAAATTTATTTTAAAGTTTAATTCTATTGTACAAGAGTCCCATTTTCCAGTTGCTCTGGTAAAACTCCAGTGATTTTCCACTAAATTAATAGAATTTAAGGGCTGGGGACCACTGTGGTTGACTTCTTCAATATTTCAAATAACAAGGAGCAAAACTTCACCTGGTAGAAGAAATGCACATTTATGGAATCAAATATTGTATTAGCTTGAATATTAAAGTGCTAGAGTCTAATTAATGTCTAAGCAACTAAAATATGTTAATTAGATTTTTCATTCCAAAGGGATTGACTCACCACCACCATGGTAGTTAAAAAGAAAAGAAAAGAAGTGTAAGAAAAATGTCAGTTTCTCAGAGAAAAGGAAAAGACTGATAGTTTTATAGTAGATATTTTTCACCACTGATAGCCTTGGCCACATTAAAACTGTTGCATGAACTTTGTAGAAGAGAATCACTAAAATATATAGATTAATAGATTTTCATTCTAGCAAGTGTACCATAAGGCAGGAAGAAGGAGGAAAGTGATTTGTTTTTTCAGCAATCTCTGTCTACATGGTCATCTTACAGTGAAGTTTCTTTCTGTGTGAATGCCCAAGGATCAGAGTGGTTACTGTTGTTCTAAATGTACCTCTGAAATTAAAGTGTGTTGGCTGTGAAAAATATAAAAGGGTAAAAAATTATTTCTTTTAACAGTGAGTAATAAAGAAAGAGTTAATATCTATTTGATGTATGTGTCTGCTTTGTGATTTTTTGCTCTTGGTGTGAACTATTAAATAGTAATAGCACATTTCTCATTTTTCTTTGTCTGAGATGCCACCAACTGGGTCTTCAGACAGTGTTCATGACATCAGTGTCATCTTTTTGAAGATTAAAAATGGGAAGAAAAGGAAGACTTCAGTGGACGCAGGGAGAAAAGTAATGTTTACAAAGAGGAATAGCTAATAATTTTTCCTCTGCTCAGAAATCTGTCTTAGCAGTGAATATTAATAAATTTGTAGTCAAAGTTTTTCCTAATAGATTGCCTAATGATGGGGTTTGGGTTAGGGGGTGTCAGTAGGCTGTTTAGGTATGGGGAAAGAGCACCTCATCCTCTTTTCCTAGGGACAACCACTACTGAATATAAACTAGACTGACCTCATATTCTCACTTCTTGAAATGATTTGTTTATTTTTAAATTACTTAGTAGGTGACAACTTGTTGTTTTACACAATTGCAATGGAAATTATGTGCTTTCAGTTTTTACTTGCTGTAACACCATTGTCAAGAATGTGAAAACAGTAGTGAGTTCTTTTGAGTACAGCAAGCTGTGTTGTCGGGTTTTTTTGTTTGGTTTGGCTTGGTTTGGTTTTTTATAACCTGCCCTGTATTGGTTTTGTCCAAGGCATGACAAACTTCAGCTGTAAATAAGGCACTTGAAGTCTCACAGCCCACTCTGGGTTGCTTTTGCTAGAAAGGATTGCAAGCTGTAAGCAATAGGGCAGCATGAGAAGGTCTCTAGCTACTACTGGTCATCCAGTGATGTCAGGAAAAGGCACTTTAGTAGTACCAGTTCTTAGGTCTTTGAATCAAAGCTAGAGTAAGGTAGAGAATGCCCGTACTTGCTAATGAGTCACAAATTAAGGACTTCATTTGAGTGGTCTGGAGCAAAGAAGGAGCTACCGTCCCACACAGAGCTGTAGCAAGGCATTGCTGTGCATGTGGAGCCTTCCTCATGATGCTCTGTGGTGTCCTTCCAGTCCCTGATGTAGCACCAAACCACAGGGTGTGCAACAGCAGCAACATGGTTAAAATTACTCTCATCTGGCACAGCTGTTAGCAACTTTGGGACTTCCAACCTTTCTACTGTCCTGCAAGCCATTATCATGAGCTTACAAAGCAAGCACTAACTCTGGAGTTTGCCAGTTTTGCAGTCATTCTGCTGTCATCCATACCGACTGTATTTATGGAGCAAATTTGGTAGGATGTATCATTTCAAGTCAGAAGTTGAGGTTTGGCAGCATGGCCAGCAGCAGAAATGCAACTGCCTCAATGAACATAGTCTTGAATCCTGATGCATCAGGATTTTATGTGTGCTTTGGTGTCAGCAGGTTTTAGTGAAGTGAATTCCATGTATAATATTTGCAATGCAGAGAGAATTTCTTACTCATAATTCTGAATTTATCTTTAATTGAAGAACCTTGAATTTATCTTTAATTGTTGTTAGGGGTTAACAGAAAGGGACTTGCTAAGATGTTAGAGATGTGTTGTTGGTTATTTTAGTAAAGCTCCTTTTATATGTCTTTCATCAAGTAATCCATCCTCGAGGGTTCTATCCTGAAGAAATCTTCCGGATAGCTTTTCTATCCCCTTGATCATTCTTGCTGCCTGACTATGAATATTCTTTCATAATCATGTATTATCCATCAATGCATTCTGCCTGAGGATATCTGCTCAGTTGGTAGACGTGATAAATTACATGCTAAATCTAGGTACTTCCAGAAAGATGTTCCTATCTGTCTGTTGTCTCAGAGTCTCTTGGTAGGTTATTAAAAGAACGTAATTGCTACTTGAATCCTCCTAACTCATAGAATGTGTCTGTTTCTAGTTCTCCTCTTTAAGTGAGGCAGATCACTCTCTTTCTGACTGTCTTGTTCTTTTTTACTATGCTCTCAGTTTATGCCAACCACACATATTACTGCCAGTAGCTTTTAAGATTAATTTTCATCATCAATATTGATGCATATACTGAATAGCAACAGGTCCTGAACTTATCCCTGCAGAAATCCAGTGGAAGCATCTCATTTACTCATATTCCCCAATTGACTTAGCAATCTGTGAGCAGATTCTGAATTAAATTGCCCTGTGCTTTATTGTTTATACTGCTAACTTTTTTAAAAATCAAAATTGAATGTCGTAATAAGCCTCTTACATCATCTTGCAGTATTTCATAAAATTTCTGTATAATGAACAAGAAATCTCTGGTGATTTTTTTTTTTTTGCAGGTGTTTTAGGCTCTGAAATTAATTTGCACTGTCTCAGATTTGTTTCACTTGTGTCAGGTTTTGTTTATGTGTTTTCTAGTCTGTGAACAGCTGCCAAGGCATCAGGGAAGTTTTCATGCAGAATCAGTAGGAATATTTTACAGTTGGGCCAGACTTATTTTTTCCCAAGTGAGTATTTTAAGTGTCACCTTATTCTTTGGGTATTATTTCCTGTTGACTGTCAGGACAACTTTTGGTTACTTTCCTTATGCTGTTTCTCATTTATTTGTTTTCCTCACAGATCCAAGAATGACACTTCTCCAAACCAAATCTGTTGTAGCTTACTTGTGACATTTAAATATCAACCTGTTGGAGCCCTGCATGTCTACCCACACACTCTTGAAGGTTTAGCTGCTTGTGCTGGAGATGTGTTCAGGCTCAGGGTTGCTGGAGGTGCAGGGCAGAGGCACAGCTGCAGTGTAGCTTGGGCAGGGACCAAGGGCGAGGGCTTGGGTGTAAATCACCTCCTGAGCAAGGGGAAGCTCCTTTCAGCTCTTCTCAGAATTCTATTCTTAGCCAAAGGTGCACAGCTGGAGCATGGCAAACCTGGCCTTGAGCATCATCAGCTGAGCCCCTGGGAGGTTGTGTGTGTGCTCAGGGAACCACAGAGCCCTTTTATAAGCTCTGGACATTTCCATTTGTTCAGAAATGACAGCCTAAATTATTACTGGGATGCTAATCATATTCAGATTGTTCTGCAGCCGAGTTTGTTGTTCCCTGAGGTAATTACAAATGGTGTCAGATCAGTTAAGTATTCTAATTACTGAGAAGTATATGGAAATATGGAGTTTTTCAGTCTGAGACTATTTCTTTACCTGTTAGTCATGTGGGCTTAAACTCCTTATCAGATGGGGGCAGATCCACAGGTATAGTGAAGGTTATACAGAGATGACAGACTTGAATAAACAGGTTCACAAATGTTGATGAGTTGGATGACTACATGAAAGCTGTAATAAAGTGTGTAAGGGCAATGCTTAAAGATGGTGAAATATTTTTTCTTTGAGAACTATGCATTATATGACAGAAAATGTGGCACGACTCACTTTTTTGAAAAGCAGATAGCATTCTTTTGCATTTAATTTTGGTAGTTCAGGATAAGGTATTAGCAAAATGAGCCTTTTTGGCACTGATGATATTTCTTCCACTTTGGCTGGGTTCTCTTTCTCTTGCTTATTTTCTCTCCATTTGCTTCTTCTTGCCTCTCCATCACTTCCAAACCGAAACTTTTCAAGTGTTCATCTGTTTTGTATTTTTTTTTCCTTTTGTGGTGATCCTCTGCTGCAGCACCCCTCTCACCAACAGTCTCTCACCATAGGGTTTGCAAAGCCAATGGGAGGCATCTGACCTCAGGCATCCTGCTGTATTTAAATCTGGCAAATGGCTCTTGCCCAGTGTTCAGGCACAGTTGGACGCAGGGCAAGTGTAGAGTGGGTTGTAGTGGGGTGGGTAGGTGGGAGAGAGGGAAAGGGATGAATTCCAGTCAGCCTGCATCACAGCCAGCCTGCTGCTTGTTCTGTTGGGATGGGGCAAGGAACTTTATTAGTGTGTGTTTTCATAAAGACATTTATCGTGTTACTGCTGCCTCACGATCAGAATAAAAACAGTGAATTCAGTAAATTCTTCAAGGTATTCAAATATCTGTGCTTCTTTTTCATCTTGATAAAATGAAAAGTGTTAATTAGAGTTTTGTATGCTGGAACTATTTATCTATTTCAAATTTGCTTTTACACAGGGGTGGTGAAGGTATGAATTTGCCTTGTGACTGGTGAGCTGCTGTGAAGATGGTGACATTTCAATAGTGAAACTTTATGGGTTGGGGATTCATAAAGCAATGAAAAAGCTGCATTTGCAGTATGAAGATTGTATGTCTCTCTTAACAAGGGCACCTTCCTACTGTGGCCTTTCTAGTGAAAAGGTTATGGTAAATACCAGTAGAGCTAAAGCTCATTCTACATTAATGTCATCTTTTGTAATTTCAGAGTATGTATGGAGCAGCTCATGTACTGTGGTGATTGCATACAGTATGACTGTGATTGCATGATCCTGTGCTGACTGCTTTTCATGTTTGCAGCACCAGAGAAAATTATTTTTTATTATTTTTTTGTTATTATTACATACCTTTGGTCAATATGTCACATTTGATCACTTCTGTTTATAATTCTCCTGGTTATGCCTTCTAGCTCAAGACAATATTTATTTATTAAAAAAAAAAAACCCAAAAAAACCAATAACCACAAACCAGACTGCAGCTTGGTACCATGCTCAGCCCAGACAAGGGGTCTCTGACTTTCTCTCCAGTATCATGTGATGTGTCAGAAAAAGTTGCCAAGAAGCCAGTTGTAAGCAGCTAAGTGGGAATTTTTCCAAAATTGGGAGGAAAGTTCTAGGTAAGAGAAAGCTGGTATTATATCCTGTAGGTCTGTGCACGGGGGTATAGCTACACTACCTCTGTGTCCAGAGACTTCTGGTGCAGTGAGACCATGTGCTTGACAGGATGCTTCAGAGTAAGGGCAGATGTAATCATGACTCCCTCTGCTGCCAATGTAATAACAGCTCTTTGTGTCTGTCTTTTCCTTTGCTTGTCCATTTGTCCTGTTTTCCTAAGCAGCAGCTAGTATGTGATGTGTTCTCTTGAGAGATTGTGCCCAAAGCTTGTGAATTTATTTCTACAAGTGAATATGCTTATGGTATTATTATTTTTAACAAAGCCTTCTTTAAAGTCTTACTTGAAATTGCTTCTGTTGATGTGCTACTGCTGCTGGTACGTGTTCAATCCTTGAACTGTCAAGGAATTACAAGGTTTTTTTTTTATCCTGTGACATTTTAAATTATTCTCTCCATAGGGGAAGCCTGTGGGAACGCCAGATGCTGGTGCCTATTTCCGTGTGCTAGCAGAGCATGAAGTAAGTGCCCTCTTTACTTCACCAACTGCAATTAGAGCAATCCGTCAGCAGGACCCTGAGGCAGCCTTGGGAAAGCAGTACTGTCTGAAAAGGTGAGCTAAGGATACACTGGAAGCAATTCCTTACAGAAACAGGCTGAATGAACTAGGAATAGCAGAGTGTCTGGGGCTTTGCCCACCTCTGCATAGAAGAATTCAAATGACAATTGAGGTGTACATGTATATTTCGCTTGTAAATTCATATTATTACAATTTATTGATAGTTTGGAGGAGATGAAAACTGTTAAAATTATTATGGCTCCAAGCTGAAGAGCTTTTACTGAGTTAGTGTTGCTTGCTCAACCTTAATTTTACTCCACTGTACTTATAATCTGTAACAGTCTTGGATTACGTGAGCACATGCTGTTCTCTTTTCCCACATGACTTCTCATTTCACTGAGTGCTTAGGATCTTCAGTGTTCATCTAATAAACAGCTAGTCAATGAGGCTGCTGAAACACTGGAAAAGGTTGCCCAGAGCAGTGATAGAAGTCCCATCCCTGGAAACATTTAAGGTCAAGTTGGGCAGGGCTCTGAGCAACCTGATCTAGTTGAAGATGTCCCTACTCACTATTAAGGGGCTGGACTAGAGACCTTTAAAGGTCCTTTCTAACACAATGTTTTGTTCATCTCCCAATAACTTAGTTACTGCTTATGGTTTTGTGCTCCAAAGACTGCAGTATTTGCTATCTCGTAATGTTTTAAGGGCTTAATCTCTATACTATCAGCATGCTTCAAAATCATGACGTGAGTTCATCTTCACAAATCCGCTGTGAGATGAGGGAGTGGTATTATCTGTGTTTTGCAGATGGGAAGCTGAGGCACAAAAAAGATTAAGGTCAAAGTCTTCTATTAGTTTTGAATATCCAGTCTAAGCCACTGAACTATGACTATTTCAGAGTTTTTAGCATTTTCTGTTTAAAATACATTATTAGCATTACGTTAATAGCCTCTCACACCATCAGTGGGTGGTTGGTATTTCTATAGGCCGAGTTTCTGTAACTTACAGCAAAAAGTCTGAAAATGAAAGAATTGTGGGTCTGGGCCACATTAAATCTTGAACAATTAACTCAGTGTCAAACAAGGACTGTGTCAGACTGTATAGGCAGTATTCAGTAATAAAGCAGGTTTTATCAGATTTCTCAAAAAAAAAAAAAAAAAAAAAAGGGAAGATGCAAAGCTACATAGCTTCATTAGACCTCCACATTCTTAACTGCTCAGGAAAGTTTTACTTATTAGGATTTATTTATTTATTTATTTATTCCTGAGGTATTCATTACAGGTTCATTATCTTCTACCTCTTTTAAGCACTATCATCATATGCCTTCTTGAACAAGCTCATTTGCAAACTTAAAGCACTATCCTCACATGATGTTTATTAACAAGAAGGTAATTCTGATGCTAGAAATTTAATTGCTTTTTCTCAGCATTTTTTATTCAATGACTAAAATTACTTAGCCTGTTTTTAGAGCATTTATTTCATGGAAAATCTGCTAGCCTGCTCTGTAAAATGTCACATTTTCTGGCCAGATTAGAATTCCAGATAAGAGTCTCCTTTCTGGTATCAGTTGCCCTAAAGTGATCTTTTTTGTATTCAGTCTGTAGTTAATGAGCTTCTCCATTTGTCTGTAAATTTTGATTGTCTCTTAATTCTGTCATCTTTGGCCATGTCATTCTCTGGTATGTGACTTCTCTTTACTAAATGATCTAAGGCAGTATTTAATATCTGGTATTTTTTTTGGATTGTCTTAAGTCATTACTATACAATATCTGAAGACTTTTATCCATAGATGAAAAACCCTTTGGAGCTGTTACAGTCCCTAACTGTTGTTCTATATTTTGATTGCGAGGAAAAATCAGCCTCTACTCATAGACGTGACGTGAATTTACAGAAATAACAGGCTTTACGATTTAAGCAAATCACAAAGATTTATTTCAGGGAAGAGAGAAAATGACACCACCTTTAAAAGAAAAACAGGTTTACAAGAGGAGATATTTTTACATAAACTAGTCACTTTGGGGAGAGAGTTGTTGGAAAGGAAAGGAAAGGAAAGGAAAGGAAAGGAAAGGAAAGGGAACAGGAAAAATGAAAAATGAAAAACAAAAAATGAAAAAGGAAAGGACAGGAAAGGAAATGACAGGAGAAAGGAAAAAGGAAAGGAAAGGAATAAAAAAAGGAATGGAAAGGAAAGGAATAAGGAAAGGAAAGGGAAAGGGAAAGGAAAAGGGAAAGAGAAAGGGAAAGAGAAAGGAAAAGGAAAAAGGAAGAAATAACAAGGGAGCATTTAAATTTTTCACGCTGCATTGTCACCTCAGGCTGTTCATCCTTCTAAATTCAGAGGCATGGCTTTAGTCTCTTGTTATGGGGAACAGGAGGGGTGGCATAGGGTCAGTCATCCTGGCCTGCATAAGAAAAAGTGTGTCCAGCAGGACCAGGGAGGTGATGCTGTCCCTATACTCAGCCTTAGTGAAACCACACCTTGAGTACTGTGTGCAGTTTTGGGCACTGCAGTATAAAAAGGACATTGAAGTGCTGGAGAGGGTACAGAGAAGGGCAGTGAGGCTGATTAGGGGTCTGGAGAAAAGGCCTAATGAGTACAGGCTGAGGGAACTGGGGACTGTTCTGGTTGGAGAAGAGGAGGCTGAGGGGAGACCACATTGCTCTCCACAACTACCTGAAAGGAGGGGGTAGTGAGACAGATGCTGGCCTCTTCTCCCTGGTGATCAGTGATAGGACAAGAGGAAATGGGGTAAAACTCCACCAGGGTATGTTCAGGTTGGATATTAGGAAAAACTTATTCACAGAAAGAGTGGTGAGGCATTGGAACAGGCTGCCCAGGGAGGTGGTGGGGGCACCATCCCTGGAGGTGTTCAGAAGATGGGTAGATGAAGAGCTGCAGTGGATGGTTTAGTGGTTAGGGGCTATAGGGTGGACAGTTGGACTCGATGATCTTAGAGGTCTTTTCCAACCTTGATGATTCTAAATTCAGCATGGTAACATTTTCCAAGATCTTCTGACTTTCCTAGGTTTGTAACTAGATACATAGTAAGCTGATTTTCATTTATCAAAGTTATTATTATGGCTGCCCCTATGATTGTTATTTCTACTGACTTCACCAATAACACCATTCTCAGGCCCTTAGATTTAGCTGGTACAGGGGTGCCTACCTTGGTGACCAGAGTTTCTAAAATATTTTGCTTGAGGAAATTGCTGTTTCTGTATTCTAACTATGGATCTGTAAGTGCATCTAAAAGGCAATAAACTCATCAGTTTTTTATTTTCTTGGCCAAGTGTTGCTGCAGAAAAAAATCTCTGTTAAATTTTAGGGCACATGGCTTCCTGCATTTCATGATGTCTCATCCCATGTTTTACTTGCATCATCTCCAGAGGTAGCTTTAGTCTACATTCTCCTACATTGCATCTCCACAGCAAGGATGTCCCTAGTCCTTGCACTGTGAGAGGCTGCCTTTTATGCTGACAGAGTGTGCCTACCCTTTGAAGAGGAAGAGAGTGTGAATATTCAAAGTATGCTTTTTGTTTTCTGCAGCCTTGTTCTGGGATGTCTGTTGTCTGTAGATTAGAGGTCAGTCTCTAGGGTCCCTCCTAGAGGTATTCCCACTTCTGTGGTCTGACAGGATGATCTGTGCATTTCTCATTCTCGTTTCTGTCACCCCAGAGTTACTTGCTTTTAATTTTCTCCCAGTTTTCTAAATTGCTTTCTGTATTTCATGTAGATGAAAAGATGAGTCTTGTAGGTTTTTTTTTCTTACATGCCTCTGAAATGAATATTTTTTAATGCCCACCATACCTAAGAATTCTGTCTTATTGCACCTGGAAGCCCACAGGTTTTACAAAATCAATGCCATTTGTGTCCAATGCTGAAGGACAAGAGTCAAGTCCTTTGGATAGTCAAGTTCAGCAGTTGTCTTCATTCATAATGGACTGTATGGAGACTTGAAGTGAAATAAAATGTCACTGAAATTGATCTGGCTGTGGTAGAGCATGCTCTAAGAGGGGGACGTTCTGCAGAAGTATTTTTAGTTCCATAGTCTGGTATTGAGCCACATGAAGCTCTGTTCATATCTTAATTAGGCATTCTGTCATCTCAGAAACCTTGAGGATTGATGCAGCACTTGGCAGAATGTCTCTGCAGTTTCTTTTGGAGTGACAGACTGTTAACGAAATGTTTAGTCACTTGCAGTGTGTGTATACCTGTATGCTTTCAGTAAAAGAAAGAAAAAACAGAGTTCTGATACAGAGCCTGAATCTGTGCTTGCCTCTTATCTCTCTTCTCAGCTCTTTCAGGTTTTAAATTGCATCTCTGGGTAAAATTAAAGTGCTGTTTTTGTTGGTCCTATGCCAAGTAGTGAGGATTCAGGAGAGGGGGAGAGAAGGCTTGAGCCCACCCTGTGCAGATACTGCAGAAGGGAAGCAAGTTCTTTGTTCTGTAGTGACAGGGAATGTGCTTGGCAGCTCTGCATTTATCAAGCACATTATTTCTCAGGGTAGGGTTGCACCTGGTGGTTACAAACAGACATTGGCACATCTGAATTGTTGCAGATTGCCACACCTGCCTTCTGGGGAAGGAGGTGAAATTTTCCATTGTGATTTATCTCTCAAACAAACCCAGAAATGCTATGTCTCAATTTTCCCTCTGGTTTGGAACTTATTTCCCAAATATATAATTTCTTTTTCAAAGTCTTCCTTAAATGAACATGTTGAAGCATTTAACAAAATAAGAATGTCCACATCTTTCAGATATTCCTGATTTCCTTTTTCTGAAGTGCAGGAACATCCCTTCCAAATTACAATGCATTCACTTAATGTCTGTTGCTATTTTTTTTCAAACATTAACTTAACAAAGTCAGTGTACTGTAGCTTAGTCATGTGTTAGTGTTGCTCTAGGGTCTTGGATTTTGTTTCAGTTTGGTTTTCATTTTGGTTTTGTTCGGTGAAAAAGGAACCTTTCTCTTTTGAGTCTCTTAAAGGTAAATTACTCTCTAAAATTGTCTTTTATTCTTTGTAGAAGAAGCCCAGAGAGCTAGTTCAGCATAGACATATTTTTTGGGTAGTAAGAGCCAAGTAAGATAAATACCATGAATTGCAGTCAAAAGAAACGATGGCACCACAACACAGACTAGGCATGTACTAGTGACAAAGTATAAAATAAAAAACAGCGGTTCATCTAGTATAGTTGGCCATTTGTTTTCATCTGTATGTCATCTGGACCTCTTGGAGCAAGTCCAGAAGAGGGCATGAAGATGATCAGAGGGCTGGAACACCTCTCCTCCCATGGCAGGCTAAGAGAGTTGAGGTTTTTCAGCCTGGAGAAGTAAATGCTCCAGGGAGACCTAATAGTGTCTTGAAGGGGGCCTACAGGAAAGCTGGGGAGGGGCTTTTTAAAGTGTCATGGAGAGATAGGACAAGTGATAATGGTTGTAAACTGAAAGAGGGAAAATTTCGATTAGACATTGGGAAGAAATTCTGTATTGTGAGGCTGGTGATGCACTAGGACAAGTTGCCCAGGGAAGTTGTGGATGCCTCATCCCTGTAGGTGTTCAAGGCTAGGTTGGATCTAGTGGTTAAGTGGGAGTTGTCCCTGCCCATGGTAGGGGTTTTGGAACTAGATGATCTTAAAGGTCCCTTCCAACCCAAAACATTTAAGCTCCTGTGATTCTATGATCCTATGATTTTGTGATCATGAACCTGAATTAAAATTTTTCTGTTTCTACCTAAGAGGATTGGGTTTTTTTCTTAATTGGAGGTGTGGGGACAATATTATAAATTATTCTTCTCTTTAATATCATATTAGGTGACCACGTCTGGCCACTGTCATGTGCATCCATGACTAGAGAACAGAATTGAAAGAACAGACTAGAATAGATTATTTATATTATATTAGTTCTATCACTGTATATACTGGGGAGTACAAATCAGCATTTTCCTCTCTACTTCTCAGGAAGCTGTGGAGAGCAATGAGATTGCCCCTCAGGCTTCTTTTCTCCTGACTAGTCAAACCCAAAGTCCTTAGCCATTATGTCTATAGGACATTCCTTCCAGTGCTTTCACTAACTTTGTTACTCTCCTCAGGATGCACTCAGGGACTTTAATATCCTTAAAATGTAGGGCCCAGAAATGCACACAGTGCTCAAGCTGTAGGCTGCACATTATGCAGTTCAACAGAGTTTTAAATTGCTCCTTAGGAAATAAGTCCAAAAAACCTGCTATGACAAGAAGAAAAATTATGGTGCAAACATTAGAAAGGTCAGAGCCTTTGCAGCATGCAGTAATATATGGTAATGTCTGGCTTATGATAATTGTGTTTAAGAAAGCTACCATTGACATAGGGGACTTTGCCATTCTAAACAGGGCATGAAGTAAATTTGTAGTGCTTAATGAAGGACAATGAAGTGTGACTAAACATTTGATAAAATATTCTGTCTTTAAAGACTGTGTGTGGGCTTAATACCTATTTATATAGCACTACCTAATTCAATGGTACAAATATATGGATCTCATCTGCCAGGATTGCCAGGCATTGCATCTCTGATATAGCTGCCTGCAGAATGCCCAGTCAAATGAGCTGAAGTCTACTGTGATTAGTGGCCCAAGGCTGCTGAATGTTTTCCTACTGCTATTAGTTAGTAGGATTACTGGGTTTTTAAACTTACTTTATTTATCCATACATAGCCTGCCTCTCCACAGGAAAATGGCTATTTGTCCCATTTTTAACTTAAAAACTCATTTCCAAAGACCTATAAGAAGATGATTCAACACTTCAAAAAACACTGTAATCTCTTTAAAGACAACATCATTAAGAACCTAAAACTAAAGAGTTATGCTACAGGTATTTCCTCTTATTCTGGTATTTACTCAATAATTTTTGTGATATCTCCTTCTCACCTTTACTTGGTATTTCTTACTTAGGTTTTGCCTAGTGGATATCTGCCTAGTTCCTCTGTATAGAGCATTTAATTATTTTTTACTTCCACTGACAGTTACTTGCCTCTGGTCTCCCAAGATCTTTGCATTCAGATAACAAAACTTTTTTTACAGGATGTATTAAGTACCATAAATCAATATTGTTAAGATTCTAATTGGACCATACAAAGAGTTAAGAGTTCTCTCTCTCCTTTTCTCTTTATCTTAGACACTGACCAGATATGTTATTGTATGTCTTTCTCCACCTCAATCAAGATACAGACTTCTCTGTTTTTATTTGAAGGTTCAGAACATTATTTGTAGCTGGTGAGCACTGTGATGTGGACACACTGGAATGGTCAAAAAAGGTCTTCAAGGTTCCTGTCTTGGACCACTGGTGGCAAACTGGTGAGTGTCTTAGAACACATTTGTAAACTATAATTTATATTTTCATGCATGTTTACTGAGTCTGCTGAGGTTCTCTTTCCATGAACATTTTGAAAGGCAGGACCAAGTGTGAAAATAATTCAAGCAGGAAGAATGTTTTTTGGAGGTGAAAAATGACAGGATGTATTTCAAACACAATTTTTGAAACCTATATAGGAAAAATAAAGGCATTTTCTGATGTGTCTGTTTTAAAAAATATAACCTCCATCAGCACTTTTTCCAGATGCACTTTTATACTGTTTGCCTGTGTGAGTATTTGATCTATTTTATCTAGTTAAAAAAATAAACACTTTGCAGCACAGAATAGACTTACAGGCTCATTAGATTTTAATATTGTTCTGTATGGATTGCATCCAACTTCTGTTGATTATTTTGGAATGGAATAGAATGGAATAGTTCATTTGGAAGGGACTTATAGCAATCTAGCCCAGCTGCCTGACCTCTTGAGGGCTGACCAAAGCTTAAAGTATGTTACTAGGGGCATTATTCAAAAGTTTCTTATACACTGACAGGCTTGGGGCATCAGCCACCTCTCTAGGAAGCCTTCTGCATCCCTCTGGATGTGTGGACCAGTGCTGAGTAGAGATGAAAGGTCATCAAAGAATCACTGAACAATTTGGGTTGGAAGGGACCTCCAAAGGTCATCCAGTCCAACCCCCTTGCAATAAGCAGGGATGTCCTCAACTGGATAAGGCTGCTCAGAGCCTCATCATGCCTCACCTTTTAATATATCCAGGGATGAGGCCTCAACAACCTCCCTGGGCAATCTGCTCTATTTTTTGTCACTACCTTCATGGTAAAGAATTTTTTTCTAATATCCAACCTAAATCTACTTTTTTCTAGTTTAAAACTATTGCCTCTTGTCCTATCACTACAAGCCCTTGTAAACAGTCCTTCATCAGCCTTCCTGTAGGCCCCCTTCAGGTACTGAATGGTCACTATTGGGTCTCTCTAGAGCCTGCTTTTCTCCAGGCTGAACAACTCCAGCTCCCTCAGCCTTTCTTCATGTAAGAGGTGTTCCAGCCCCAAATCATTTTTTTAGCCCTCCCTTGGACCTGCTCCATCAGATCCATGTCCTTCCTGTATTGAGGGCTCCAGAGCTGGATGCTCTGGATACTCCAGGTGAGGTCTTCGCAAAGCAAAGTGGCAGAATCACCTTTCTTGGTCTGCTGGCCATGGCATCTTGTTGGGAATCTCAGCCTCCTCCTTGTCTGTTGTTACCAGTTCACCAGTGTGGCTCATCAGGGGTGTATGCCTTTTCTGGTTTATGGACCTGTAGAAGCCCTTGTTTTTCTTTACATCTGTTGCCAAGTTCAGTTCTAGCTGTGCCTGGGCTTTCCTGACCTCTTCCCCGCACAACCAGGCAATGTCCCTATATTCTTCCAAGGATACCTGTCCCTCTTCCACTGCCTTTGTAGGTCCATCTTGCCTATGGAAAGCATCCTTAAAGGTCTGACAGCTCTGTTCTTCTCCCTTGTCCCTGAGGGCTGTATCCCACAGGATCCTGTTTACTAACTCTGTGAAGAGCTGGAAGTTTGCTTTCCTAAAATTTATAGTCCTGACTGTGCTTTTCATCTGTCTCATACCCCTTAGGACAGTGAACTGCACTAGTGCAGCCCAGGCTGCCTTCAACTTTAACATCCCTGATAAGTTCACTTGATTTGTGACCATCAAGCCCTATCCCCTTGGATAGGGCTGTTAATTTCCTGAGAACTTGTCGTCTGGGTGCTCCAGGAGTCTCCTGGATTGTCTACTGCTTGCCATGCTACTTTTCCAACAGATGTCAGGGTGGTTAAAATCACCCAGCAGGATGAGAGGCTGTGATCATGATGTCTCCCCATCTGTACATGGAGAGAGGACAGTCCTGTTTTGTATTTGTGCAAGTGTTTATTTTTTACTAATTTCTATGCAATGACACATAATATTAAATAGCAGTTTTAATCTTCAGAGTGGTTATGCAAACACAACTATTTTAACACCCCTGTGAAGTAAGTAAAGTTATTCCAGTCATGTGGATGTGCAATTGAGAAAGACAAGTATATTGCCCCAGGCTATCCGGAAAGCCACTGCAAATTCAGTTTTAGAAAACGGAGCTTTTCTTGCTCGAAGATAATTTTTCTTGTCATATTTATGTATACTTAATGATTTTTTGTCGTCCAAAAGTGAACAGGAATGCACGTTTTGGACCTTGTTCTGTCTCCGTGTGTAGTTATGCTTTAAGAAACTTGTTCAATATCTGTGTTTCAATATTCCAGGTAAGTATGTTACAGAGCACCTTCCCAAATATATTTTAAATTGCCTAAATAGTGTTTGGGTTGTACCTGCTTTGTCACATCCTTGAGAGAGGCCTCAGTACACAAAGAAATGTGAATCTGGGTTACCTTGGTTTAGGAGCCAGCTTTGAGTTCTAGAAGAAAAAAAAGTGTAAAAGAGCCATGAGATTGTGATGGGCTGTGGAGGCTTGTGTTAAACATACTCAACTGCCTTCATGTTAGCTATCCCATATTTTTATAGTAAAAAGAAATGAAATGAAACTCTCCTGCATAATTTTGACTTGAAAAAAAAGCAAAACAAAACCAACCAAAAAAAAGCAGCTAAATCAGATTTACATTTTTTCATAATAAGTATGTAAAGTTTTTTTTCTCTTGATATTTCTGAACAGAAACATTTTGAGAATCTGTCTTTGAGGACCTATAGGAAAATTCAGGCGAAACAGAACTGAAAATGTAAATTCAGTGATAAAATGCATGTCAAAATCTCAGTCAAGAGACATGTTTCCATGCATCTTTGTTCATAGGAAGCAAAGTAAGTTAAAGAGCATGCAAGTTTAGAAGGTTCAAACTGGGGATAATCCTCTATGTCCTAGCAGGTGTTGCCTCAGTGAGTTGCCTCATCCATTAAGCAAGGGGTGTCTGCAGCAGGCATGAAGTCAAAAATCACATAGTGCTTGCTGCATTTTGGCTGCTGAAAAAGAAGGCTGTAGTATATGCATGTTGAAATGAGATCTTGGGTAGTCTGAGACAAAAGTGTGGTAAAATTTACTGCTAGTAATTCCCCAAGTAGCACAATTAATATACTCTATCACTTTTAAAATTGTTCCTTCTCTGTGTCCTAACACTAAAACATGCAAATGCTATGTTGGTAATATTTTTATTAGGACATACAATTATTAGGTAATTCCACATAGGAGTAATAGTTATACAGTTTTTTTTAATTAGGACTATACAAACAAAACAACAGTATCATGAATTCAGTGCAAAAAATATGAAACATAGTAAAGTGTACTCAGTGTAATGTATTTCAGTGAAGTACTACTTAACACAGTCATATATGGGGAAGAGTTTATTACTGTGATCTCCAAGCAGCATGAACTGGTCCCCAGTCTCCAGTTTCCATTGTGTTGTCTTGGCAACATTGTGAATCATCTCATGAATATCTGGAAAGATGGATTTGCAGCTGAATTCTGTTAGCTAATTTTTCCAGTTATCCACTACAGAACTGTTCTTCAGGTGAATTACCTTGTCAATCTAGACCTCCATCACATCCTCCATTTGGTTACCAGATTTAGATTTTTTTTCAGTCTGGTTTAACCCTTTCAAAACTGTACAGATAAGTCCTGTGCATTCCTTAATATGGTGAAATTTTCAGACCAAGAGACAAAACAAAGGGTGACTTCTTAATTTTCAGCAAAAGAGTACAATCTTGGATATTATTTATTTATTTATTTATTTAATTATTTATTTAGAGTGCCAAGGATTTAATTCTGGAGTTATAGACCTCAGTAATCTGGAGTTGAGATAAAAAAGATGAGACAAATTTCTTCCAAAGCCCAGGCTACTGGTTAGGCTGTCAGATGGTGTCTCAGTATAGATGCAGTTCATGCTGTTTGAAGACAGGTTTATCATGTCACAACTAGGTTCATATTTCTTTACTAGAAGCTGATGTCCTGCAGAAGAGTTCTGCTTAAGTGGGAATTACTCTGCAGAGACTTCTGCAGCCCGGAGTTACAGAGTCCTCTGAGCAAAATTTTCTGGAAAACTGAACTGAAAACAGGTATTCATGTCAAGGAAGAGGAGAAAAGTGGTCATATATCATGTCTTTACCTAGAGGCTTGCATTCTGGCTTTCTATGGTATGAACATAATTGTTGTTTCAGCCTTTGCTCATTGCTTAGCAATGAGGCTTGTGCAGATGTGGACTGTGTGTCATTAGTTACAGTCTTTCCTCCAGTGTCATATTAGGATACCCAGGTTTTTCATTGTCCTTCCTGGAGCAAAAAGAGGAAGAATTTTCTTCAGGGGCCATGGGCATTGCCCAGGCAGAGACTTTCACTAGTGTGTGGCTGTCTCATTCTGTACAGTGGTCTTTACCATTATCTTGAGAGAAAGGAAGAAGAACAGAACCTTTATGTACATTTTTTTAATTTGTCTATTTGGTCAATCTCTGTCAAAATCAAGGAGCTCATTCCAAACTCTCTTTTGAAGCTGCAGCTTTGTTAGTTCTTCCAATTTTAATCTTGTGATAATTTAACATAACCTAAAGGAGGGACATGGATTTTAATTGGAGTTTGGCACTCGTATTTGCTAATGAGCCAAGTAATTTGGGCTAAATTGCTTTGGGGAGCCAGCCGGTCTCTTAGACCTGTGAAGAGCAGTTGGTGCCTCTCTCTCCTAGTATTCCAGTAATGTTACCACTCAGATGTGGAGGAAAAGTAGGGAAACCTGCCCTCCCTCTACATGGAACATCAGAGCCCTTGGTCTGTGTGTACAAATCAGGAGTGTACTGTAATTGCAGAGCCAAAATTTCCTCAGCCTCACTCTTATTCCACCCCACGTTTATTTTTTGTTGAAGGTGTTTCATTATGATATAGACTGCTTAGCTCTTTATAGGGGAAGTCACATGGAGCATTAGAATTACAGAAGGTGCTTTATTTGTAGATGTGGTGAAACTGCTTACTTGTGAAAACCTTACCTCAGAGCACCCTGCTTCCAGGCAGGTAGAGAAGAGAGTTAAGCATTGAGGACTGCTGGTATTCAGAACCAGGCATTATATTAGTGTAATCCTTATTAATCTAATGGTAAATAGCTTCCCTCTGCTCATGCTAACAGAGGTTAGCATCTCCATCCTGTATGACTGGTGACACTGCCTCAGTGAAATGGGTGACACTCCTTACATCATTGTGTTGCTCTCAGTAGCATTTCTGTCCTACAGGCATCAATACTCATCTTCTAGTCTAGAATTTTCATCAGTGTCCTCTGTGTAATCCCTGTGAAGAGGATTCTCCTGCAGAAGCTTAGACTGTATCTGCTAAAGTGTGAAATTATTTTTTTACAGAAAAGTCTTATTTATTATGTACTATGCTTAGGTGTTGTTGGACATGAAAAAATGTTTGTCTGGATTATATACATATTCTCTAAGGTGTTTCTACTTTCAGTGAATCATTACAGCAGCACAGGTTTACTGTGGTGCTAGTCTGTGTGGTCTCCCCCATTTCATGAAGTGTGTTTTCTCCTCAAAAAATATTTTCTCTTGAGGATTATTTCAGATGTGCATTTCACATGGCTTTCAGTTCTCCCATGCATTTTGGGAAGTGCATCGTGGTGCAAATAGTGTACTGGTTCAGAGATGGACTGAGTGTTGTGGTGTGACAAAAAGATGGACCCCTTTTTTTCGTATTGACAAAAAGATGGATTCTTTTATTTTTTGTTTTGTTTTTGTATTAATGGAACTGATTATAGCTTGGGCATAATTAAGTCAGTAAGCATGCTAGGTCCTTCTAGTGAAGACACCCTTGCACCTCTGCACTTTAAATGGTTGTCAATGTTTCCTTTTCCTCCTGGCTATGCTCTTTTTTCTTACTATTGATCAGCAGCTCTTCTGTTTTGTTACAAATTCAGTATCAGCTGTGCTGTCACCACTCTTGTCTCATTTACGATGACATTTTCTAACCTAGAATTGATATAAAGTATGAATTAAGCTTTTCTGTTCTCATTTTACTTCAGTTTCTCAGTGCTTATTAATCTTACTCTTTTCTGATTGTCTTTCCACATACAGCCAGGGACATGCATTAATATAAATGAAGTAGTATAAATGTTCTCCTCCTTTTTAAGATTTTATTGATGTGGTTTAGATGACTGAAAATAAAGGAACTGTAAAGCAGTTTTAAATTACAGAGCTCAGCCATTAGAGATGCTTAGTGTGCACTGAACAGGTAAATGAAGAAGAGGGGACACCTTTAGGAAAGAGTATGTTAAATAAGAATAGTGTTGTCTCATCTGCCTGAAGGTGACAAGCTGTGACATCACCTCCAGTTAGTGTGTGTGCAGAGATGTTATAGGTTGCTGAACTCGTTCTTGTTGCTTGGCAACTGCTTTTTTTTTGTTGTTGCTTAGAGAATAGTCCTCATTAGTGTAAAGTAGATGATTTTCCTGGTGATTAAAGAACAGGAAAGCTAGGAGTAAGCTGCATGGATCTAGTGCGTGGAAGGAATGATCCTTTGCAGGATTAAAGGCTGCCCAGGGAAGGTAGAAAAAGGGAGAATGAGAGTTTCTAAAACGTTAGACCCTGATACACAAAAAAAATAATAATTGGAATTTAACAGTAGTAATTTTATCTATCTTTTCCATCTTGGCAGTATTACTATGTATACAATATATTGAGATTTCCCAAAATGATTAATCTGTAAACAGTTAGCACTGAGATGTGTAATTACTTTTTATGATCTCCATTTATCTTATAGTATTTAATCTTATATAAGCTATGAGCTTAGAGCAGGAGGAAAATAAAAATTTGAAATTGATTTTTAGTTTGAAAATATAATTCCATGCATTGGCCCATTCAATGCATCTTTAAGCATGCCACCTGACATCTTCCAAATATGACCAAAAAGCATCTTCTGATTATCTTGGCTGTCATTTTGCTATAGGCAACTTGTAAGATGTGCATTATAAATTACCATTTGGAGACAAAGGAGCCTGGTATACTTAACAAAATGAATGCATTAACTTCTGGTGCTTTATGACTAGCTTGCCAGTTCATGATAAGCAAACTTATTTCCTTGTTTTGTTTCAATACTTGTCATGCCTACCAACCTTTATCTAAGAGAGTGAGAGCTTCTTTATAATTACAGTTTGCACAATTACTTTTGGAGATTTTATTTGGATGTGCTTTGAAATCCTCAAGAAACCTTGTGTATGTGTATGATATCACAAATGTGTGGTTGTAAACACATTCTGTGTTTGGATAGGATTGTGAAAGGGAGCCTTGGGGGAAATTTAATGGTTTTGGAGGTTGATTTTATTTTTAAATTAGAGGGTTGCATATAGTAATAGAACTGTTATACAAGTAGTATTCGGCCTTCACAACTGTTCTGTGTATTCTTGGTATTGAATTATGACTAGAAGTGATTTTTAGCACTGTGAAAATAAGAAAAGAATTGCTGGTTTCTCTTCTGACGTTCAGTTCCAAGAATAAACATGGAAAATCAGGTACTTTCAGAAAATAAAACATTATCAACAAAATGGATTTTATTTTGAGAAACAAGCTTCAGATTTTCAAAATACCTTTAGTTTATTTTGTGGGTTATTTTTTTTCCTCTGGTTCCATACTATTGCAAGAGATGAGGGAAACGCTACTTCTGGCTAGCTGTGCACAATTGTTGTACACGTGTTAATGTGGCTTCAGTCAGGTTAATTCTAACATCATAATTCCTAGATTGTGCAAACCAGCTTGAAGCTGTATTCTCAGTGCTGTATACATGCATAATAATATGGAAATGCTAGGCATTTACTTAAATAAATATATAATTAGTGCAACATGGAATGTAATGTAGTATTTCCTTTTAAAGATTGGAAATAGTGTCCCAGCTGACGTGGGAGGCACTCATTGGTACCACTGCAGGTTAGGATTTGGTATAAAGTTTAACCAAGAGAGTAATGACATAGATGAGCTTTCAGAAAGCTGTTTGTTTCAGAAAAATTACCTGGCTTAGGAAAGCACTTACCTCTCCAGATTCTGTGGACAGACTGGCTCATTGGGCTGAGACCAACTGTATCAAATTCAATAAGACCAAGTGTCAGGTCCTACATTTTGGTCATAACAGCCCCAGGCAATGCTACAGGCTTGGAGAAGAGTGGCTGGAAAGCTGCCTGGCAGAAAAGGACCTTGGTGAATTGATATACAGTTGGCTGAATGTGAGCCAGCAATGTGCCCAGGTGGGCAAGAAGGCCAATGGCATCCTGGCCTGTATCAGAAACTGTGTTACCTGCAGGGCTAGAGAAGTGATCCTGCCCCTGTACTCAGCACTGGTGAGGCCACACCTCAGGTACTGTGTTCAGTTTTGGGCCCCTCAATACAAAAAGGACATTGAGGTGTTGGAGCAAGTCCAAAGAAGGGCAATAGAGCTGGTGAAGGGTTTCGGAAACATCCCTTGTGAGGAGTGACTGAGATGTTGGGGCTGCATAGTCTGGGGAGATGGAGGCTGAGGGGAGACCTTATCACTCTTTACAAATACCTGAAAGGAGGTTGTGGTGAGAGTGGGGTTGGTCTCTTCTCACTGGTGACAGATGACAGGACAAGGGGAAATGGCCTCAAGTTGCATCACCAGAGATTTAGTTTCAGTATCAGGAGAATCTTCTTTAAAGAAAGGGTTGTTAAGCACTGGCACAGGCTCCTCAGGGAGGTGGTTGAGTCTCCCTCACTGAATTTGTTTAAAAATGGTCTGGATGACCATTGCTTGGGGACATGGTTTAGTGGTGGGTCATGGGGAGCTGGGTAATAGGGTTAGGACGAGGTTGGACTCCTATGATCTTCAAGGGCTTTTCCAGCCTGAGCATTTCTATGATTCTATGTTTAAATGTGTACCTGTGTTGCATTTGACATGTAAAATGTAAAGTGATACCCTAAATCATGAATCAGACTAAATGGAGAAATTGATCATGGGGAAGTACTTGTGTTACTATTCCTGTTTTAAATGAAACATACTGAGATAAATAGCTTGGTGTGGCAGTGTGTAACTGGGTGTGTGAAAGGGAGTGAAGCATCTCTCCTTCACCTCTGGCACTGCCTTCATACCCCTTTGGCCAGTCCTACCATGCATGTGGCCACATACTGGGCAGAATCAGAGCAACTGACCCCTCATTGCATGAGGGGAAGAGATGGGACTGGCATTAATTTCTGGCAAGAAGGTGAATCAGGGGAGGCTTAGGTATTAGGGATATTAGGTATTAGATATTAGGGAAAGGTTTTTCACTCAGAGGGCAGATGAGCAGTGGAACAAGCTCCCCGGGGAAGTGGTCACAGCACCAAACCTGCCTGAGTCCAAGAAGTGTTTGAATGATGCTCTCAGGCACTTGGTGTGATCCTAGGGGGGTCCTATACCGGGACAGGAGTTGGATTTGATCATCCTGATGAGTCCCTTCCAACTTGGCATCTTCTGTGATTCTTTGATTAAGTAGAGGGATTTTTTTAAGCTCTGGATACAATTTAACCAAGTAAGAAAGGTAGAATTTAATTTCACTTGGATGTGAAGAATAGGTGAAAAGCTCGTTTGATTTTCCATGAGATTTACAGTTAACATACAGAGGTTTTGAATCCTCTTTTTTAGAGTACTACCGAGATGAAGGAACATGATTTACAGCCATCACACCTCAAGGTAGCAAATTATTCCAATCTTCTGCCAAATGAATGCAGTCTAAAATTGTATGCAGCCTGATGGACAAGGTCATGCTGTAGGTGTGAGTCTCTCTAAATAACATGCAAGAAAGTCTTAACTGAAAACTACTTGTAAGACAACTATGAAAATCTTAATTCAAAATCACTCAACTTTCAGACCTCATCTAAAATTTGGTATTTCGTACAGATTTTGCTAAGATTTTGACAGCGACTTGCTGTATTTTGGTGTTTGGTATGCACCTTGTGTTTCTTGTGTTGATGGTACATACATGGTACATTCATGTTGATGGCTAATTCATAAGAGGAATAAGTTAAGAATAAAGTCAGATGGATTAAAAATAAATTATAAATACCGTCACTTTTCAAGAATTTTTCTGCTGCATCTGTCATACTCCTCAGAAATAAGGGCTGAAATGAAATACCAAACTGTGAATGAAAGAGTTTTTGAAGTTTCACTGCTAGCCAGCAAAGTCTTTCACAGTTTAGGATAGCAGATTGTCTTTAACCTAATTGTGCATAATGTGTGAATTGGATTCAATTTCACACTTGCTTTCTGACAATTGATAAAACCGAACCGGGGGATCCTTAAGAACTTACAGTTCTCCTAGTTCTTCGGTCATTGTTGTCTCTCACTTCTCTCACTTTTCTGCCATAATTTGCTGGATAATTTGTACCCTCCTAAATGTAACAGAAGACAAGAATTTCAGTAAGTATAATCTCCATCATTAAATTTTACATCAATTGACAACAGGGCTAAGCAAAATGAAGAGAAAGTGAGTAACATGGATCATTATATGATTATCATAGAACTGAAAAGTACTTTTAACTTGCCGGTACCTTTAGAAGGTAGTAAAAATCATGGTATATCAACATATAGTAACAATGTTGATGAAACTGTTCTCTGGACTTTTGTGGCAGTCTGCCAGCTACCAGCTCAGCATCACACATCCCATTGCACTGGGATTTTTCAAGCTGTTCTCTGTGCCCTTTACTCCTCTGGGATAACAGTGGTCAGGTGGTCATTTCCCTGTTTTGGTGTTGAAGGACAATTAGCATCAGGTTGTTTGTAATTAAATACCCAGCACTAACCAGGTGTATTTGGTCTCTATTATCTCATGCACCAACCTGGAGCTAGGCAGAGTGTAGCTCTCTCCTAGGGAAGAGATGAAGAAGGTTTCATGGCAGAATAATACAGTAGATATTTTTGAGCCCTTGCTGAAGGCGTGGCTGAGCTCTGCTGTACAGAAGTGAAAGCAGTTCTCTGAAATTGTCTTCTGAGACCACTAATCATAAAACTAAACTGCTGCTGGGCTACCAGCCTCCATCCTGGCTATCTAGAGAGAAACTGACAGGGTTCATAGTGCTAACTCCCAAGTTATGAGTGAGGCCATGTACTGTGAGTGCAGTCAGAGACTTAGGAATTTGCTCAGGTTTTAGCGATGAAGAACTGACTGGGAAACTGACTTCTTTGTTTTGCACAGTTGTATGCTGAAGAATGAAGGAAATGAGGTCTGTATAAAACTGGATAATCTGGCTCCTGAATCTTCAGGACCCTTCTGGTACATATGATTTCTGCTATTTATTAGATTTGGCTTTATTATAAGGAAGACGTATGGTATGCCATGTTACAGATTTTAAGTGCTGTAAATCATCTGATACTCCCACTTTTCTTTTCCTGGCTGCCCAGTAATTGCTTCCATACTAGAAAGCATGTTGCTTTTACTTTCATTCCACCTTTCTGGCATAATTAAAATCACTACTATGTGGCAGGAATATGTGCAAGTAGTCTCTTTGGAGCTGCATCTCCCTCCTTCCCATAGAAACTTCTCTCCATTTTATCAGTTCTGACCTTTGCTGTAGTAATTCTAATTCTGTTCAGCAAAAATGGCAGTTTTTCCAGGAGAATGGTTCAGAACAGTACTGCTGCAGTGAGAATTTAGTGTATTATAGCTATTACATTCATTAATGTGTTAATGTATGACAAGTGATTGTTCTTTTTCTTTTTTTTTTTTTCCCTTCCTGCTACATAGCAACTTCCAGCTCTTTTGCATGCTTCCAGTGTCTCTCCATTGCATCCTGAGAAATTCAGAGCAACCAGCCTTATATTATTCAGTTAGTGCAGCCTAAACTCAAATACTAATGTCAGAATGCAGTGTATTTTCCCCATGTATTTCCTACCAGAAAATATAAATATATATAAATAATATATATATAAATATAAATATGCAAATATATAAATACATAAATAAATATAAATAGCCTGTACTGGGCTATAAATTTACTTTCTAATGCCACTTAATAATATTGAAATATCTTTCCTCTTTGTTTAGAGTGGGGCAACATAAAGAATGTCACATCTTTCAATTTCACCAGCTGTTTTTTTTACATCAACCCTTATTCTGTATGTAAAAATGGAAGGAGGGACTTGGGACACTTTACCAACTATGATTTTAAGGCAATCTCTCATGAGGTCTCTCTTCCAAGTTTCAGTGAAGTGTTCTTCATTATTCTCTGAGGTATATATATTAATTCTAATATAACTCAGAGCACTTGCAGAATGTAGTCACCAGACTAGCTGTGAAACATAGCTGCTTTTCCAGTGTAAAACACTGCTCTTCTAAATACCTGTTTCATTTTCACATTATAAGGTGTTATGAGAAAAGGGTATCAGTTTTATGATCCAGGTCTCCCTGAAAAGCTGGCAGGTGAGCTTGCTTGTGTAGTGAGTGGAAGATTACTGCCTAAATGTTTGCAGAAGGGACCGACTGGAAGAGAGATCTACTGTTCTGTTCCTTACATTAAAAATATTGAGGTTCCTAAAGGCTTCATCACTGGGAATCTGACTAAACACTGTGCATTAATTTTGGGGACTCTGTAATTCTATATAAGTCAGTGTCAGGAACAAAAGGTATGTTTGTATATTCAGAAAGCTGATGAAAGGGGTAGGCAGCACACAAGGTCCATTTGATAGGCCTTATCCCTCTTCAAACTGCTGTTGTTTCCACTCTCAGACCTCAGTCTTGTAACCTGCTTATATGTCCTGATTTGAATCGTAGAGAAACCAACCTTATTTGAAAACAAAGATTCTTAGGCAACTTTACTTTCTGAAAATATTTGTAAAAGGGCCACAAAGTACTTGTATTGCACATAAGTGGTGCGGAAATTTTCAGTAATTATTAAATATTATTAAATAATTCAGTAATTAAACTCACCAGTAATTATTTTTCTGTATTCTGCACAGTGATGATTTGTTTTTGGTAGGATTTTGAATTGAATACTACTTCTAAGCCACGCTGTTTTTCTGTGATAAAAATGCTGTCCTAGAAAGGGGCTGCTGTTTTCTGATAGATTTAGTAAATTGGTATTTCAGTCCAGCATCCTGTTTGGAAGACATGCATTGATTTTCCAAAAAGTGTACAGTGCAAAGATTCTTTCTAGCCTTTGACTGCATTCCTTTGTTCTTCTACATTGTGAAAGAATGTTTAGCATTCAGGAATTGTTAACCTAACACAAAGACCAGATGCTTTTGTGATTCCATCTCTAATTAATATCTAGTCCAAGCACCAAAACCCACATTTTTTTCATGTATATAAAAAGTCTTATTGACCCATGGGAACCAAGTGTACAGCTTAGAAATCAGATCTCTGTGTAAGTATAAAAATGATATATCCACTGGTAATTGAGAAGACAATAGAAGAAATAGCAGTGATTATAAAGATCTATTCACAAAGTTTTAGAACTTGTGATTCTTATTTAGAATAAGTAGGCTTTCATTTGGTCTTATTCACTGTTGTCCAAAAAGCAAGGACAAAGACAGGCAAATTAGTATGATGAAGTATCCCTTCTAGTTCATGTTGTTTTCATTAGCAGTGTACAAGAGATTCGAGTAACTCCAATCTAATTTTCAGAAATTTCAGATTCCCCCTCTCCCTCAGGTTTTTTGGATGGAAAACTTTTGATTAGGAATGTTTGTCAGTTCCAAGTTCATACAAATCTTACTGGTATCTCAGGTTAACAGTAATGGTGTGTTCCCTACCTCTCAGTAGCAAAAAGTGATGAATATCTTTCTCAGCTGATCTGTTACAGTATGGTTTCTAGCTGTTGCCATGCAATATATAAAGCAAGATATACTCCATGCTACCACTACTTTTCCTCCTAACAGAGTCAAAAAGAAACTCTCCCTTCCACTGTCTTTTCTGATTCAGTAGTCTCTAAGAAAAATACTGATTTTCATTCTGAGGATTAGAGGAAAACAAGTCTTCAGGATAGATACTGTACATAAAACAAAGCTCCTAAGCTGTTCAATAAACTGTGAGTTTCTTTTTCCTGCAACTTTTAGAGTGAGCATGGACCGGGTACTCTGGATCATTTTGGTATCATGTAACCACTGTAATAGTAGCCTGGGTGTTCTGCTTGTTGCAAGAAAGAGTTAGGATCTGCAATGGTGTGGGGAATGTGCATCCTGTAGAAGAAGGAGCTGAGAAAGATGAGGAATCAACTAAGCATGTTTATTTTGTCCATCTTTATTAGCATTTAGGCCTGATAATACTCATTCTGTGTCCCACAGCTGGAGTTAGGCCTGAGCTTAACTAAATTGTGGTAATGCTAATTTTTCAGCTACTAACAACTAAAACTGCCACATATTCTGTATTTTTGTTCTTGTTCTTGCTTCTTTTAGCACTTGAATAGTCATTTAACAACTTCTAAAGTGGCAGATGAATGCTATGGAAACTGAGAAAATTCATAGCAAAACCAACTGTAATTTCCTAATGCAAAAGAACTGCAAATAGTTTTGACCATACTGATCACATATAAATAGAGAGCTTAAGACAAATCTTTCTTTTGCTGATACTTGAGGATGGTGTTGACTATGAATTCCAGGCCAAGTGACCTGAGACATCTCCAGAATGGTAAAGTCATGTTTATAAAGTCTCATATGGGGTTCCTGATAATATTTACAGCTACATGCACTTTGTTTTCTGTGTCTCAAAGTTTACATCATCTTCTCCCACTTCCCTTCCAGCATTCCCAAAAGAGTCCAAAATGCTGTGGTTAGTAAAACACATAGGTGTTTTTAGGTGGTGGAGGAGAAAATACCTGGATTATGCTCATAAAATCTTGCAGCAGTTTTATTCACATTCCTTTGATTGATCCTTTTGAGCTTGTTTTGGCAACACTGAAAAGTCTGACTTTTCAACCCTATTTGCGTCATTTCGTTGTCTGAAACATTTCTCACCAAGAAATACTAGTGAGATCTCCAGGATTAGAGATGTATTCCTAACTTCATGATTAAGAGTAAATTTTGTTAGACACTAGCTTTGCTCTGGTCTTCCTGACTGGTACTGTCATGAACAAGATGCAGCATTTATTTACCAAAACAGAATCACAGAATGGTTTGGTTAAAAGGGACATTGAAGATCATTTGGTTCCAACCCCCCTGCCATGGGCAGGGACACCTCCCACTAGACAAGTTTGCTCCAAGCCCCATCCAGCCTGGCTGTGAAGATTTTCAGAGAGGGGGAATCCACAACCATCCTGGGCAGCCTGTTCCCGTGTCTCACTGGAATAGAACAACAAATAAATCAAAACCAGAACAACAAACATTTTGATATTGGTCTATGAGAACAGGATAATCAAACAAGAATGGGTTGGTACTTTTTTGCTGGAATTCATTCTTCTCAAGGGTATTGAATTATGAAATAACCTTTGAAGTACATTGGTCCAACCCATTATTTCTATCATGGTTTTGCTGTAGGTAGTTTCTAACTGGTGTGATATAACCTTATAGCCATAGCAGAATAAACTACAGGTGAAATGCAGATTATTTCTGTATTCTAGGGAATGGAAAAAGTTCCCTTTTGAAGAATGTGTATTTCTATAATGAACTTAAATTCATTAGAGAATACCAAAAAGCTTCTCAATTCTAAATCTTCAGTTGCTTTTCTGGGATTTTGTTATTATTTTGAGGTGCTAAAACTAGAAATAAAACTTAGAACTAATAAATACTTAATAACACTAAGAATAACCCTAACTGACAACATTTGTGTTCACTTACCAGAGTCTGGTTCTGCAATTACTGCTTCCTGTATTGGTTTGGGGAACTCTACAACACCTCCACCTGGACAGGCAGGAAAACCAGTGCCAGGATACAATGGTAAGACTGTGTTAAACATCTTACTGGGAAAGAATATTGCTTATATTCCTGATCTAGTGCTGTTTAGCTTTCAAACCTCATAGGGAAAGCTAATTGCAGTGTTCTTAACACATTTTCTTCCTTACTGTAACAGCAAGCTCTGTTGGTTTGTTTTTTTTTTTGTGTTGTGGAAGATGGTTGTAAATAAGAAATTTGGAATTACAGTCAAGAAAACTATTATAGAATCATAGAATGGTTTGTGTTGGAAGGGACCTTAAAGATCATCTAGATTCAACTCTCCTGCCATGGGCAAGGACACCTCCCACTAGACCAGGTTGCTCAAGCCCCCATCCAACCTGGCCTTGAACACTTCCAGGGAAGGGGCATCCACAGCTTCTCTGGGCAACCTGTGCCAGTGTCTGACCACCCTTGTAGGAAAAGTTTTTTTCCTAATGTCTAATCTAAATCTCCCCTCTTCAAGTTTGAAACCATTGCCCCTTTGTCCTCTCACTACATACCAGGGCAAAAAGCCCTACCCCAGCTTTCTTGTAGGCCCTCTCCAGGTATTGGAAAGCTGCTATAAGGTCACCTTGGAGCCTCCTCTTCTCCAGGCTGAACAACTCCAACTTCTTCAGCCTGGCTTCGTAGGGGTGCTCCAGCGCTCTGATCATTTTTATGGCACTCAGTTGATCAACTTTCCTTATCTTTATTATATGCAAGGTCTAGCACATACTTCTACACTGGATATAACAGAGATAAGAAAAAAATACTGTGTTTTAAGGCTTTTTCTACAGTTTCACTGTTTTAAATGAAAGCAGCAGTAAAATTTGCATTGGCAAATCAAGAAGAAAAATGTTAGTAATAATCATTAGGAGAAGAGGAAATCTAGACAAATAATTGCTAAAACTTACACACAAATGTGTTTACAGATTATGAACCATTTTTATTTATGCCATTCTTGCAGTTTTTCATAAGTGCACAAGTTTTGCATAAGTTCCATTAATACGTTTGATTTCATATCCTAGTTTCTCCTTCCAAGTCACTGAATTTGTAAAACTGGCCTAGTGGACTTCCTTGTGTCTATGTCCTGAGCCATTGCTTTCATCAGCATCTTCAGTTACTTAAAAATTATCATTCTCTTTGAAGGAGTGGCTTCACTGAGAAGTAGTAAATTACAGATGTTTGGCAATTTCTGAACAGATAGGATATGATACTACTCATAAGAGCCTTAGCAGGATTTTAATCAGAAGTTTGTTACTCTTTTTGCCCCATTTCCTCTGAAACTTTCTAATAGAGAATGTAAGACTATTTGTGGTAATTTAGGTCCAGCTGAGCATTGCTTTCTTTGCTTGGGCATGCTTCCAAAGGCACGTTTTTAAATCCATGTAAGCTGAGTCTATGGAAACCTTTCCTCCATGTTTTTCCATGTTTTAGTCATCTCAGTTTATTTAATTCAATTTATTGCAGACCAAGTTGCCATGCCTTCCTTATGCCCACACCTTCAGATGGCATGGGTGGTTGTAGTAGATTTCCCAGATAGCTGCATGGCGGAGGGTAGTTCCCTTCTTTTTCCTCAGGAACAGCAGTACCAGGATACAATGTTTTCACTGAAAGCCATTGGACAGTGTCATCCAGGGAAAAGGCTCCTGCTGGAACCTCTGGATTCTTCACTGTGCTTTAGCTTTACCCTGCTGTGCAGCTTTGGTTAGTTCCTGAGTTACTTTACCTCTTTATGCTAGACTCCAATCAACCTTTTCAGCTTGGGAGCATCCTTCTGGGTATCTTGAGGGTCTTTGAAAACAAGACACACTTATTTACTGAGAACAGTATTTCTCCACAAACTGGGTTAGCCTCCAGTAACCTTAGTTGTTTTTTCACTCATGTTACCTCTACACATTTTCTTCTATTTGTCATGTATCTGAGAGGTCATTTACTATTTGGAAGTTTAGATTTTTCCAGAACCAAAGTGTCTTCAGTTCTATATTTTTCCCTTTTTGACTTTGAGGTATTTCTGTTCTCAAAGCACAAGTATTCTATAAGACTTTTAAAGCTGAATGTTAATAAGGCCATGAGATCATCTAGTGTGGAATTCCCAAATGACTTATTTATGTCCTTCTGTTGCTCGGTGTGTTGCCATTCTAATGTGTGACATAACTTGTTATCCATGAAGGTAAGATGCTGTCCTCCACCCAAAGATGCAATATTTGACAGGCAATCTCTTATATTACTTTTTTGCAGTGATGATTCTGGATGAAAATAAGAAACCGGTGAAGGCAAAAGCTTTAGGAAATATTGTGGTAAAGTAAGCAAACTAAGTCTCTTACAGTTAAGAACAGCTTCCTTCATGGGTTGTCTTTTGATTGGGACATATATACAGGTAACTAAAACGGAAGTAATGAGGGTTGAAAAGCATGTCTATCTCTGACAATTATACCAAACTGCTGGAACTTTTAATGTCCATTAATGCTTAAAATTGCAGATGAAATTGTGAAGGTGAATGAGCACGGATTGCTGTTTTTTTCCATAAACGACAGCAAAGTTTACTATTTTCTTAATTAGCAGCTGTCACGGCTTAGCAGTTTGGGTGGTCTGAAAACCAAGGGACAGAATTATTATTATCCCGCCACCACCACCCCCAAAGGGAAGATAAAAGGGGAATAAAAACTGAAGACTCAAAGTTGGAAATTGAAAACAATTGGAGACAGATTTACTAGCACAGGGGAAAAGCAGTAACAGCAGGGATAAAGGAATAAATATACTAATTTATACAAGTATCTATATCCAACCCGATCTCGATGCTGGCAGGGATGGGTGCCTGAGGGCCCCTTGCAGCAGGGCCGACTCAGGAGGGGCTCCAGGGCTCTTCCCAGCAGCCGATGGATGTGGATTCTGGAGAGCAGGTGGGGAGCTGGGGATAAAGGAGCGCAGGGGAACAGCAGCGCAGCGAGGATGAACAGAAAGGAAAGAGGAGCAGCTGCTGGCATTCCCCATCTTTATAGAGTATGGGCAGGAAAGGGGAGGGGATAGACCCCTCCCTTTGTGTTTTTCCCCTCTGTCAGAAAGCCCTCCTTCTTTAGTTCCTCAAAATCAAACGATGACACCAGCCTGTTGGCACAGGATTCAGCCTTCCTGTTGGGATATATGAGCAAGACACTGGCTCATTCTCTTCACTGTTTTATCTTTCAGTTTAGTGAAATATTATAACAATGCAGATTGATATGCTTTGGTTTAATGGTGTGACTCTGCCTCCTCTTCCTCCATCTCCTAATCCCAACTGATGTGCAATCCTAAAGGATCACAAATCCTAAACCTGTGGGTCTTCTGATATCTGTAAAAACAGCAAGATGCGTATGAGTGTGCTTTGCATGAAACAGTCTTCAATTATGTTGATATTTGTGCAAAAATACATAAAGGAAAAAACTCTAGAAAAAAGAAAAACAACCAACCAAAACACACACACAAACCAAGAAACCCAACAAGCCAAAGTAAAAAACCCCAAAGACCCACATTGCTGTGCATCACTTAGGTGATTTTTTACTAGACTCCTGCCAGACAAATTCCATAAGTTTTAATATTCTTTTTGAAAGTACATCAGTTACATTTATCTTCTTTTACCTTCTGCTATCTCACTGTTGCCAGAACATTTCCTTCTGTAAAGCTTGATAGGGTCCTACTCCCCCCCACAGCCCATGCTGCCTCTGGCAAATGGGGGGGGGGGGGGGGTGTTTCCTTCAGATAGGTACCTATTTTGTGATTAACACCTTAGCTGGAGCCACCTCTGTTTTCAGTCACGGAAAATACTTCCCTTTTGAACTCTTCTTAACTGCCAGCAAATACAAGCCCCAAGAAATGCGTTCATCCACTTCTGTGGTTGTCTTGGATTCTACATTGGTTGCACGGATGATTAGAAAGAAAAAGGTTAACATTATTATTCAGTGAGTTGACTTGTTTTCAGGAGGCAAATGTACTGATATTGATGGGCTGTTAAAGAGAAGAGTTAGCTGAGGATCGAGCTGGAGATGAGACACCAAAGAGCTGAGGGCACTGGGGGATGCTGCAGAAAGGCAGTGATAAATATGTGAGCGGGTTGTGTAGTGCTTGCTTGGGAGTTGGAGTTGGCAAGGTGTGGAGGTTTTTTTTGCTTAGCTGTACTCCTGATCCAGTATAACTAGACCCCTGTGGAGATTAAAATAGAATCAGATGAAATGGTTGTACTGTGTGGCACAGATGTGTATTTTCAGGATAAAGTCTATAGACTGCCTAATTTTTAGCATAGAATCATAGAATGCCAGGTTGGAAGAGACCTCAAGGATGATCTTATCCAACCTTTCTAGATAGAAATACGGTTTAGATGAGAGAGCCCAGCACCCCGTCAAGCTGAGACTTTCAAGTTTCTAGTGTCAGGGAATCCACCACTTCCATGGGAAGATTATTCCAATATCCAACATTTTTATGTGGTGAAAAATTTTCTAGTGCTGCCCAGTTCTCATAGTGGAACATTTTGTTCTGATACCCAAGCCAAGCCACCAGGACACGTGGGCATGTGTTTAAGTGCACACATTATCTTCCCTTGAATGCATTAAAATGCAGATTTCCTATGACATGACCCAGATGACAGCCAAAGGAGATTCCAACTCCCAGGCCAGGGTTTCCCTTTGAAGGAAAAGTTACCCTTTGAGAGTAACCAAAAGATGACAGCCCCCTCGGACCTTCCAAATACCCCTTGATCAGATTGAGGTGAAATGACACTCAAGGTCTGTTTCTCTACAAACAAAATAGCATTTTTATTGCTCTTACTCAAAGGTTATTTTGGAGCAATTCCTAGGGAAATCAGGTCAGCCACAAGTACGGTTGAATGTATGTATATATATAAAGAAAAAAGGACAAAAGTAGATACTTCTATTGTTATAAATGTTCGGGCTGATTATTTAGATCACAAAAAATGCGATATGTGGATGTTAATGCTGTGTAATCTGGAAAAAAATATATTTGCATATTCATTATAGGAAAGAGAAAGTGAGAGAGTAGAAGAAAAATTGAGATAATAGAAAACCAGTGGTCCTGGACCCAGTGTTCAGCCAGCCAGCAGGGCAGGGTTGGTGTCAATGAAACTCCCAAAGCCCACCAATGCAGCCCCTCATTTTTACAGTCCTGTTTTACTTAGTAAGGGTGGTTGAGGTTATATCAGATTGAACAGCCAGAGCAGACTGCCACTCATTTTGTTCCCCAGTCCTTATCTGGGTCTTATCTCTATGCAGAGGCCCTAGGCCATATGCAGACCCTTACCTGTTGATAGATCCCTTTGGAAGTGCTAACGAGGATTTCTTTCAGGTTGGGAGAGTGGGGGGGTTGCAAGGGTGGCTTGGGTGGCCCCACTCCCTGCAGACCAGCCTAAAAGGGTCCACAGGAGTAACTACAGTGCTTCCTCTCTCCAGTCCCTTACAAATATGTAAGACTGTGCAATCATTCCATTGCTGAATATGAATAATTAAAATTTCTCTGGCCTTTTGTAGGCTTTGGTTTACAGTATCAGCAGTCCAGGTCACAGTGGAGGGCTATATTTCAAAGCCCTCACCTCTGTAGTGCCACAATAAAACAGTGGAGACAGGGAAAAGTATTCTGTAAGAACATTGATCCTACCTGTATTAGGCATTAACTAAAATGAAATAAATTGCCTTCCAGATGTGCTCCTGTCTCTCCACTGACTGCAGGCATGGCACAGCTAACTCAGGGTCAGTGCTCAGTGTTACCTATCAAAGGCAAAGTGAAATAAGCTCAATCCTTGGCAACTCTGCTGAACAATCTGTCATTACTATCTTTAAGTGCTTGTCAGGAATGGATATTGTCATATTAGAATGTCCTCTTTGGGGTTACTGTGAAATCCTTAAAGCCAGAATTTATCTTCCCTAGTGTGACCCCACATTTAGGCATTCATCTTTAGGGGTTGCATGGTTACAAATATGTTTATATATTTGTTGTTGTAGTTGCTTTTCTTTTTTTATTTTGTTTAATTTTTTGCAGCATGACTTCTGCTGCCAGCAAATAAACTGACAGAGGAAAAAGGGTGTGGTTTTTGTTTTGCGTTGTGTCACTCAAGAAAGATTAATGGCACAGGAATACTGTTATTTTATCATGTCCATATTTATTGTAATATCCATTCTGAAAAAGGGGTTGGAGTGAGGGCAAAGAAATTACAATTTGTCATTAACATAGTTAATATGGAGCCAGTTCTGTGATAGGTTAAGTATCACCCCTTTTTCTCCTTCAGCCTGTTTTTTGACTTAGTTTTTTAAGACAGTGAGATCTCTTAAAGTTCATTCAGCAGCTTAGCCATTAAAAAAAAAAAAAAAGAAAGAAAGAAAACAAGAAAGAAAAGAAGAAAACAAGGCAAAGGTATTGATAAGCTTTAGGAGGCCAATTGAAGATATATTAACACTTCCACCATTTGATTCTTTGGACTGTTAGAAGAATCTTGTTTTAGTTTTGCAGTCCCTTAACATTTTGTTCCAGGTTTCATTCTGGTAAGTGATGATTTGCTGCAGTAGTGAGGGTTTTTTTGGTGATAAAAATCTGTGACTGTTAGATTATGGCATCACATTTTTCTATCTTCTGCTTCATTCAGTAAAGCAGTTATTTAGCTGTAAAACTTTTCAGTTCTTGATTAGGGCTGGTTTTCATAAAGCCCTCCTGCAAAGAATTATTTCTTCTTTTCATCTCTTCAGCAGGCTTCTACATGTACAGACCCCTTAAAAATAGTGGGGATAATCCTTGTTGCTTGCAGTGTTTCTTTGTCACTCCAGGGACATGTCTGTGTGCAGCCAGATAAAAGGGAGGAGTCTGGATAGTTGTGACTATTACTCTGTCCAACTGTCAGCAGCAAAATATGGTGTAACATTTTAGAAAAAAACCACAGGTATTCACTTTATCTGCAGCATATGTGAGTTTAGAAATATTCTTTGGTATTTCTTTGAGAGGGGAATGGCCACATGCTGCTTACAGTACCAGCTGTGCAAACAAAGTGCTGTGCTGCTGTTCTTGGTAATTTTTATCCTAGTCTAATTCCTGGAAAAGACTGGGGGCTGCTTGAGGCCTGCAATGCTTATAAGTATATATTTAAATATTTATTCTTACAATAGAGTTTTAAACTTTAATTTTATTCTGCAGATGTCCAATACTTCAGAAAGTTTTTTTTTTTTTAAACCTAATTATTCTATTTTTCTGCTCCAAGGACTTTCTTCCTCTGCCAACTGATACCTGGAATTTAATTTTTTTTTTAATATATGATCATTATCTATGTCCTTTAGAAAAACTTTTGCTGATAAGAACTCATGCAAGCTAATTTGCCTGGACAGTGCAAAAATCTTTTTGACTTAACAAGTCTTTCAGGATAAAAGAATCAAATGCATTGTCACAACATTTATGATGCAAGGGCAAGGAAAAATGAAGATGACTGCAGCTGATGATAATGGGCTTGTATGAATTGTTTCTAAATTTACATTTTTGGGGCTAAAATCTTTGGACATGAAAGATAATTAACCAAAGGTTTGTTCTGAACAGAAAATCATTGCAGCAATGACCTCCATTCCCATTAGCAAGACCAGCCTGATTTATTGACATTTATGCCAGCATTTTTCTGACCTGTCTGAAATTAATGCACACTTGAAAATGCGTGTGCATAAGTGTATGTGTAATAATGATCAGCCATGAGAATTTTCATGAGTTGTTTGTTCTCATAAGGAAGAGTAGCAAAGAGAAATCCACCTTAAATTCTGTTGCAGTTGGAAACTCGATTTTGCTCTTCTACGTCATAAATACTGCAGAACTATTACATTTATTTTATGAGGGAGTTCTCAGCACTGCCTCATTAGCTAGCATTATTCTTTATGTTCATCTGAAACACCAAGAGGGCTACATTTACTCATTCTATCCAGAGAGTATTGCTTGCCAGTAAATTTCCCACTAGACTCTAGTTACAATTCCTCTAGTGTTTATTTTGGTTTTTGTGCCATAATAATGAAGGCTTAGGAGGTAAGTATTTACAAATCTGTTTTATAGATCTCCATTGCACAGAATAACATAAATGTTTCTGTTCCATGTTTATAAAGATGTGAGACAACGTATTTATATTGTGCAGTGATTCTGAAATTCTTTGGTTGCCTTGGTTTAGTTTTGTTGAAGAATATTGACGGTGCAAGAGGCTCTGAAGACTGTTAATGTGTTGTGGTTTTTTTAATGAATTTGTGATTAGTGGAAGAAGAGGAAAGAAATTTTAATGCCTTGTCAATAGTTAAAATTATTCAAATTATGACCCACCCCATCATATAGGCTAAAATAATGCAAAACTTTATGTATAGTGCTGTAGAACTGTAAACTAAAAAATACTTATTCAGAGGTTTTACATAGATGGGATAGTGTTAAACTTACAGCTTTTTATAATTTTAAATTTTAAGTTAGCTGCATATAAATGTGACAGGACTTGTGAAGCAAATACCACAAAGTTAATATCCATTAGTGGAAGAGATGTTGTTCAGAAGTAAAAAAACCCATTCAGAATTTCACTGTTTGTGATTCTGTGTTTAATCTTATATATATTGTATTCAGACAGCAAATGCATGTTCCATAAAAACCTTACTTATTTTACATTTCTTATAATGCATTAAAAATAAAAAAACCAGTGTCTGTGTGGAAGTCTAAAGCAACCTGGAGCCAGGAATGTAGTCATTAAGATGCACAATAGAAATGCTAACCAAATGAGCTTGAAGGGAAGAAAAGGAAAAGAAAAAGATGTCGTCTTTTACAGCATACTGCAGTACCTTTGTATCCCATTAAAACGAAAAAAGAAAAGTATTGCAAGACTTGCTGTGTCAATATAAGAGCATTCTTATAGCCTGGGGTACTCATGAGAAAGATCAGAGCCCTCAGTTGTGCTCTTCCTCCCAGCAAGAAAAGGAAGCCAGGAGGCAATGGCAGGTTTTTGGGTAGTGTAAGCAAGGGGGGACACCACTGAAGCCAAGAAAGGTGTGTAAGGCCTTAACTCAGAAGAAAGACAGTTAGATAAAAGCTGTCTGAGATGCCAGAATAGCTGCTGAAGTTCCTACTGGTACATATTGTCTCAGTAATGAATGTTGTCAATTTTTCATTTTTTGTGTGTGACACTGTTTCCATTCAGTGCTTCTAAAACAATAGTCTATTGTCAGTCAGTTTGTTCTAATGATAAAAAAAATACTCAATATTCTGAAATTTCTGTCTATGAATGTAATTATCTCCAGAATTCAAGTACTTAGACACTCTAAGAAGCATCTGTCTTTGTCATATGTGATTGTTCTAGTGTGTCTGAGGGAATTAAGCCATACCTCCATTGCTAGAGTTGTTTTTATATTTTGTCAGTTTGATGATGTTTTGGAAGGGAGGTTTTAATGTTTCCCTGTTGCTTTTAAAAATATAAAATAATGAAATAAAAAAATTGCATAAGGTGTCAGAAAATGAAAGGCAACTCCATTGAGAGATGTTGCAGACCCATCTGCGTGGCTGCTCTCAAGGAAGATTGCTGGAGGGAGAGAAGTGTTACTTGTAGAACTGTGTAAAGAAAATTTGTCATCTTGCATAGACCACTTCCAATAAGTAAAGGTCATACACCTAGGAACAGTGAAAATCTATAACATTTTAAAAATTAAGGACTGTACCCTAGAAAGCAGTGACTTTCAAGGGAGCTTTTTATGTCACAATGCATAAACGTCTGAATGCACAAGAAATCTGGATGAAATGGAACTGTAACTGAGCAGGAAGTGTGATCCCTTGTTATTCAGCAGGAAGACTGAAAAGGAACTGTTATTATTATCTGTGGACATGACTTTAGTAAAAGTATTAATGTTGTTATGTCTGTTTCAAAAGGCTATTGAGAAACCGGATTTTGGTGAAGGCATGAATGAGAGTTGAGTGCTGGAAAGCCTGGTTAAAATAAATTTAAAGTTTAATTTGTGGTATGTAGTTTATCCAAGATCACTTAAGTAATGACTTTATCAAGGTCAGGAAATACCCACAGAACAAAGTCATCTGAGAGACTGCTAATTAATCTAGCATTACAGAGATTGGAAGCTGAAGCTAGATATATTCAGATGAGAAGTAAAACACATAATTTTAACAGGAAAAGTATTAAGCTATTGAAGCAAATTCTTGGATATATAGTGGGTTTCTTTGACACCTCGATGTCAAACTTGGATATCTGCCTTTAAGACACATGAACTAAAAGTTATGGGCTTGAAACAGGATTAGTAGATGACATCCTTTTAGCTGTGCTGTATGGGAGGTCAGATGAGACAGTTAGCTGAATCCATGCAAAATATTCTCTCCCTGCCAGACTACATGTCTTTTTGTTTTTTTTAAAATCAGCTTTGTCTTTTCCCTTTACAAGTGAAAAAATGAGTAGGCCTTTCAGTGTGGAAGCAGTTTGGCCAAAGGTGGGTGCTCCAACAGATTTATGGCTGAGTACATGTGAGTAGCATTTGAACCTTTTCAAAGCACTTTCACTCGGGTGTGATGCTTTCGCTCTTCCCCACTAAATTGTTGGAGTTTTTTTCCCTGCAAAATCCACCCTGGAACCAACTACTTTTGAGACCTCTTTCAGCTTATAAAAAGCTCTTTCATGCAGACTTGTGAATGGTTGACATGCCATTTCTTCTGTTGCCCCTTTCCACCCTTTTTCCAGTGCTGTTCCTCTTATATGAAAAAGCTTCTAGATTCCAGATGGTTTTTGAACTTGCAGTCAAAAGTTTTAAGTGTTTTTAAGTGTGTTTATTCACAGTACTACATAAATTCTGAGTAATAATATAATAATATAGTTGCCAGTCAAAATGACTTAGCTCCATTCAGAAGGACAAACTCTTGCTTTGACTGACTATAATGAGCAGCTTGTGAGTACCATAGTCTACCATAAAATAAAATTATGTCTTATCTGAAATTCAGGAAGGTAGCATCTCTAATAGTTTCTGGCTTTCATTTGTGCTTTTAGAAATCTGCTTTTTTCTTTAAACTTCCTTGTGAGGGATGTGTCTATAATTGCTTTGTTCCAATAACAAGCAATCTTTCATAATTTTGAGGAGTGACATACTGAAATGGTGTGATACATGGAGTCAGATTTTCCAGGGCTAAGCTACAGATGGACTGTTCTATGTAAGGTCAGCCACTGTTCTATGAGAAGTAGACTGTAAAACAATCCTTGAAAAAAATGATAATGATTGTAATTTAAAATTCTCTAGCAGAAAACAGGTACTGTGAAAGCACTTAAGAATTTTCCTGTGATTTTGCCAAGCTCACCTAATCTTAGTTTCTCCACTTCATTATGATACTGCCTTCTTATCTTTGTAAAATGGAATCGGAGTGAATCTGTGTAAAGTGAACCCATATAATTTACATCATTAATTTACACAGTTTGCCTGGTTTTCCTTATGCTGTTTTAAATGTATTCAACCTTGTAATGAGAAATGTGCCTGGATCCATGTGCCTGCAACTCTCATCTTAATCTCACTGGAGTTAGTGGAGTATGGTATAATTGGAGCTGCTACTGCTGCATTGGTGAAAAACTGGCATAAGTGAGATAAAAATTCAGACCTATGCATTTTTTACAAAATTTGAAATTAAAAGGTAAAGTTCTCTAAAGTTCAAGTTGTTTTGATTCAGCTCAGTGTAGGTTTTTGGCTTGAATCTGGACTTGTGTTTGTAAAGGTTTGAGTTCTTTGCTATATAAATGGGATGAGTTGGCTGTAGCTAGCCTGACCCAGTATGGCTGTTATGACATCTTTATTTTTTTACAAAGCTCTAGGCTTGTCTTGAATTTGTATTTGTTGTAGCTTTTGACTGTTCTCTCCAAAAGGGAGAAACAACCATATGAAAAACCCAAGCAAGAGTTGTGCAGAGGCAAAGGCTCAGCACTGGCTGGTTTGTTACTTGGTATGCAGGATGAGAGAGAGAAGTTAACTGGTAGCTAGAGAAATACAGTAAATATATCCAAAAAGGAACTCAAGCAAAGCACCTTCTTTGTATATTGTGCAAATGATGTTGAAGGAACCCAGCACCTTCTGTCTTCATCTTATGTGCTTCTGTTGCTTGTGGAAGGGAAGCAGGATGATGTCTGGGGAAATATGCATTGCTGCCATTTTGGTAAGTATATCTTTTTAATAAAAATAAGCCCCAAAGGCCTTGAGTATCAACTCAGTGTTTGGACAAAGAGGCAACAGTTTTTAAATACAGAATTTCTGTAGGTGTGTTCTATATTTTCTAGGAAGAACAGACTCAAACCCAACAAAGAAAAATGTTCCTTTTTTTTTTTTTTTTTTTTTTTTTTTAATAGAGGTGTTGAGGAAAGGAAGAGATGTTTGCTTTCAAGTTGCTGTTATTTTCTGATTGTTTGATTGTCTCTCTTCTGGCTCTTTTCACATAATTATGATCCAGTTCTTCTCATTTTGGCATTTATTTGGCAGTATTCCCACTGGCAGCAGTGGGATGGAGGTATTTTTGTCTCTGGGCATTTTAATCCTCATATCCTGGCAAAAATTCAATAAATGTAATTATGTTCCAGCAAGCTGGATTCTTTCTTTATTAATTTTATCAATTACTTGTGTTTGCAGAGTACCCAGAAATTCTAGTCAGTCATGATGCTAAGAACTTTACTATCAAGGAAGCATTGTATGTGGCCGTTGCTCTGGAATTATTTTTCCAGAAAGGACACGTGGAAGATGGCATTCAGTTATTGCTTACTAGGTGGAATGGAGTCCTAACTGCAAGTAATCTTTTACAGGAAGCTAAGGAGGAACAATTTGAGATTGTGTCTGTATTGTGCTGTGATTTGTGCTACAGAGATACCTGGGGTAGCCAGTAGTTTAGTAATGAGTTTTCACGGACTTACAAAATGCACTCTGTGGATGTATTTTACCATTGCAATTTGCATTATAAAAAATATATGTTGCACATGTCTGTGTTTAGATTTCCAAACAGCTATCGTTACTGAAAAGAAAATGTTTCTCTGATTTCAGCAATAAAACTGGTTCCTCTATGTAATGACTGAATGCAAAGAACTGAATGCAAAGAACTGAATAGAGCTTTGGAGAAATTATTAAAGATTTCGTCAATACAACTTTTCCTTTTTCTCCCATCACATGGGTGTTTTAGACAGTTAAATAAATTTAAAGTGCAAAATTTGCAATGTCTGAGGCTGTTAGGAATTGCTATGCTGTTAGCAACCAGGCAACAACCATAGTAACTGCTATTCTCTAGAGGTTTTTCTTGAATGTCAACAAGCAATTTTATCTTTAAACTCATGCATATGCAAACACTGGGGTCAATATATTTAATTTTTCGAGACAAATACTCTATATGTCGTGTCTGTGTAACACAAGGATGCTTATGAAGCTTGAAAGGCTGAAAAGAGGCTGGTGAATTCCCTCCAGACTGGCAGATGCCAACATGCCTTTCTCACACCCGGGTAACTACCTGGGAAGTGTCCTGCCCTTTCTGGCCTTACCTTTACCATACTTCCAGGGAATGTGATATATACAATGTGTTGAGCCAGAATACTCAGTAGCACACAGTAGCAGTAGTAGTTATATAGATTCTATTCTGCTAATCAAGCTGAATTAAGCTGGAAGATTTTAAAAAGTCATATTTTTGAATCATTTCTAATTGACATGTCCTTTACAATCCAGCGTGTAATATTTTTATCATATTTAGGTAAAAAAAGTATATGTAATTATACTTTTAATAAATATAATATTAGAAATGTGTATGTCACTGAGCTGATAGCACCTTCTCTTGTCACCTGAACATCATAGGAGACTTGTAATGCTACCAGTGTTGCTATGCTACAGAAGGATGTTTCAGTGCTGGAGATTTTACCTTTTTGTGTCACACTACCACAGGTTGAGGTGAAAAAAAAAAAAACTGCTGGCTAAAAATTTGCTGGCTAGGAATGTAGACATATACTACTACAATCTGAATGAGTAATTTATTATTTTCTCTATAAATATGCTTGCATGCTCTTTCTTTGTTTCTAGGGTTAAGCTTTGTAAAACTTATGTTGATGTGTCTGAATATGCATCTCCTAGGCAGTTCAAGTAAGCTGAGTTTAACCTTATCAGAGGTCTGAAGGAAAAAAACAACAATTCTTTGTAATTGGAACTTCTGTAGCTTCTCTTCTTCTGGCAGAAATGTATTTGAAATATCCCATTTTTTGTCACACCTGTATCTTTGACTGAAGAATGACAAATGACTGAAGAATCTATACTATTCACTTAAATCTCAACTAATCAGGCAATCCAAAATTTTGGAGCCTCACACCTTAAAAAATCAAAATTAAGTCCAGCTATTTTAAGAAGTTCTAAAAGTGACCCTTTAAAACATACTTTCAAAGAACTCCCCCAATAATTCCAATAATATTATGCACAGCTTAAGAAAAATTTTATTAAATGTTTGAACAATGAAGTAATTTGAGTTGTGTGTGTATGTGCGTTAGAGAGATACCTGTAATAACCTAGTGTCATACATTTCTGCCAGACAATTCATCTATGAAAATGTTGAAAATGTTGAAAACTGAATGCTGAAAGGGTATTTATATTGCAGTTTGTAGTATTTACAAGACCAAACCTTATTTTACTGAATGACAGAAATGCTTATGTTATATAAAAGATAGGGTCTGCATAAAAATACAGAGCTATGTGGAAGTGATTAAAGCAAAGTTATTGTCTTTTTCATCTGTTATCAGACTATTTTTAAAGATAACTGGTTTATGATTTTACAGTCAATTATTATTAATCTGAACAAAAAGTATGAATGGAAAGCATGGAAGTTGCACTCATTGATATCTGTTTCTATTTACTTCACTCTCTTCTTTTAAATTTAAGGTTGCCATTGCCTCCTGGAGCATTCTCAGGTCTTTGGGAAAATCAGGAAACTTTTCATAAGTTGTATTTCCAGAAATTTCCAGTAAGAATTACAAAATTAATTTGTATTAACTTTTTGTAATCCTGAAGAGCTTAATGATAGTATATTTAGTTTAGATAATGGACAAAGTTATCATATCTTATTTTAAAAAAATGGGAAATATTTGAAATATGTGTTACAGAATTAGAAGTATTTCAAGGTAAAACTTTTTTCATAGATAATTCAAGTTTTTGGGCGCACTCCTTTTTAAGATCTGAAACAGAAGAAGCAAACTCAAGCTTCTTACATAAAAGTTGGTTTATGTAATTTGATCTAATAAAGAATAGAAGCCTCACAACCTTCGACTGGCATAGCTTCAAATATACTACTGCTGCTGACATACTGTAATTCTAACTTGGTATCAGTCCAAAATACACATTTGCCCACTGTGCATGTAAATACATCAGAGACTTCTTACTGAATTTCTCATGTTTTCTTGTCAGATGAACTATTTAGGGCCTGTCTTCCTCTTTTCCTTCTAGAAATAGATAGATTGGCCCTATGTGAATGTCCAAAATGGGAGGTTTTGTTCAGTAAAAGTAAATGAGTGAATCAATCAGGCAAATTATTTTTAGTGTGCATTTGCATGATGCTGATGTATGTTTGGATCCAGGAAACAGGAATTTCTTCCGGGGCAATTTGACAACAGTTCTACCGTTCCATTTAAGAAAAATTTCATTCTCCTTTTAGGCAGCATCTTTCTCCGGGCCATCAGGGGTCAAACAAGCAGAGTAGGAAAAAATCCAGGTTTATGTCTTGTCTTCTGTCTTAACTAAACTACAAAACCTTTTCTGGAAAGGGAGCTGCACAGTGTATTATGACATAAAAATGGTCAAAAATATTAGATAATTATATCTCTCAGGCACCGAAAATGTATTTCATTTGGAACAATTAACTTTTGTTCAGTTTTCACGGAAAACTGATGGATTTTCCTGCTACTGTACCTGAGTTTATTTCTGGTTGTGTTGTGTCTAGGGATATTATGATACTATGGATGCAGGTTATATGGATGAAGATGGCTATTTATATGTCCTGTCTCGAGCTGATGATGTGATCAATGTCGCTGGACACCGAATTTCAGCAGGTGCAATTGAAGAGGTAAGAATTGCTGACCAGTAAAACAGAAGAATGAAAGATGAATAAAGCTGCAACTGAAAATCTCACAAGATCTCTCATTTTCTCGCTGCTCTTTTTGATTGCATTTGTGTTGGTACTTTTAACAAAAAAAAATAATTAGTTCAGGTACTTTCTTTTAAGGATCGTAATAAACTTAGCTGCTAACAATAAGCAGTTTTTATCATGGGGTTGATAAAGTAGGCAGGATCTGCCAGTTGAATGTGGAGTTAAGGGGCACTATGTTAGCATGGGAAATATTCCTGGAAGCTCTGATAATACTAATTTTGTCTCTTATTATATGAGCAGTGCTAAATGAACAATGAAAATTTCTGTAAAAAAACCCTGCTGTTAAACTGAAAGTCATTAATGTAATACCCATGCAACTCAAAAAAAGTTGAAAAGAGTGCAGTTCATAAAAGTATCTGAATTTCATATCATTGTTCACTCACCTCTCTGGAACTGCTGTGATTGATTGCCAGTTACAAATTTCCCTGATGACATATCAATTGGTTATTCAGGGAGTATAGGAAAATGTATGCTACTCATGTACAAAGGAAAAATATACTTTAAGAATTGTGAATTTAACTGCTCATTGAATCACAAGCTAATCTGTCAGTAATTTTTGCATTGTAATGTCTATTGGTCTAGAAACTATTTTTTTCAAAGGCTAGAAAACAATTTAGAAGAAATTCTGATTACACAGAAGTGAACAAATTCAGATAAACAAAGGCAATCTTTTGAGGATTGGTCAGCCAGGGAGCTGAACAAGTTGCTGTTCTGATGTGGGTCTGTAAAGCCATAAAGGTGGCTTTCAACCAGCTTTCAATGAGCCTTTGCAGTCAGGGTTTTTTTTTGTGTTGCTCTAGTAAAGCACAGCAGAGAGTCTCATCACCACCCCTTACTGTTCAAGGGCTGCGCTGCCCATGGTTAATTCACTTCAGCCTTTATCAGAAACTAATATAACAAATGGTCAATTGAATCACCTCCTTATCAGTATTTGTATTTTTTTTTTTTTCCCCTGCTAGTTTGGTCTTTCCCCTAGAAAGAAAAAATGTTTCATCATTACAGAATTCTAGAAGCTTTTCCATTCACCTTTTGCACAAAGCTAAAAAAGGAGTAGTGTTAGCACATGTGCAGCAAATTGGTAGTTAAATGGAGAAGCATTAATGAGACCACAATTAGCTTTTCAGTAAGACCAGTAAATAGAGAATTAAAGGTTCATTTAATCGCCGCCTCATTAAGCAATGCTCACCTTGTTGAGCAAGTACATTACCTGAATTTACATTATAGCTGTGTTATAAGCTTAGCAAGTTTTTCCTTAGCACTTTGGCAAAGAATTTCAGCTCCATTATATTGCAATTAGTTCCTTTTTCTGAGGTATCTCAGTATCATTGGGTCTCCATCTTCACTGCAGTCAGTAGATGTTAGTTTTTATCTTGCTAATCAGTCAATGTCAGTAACCTCAGCTACTGTTGATCCATCCATCCATCCATCCATCCATCCATCCATCCATCCATCTCTTTTGTCTGTACATCTACTGTGTCCCTGCCTGCCTTCTCTCTTTCTGAAAAGCTCAAACAAAACACTGCCTGTATGAGGCAACAGGTTTGAAATTGAGGAATTTAGCATGAGATCTCCTTCCTGATAGTGAGGTTTCTGTCTGCTGCCATAATGTGACATCCATACTTGTTCCCAGTCATCATTCCAGAAATGCCGTTTCACTTACTTGAGGTTTTTCTTTCAAACAATTTTTAAATAGTGCTGATTGTGTTCTTCTTTCCAGCTGTTTTAAAAAGTTTATTGGTAGTTACACTTTCAGTCATTTGAAATTATCTGTCCCAAAGTCAGTGGTAAATTGATAGATTTTGGGATAGATTAATAAAGAAAAGCATTACAGTGACTGCATATTCCTGTTATTCAAAAAACGTATATGAACAAGTGACAGGCTGGAATGACACACAAAAAAAATACTACAAAGCAAGCTGGCAACATTTAAATCTCAACTGTAGGGGTTTTTTTGTTTTTTTTTTTTTTCCTATGGCAATCAAGTTGCTGTAGTCAGGGTCAGTAAGTCAGAACAGGCAAGAATGGGTATTTATAGCAGGAAATGGAATGCATTAATGAGGCTCTGGACTAGAAGTTCATGAGTGTGTGATGCATTGAAATACCATGGAAGTTTGGAGTTGGACAAGATTAATTCCTGTAAGATTAGTTAGTTTGGATACAATGACTTCTTGATAAAGTAAACTGCATCTTAATTCAAGTGCACTTGCATATATTTAGATTCAGTACTTTTGCAGCAGGCTGTTCTGCCCTTCTAGTTCTGAGCCCAGCCAGAACAGACTCCAGGATGCTGCACTTGCTGTTCTAAACATGGCTTGTGCACATGCTATGTCATTGCTGTGAAAATCTAGTTTCAAAAGGTGTGCATAAATGGCCATGGTTTTGTACTTTGGTGTAGTGTGCTTCTAATTAAACTAAATATTTCCCACATGAATTTTTTGTGGCATGGAACATTTCTGGGATCATAGTTTTTAAAGTTATCATAACTTCTGTCCAACAAAGTAGGCATGAAGCAATTTGTGCAGATCCATTTTTCTACAAAACTGCTGGATGTGTGTTATAGTGACTATGGCACAAAAGCCAGTCCTGGTTTGACTATAAAACTTAGAGCTGGTGAAGTCCATATTTAGGAATGGTTATGGGCAACCCTTTAAATTTTTCTGTCCGTGGTTGGTTTCACAACCAGGTCACACAAGAATCTCCTTGTTCTTAACTGGGATAGCAGTGTTTCAGCTTTTCCTTTCTTTAGGTTTTTCCCTTCTGTCTTCTCTGCACCTTTCATGTCTTCCTCCTCATGCTGACGGCACAAAAAGATCTACAAAAGCAGTCCTGAGAGATTTTGGGGCCCTGGGACAAGTTAAGGGATCAGTCACACAAGTTGTGTTCTCCTCTATCCCTCTATTGATAGTGATGGATGAAGGAACTAGCAGGAAGATCCAGCAGGTAAATTCATGGCTTAGGGACTGGTGTCAATGGCAGGGTTTTGGTTTCTATGATCATGGGGCAAATTCCATGGTACCCAAGCTCCTCAAATCAGACGGGCTTTATCTATCTAGCAGGGTCAAAAGGACTACAGCCCATATGTTGGTGGGGCTGATCAAAAAGGCTTTAAACTAGGTTTGAAGGGGGCAGGGATTGAAACCAGGCTCTCCAGAGATGAGCCTAAGGGTGGAAAGTTCAAATTAAGAGTGAAATCAGCAGCCCAGCTGAAGTACATGAACACCAATGCACACAGTAATAAATCAGTCAGTGATGAGCAGTGGAAGTGCTCCTTGGGACCTGAGAAACTCCAAGTAGGGGGTAAACCCCTCCCATGCAGAAAGTTACAGCAGGTAAAATGCATTTATGCTAATGCATGTAGCATGGGCAATAAACTGGACAATCTTGAAGCTATTGTCCAACAAAGAAACTATGATATAATTGCCATTACAGAAACATGGAGGGATCCATCCCATGATTGGAGTGCAGGGTTAAAAAGCTATAGGGTGTTCAAAAGAGATAGGCATGGAAGGAAAGGAGGGGGTGTGAGCCTCTATGTTAGAGAAGGTCTTGAGCATTTTAATGATGGTGGTAATTGGGTTGAATGCCTATGGGTAAGAATCAGGGGGGAATGGCAACAAGGCAGATATCTTATTAGGGGTCTGTTATAGACCATCCAACTAGGGAGAGGAGGTTGATGAAGTGTTCTACAAGCAGCTGAGTAAGGTTTTGGATTTGCTTCCTCTTATTCTTGTGGGAGACTTCAACTTATGTCTGTTGGAAATATAAACCTGCAGTCAGGAAGCAGTCCTAGAGACTCTTGGAGTGTGTGGAAGGTAACTTCCTAACACAGCTGGTGACTGAGCCAACCAGGGAAAGCTCACTGCTAGATCTGCTGTTTGTGAGCAGGGAGGGACTGGAGGGAGATGTAAAGGTTGGTGGTCATCTTGGACAAAGTGACCATGAGCTGGTTGAGTTTTCAATTCTTGGGGAAGTAAGGAGGGAGGTCAATAGGACTTCCTCCCTCACACGTGTATCTGCAACAGGTGTAATTGAAACTCTGAGGTGTACTGACTAAATGCTTTTTCACTGTCAAAATAGAAGAAATGTCTGGGGTTTTATGGATTTTTTTCACAGGAATGTTCAGTTATTATTAGATCAATTTAGATCTATTTGCTCTCCCTCAGTGTGTTCTCTTCCATCATGCTGTGGCAGACTGTGCTGTTGTGGGCCTGGAGGATCCTTTAAAAGGACACGTTCCATTTGCTCTGTGTGTACTGAGAGAAGGTGAGAGCTTGTTGTACTGATGTTGCTCAGACTTACAAAAGTCCCAGAAAGGTTAAAGGTTATGAACATCTTCACCAGGTATAAAGACAGAAGAGGAGAAAATTTTGGAAGAGATTGTCAAACAAGTTAGAACTAACATTGGTCCTGTAGCAGCTTTCCAGAAGGGAGTGTTTGTAAAACAGCTACCAAAAACCCGCTCAGGCAAGATACCACGCTCAGCTCTTTCTGCACTTGTCAGTGGGAAACCATACAAGGTGAGTTGGAGATGTATGCTTTAATGAACCAAAGTCATGGGTTTGATTTGCTAGACCATTCTGCAACTGGTTTATCACATCAGGTAGTACATTATATTTTATTTCTGCTCTGTCTTAGCCAGAAGATTTTTATGTTCCAGATATTTCCAGATACTTTTCTCTTTATTGCTCTTGAAAGCTAGATTTAGGAGATTTTCTGAATGAAATTGTCTTCAAAAGTAAGAACAGTGATCTACTATCACATGCTTCTTTCTATATGCTTCCTTTTCAGATAACACCAACCATTGAAGATGCTAGTGTGTTTAAACACATTGAAGAAGTGCTAAACAAAAGTTAAATAGAATAACAGGTTGATAACAAAGGTGCTTGTTAAGTACAAAAAGAGACGGTGCTAGGAAATACCACGTTTTAAAAACTGGTAATGATTTGGGACTAACTTTTTTTCCTTTAGAAAAGTTGCTGTGTTCTTTACCATGTGGTCACAGCCGACTAAGCATACTCAGGTCTCTGTATGTTGTTATTATATAGTGGATATTAAGATTTATAAGAATTGCAAATAGAATTAATGCATTTATGTAGCCTTAAGTGAGGGAGTGTCTGGGTTATCTCATATGATTCATATAACCTTACATTTAAATTCATTATTGTATAATGTGACCAGTAACTTGAGTTTGTCTAAAAGCGCTTACAGAAGGTAAGTCATGAACTGAGAAATAAATAGGAATGATTGGAATGATTGCAGACATAAATTTTCCTCACTTGTAAATTATGATCATTTATATATTAATTTTTTATAAATTAAAAAATTATTATTCTTGATTCCACATATTTTTTCTAAGTCTTTGCACTATAAACCAAATTGCTGTATTTTTTAAAATCAGTAACTTCCTGATGTGTCTTTTTTTGTAGATTGATAGGTAATATCTTGCTTTCATATCTGTGAAAATCTTGATTTGTTCATGGTAATACTTAATAAAACCCATGCATTTTAAATAAAGGCAGGCATTTACCCTTTGCATTTTCTTGTAATTTTGTTGTTATTATTTGTAACGTATTTTATAAGGATAATCAGAATGTGCTTTATGTGCTCACATAGTGAGATATTTTATGTTTGCTGAGATATATATGTAACCAAGAAATGTAGGAAATAGAGATACTAGGCAATCCATTCTTGATTTTGTAGGCCAGTTCAAAATACTCAGAGAGTTCTCAACAAACCAAGATGTGGAAGATACACTCTCTAAATGTGTTTCTCCTCAAGATGCAGGGTTTTAACCGAACAATAAATGTAAAATTCCTCTTAAAAATACATATTCACAGAAAAGTTTAAAAGCAGAGTAGTACAGAGAACAGTAAGCAAAATGCAAATTCAGATGATGTTGGGATAAAAGAGAGATTCTGTATTTAGGCTAAGCTAAGGTAGAAGATCAGTCTAGATGTATTTTGCTTACTGCAGCGTGTCCTACAGAATCCAGAAATACTGTTTCCTACTGTTGCCTAGAAGAAAGGATGACAGCACTGCTAAGTGATAAAATAAACTATCAGACTGATATAGGAGCTAAAAGGGGCAGATAACATGGCTAATTAACATGAACCATACCCCAGTGTTGCCTTGTGCTTGTGACCTTCTTTGTAGAGTCAATGAGCTGTACTGGTGCCAGAGGAAATAAGTAAATCCATGTGTTTTTCACTAAGGACTGCATGCAGCTGATGAACCATATTGAACCAGGACATATGGTCACATAATAAACCAGTATATTTTGAGCCTTTGCTGTATTTGTTTTTGCCAAATGATTTCAGCACAAGGTAGCTGCTCAGCTGTTTGATTTAGTTGAAGATCACAATCTGAACAGGGAGTAAGAGCATTTAAAGACTGAATAAAGGCTCATGATGCTTTATGGTGTTAATATACTATTATTCTAATTATCCTCAGAGGTATCCTGATAACTTTCTTAAAATTCTTACGTAAGTTGTAGTTAGTTTAAGATACTATTTTCTTCTGGATGGATTATTCAAGTACCACGATGTTAATAGGAGTCCCGTTGCAGATAGTGGAGTGCCTTGCAGAGACTGGTGAGTATTTTTCAGTTTCACAGTGCTACAAGTTAGAAACCTATACTGAACAGTTATAGAGAGGGAGATCATGGGACCTGGCATTGAGGGACTTCTTAAAACCATGAGAAACTACAAGGGTCTTATCACAGAGAAACCTGCGGCACATTCATAAGGTGCGTGACTATTTTTTTGTACAATTAAAACTGAGATGTTGTGTGTGTTTGTGTAGCTATACAGGCTGCAGCCATCAGGTTTCAATTGTAGAAGCAAGAGAGAACTAATTAGTGAGAGCATAAGCCCTGTAGTAAAGATGATGCCATTGGGTGTAGGAGAGGAGAATCAATTTACTGTATCTTCTGTAGATTTTGTAATGACATTTGTTGTCCTAAACCAGTTTTGCCATTTGTAAGGAAAGGTAACCTGTTTTCTAGTTTGGGGCTCTTTTTTTTTATGGAACAGAGAATTAATGTCAGACTCTTTTTTAATACAACAACCAGACCCATCAGTGATAGATATTTAGGCACTTACCTTTCTGAGTGGCTATTTGCACATATTAATATTGTCAAGAAAGTTATCTGTCATCTGAACTGAAGTGTCTCCATGACAAAATGAAGGTTTGTAATAATCTATTTCTGCCTCCTGAGGAAGCAGAAAATTAAAAAAAAAAACCAAAACACAATAAAACCCAAAAGAAACAAAAACCAAAACAACTCCCTAAAATTTGAAACTTAAAAAGTTTCCTCTTTTTTTAAAAATTTTTGCTTTCTTTTTTGGTGAGGATCATTTAAGCTCAAGACTGGGATAAAAGAGAGGGTCGGAGTGGTCAGGTCTGCTTACTCTGCTGCCACTCTGGTACTGTGGAAGATTACAGAAATGCCAAATGTCTCTTTTCTGAACTTCTTACCAGAGTTCAGAAAACCCAGACAAAGAATGTTACCCCACTGCAGCAGTACAGTGTGGAAAAAATACTTGTTTCATGGGCATGGCTTTTGTTTTCCAGAGGAACCACGATGGCAGAATAATTTGTCTACAGCTTTAGTTTTGTGCCCAGCTGGAGAAAGGGGAGTGGTCATTCTTGAGCAGTTCTCTGGTGCTGCTCAGCAATCTGATTGATTATGCTATCAAGGAAGACCAAACATATTTAACAAGTGGTAGGAGAGCACTAATTTTCTTAATTTTGTTGCTGGAGAGAAGCATGTGGGTAGGTTTGAATGGTCAGGGAGTTACTGAAATTACTCTCAGTGTACTGAAAAGGTCCAAGCCAACTAGACAATTTCTAGCTGATGAGAGTAGCACTTCAGCTCATATGGGGGAGACAAGATTTTTATATATTAGCCTTAGATAAAAGTGAAATAATGATAACAACTGTAAAAAAAAAATTAATTCTTCTGATCTGTTTTCTTCCACTGTGGAAATAAACAATTTAGGGGTGCTATACTCCTAGGAAACCAGCAGCTTTGGTCATAAGATCTTCCTCATTCTTTTCCCCCTACACACCTCATTCCCTTCTGTCCCCTGAATTTGAGCATGAGCTGTAACAATGTGGGCTGAAAAATAAATTCTGTAAAGCAGGTGCTGAGGAGGGGCAGCGTGTGCAAGCACTGAAAAGGGTGTTTGCCTTGCTTTTGCTTGGTGACGTTCTGGACTAAAATAATTCAAAAGAAGGTTAAGAGAGAAGAAGTAACAGCAGCAGCCGAGTCATTTAAGCCTGAGGAACTGTAGGTAAGAGAGACGAGGCTGTTGTGTTCTAACCCAAGCTGTTGTGTTCGCAGCCATCAGCAAGTTCAATGCTCCCTCTCGTGGCAGAGTCTGACCAGTGACTCCATCCTCACTCAGACCTCTTTGTGGCAAAATGTGTTTATGGCTTAGCTGTAAGTACCTGGGATTTTTATGCTACTACATACAAAGCTTAATAGACTTATAAACACCAATAGCACTGAATTCTTTTTTTTTATTGACATTGGGGGAGAAAAATCTTTCACCATCCGATTGAAGTTTGCCAAATGAAAATAGACAAAACAAATGCTTATGTACGTGCAAACATTGCAGATCAAACTGCTAAAAGAAATAACTAAAAGACAGGTCTTGAGCTAAGATCAAGCAGCAGAAAAATAGCAGATAGTTAAATGACTATTAAGTAGGTCTTACTTTGAAACTTCCCATTTAAACAAAGAATAAACAACAATAACACCACCAAATGAAGCCACAGCAGGTAATAGTTGCTCTTCTAAACTTTTATACACTATATATTAATCACTCTGTCTTTCAGTTATTTCCTCTGATAAAATTGACTTCTGTGAAGTCTCAGCAAGGCCATCTTGGCTAAAAGAATGTTAGACAGGAGCCTGTCTAATGCCCAGTTAAAATGAAGAAATGAAGTGGGGTTTGGCTTTTTTTTTTTTTTTTTTTTCCCTTCATTTTCTTTGTTGATTATATCTGGATATGAGAATCTGTTTCTGTGCAAATATTAGATTTAATTTTCCAATGCTGGCTGGTGTCTGAAGATCCTGGAATGAAAAGGTGGCTCTTGATAAAGCAAGATTCTTCTTGGTCCACAGGCAACATAGAAGAAAGTTTTGGGTTTTTGTATAAATCGTGTTTTAGTGAATTGTGGGGGGTTTATCCTTTTTTTTTTGGTTGGGGTGCTTTGTTTGTTTTTGTTTAGATTTGTTTGTTTTTATAAACAGTCCTTCTGGGTTTATTTGTTTTTAAGAGGTGAGCCATCATGGAGATTCTCTACAGATAGGTGACATTTCCATTTTGTCTTTAGAGGCCCATTTTGGCTCCAGTTCCAGGCTATGTCACTCTATTATACATCATCAGAGGCAGGTGTTCAGCTTTAAATATTGACAGATTTTCTCAGTAGGAACATTTTGAAGCTTCTAACTCTGCTAAACATATTAATTTGACTGTTACAATCTAAAAAGTGTAAAATGGTGGAATGGAAAGATACAAACAGTATTATTGACACTGTATTGTCAAATGTTTGCACTGAGACCCCATGTACCATAGATTTTATTTTTAAAAAATCATATTTATATCCATTTACAGAAGACTTACACATTTTAAAAGAAATACATACACAGTAAATACGTAAATGTCTAGTATTTTACAATAAAACAATGGAACAATGTAAAAATGAGTGGCTTCTTTTGATAAAAGCTTTGGATGTGCACTACTGCCAAATTTCTGATGACAGAGATGCTGAGAGGAAGGGGGGAGGTTGCTTTGTTTTCCTTTTATTTTTGTAGCAATTTGGGTTTTTTTTCTCTTCTTTTAAACTAACCAATACAGGAAAGGAACATCATGTCTGTTTATCTGATAAACCTTATGTATTCTCTTCACTATTACCCTGTTCTCGCAGAGAGTTTTAATGCTCTTTTTCCTACGTAGTGGTAGTGCACTTCAGGTAAAGTAGAAGAAAGAGATGATATCTAAGGGGAAAAAATAAACATTAATTAGCAACATTCTTTGATTCTGATTTGGTCTAGGATGCAATAATACCAGAAAATATTATAGCTCTAAGTAGGCTGTTGTATTTTTTACTAAAAGATGGGGTTTCAGTATGTGAGGGCCACATGCATTTTTTTGTTGCATTTTAGATATGAAACATCTATTTAAAATCTAATCATGATGCATTTTAATCTTTTACTAATGTATACTGATTTTTGTCTTGGACCCATACAGATTTCTGATTATATTAATTTTGCAGTTGTTTTCTTACTGTTTTGATTCAGCACTGGGATTAGTTTCCAGCATCTGGATAACTTTGCCTGTCTGGCACAAGGCTGAACACATATTTCAAGGGTACAGATGGTAGGTACCCTAATTCACCTTGAATACTGCATCTTGGCAACATTTGCCTTTTTTACCTTGGTGAATTTTTCCCTTGGACAGGCTGTTTCCAGATTACCATTCACTTCTTTTTGGAACTAGTCTTCTCCATTTGTCTTTACAGATCCTCTTTAGAACTCTTCATTGATAAAGAATATCATTTATTTTGCCAAATCACCTTTGACATTTAATTACAACAAAAGTAAAACTACTATATTTTATTGCCCCAGCAGTGAAACTGTCCTAGTTGAGCCTTCTGACTTGGTCATTACAGGTATTTTGTAAGAAAAAAGTGTTGGATAATATTAAATTAATTTTTGTTAACCTACCTATTTTCAACTTCTGCCCTTGCTGCACTCTTGAAATCAATAGGAACATATTGCTTCATATGTCTGGGCCATTGGTGTTGGCATAGTAGATAGCTTGGCATTTGAACTTTATTTCTTGGTCATACTTTATTGCTTTTAACATTACAATTCTGAAGGATATAGGAGAAAAGATAAGCATCTCTGCTATCAATTTCTACCCCAGTGATAGTGCCAGGCTCTAAGGTCTAATCGATACCTATGGCCAGATAAAAAGATTTATAAAGTTTACATGCTTCATCATCTTTGTAGGGCCAGCTGCTAAACTTACCTATTGTAGAAAAAAAAGCCAAACATCTCCTGTGGTTATTTTTCAATGGCATGAAAAGTTCCCCTTTTTACTAGAATAAGATTTTTCATTCTTGCAGTCTCCTAAAGAGCTATGAAATAAGCTTTATGTCATCCATAGGATCCTGAGCAATCTATGTTTCACACTGGCAACATTTGCTGTTCCTAAGCTTTTTTTGAACATTTTTTTGGAATCAGTCAAGCCTTGATGGCCTCAAGCCTCTCTTGGGAATCAAAATAAGGACTATAAGGTAATATCTTGCCTACAATATGTAACAGCTATCAAAGCATGCAAAATGCCTGAGAAGGTTTTGGTGCTACCTAAGTATTCTTTACAGCTCCCTCACAATCCCCTGAGTAATTAAATGAAAACAGTTTTACTGAGAAAATATTAGCATGAAATGGTGCTGTATTGATGAAAGCTCCCATCATGTTGCTGTTTTTTGAAAAACTTGTGATGTGGCAGAAAACAGTGTATTTCTGCACAGAATTCTGCAACAGTGAATCTGTGAACTTCATAGCCATATTCCAAAGGTAGGCGGTGGGAAATGCAACATGAATTCCACTACTAGATTTGTTCCTAAGTTGCTTCTTTCGTTGCCACTGTGCAATTCTGGATTGATTTGAGAAGTACAAGCACTTCAGATGATTTTCTGTATAAAAAGAGTTTTATTCTAGCTTTATGCAGCTACCTGATATTCAAAATTGAGTCATATTTCTAATTAAAAAAAAAAAAAAAGTAAATCTCTTCTGCTACACTAGCTTCCCCCTCCCCTCCCAAGCTCCTGGGAGAAATACTTCTCAAAAAGTAAATTTACTCACTGTGTCTATTGCTGTCTTCTCAGTTCCAGCTTTAGGTTTGAATAGTGTACAGAATACTTTATGGTTGCTGCAAGCTATAGTCTTAACAGAATTGTCTGAAAACTTCTGGTTTATCTGCTGAAGGTGTTTCAGCAGACTGAACCTACTGTTTGAGATGAGAAAAAGAATACTGTGACATCTCCTGGACTGAGCTTGAGACTGCTGTCAGAATTAAATGACCATCCTATTGAGAATGCTCCTAACGCTGGCTAATGGTCTTCTGCTCATTGCTTGAATAATGCCAAGGAATATTGGATATAATGTAGGATTATAAAGAGCTTTCATGATGGCTCCTTACAAATACTCACAACAATTCAGTGCTGGCTTCTTTGCTAGGCCTTGTCAGCATGAGTATGTGCGAACTGTTGAGCTGTCTAACCTCTGCAGTCGTGATGAAGCAACTGCAAATTGCAAAAAACAAACAAACAAACAAAAAAAACAACAAACGAACAAACCAGAACCTCTTTAGAATCATGAAGGAAATAAATCAGTCTTTTTCCTACAGGAAGGTTGGCTATTAAATTGCTCTGTGGTTTTCTATGACATGATCTTGGCACAGCCTGGTTAGGAACTCCCAAGTTTCTTCATGTCTGCTGTACTACTGAAATCTGTCTTAAGTGAATACAGTTTAAAATTTGTTTTTTTCTTCATTTTGTTGGAAGTCCTAATACTGTACTTGTCATGCTGCTTAAATACTATTGTGTTCTTAGTACTGGGAGATAGGAAGACAAATCCTGGATGAATAGGTAGTTCTTTAAAGCTACCTACCTTTAAGTCTACTGAGTTCAGCACTCAGATCAGTAATAAACTGGAAGTTTTAAGTGAATCACTTAATCTCTCTTGTGCCTTAGTTCCCTACCTCTAAAACAGAAATGGTACCTTCTACATCATAGCATTGCCAGAAGATGAAATCCATAAATGTTTGTAAGGTTCTTAGCTACTACTACAGTGACATGGGCAATGGAAATGCCTAGAGAACTACTTCCTTTATTTTGACATGGAATTTTCCTTGGAATGGATTCTTGTCTTACAGCTTCATCTTTGCCAGAAAGTGCAGGATTAAAAGCAAAGCATGCACATGAGCAGTGGACTCAGTGGAATTCAGTGATGCAATCAGTAAATTATTCCATCTGTAACTGCAACTATAAAGTATTTTCTTCAAAGAAGAGAGAAACTTTAATGGAATTTGGATGGCAATATTGTCATATCAAGTTAATTCAAGAATTATGGAATGTCATCACTACAAGCAGTACAATAAATTACTTTGAGATATGTAAAGTCAGAGACCTAAATTCTCTTAGGAAGAAAAAAACAGAAGTATTTGGAGTGGGCCAGTCTCTGTACTGGTACATCTCGGAACTTCATGAAGCTATACATGGCTTTATCATCCATATACCTGGAGGACTGGCTGCAATGGTATTTGGTCCTTCTCCCTTATTACTTAAAATTATAATCTGCTTATAACTTTTCCAGTTATTGATGAATTAGCACATCTTTTGGAAATTAAAAGATTTCCAGAGAAAAATAAGTCTGGTATATATTAACTCAATTAGTACCCGAAATGCACTATTTACTAACTACAGTACCCATCTGACTGATTTTAATTGTTAGAAACTGGAGTTGTTTGATGGCCAATGCTAAGGTAGGTAGTTTGAAAAGGAAATAAAGGTGATAGCCCTTTCTGAGTTCATTCTCTAAATTACACTCCACCTGCTAGAGATGCTAATTCAACTCTGCCAGGTTCCATTCCTTGTAGTTATGTGAATGCAGCCATTCTGGTACAAGGAACTGTGTCCAGTTCTGGGCCCCTCAGTTTAGGAAGGATATCGAGGTCCTGGAGCAGGTCCAAAGGAGGGCAACCAGGCTGGTGAAGGGACAGCAGCACAGATCCTATGAGGAGAGGCTGAGGGAGCTGGGGGTGGTCAGCCTGGAGAAGAGGAGGCTCAGGGGAGACCTCATCACTCTCTACAACTCCCTGAAAGGAGGGGGTAGCCAGGAGGGGGTTGGTCTCTTTTCCCAGGCAACCCTCAGCAAGACAAGAGGGCACGGTCTTAAGTTGTGCCAGGGGAGGGGTTTAGGTTGGACATTAGAAAGAATTTCTTTACTGAGAGGGTGATCAAGCATTGGAATGGGCTGCCCTGTGAAGTAGTGGATTCTCCATCCCTGGAGATATTTAAAAAGAGACTGGATGTGGCACTCAGCGCCATGGTCTGGTAACTGCAGCAGGAGTGGATCAAGGGTTGGACTTGATGATCTCTGAGGTCCCTTCCAACTCAACCAATTCTATGATTCCATGATTCTAAAGGCGGACAGGCACTAAAAGTCAATTTAGCAGGGTAGAATAAGCCTCTTGCTTTTCAACAGTAAGTGCAGGAATGACTACCTACCATCAGTTGCCATCTTCCGGGACTGCCCTGACGTTGTGGTTAATCTGAACCCAGCTGGCAGTGTTTCTGAGGAGCCTGGCATCATGCTGATCCCATGAACCTCGCGCGGGGGAAACTGTCGCCGCCAGGAGGGGCCCCGTCTGAAGTTCTTGTCGTCACTCTGTCAACACACAGAGATGTGTTTGATAAAGCAAGATGAATTTTTCTGATTCATTAGCCTGCTCTCTGCTGCCTCTCCCACTGTCACATGTACTCCGTAACAACTACCCTGCTCTGGTGCACTGTATCCAGTAACTGCAGTGCATTTGAGGCACTCTTGTAAAAGTAAATCCTGTAGAAATATTAAATACTAGAGTGGAAAACTGCTCTGAAATCTCTGGCTTAATATAGTAGAAGGCTGTGGTATCAGCTAAAGTAGAACTTTTAAGAAAGTCAGATCTCTTCCAAATACAGTGACAGAAAATGCAGTGGTTTCCTACTGCATTAGGAGACTTATGTAAAGTGCTAATAAAGAATTAAACACTCATGTGCATGCACAGAATTCGTAGGCATTTCACATTTTCAGTAAGAGCTTACAAGTTTATTCCTCCTCATGTGCTGAAGTCCAAGAATTGAACATTGTTTGCACTGGACTCTTACCTTAAGTGGAATATTTTCCACAGGTGGATTGGGAATTCCTCATCCTAGTTAACTGCCTCAAATCCCACCCTATGAACATCTTGATACCTTTGAAGAACCGAAGGAAAAAAAAAAAACAAAACAAAACCAAAAAACCCCAAACAAAACAAAACAGAAAATCCCCAACCCACCAAAAAGCCATTTTATAAATGTCCTAAAGAACAGGTTGCAAAAGCATCCCTCCTCCCCATCCTGCCACTTACTCTGACAAGTGAAACTTCAACTCCTTTTTGCATGTTTCCTCTATGGAAAATGTTCACCTTAATGTAAAAGTGCAGTGCCAAATGTTGCATACAAAATCATATGAATATGCAGCCATACTCTGGTTACTTTAAAAAAAACTTAACTGGCATTCGCAATTTTTTTCTTATAGCTGCTACTGTTTCTTTTTAACAATCTGCTAATTAACATGTCTTCATGCATTCAGTTTTTTATATTTTACTGTGATAATTTATAAATACTGAAAATAAAATTAATTACTTCCTCAAGTCGTCTTTCAGTTCCTAGTGCTAAAAGGTTGTTGTATTCTCTCTCAAGGATCTGCCGTGCCTAGAGATACCAAAGTAAAAAATTAAAATGGTTGAAGAGGAATAAAAGGCAACAATGGCTTCAAATTAACCAGAAGTAGCATGAGCAAACTTGCCTGGGTGTTTTGTGTTGGAATCTGTAATAATAAAGCTAAACTGCTGTAATCAAAGTTTTCATCCAGTGCTATAAGTGAACCATGTACACCACTTTCTAGAATATTATTTGCATATTCTCGGAGGCCAATAGCTTGTATCCAGCGTATGACTCGATCATTGCTCCATACCAGCACATCTGTAAGAACATAACACACCAGTTCAATCTCCTGATACTCCAGAACTTCCAAACTATACATGTTAAGGCATTGGGCATCATACTGGTTTATTTCTTAAATGAGAAAAGCCAGAAAACTATTCATATAGCTTTGATGACTTCACTATCTCCTTCTCAAGGTATGGGAGTGACTGTGTGATTTTAGCTACCTTCCAAGTTTAATGTTTTTTCTAAATAACGTTTCTAAAGGAGAAAGGTGCCACCAGAGGGCATCTCCAGAATGCAATTCCTTCCACGTGCTATGGATACCCATTTCAATTTTCAAGCAAGATTTTACAGTTTAACAGTGGAAGGGCACAGGAGAAATATCCGTTCCTTAAGGCTTCACTGGACAATTTTGAGAGTTGGGTCAGCACATACCATTTTATAACATGCCATAAAGCAAATGATGAGTTCACAATTTTAGAGACTAAGGCTATTTTCAGTTCAGAAAGCTGGCTGAGCTGTTAAGGTTCATGCCAATTATAAAGCTAGGGCAACAAAATGAGCTAGGACCCTTTTTTTTTGAGGATTTGGCTATTATAAAAAAGCATCCTACCGTGCCTAGAAGATTAAAAGCAAGTTATTTATGCTGATTTTTATATTTGGCAGTGGGAAACATAATATGAATTTTGTGTTGCTAAGGGATGAGGCTTTGGCTGTGTGCTTTTAACCCTTGTGCTAGAGTTGTCTAGCATTGAAGCAACAACAGAACTTGAGATGCATACCAACTTTCCCCCCCATCAGCCTCTGACATCACAAATCCAGGCTGACACTGATACCTCCACATCCAAGGCAGTCTTTGCATTAGTGCATGCTTATATGCCTTGCTCAAGTGCATAGTTTCAGACATTTCTAGATTTCTCCTCCTAATTTCCTTTTTTTTTTTTTTTTTTTTTTTAGCTCTTTCAATCAACATTGTGCTTGAGAAGTGTTATCTGCTGCCATTCTTTAGAGCTGGAAATGCTTAAAGCAATCAAAGGACTCAAAGGACTCACTTATGGTAACAGAAAAAACCCAGCAGCAATCCTAATTATTATATATATATAAGGAACCATGCAGTGAGGCTGCAACTACTACAGAAAGCTTTATACAGAAAAAAAATATTTTAAATCAGCTGTTAATTCTTCTAAGATGACCAGTTCTGTTAGGAGCTATTCTTACATACCAAACAAGAAACATTCTCTGTGGTACACATTCTGAAGTAAGAAATCAAAGGCAAAGGTTTTGAAAAGCAAGAGCCCAGTGTTAGGGTCCTGAGTGTTCCAATTTCCCAGTTTTCCCCCAGCACATCCCATTGCAACCTGGCCTTCTGCTTCCAAGGCTGAAAGAGGCTGGTATAAGTTCTGTCCCCAAAATCCAAATGTATGCATAATCTAAGGAGATGCTTTGTGTTTTAAAGACAGATGGACTTAGGCTTGGTTTACGTAAAGTGCACGCTTAAATGCTTAGCTAAAATGGCATGACAAAGGGTTAATATGTCAAGCTTCAAAAGAAGAAACATTCCCAGTATTCATTCCCAGGAACTATCACCTTTTATTTCATGCTGACTCATTTCTCTTCTCTTTTCCAGTTCTTTTCTATCATAATTCAACCTCTTTAAACACATGATTCCATACTGCAAGCTTGTTCTGTTATTTAAAAAGAAACATTTACAGTTAATAAAAATCATGCTGAAGATGGGAACATATGTAGGATGCATTTCCTGCATTTCAAGATGTGTTTCATGGTGATCATGTAGCCAATCTTGAAGACAAAGGGGGGTGCCATTAAAAATACTCTACAAACTTCAAAAATTAAATGGACAAACCCAAAATGAATATGTTTGAATAAACGTTCTAGCATAAGAAGCCCAAAACATGAAAAACTGTATTCAGAAAAGGTCAGCCCTTGCGAGCCATGAAATGTTCTGTCAAATCAGGCCTCAAAAAAAATGACAAATTAGACAGCACATTAAAAAAAAAACCACACTTTGTGCCACATAAACATTCTTCCTGACATCTAAATGCCTTTATTTCCATATTTCCAAAATAACTTCCTGGCTATATCCCTTCATAACCCAAAAAGCTGTCAAGTTGCTTGTGCTGTTAAAAGATTTTATGTGCTACAGACAATAATACCTCAATATTATGAAGTGTCTGAACTTGAACTCTTAGGCTACCATTTTCCAATGCTTTAAATCACTTAATAAATTAATACCTGTTCTGTTTCATCAAGGCTTTAGCTCTGTATTGACCCTGCTGTCATGGTTAAACAGGACACCTGCTCATTAGGAAATTTGTCTCTACCAAAATCTTAGTTCTGAGAGACATCGTTGCAACGTGGTTGCTGTTGCTAAAAGAATCTCTCTCAGTTCAGATTTCTGACACTCAGCACCCACTTCTGTGTGGTTTTCCAAGCCAGAACTACAGAAAGTAGTGGTTTCCTCCTGTGCAGCACTAAGCACTATGTCAGACACATAAATGGCTTTCTAGGTGTAGTCTTTGTGCCAACATACCGATGAAAGCTATCCACCATTTTTAAGTGCACACGCAGATCTTTCTTCGTCAGGTGATCCAACATCCTGGCATCCACCAGGCATTCCATAAAATAACTTCGGTACTGAGGTAAGCCCAGACTGGGGAGCCATTCGTTACCTATCCATTCGTGGTTCATATCACCATAAGCCAGGGTCTACAGGGGGGAAAAAAAAAAGGAAGGGGGGGAAGGGGGGGTAATAAATTCTTGAGTTTGCTCAAGGTTGCACCACAGACTGGAGACAGAGCTATCTGCTAAGCTTGTTTCTAGCAAGACTTCCTAGCTTTGGAATCCTTTCTAAAAGAAAAGCATCCTGGTTTTACATCATTTTGACGTTTGAGTTAAAAGCCACTGTGAGATATTTGTTACTGTTACAGCAGTATTGCCTGTTGTGTCTTGTCTTCTTTCTGACCATTAAGCACTTTTTTTGTAATAAAAAAGTGGCAGTTTCAATTGTGAGTTTTAAATGTAAGCAAACTTTTCACACAATTAAAATTTGCAAATCACACAATTTAAATGTTTGTTTCATAATCTTACTTGATTTCAATTGACCTAGAATATTTATGCTGGACAAATCCTACATCTAGCTTGGAAGTACAAACATGGCTCCAGGGAGTCAACTGAACTTTGTGTCACTGTTTCATGGGAGACAGGATTTCCTAATGAGGATCTAATGACACTACATGATTACACACCTGTAGTCCTGTTGAGATCAAAAGTTAATTTCAGTTGCTTATCAGCCAAGCTTATGTTCACCACCAGTCAGAGCAGGTGGCCAAATGCATTTTATTAATGAGGTATTTTCAGCTATGAACAGCTTAAACTTGAGTGCATCATATGCAGAGCTAAATCTATTAGTTATTTAAGATAGGAGCAAACCAGGTTCCTTCTAGAAGCTAGAATTCAGGTATTAAGCTCCTTCATGTTTAGCTGAAATTTCAATAAGTTGAGGAAGAAAATGTATAAAAGGCACATGCATGTTGAGACATTTTTATATGGGTTGCACAATTAAAATGTGAATAGGTTTTACATCTCACTATTGCCAATTCTTTTGGTACAGCTAAAACTTATGAGAAAAGGGAACTCATGAATTGCAAGATTATTATCTCCTCAATAGGATCATCCTCAGATTTGAGCATCACTTTCAAGCCCAACTATACTTCTGGTTTTGCTTCTGTTGCTCTAGTCAAACAGATAACACAGTGTGAGCTGGATATATTTTCTGTGGAGGAAAGTATAGTTCTCTCATCTCTCATTCTTATGAGAATTTGAAGTGAAAAAGAATCCTATAAGAGAAGACAGTAAAACTGCATATGAGTGTGCACTGTGTAAGAGAGAAACAAGTTGAAAAATCTAAGTAACTGGTAGTCTAACTAAAGGGAAAAATTTTCTTCCTAAGTATACAAGACTGTTTGTAGACTGATGTTCAGTAGGGTGGAATGTAAACAATTATTCTATTGTTTCTAAACCTGTTTTTCTAAAAACCTGGTGTCATTTTAGAAATGTGAGATCTCAAGCTCTTAGTGTCTTCTCAATAATGAGGAGAACTTTGTTAGAGATTTAGCTGGGTAAGTAGATGTCTCTCCTTTTAAGAAAAATATTTACAGCCTATATATCTCTGTGCTTTACCAAACAAAGGTGTCCAGAGACTATTTTCTTATTAGAATTCTAAACTGTGTGCGTCGTAATTCAATCACTGTCACAATAGTATAATCCTCTATGCATACAGATACACAGCTAATTATATTACTATTAGCCTCTCATTTTAAAAAATCATGTGAAAAGGTCATACCTGAGCCCAGCTGCCTTCTTCAGACTCTTTCTGTGTTATCAGCAGGAAGTAAATAGTAAAGCAGGTAAAAAGGCAATAAAAATGAGTTATAAATAGATGAGGTTTTCATGTTGATATTAATCTTAGTACAGATGAAAAAAATACATGCAAAATGTGCCAATAAAATAACAACTCACTGAAGTCTTAGTAGGGCAAATCTTTCAAGACATAAAATCATTATAACTTGGTGAAACTTGACAGTATTATTTTAAACAGTTTAATGGTTTCACAATCCAAACACAACCATTTACTTACAAAATTGGATATCAGAGATACCATTGTTTCTAGTTAGATTTTGCAACAGTCACAATAAAAAGCTGTCTTCTTGTGTATGCACTGTAAGGAAGCTTTTATATAAATATTTTTTATGGCAAAATAATGCTGGCCAGCTACAAACAGGACCTACTTCTGGTCAGTTGCTGTTAAATTTGTATTTATCTTTACCAACAATAATAAAACTGAAAATTAACTAAGTTGTAAATAGAAAAGAATAATGAGGAAAAATAATGAGGATCTGCTTCATGACTGTTCACGAGAAAACTTCAAATAATATAGCATGCATAAACTTTTAAGAAAGAATTTTTTTACTGCATCAGAAATTAACTTCAGTACCTCACCCACCATTTCTCTATGCATTGGGCTGACAATAAAGTTTTCCAAACTGAAGATTTTTCAGACAACTGAATGTAGAATTCTATTATGTTTTATAAGCATTGTTATGGAGTATGTTTATGATGTAGTGCTAAAAAGAAAACCACATGTTCCAAGTGAAGGAAAAATGTCAGAACCATTAAATAAAATCTACTACTATATATTTACATTCCCCCAAAGCAGGGAGAGGTTTGACAAAAATCAATAAAGAAATGAAACACTCTAAGAATCCTAAATCAAAGACCATGAAAACACAAATATTAATGAAATAATATTTAGCATTAATAAGTTCACAATAAGTTCAACATTAACGAAAATACTGAGTTGTCTAATGCTCTATTCTCAAGCATTTTCTGATTTCTATTTCAGCAGATCTAAAAATATGTTTGGAAGAGGTACTAGAGAATAGAGTACAGAGGACATATTGCATCTTATACTGCAGCCATTTAATTTGTCTAAATGAGGTTTCACACTGACGGTGAAACTTTAAAACCCTGACACTGCTTTTAGCTTCACACAATTTTTGTGATGGCAGTGCAGTTTGTAACTTCTTTTGCTGAGGAATGATACAACTGTTCTTTAAATTCAGCTTTAAAGTCAGCATGGCAAGGTTGGGAAGCATCTGCAGAAGATGTTAAAGCAGATCCACCCTAGATCTCTTTGGAGCACGAAAACCAGTTTAAATGGAAGTGGAAGAACTCACCGTTTTAGCTGGAGCAGCAAGATTTTCCATCTCTTCATGGGTGACCCAAACATTGCCCGAGGGCTGGGGACAAGGCCCACAGGGAGGCAGGTGGGATCCACATTAGGTAAGCAGTGGTAAAGAAGAAAGGCAGCACCACTGTAAGTTAACAGCGTATAGCATCACCATCAGCACAACCACGGCCTTGCCTCTACCGAGCTGCAACTAGAGACAACTTTAGACAGGTTGTTTTGTGTCTTTCCTGAGAGAATTCTGAACAGATGTGATGGTGTGTTGCAATTAGAACTGATGGATGAAATCCAGCCGATCACCATCACAGAGGAAAGAGTAATTAAAGCTGCATTTCACACACAAGTGGCAAAGACAACCCTTAGCTCATAGCTCTGTCTGGAGCCCAGCTTCAGTTCTCGCGGATTTTCCAGACTAAACGCACTGCATACATCATATGCTCGTGTTGTAATTTAAATAATTATTACTTCACCCAAATTTCTGTAAATCGAAAATATCAAGGAAATTCCCTTCTAAAACTGTTTTTCCTCATCCGATTTTTTTCTGTCATATTATTACTGAGACAAAGAAATGAGGCATGCAGGGGCTGTGGATCACATAAGATGAAATGTGCTGTGTTTTCTAAAGTAAATTAACTCCTTTCCAGAGACAGAGTGGAGGCTTGGGACACACAAATGCACACACTGGGGCAGGGCAGCTTTGTGCTGCCAATTACCTAGGGAGAATTAAGAAGAAGAAAACAAAGGCAAAATTATTAAATTAGTCTTAGTGGTTCTAGCTTGAACGTATCGTTTTTTTGTGTCAATGTGTTTATGCTTTGAAATATGCTCTTATGCGTGTAAAATAATAAAAAAAATTCTTTTTACTACTTCAACATCACACAGAATCTACAATGCTTTACTTAGGTGATATTCATTCTTATTCATAGCATTATCATGGCTGTGGCATATAAAACTATTCCAAGGGGAGAAAATACCAGATTAGGAACTATAATAATGAACTTTAGCAATGTGAAAATAAAAGGTCAGTCAATAGGAACATTACAGTTGCGGTACCCCTTAACGGTATCTCAATTCTCATTTCCACCAAAAGATTCTCTATTGATTCCATGAAGTTAAGAGATAACAAAATACAAATATCATTATTAACATCATCATTATTATCTTAGTATTAGAAGTCTGTACTGCGCTGTTTAAGTAGTAGTCTTTGGCCTTCACTTCTGTGCCATGTTTTCCATCTGATCTGACCTTTTTTTTCCTTGGGTTTTTTTTTTTGTGGGGGGGAGTTTGGTTTTTTTGTTTGTTTTTTGTTACATTGTTGTGTCTTTTATAGCCACCACCACATGCCTCTCAGTTCAGAACTCCCTTTTCATCTTTGTTTCCTTTTCTCCTCTTCAGATTGTACTGTTTTAATTAATTTTCCACTAAAAGGTGTTTTTTATCTACAGTACATACATTATTACTCTCTCCTAATGCATTTTCTTGCTCTTTTTGATATACTCCCCTTTCAGCCATGTACCTTTGTTCTCCTTTACTTGCTTCCTTCCCATCTACTGCTCTGCTGCCATTCTCCCCCTTCTCTCTCTTCCATACCAAATGCACATGCTCCATTTCTCCCTTCCAGACTCTCCCTTGACACCTTCAACCACTTCTTCTCTTAAAAGCATGGAGAACCTAAAGCTAGCTGACTCAGATCAGAGAAAATTTGAAAGGAGCCAAAAATGGAGGATGGGAACAAGATTTGAAAGAGCTGTGTTTCTACATAACTGCTCCCTCCTTCTCCTCCCTCCCTCCCTCCCTGCTGCCAATCCCCCACCCCACAATCAAAAAGAAAAGAGAAATATTCTGATTTGGTTGGGAGAGCTGACTTGGAGGAAGAAAGAGGAAAAATAAGATGCTCGATGCTGATCATTTAGATAACATAAAGATTAATCAAAAGCACTATAAAAAAAAAAAAAAAAAAAAAAAAAAAAAAGGAGTATCTCCTAAAGGAAAAATACCAGTGATGAACAATCAAGTGAGTGGTGAGCAGGTCCTTCTAAGTCTCCATGGGACAGTTCCCACTGATTGTAAAGTGTGTGTTACCACAGAGCCACTCTTGTGCCACAAGTATCTTTCTACAGGCTCCTGCAGGGTGAAGCAGGGAAGAAAAAGTCAGCTGAACAGGACTCACTGTTCTGGATGTTGGAGGTGCTGATGGACTCGTCAGTGACACCATCTCCTGGATAGCTAATCGGAGCTTTAAGCGGTGAAGAGGGTTGCTAATTCCAATTTCCCTTTGGATCTCAGTATCAGACAAAGCAGACATAATAGCCCCACTCTTCACATTGGCACGGCAGGCAGCAACATACCAGGCTGGCATGCCCAGCCAGAGCTGGTGAGAGAAAGAATACATTCATCCAAAGCATTACTCCATTTCTCAAATGAAATTATCATCAAGACATCTATCAACCTGAATAAGCACGGTGATGCACACAAATAAGTATGATTAGCATAGCCTTTAATAAAATGAAATTGTTTCAGAACCTTGGAAATTGTCATGGCTTTGTGTGAACTCTTTTTGTTTCTTTTATTGGAAGCAGACCTTTACAGTGCTTTGAATATTTTTTAGAGCTATGGGCTCCATCACCTGGTCTGGTTACTTCCTCCCCAAGCCTTTAATAGGCAAGCAGTGGCACAAGTCAGTGTTATTTTCCATTTGATGGTCTGATCATATGCAGAAAACAAACTAAGAGGGATGGCTTAAATAATTTTCTTCACTTTTGAACTAAAATGGATTTTTCTCTCCTTGCACATTATTCCCCATGGGTCACAGTATTACACTTCCCAGCTTTTGTTTTCATGGTAGAAAGTGAGGACTGAGCTTACTGTAAATTTGGGAACAGTCTATGGTGTCATATTCCAGCTAGAAACAGAGGTGAGACATTGAAGCAAAATGTAAGCACAACTGCATAACCTGTGGATTTAGAAGACAGGTACTTGTGGCTTCAATTAGAGAAGAGCAGATTTAAATTGCATATTAGGAACAAGTTCTTTACCATGAGGGTAGCAGAACAATGGAACAGGCTGCCCAGGGAGGTGGTTGAGGCCTCATCCCTGGAGATATTCAAGGTGAAGCTTGACAAGGCTCTGAGCAACCTGATCTGGTTGAGGGTGTCCCTGCTTATTGCAGGGGAGTTGGACTATGTGACCTTTGGAGGTCCCTTCCAACCTAAACCAATCTATGACTCTATGTTAGCCTTACTAGCCCCAGTCAGCAACATCCCTTTTCTTCACCACTTTTTTTGTTGTAAGTGGTACTCTCCATTTCTAGGGGTGTTTCCTGGGATCTACTGAGCATTAATTCTCCTAGATTTTCTCAGCATTCTCATTTTATGCTGCCTCATGAACATGATTGTTGGCGTTTACAGATCTTTGCTTCTGAAGGAGATAATAGAGATACATACATGTGGGAAGGTTTTATTCACAGTGTGTTTGTCACAGTTTGTCACATTATGCTATAAAATGTGAGAAGGACATAAATGCTGAGTGCCATTATCAAGGAGATTTTAGGGGCAATGAAATGCAAAAAAAGGCCATCCCTTCCTAGGAGTTTACCTCCAGAGGACTGTTAGGCTCTGTGAAACCTGAGAGATGAAGATACTTCTCTATGGAGGGTAGCCCCTCCCTGCCCTCTTCACTCTTTTCCAGATTGCTATTGCACATGAGTTGGTGCATTACATTTTTTTTAGTACATAGCTCTCCCCACTGGGATGAAGAAGCACAGTTTTTAACCAAAGATTTTCACTGCAGCAAAACAGTCAGTGTTCTATATTCAACAAGGAGTGTTGAATTAGAAGTGCACAAATCACCCTTCATTAGTTGTGTCTGGGTGTGTATATTCCTGTGTTCATAACTTTTTATACAGTTACTTAATTTTGTTAGTTATAGATCTCTTGCACTTCAAACATAAATTATCAAAACCACTTTTCAAAAGTACCAATGAGTTACTAATGGCTTCTTATTCTATTCTACTCTCCATCTTATTCTATTCTACTCTCTGAAACAGGAACCTGACCATCAGCATACAATGCAGTGATACTATGTGATAGTAGCCATGATGTTCTACACTTTCAGCTTTTTTTTGATTTCACCTTTTTTTTTTTTTTAAATTCTGTGTGGATGGCTACTAAAGACTATTTTTATTCAAACTTCAGTGGGATAGGGCATCTGTGACTGTAAGTGAAGTCATCCAGAAGTCTGTCTCTCTGTGCATCTAGGATAAGCCACCAGAATTAGCTGATAATGGCTTACTAAAAGAGGACACAAAGTCAAAAAATTATTTAAAATATGCCATCGGTAAATTCACCAGCAAATCTGAAAAGCAAGCAAACTGAAAAGATTTTTATTTCATTTCCCACTCTACAGGGAAGTACTCTGTGGGTATTAACAAGTCTATACTCTGTTAAATATTTACTTATTTACTCTGGAACATAACTACTTAAAAGACAGATGTTAGGCTATTGAATGTTAGATTCCAAAAGTGTTCAGACAGACTTTTCTGTACTGACTTGTGATGTATCTCGTGGCTTGAGGAACAACTACATCATGTTTCAAAAAGTCCTTCTTACTGATGGTCTGGGACAAGGCCCCCCATTTGTAAGGCCTGAACCTTACAGATATCTAATTCCAACTATCTGTAATGAAATAAAAAGTTTCTGAAAGACCAAAAATGAAAATTTTTTAAGATCACAGCTAGTTGCACTTAAACAAAAGGCTGTGAGGAAACTATGCATAGCTTTAAAATATATTTAATATTCTCATTTAATTCAACATTAATTTTTTCATGCATGCTCTTGAAAAGCAGGCAAGCATAAATATTGGGAGTTATTCAACCTGCAGAAATAGATTGAAATGTTTGCTGCTCATTATGCATATTAGTTCTTTAGGTTGTTTAACACAGTAACAAGCAGCTGTCTCTTAACAGCTAATGAAGTTAGAGGAAAACAGTTTCAAAAAGAGGGCACAATAATTGTTCTAGGCAGAGAACCCAGATATCAAGATTGATATGCTTTTCCAGAAATAGTTAAGAAAATCCACAATTCTTAAACTATATATCAACTATGTCTGTGCTACCTACAAATATCTGCAATGAATGCTAAGGCTGAAAAGTTAATCTGGGAAAAGTTTAGAAAAGTCACAATCATGTCTTACAAAATCCATGCACATTTTTTTAATTTGGGCCTCTGCATCATTTAATATTATTTTCATTTTCTAAGGGTTACATCCAATATTTACCCCAGGAGACTATGAGATGCACAGTGTCTGTTTGCTGACTGGATGCACCACTGCTCACTGAATAAATTTAGTACTTCGACCCTCATAATTTTTTTATCATCAGTATTCAATCTGCATTGAATACTGCAACATAAATTTCCTCATGGGCTCTCCTGTGCTACCCTCATCATATTTCCCAAGAAGCTCCTGGACATCAAGTGCTCTTCAGAGCCCCTCTATGAGACAGTGGAAGCATATCCTATTTTGCAGCTAAGAATCAAGGCAAAAAAAGATGAGGGCTTAATTTATCAGAGACGTCTTAAGATTTTTTATCACCTTGGAGGACAAGAAAGGCAGTCTTTTCTCAGTATTTAGAATTGATTTGTAAATATATATATATATATATATATATATATATATATATATATATAAACCTTTGTATATTCACCCTTCCAGGAATTCAGTTTTGACTGTAATACTGAGTATTTCTGTCTGATACAAATAAGGATACAGAACTCTCAAAATCATACAAAGAAGTCAGGTAGTGGCCAAACTAATGAATGTTCCATATTAACAGAATTAATGTTTTTTGGAAAGAAGATAACAACCTATTTTAAAAAGTCACGCACAAACACTTGAACTGCCTTTCTGCAGTTTTCATGTGAACTTCAGGTACCTTCAGCAATTCCAATATGAAGCAGAAATTCATTCCTCATTGCTTTCATTCCTCATCCTTTATTTATTCCCTGATCATACTCCTGTTAAAGCTTTGGAGAGGGACCTTTTTTTAATTATCATTTGAGGGGAAAAACTCTACAAATTCTATCTGATAATCAATGAATGATACCCACAGCAGACATGAGAAGAGGCAGGAATACAAAAAGATGCATGGTATGGACAAGAAATAAGACACCTGTTCCTTGCACCAAGAAAAAAGACCTTGTATTTGCAGTGAACTGACACAGCCTTGCTTTGTAAAAGTGACAATGTATTTTTATAAGAACCTTCAGACTCTCTGCTTTCCTTCTCCTCACATCAGCACCTGGTGAAGTATTTTTTGAATAGTTCCTTTATCTAAAACATTCACTGATTTTTGTCAAAACTGATAGACAGCTCTGCTGAATGTTTCTCTGGATGGGTTCTGAAATCCTTTCATTCAAGCTGTCCAGATAAAGGAGAGCTCTCTGCAAACTGGGTTTTACAGATGAAAGCACTGCCTGTCAAATCAGTTTTCAATGTTGATCTCACCCCTCCCAGGTGCAAGTCCTAAGGGAAACAACACTTTTTCCTGTTCTGAGTGATATCTAGGTAAATCAGCCCTTTCCCACTGCATCTTAAAAAGACAGAAAATTAGAAATTCTTAAAATCTGTTAAAAATTCTGAAGCTGTAGCTTCTGTGTTAACCTCTAAATGTGACAGTTAATTTTTGTTTTCTCCTTAGCACATCATCCTATATAAACTGTTTGTGGAGTTCCTAGATATTGAGACTGAGAAATCACAAGATTTTAAAAACCAATTTCCCCATCCTCATCCCACCATGTAATCCTCTCTTACTTTTTTCAGCTCTAGTCTGATTTTTCATGTGTCTGCTTAGTGCTTGTGACACAGTGCACAGGACAGAGAGGAGAAGACCTTAAGTCTCTTAGAATATGTGAAGATGAGCACACAGAAGCAGCCAAAAAAAGCAACTCACATTTCCAAGTTATGGTCAACACTTACCTCCAGCCAGGCAACCACTGTTGGTCCATCCCACTGTGCAAAAGGCAAACCCTTTCTCCGAGCTTCTTCCAGAAGTTCATGTCTAGAAATGGATGAAAAATTGTTAAATATGCAGAGGAGTGTGTAGGGACAATACTCCAATACTCTGCCTTTTTGTTACAGGCAATGACAGTGAAGCACGATGACAGGCACAGAAAAGGCAAAACACCAGTGGACAACACAGCTCTTTCCCATTCTTGAATGTAATAATCTATTCCCAACTTTTTTTTTTTTTTTTTTTTTTTTTTTCCCTTGGTGCATTTTGACATGCCTTTAAATACCTGACATAGAAAAGGCAAGGTCTGTTCTTAGCTGAAGAAATACAGAACCAGGATATCTTATACAAAAGTATTACCTACACTATAGAAAACACTGGTGAAGAGAGGAAACTGAGGGATTCCTCCTGAGACTAAATTACCTTTGGTTTGGTAATAACCTGGAAAGGTCCAAGATGACCAGTTTCTAGATATCAGCTCATCAAGGATGTAATGCAGGCAGGTATGTGAGGTCTCCAGGTCTGAAACACTAAACACTGCTGGACCAGCTATGCACAGTTCTAGTGTCTCTCAAGTATGGCTGTTCTGCATCCTAAATAAGCCACGTACGGTTAATTATTAGTTGGTTGTACCTTTAACAGTTCCAATTTTAAAAATTATTTTCGCATATATACATATACATATAAGAAATCCAGATGGTTTACTGATGTATACATTTTTATAATTACAGAATTGATGTGGCTTCTCACTTTCATACATATACATACATACATATATTTCTATTGAGTAGTTCAGATACCAGTCCAGCTTCTCCATCTGCAGCCTCTCTGGACTGAAATGAGTGTGTTATGTAAAACATCATTCTCAAAGCTAAAATATAATTTTAATGCAGCAGTATTAAATATTTGGTGAAGTTAGGCCAGTCTGCTAGACTATAAGGACAATGATCTATATTAAACATGTTCAACCATTTTACCACATGTTTTTATTCCTGAAGCAGTTATAAAGAATCCACTGCAGTGGCAGCAGAGTAGAACCAGTCTTTTTTCTGCTATTTGACAACATATTTTCAGCTGCCTCCTACTGAGCAAAACACAAAAGAATGTGCTCAGCAACAAGCTGTAGTGAAAAACAAATTAGACAAGGACTGTGCTAATGCAATATTAAAATTTGCTTACATTCCCAAATAATTTTGGAATTATAGCTTCAATTTTGCTCTGTCCTCCTTTGCTACTACAGTCTGCGTGGTTCAGTTATCCCTTGGCAATTCTTCACTGCCTGAGCAGCCTCTCAAATATATGTACTACAAAACCACAGGAGATAAAAATGATGGAGTGATCTTACTTGTATGGAGTACTCCTTTTGGGATTTTTACTCTGCTTAGGGGATACACTCAGAATTTGGCTTTAGGAGGAAATGGATCTCAAGTAGCAATTTTCCATACATGTTTAAATCCCTCACTCTGAATATTAATAGAAAGACAGCTGCTTTAGTTTCTATCTTTCTTTCTGTAAAATGTAACCCTACAAATACTTGATAGCATTACAGAGGTTTATCCAGCTTCTCCCATGCATCTTTCACAGCATACTTTATCCTTTATCACTCAGATGTCCAAAGACATTGCAGATTTATCCTTGCTTTCTATGAAACCAAAATCCATAAAGTGAGAAAAAGTTGCTCTCTGGGTACACAAATGCCATGTGACCTTTAGCAGCTGGAGGAGGTATAGAAACCCCATACTACCTGGGAGACAAACATAGGTGGTTGCTTAGTAAAGCAGAATTAAAGCAGGGCCAGATACAGCCACCTGCCAGCTACCTGTGGATGAGGTATTTGGGTTGCAGCCTTCCCTCAGAAGGTTGGTTCTGGTTCTGGCTCTGGCTCTGTGCAGTGCCTGTAAAGCTACAACCGTGCTGTGCCTCCCTCAGGTGCCACACCAGGGTTGCATGGCTCCTGCTGGTGCCATGGCTGTCCTCAGGAAAACCCAAGTTTTCAGGGATGCCTCTTCCTCACCTGGCCAATATTGGTGTCCAATGGCACAGACCTCACAAAACCCTGTGCAACTTGCTCCTTCCACAAAACTAAATTAAGCCAAAGGCTCAGTCCCTTCTGCAGCTGGGAATCTCATGGAAGCACCATCCTTGGAGGAACCTGTTTTCCATATTTAGGGTCCATATCAGCTTCAAGAGCAGGGCTGGCTATCACAGTAAGTAAAAATGAAAATTATGGCTTTGAGGACCACTGGTTTCTGTTTGTTTCCTGCCTGAGCCAGGACAGCAGCAGCACATGTTCTACACAAGGAGATGGGGAGGAAGTTTTGGTCTGTTTGATTTAGTGTTAAATTTCTGTGTGACCTCAGGAAGGAAGGTGCCTGCAGAAGAGGCACTGGCACTTCAAGGTCTCACTTCCCTGAAAATCTTAATTCCTTTATGCTGGAATTACAAAGTCCATATTTCTAGGGGGTCCTCTGGGACTTTGCAACAGCTGCATTGGCCTGAGGCATGGTGTGGAGGCTTAGCATAATTCCGGTGTTTCTCATACAAACATCCTCTTCCAAAGCAGGAAAGCATTTCTGTTACTTCAGAGGCAGTCTGGCTCAGAGCTACAGGAAAATACAGTTGTGGTTATCAGTTTTGGCTAAAGAAAATGGGGCCAGGCCAGAAACAGGATGCCCTGTGCATATGCTATAGCCAAAGACTACAGTCTGATAAACCTAATCCAAAGAGTCTTGGGATGTAGAACAAAAAATGTTTTGGGTTGAAAATATTTTTAGTGTAAAGTTAAAATCCTTTACTCAGGCATGCACAGGGAATACAGCCCTCCTAAGGTCTGTGTCTCATATTCTGATGAGGAATACTAAAAGGATTTTTATAATATTGCTTTCCTTTAAAAATAATTTTATGCTTTAGAACTTGTACTTGCTTCCCTCAGATGTCTCATCTAAACACCTCTCCTATATTAAAGTTTATTTACATTATATTTTATTTTTTGAGCAGCATTCTCTAACTACTTTTTAGTACACACTGGGAGATCCATGGAACTTGAACCTTCAATTTCTAAATCAGAACTACATCCAGAATTTCTATTTTTTTGGACTGAGAATATTGTTCAGTTGGCAATCAAAGAAAATGCCTGGATTTTTTTTATAGAAGCCATTTCTATGGAAAAAAAACCACAACTCCCCTCTCTCAAAATAAGTTTAAAGTATAATGTAGGAAAAAAAAATATTGTTTTGATCAATAGTGCAAATCACCAGTAAAATTAATCATACAACTGATCAGAGGAGGTAGAAGAGACTAATATCCTCAAGTTTGTTACTCCCTCTTTCATTATGAACAAACAGTTTGAAGACTGTGAAAACATTACACATTTCCTCTACTTTGGAAGATGCATTGCAGAGGAATGTGGGGATTTTGTCCTCCTAAGACCTTGTCAAAAGAGTACTACACGGTCTAATGTTTCCACTTTGCATTGGTAAGGAGGTAGGAATTTAAAATATAATTATTTCCACGCTTGTTTACTTTTTGGCAGCACGTAAAAACATGCCAATAAAGAAGCATTGACATTAATTAGGCATTACCATAAATGTTATTATTTTGCAGATAAGGCTTTAAACCACTTACTACCACTGGCATGAATTCTAAATTAAAGCAGTATTTTTAAAGATAACATTAATACAGTTCGAGAATAAAATCCTCTCTCTGGAGGTGTTATGGGAGTAACTGCCGTATGCTATTTTAAATATATCATTACCACATGCCTGGTTTTACAAAGCAAATAAATTTAATCAACATGAAGCATTTAGCACTCATCCAAAATTTGAGATGTTTGTATTTGTCTGTTTTAGAGAGAGTGCCTCATAAATGGGCTGCCTTCACTCGTCTATCAAAGATAGAAAAAAAAGCCACATCATGTCAAGTTGTGTTGTGAAGGCACATGTCAAAGAAGTGGTGTTCTCTCCACAGAACAAACTTCTGATGTTTAATCCTCCCAAATAATACCTCCTAAAGTTACAGGTACATTGGACCATTTTCTTTATTATCATTCTTCTGAGAGACAGGTACAAGTGCCCCAAACCACCTAGCAAGCTGAGAGCACAACTGTTTCATACCATGGGTACTATTTATGAATGCTTCCCTATCTTTCTGGGTATCAGAAAGCAAAAGGAGCAAAAGGAATTGGGGGATGATATCAGCAAACTATATTATTATCCCCCGAATTTTCTGTTTCATATATAACCTTCCCTTGCACCAGGAAATTTCTAGCTCTGAATCAGCAGCCCTTACCGACTCAATGTATAAAACTCAATGAACTTTGCTAAAATCAAAAATAACCTTGAAACAGACTTTGTGGGGGAAGTTAACAACATCTTGATTTAAACTGTGTCATTTAGTGCCATTCAGTTTTCTTTATGAAGATGAGGCTCCCCCCATGAAGCAAACAAGAAACAACAGTTTAGGATTTCTGACACATAGAATGCAAACATGGTCTTGTACGAAAAGTTCAGACACTGTCTTGATGAAACTCAAATAATGTTTCAGTATCAATCTTCATATTTGTGCAAAGAATAGAATTTCCTCTAATAGGAAATTCTACCCTCTAGTAGGGTTCACATGGAAAGTCCTCAGGTATATCATATTGTGCATTGTAAAATGCTTCTTATTTAATTTGAGATAAATTGGAAAGGAGGCACAGCAAGTCAAGAGCCACATCATGTTAGATTTGGCTATAGGTACATGCAGAATTTACTTTAAAATTTTGGCTAATAGGCAATTTAAATCGAATTAAATGGCCTTAGCCCATTGACATTTTCTCAAAAAGATAACAGACAAAAGTGTTTACCCTCTGATTATATATTAGAAGTACTACAATTACTACTATTATTGACACTACCAAAAATTATCATAAACACCAAAATTTTTTGCATACAAAAAGTTATACATGATTGGTTTCTATGAAAGAAATAGAAACAATAGACCAAATGTGCTAGATTTGTCCAAGTAAACCTATGATTTCAAGTTAAGATTAAGCACATCTGCCTCTCAAAAGCTAACATAAATTCAAAGACTGCAAAATCTAGGAAAGAGGATTTCTAATGAATTAGGATGGATTTGGATTTTATCTTTTCATTTGCTAAATACTTAAGAGAGGGTAGAATTCTGTAACTAAGGTCATTGGATGACAAAATAAGGTAGCTGAATTTGTAGAAATGAATAACTTTGTAAAATGTCTTATAAAAATAATGTTACATTTTATCTAATTATTTTTTTGCAAGACTCTAAATGTTTTAAAGTAGATAGTAGGGAAAAAAGAGACTCACACTTGATATTTATGTATATTGCTAATTTAATTTAATCCGAAAGTACCCATTTATTTTAAAGACTTCACTAACTGAAAAATAGATAATTTTTTTTTCAAATTTGGTACTTAAGTGACCCAGCTTTAGCATTATTTGAAGTCCTCATTCTCTCTCCTTTTTGATACTAGATACAGTGGTCAGACTGAAAACAGTGGGTACCATTACTTTTTCATTTTTTAGGAAATTTTTCCTATCTAATGTTAGGAGTTTTCAGGAAAGAATGACTGAAATACGGAACTCAAGTTGCAGTAAATACATAACATTTTAAAATCAACAGAGCAAGAAAATATAATTGAAAATTGAACAGCATCCCAGATAAAACAGATTAGCAAAGTAGATTAAACAATCCCGTAATTATTCTATGTAGGTGTACATTTTAGGTGTATGCAAACTGAAGGGCAACATTTTTTTTTTTTCTGCAGAATAAGCTTAGTGAAGCATGGTCAAGAATGCTTAATATAGATCCAAAAACTTTTTGCTGTGGAGAGCTACAATTAAAAAAACCACCAAAACAATATAACACTTGTGAAATAAACACAATATATAACCTTATAGTTCCCAGGATGGTTAAATATTTTCAAATTTTATTTTATAAAGCCCTTTCATAACCAGATAGTCTAAATTAATGTGATAACCCCTCTGCTCTCTTTATCCTTCCGCCTTTAGCACATACATGCGTTGAATGCCTGAAGTTTTCTTCCCAATTTCCAGAAATTGTTCATGAAAAAAAATTGTATTTGTACAACATATCAAAGAGGAGATTAGATTTAAAACTTGATATCAGGCTAAAAATCAAAAGAAAGAAACAAACAAACGAAAAACAGGATGAAAAAATACAAATCCCAACATTTAAAAAAAATAATGGTGAAAAAGGAAAGAGCAAATTTGTGTGAAAAAAATGAAATACTATTGTATTTCAAATGGAAAAAAAGAAATTGTATACTCTGGATTACATGTATTTGCAAGTATGAATCATCTGTGATGTAAATTTATTCTTTCATAGCATTTTTTAATATAGTCAGTCATTATTTTTTTCACTCACTTAAACTTCCAGATATATATTCTGCACTTTAGACTTCACAACATGTTTTTACTTTTAAAAATTGACAGAAGTTATCTCCAATTAGTCAATCCATTATCTTAAGCCCCATAGGAGCAAATCCTGACCTGAAATTGTTTATGCTTTAGACGTTTACCATTGTTATGAATAGTTTGAGAGTTTTCTCACAGTTTTCTCCATGTACTTTTTATATAAGGCCCACAGGAAACAAAAAGAAATAAGACTGAAACATAGAAAATAAACATGGTGCTGAAAATGAACATGTTCAGCAGCCATGGTGTTTTAACTTACCCAGATATGCTTTTCATGAGATGGAGAGAGATGAATGGAAAAAAAAGCACATAAATGTTAATGAACATATAATAGTCCATTAAAAAAAAAATAAAAATCATATGGTAGATAAAATAATACCACCATTATAACTATGGGAAACTTTCTAACTGGTCTCCTGTTGCAAGAACATTTGAGATTTTCATTAAAATGATGTTTGCCATTTATCAGGTACCACTCAGCATAGCACATCTACCATCTACAATAACTATTCATGACAAAGATCTGTATACACAGTGAATGTAGAATAGGTTTTCAAATCAAAGCATTTTTTCCCAGAATCTAATAATCTCATAATGATTTTTGTGTAACACCAAAAGTCTTGAAAATCCCAAATCTTTGGATTTAAGCAAATTATAAGAGACAGTAAAGTGTAGAGGACTTCAAACCAAAGCTTACTTTTCTATGTGCATTTTACTAATAGTTTAGGAAAATATCTTACAATAAACATAACCTTGACTTGGTGTTCTCTGGCATTTTTTTTTTTGTTGTTGCTGTTGTGTGGAGTTTTTTAAAAATATTGATTTCATGCCTTTAAGTGACTAACATTTGTAATAGTTACTCATGTCCTGCAGCATTTTAATTTGAGCAGTCATACTCACACTATATTAGTAATAATACTGGTATGAGTGTTTTGACCTCTAGATAACCTATTCTTACAAATATAATCTGTAACACTATCTATAGAAGGAAGCAGTATGACCTAGTTGATAATAAACTCTCTCTTCAGTATCCTTTAATTGCCATCATAAAAAGAAAAATTATACACCTGAATGAAACCCAGACATTTCAGAAATTTATATTTCTATTAAAAAATGATTTACCAAGATACAAAAATGCTTAGTAGTTTAGCTGTAGAAAACTTTTGGGTGAAAAGCCTGTGCTCTCATTAATTAAGAAGAGGTTCCAGACATCTCAATGAGTTCAGGAAGGGAGAAGTTTCAGGATTTTAAATTTTGATTTCATGTGTGCGAGATCAGCAGAACAGCTGGGAAAGAGGACAGAAAGTGTGATCCATAAAAGCAGATGAAAACAAATGACAAACTTATACAGAGAAGAAAGGAAAATTAAGGAAAGGAAGATCAACAAAGGCATGTAATATACTTAATGGAAGAGAATTATTCAATTACCAAATATGATGGAAGCGCCATTGGATCTGAATACGCATTTTTGATTTTGAGGCCAAAATCCCCATCGTGCTCTTTTTCTACTGAGCTAATTGTAAAGTCTGACTTTTTTGGGAAAGCTTTCAATTTTGGACCTTTTAGAGTCCATTGAACCACAGGTCCCACTTCTTACATCTTTGTCTGAATACTCCCTTGGGCATGGGTACAGGGGAACAAACAGGGGGAATTAACTGGAATGCTTTAAGGGGTTGCCAGTTTGCGGTTGCCCAGGAATAATTTATGGGACACATAAAACTCAGTCTTCCCCATGACAGAAGCCAAGGATCAAGGGTTATTCCTTCACTGCCTGAGAATCTTTCTCTCAGAATAATAAAATACAGCAGAAAAAAATGGATCTTTAAACTCTAGCTTTCATTTTCTCACAAGACAACAATTTTATCACCATTTTATTGAAAGAACAGAATGATTTCCCTTAGACACATACTCAGCTGAAAGATAAGCAGATTTTTTTTTCTTCTGCAGTGTTTTATCCATAGTTCCCTTAAGGCCTAATTCTACAGTTAATCTGACAGAATATTTGCAGCTGTTGGAGATCATAGGATAGAGACAGCTGTAGGCATGAGGAAAATGCCTAGAAATCCCAAATTACAATAGACAATAGGCTTATATGTGTAGATAAGACAGGGACTGGGACTTTGTTCTGGTTTTGTTTCATTAAAAACTTGCAAGCTGTTGGTAAAAATATTCTTTTATAAGGAAAAGAATGAAAAAACTGCAGAAGATAAAAATATTATTAAAAAATATTAAAAATAACCAAGTTAGATATAGAATAAGATAGGTTGTACCAATTTTTTCATCCTCAGAATAACCTGTGTAAATTTTAGTAGCCTTCTGCAAGATAAATACCCATATATCCTTACATTTGTAATGCTAAAAACCTCAAAGTGTCTAACATAATAGCAAGGTAAATTTTTAACATTGCAAAAGCTTTGACTGTGATCATAGCATTGTTTGCTGGAAAAGGAGGAAGAACTAGGGATCAGTCTGAAAGGTACTATACAATATCAGGTGATTTCTCATAGCTGAAGTTGAAAGGGAAGAAATTAAATGCAAAACTTTTCCTAAAGATTCAATAAATAAAAGACTGGGGGGAAAAGGCATTGTATTGTTAAGATCTTCTGAAAAAAAATAAATCATGTAAGTTTAGGATATGATGGTGTTCAATAAGCATTAAGCATACAGGGACATTAGATGGATGACATGGAAAAAGACCTTAATTAATGCAATTGTATTAATTTTTTCAGAATGTGTCAAATTCTAATTCCAGTTGCACACTTAAAACCTAATCAAAGGGGCACTGGCTTCAAAAGCAACTAAAGGATCCTACAGTGTTTCAAACTTAGTCCACAAAAAGATCTATTTATACATTTTTTTCAAGTAGCCTGTAGACAGGGATCTAAAATGTATATTTTCTACAAGCAAATCTAATCCCCAATGTTTTCTTTTCTTTTCCATGTGGATTATCACATTAGAGACAAGTCACAAACAGTAGATTTATCTCCCAATTTTTGAAGGATAGATACAAGTGAAAACCGAAGCATTATTAGGAATTTGTCAAATTTAGCAAAGCAATTTATCACTGCTTTTTTTCTAGATAGGAAGGAACATGAGTCAGTGCATACAATGTGCTCTTTTGTTCATATGGAGGATACTGCTGTTCGAGATGTACATTGATGCAGTCAGCTGAGACTTAACAGCTTGCAGTTTTTTCTGCAAGGTTAATTATAAGGCTATGAATACTAAGAATTTCTTTTTATACCATAATTTTAAGTGTGAGAATTACTTAGGTCTTGATTTTACAAGTCTTTATTCATGTATGTAAGCATGTGGATGCATATCAAGGCTTTTCTGAAATTTACCTGAAGGCAGGAGGATTTATCTGGCAAGAAAAACCTGTACCTGTGAAGCAAATCTCCACAAAACAGGTTCATAGAAAAGAACTGTTTTACTTTGATTTCCTTTGGGAAATACAAACTTCAGACATTAAATTCTTCTTAGATTTCATGAATGTTGAATAGTAGATTCTAACCCAGTGTCAAATCAAACAAAACTGAAGAAAAAAAGTGAAGCTAAAGCTCTGCTCTTGACTCATCCTAGCACTGCCAGATTAATGGGACAGCACCATGATGCAATGCAGTTATTTCACTGTCTATGAGGTAAGTGAAGACTATCATTCAAATACTCATATTAATAAATTGTGGAATTTATCACCTTCTGGGCTGGAATCCTGTCAGTCTGATCCAGGCTAGCTGTCTTGCATGTGAATCTTTTTCATGACAATAATTAGTGTTTGGCATTGCTGAGGAAGCAGATAGCACAGGCCAGTCTCAGACTGTACCAGCAGCATGCACAAGGTCAAATCCATCAATGTGGCAATATAGGAAAACCTTAAAAATCTCTCAAGCCTTGTGTGCCTTGGACAGGATGAAATAAACATACCCTGTGAAATATCAGTTTTTGTGACCAACCCTTCCATACTAACCCAAAATAGACATATATGTCTTGTCTGTCTTCAGTAGGGTTCCATCTTCAGGCAGTTACCTGCTGCAGCATTGCATATTGTTGCAGACCAGATTTTCTTGTGTATGTGTTTGTGTGTGTGTGTGTGTGTATATATATATATATATATATATATATATTACTGGCACTCTGAGCTATATTGTACTTTGAAAGACAAAGCAGGACCCTGTAGATGTATTTTGCTACCAAGGAGGCTTTTGGGTAAGGATAATTTGATATCATTCCTAAGCAAAAGAGTAGACAATGAGAATACAGTTATTCTCTAGGAAAGGTAGAGCAAAAAGGGAAACAAACATGGTTCTATTTGTTGATAACATTTCAAGTTTATCTGAGGTCATTGTTGAAGCTTTTTCTAATGGATTAATCATATGGGATTTTAGTAAAAAGGACAGTAAAGCATTTATATAGGTTCTATTAGGTGCCTTGTCTTGATATGAGATCAGTGGAGATACATGTTTTTAAGGTGCTTATTTGATTCTGGGTACACTGTAATCTGCCCTTTTGCTGAGGTATGAATTGCCTTGCAGGACACACAGTGATCAACTTCTGCCAATCTTATGCACAGCTGGGATAATATATGCACAGCCACAGATAAACAGTAGCTGGAATGAAGTACAAAACTGATAACTACAAATTAGGTAACCATTTTTCACAGGGAGACTGATTAATCACTAGAAAAAGAAATAGTAAGAGAAAAGCTCCATTCCTTATTTAGGTGATGGGTGCCTTCTGGAGACTACACCTTAATCAAATAATTTTTATGATTTAGAAGACTGTAAATTTTTTGATTGCTAGGGGACACCAAGGAAAATAATGGTGACAAAGAGGGTATTAGTGCCATTAATATTTTTAGTCCTAAACTCTTGAGCTTTCTTGAAGTTACTCATTAGGAAAACATGCTCTGAGTCAGACAAAAGGCAGAAGGCATTATATACAAAATATTAACAGCTTTTGTATAGAAAAAAGAATAAAAATGTAGTGTATTATTCTTTTTCACACCATAACATAACTTATTTTCACCAAACAATGGAATAACACCCTAAATGATTTAAACACTCCTGCCAATATTTTTTTTGTTGTGTTTTCTATGGCTGCATGCTCAATTTACAAATAGTAGGTCAAACACTTTTTATATTAACTTCAGCTGTCATATATTTAATGTCTTGAGATGAATCAGCCAGCTTAACTTCATCTTTGCAAATAATTTTAGGAAAATTCTGTATCTAATTTAAAAATTTCACACAACTGCCTTAATTTCTCTTTGATGCCTTAGGAGAAAGACTTGTTTCTTATAAGTCTACTATAAAAAACAAATTACGATGAATAGTATTGTTTTAGGTCTAAAAATTTCTAGCATATCATTGAGCCAAACTGTTTACTACATTATAATGATGCCTAAGTAGTTAGGTGAAACTGAAAGAAATACTACATCTAAATAGCATCTTCAAAGCAAGAAGCAGCACAACCATCAGAGAGAATGGGTTTCCAGAATTATCATATTCTTTCAGCTAACTTTTCAGAGTGAAATGTGTTATTCAGTAACCTATACTATGCATGAAAACAGCCCTAAGATACTAGAATATGCTGCACTGTGTTTGTAATTCCATGAGGCCAAAGGAGGGTCCATGGAAGTGGTGCTGCCCAGGGAGCGGGTGGCCAGGACACCTGGTTGACCATTGGCACCTACGGGCTGCAGCAGCTGAGAAACATTGCACTGCTTCATCTCAGGGTGGGGGCATCCTTACTTAATTACTAATTTAGATGAACACATTAAAAATGCACAATTAGAAATTTAGCATTTTAAGGCATTTTTTTTTTCTTGAGAGATTAATTCAGCTGAAATAAATACCAGGGATAATATTTTAAAAGGAATTTGTCCTTTTGTAATCACTTCAGTACTATTGCCATTTACTAACTCAAAGCTAATTGCCAGCTCTGGTGTGGTAGAACTACCACTGAACTGAAAGAGAAGTTTACTGACCTGTTAGGAGGGCTGAAAGCCATTTCACTTGACTTATGTATGTAAGAGAGAAACACAAGTTCAGTATAATTTCTGCTTTATAGAAAAGAGCCCCAGGATCACTGTCTATTTGGGGTTTTTTTTTGCTAATGTAAGGGCAAAGCCTGAATGAAGAAAGCTCTCTCAAACCTGAAATGTAAAAGTAAGGAGTGCTTCCTTGCTTTAGTCTATCCTTTCAATGGGCCTAGTTCTCCTGAGGCTTTATGTCCTAATCTAAAATAGTCATAGAAATCCTTATGAACTGAAGTGCTCTGCTCAGTCTGTTCCAGCGACTGGGCTGACCATCTCTGCAGGGTTTGTAGGGTAGGTTCTGTTAATCAGTAAAATAGAATTGACTACTTGGACTTAAATCTTATTGCTTCATCACAAGATAGCAAATGATTCTCAGACTGCTCCTAATTCCCCTCATAAAGGCCTCATGACCATTACTATCATCCTTCATGTTGCACAGCATTCTATCCTCATTCGCATGACCCAGATCAGTAATCTTGCAGCTACTGAATGTATTTGAAGGATTTACTTCCAGAGCAAGTTATTATTAAGTGTTGCAAAAAGCAATGTGACCTACTGAGACAAACTTTTCATTTAAAAGACTTTCTGGACTGTTTCAAATTAATACTTTCCAAGGTAAGACACGCCAATACATGAATGCATTTCTAGCAGGAAAATACTCATTTTCTTACACCCAATTGGTAGTTTGGCACTGAAATGACTACTAGCACTAAGTAGAAACTAATTATCTCTAAGGCAAAATGTTGCATTTTTCCCATATTGCAGTTCCTCTACAACTGCATAGTTTTTATATATAAACTAGCAATGTATGCTGAGCTTATTTCAAAGGGAGATGCTATGAAAAATAAGAAAAACCTAAAGAAACCAGAAAAGATATGCAATTGTCATGACACAGGTATACAACATATACTTAGGGTAAATAGCATTCATTCCAGATGAGATGAATAGTCACAGTTACAAAGGAAAAATTTCTTTCCTTCTTGAAGAGAACATTTTGATCATATCTAATCAATAAAGAACCAAGGAAAGACACAGGAAAACAAAAGGAAAGACTTGAAAAGCAGAAAGCGTGGAAAAGTCTAATTGTGTGAGATTAGACAGAATTTGTATAACAAATTATCTGCACACCTATTTCCAGATACAAAACTTGGTAGGCACTCTGCTATATTACATAGCCACATCATATATGCAGTACTATGTGTCAAGTGTTCTGTTATTTTCTCTTACTCAGTTTAAAGAACAAATGTGAGAAAGTGAACAAAAGAGACATATTCTTCCCTTCAAAGTGATATCAACACTGTGGTACTTTCAATCCACAGAGCTGGAAGATAAATAGGAACTGAAAAAAATAGGCTGCTGAAATTTAAATTATAGTCATTTTGAATGGTAATGATGGTCTCAAAGATGCATTCTTGATTTAGTAAAAAAGCATAGTAATGTACTCTTTACATCCATATCTTTCTACATGACTAAAGAGTGGATAAAAATGTATAAATAAGAAATGCCAGAAAAAGACTCATTAACTGCAATATCTCTGTGAATGTTATTATGAGTTTCTTAATTGAATTCAAAAACTGGTTCTTCTTCAGGTAGCACAATGATTGGTTCTTGATCCTTAATTTCTAAGTTGAGGCTGATTTAAATGGAACACTTACATTTGTGCATTACATAGATGTGTAAATTTGAAGTTATAATTTCATTCCAAGCTTTATATCAAAGTAGTGAATAAAAGAAACCTATACATAAATTTAAAGAGAAAAAAAATTAAGAGAAGCTGAAACACTATCCCCAGGTTCTTCAGATCAAAGTTGCAAATTCTTTTGAGACTTTGCAAAGAAAAACTAAAAGACTAAGAGAAACCCGAAAACCCTGCAAATTAAAAAAAAAAAAAAAAAAAAAAAAAAAAAAAAAAAAAAAAGAAAAAGCTTTCAGAATGCAAATAATGCCACTAACATTAACAGTTATGGCTGACAAATAAACCTGTTAGTGTATAGAATGAATTTGCAAACTCATTTTAAAGTACCATCTATTTTTTCTGTCACTGGAGAATGTCACCCTCTAATTATACTGGAACTGTGTGCTGCCAAGAGGTTACTTTTTTGCTTGCAATTTTATTTTAATAGTTCTCCTTAGCTCCTGACAGCTACTATTAGTCAGTGTACTGGTTTTACAAGGAGGTGCACCAAAGACAGTATTAAATTATTAAGTAATTTATGCAAATGAAAAGCTAGTTGCCATTGGCTGACAAACAAAAAACAAAGTGAAGATGCTAGGGCTTATGGGGAGCCTTTAACTTCTATAGATAGAAATTGCCATGTGTTCAATAGGGAATGCAAAAAATTCTTTTTCCTTCTGAAAAATCTATGTAGTGAGTCATTAAGGGCCTGGTTATTTTTTAAGAATTGCATGGAATGCAGAAGGCTCAGAATTAATGGCAACATGAAATAGAAAATGTCTCTGGTTAATTTCACAGATGAAACAACACTGTACAATTCACAGTCTCCCCTATATCTCATAGGCATCTTTAAAATGTTTTACACCAGAAAAAAAATTTGCCAAGTAACTGCTAGAGTAGGTGGTCTTGATTTTCATTACATGACTGCATAAAACCAATACAAGAACTGACATGTGAATCAAGTTTAAGCCAATCAAAGTTACATGAACAAGGTACTCACTTTTTCTTTAGTCTTCGGTCCTTTTCTGCCTGGGTTCCAAGCTTGCCTAATCCCAGAGATTCCTGAGCTGCTGCCTCTGTTTCCATGTAACCTCCTGGAAAGCAAAACAAAATAAATCCCACCATATTTTCCCATAGCTCTTTCACAGTTCTTCCCCCTTGCCAGCATCATACATGTTTGTTTCCTTAACCCATGCCAGCTGGTGTTCATCAAGAACAATTATCACCTACAGCAGTAAATTCTAGCAAGAAATGGCTACATGGAAAAAAGTAGATCTTTGCCTATTTTTCTTTGCCTCCTATAGTCTCCTGGTCTTAAGCAAACAATGTCATCACCATTTTTTAATCTTAGTTGGGAAATGTACAAATTAAAGTGATTTCTTAAACACTATCATTATTATTGACATAATACATGTCTTAGTGTCATAATAATCAAGTCTCCATTTTGCTCTCAGAGTCTTAGAGTCTTTGATGTGGTTATACCTGCACACTCCCAAGCCAGAGAAGGCACAAAGCCTCCTACATTTCCCTGGAGGGGCTTTTTAGTCACCTAATTCCTGCTGAAGTCATGGTAACTTGAATAATTTGCCTAGAGTGACAAGGGAAGCTTGCAGTAAGCCAGGACTCCCCAACCAAAATAAAATCATATTAACTAAGAGTGTGACTGGTGTTGTATGATCTGGTGTCCATTACTGTGACTTGCCTGGTGCAGAAGTGGAAAGATGCTCTGAGTTTTTTATTGCTGCCTGGATTCAAAGCAGAAGGGACCTGCTCACTGGTTTTTACAATGTCCTTTCAAACCAAGTGGGGTTTTAACATTCCTGCTTGGCTAATCAGAATTTTTCCCTGTTCAAGAGGGCATTGCTTCTGCAAGTCCCATGATGAGAATGATGCCTTTAGACACAAATGCAGAACACATGTTTTGCTTCATCTGTCTCAAAGTTTTACTGAGTATCTTCTCTCATGAAATACTTCTTGCTGACTCTGGAGTAAGCCTTCGATTATTGTACCACTAAATCACACCTTTCTGAGAAATCAGCTCACAACATGTTAGATAGAGATGGCAGGAGTGCAGTGCAACGAGAGTTTATCACAGATTGGAAAGTATTCTGGGCATAATGAACTTCACCATAGGACAAACACATCTGGCTCTTTGAATAACATGGGGCACATTGGGACTGAGTGACTGTCCTGTCAGGATCTTGCAGACAGCCACGATAAATGCTTCCTAACAAGCTGACCTTTGCACACACCAGTATGCAAACCCCTGTAATATTTTCAGGTTTTTAGGGACTAGAATATTTAAAATGTATCATGGGAAAGATATGTAAGAAAGATATGTATTCCACAAGTCAGAGAGAACAGGCTAAGTTTAAAATCAGGCACATAAATAAATAAATAAATAAATAAAAAATCATTTGTGCTCCCTGCAACATTATTTTCCCCTTTTCTGATAATTAGAAGAAATCTTAAAGAATCTAGAAATCTAGATTCTAAGAAAGATCTCTTAAGAAGTGAACTTGGTTTTGGAAAACAACACAGAGGGTGTAGCAGAGATGGTAAAAGAAGGAAATTACAAAATAATGAAACTCTGAGCAGTTTAGCAGGTGAAAACCAATAATATCAGATTTTTCCATCAAATGCAGAGCATTTGGGGTGATGGCCTTGATCTATTGAAGTTAGTGATAAAACTTCCAAGGCTTCAATATTGTTTCTTAAATATGTGTATATATATTGTGTGCTCTTAGAGATATTACAGAATTAGTTACAGAAGTATTGTGTGCACTTACAACGGATAATATCACTGGGATTCCTAATATCCTTTGCATTGACATGAACTTGTAAGGTACTCCTTTAAGCATAATTGTGTACATGTTTAAATATGCATATAAGAAAAGAAATTACTGTTTCTGAGGCTCAAAATTGCTTATTATGTCTTCGGTATTTGATGTGTTATTGAAGAGAAGGTATTTTCTTAATGCAAAAGTATAAGAGGTGTATATTTATATCAAACTAGAATGTTTAATGTAAGCAAGGAATTAAATGAGATGCTATTCTTGATTTTTCATTGTAATTTTAGGTTACGAAAAGTATACAAATATACTGAAGTGCAGTGATGATAGGACTATCTAATTTTATGTGACATGTATTTCATGTGACAGTATCTTAGTATAAACAGAACTATTCATTATGTAGCTGTGCAGATAGCATATTTGTCATGGAACTGATTTGAGTACTGCCATGACTGCTATTCTTTAATTATTTTGTTTTTGTCTTTAAACTACTGCCATTGAATGGAAACTGCCACTTGTTTCTTTTTTATCTTTTTATTTTTTGTATCTTAATAATACAGATTAGAAAAACTACTCTGTAATTCATCTGCTCAATGTCATCTCAGTTTCCAAAAATATTTTGCTCATACTCTTTGGTAAGTTACCAGTATTATTTTTAATTTTATTTATACATGAAAACCCAGTTTACTTAATTAAAATGTGCATGACACTGAAATCTTTGCTGTTGAGCTAAAGAATAGAAGCCACAAATGTCTTTTAAATGCAAAATCTTCAATATATGAATATATTTTTGCAATGTCATGAACTAGTTTTGGAAATTACAAATAGGCTTCAGCCAGATATACATCTGTTTTACTAATCATGTTGAGTATTACAAATTAATCTATTGCCATACTACATTGCTCCTGAGACAACATCTTTGTCATCTAATTTTCTGAGTTACTGTGAAATAATATTATGCATAATATTATGCATTATTATGCATAATCCATCCATATTAAGAAAACTGATTTTATGAAAAGTAAATGTGAACTAAGAATGCAGTCTGGACTTCTAAAACTCTCCATCGGTGCAAATGGTAACAGCAGGTATATCTGAGGGACTCATATAACAAATTTTGAAATACATTAAACTATGAAAAAGATTGAATAAATCAGTTTCGTTTTTCCTCTAGTAAGAAAATTAGTTTTTAGTTATTAGAATTATATTTAGTTATTAGAAATTACGTTTATTTTTCAAGAACACTACGCTCCCACAGAGAGGAGAGAAGTTGGAGTATAAATGGTGAATACTCACTTATTTGATTTTACTCTGATACTTTGACTTTAATATTACCTGATTTTATTCTCTTCTATTTTAATGATTGGTTTGCTAGTTGTGATAAGGACATGTTTCAAAATTGATTTAATTTTTTAATTCCAGATTTATATATTGCTTAAGCATTTACAGTTACTGCAGACTCTTAACATTCTTTTTAAAGTATTATGTGGTCAACAGGGCAGTAAAAATTTAGTGCTCCACAAATTTTGACTGTGTGATGTCTTCACGACTGGAGCCAGTATTTCTGCTTCACTGACACACCTATAACAATTTGATGGCATCATTGACAAGATTCTAATCTTCATCTAACTAATCAGAGAGCCTAGCAATATGGACCACAGCTAAGGATGTATTTACCCATCTGGGCATACACCTAATTCAAGAAAGTGTTGAATCAGTAGGTTCAGTGAGGAGGATGACCCCAGTAATCTGTGCCAAAAGTCTCCTCTCATTTGTGTCACAACCAGAGCAAACTCCGGACAAGTGTAATTGCTGATAGTAATGAAGTTTAATGGGAAGGTTCTGCCAGACAAAATTGAAAAACAAGCAAATGGGAAATTGAAAAGTAGTGAAATTAAAAATGGGAAAATGATTGTGAAATGGTGACTGTGGCTTGTTACCACTAATTCCTTACTGAGCTGTCCAAGTCGAGCCTTCTCTTTTTTACCGAACAAACGTCCGATTGAAGACTTGATGCCTTTCTTCTTGGGAGCTTTGTGCAGGGAGTCCTGGCTGCTATTGACACTGCCAAGACCAATGCTTTCTGGCTCCAATGAAGTGGGCAAACTACTAGAAAATGATAATAAAGAAATAGAAAAGATTACATGTAAAAATTTGCAGGTAATTTTTCACTTTCTTCTGAGAAGATCTGCAGACTCATTAATTGGCTGTATTTTAGTAATGATCACCCAACATAAGAAGCAATCATATAATCTTTAAATTATTTAGGAACATGTAAAGCAATACAAGATCACATTTTCAGTATCAGGCTGACTGGATTTTATTAAAAAAAAACCCAGAAAATAAATATTTTTTAATTTGATAAGAGCAGCTGGCAAAAAATAGAAGGATCAGCCTGCTGCTTTTCTTCCTAGGATTTGCAGTATTGCTACTTCTAGTGGTCATCAAAACTGTATCTCAAAACAAAAATAACTATCAAGTATTTTAGCACTGATAAACAGTCTTAGAGTCATGCAAGAAACAAAGGGTAAGGCTTTCTCTCTCATGGCAGGGGAAATCATTGCCAAGAAGAAAGAGGGAGAAATCAGGTCATTTTGGAATAAATTTTGAACAAAAATGTAATTTGAAAAGGATAATGCATGGTAGAATTGGAAAGTACCCATTTATGTTACAAACTCCATACCTTCTGGCATCATTGTGGTATGAAGATGGAAGGGTATGAGTCATTCTGATAGCTCTGGGTGTTGGAGGAGGAGAAGTTTCACATTTGATTGTGGCTTTATCTTCATGCCCATCTTCTTCTACCACTGCAATCTGGGGAACAAGCATTCCATTGAGAGCAGATTAACTTTTCAAGAAAGTTTCAACATGTGCTACACAAATCTGTCAAGTTAACTGAAGCATGTGTGGATTCAAGTGCAATTTTTTGAGTAAATTTTGAGGATTCTTAATTTTGAAAGAAACTATTAAAGAAACTACTGGAAAAGAGTAATTGTCTAAATTTTCCATGGATGTATCTGATAAGAAAGATATTATACTTGGGGAAAAATTTAATTCCTTTTATGCCAAAAATGTTGATCCAGTAAAGCTCTAAACATGAAAATAACCTTAAACATGAGTGGGCCTATTGCATTAAATAGGTTTATTCATGTAAAACAAGTTTTTCAGGGAAGTAAGGGAGAAAGTAAATACGGACATAAACAGGCCCACTCTCTCCATAAGCTTGTCAACAGAATGGTCAGAATGCTTGAAAATATAAGCATGAACAAGAAGGAAATTTGTTACAGTACATAACAGTTTATCTTAAATACCATTTCCTTTCAAGTAAGGATAAATGCCATATTCAATACCAGGTCTGTAAATGACTTCATGTTACTCCAGGAGATTTCAACCAGTCTCACTCTGCTTCCTCTAGCAAGAAGAATGGCCAAAATACATTTGAAAGTTATTCTTCCAAGTTCACACTTGATTTTTAATTCTATGCCTAATTCTAAGTTTGTGCTGGAGGGGATCCAAGATACCACTGGAGGTTTAGCTGTGATCCCTCCAAGCCTTTAAATTAAAATTATTATGTTCAGGAATTGAACTAAGAAGTGAGTGAAGGGGATGCAGTGGCTGTCAAGGAAGCCAGTTGTTGAAATAGCAGAGGAAAATGATTGTTGTACTCTCCCAGAAGTAAAAAAAAAAACCAAACAGAATCCTACCTTTCTCCGATGTTTCCTGAGGTCGCTTGGCTTATAATGGTAACAAAAAGCAGCAGCAAGAACAAAAGAATAATTAATAATTCTTATATGAGCATAACAAAATGCCACACATTCATTCTTCTCACATTCAGAAATGGGAAGCAGAGATTTCATTAATTTAATACTGTCTGTATTATATACTAATTGTACACTTTGTGCTGTAACATGATTACCCCTGGCCAATATGGCATCCTGGGAAAGCAGTTATTTTTTCCCAAAGTTATTATTTCCTTAATTTTATTAAGCTTAGAAAAGAATAGGACAATGAAAGCTTATAGTAAAATTCATTATCTTTGGAATTTTCATATAAATTATTCCACTACTCCCAATGCAGAAATTATGTTGCTTTTTGGTTTCCTTTTATAGTTTTATCTAGTATTAGAAATGTACCATTTAGAGTAGAGATTGACTCACCAAGTATGAACACAAAATATCATCGAAAAATATCAGGGCTAAAAAGGGGGTATTTGTCTCCAGTTATCCCATATTTATGTGACTAGCATTTTCAGTAAATGGATACAAATCCACTTATCTTCTGCCCTGCAGCATTATTTGGCTGTAGAAGGCTGCTATAACATGTCTTGATCAACCCCCTTTTAATTTCCATTTTTGGCAGAGGTCTGGTTCATTCAAGCAAAGATGAAGAAACTCTGCAGAATTTATTTACTGCATGGCCTGGGCCACAGAGACTCAACTAATATTGCTCCTCCAGCCAACCCCTGCAGGATCATTTGTCAGTTTGGGCTCTAGAGATGACGTCTCTACACAGCTCTTCCCAGCTGGCAGTCTGTTGTATCTGTCCCCAGCCACTAAGAAGAAGGAAATATGTAGCATTCAACTTCTGCATGGCAGAAGTGTCCTGAAATGGCTGTTGCATTTGCTAGTGAGGACGAGCAAAGCTGTGGGCTGTGCTGCTGAGCACTGTGCCTGTGGCATCTATGGCTCTTGTGCCTATGGCTTATGGTATGTCAAGGGTTCAGCTGCAACTCATATGGACACCCCTCGCTGAACTTTTGATGAATGCCAACAAGGCCATGGCAACCTGAAGTGCAGAATCCATGCTGTCATTTTGTACTTGAATCTGGTGACCCTACTGACCCAAGTGAAAGCAAGCAGGTAGTGAAGGTTTCTTCTGGAAGGTCAGTTTAACTACTGCCATGGGGATGGAGCCAGATTGCTCAGTTTAAATGGCCAGTGAAATGCAGCCAAACTGCATACTGGAGAAGGTGTTGCTTTGGGGAAGTAGCTGCAAGTACAGCAGCCTGCACACCCACCTCCTCCACAAGGGTCTGTGCCATCAACATTTTCATTTTTCCTGTTCAGCAGTGGGAAGAGAGGAAGAGCAAAGAATCAGGCCTGTAGTTTGCAAGGCCTGACCTCCTATTGCAATAAGAAAGCATTGTCCTCAGTTTCCAGGAAGGCAGCAAACATCATCCTAAGCTAGAAGAGGTAGAGGTGGATGCCAGTAGCTTTCAGTTCTCAGGAAAAGTGAGTACTCAGCTGGTACTCACTCACTCTCTACTCAAATGGTAGAGAAAAGTACCTATTCCCAGCTGAGCAGAATGAACAGCCAGGCTGCACTCCCAGCTGTTCTTAACAACCTTCTTGGCTAGGAAGAGTTGATTTCTGGTTTTTGGTGAGATCAAAGCTCATTTCCCCTCTCCTAAGAGGCTCCACAGGGAATCAGTGCTGCTGCTTCCCAGGAATGAGCCACAAGGGGACATTGATGACATTTAGATTATCAGAGAAATAGCAAATAAAGAACGATGTCACAAATATCCTATTCTCCTCCCCGTACATGGAGATCACCAGAGTGGGCTGCTTTGGTTCTCTCCTAGTACTTAAAGGGATGAATTCTCCCAGGCTCCAATCTGCTTTGCAGCCCACACTGACCAACTGCATCCTCTGTCTTCACTCTGATCAGTATGAGTTTTACACCTTGAATATGCAAACACTTGCATATTCATTGTATATATTGTTGCATTGAATATTTTTGACTAGGACCAAAATCTGATTTTTTGCAAGTCCCTTTTCAAGTCAAACTAGTTATTTCAGGATGGGACTTCAAAGGTAGAGGAATGTTAGAAATCCTTTGCATGATAATTTGACAACTTTGTATCTGTTTGTGTCGTGTAAGATGCTGCAATATGTCAATGAAATGTTGTTGGAAAACAAAGCACTTAAGTGCTTGATGAATGAATAATACATACACAATGCTGCAAAGACAACAGAGTATACTAAATATGCAGCTAGATCCAAATAATCATATACATGAAGTAATAGCAAGTTTTAATGTCTTCCAGACATTTCCGGGACACTTATACTCACCAATAGTCCCACAGAATACTGTGTAATGATTGTATCATTTCAGAGCTTTTCATTAATTAATATTTCTTACACATAAAATGATTAGAGTAATTCCAGTGATCAGTTCTGATTCTCACTAATTCTGCTGCCTGAAGGCCCTTGATCTTCAGATCAAGAGGTCCCTGGGGAATCACGCAATGCACAAAAACACAACTAAAAAAAGGAAACCATCCATATTACAGGGAGTTTGCTAACTATGTGTATGATGAAGAGGTAAATAAAGAATTAGAGATGAGGCATTCATACAGTGACAAGATCAAGTATTTAATACTAGAAACATCACACCTAAAACTGGCAACGTGAAGTTTCTTACCAGCGTCATAACCCCCATTCTGTCCATCTCCCTGGCTGGGCTGCGTGGGGTGAGTTTAGGAGTTGAGTGTCCACTGGGAGGAGATGAGCTTGCAAGTGATGATGCTGTCACTGAGCCCGTGATGGATGTACCTTGGTGGACTCTGGCCAAATTTAAGCCTTCCAGGCTCACACTGGCTACTCTGTTCTCTATTTCTTCAGCACGCAGTTCTGTTGACTCTTTCTCTTCTTGGATTAACCTTGTTAAATAAAAGAAGAACGTGTTTGCATTTGTCTCTGCAAAACCAAAAAGCAAAGCTAAAACATTTAATTTCATATGAGATTCAAAGCAAAAAGGAAGTAAATACGAATAGCATTCATCAACTCCAAAATATTGAAAATGGTATTTTTAATCACTAGAATGATAAAATTATTTTTCTGAATTCCTTTATCTTTAAAAGCTGAAGAATCTGCCCAACAACCAGACTTTATTTCCAGTACTCCCAAAATTTCATATTTCCCAAATTTCAAAATTTCATATTTCCCAATTTCAAAATTTCCCAAAATAACATATCAGGTAGATTGGTTCCTTGCAAAGGAGCCAGTATAGGTGAAGGGCAGTTAACAATCTGATTTACCACAGACTCCAGTCTTAATGGAATTAATCTTTTTTTTTGTTTGGTTTTTTTTTTGTTTTTGTTTTTTTTTTTGGTTTTTTTTTTTTTTTTGGTTTTTTTTTTTTTTTTTTGGTTTTTTTTTTTTTTTTTTGTGAAGAGTAGGAAAAAATATGAAAGATCCAGGCTAAATGAGAGAATATGAAGTTTGGGAAGGCTGAAACTGTGAAGCATTCTTTACTAAGTGAAATGAAGGAATCACAATAAATGAAACCATAATGTATTGTAAACAGAAACCTACAAATTCCTTTTTCATTTCAGTAATCTGAATTCTGAATCATCTTTTATAATAGCACAAAAACAAGGCAAAATATTTTTTATCTCTTTTTATAACTCAAATAATTTGATAAACCCTTATAGTGTTTGTCAATATAAAAAAAGAAGAAAAAACCCAAACAATAAAGGCAACGTGAAATGGAACAGAGTTTAAGACTATCCTTGTAGAATAATTTTTCTGAAATATATTGAGGAACGCAAAATTAGTTACGTGGTTCTTTAATAATGCTTGTGGTAGTAATGAAAGCCTATAGTTCAGTATAAACTTTTCAGTAAGGGAAATAAACAACTCTCCATGGGCCTCCAGCAAAAAATGGATATTTTCAATGTGCTCCCCCGCTTCCTTTTTGAGATAAAACTGTACCTCACGTCTAAAACAGGATCCTGTGTTAAGTAAAACATTGATGTGATCGAGAAATGCACAAAAAATATCCTACTATATCATCTGCAGGTACAATTTCTTGTGAAAACCTTCAATGTAATCCATAATTACTTTTTAGCTGTCAAAGTGCTAGTACTTTTCAAAACACATTTTTGCATCTACAACTTTCTGAAGTGGTCACAGTGCTGACTTCTTATTATTAACAGAAAATACCAACAGGGTTCCCTCTTTTACATATGATCTTTAAGGAGATTTACCCTCTCAGCAAAATCTATCTTTGACTCTCTATCTTGGCAGCTGTAATAACAGCAGAGTAATCCTATCTCAATGGAGAAATTTTTGGGAGTAGTGGAAATAAAAAGCTGCATATCTATACTAAAAAAGTCTCCCCTGTGAACAGAAAAGCCATTTAATTTCAATACACCCCATTGGAGTTGTGCCTTTGAAGTTAGCTTGCTGAGAGAATAATTCAAATCTAGAAAAAGATAATCTGGTTTTCATTATATTTCTAACCACAGTCTTTCTGTCTATAGCTGTACCATGAAGTCACTATACATTTAGTTATCTCCACTATCTTCTTTTAGAGAAACAGTCACTAATGAGAAGATATTTTTTTCATACACTAAATTTTTTATTTATCCTTTCTGAAGAACATGTAGGAATGGTTTAAGCCTAACATATGCTTTTGTTTTTAAAAATCAACTAAAATAAATCATTGGATTCTCTATCACTCCAATTCATCACCTGTTTCCAAGAACTTTAACCCAACTTGGGTTATGAAAAATCACATTCTATGTCTCCATAGGAAATCAAAACCACACCTAACAAAAACTGGCTTATAGAGATGCCACACAGTAGTATTTATGAAAAGAAAGCACGAAGAGCACTGAACATTTCTGTTATGTGGTCATTAGTAATAGGAGTCATGCAGAACAGTGAAAGGGACCTTGAAAAGAGGATTATGAATAAGAATCTGTCAAATCTGCAATTTGTTAGCCTTTTCTGGCATATTTCTTTTCAATTGGACAGCAGTTCTGCACTTGAAACATATTTTGAAAGAAATTTCTGTGTTTAGGAAATGAAGATGCCATTGTTATCTTCACACACTTAATACACTCACATGAAAAGTGTTTAAATGATGTTTAAATGTACGAGTGGTTTTCTAATTTTTAAGAATCAGGCTACGTACCTGATTTCTTTATTGATTGCATCTAGCTGCTCCTGAAGCATCATGGCCAGAGTCTGGGCATCAGAATGGCCACTTGGTGACAGAAGGTCCATGGAACTGAAAAGTGTTTCTCTATCATCGTCATCAATGTCAGACATTTCAGTGTCACTTTCAAATGGATGGCTGCTCAAAATGCCAATCTGCTGGGTCCTATTCCACTCGTGATCCCCAAGTGATTTTACCTGAGTAGGAATTAGGATATACATGGCTTATTCCACAGAAAACACCTGCAAAGTTGAAATGCTATAAAACTGGAAAGGAAAGCAACTAACATTTAAAACGATTCCATGATTAATACTTGCAGTGTTACAGATGATTTTTCAAGTAATTTCTAATACTGTGTAAGATTAATTCTCAGGAAAATTTACATAAAAGTATGCCCAGAAAAGACAGACAGTCAAATATGCTTGAACTTTGATGCTTGAACTTCAGCCTTGTCTTCCTTCATTTTAGTACTACAGTATTCTCGTCTTTAGTATGTATAACAAAACACTCTCCTAGTTCTGCTTGGGATTCTCTGATGTGTTGTTTGGTTTTTGTTTGTTTTCTGGAAATACTCAAAGTGTAAGCTGAAGAGCCTGAAATGCAATCTCTTCTCAGAGAAAATAGGAGAAGAAATTCAGGATTCACCTTTGGCTCATCTCTGCGTACACCCATCCGGCCTCTTCTAGGTCTCCTTATCACTTTAGTTGACCGATAATCAGACTGGCTATCAACCAGTGAGCCCACAGAGTACCTCAGCTCTGCTGATGTGTCAAGGTGAGGTCTATAAAAAGAACCACAGAAGTAAACTGAGACAGTAGTAGTTTAATAAAGCACAGTCCAATTACCTTCTCTCTAGGAACACAAATGGCTTTTTAAAAAAAAATGTAAATTATTGTGCGTAAGAACAAATTACAGAAACAATGCACAAAATAGAATTTTAAAATGAAAACCTGAAATTATATTACAAGAAAATTAATGGAAGAAAAAAAGAACAATAAAGCCTTTGCTATTTCAAAATGAAGAACTTACATAGTAAAAGTGATTGTCTAAAATTATAATGTGAAAAACAAGCAGATTTCAGGACAAGATAATTAAGATAGCTGGCTTCTGAATGTACTATCCTGTATATTTTACTTCCATTACTTTCCTGAATGACTATCTGAAAGGTTACTGTAAGCATGCTACATATTCACAAGTGAGCGAACTGCCTTGCAATATCTAACATCACTTATGAATGGTTCATGTTTATTTGATAATACTTTTCAGAGTTTTAACTTCCAATTCTGCCTGTAACCCTAGAAGTCTTGGGACATTGTGGTGAGACATACATATGCTGAATTTGTCATATCTTTTCTTGGTCACAGAACACAGTCCCTGGCTTTTCAGTCCTTGGTCAAGCTACAGCAGTAAAAGTTTGCTTCATGGTGCAATTCAAGAATGCTGCCCATGGGTCTGTAGCTGAGTAAGAAGAGCAAAGGCTTTGTGCACCATTTGAGCATTTAACCACAGCAGTGGAGACCTGAAAAATTTTGAGTTCTTAACATGTAAGCCATCTGTACATAAAAAGACACGAACTGCCAGTGGCATCCTGGCTTGTATCAGCAGGACTGGGGATGTAATTCTGCCCCTGTACTCAGCACTGGTGAGGCCTCACCTTGAGTCCTCTGTACAGTTCTGGGCCCCTCACTTCAAGAAGGACCCTGAGGTGCTGGAATGGGTCCAGAGGAGAGCAACGAGGCTGTGAAGGGACTAGGGGGAAAGACTTAAAAGGAGGGGCTGAGGGAACTGGGGCCTGACAGTTCACCTGAGCTCTAGTTCTGTGTCTATTTCTAAACATAGAGATTAACTTTTCCTTGAGAAGTACTTAATTTCAACTAAAACATACTCATACTTGGAAGACTGAAGCACTGGTCTCAGATTTCAGACCTCACTTTAATAAATTAAAAGTGAAAGATAATATATTACAACTCTGGTTCCTGCTTATGTATAACCATAAAAAAACCCATGAAAGCCTCTACTACAAGCTACATTGACAAACTGTAACGAAGAAGTGTAAGTACTGCGGCAAATCTAAAATAATAATGGAAGAATTTCAAGTATTAACCCAGTTTGTTTGAGAAAAAATATATAAACAATAAATAAATAAATAAAATTTCTTTAAATTTAGGGAAACAATTAGAACCAAGAGGTACCAGAATTCCTGAAACATAGGTATGTGCCATAGTAATCGAATCAGATCTATAAAAATGTCACATATACTGAATGATGGTTTAGAATTTGAGCTCATACTTTTGTCCTTTTCTGAACAACCAATAATTTATTTCTCTGTGCTTCCCATTATTTCACCTTTTAGGAAATTCTCTAAAAACACTTTTTTGATTATACCAATAAGATAGCAATTATATATTGATTATACCAATTTTTGAGAGCAGCTACGCTACAGATGTCCTAAGCCCTCCATCTACAGCACTGGATAATAATATTTTGGGGTTTCATTTGTTTAATTTGTCTGTATGTCTTCCATCTGTTATATTGTAAGCCATTTAGGGCAGTGACTTTTTTGTTTTTTGCTAGTACTGTGTTTGTTGAAACACAGCTTTGCTCTGCTAATTGATAATACTTGACACTTGCACAGCAAATTGGCAGGAAAACAGAAACAGTACAGGTTTTAGTTTCTGGCATCTAATCCCTATCTACTCACCAGCTTCATCATTCTGTTGAAAGAACAAACTCCTGCAAATACTGCAGAAGGGCTCAGAACAATGAGTATTTAAGGCTCATAGCTCCCTATTCCCAAAGGGGCTGGCAGCATTGAGAGGTGAGGTCATGGAAGGGGAAATATACTGGTTTAGGGGAACCTGCTGGGTTCCCAAGACATTTAGACAGCTTAACAAGGTCAAACAACCCTTTGACAGGGCTAATCAGGCTCTTATTTACAGAATATGAGCTAATCAGCATGAGGTGCTGCTTACCAAGGATGACTGCTCCAAAAACACCTCTACTGGATGCTGCAGCAGGTCAGCAGTCTGTGTACTTGCAAGCACACTCAAAAACCAGTGTTGTATGAGCCCGTGGTCACACACTCCCAAAGGAACCAAATTTGAACAACTACAAGCATAACATTCTGAATATCAGTGATTTACACTTCTCCATGTACAGAAAAATATTATTCTAAGAGATAATAAAAGGTCAAGGGAGAAACCTTGTCCAGGTTCTAAGTGATGTCTGAGCAAACAGTATGCAAACAATACCTGATGCAAGCAAAAAAATTCTCCAAATAGAATAAATTCGGAGGACTAGAGTGCTCTGAATTTAGTCTTCGTAAATGAGCTTTGGCTGCCATCTTTTTAAAGATTACATGTTGCTTGTTATGAAAACAGGACATGACACACGTTTATCACTCAAGTGATTTTTTTTTATTTTGAGGGATAAATCTAGGCAAGAAGGACTTTCTAACATTATAAATAAATTTCAGCTATTAGTAGCAATTTTTGGATATCTATCTTACTATGGTTCCCATACTGCTTTTCTGCCAAAAAGACACAATGTTTAATGCCCTGTTATGGTATTGTCAGGTGTCTTTGAATACTGCCTTCATCTTTAGCTGAAGAGCTGTGGCTTGGTCCTACATACTAAGCAAAGCTGTCATTTCTTCCTAATAAAAATTATTATTAGATACAATCAATCAAATATGATCATATCATATGCTCATATGGTATAGCCTATCAATATATCACATATATGGTATGTTGATCAGCTTCAGCATTAAAGAAGGTGTTTTCAAATTAATCTCAGTAATATTTAGGTCTATCCTCACTGCTATAAGGCCCCATTTTCCTATGAAAAAGATAAAAAACAACTGTAATAATCATTGCACGGATTATACATGCTAAAAGAAATACATGAGTACTTGTATGTGTGGTCAGAAAAAATACCTCTTGTAAAGGCCTGACACTTATATTTATGTTCCATTTTAACTCAAAGGGTGGAAATTTTTGTTATTAAATATTACCTTGACAGGGTTGGTTCAATTAAAGAACCAGCCCTCAATTTCATTTGATCCAGTTCGGACCTCAGTTTCTCAATTTCTTCAGCAAGTCTTTCCTGGAAATAAGAATGGTAAGATATAATTCCTTGTGATAAAAAATATATTAATTTTATGCAATATTGTTCTTGTAAAACTAAACAAGCAAGATAAACTGAAAGTAGTACCAGCTCTAATAGGAGAAGGCAGTGAACTCATTTAACTCTCATTATTGCAAGACATGCACCAAGCTTGTATAGCACTCCAAATGTTCTTCCACTGTCTTGAAGTGATGGCAAAATTGGTTTGGATTTGAAACTTACTTTTTTCCTATACACCTAGGGTCAGGAAAAGAACCAGCACTGATCTGTGCAATAACTGTATTCTCTGTGCCTGGGCATAGTTCAGTGTGCAACACAACATTTGTCCTTTAGACATTGTGTCCTGGGCTTTTTATTTATGAATAGACATAGACTTAGAGACAACCACATTTTAGGTGCTTTAATGGACTGCATTTTTAAAGCTCGCTCCTGGGTGCTGATGAAACTGAGGTGCTGCTGGTAAAAAATGACAGATGGATGCAAAAAATGGATTTCTGGAACCAACTAACAAAATGTCTATTGACAGCAGCTACTAGGAAAAGCAGCACTATTCCCAAATTCCACAAATGACAGTCTAAGAATTTTAAAACAAATTAGGAGCAAACATGGGATGAAGAAGTAACCTGCTGTTCCAAAGGTATAAATTATTGAGATTTTCAAAATCTAGGAAGGAAAGGGATCTGCGCTTAATTACTTTCATATTCAGTAATTCTTTTTACAGTATTTTTACACTATTTCTTCATTGAATAGAATTATAAAGGTGATTCAGTGGTCAGTCTGCTTATATAATTTACCAGGTATTTAGATATTATTAATATCTGCTTTTATGCCAACGCCGAAAATTGTTTCAACAGTTTCTTTATCTAAGTGCAATTAAATAAATAAATATGAATTCTTGTCTTGCCTTCCTGAGGCTAGGATCTCAACCATGAACTTAGCTCAGAACAATTGTTAGAGACCCTCAGAGGTAAGTTAAGATATCTGGATGATTAAAGAAATTATCATTGATGCAGAGAAGATTTTGCATGCTGGTTAGATAATTAATATACCATATAATTACTTCTAAATACATAACTTTTAAGGAAAAACAGATAAAAATGCAGTAGTTTGTAGTACCTTATCATGTAAAGATTCTTCAAGATTTTTCCTGAAACTTTCAGATTCTTGAATCAAAACATTCTAGAAAGAAAGAAAAAAAAAGAAAAGAAAAAAAGCAGAAAGAAATTAGAGATTCGTTAAATATCACCACATACATGTAACTTCCATGTACAAGTTAGGAAACTTAAGTAACAAATGAGTCTCCCACTGGACTTTAAAAAGAAAATCCTTGAATGCCTCAGTTTGAGTACATGTTAAAGATAAAACACTGGAAGTAATCCAAACATGTAGGACAATGTCCTATAAAGAACTGTAAAAACTGCATATTTAAAAAAAAATTAGAAACTGTCATGCTCTTACACAACTATTTCTCCCAGGTTCTTTTGCCAGACCTATTTCATTCTTTCCACAACATTTTGTTTCGGTGATAAAAAACAGAAGTACATCCTCTGAGAGATTCTCAAATGTCTTTCTGAAAAACACTGAAAGATTCTCCTCAGATGAAAGTTTAGGTGAATAAGTAGAAGAAGGAAGGATTAAGAAAGGTGAATATATACTCATGGGATTTGAATTTTACAGGCCCATTGTGTCTCACACCACAGAAAAACTGTAAATAGAGTTCCCTGTCCAGGGATAGATGTTTATTCTATAAGGGACAGGCACTCAGAATATTCAGCTTATCCAGTCTGCAGTACCTCTGAGAAGATTCTTGAGTCCACTCTTGAATTGTTGAATGTATAAGTGAGACCATATTTGTGGTAATATTCAGTAATACAAATCAGCATGATGCATCCATTCCGACAAACATAGAGCCATGTTTCTCACAGGAGAATCTTTATTAAGGTCAACTTTACATTACCCTTTGCACCGTACCTTTTCTTCAAGTGCTGCCATCCTCTCTTTTAAGTGTAGCTGCAGACGCTCATTGGATTCTGTCAAAAGTCTGTCTACGGTATCTGATAACCTTTTGTTGTGCTCCTCATTCATTTTTTCTCTTTGCCTTGCCTTTAATATAGAAGAGACTGATTGGTAGGGTTCAAAATTAAGCAGTACAGACATGTTTCATTTAAAAAAATGTAAAATGAAATACGGTAACTGCAGCTATCTAAAGAAATTCCACAGGAATCACTTTAACAGTTATTGAGTAATACACATTCATTGTTGTATCAGCAATAATCTTTGAAATCTGCAACTAGATGTAAACAATGATAAGTAATGTGGGAAGATGCTGCCATCACTGTTATAAATGAAACATTTACCAGTTGATAGACTTGTGTGTTGAGGTGCATAATGTAGGGTTATATTGACAAGTTAAAATGAGAAAATTGTACAGAAGTTGTCTGCAATACACCTACTCTTTGAAGTTCCTGATTCTTCTCTTCAAGTTGAGCTTCTAAGTGTCTCATTCTTTCCTCAATGTTTCCGTGTCTTTCTTCTGCCTGCAAAATATAGAAGGACTCTTTCTGTAATTTAAGTGGCTTTGTAAAATTTTATCTCAGTAAGATTTAAATAAAACATAAAGCAAGCTACTACTAACTGCAAACTTAGTTTTCCAAAAATAAACTTTATTTAAACAGGCAGCTGAACAGCATTGCTTGAAATGTGTCAGCTACAAGGGCCTGTTACATCCAAGCATCAGCAAAACATTGGAGTTATTTATGAGCAATGAAATCAGCCAAATGTAACATGCAGACTGTGCATGGTTTGAACACAAACCTGCCATTGTAAAATTGTAAGCTCCTGAAGCACTGAACTGCACGATGGTTGATTATCAATTAAAAAAAAAAAAAAAAAAAAAAAAAAGTTAAAGAAATTAAAACAAATCAGATGGATTCTATTTAGCAATAGAAAGTAAAGTCCAGTAGGACTACCTTCCTACGTATGGAGATCATTTCTTGTAGTTTAGCTTCCATAACATATTGATAATCATCAGATGAGGTAGAAGAGGTTGGATCAGACTAACAAGTCAAGGAAAAGGAGAGGGACAAAATTGAAAAATCAGAACTAAAGACACTGACACTGAACAGAATACAGCACAGAATGCTTAAAAGAAAAGTGTGATTGAAAATTTAAATACTTTTAACTGACAGATTTTTACATGGAATAAACTACACTGATATTTGGTGAATATGATGCAGTTGATGTGGAGAAACTCAAAATAATGGAATGCTAAAAAAGCTATCAACCTACACATGGAAGTTCAAGGTTAGTGATGGCTGGCTGATGACACTACAGAGTAGATTCAGAGCAATACTGTCTAATCTAATGTTTGGGGTTTTTTTTTGAATTATGGTAAACTAAACACCAGAACAGGACTATGCGAGGACAATGTCAAAAAGTTTGTTATAAATCTTCTATCATTTTCTAGGAATGAAAACAATACATAAATACTAAATTAATGATAGGCCAGTTACAGAACTGTGCAATGTTATGATACATTCCCTACTTTCTAGAAAACAGGAAGAATATTTAAAGATCAAACTTTAGTATTCCATTATAGAATACACTACATAAGCCCTTTCATTAAAATAAACAATATAGTTTCATCCCTTTGAAAGGATCCACCCTGGTGGATCTCCCTGGAAAGTCAAGGTCATCAGATAAAAGCAAGAAGAACCTATAAATAAAAATTCATTAATAGGAATGAAAAGTTATTACTGAGTATAGAAAGAGTAATTCATCCAAAGATTCATTACTACTTCTGACAGAAATCAACCTTCATTAGGCAATTTTTTGTAAAACATGAATATTCATGCTATTGTCATATCAAACAAGCCTATGTTATCATTCAAAATGAGAAAAAAAAGCCCTTAAAGAAAGGGAAATGGATATATTGGATTTGTTACTATGGAAACAGGAATGTGCATAAGGCATATAGACAGCTCATCTGATGAGTTTGTTCTGAGCTCACGCTTGTCAAATGCTATTTCACTCTGTCAGATTTACTCTCTCTCAACAAGACATCCTGACCTCCATCTTCATCCATCTTCAGACAAGCAAACTTTAAAATGTACAAGAAACACTAATTTTACGACTATATTTTTTAGTGAGGCTGTTTTTCATGCTGCTATCGACTAGGATTTATAAGAATAATTAGGAACAGACACCAAAGTAATTCCAGATATACATCATAACTTAAAATTACTCAAAACTGAAACTCAATAATATATCAAGCCAAAAGACCAGACATAAAATAAGCCTGTTATCTTGGGATTTATAAATATAAACTGCAAGGTTTTATACAAAGACATCCATATGACAAAATCCTACTTTGTATAAATAAAAGAATGCTTAGCTTTGACAGTCACTGCTATTCTTTTGAGCTAAGTATATTCTCAAAACTCAAGTTATTGCAAACTTTAAGGGAAAGTCAATACCCTTTGTAATTAAGCTCATTTAATAAAAGCAGTTGTAATTTCTGATCATAAAGAAGGCATATTGTGATATATTTGAATTTATTCACAATGTGAAACTATCTTGTTTGTCTATTATGATTTGGACCAATGATGGTTCCTTTATGAGTTTCTTTGTCTTATCTTTTAGCTTTACATTGTAATTTGCTTTAGCACACAAATTCCAATGCCCTGCTTCGTCTCCCAACTGCATAAATGAAAAAATAGGGTTGAAAAGTTCCTGTAACTGCAGAAAAAAATCATGTTAACTCCTCCACTAAGGGGTCAAGATTAGATTTATCCTTCTCTGTAGAAGACAGACTTTTCCCCTTGTATGAGTCTTGATTGCACTATTGGTTCAAGACCTTTTCTTAGTGTCTCCAGAGGTCAGGAGATGACTGGAAATCACCAAAGCTCTGAGCTGATGATGGAGAATGCTTAAGTAATTTTACCTCTTTTGAAACCATTTTCATTGAAGGACATGAAGAACCCACTGGATGTACCATCCTACAAAACTAAAGAACTTAGAGGACTGCAAACTCTAAAAGCAAGTTACTTCATTTTCATTGCTTCTATTTATTTTTGCCTACAAGAAAGCTGGGGTAGGGCTTTTTACATGTATGTGTAGTGAGAGGACAAGGGTTTCAAACTTGAAAAGGGAAGATTTAGGTTAGAGTTGAGGAAAAAACTATCTTTGTGAGGGTGGTGAGATGTTGGCACAGGTTGCCCAAGGCAATTGCGGCTTCCCCCTCCCTGGAAGTGTTCAAGGCCAGGCTGGATGGGGCCTTGAGCAACCTGGTTGAGTGGAAAGTGTCCCTGCCCTGACCATGCAGAGGGATTGGAAGTAGATGATCTTTAAGGTCCCTCCAACCCTAGCTATTCTATGATACACTTCAGACTAATGCAAATATAAAGAAATAAAGAAAACAAAACTAATGCTTCCATGTTCAAAGGGCATCTCATTTAGATCTTCTATATGTGGTGCTGTCTGACATAACCTGTCCTAGAGAAGACAGGCTAGCTAGCTATATAATTTACATTCTTTTTCAAATTAACAAAACAGATTTCCAGTCCAAACAATGGTGTATCTTATTCCTTGGCAGGAAAAAAATCTTTTTCATGCATAAAATAAGTGTGGTATTAGGCCTAACTATTATTTGGAAAAAGAGAAGGAATTAAATAATTGTCTGATTTATGTAGGTCTGTATATTTATTTATGTATGTTATCTGAACTGTTGTATAGAATTTTTTCTTGAAAGAACATGATATTCTTTTAAGATTCTTATAGCTATCTAATTCTGATATGCCATAACTTCCTCTGGTTTTGATAATTAAGTAAGATATATGTTTAAGGTAAATATAAATCTTTTTGGTATGCTAATTTTAGTTATTTCACTAAGAATATTAAAATGTTGATAGGCGCATACTCATTAAAAAAATCTTCCTGAATGTGGCTCAGAGTATCTGTGCTTAGATTTCCAGCATAGAAGAAAATGGAGCTGATTTTCACAGTCATCTCCCTTTACCTCTCATTGGTAGGATAAAGAGACTAAAATTAATGAAAACTCTCTATTCTTTAGAATCAAAATAAATGTCATTACTCTATACACTTAAGATGTATTTTAATATTTTATGTTCATTTCCTTTGTTCATAAAGTGCTATTCTATTATTGTTACTCTAAAAGAACCAAATTATTTTATAACTGAAACATTAAGCAATTAGGCTCAACTGCTCGTCTTGCAAAGGGCAAGCACAGGTGTGCAGCCCTAGCACCTACCTTCAGCTCTAATGCTATTAAAGGATTTTATCACAGAAGCACAGAAAGATTTGGCTTGAAAGAGACCTTTGAAGTTCACCTACTCCCAGTCCCCCCTACCATTTAACCACTTGTTCTTACATGCCAGATGTATGAGCAGCCCCTGCACCAGGGGCATGGCTCAAAAGGTTGTCCTCTGGAAGGGCTAGGGAGACAGAAAGACATGTACATGCTCCCTTTGTCTCTCACTTGCAGAAATCCACCCCAAGACAAAAAGCTGCAGTGGGAAAGAGGAGCCCCTCCATCCCCTGGTGTGCTTAGCTGGAATGCACTCACAGACTGAGGATTTCAACACATCTCATTGCCCTGTATGTTGATGAAGGCCCCAACCTAGGTCTGAGAGAGACCTTTCTAGAGAAAAAGACCCATCAATTCACATGCTCCCTAATGGACTTGCAAATGCCTCCTGCACAGACTTCCCAGGGCCACACCATTAGGGTTGACACGCCTGTGGTGGCCACACATTTTTGCTGTCCATGTGTGTTAGTCAGTCCCAGACATTCCCACCAGAACAGGCTCTTTGGGAGACTTGGGAACCTGCCATAAAAGCCTTGGATGTTTCAGTCTATGCCCTATGGGTTGAGGTATGAGGCAGAGGCTGAGACACCAGTGATAGTCCCATTGCCATAGCAGAATTTCTGACAAAAGTGAGAAAGAAAGGACTACCATGGGCTCTAATCAGGAACAGCCTGGCCAGCAGGTCCAAGAAAGTGACTCTGCCCCTGTACTCAGCCCTGGTGAGGCCACACCTTGAGTACTGTGTCCAGTTCTGGGCCCCTCAGCTCAGGAAGGATATCAAGGTCCTGGAGCAGGTCCAAAGGAGGGCAACCCGGCTGGTGAAGGGACTCGAGCACAGACCCTATGAGGAGAGGCTGAGGGAGCTGGGGGTGTTCAGCCTGGAGAAGAGGAGGCTCAGGGGAGACCTCATCGCTCTCTACAACTCCCTGAAAGGAGGTTGTAGCCAGGGGGGGTTGGTCTCTTTTCCCAGGCAACTCTCAGCAAGACAAGAGGGCACGGTCTCAAGTTGTGCTGGGGGAGGTTTAGGTTGGACATTAGAAAGAATTTCTTTACCAAGAGTGTGATCAGACATTGGAATGGGCTGCCCCGAGAAGTGGTGGATTCTCCGTCCCTGGAGATGTTTAAAAAGAGCCTGGATGTGGCACTCAGTGCCATGGTCTGGTAACTGCAGCGGTAGTGGATCAAGGGTTGGACTTGATCTCTGAGGCCCCTTCCAACTCAGCCAATTCTATGATTCTATGATTTAATGTTCAAAAACAGAAGTTGGATTTCTTACAAATTGTTTTGCCAAGAGTTAACTCAGTTAAAAACTTTCTAAAGTGGAACTTGCTTGGCTAATGGCTTGGCAGATCTTACCCTATATTCTTCATTTTAATATATCACTTGCATGCCTGTTCAATATTACTCTATACAGGAGGATTAGCCAGACACATGGTGGGGTATTCAGCAACTAGCTTTTAAAGCATTTAGCCAGCACATACAGTTATAAACAGATTTGCTAAATGTGTATCTTAGACTGTATTAAAAATATATGGACAAAAAAATATGTCTGACCCCTGTGAGATACTAGTATGAGTCTTAATGCTCACTTTGCAATCTATATGATAAGAAACAGCAGAGAAATAACCAGTATAAGCCAGTAACACAGAGGAAAATTTTGCTTTGAGAGAATTCCAAAACAGCTTGTATTATTGCTCTCTAACCCTGTTAAAATCCTGCTGTTAATGCGGCCACAAAAAAAAAAAAAAAAAAAAAAAGTTGCTTTCACATCATCTGTTACTCTTGGCACTGCACATTTTCTAGGCCTTTGCATCTTAGTTGAAAAAAAAAAAAATCCAATTTCAGATGCAGAAAGCACCTGTACAGCACAGGTGCTATTATTTTTCTTCCTCATGCTGGGCTGCAGTAACAAATCTAAACTCTTCCAATTGAACAAGCTGATTTCCACAGTTTTGAGACCTCAGCTTTCCAATGCCTGCTGTCTCCAGATTTTCTACTGGCTTCTTATAGCACACAGTCCTTTGGTGATTCTTTAAATGAGTTATTCCAGAAGAAAGAATACATTATTGAACCAAGTTATGCAATAGCAGGTGAAAGCAGATGATCATGGTGACTGAGTCACAACAGCTTAGAAAGTTACCAGCTTCTTGTTCACATGCTTACTTCTACCTCATTGAAATGTGACAAAATATGGTGGCTTAAGTCACCCCTTTTTTCTATAAAACCAACTTTTCAGTCACTAGACATCTACACATTCATGCCAGTCCTTCATTTTCCCACCACCTTCTACATCTTGTAGGTTTAATAAACCACTCCTTCCATTTAGCTCTGTTAAACTTGCTTCTTCCTCCTATCAGGACAAAATTCTTCTGTGGAAAGGGAAGTACAAGAAGAGGGATGGTCTGAGAAGACAGTAATGTGTGGCAAATGTGGAGTTTTCTTAGGCTTCCCTCCCCAAAGAAGACTGTATTGTTTTGATTCTTTTTCCCAGAAAATTTATCAACTGCATTCTTCATCTAACACATCATTTTTTCTCTCTCTCCTTTCTTCTCAGAGAGATTTGCAGGAAAGTTTCCATCCTTATCAACCTTTCCAGAGCAGACTTCTTTTCATTTTCTTGCAACTTCTTCCCTACCTAATGCAAACCAGTTCTTCACATTGTCACAAAATAAGCATTGTGTCCCACTTGCCTACAATTTTCAAGTCATTTTTTATCACATTTAAAATAAACTGAATGTGTTACTATGCTAAATGTGGTTTGTTATAATTATGGTTTCCTTTTCTCCATCTCAATGCAGTTAAAAAGCACTGTTGGTGCTTGGTGACCTGCAAAGAGGGATGATGGAATAAAATGCTGTCTTGTGATCAGAGAAAGTGACATGGTACCTCTGTTGCACAGGCATCTGGGGGGACAGTGGCTAATAGTGTGTGTGAGTGAATGAAAGTAGGTGGATAGTGGTTAGCCCCACTGGAGTCCTCCTTAAATACATGCAAGGAGAAACTATGTTTTACAGACTAACCATCTGAAGATTCTAGATGCTCCAATGCCTGAGGAAAAAAAAAAAAACCCTTCTGAGGGTTAGTTAACATTGGAGAGAAGCTCTTTCTACTACCAAGTGCCTCTTCTTTGGGGCAGGCAAACAGACCGATACTGTGAGAGTGAGAACAAGGTGGCTCAATGAGTTATGGCAGTCCAAATCTTGGGATACATGCTGGGAACTGTGCTACTTGTCATGACCAGACGGGTACTGGTGCAATGGCCAGGCAGGACAGCACAGCACATGGGATCATGCTGTTCCAGGTTAGTCTGTCACAGGCTGACTAACCCTCCAGTTGCTCATCCAATGGGAAGAACACAGTGAAAACAAAGCCAAAGAAAAGTTCAAATGAATCAGGGAAATTTATGAGTACTTATCTGAGTTCACTGTATAGTCCAGACTTTTGGAAGCTCAGTCCTTATGAACTAGTTTTGGGCATGGAAAAGTAGCAAAAGACATTCACTAGCCCATATATATAAAAAAAGAAAAACAACTCATTTTAAAAACTGACACCATAGAAAGATCTCATTCTACATTCTTTGCAGAATCCCAACCCTGTTTTACTATGAGGAAGTGTATAATAAATTGAATACAGAATTGTAACATGCATATTTTAAACGTGGGTGTGGGGAGTGGTGGAGCATCACATTCAAGTCCAGAACATGTTTGTTACGTTTTATCTCTTCTTGTAAATTACAGGTCCTATATTTTACCCACAGAGAAGCAGTCATGGTTTCCAGTTATCCCATACTACTTTTCCTTAAAAAACATATAAAATATATAGGTTTAACTCACCTCTTTCATATGATTGTAACCCCATTAATCTCAGAGAAGCCACTTTCATTGAGGTAATATAAAAGAAAGGAGAATCAGTTTTGACTTTTTTGCAGTGCAGAAAATCTAGCTGATTCAGGTGGCTCATCTTTTATTCAGTACACATGGACATGCAGTGATCATAGCTCAGGTAGACAGACTTCAGGTAGTCTGAATCCAGCTAATTAGAGCCTTGCTGACAATGTGTGTGCTGGCAAAAAGCTCAACAAGGGCAAAAATAATTAGACATTATTCATCTTCTTAGGTAGGTCTTCCAGCTTTTAATAGCTAGAGGAGTAACAGTATACCAGGTAGCTAATTTAAAACTACTTAAGTAAGCTGCAGTGACTACATCATCATCTTTGGTTCAGAACTACATTTGTGTGACCCATGAAAAGACTTGAGGCTTCAGAGATGTCAAACCAGCAATGTAATAAGGTCTACAGTTTGTTTTGTACATATACAAGATCTATAAACAGGCCTGTTTGGCCTGTTGGCTTACTTTTAGGTATTAGGCCTACTGGCCAAATTCTGGCATTCTTCTTCATCCCATGTAATCCAAGAAGACACAACTTTAAATAAGATAAAAGTACAGTGTTTCATTACGCTGTACAGTGTTTCATGTAATCACAGAGAAATTAACAGAATCAGCATTACAGTATAATATAATTCTTAGTGCTTCCTGCTTGGCAAAAACTTTGATAACATAAATCAAAGTGAAATGGAGTGTCATCTCTGTTCATAGCTATCTAACTTCATCCCATGAAATGATGTAAGAAGACAAACAGAGATGTATACTGCAGCTTTAAGGTCACAATAACAACAGCATCTCATGGAAGTGCCTGAGTGCTCTGCATGGTTGAAATGGGATTCCTTCTTGCAATTTTGTCAATAATATATATCCAAGGAAAAATGCAGTTGCAAGAAAAGACATGCTTGAGACTGCAAAATACTTACTGGTGCCTAATTGCTGGAGAAATTATTCAGGAAAAATCCTCTTAAAATAGAAAACAGTACTTTTGATCTACTGAGGGCATTAGGAAATGTGATTATTTGTAGAATCATAAACAACTGAAAAACAAAATGTTAAAACGCCTTGGGGTTGCTCTTATGTGGACCCGAGTTTTTAATAAAATGCAATTATATTTGTTTGATATTTCATGGAGTTCTTTTTTTGCTGCTGCTTCTTTTTCCCCACCACTTTCAATCTCCCATTCAGATTCCAACCCATTCACATAAACATAAAGCTGACAGCACAAAGTATTGAATACTGAATAACGATATTTACTTAATAAAATTAAAAAACCCAACCCGAATCTCCACAAAGTAGGTAATCTTCCTTCCTTCCTTCCTTCCTTCCTTCCTTCCTTCCTTCCTTCCTTCCTTCCTTCCTTCCTTCCTTCCTTCCTTCCTTCCTTCCTTCCTTCCTTCCTTCCTTCCTTCCTTCCTTCCTTCCTTCCTTCCTTCCTTCCTTCCTTCCTTCCTTCCTTCCTTCCTTCCTTCCTTCCTTCCTTCCTTCCTTCCTTCCTTCCTTCCTTCCTTCCTTCCTTCCTTCCTTCCTTCCTTCCTTCCTTCCTTCCTTCCTTCCTTCCTTCCTTCCTTCCTTCCTTCCTTCCTTCCTTCCTTCCTTCCTTCCTTCCTTCTTTCCTCTCCCCCCTCCCTCCCTCCCTCCGTCCCTCTCTCTCTCCCTCCATCTCTCCCTACCCCCCTCTCTCTCTCTCTCTAAATTTAACATTACTTTGAAATCAGACTTTACTACTGAGCTGCTCCACAATTAAAGCTTATATATATAGTGAAAAACACGAGAATTAAAAAAAAATCCATCAAATCTAAAAATTGCTAGGCACAAAAATAGCTAGGATTCCTTGGCAATAGAGAAAGATAAGCTTAGGTAAATCATAACAATATGTAGTACAATCTCTTAAATGTATTTTTTCTTTCTTTGTCTGATTTTAAGGATTAAACATATTATCTTTATAGGTTTTTATGAAGCTGATTATACCTGAGTATTAACTACATGCACACCTGAAACTATTAGAAGGGAAATATGAAAATGAGACTACTGGAATTTTAATTTTACCTTCTTATTTTTCTGTAAGGAAGTTGCCTTGTAATTTTTTTGTTTGTTTCTTGTTTTTTTCAGAAAAACCCTCAGTTTTGCAGTTTGAAACCCTCTCAATGTTTCCGATTTAGGTTTGCAGATACATGATACAAAGAGTCATTCAAAACAAATCTTGAAGTATGTACTGCGAGTTGTCTTCATTTGTGTACTAGAAATGATACCAGCTGCCACTGTGATTTGATTTTATGCCACTTACTGAAACGAAAATAATTGTCATTTCATACACATGTATGAAAACATCCAGAAGATTCAAGTGTAGGAACGAGAGTTCTCCCCACTCTTCTCCACTTAAATTAGAAACCCTCACACAGGAGTGTGGGAGCTTCTTATCCTCCTAGGATAAGTAATGCTCACATGTTCCAGAAACATGTGACTTCGTTGAAAATACAGTCTAGGCTAATTTACAGATAGCTACTTTTCCTGTTACCAAAATGCTAAGAATTGCAAACACAGCATTGAAACCGTTTCTGGTTAAACTTTCGGCACGCGCTAATCTGTAAATGTTTTTCTTCTTTCACATCAGCTTGATACCACTTTCGTTTTGTCCTTCGGGTGAGGAATCAGGATACCAATCAACATTAAATGATGAGGTTTCTGAAGTGAACCTATTTCTCAGGGCAGTACCTTAGTCAGAGCTGCGATTCTTTGAGCCAGTTCAGCCTCCACTTCGGGTAAGGTTTCAGCCTTCCTCATGGTTTGCTGCAGCTTCTGCTCAGCCAGCTCCAGACGCTCTTGTAGCTGTCTGTTTTTGTCTTCCAGCTGAAGGCCAAAGAGAGATAAAGGGGTGTAAAAAATGAAATCAGAAGGAAGATTTTTCTTCAGTCTCTTGGGTATCAGGGAAGCAATCAAAACTCACTACATAAGCACAGATACTCCCATAACCTGTTATTGGAAAGGTAGTCACTCAAGCATGGAACCTTGCAGGCTCTCGGTCTCAATGATCAGTGATTTGAGATTCAAGGATCTTATAAGGCTGTAACATGGTAGCAATGAAGATGAGCAAAAAGCTCCTCTGATGGAGGTATTGTTTCTCTGAAGAAAACAATTGTACTAATAAAATGAGAATTTTCTAAATGGAAACATTGGGTCTATCTCACAGACAAGTTTATGCATGAGCTAAAATGGGACAGAAGGACAATTCCAAAAGGATAGAATTCCCAGCAACAAATTGCTGGGAATAAATTGCCAAATGCAATTTGCTGAACAAATGCCAATCAAATATTAAGTAATGTGAAAACCAAAGTTTCATTCAGGATCATATATGGGTTTCTAGTTGCTGAAGGCTGCAGTGATATTGTTCATGATGAAAGTACAATTAAGTCTTTTTTTGTACAACGGGAATTGATTAATCTGTGATAACCATTGAACAGAAACAGGAAGATTTCTGGTAACTGCATTATTTTCTGGCCTACTGAGATGCACCACAAGATAAGATTTTTTTAATGGCTTGGTAAGTGTTTCCTGCTTTTCTGTTCCTTCCAGATAATAGAAGACAATGAAAAAGCAGTGTGCTTTAAGATTCTTTTTTAAGCCTTCAAAAGCATAAAAAGGCAGGCTTTTCATTTTACAATGCTGCAAATCCACTTTAAGCCTGCTTGCATATATTCCAAGCCTATTTCTATTGATCACTGATGTGAGTAGGAAGACCTCTGCAACACAGCATAACTTACATCAGCAGCAATAAAAACTCTAAGGACAGATGCAGGTACCTTACTTTTCTGTTGCTGGGTGTTGTGGGTTTTTTCCTAACGATTGAAGACATCTCCTAAAATAATCAAAGGAAGCTGGCAGAAGCTGTAGAGTTTGAGTTCTGATGCTTTATTTTCTCTGAAGACACAGTCATATGTGTATGTAAAGACACATACAGAAGAATGTGTGCATGTGTGTATAAATGTATCTGCATACAACCATAGAAGCAGAGATTGTCAGATCATGCAGGCTTTTTACTCATATAGCATTGTTTGAAGACACAATAGGTGTCTGAAACAGAGGTGGAATCACATCTTTTATGGTTTGATTTTTATTCATTTCATGTTAGCTTTCAGTTCACATTGTATTCGTCAATCTGCAAATGACTTTTTTCCTTTCCATTTTACATTTTAGGTTTGGGAATCACTACTATGGAAACACATTACCATGAGAGAAAACTGCACAGTCATGTTATACCCTTTTCTAAAACATAATCGTGGATAGTTTAGATTTGTAAAATTTTATTAAAACGCTGCTAATATGAGAACTTTGTATATAAGATTGTATATACATTTTGATTTTTTTTGTGCAGAAGGGAATTCCTTTTGCCTATACTATTTTTTTGGTTTTGTTTGGGTTTTTTGTGCTTTTTTAGTTTTGTGTTTTTTTTTTTAAATAAAGATTTTTTTTTACATAAGAAGTTAGTATAGTCCTTTACTTAGAGGATATGACTATGTACATTTAAGACACTATCAAAATACACAGATATTTTGCAATATTAAATGTACACATTCATTTGCTATTCATGGTTGTAGTGGCTGTCACGAAGCACAGAGATGCTGATCAACTTAGGGCTTTTTAGATTAACTGATCTGCTGATTAAAAACGAACGGATTAACTCAATCAAACCCTTCTACTGTAAATCTGCCCACTTTTTGCATTCATTTTCACAGTGCATACAGAAACCAACTGACTAATGCAGATACTGCACCTGACGTAGGATGGCCTCCTTATTTGCCAGTTCATTTTCCAGCTTATCGTTCATGTCATGGATGGAGGTGGATTCCCTCTGTGCACTGAGGTAGCGCTTCTCCAGGGTAGTTATTCTTTCTTCCATATCTTCCTTTTGTGCCATCGCCTGACGTTAGAAAAAACCCATCAAGAACCAGGTGATTAAAACACCTTGTAATTTTATATATGGATATACCAGTTCATATTTATACCGGTTTAATTTTCATGCCAACGGTAGGTAGGGATGAAATTGCTTAGCTGTAGTTTTTCTCTTTTAAAGAAAAATGCTTTGGGATTTCTTCTTACTATGGTGTTTAAAGTGGTAGCTGTTAAGTAGAGCAACAGAAACAGCCCTCACCTTTGGTATATTTTTCTATATTTTTCAGCGCAAAAAATACAGCAACCAAAGCTCATGTTTATTTGTTTGGTTTCTAAACAACAGGAGGCCTGATCAGAAAATAGATACAATTATAGAATAGTAGAAACATAGTGCAGCATTCTGAGGAAAAATACATATGCACATTTCTAGTCTTATTCCTAAGTCCTGCAAAAAATTTCAGCAGAAGTACATGTAAAAGACAGCAGATGATCTCCTGAAATTTCAGGAAAAGAGGTGACCACAGTATGCATAACATAACCATTACATATGGGTATGTTACCCATATATGCTATGGATAAGTGTTTCTTCAAAATCTCCAGCAGTTTTTATTCACGTATTACAAGCTGGCCTCACTGAGGTCAATAGCTGTAATTTAGCTTATACATTAGTCTGTCTATTACATTGTTTATTTATCTTCAACTAATTTTAGTGAAAGAAGAATTTTTTATTAATTTTAAACTTGTGTCTGGCTCTTGAAAAGACCTACGTATTGATAATCTTTCAAGGTGAAAAGGTTTACTGAAGAGCATGTCTTGCTGCTTGCTTTATTACATTATAAAAGCAGTGAAATTATTTTTCAAGTAAGATACAATGCATGTAAATTTGATCCAAATTGCTAGTCCTAAAATGAACCTTACCCAGGTGATCCTTTTGCATATTGCCAGAAAAAAGACCATAAAAATCTGATCTAATTTTGATCTAATACTTTATCCAAATTACAAAATAATAAAATACCCTTCTTGTTGCAAGTATTTGATTTTCTGCACTGGGTAGACTTTTGTAGAGCATGAAATAATGGCAAATAATTCCCATCTTTACAAATACCTTTGGGGCAGATATTATGTTGACATTTGGTAATTACTCTATATGTGAATGAAATTAGTGTTCAGTTTGCTCAGGAATTAAAGGGTTGAAAGCCAATAAGCTTGTAGCCAGTTTAATATGGCATTTAAGGGAGAAATAGCAAGTGGCAATCAAGTGTCCATGAGATAGCAGCATTTTTCAAAGGTAGATGACTGGGGGAGTGTCAGAGACCCCTGATGGTATAATGGAGCAGCAGTGGAGAAAGAAACATCACAGTGCAAACTATTTTTTGTAACCCAATAAAACAGATACAATACTTAAAAAGAGTCAGACCACCAAGATGTGAAGACACTCTGAGGCTTTGTCAGGCATCAGATCTGAAGAAACATTTCTTCCAGAATACTGGAAATAACAGGTTAAATAAATACATACAAACAAGTGCATATATATAGATACACATAAATCCATACGAAATACCTACATTTTAGAAAGCAGTGAAACAGAAAGTTAACCAATCAAATTTCAAAGTACTAAAATAGGTTCTGGAAGGTAACCATTCAAATTTATTGAGCTCCATATTAGATAAGATACTCTGGAGTGTACTAAGGAGCCCCACAACTTTGAGAGGATGAGAGTAAAGGAAATCTGAATTATGTTTGCATTTCTTGAGAGAAGGGAAAACCATATCATAACAGTTCTAATGAAGTTACCACACAAGAGTAAATATCATAATGGATGGTATAAATAATGACTTTTTATAAAACAGCCCAGGAGTTTAAAAAATATACTGTAGAGTATCTGACCAATATCTCTATTTAACCAGCTTCTTCTTAAGAAGCTGAAACAGCTGAAAACTTGCCAAAATGCACTTTAATCATGCTAAACACAAAAAGGATTGGCCTTCCTCCTATTCAACATATGCACACTTGCTTTTAAGAAACTGTTTTTATAAAGAGATTTCCAGTACTACTTCTTAATCTAAATTTTGTGTTTCTCGTGTACAAGGGCTCTTACCAGTCCTTAACTTTTGCTCCCCGTATCCATTGGCCTCAGTTTGTACTGATCATCACAGGAAGTGCAGTCAAGAAATATGAGGTAAGTCTGCAAGCTCCTTACCTCTCTAATGTCTCTCTGATATTTACTGTTCATTTCTTCTGTTTTAATGAGTTCCTTTCTGGCAGTCTCTGCTTCCTGCTCTACCTCTCCCACCCGAGAAGACAGTGCAGCCAAACGTTCCTTCATTTGTGCCATTTCATAGTTTTGCTTTTCCAGTAATTCTTGAAGTTCAACAACTTGACTGGCCTCATCATTTGAGTCAATGGAGCCATTGGATAGCCGCTGTTAACAGAAAAGTGACATTATTAATTAATTATATTTTAATGTGGACTCTATCAGAAGACTTTCTAAAGCAAAAATTATTTTTTAAATCACAAAATCAACTAGAAGAGAAGTCACTGTAGATACGACAGACATAGTTATGGAAAAAAATGCAAAATGTAGTATTCAACATAATTCAATCAATGTTCATTCAATATAAGAGGTTCCAGGATGCCACATCACATAAATGTTTGTCTTAACAATACTATACAACGATAGTTTTAGTTTAACATTAAGGTTATTCAAGTATGAATAGCAAAAATAGTCCCCCAAAGTGCCAAATTCCATTCCTACACCTTAGCTAAACTTATACAGCATTTAAACTGAATCAAAGTCCATTTCATTTGCAAAGTAGGCCATGCTGCGCACAGGAAGCAACACCAGTAACTCACCAGTAAACACCAGAAAGCATTTAGAGTTGGGAAAATATACTGGTTAGTTCTACACTAGAAACAAGTTCAGCTGAAGTCATTGGTGTGCTGGGGAAAGGCCTGGTATGAATATAGTTACAAAGAAAAAATACCAAGAGTCTGGGACTCCCATTGCATTTGTAATATGATCTTAGGAATATTGCAAATAAATGATTTTAGGAAAGAAGTGTGTTCACTAGCAGAACTTGCTGGCATTGCCTTGTTTTAATAAATAGGCATGCTAAGCTTTTTCTAGTATGGGCTAAGCCATTGTTTCATACAAATTTAATTACCTCATGTAATTAAAATAGGCAAAACCAACAAGGAAAACTGAAGTATTTTGACTTTGAACTGTACCATGAAAAAATAAAACCAAAGTAGTCCAATTTGTCACTAACTTTCTTGACTAGGTGCAATTTTATTGGTTAAACCTATATCTTGGAGTACAGGTACAAAATATTTTAATGTAAAGATCATTTAAACCAGCAAAATACAGGAATATTGGTCTTAAAAAGCACTTGTCCTTCAGATGGCAGGGTGTTTAGCAATGCATATATAGAAGAGCAAACCAAACTTGCTTTCACTAGCACATCTGCATTATTATAGTCAAAATGTATTTAGACAGAAATTTTCTAGAAAAGTCAACGATTACTTTGCTTAATGGTTTTAACAAAATTCTTTCCCCAGTCAGCCGTAAAACAGACCCAGATGAGGATCAACTTCCCCTCTGTGGATCACTGAATAAAATTATTTTACTCTAAATGTTCACTATATCAAATAACTCAGTTCCAAAATTGCTGTCTTTATACAAGTTAATTATATTATTCTTCATTATGTTTCAAATTTTCAATTTAGCAAAAATACCAACATTTTAGATGGAGATTAAAATTAAAAGTTTTCTTTAAAAATGCAATTAAAAATAAATACTCAGCTTAAAATTTGGTATTTTAAGAATTTTGAAGCAAACTTTAAAAGTTTACCTAGGGATTTTAGCTGACAATTTGTCAGTTTTATGCCTTGCTATTATTTGATGATCTAACTATTAATAAGCATTCCACAGGTTACTGAGACAGATGAGAAGTCTGATTGGCATCAGCCTGAAAGACCTAACACAACCTCAGACTTTTGTGCTTGGGTTAGTTCAGAGCAAATAAATGCAAATGTGCAACTCCATCTGTCCCCATCTGCAGTACTGCACTTCCTTCCTCATCACTGGGAAGAATGAGGGAAAGTGAAACAGGAAGACCTGCTGTGAGGTTTTGGGAGACCTTCTTGTGATATATCACAAAATACCAAATAAATAACGGGGAAATCACATCCTACACTAAAGGTTTCAGAAGTACTTCATAAAGAAGGCTTTTACACTCGCCCAAATACAGCAAGATGAACTAGGAGGACAAAGAGAAAGGAGATGAAGTCATCATCAAGTAAATCTGATGACAGTGACAGTATTATCTACAACAGAGGCAGCACACCACGAAGGAAATCAAAGTTCAAAAATATCCTGTAGGACTGAGTGCCATAAAGGGTAATATAGATTAAACAAGAAATGTCTGGGGGGAAAAATTCTTTGAATTACTTATGGTCTGTGAAAATGGAGGAGGGAAATAAATGTTCATGTTCCCTACTGCTGAACAGTATGAAAAGGAAACAAAAGTCCCTGGGACTGGATTTTCTTTCTTTCAAGATCCAAAAAGCACAGCAGTAAGGCAATCTGCTGCTTATATAGGAGTGTCAGCAGGGAGGACAGCAAATTGGAGTGTTACATATAACAATAAATCCTCCCCCAAGATCTTTTCTTCTCTAACCTATTTTCTCTTAAATAATAAAATGAAAACCACAGACTGGTTTACTAGTGAAAACCAAGAACAATAGTAAAAAGAACACCAGGATAAAGTGTAAAAAAAGACTAACCCAGAACAGATTCTGTTAATCCATTTCACATTGCTCTGTCAATTAAAAGCCTTAGAGCTCATACTGAAGGCAAACCGAGTAAAGGAAGATAAATACACTTAAGTTTAAAAAAAAAAAAAAAAAAAAAAAAAGGAATAGGGACATCAGACTACAGTAGTTAGCAAATGCATTGTAAAATTGTGCCAGACAAAATAGGCAGAAGAACCTAACTTTACAAGGGTACATTTGGTCTAAATACATTTACAGATACATTTGGTCTAAATATTATCAACCAGTAATTATATATCTTGCATATGTAATTAATTACATTAATTACATATTTTACGCTACAATTTAACCTCAGAGAGTGGTAATAAGGAAAAAAAATAAAAAGACTGTCCTATGGGGTTACCTCTGAACAATCAGCAGTGAAGATAGTCTTCATTGACTTCATAGAACTCCTCACTAATGCCTCTCAGTTTTTCTTTGTACCATTGCAACCATTTCCATACCTGAGGACTAAATTAAGCTCTGTCTAAATACAAGGTACCTTTCAATAATTGAAAGAAAGCTCAAAAATCGGAAATTTGGTATTTTAGAATTCCCAAAAGGAGATATTTTTATGGTGTAAACACTGGGTTTATGGACGTTTATTCTGGTTTTGTGGTTTTATTCACTTGTTTGTTCACTTGGTGTTTTGTTTTGTTTTCCCACCCTTAAAAATGTGTCCCTCACATCTACGTTTTACTGAGACTCTCTGTAAATTTTTCTCTAAAGGAATACTATCAAATTCATTGCATCATAAATTTTTAGTGCCAAGACATAAGTCCTCACTATGTTTCTGAATAAGTATAATGAATAAGTTTTTGAGAGTTCATGCTGAACAAATTCTCTCAGACTCTCCTCCTAATATTCAAGTCTCTGTTAGTCAGGATGGCCAACTCTGGCAAACAGCATAGCCCAAAAGATTTCTGAAACTATGTGTTATACTAGAATTATGTTAGAATTCAGTTATCTTTAAAAAAAAATAAAATTTTTATTAGAAACACTCTTTTGATCATAGATATTTTTCTTGACCTGCAACATAAGATTTAACATTAAATGGCTTGCCACAGGTCTGCAGTAAGTTCTATTTGCTAATTATGTGAAGATTTTTTTACCAACATAACTAGTGTAAATGTAGGTAATAAAGGACACAAGTTTATGCAAGCCTTACTACATCCAGATCAGGGTGTTTAAGTTTTCTCTTTTTTTTTGCCAGTATGAAAATGGGATGGGAAATAATGATCTAAAACATACATCAAGTAGAAAACAACAGATATATGCTAAATTTCAGCAAGGAACTGTTTTCAGAAAAATCACAAAATTTAGAAAAGGCTATAAAAGTAAGATGGAGATGTTTCTAAATAACAGAATGTCATTGCTGCAGGCTCTAGGAATCTTGATTATACTGTTACCTGCCTCTAGATATGACATATCTTTCTATCTGCCATAAGTCTGTGACCCCAACACTTATATCTATAGGATTCTGAGATACCTCTCTTTCACCAGGCTCAACCTAAAGAAACATCACTGACTCAATTCATTTTATCAGACATCTCCCTTCATCTTCTACTAGGGCAGATACCAGCTGGTGCTCTATAAAAATATGGATGCATTTGGTCAGTTGCTCAGATTTTTTGGCAAGTCAACTGCTGATATGGCAGCTGAGATGTGAAAGCTCTCCTGTACTTCATTAAAAATATACAGAATTTCAATGGTACAAAGCACTTCAGAAATATTTTGGAACTACAACATGATAAGTAGTAGTAACCGAGGTTATGTTTAGACAAGACAATTCCTGCAAATAATACATGTGCAGAAAATCAAAATGAGGAAGAGTAGAGAAGAAATGCAATGAAGTGTCTAAAAGCTTATAAACAGTTTTAGGCAGACAAACTGGAAAATCACAGTCCAAAATCCCAGAGGAAAAAAAGATAATTTTAAACTTTGGTAGCACTAGAGATGTTCCTTCTGACTTAAAAAAACTGTCCATGAAGGCCAGGTCATCAGGGGAGAAACAGAAATATATATATTTCTCAGGTCAAATAAACTTGACTAAATTCTGTAGTACAGAAATACTAAAAAAGGAACTAAAATAAGTGGTGCTCTGGCTGCCCTGTAATACAGAATCACAGAGCTGGCCACCTAGCCCACCACCCTCTGTCACTGTATCCTGTCTCAAATGTAAACTAGTTCTCCTAAAAATCCTTTACAGTTTCCAGCTTTTGAGATACCTTAAGAGATTCCCTTTGCATCATAAGCTACATTTTTAATATTTAAAGATAACAATTCTGTGTTCACTAGTCTTCTCTAGGCTTTCAGCCTACATTTTAAAAATTCTTCAGGTTTTGTTCTCTAGGTTTCTGGTTGTTTCTATTGCAGTCTTCTGAGTTCTTCTCAAGACAATCCACGTCTTTTCAAGTGTGGGACACAAAGCGCCATACAGGAGTTCAGCTGAAGCCTTACCAGGGCTGAGGAAGGGCAGGGAATATTTCACCTCCTGCAGTTTCCAGTTCTTTCCAGTTTAGCTTTCCCATCATGACATTTGCCTTTATACTGTTGATCCATGTTATTTTTATCAGCCCCATTAATCCCATATTCCATTTCTGCAGGATCATTACAAGGCTGCTTCCCATATTACATAGGTGCTTTGTGTGTTCGTCCCAGTCTTCCCATACCTTGTGTGGTTTTTTAAAAAAGAACTATGAGGATTTATCAGAGACCTCTTTTCATAGGTGAGGATCCTACCTCTGTAAATCACATTAAACCAAGTGCAGGTCCTACCTTCCAAATAATTCTACTTGTTGCTCATAAAACATTTAATCCCTTTCCCCTTTGTGATTTATAGTAGAACCTCACCTGAATGCAAGTTTTTTCTGCTTAGTATTCCACCAGATGATAACAGCCCTTTTCTACATGGTCCCATTAACCACCTACATTGATGAACCTTCATGAAAAATCACGTACTTCCACCTAGAGGGCTGTGGTCAAATGCATCTATGGACTTCCCTTTTAATCTTTTTAACATCAAATGCACAGCCACACTTTCATTTCCATAATGGATCTTTCTTTCTGAGCTATGAACCTTTCTTATCCCAAACCTTGATAATAATTTTGGGTTTGCTTAAGGTAAATAACCTCCTGCGGCATTGCTGGTGCAATAATGTGAAGGAATACATGAACTTTTGTAATCTTTTACTAACACCTTGCACTCAGGTTCCCTCAGAAGTACATCAGGTGTAGTCAACAGCCCTGCTTGTCCATTAGTAGTCCAGAGGGGCTCAGCTGTTGCCACTCACTGCTGCCTGTTTATTTTATTGAGAAGAGGTGCACTCCAGCTACCCCTGCAAAATGGCAAGCTACTCCTTCACAGCTTGCACCACTGCAGAGCTTCACACATGCTCAGCCTCTTTCTTTTAACATCCCTCCATGCATTCTGCATTGGTTCCAGCTTATCTCTAATACTGCCTAGTTCTACCTTTGCACTTTCTCTGCCTGCTTCCTAATACATTTCCCCCTGGGCACTTCATTCACTGGAAACTCTGCCTTTCTTGGCTCTCACTGAGTGATGTAGCTTAGAAGCTTTATTGTTCTAGAGAAGTATATACTATTTAATGTATATAGTTGAGGTCCCCACTACAAAAACATGTGTGACCTTACCTGGCACCCACCCACCAGAGAAAGCAACTTACAGAGCAATCTGCAGTCTGTTCCAGGCACAAAAATCCAGACTCAAGCAGCTCCTTGATGTTTTTGTTGGTTTGTTTGGGTTTTTTTTTCTTTCTTTAGTATTGTTTTAAATCAGGATAAACTCCATGCTAAATCAGGATAAACTCCATCCCTAATACTTTCCTATGGCACATGTCTTGCAAAGTTTAGAGTTCTGTGAAATCATAATTAACAGCAATTCACTCTTCTCTTCTTAGATTTTTTACTTTTTTCCCCTTTTTTCTTGTGAAGTAATAAATATTCATACATAATACTTCTCATTACTTCTCTTTTACCGTTATTTTTTTTGAGATATTTCATTTATATTTGATAATGAATCACCCTTTATGATTACAACCTGTCACCATTGATAAGATTTATATTTTTTAAAGATTACTTAGCTTGATTTCCCTTAAAATGAGCAGTATTGTGCACTGAGCCATTACTTTATAGAAACCAGTTTATGGTAGAGTTGGACAATTTCAATTTGAACCAATTTTTTTGTCTCATAAAAATACATATAAAACGATTTTTTATAAAATGTATAAACTTTCATTTTGGCATTATTAAAACATTCTGGCTTTTAAAAAAACTCTTAATTATCATTAGTAGCTTTTTCATAATTCTGCTCATATCAGTGTAGATAAACAGACTAATGCAAATTTGCTCATATCATTTTAATTATTTGCATGGCATTAAGTTCTCCAACAATGTCTCATTTTCATATTTTTTTTTAAAACTAAATGAATGGCCCAGAAAAGTTATTGGAGTGTTCTTTCAATTTTCTTGAGAGGAAGCAGCTTAAAAGCATTTACTAACTTCTTTCAGCACCTATTTGAAATATTGAAATAATACAAAACATTTCCATTGTTCCATGAAATGCAATAAAATATTTATGTTTTTTCCTCCAAGAGTATAGCCATCAGCAAAGGAGCTGAAATCTATGCTGACATCTTTTTCCTAAATACACAAGGAGTTATTACAGCTTCAGAATGCATATTAAACTTCAGAACAACTAAATCTCAGAAAATAATCCAGTTTTCTTGTTTTCCAAATAGGCCTTATTTAGCTTAACAAGGCCAACTTAAATTGTTTTGATTAGTAAGAATAGAATTTTTCTGGACATAACATTTAAAATTTTAGGATTTCAGTAATGTGTTACTTTGTGTTTCATTCCTCTTTCATTAATATTTAAATGTGAAGATTTGTTAAAGGACAGATATTTTTACCTACAGCTAAGCAGCGTTGTATCTAAAAGCACAAGTGAGTAGGATGTTGACTGTTTTAACAAAAATTTTGCAGATATGTGAAAGGGTAAGATTTTGTAAAGAAGGGGAAAGTAGCTTGTAAACAGTGTTTGTTTACTGTAGGTTTCTCGATCACATCGCTTACTCAAAGAAAAATATACACGTAAAATAAACCACAAAACATGTAAAATTAATGATTGCAGTGCAAGAGAACCCTTGTAAATTGGCTTGACCCTGAAATAAATATGTAATGATGAGTGTTATTTTTTATAAGTATGATTTATGCTGCTTATCATCACACACCATTAGACAAAAATGCACAATTAGAGATCCAAGCAGCAGCTCTACTCATTTCAGCTGTCTCCCAAATGTTGTGTTATGCCTGCATTTTAATTTAACAACTGTGAAGCAGGAGAGGAAGATATTCTCCACCTTTCTTCTCTTTCATCCTCAAGCAGCACATACTTACCCTAAATTATATATATATATATTTCTTATTGAAAGAATGCTAAGCAAAATGCTTTTTACTCTGCTTGCAAATGTGGAAGTGAAGAGTATCTATATGATAACATAGGAAAATGACATTTTATGGTTTTTAGGTTTATGTCATCTCTTTATGAGCTATTTTGACAACAGTTTTTACATATTTTTCCTTTCACACAGACACACCACTTCACCTTGCTCTCTGGTATGTAACATCCAGAGGATCACTTGGCAGGATATAGCATAATTGTAGCATAATGGAAAACATTCCAGGAAAAGTTTATTATTGTTCTTTGTGGATCTAACTTAATACATTATCAAAAAGCACAGATGATTTAAACAAGTTTATTTTTTGATTCTGGTTTTGATAGGCAATATTCTAATATTCTAAATATTCTAAAGGAACGTTCCATAAAATATCAATTTTACAAAAGTCCAGCACCTGTTTATTTCTTACACTGACTGTGATTCACTGAAAACTAACATTTTATACCTTTTCATGTACCTTTTGCCCTGGCTCCATTCCTTCTATATGCTCTGATTCGGCAGGCCCTTCACCAGCTGCCATTTTCCTTTGAATGTGTGCATTTTGTTCACGCAAAGCTACAATCTGCAAAAAAGAGGAAGGAAATGGTCAATATACATGAGAAGGAAGAAAACTACTGAGCAGACAATTTGTTAGAGCTAATAACATCTTGACCCTATTTTGGCCTTTTGTAGCATTTTCAAAGTTATACTTGTATGTGCAGAGAAGCTTAAAAACCAAGTACCTTAATGATTAACAATTCAAGAGAATCTACATAGTTGACATTGTCTTTTTTTATCTTCTGTCTTTACTTTTGTACTAGGGTACTTTTCCTTTTCTTTTTTTTTTCTTTAGGTTGAAAAATGAAAGAGCTGTTTGTAACACTACAAGAACAAGACTCCTCCTTTCACATAGAAGCAATGGATGTCAAACTGGCATTACAGCATTGCAGGAAACCAGTACCAAAAGTCTATGAATCAAAACTAAGAGAGTGAAAAGTGCTGGCTTTCTGCCAACTACCTATCTGTTAGTAACTCAACATACAATTTAAGTGGATTTTGTTATGTAAAACATGCATGTAAAAGTCCTCTGCTGTGGCATTCATTGACTACTTTAGTGCATATGCAAGCAGGTTTTATTGTACTAGATATATAATTTTTATTTATTTGCAGTGCTGTTAAAAATCTCATGCAGCCAGGGGAAGATAAGCTGTTTTCTCTGTGACTTTTTAGCGTACTCTCAGACAACAAACAGGATGGAACAACTGAGGTCCTAACAAATTTTACTATAAGCTGGAAGATCTGTATAATAAAAAACTTAATTATTTTGATAAATTTCCCAGTTAGATCTCTCTGTACAACAGTGCTTTTATGAGCACATAAATTCTTTACTGAATGTATAAGATTGTGTATTAAACATGGTGAAACACTAGTAGGATGTATAGATGACATTTTTGAAAAGGTGCTGTAAATTTAAAGGCTTCTATCACTGAATTACTTCTGCATAAATCCTGAGTCAGAGACACTAAGACTCTGTCTTGTCCTAGAATACAAAAGCTTAGGGTAGGAGGGAATATTTAAGGCAGTACTACCAAGTAAGTGTGTATAGCAACCAAATTTTTCTGGGAGATTTAATTTAATTTACATTTAAATAGTAGTAATTTAGTTTGGAAAAAAAATACTTTGCAAATAAAAGATATTATCTTTTTTTTTCTTTCTTTTTTCCATTCTGATTGTAAAGATAATTTGAATCAGCATATGAGATCTCAGGGAAACACCACTTAAAGCAATATTCTTCCTTAATATAAATATTGAAAAACACTGTCATATGAGTCAGGATGATTCACTCCTTACTAAATTTCAAGTTACAGTCCTTGTAGAACTTGTGTGACTCCCACTGATTTCAGTGCCAAGACTAAGACTTGAGTGCAACATTTCACCCAAAGCAATTACAGGAAAATATGAGTGAGAATTAAAACTGTCTGAGATTTAAAAAATACACTGAAATTTAATACATTTTGCTTAAATATGAGAATGAGGTCTGTCTCAAATAAAAAAAAAGCTCTTTATAATATTATTAGATATAATTTGTAGACAGTAATCAGTAATTTAATAACTTTTCTTTTTCTGAGTAATTTTCTTGTTCTTTATGTTTCAAATGGTTCTCAAATCTAAACTACAGAAACCATTGTTCCCACCAAGCAGCTTTATCTATCAATCAGTGGTAAAAGTGACTATCAGGTAGATTAAGGGAGATACATTAATGTATGTATTAAAAAATTCTGGTTTATGGAGAGTAATTATACAACATGCAAAATGAAATGTAAAAATCACAGGATACGTTAACTGGCAGCCAACAAGAGATCTGAATTTTATATGGCAGTGCTTCATTAATCCATTAAATGTAGATTTCACCATACCTTCATTTGGAATTATCACCCATGTTTAATACAAACCCTTAATTGCTCTTTAACTCAATAAGAATATTGTATAAACTTTACCACAAAATTTTTTCATTTCATCACATATTCCACAATGATTTATTTTTGTTAGACTCTGCTGGTCTTCAAATATCCTAGTATCATGGTTTCTAAATAAGTAAGTAAGTAAATAAATAAACAAATTATCACTTCAGAGTGAAAGGCAAATAATTTCACATCATATCTCGTATCATTATTCTGGGGGATTCAATTGATTTTTGAATGTTTGGGAACAAATTTTTTTAACAAAGAAATCATTGTTAAAAGCTTTTTTTTTTTCAATGGTTTTATTACTGTAATGAATGCAGAGTACCTATACACAGGAACAACATGAAGTTTGAGGTCTGGCATGTCGCAAAAATTTCATCTCTACGTTAGTTGTCTAAGATCCAAGTTGTGAAGAACCACACAACTGACTTGTTTTCATACTTGTAGGGCAGAATTAATGCTCCTAAGGAGGCATGGAAACCCTTGCATGTCTTACAAATAAACATGAATTTTTATTTACAGTTTGTTGAAGCAAAGTGTTCTTAATTGCTATCATACTCTTGTACTTTTTGTTATTTAACTTGGTCTTTCAGTAATGTGCCAATTACTTCCAATTGTGCTAATATAATCACAGAACAATTTTCTTCACAGGCACCCAAAACATGCCTGAATGGATAACGATGATGAAATACATAAAGGTGGAGACACAGAAGAGATTAAAGTTTTTCCTAGGTAGCCTCTGAATCTTCTTAAATGCTAATGATCACTACAAGAGTGGCCAGTGATAAAAACACAGATCTAGGTAATGATTAGTGATAGTTCACCACAGATAAAAATAATATTACTATTTGTCATATTGATGCTTTTATGTTTATGATTTCCAACTTAGCATATCTACTACGTAACTTGTAGTACCTACATACTATTTAAACCTCTAATGTTAAATTCTTAATAGTTTTAATGCTAAATTCTCTTTTGAAAATGTAAAAGGTGACGTTTTTGCGGATGGAGCCATATATGCTATAACCAAAAGAGGAATCAACAAATAAAACAACAGATTAATAATTTTTTTTTTTAAATGTGGATAAGTATCATTGTTGTACCCAAAACTGACAATCAACCTTAAAGTTCAAGTCCAATATCTGGTTATGTATGGTCAAACATACCAGATGTTTCTTCCTTATTCTGATTGTAGGCCTCAAATGATTAGATTCCTTTTCTAAATTGCTATCTGAGACATTGTTTTCCTACTTAGCACACTTTTCAATATTTGATCTGGACCCCTGCAGCACATTTCAGTGTGACTCTTATCTAAATCAGGTGTAAAGCTGCAGAGATGCTGCTCTCTCCGTAGCTGGGTCTAAAGACAGCTTCCTGTCACAAGTCTAAATTGAGCTTGCTGCTAACATTGCCATTGCTGAACTGAACAGTTGTTTTTTGATTGAGGAAAACTCCAGTTTAAGAAGATTAAAACATAGAGCTTTACTTTTCTAGTTGGACCTTTTTAACTTTTGTGGCATAGCCCCATGAAAATATCTTATAGCCTAAAGAAACATTCCTTTAGTTTGTTCTTTTCCCACAGGCATGTTGATCCTCAATGCTCCTCTCACTTTTGTAGTCAGTTTTTATGACTGACAAGGGACAATTTTAAAATTTTAAAACATTAAAGACCTTCTTTAAGTTTAGATTCTTTCTTCTGGATTTCAAAGGTACACAGAAACAAATATCACAATTTCTAAAGTCCCACTCGGTCATAATCATTCTGAACATATCCTTACACTTTTACCTTTTTGTCTCAACTCTAAAATATTTTCAACTTCCCTAAAGGCCAGTGTTCTGTTTAATTCTGGTAAACATCCCTACTATATTACCCACACAAATTCCCTCAAAAATCCCAACAGAATTTGTGTCCAATATCTATAGACATTGCAGAATTATACAAAGTTTTTATTAAGATAGGATTACAAAAAAATTCATGTTCAAAATGGCAACTATTCTCCACTTCCACAAATGACCAAATCTACATCTCATGCCTATACTCTTTAAAATAAAAGTCTGACTTCAGGGAAGTTACAGGAATATTAATTTCAAATATTAAAATACACCATAGAACAGAATATCAATACATAAGCCAGAAATGATCTGAAGACGTATCTGATGTTATAGAACCACAGTCATCAGGAAAGTTGATGAAAAGGATAACGTAATATGCAATAATTCCATAATGAATAAAAATGACAAAACTATAAATCAGTAAGCAATAGCATAGATTCCATCTACTTAACAATGAAAACAGTCTGATTGCTATCTGCACTAAGACATACAAGTGAAATAAATAAAAGGTTCACATTATAATTGCAAAAAATACTATACCATGAAAGGTAACCACTGAGGAGAGGAAAAATCAGCACTCAAAAGATGGCAACATTTCAAGTAGGCTCAGTGGACAAAATAAAAACAAGTGGGAACACAGAAACTATACTTGAAGATGCAGTGGATTATTCATGGTGCAGTCTCCCATAGGACAGAGAATGAAGCAGGGAAAGCATTTCCCTTACATATTTTCTTAGGGTATTTTTCAAAATAATTAGAATTTATTTCAGAGGTGATCAGAATCCTTTTTTAAACATATAATGACTGAGTACCTATGCTGCTGAAACTTAATTAATTCTGTACTTCAAATCGAGTGCCCTCATTGTTTTAGGCTTCAGGTAATTAAATGTACTATGAATATTTAATATATTCACTTGTAATAGCAATGAAAAGGACCTACTAACTTACTGTAGTTATTTAGTTAACAATTGCCTACTATAGATCTATTTTTAATTATGTACTTGTTAGTCTGTGCAGCCTGATGCCATCCAAAAATCTGTCTGTTTACAGAACTTCGCTTTTGTCTTTTTACTCCTGAACACATATTTCAAGCATCAATGTAAAAGCTTTTATTAGATTTCCTATGAGAAGTAAAACTGTCTTGCTGCCAGACTTTCCCTCAAGGCATCAGCGTTCTTCAACTCCTTAGAGTTTTATTAAGCAGTGTATGATGTTTTGCCTGCTTTTTGACCCATGTTTTGGTGTTCTGAGATTTTTTGTGAGCATGTACTAAAAAAACCAAAAAGATGACTATTGCTTGACAAGCAGATGTGCAAGAACAAGCCTGAACCAATTACTTATTATCTTGATAAAATGACCTTATAATAATAATAATAATACAATAATAAATCTAATAAAAAAGCAGCACATAACCTACAAAACACCGAGAAACTTTGGAATTCAAAAAATTTGAAACCCCTCCATGTTGGTGGAAAAGAACAAAAGGCTTTCCTTATTCTGTTATAATCATGGTGACAGTTGGTCCATAAGTAGCACTGGCAACTCCTGGAAGGAAGAATTTAGAGACATAGAATAGTTTTGTGGTTTGAAAGCACAGGGAGACTCAGAGTTTGGAAGTCTGAGCTGATTGCTGATGAAGTCACCTGTTAAGATTTGGGGTGAATCAGATGATATTGACCAGTTAGGGACCCAGCTAAATAACACCCTTAGCACTAGGCTTTCCCTGTTATTGTTTTGACATCTTCAGGGAGAAGCTCTGGCTACTATCAATGTATATTATATATTGTAAAGTACAAGGATGATATTCTGGGAACGTTTCCTCCTATAGCAATTTTCTGTCCTTGAAATCCTGGCCCCTGAGGCCTTGTTCCCAGTGCCACTCTTCTAAAAAAAAACTAATTCTCTGTATCTGACCCCAGCACAAAGCAGAGTCCACTTAGAGGAAAAATGCTAAGTTTCAGCCTTGGCATCCTGTATCACTCAGTGATGCAAGGCAAAATTACAATAACTGGAAAATCTTGAACTTATCCGGCTGGCACAGAGCAGAATAACTGAAAAGCCAAAATGTTGAATGCTTAGACTGAAGTGGTTTTCTGATTCATTCTATAAATGTTGGAGAGAGAAACTTTGCCAGTAGGACTCTGTGTCTGGAATAGGTGGGATGAATGACATACATATCTTTTTCTCCTGACTGAGGGAAACCAGATGATTATCTTAAAGTAGAGGTCCTCATTATGATGGCTAAATTTAAGCAAAATAAATACCACCAAAGGACAAAAGTTCCAGAAAAAAATCATGTTATGAAGGAAAAAGCATGCCTGTAATATGGTATTAGACACTATCCTTGTCCTGCCCACTTCACAGGCCCTGTGTTAAAAACTGGTCCAGTTACCTTATGGATGCATACCTGAATTCTCATAGTGCAGAATACTGTACACAGAGAAAAAAAGCCATAGAAAAAGTAGTTATGTTTTAAAAGTGTATGGCCTCTGTGTAGGCTAAATAAAATCTTATTTTAACTTTAGAAATAGTTGCATAATTAATTTTGCTATTGATTTTTTTGTTTGATGTTTTTGCTGTTTAAATGGTCTTTAAAAACAGTTGCCAGATATGGATTTAAATGTAATTGCAGTAATAATCTTGATTTAATTTTGCTTTCCATTGAATAAATGACTACAGTATTAAGGGATACAAAGTTATTTCATTTAATTAGTAAATATATTAGACTAAATGTATACTGAATTTTCTTTTTGTAGAATTCTTTCGAATATTTAGAACAGTAGGCAATTTTTTTACTTAATTATTTCAATTAAATTAAAGAGTTCTAGAATAAGTTCAATATAGTATTTTTTTTTAACAGAGGATGTATATATTAGGCAGTCCCCTGAAAGTAAAAATCTGAATCACTTAAAAAAAGTAAGGCATTAAAAAGGAAGACATTTATTTTAACTTTTGAAAAGCTATTTTGTATAAAATTACCTGACCTGAAACCACTGAACTTGTTTCTTCTTCCACCATTAAAACAGTTATGTCCTAAGCAATTAAACTCACTGTGTTTTAATTTACTACAGCTGGCAGAATTAGAAGGCTTTTGTTTAATTACTTCTTAACAAGTTGTTTCTTTTCAAATGGATAGTATGCTAAAACAAACTTCCTGTGATTGTATTGTGTCAGTTTTCCACCCAGTTCTTCCTTGTGCCTTTCAGAGTACAGTGAAGTTGCCTCCTTGGATGTCCCACATTCTTCTGTTGTAGCAGTCTCATTTAAACAGTGTTCAATATCAGATTTCATTCTACTGAGAAAATAATTAAGACTCCTGGTCTTCCTTCTGACTTTGCTTTAATCTTTTTCACAGGGATTGTTTGTGTTAAGCTCTATTAATTGCAGCATGGGGAACAAAAGATGCTTCCAGCCTGAGGTGATTTCCCTCTGCCTCCAAAAAAATTTAAATCCTAATTCATTAACATAAATTCCTGTTATATGTCTTGACTTTGTGCTAACCTCAACAGAGCCTTCCAGAAATTACCGGTTGAAGAGTTCATAAATATTTCAACAGAGTGATTACATTTGTCCAAATTCTACAGTTACTTTTTCATTATTAATATTTTAGTTTAGTTATAGGGCCAGAAATGCACATACATTTTCTGGACATTTCATATATAACTTCTGAAAAAAAAACTATAATGATAACCATCATTTTGCATTATCAGGCTCTTGTACAAACAATACACATTTTTTTTTTCCCCACTCTTTCTTGGAAGAAAAACATCGCCTGGAATGCATACTTGCAAAACCTTTTCAGGAAAAAAAAAAAAAAGGGGGTCTTTTCTGAATCTGAGTAAATACAGGTATTAAAAAAGGATTTTTTTTTTTCACCTGCTCCTGAGGGCAAGTTCAGGAAGAATGCATCTCATTCAGTGGTGGTCACCTGGATACCTACTTTAAAGTGTAATAGAAGGACTTTCATAAAATCCTGAGATATGTCAAAATGTTAATTTTTGTTGTAGTTCATAATGAATAAAAAGGAATATTCTAATAATCCTTTTCATATAAGACTTTCAATATTTAATTAGCATCCCACTGGATAGTTTCAGCTTTTATTGCAATTTTAAGAGTCTATCTTTCAAGGTCTGACATATTTAACTGCAGTACTGTGAGACATTGGTGCCTGCATCCTCTTAGTCTGAGTTTTTCAGCAGGATATCAGAGGCAGCACTGTTGCACACAGGATGTACAAAGGTGGTACCCAAGGCACAAAAATTCATCCTCTGTTACAGGGACAGGGTAAGGTTACGCAGGTACAGAGAAATATCTGCTGGGGATTTGAAATTTCTTAGCAGATTCCTCCAGTCTGCAAAGTAAACGCAATTTACAAAACAAAGGCAAAATAAATTGTGATAGTGGTGTCTGAAAGTCTTTCCATGCCCTACATTCCAGCTTCTTGTCCCACTGCTTTCTGATCACCTGCAGCCTCAGGGCTGCCAAACTATAGCAATTCCAGACTAGCACAGTACACACTTACCTGCATGTTTTCACACATATTCACATTACTGAATAAATCCCTGGTAAATCTGCAGAGCAGATCACTCAGGAAATTATGAACAAAACTCAATGTAGGTGTTATAATGTGATGACTTAGAAGTAGTCAAACCAGTATGAAAAGACTGGAATGTAAATCTGGTTTTAAGGTATAGTGGCAAGTTTTTAGAATGCGCAATTAAATTTTGCCTAAAAGTAGATACCTTATGCAGTTTTTAAAATTATTCTGGCAAGAAGATTACCCACTTTGAGGCTTTAAGCATACTCCACTTGAATAGTTCTATTTCCAAAAATGCCTAAAATATACGTTCTGAAGAACTAGGGGAAACCCCTGTATTCATACATATGAATATAGCAAATGTATTTGTTTATGTGGTATTACTAGCTCTGGAATGAGACAAGAAACCACGCAGGAAAGCCAGAATCATTACATGGCACCTCTTGGCACAATAAATCATATTTGCATGAAAAAAAAGATACTTCTAAGTTCTATCATGCTGACAGTATTTGCATGATCCCAGAGGAAGCCTTTCATTTGTCAAGCTTCAGGGTCTTCCATTAAAGAGTACAGAAATGGATGTAACCACAGGCCCTGCAGGAGAAGCTGTTGTATCACAAATTCTGGCAGTAAGAAGTGGAGGTATCAAATGAGTGCTTGCTGCTCTGAAAAGGCACACTTGGAACACTACAAAGATATCAGGATTAGCAGGCTGACTGCACTTCAGCAAGGCCTATTTGAATTTCACTACATAAAGCAGTGCACTGGTTTAGGTAGATCTGGCAAATATTATGCAGACACCTGCCATTTAAATTCTCACAAGACTTCCTAAAAACCTATATGCTAATCAGCAAGACTGAACGAACTCTTTTTATAGTTATGGGCTAACAATTATTTTCTTAGCCTGAGATAAAGATAAGAATGTTTTAATTATTTCCAACAGTCAATGGGACTGAGTCTCAAAATCTAATTTACTTAATTTTCTACATTGATTAAACAAAGAGCCCAAGCAGGGAGCTTGCCTCGTCTTTGGATAACAGTGATGAAACATATAGTAACATGGTCCACTAATAAAACCACCAAAGTATTCCTGAAATGCTTGAGAGCTATCCATGTAAAAAATAAACTTAATAAAACCACATGGATAAGTGGCTTTCAGAGAGATGGATCTTCCAAGAGTGGAAGATAAAATCTGTCTCAGTATTGTGATCAAATGAACTTCATAGAACTGACTATATATATATATATATATATATATATATATATAGTCTTTGAGAAACTGAATGCAAGATGATCTTTAGGCTTTCATAAATTATGTCTTCATAAATGAAACTTATCATAAATTCCTTCAGAGTCTTTTAAAACAACGTTTAAAAAATAATCTCCCTGAAATGGCTTTCTGTAGTGCTGAAATGCTTTAGGTTTTCTGTTCAGCAATGCAGACTCTGAGCTTTGCGATCAGTTATATTTAAACGTGCAATATGGACTTAGAATTTTATTTTCACTACAGGTGGGAGATAAAATAATTATAGACCATAGAGCATTGCAATCAACATTAGCCACAATTTGAGAGGAAAAAAGAAAAAGACGGTAAGGAGCCTTCTGAGATTGAAAAAGTAACTTTGGAAGGTGGGGAATTAAATTTCCAGCACTAAAAATACATTTTGGGCTCATCTGGGGGAAACAGTTGGTTTTTTATCTAACTTTGCACTTTTTTTTGTCTCCCATTCATCTATTTAAAACAAAAAGAGTCAGACAAATTTGCAGTTAAGACTTTTATAATAGCACTCTGAAAATTCACTCTTAAACTAAGTGTTCATGTCTGACCTTATCATGTCTGATAACCTTAGCTAGGTTTCTTTTATAGTTGCCTGTATTATAGTGTATTTCCTTGCTTTTTGAGTGATGAGCTTTCCAGAAACGTTATACAATTGAGCCCTTTAAAATATGTCCCGACATGTCAAGAAAAACATTGCTTTATTCAAAGAAAAAAAATCTGTAGGAGTTATGAGTAATACATTTTTTCAACAGCTTTACATCTCAAATTCTTCTCTTCCCTTGACCTTTTATTATTATTGCTTTTTAGCTTTCATTGCTATGGAGAAATACTCATTAAGGTGAAATCATCCTGATGAGGGAATCTTTATAACCCTTGTAGATTAGAGACTAGTAGGCCTTATGAAAGCAATCTTGTACATTTGTGCTATATAGAGTTTAATATAGCAGAAATAAAAACAGAATCTCTCCACTTTTACTTCTTAATAGGAAAGCAGTGTTTTTGCCTTGTTACCACCACAAATGCAGCATAAGTTCAGCAAGAAAATGCACAGATTTACAGCAACAGTTTTTAAGCTGATCAGAGAAGCTTTGTAAGAGACAGTTGACTTAAAATGTCAGGGGATCTTTACCCTGCAGCAAAAGGAGAAGGTTCTGCACTGAGCTCCAGCCTCCACTACAGCTACTTCACAGTTTAAGTCTTTACCTTCTATCATTTTATCAAAGAAAACTAAAGCATCTTGATCTTAAAGTTTATGATATATCGTGATTATTTTATTCTTATAACCTTGATGTAGGCACTGCTCTCAGCAGCTTTGGTTATATATTGGCCTGCACTTTCAGGCTCTGCTTTCATGTCACTGAAGTGCAAACAATGAATGACAACATGCACAAATGACAGAAGATGCTCTGAATCTGTGTCAGCCTCATAATTTTAACCAGAAAACATGAAAATACTGAACATACACGTGATCTTTAGTAAAAAGATCACATGGTGGTGGTTTGTGTTTGTGATAATGATTGACAAGTCCTGGCCACCACTGTTTTATTGACATGCTGAAGGTCACTTCTCTTCATGACAAGAGTACTGTGGTCCAGGGGTAGCCCCCAGCTGTGGCACTCAGATGGCTGCAGCAGAATACTGCCTGCAGGACCTCCTGTCACTGCTTACACCATCACTGAGCCCTGACTCCTTCTGAGCACTAAGTGCCTGGATCAGCATTCATTTCTATACTTTGAATGTAAGAATACACTAACATTTTAGGCTGGTAATGAGGCAATAGGGTTTATTCGTCTCCTCTGCTTCATTAGGAAGTCTGAATCAGATTAAGTGTTACTGTGTTGCAATATTGCACATAGTCTAGACCATGCCCCATTTATTTTTATGGTTCACTGGCAACACTTTGTAAACTCAATAGGAATCATTTAAAGTAACTGTGCAATTGCTATTAATAAAAAAATATTCTGTAAACATTTTTCATGGATTAGCAGGAACATTTCAGTACATTTTATTCATAAACCCTTATTTAATTATGTGAAAATGTGCTGCTTGGTATTTGTCACAAAACTGTATGAGATGCAGCATAAAGAACTGTCTTTTACAGAGACCAGAACAATAGAAAAATAATAACAAAATCATTTGTATGGCTGCATGTATCTGACACCTGCTGACTAATTTTTCTTGTGTTTTTTTCTAAACAAAGCTCAGCAAAAGAGTAGCAAAATTATTATTCTTTCATTATTGCTTTAACAAAGGAATTAGTAATGTACTTAAATTAGGATAAAAAATACCAAGAGTTTGTTGGTAGTACAGGAACAAATTTACAGAGGATCAGAACTGAGGATGGATTTGGCAAAACCATTATGATCTTCACTGTTTTCAATAATATATGAATTATTGAAATATATATACGTAGTATGTGTAAATTTATATATACAGATATTATACACATACATATTTATACAGACATTGTGCATATAACTACATATGGTTATATATATTTAGACATATAAACATATTCTTAGTACCCTGCACATTGAATCTGAATATAATAATGTGACTCTAGGGCTTTCTGTAGTTGCTTTTAGTACCTAACCTTTTATTTGTTTTATATCCATACTTAAGCCATAAAATTCAGTTTGAAAAATCCTACTCAGTTTCAAATGAAGTATTTAGCTATTTGCACTGCAAATAACTTTTCCTCTTCTGATTAAATTAATATATTTCTCTTTGAGTAAAAACAGTCTTCCACAATGTATTCTTTGTCAGCATATGGTCACCTAGAGACTTTGAGATTATTTAGATCTATGTTGACTGGACATATCTGTTATGAAAACCCTACTCTGGTGCATGTATAGTTTTATTAGATTTTTCTATACAGTGTATCTGTATTAAAATCACCACCTGTGCTACTGATTGTACAAAACACAAAACCACAACAGATGGATAGGATATGAGTAAAAATCCAGAAAGGAAATTAATCCAACCCTTGAATGACAATTAAGGAATATCTCAAACTTGATCTGCATGTGCGAACTGAAGAAACCCAATTTAAATCTACCTTCCTATCTGTTGAAATCAAATCACAGTAGAGTGAGTTACAGTCTATAATTCAAATACTAAACCAAGGTACAAGTTTAGTTTTAGTCAAATTTTAATATTTGTCAATGACATTGCTAATGGGAATAACTTTTTTCCACAGATCTCTCCAGTGAAAATCGAGGATATGGTCCTAACTGATATGATTTTTAAATCTTTTTCCATGATAATGAACATTCTTCATAAGTGGAACTTCTAAAGTAATGCTTTTATTCTGGGATTACTGAAGAAAAGCTTCTAAAGTGTCAGCCATTTCCTAATATGAAAAAATTATACATTCTTATTCTTTTTTTTTTTTTTTTTTTTTTTTTTTTTTTTTTTTTAGTCATAGTCAGTTCTGCTTTTGCTGTCTTTCATGGTGATACAGGCAGTGGGACTGAGTGCATCCTTGGCACATTTGCTGATGACACCAAGCTTTGTGGTGTGCTCAACACACTGGAGGGAGAAGGGATGCCACCCAGGAGGACACTGACAGGCCACTGACAGATGGGCCCATGCAAACCATGTGAAGTTCAGTAAGGCCAAGTGCAAGGTTCTGCACCTTGGTTGGGGTAATCCCAGGTGGACAATGGATTTGCAACAGTGCTGAGGAAAGAAATTTGGGGGTGTTGGCTGATGGCTGAATACGAGCCATCAATGTGCATTTGCAGCACAGGAAGCCAACCATGTCCTGGTTTGCATCAAAAGATGCACAGCCACCAGCTGAGGGGAGGTGATTCTCCTCCTCTATTCCACTCTCATGAGACCCCATCTGGAGTGATGTGTCCAGATCTGGAGCCCCCAGCACAGGAAGGACATGGAGCTGTTGAAGTGAGTCTAGAGGGGGGTCTCAAAGAGGGCTGAAGCACCTTTCCTATGAAGACAGGTTGAGAGAGTTGGGGTCGTTCAGCCTGGAGAAGAGAAGGCTCTGGGGAGATCTTAGAGCAGCATTCCAGTACCTGAAAGGGGCCTACAAGAAAGCTGGAGAGGGACTTCTTACAAGGACATGTAGCAATAGGATTAGGTGTAATTGCTTTAAACAACAACAAAAAAGTAGATTTGTCTTAGATATTAGGAGAAAATTCTTAAATCGGAGGGTGCTGAGATGTTGGAACAGGTTGCCGTAGGAAGTGGTGGATACCCCCTTGCTGGAAGTGTTCAAGGTCAGGTTGGACAGATCTTGAACCAACCTGGTCTACTGGAAAGTGTCCCTGCCCATGGCAAGAGGGGGTGGAACTTGATGATCTTCAAGGTCCCTTCCAACACAAGCTATTCTGTGATTCTATGATATGTTTCTATATGATTAAAGTTGTTCAATCTAGTCCCCAGGTGCAATGTCAAGCAAGCTGGATCATTTCCTATAGACTGAAACAAGTAAAACAAGCCCTCTGCAACTCCTCTTGGAATAATTCTACCTATACATTGATAGTTCCTATTAATATTAATGAATTTAATATTTCCTAGTGCCGATATCTTCCAATTGAATTCCCAGAGATACCTGAATATCTACTTTTCCACCATCAAACGCAAAACGTTTTTTTACATTGATGGATCCTGACTAAAATTATTTCTATATTTGTTTATATTACAGACTTATTATGAGAACTTATTTGCACTAAAATAAGAAAAAACCCTGAATTTAAAAATCTGATGATATGACTACTTAGGAAAGCATTTACCAAGATACATCTATTCTCTGCACATCACCTGCATAGCCTCTGCTCCTACTTTTCTAACAAATATTTTATCACTAAGCTGTTTTATTAGCTTTAGCAGAGAAGTAGAAAAACAGTAATAATTTTCTTTGTGGCCTATCAGTAACAAATCTAGAACCCATTTGTCACACTTGTGGACATTGCTCTGATTCCTGGTAATGGAGGCCCTATACAAGCCTTTGAATGGCAAATTACTCTTGATTCACATTATTGCTGACAGTGCTCACAGACACTATTTTTTACTGCATTGCTAGTTAACTACATTACAAATTTGCAAAATGCTTTTAGAGCTGTATTTGGACAGTTTCACTGAAGTGTCTCAATATGAAAAATAAATGACACATGTTTTGGTTCATACATCATAGGGAAAGTAGATTAGGTAAACTATGGTAATGGTAAGTAATGGGTAAAAGAGAGTACTGTGATCTTGGTAAACTATTTATAATCTGGTTTGAAATTTAGTGGATGTAGATGTTTCTAACAAATCATGCAATATTTAACAAATATACACAAAACTGCATAATCATTCCAAAGAAGCACATTTAACACAAGATAATACAATATATTGTTCCAGCAGATTAAAACCAGAGGAAAATAAATATTTGCTTTGCATTTTCATCTAGATGGATGCACAAGAAGATTGTTAGAGACAAACAATCAACAAGACTGATTCTTGCAGTGAAATTGTCTTGATCTACATAAAACTCATTCGACAAGTATCAAATGACCCTGAAGCTGATAGAGACAGACAGATAATCAGCTTCATTCTTAAAGCTGGATTTATACCTCCAGGACAAAATAGCATACATTTCAAAGTTTATGAATCCCAAAATAAGAGATCTAAGACAAGGGACATATTCTTCCTGATATCTCATGAAATTCACTGTGTACACACTGTGAGCAAATTAAAGTTTAGGCATTAAAATTTTCACTGATATTCTTTGTACAAGTAATAGTGAGTTCTACAACACAAATCGGCTTAACATGACTTTAAATATAAGTTATGCTTTTTACTTTAGCAAGTTGGTGTTTTTATAATAAGATTTTCTAACGTAACCTCACAAAACCAGGGCTGGTGAGAGTTGTACTCCACTGAGTGGTAAACTGCCAAACATACAGCATTGAATCCAGACTGAAACTATCCCTGTGTCTAATCTCATGCTGACAACTAACAACCCCTAAAATAACCATATAGAAATAACCTTCCAGTTTCATTAATCATCTGGAGTTTTCAAGTGTGTAGGAATGGGTGAGATATGGGTGAGAAATATGTGTTAAATAAGAAATCCATAAAACTTTTGCTAGAAGCTTAGTGCTTTGTTATTCTGTAATTCTCTGGAATAAAGTAGAGAAGATATCAGAAGATCCATTCATCACTTTCTGGGGCAAATTCTTCAGCTTCACAGCTCTATGTCATATATTGATATAGTTGCTTGCAGTCGTGCAGAAATGTTAGGCATGCTCCATTATCCCTATTTACTGATGAATATAAATGTAAGAAAAAAAAAGCTGTGGAACAAAAGTCTCTATCTTGTCATCAATTTCAACGTTGAAGTTGATTTCCATGAAGATCATGGATGACAAAACCAGGAACGAATTCTCATTCAATTAGTGTGTAAAAAATAAGTTGGCTAGCAGAACCTTGTTGGAATTTGAAAATGTTCATATTTGCACTGAAAAACAACACATTTGTCTTCATAATGTTCATAGGCAGACACTATTGTACCACTGAGCTTTGGTATTGGATATACCACTTGCAGGTTGTCTAATTGCTAGCTGCAAATTATAATCTTCAGCAGCAAAAGTGTATGGAGAGACCATGGGTTTTGTGGAACCTGATGAAAACCAGCATCATTTTAAAAGCACCCGAGGGGTAAGTAAATGTAGCTATGGTTTACAGTAATTTTAACTAAAAACAGGAGGTAAATTGTTCAGAAAGTTGTTAACAATATCTACAATCCACATTAGCTACAAGAGATACAATGCACAGGACAACATCTACCAGTTGTGAACAAATAATGGCTTCCAACACAGAGCACGAAAGAAAAAAGTGTGGTAATTTTGAGTATATCAGGTGATAACACTATACGGATATCTGTGAAATTTAATCACTGTAGACAATTATGTTGCCCAAGTCTGCATGAAATCTCTAACCCAGATTGCTATGTTTAAAGGGCCTTGCTACTGCAACTGATCTATTGCAGCAAAATAATACAGTCAAATAACATTTCCCCGCTGTAAAATGTATATTTAAAAAGGTTTAATTTTACTCTTTAAGTATATACAGATCCAACTTACTGTCTCCCCCATATCTAGATGCCCACTTCCTGATTCAGAGAGCTTCTGCTTTTTACAAGGAATAAGACACCTAAATTTAGACACCCAAACTTGAGAGTCTTAATTCTGAGGTGAATCCTGTGCTCTGTGAGATATAGGATAAAATTTATTGCTCATAAATATGTTTTAATAGGGAGCTGATTTACCCTTTAAGTATCCTCTACTTTGACACAATTTCAAACCAAGACTTTGTAAGACCGGTTAATGTAAATGGTTTGGTGAATTCTACCCCTGCAACATTGTTAAACTACAGTAAATGTAAGGATTCTCTTGATAATTTGGTGTATATTTTATATCATAATTAGTAAACAGGATTGACTTTTTAAAAATACTAGAAATTGTTAGCGTATTTTAAAATATTACATATAATCAAAAGAATTTCTGTGCGGATTTTATGTGAAGAGGAGCCAAACTACATGTTCACTTTTTATAAAAACTAATGCCACCACAGACTCAAAACAATCAAAACTACAATGAACCATTTGGAGGACAGTCTCGTTTCTGAAAAGTTCAGATGAACCACTGACAGTGAATTATTCCCAATCAGTAGCCACTATTGGAACCACAGACCAAAGCCTTTTCTGTTATCCTCTTATGATTATATGTAAATACAAGATACATAAGCTAAATTCTTCCAGTGAGTCCAACAGTCTTTTTCTATTGTCCCTGCAGCTAAAATTCAACGTGTGTTACTATTCCCTATTAAATATGAAGTGCTTTGTGAGATGGTATTGGCAATTAAAGCTGAAATCAGCTTTGCCAGAGTTCCAGATGTTTTTACTCATTTTTAATGTACGTAATATGCTACTAGCTCTATTAAATGAGAGCTATTTACCACCTAGTGATGGAAAGCTATAGTCTATCTCTCAATATTTTTTTGTATCTTGTATATAAGGATATTTCCAATACATACTCAGAAGCATCTGCAGTTCCTCATTGCTCGGTGTCAGAGACAAAGCCATAAGCTCTCAGAGAAATGTGATACCTTAACATACAAATTTCTGCTACTTTTTATCCTTGGAACTGATACTTAATCATAGACTCATTACTCAGAGAACCGAATTACTACCACCCTGTTATGTTTACATATAGTCCTGAATTTGTAATGCACTCTTACAATGAATATGAGAAAATGGATATAAAAGAAAATTTAAATTCTGGTGGGAGAACAGAAACTGAATGACAGGAATACAGAAAATACTGAAAACCACATATGTAAATTCCTTGGAAGCTTTGCCCATTAATTTTCATATAGAGCAACAGATTTTAAAGCCCTTTATTATCTGTGCATTCACCGTGGAATCTAGTATAAAACCAGGCTTATATATTGCAGCTCTATAATTAATTTTGTCTTGTTTAAATTACTCATTCTGTGAAAATTCTCTGAACTCTTGTTCAAATGCATTAACTGTTTGAAAATAATCCATTTGTTCTCTTCTACGTTTCTTCCCATCTAGCTCTTTTTTATTACTATTTAATTGAATTTCTATTTTTCAGCTTGAATGGTTCCTTTTAGGAAACTGCAAAAACAGTATTCAGATTGTGTTAATGATCACATTATGCTTGACTAAATCTTCTAAATTTTTTTAGTGTCAAATAGACAAAAAATCTCTACAATAATTTGAAGGTTTGGGGGCAAGAATTGCTATGAAAATCCTGTTTCAATTGAAATTAATTGTGTATGGTTTTACTTCTTATTGTCAATACAAGTTTCATGATTTTTTTTTTTTTTTAAACTTCAAGCTAGGTGATGCTTAAAAGGCCTGGTCCCAGGCCCAGTGAAGTGAACTTGGATTTGATTTTATCTTGGATGGGAGCGATTAGAGAAGTGAGATGCATCTCAGTTGGCTTGGATGACCAAAAGGACTACTTTCTATTTAATAACTACTAGTGCAAATAACAGATTATGCAACACAGTGTAACTGAATAACTTGAACATGAGTGTTCTGTAGATTTTGAAATGGAAGAACAAACAAGTTTATTTTTGCACAAATAAAGTGCACTTTCTGAGATGAAAGGGATAATTCAAAATATATAGCTCCTAGTTTATAAAAACGAAGCATTAATATCAATTGCAGATCCTATTTTTAAGAATTACTTTAAGAAAGTAACTTTTTCTAGCTTAATATTGGAAAAAAATCCTTTAGGAGTCTCTATTTTGCACTATCACACATTATTCTGAATTACAGGTATTCCATTTTCCCAGAATTATTTGGTAGTTCTAAAAGTTCTTCTGTGGCCGTTTTCAGGTTCTGCCTTAAGGCTGAGTAAAATGACACCACCATAAGGACATAGTCCAAAGTATCTTTAAAGTAATTCTATTATTTTTCTGTTTTATTTCTAACAGTGTGAGAAGCACACATCAGGTGGAGATTGAAAATGTGATAAGGATGGTAAAGGCACCAGCAGACTCAATTATCTATATTTTCTGGCCAAAGAATCATCTCTCTTTAGTGCAAAATTCCTTTCTATATGTGTGTTTAGTTGTATGTGCAATACAAGTATACGTTGCTGTTTAAACAAAAGAGAACAGTCTGCAGACTTCCATACAGGAAAAAAATGTCTCTTGTCCAAGTTCACACTAGTTATATGGCACCCCAGTTCACCACAACACACTGCAATTAAAAGGGAAGAGATTATAAACCTAAATTTCAAAGTCATCCATAATCCTTTCTCCATCCATATGAAGATCCATATAATGTGTATATATACGTTTGTGTGTTTTACTTAATTTAATTTTAAAATGGACATTGAGGTTATTAAACGGTTTATAATATCTGACACATTTGTTGACATGTTTGTTGGTTCACTCTTTTTTTAATTAAGAAACTTGGGAATCTGTCACTAGCTCTTGAATTTTTGTTTGCTTATAAGGGAAGGGAATAAAGGGAATAAGTCAGTAAACAGAAGGTTGTATCAATCTTACAACCACATTAAACAACCTCCGAGAAGCTTACTCAGAATGTAATTTATATTTTATTTTTCTGACAGTTTTAAGAAAGTGACAGGGAACACATGGGACAGAATATTAAAGAAACTGAACCTCAAAAGGGGAGAAAGTGTTTTATGTTACCTCCTGGTTAGCAGCAGCTAGTTCTTCTTCCAGTGCAGAGACTCTTTCTAAAGAAACCCTCAGTCGTTCCCTTACCTAGAAAAAAAATCAAAATATGTGCAGTAACGTAATTTCTATCAGTCTTTAAAGATTATGTAATCTGCCATATGCAGTGCATGCCTTGCCAGTCTGTTTACAGGCATGTGAGTTGCATCTTCTCTGGAGACATACTGTGTAGTAAACATTTAAACCTAACTATAAGAAGACTTTACCCATGAAAATATGTGTTAAACTTTAAATGCTATACTGCTTTTCCACAGTTTGCCTATAACTTTATGGCACACATAGCAAATGCAAATATTTTTAAAGCATGTTAGGCATAAAAAGAAAATGTTTTCCACAAGCATCTTTTTTTACAAAGGGTAAGGAAAAAAAGACATCTGCAAATGTTTTAAGTCCACTCCATGAAAGATAAATAATCTGTTAGTATTAACAAATAGTAATGTAACAAATGAATTGAAAAATAGCTTGCAGCATTGCCTTCTGGCAGACATACTGAAGATTTTTGGTATCATCATGCAGGTTTTTGGTTTTTTTCAACAAGTTTTAATCAAGATACACTCTCATAGGCAGAAAAGGCTTCTTTGTACCAGTTTCATAGATGACTTACACCATTCTAAGGATGTTTCTGGTCTACTGAATTATTATTATTACATCTACTGTTCAATATTCATTATTAATATAAAGAATAGTAATTTAATATCTCTGAAGACATATTTACTGTCGTCTGAGTGCCCTAGCCCAGCAGCAGCTCATGTAGTGATAACCAACTTATGCTAGAAATGCACAGTGCCAGTCCCTCAATACGAGGCAAAAACAGAATTAAAGTGATCTCCAGTGCTGTCTGTAGGTGATGCTCTCTCTGCTGACCCTGAAGGGAGCCTGTGGCAGCTCCTCTCCTAATCGACTCAACTTCATGACACACCTCACATTAAAGGACTTTACAGCCTGGCTAACCAGCCAACACTCCAGATATATTTCTACTCCCATTCGAGCTACACTGAAGTCATGCTGTTTCAACTGATGACCCATGAATATTTAAGGCTATTAGCAATGGTTGTGTGGAAAGTGAGCATATTCTATTAGACCAACAGATGCAGCTGGAAAACAAAGAAAACAAAAATCATTCTTCAACATACATTAAAACATTGCACATTGTCACCTCTGTAGAATTGTTTTCAGACCCTTGACAAATACAGGAGACCCCTGGAAAGGATGCATACACCCTAATGCTTTCATACTTTTTCCAGTGATAACTCATAGTCTAAGAAACATTAATTTTCTTTGCATACTTTATTTATCATTACTACTCATCGAAGTTAAATTTTCAAACTACACTCCATACACCCAAAGACTGGCTTAGACTTTCAACATGTGAAACCTGCTTATTAACAAAACTGTAACACAGCATGTACGCTATTTTTTTCTCTATTAAACTTTAAAACGAATTCTAAATCTAGTGACCAAATACATATTCATAAAACGAACACTACTGAATACAACTAACTGGTCTTTCTAACAAATGCAGATCTATTTGCTTATGCAGTATTTTTGAGTTTTTAGTCATCTTTACATAGTTCAGATCTATAAAAACCAACCAAACAAACAAAACATTGAAAAAAGTATTTTACGTTCTTACATAAATGATTTGAATGCTCTCAGGTAAACTGTAGTTTTACTGCACATTAGCAATGTTGCTAGCATTAATAGAACAGGAATCATGAGTGAGAGGTGCTCAAAGGAGCAAATGGAAAGTTAGTTGAAGAGTGTAACGTATAAGAAATGCCCTAGACTAGTAAGAATTTTCAAACCCAGTTTCTCACTTATTAATTTCTTTCTGTTCCTTCAGCACTATAAGACTGAAAAAAATCAGCTATTAATGCTCTCTGAGTATCTTAAATGAACATTTCCTATAAGGTATAGCTATGTAAACAAGAGCCAAGCTGCTGTAACTGGGTCTGCCTGTCTCTGAAGGGATGCAAAGGAAGTTTAAGCTGTCTTGGAAATGGCAGTGACTTCCTCACCTCTGAGTGGCAGTGGTAAGAGTAAAAATTGCTACAAATTTTCATGGCAGTTTCAACTGTTTTTTTACACCAGAGGAATGTAGTGACAATATGCGATGGAACTCAAAGCATTTTTATTTATTAATTTTTTGTACTATTGCCCATCAAAGTTTATGTAAAACTTTTTAATCACAAAGCACTTCCAGAAAACATGCTCATAAAGCTTCAGGTTTATGGTAGCACATAAGCTACCCTCACATTTATAATTTCATTCAACAAACTTGAAATATGTAGAATAGTTTAAAATGTATTTTCTAAGTGTAATTCATAATTTATATTTAGTTCTATTTTTCATAAATATACTTCACATGGAACGTGTAATGCATTGATTATTCTGGTTGTACTTGAAAAACTGGAATTGTTTAAATAGCTGAAAAAGTATCTCATTTCCTTTGCCTTTCCATTTTCCTATTTTAAAAATCATATTATTCATGATATACAGTATCATGTCACCATGTCACCAGTTCTCCTACCAGTTCCCAATGGATGTTTGATGACCTGCTTCCCTGTTCAGATGGACAAAAAGTCCAAGATAGTATGAGTCCACTGTCTGGCACTCACATTTCTTTTGTTTTCCTACTCCTACAATGGTTTCTGCCTTCCCAGAGGTTCTGGATTCCTCTGTGGATCCCAAACTCTGTACCTTGCTTCTCTTCCCACTGCCACTTTTGTCTTTCAGTAGTACTCCACTACTGAAGTCCTGGTCCTACCAGTGAGGCATGGAGTCCTGTCTCAAAAGGCCCAATTTCTAAGTACAGTGTGAGCTGGCAGACAACAGTTCCATAAAAAATGTAAAAAAAAATACATAGAAAAATAACATATTCCTCTGGCTTCAGTCCTCTTGAATGTAAATCTTGAAGAGGGACAAGATGGCTGAAAGAAAATTCACAGTTCTGCTAGCTGCCAGCAGCAGAAATTAAACACAATGAGTCAGGAATTTTCCTACTTTAAATTTTCCTACGTTTGCTGAAACCTCCATGTTCTCAAGCCTAAATGTTTTATAAATGAGAATTCATGTTTTAAAAATACAAGTGGCATTCATTTGGAATGGTGTTAGTATTTGCAAATCAACTAGGCCAAGTTACACAGGAGGAGGAGGAGGTCACAAATCCACAAGGAGCAGGAATTTAAAATTTTATCCGTGACCTCTATACGCTGTGGCAATCTAGAACTGAATCCTATGGATAGTTTAAAGCCTGAAAATAGCAGTATCTGGAAATAACACGCAATTTTTTCAAAGAATATTTAGGAGACATATTTTTTCCATGACACTTCAGAAAATCAGGTAGATAATTAATATCTTTATTCTGAATATCAAACTATTATATTAAAATACTATTTTTTTTCATTCTTTTCCCATTGTCAGTAATAATACGTAGCAGTATGAGTGGGACACAGAGCAATGGTTGGAAATGATTTCCTTTGCCTTGCCTTGTCTTTCCTCCCCTCTATGTAAACAGCTAATGCACTGCCTTTTTATATAAAAACCTAACCAAAATTGCAGTCTAATGGCCCTTATTTATTCTCTGAATATAAGCTGCTAAAAGAACATAAACCCACTCTACCTTGGCACAGAGGACTTCTTTTTTCTTTTCATCAGACCAGTGAAAGAGTAATTCAGTGTTTACCATGGTGACATTGGAATGTTGACACCAATTCTTAATGTTCAACCATATGCATAGCAACTAAATGCATAGCAACTATTAAATTTGAGGGAAATCTTTGATTCTACCAGTGGAAAAGAGGAAGTGCTCTATCAATGCTATGGTCTGAAGGCAAAATCTGCCCTGGTTTACCACCCAGCAATTGTAACTTTTAAAACTGTAAATTTCTCACTATAAATTTATTTTCGGTCTTCAATTATTTTAAAAATACACCTATGAAAGAACACAAAAGCTGAATAAAGTTTTCATATTTGGTCACTCACATTCCAGGAAAGAATAGAGGCTACAAATTAGAAACTATTATGTGCAGTATACAAATACTTTGAAAAATATTTTACTCTGAGCAAATTTATCAGTTAGTAATGGTCTCAATGGTTTCCTGAACCTTGTGATTTCATATTAGATAACCTTTCATATGGTGCTACAACTAACGCCTCTGAAAAACCATATAAAAATGTTCTACAAAGAGTTTTGTATTGGATTTCCTCCTGAAATTTATGTTCCAGCATACAAAACACATAGAACGATCCTTGTTTCTGAGAGGTGCAAGAAAGGTTGGTGCTCCTGCTCACTACCTTGTCAGAGGCAAAGGAGCAGGAAAAAATTAAAACTATTTTTATCTGAAAATAAGTTTTTTTTTCATCTGACGAATAGAAATTAATGGTTAGAAAATTACATTGTTTTCTCTTTTCTGGAAGTCAAAGATAGTAAAAGTGAATAAACAGAGTTCATAGAAGTAAGCATTATCTTAGTGGGCTTCTGTTTATCACTTCAGAAATACCATACTCCTTAAATGTTATATGCTCCTTCAATGTATTTCTGTTTTCTTGAGCACTAGATAAAGACTTAGTAAACAATATTTCATAAAGTAAGACTCATTGGGTGATCTATGAGAATATGCCATAATATGCATTTTTAAAGGACAGATTACCATTACAGTGCCACAGACACAGCTGAAAACAGTTATTTTTCTTTGTATAAGAGGGTATATCCATCATGAACCAGGTGATTCTGGCTTTTAAATGCAACCACATTATATTTAAATGTAACAGTCAATGTCATGTTAGGGCTGCTGTTGCTGCAAAATATCACCCATCCTTCACTGTCTCCTAGCAACTGCTTCCCACTTTTTTCCTTTGCTGTCAATTTCTTTCTTCTTTCTCTCCAGATCCACAGCCCACAAAAAGCTTTTAAAAAACACTTGCACGTGCTAGAATTGAATCACCTTTTTTTCCACGAACAGACTGTTGAATAAAAGCTATCCTACCTACCTGATAATGAATAAAAAGATAGTGACATGAATAGGTTGCTTTTATTTGCAAGAATATCAGGTATACTTTTCTGCCATGAATTAAGAGATTCGGTATTTTCTGAATCTTAGCTAGGACAATAACACAGGTTAGTAGCTTTCATCTGTGAAGATGAACTTGTCACTTTTCTTAAAAAAATTGACCAAAAAATAGGTTTGGAAAAGTTGTTTCAAACAGCTTCTTCTTTTTAAATGTACATTTTAAATGTTAAACCCAAAGTTAAAAGCAAATTAGGAATAATGTCTGCAAAACTAAACATGTTCAGACAGATATTAGAAGTCAGTTATATCTATAGAATGGTATAATAAATTGCTTATAAGGAAAATGTACATTCTGACCTAATCTATACTCAATGATTATTCTAATAATGAAGTTAATTTGAACTTCTGCTTTCTATTGAACTCTAATGATGATGTCTAGTAAACCTTGTCTTCATCATTTGCTGTCTTATAAACTAGACCATGTATATTTATATTCAATATACAAAAATATTTGATTGTGCTGTTTTTTATTATTTCTACAGCTTTTCCTAGCATGAAATAAACCAAAGAAATATGCCAGCTACTTAGCAGCAGTAAAAGAAATCTTTGCTATCTGAGGCATTATTGGCTGACTGAGGCATTATTGAGGCTAACTGAGGATTATTAACTGAAAAAAGATTTCCAACAGACTATCTCCTTTAAGAATACAGCAGCAAATTTCAAGTGACTTACAATATAGCCAAGGCTATTAGAAATGTTAAGTTAGAATTTCTTTGGTCTCACATGTAATCAGTCCTAACATCTTGCGCTTAAAAGTTTCAGTTTATTTTTTTAAACAATGCTCCTGTTTGTAGGACATTATCTAATCTTACACATAGAAAAAACAATCCCCAAAAGGTGATATAATGCAGTCATGGCCATGATCTCTCCATGCTGTCTGTCTTTTGGACAAAAGGTAAAGGGAAAATCCAGACTTTGTGTAATATAGAGAACCAACAGGCTTTTAAATTAATCATTCCTGGTTCTCTCTCATTAAGTAAGCCTCCTTTGAAATACAAATACTACATTAATATGTATTATTTGCCACCTTCCGGTCTATTTTGTATTTTTCATTTAATTTTGTTATAGTACTGAGGACTATATGCATAGCAGTCCCTGCATGACCAGTTAAGTTTTGAGGCAGAGCTTGATATAAAACTTGGAGATGTCTTAGTGTACAAAATGAAAGCAAGAAAGAAAATTTGCATTCAGGAAGAATGTAAAGCCTTTCTTGCTTTGAGTTGAAAATGCAAGCATTTCCATGAAAATATCTTGCTATGATTTTTCAAAGGCGCAACTGTTCAATTATTGGCTTTAATGTCAACATTTTTTGTGACAAAAAACAGTAAAGAAAACATTCTATTATTACTCTTTATCCATTAGCCAACTTTGGTTGTGGATGCATTTTCTGATAGGACAGTGTTTCCTATGATGTCAGGATATCATATATCATGCTTTTTGCCTCAGTATTCACTACAAAGTTCTACCCTTGAGCTGTCATGGGCATAGTGGCAGAGTCTGTGGGAGTGAAGAACAAAGTCAAAGGGAATAGGCTGGCTTCATTCAACAGTGGTGAGAGACTTGATTAACTCATCATAGTGAGGTCTTTTTCACCTTGAAAAGGTAATGACACTCAAGCGCAACTCCTGATGAGTGGGAAAGCCCCAAATATTGTGCCCACCATCCTCACAGGCAAGAATTATACTGGGAAAATCTAGGGATGTACACACTGGTCAATGTTGAGGAAGTTATAGAGGAAATCTTCCTGGAAGCCATTTCCAGGCAGATAAAAGACAAGATGAAAGAGAAAAGCCAGGATGACTCTTTCAAATACAAATGACATCCAGCAAGCCTTATTGCCTTGTGGGATGAGGTGACTGGCTCAGAAAGAGAGAACAGAGAGTGTTTTTTAACTTTGTCTTTACCAAGGCTTTTTGCAAGATCTTCCACTTAAATCTACAGAAAAGAGTGAGGTATGAATAGAATAGAATAAATGGCTCGATTATTCAGTGCATTGAAAATTGGCTGGACTGCAAGGCTTACAGGTTTCTGGTAAGTGACACAAAGTCCAAGTGGCACCCCATTACTATGAATACAAAAACTCCAGGCCACAGGACAGACATGGGGAAGAGAAAGCATTTTTTCACAAAAGATCTAAGGGTGAAAAAGGCCAGACACATAGTCCAGTCTGGACTTTTGACACTGCATCTGGTTTTGGGCTCCCTGGTACAAGAAAGACACTGACAGACTTGAGGGAAGGCCCACCAAATTGGTCATGGTCTAGACCACAGAGCATATGGGGAAAGGCTGAGAGAGCTGGGTCTAGGCAAACATCATAGAATCATAGAATCGTAGGGTTGGAAGGGACTTCTGAAATCATCAAGTCCAACCCTTGATCCAATTTGTAAGAAATCCAACTTCTGTTTTCGAACATTAAATCATAGAATCATAGAATTGGCTGGGTTGGAAGGGACCTCAGAGATCATCAAGTCCAACCCTTGATCCACTACCGCTGCAGTTACCAGACCATGGCACTGAGTGCCACATCCAGTCTCTTTTTAAATATCTCCAGGGACAGAGAGTCCACTACTTCCCTGGGCAGCCCATTCCAATGTCTGATCACACTCTTGGTAAAGAAATTCTTTCTAATATCCAACCTAAACCTCCTCTGGCACAACTTGAGACCATGCCCTCTTGTCTTGCTGAGAGTTGCCTGGGAAAAGAGACCAACCCCCCCCTGGCTGCCTCCTCCTTTCAGGGAGTTGTAGAGAGTGATGAGGTCTCTTCTGAGCCTCCTCTTCTCCAGGATGAACAGCCCCAGTTCCCTCAGCCTCACCTCACAGGACTTGTGCTGGAATCCCTTCACCAGCCTGGTTGCCCTCCTTTGGACCTGCTCCAGGACCTCAATCTCCTTCCTGAACTGAGGGGCCCAGAACTGGACACAGAACTCGAGGTGTGGCCTCACCAGGGCTGAGTACAGGGGCAGAATCCCTTCCCTGGACCTGCTGGCCACACTGTTCCTGATCCAGGCCAGGATGCCCTTGGCCTTCTTGGCCACCTGGGCACACTGCTGGCTCATGTTCAGCTTCCTGTCAATCCAGACTCCCAGGTCCCTCTCTTGTTAACTGGAGGTGAACTTCGTAGCGATGATAGGCTCTGAATGAGGACAGGATCAGTAGAGAACTGGCCTCAACCAGTACGGCTGCTGACCTGCTTCAGAATGAGCCGTTTGCCTGTCTCAGGCCCCACCTTTTATTGGCCCTTGATCTTTGAGCACTTGGGCCAGCCTTAACTGGGCACAGGTGAGGCTGAGCACCAACTGAGCTCATTACTCGGCAGGTCCTGGCACCTGTAGCCTACACTCTCTGCCTGGCTGCTCTCAGCCACTCTGTGCCCAGCCTGGAGCTCCCCATGGGGTTGTTGTGGCCAAAGTGCAGGACCCGGCACTTGGCCGTGTTGAACCTCATCCTGTTGGAATCAGCCCAACTCTCCAACCTGTCCAGGTCCCTCTGCAGAGCCCTTCTGCCTTCCAGCTGATCCACACTCCCCCCCAGCTTGGTGTCATCTGTGAATTTGCTAATGGTGGACTCAATCCCCTCATCTAAATTATCAATAAAGATATTAAACAGAACTGGGCCCAACGCTGATCCCTGGGGGACACCACTGGTGAGTGGCCGCCAACTGGATGCAGCACCGTTCAGCACCACTCTCTGGGGCCCTCCAGCCAGTTCCTAACCCAGCACAGAGTGCCCCTGTCCAAGCTGTGGTCTGACAGCTTTTCCAGGAGTGTGCTGTGGGAGACATAAGAAAGTTCATACAAAATTTTATTGTTGTCTGAAACTAGCTAGCCAGAAGATGTGGAGAAAACAAAGCCAGCTGCTTCTTGGAGATGCAGTGACAATACAAGGGGGAACAGGTACAAGACTCAATAACAGGAATTCAGATATTATGGAAAAAAATTTACAATGACAGTAGTGAAACACCAGAATAGATTTTCTTCCCTGGAGATAATAAGAAGGTAATTAGACAGGACTGTAAGCAACCTGAAGCAGTTGGTCCTGCTTTAATCCAGATGTCCTCTAGAAGGTCCAGCCTACTTCATTCTACTAATCTCTGAACAATGACAACAGATTTTCATAGCTGGATGAATAGCTTATTTCTGATCTGAAATAAATCAAACTAATATAATATTTCTATCAAATAAAATTTAGAAGATATGTTTAACATGCCATAAGGGTTTTTCAGCATATTTGCGTGCATGTCATCTTTTTTATTTCCATTTTTGAATAAAAATCCCAAAAATGGTGATAATGTGATATAATATAACGTGATAGTATTATATTATCAGGTATGTGGATGATATATCCATGTCTTTGATTCAGTCCTTCTAAAGACAGATATTAGATCATAAACACACAATTTTTGTACAAGATTTGTACCTAAAAATAATATGTGCTTGGTTTGTAACATTTTTTGAAAATCTTTTATTAAACTGTTCCCTTGATTAGACTTGGATTTTTTAAATTCTAAAAATTAATTGTTATATTAAAATAAAAAAGGTTTGATGCAGAGATTAATAGCACAGATGAAAAGAAGTCTAGTCAATCAGTTTTAAAACTTTCTGTATAAAATAATAAAACTTCAGTTTATACGCAGATGGCTGATTTTGCTACACTGATAATTATTGTTACTACACTAACTACATAAAATGTATAACTGTGTAACTCCCAAATTTTCAAAATAACTGAATACTGATTAACCTCTTACATTTAAAAAATATAAAACTAGAATTTTTAAAAATATAGATCAAAATAATATAGTTAGCTTCAATCTAATTCTGTGAAATAATTTTCAAAATTAGATGTAAAATAAACTGCATAGTATCTAAACAAAAACATTCAGAAAAGAAAATGTGTAATAAGTACAAAACTACTGAATAATCAGAATCTCTTTAAACTTCAGTACTTGCTGTTTCTCATATTTATCCACCACAGTGTCAAAAACTATAAAGTAGGACAGCTCTCTACTTTCTTTACAGATTCATTAATGTTTAAAGTATAGGCTAAACTATCAAAGCTGTGTTCCTAAGCCTTATCGGTCCTTAAAAGATATTTTTAATAATACAGGATTTTGTAGATCTTTACGACTTCCAAAAGCTTACTACAATTAATTGCTTGCAGCAGCTAGGAGTCATCACATTTCCTTTTCTGGATTTTCTTTAAGCAGAATTTCATTATATGGATCTGAATAGAATATGTAACTGGAGAGATATACCTAAACACAAAGTAAGTTCCTTAAATTCATTTAACGTTGAACCTGTTAGTGACTTATAACCCACAGTGTTTAACATCTTTATTACCAATAAAAAAGAAATATTACTATATAACTACAGCTGTTTCTTTTATCAATAATTCCTTAAATACAGTCACATTTCTGAGTATATTTCTGAATTTTAAAAAGCTAAATTTATTACCGTGGGACCATCAAACTGCTTCTACACAGCAGACCTCAACTGTGCAGTCAGTGGTTTCAGCTTCTGTGCTGCACAATGTCTCCCCTGCTTATCCAAAAATATCAGAGAAGCAACTCAACTGCAGGAATGAGGCTGAACAAATCAGCCAAGACAAACCCCCCATGGAACTATGTTCTTTGACCATGAGCAATGGTTCTCACATTCTCCCTGCATGTGTAGTTTTGAGGCAGTTACTAATTCAGATTCATCATAGCATCATTTCTAGATTTGAACTAAATTTCTGAATTTATACCTCATAGCTGAAAAAAGTGTCATTCACAGAAAGGAGTCTTTCCAGCACAGGACACATAAGGAATCCAGTGGAAAGATACTCTTATTTAGCATGACTAGATGCAGTTACCATCACTGATTTTTATCTTGGTCCTGCAAACCCTTCATTACTTCAGATAACGAAGGATCTAATACTAATCTTAAGATACCCTACTTGTAAAGGGAACACTACTTTTTCATTAAGTGCTACTAAACATCTATGAAACCTAGGGGTTTTCCTTCTAAAAATTTTAAAGTTAGGTTTCTTTATAAACTTAGAAACATCTCATGCTTTTTCACTCTGTTGTTTTGTTTTTTTTTTAAATTGATACCTATATTTTCTCAGCAATAACTTGAAAGCATATTATACAGACAACAAACTCCATCAATTGCTGTTATCTTATTAGTGCTGTTAATCACTGTTATTCCTACTAGTGCTAATAGGAGAACTATGCCTAGTAAGGGTGATATCAGCTTATTTTGAAAAGTCAGTACTCTTGTTTACAAAAGAGATTTTAGGCAACATAAAGTGAATTACAGCTATTGGTCATATATTCTTACGGATTTCTGTTGACACGTGTAAATGCTTTAAGTACAGGACAAGTAAATAAACAATACTGTTGCTCTGATGCTCTGTTGCTCTGATAAGGCACAGTTAAGTAAGTTTAAGAATGTATTCATTAAGCTTTTTTTCCATACTGTACCTTTTCATCCAAAGCCTTGTGGTGCTCAAAGAGAGATTTCAGAGCTTTGAGGACCTCAACTTCACTGGAAACTCCTGAAGGAGACTGTGCTTGCCTTTTCACCACTGTCATCCTCAGTGATCTTTCGTGTCTTGAGACAAGGCACTCCAAATGTTCCAGTAACAGCTATTGGATTTAATATGAAAATTTATCAATTCTTGTGCACCAAAATGCTACAGAAATTGTAACTACAAAGTGAATCATGCCACATGGCACCATTTGTAGAAGAAACTGGAATTACTGACATTTAATGATTCTAAATAAGATTGAATAAACAGAAAAATAGGAAATATTCTAACATTTCATTTAAAAACTCTAGTATGAAAATTGAGAACAGCAAACCACTCAGCACAGGGTCACTATTTAACTAAATTGAATATATACTTACAAAATTATTTGTGAGAGTAACCGATAAGCATTAATATATACAAATCCAGCCTCGAGCATCATGCAAAAATATTCAAGAAGTTTACAATTAATTCACTCTAACTGTAATACATTTTATATTTATACTGGAAGTAACTGAAAAAAATATGTAAAAGCAAACAGTTAATTTTACTACATTTTTATAACTATTAATTCTAAATGTCACAGCCAATGTTTTTGCCACTAGCATGTGCTCTATAATGTTTATTTTCTCGTTACAAACATGATGAAAGACAAAAAGGCCCATAAAGAGAAATTTCAGGCTATTGTAAACACCTGTACAATAATCTATAACTAACCTATCATAAACACATATGACAATTATTTTTCATTGTTACTCTGAGGTTAAATGAAAAAATAAAATCATATGTTGACATCGAACAGAAAATTCCCCATTTTTTTCAAAAGGCTTCTTACTGTCTGAACATAAAAGACACTTCATTAGTTGTAAACTGAAAGCAGGGTAGCTAAATTCATGAATCACAATGCATGTTAAATGTATTGTAATTACAACATACAATTATATCAAAGTCATTGAGCTGGAAATTGGAAGCTACATGGATAATTGTTTATTTTTTCTCCTTTGATGGAGTTCTTAATATAGCTACTATTACTATAGACATAGATTTATCTGCAATCCATAGTTATTCTCAGTCACATAATGACCTTTATTGTTACATGAATTATTTGATAGAGAAGAGCAAAACAGAGAGTGTAATCACATTATGGTTGTAATGTAGTGCTATTAAGCCAGAAATTACTGGGGTTTGATGTTATCTTTGCTTATAAGATGTTTTGTGTCTGGATTTGCATTTGTTTACAATGTTATCATAACTGTGTTGTTCAGAAAAAATAGTGAACACACATACAAAAAATCTTAATACACTAAGAATAGTAATGACTTCACATAGTTCAAGAAAGGAGGATATTTCTAGTGTTTCTGAACTCAAATATTATCAAAAGCAAATGAGTAAGAAATAAAGAACTTTGTCATTCAATCCCTGTAAGGCTGACAGGAGATACCAGCGGATATTTCATTATTTGAGGCAGCCTCAAATTACAGGCAAATATGAAGAGACCATCACAGAGGCATCAGGAACTCTCCACATTTTGTTCTCTCTGTACCTGGACTCCACCCCATTCTGTAGCCTTAGGGTAGCCATACTGATCGATAATGTGGACTTAAATTTCTCTTGCCAGCTGATCCTACTAAAGCTGGCTCATCCTGCTCTGTTGTCTCTCTTGTCTGCCTTTCTTTATGCAGGAATTTTTCAGTGCATATTATATGTTTCTGGAACAGTCTAAACCCAGCCATGATGCTACAAATGTCTGGAGAAACTGCGGAAAAAATGGGAACTTTAGAAACACAGGTGACCTTCTAGCATGCTCATTCCTCCCATAATTCTGAAGCTCAAACTGACACCCCATAAAACAGTTCAAAATAAAAAAAACGTAGTTACTATTTTTCGGACTAATACTGAGCTGTCATTTTTCATGTCTTACTACCCAAACAATGTTTTCTGTGACAATCAGAAAGGAGAACCCTGAGAGCCTGTGTGCAGGTCTTAGTTAAAAGGGAAAGTGGGAAAATATGGTTTAGAAGAGAAGAACAATTATAGTGACACTGAATTCTAGACATGGGAAGAACTTTAATGACAGAAGGAATTACACATCATCTATAGCACAGAGATAATTACAGAACACAGGATAAAAACTAACATACAGACAGCACCTCATTTTGAACCGGTATAGACAGATAATTTCAACAGGGAATTTGAAGTCATTGTGAAGAAAAACAAGATCCTTACTTAAAGAAGGCAAATGGAGACTGAAAAGACTGAGGAAGACAGAAAAAAAGTTAAACAAGGTTTTCGAGTATAAGATGATAGTAGAGTGGTGGGAACTCAGAATTTCTAATGGGCTGATCACGGAGGAGTTCACCATGTGGGATTAACAGTGCAGCACCTGAACCTTTTGTAGAGCGCTTGATAACATATTCAGGTTAAGTTACCACCACATTTGAAACATGCATGTAGACATGCATATAAAACTAAACCAATGAAAGTCATCCATACTGGTAAGTGAATGGTATCACACACAATCTCGTAGTATGGTCACTTTGACTTTGCCTCTGTAACTTTGATTTGAGAGTTGGTAGCTCTGAATCGCTTTCCATATGATTCGGCCACATAGCGATAGAATGAACCTTGATATCAAACTTCCCTAAGCTACACTTTTGCAGCAGCTTAAAGCCACTTTTACTAACACCTTTTACAATGGTTCTTTAAGGGACCTAAATCATGCATTTGCAGATTCCCCCCTATATAATTCGAGAGTTACTATCCCAATAAAAACATTTGTGAGACAACCACAAGATTTCATGTCAAAATAACACTGCAAGAATATTGGTTGTTCATTCAAGCTACGAAAGATTTGCTAGAAACAGCTTTAGGTATTTTATTATGGTGTGGTAAAAATGTGGTATTAATAAAGTTCAGGTGCTGCTGAGCATTTTCTGCTCCTTCACACAGTGTCAAGCTGCTACAGTTGTTGAGCACTCAGAGGGACAGACAGCTTGCAAAGAAGATGAAGATCAGCAGCAGCAGGGTGAACAGAATCACCCACGCATCATTGCTATGCTTTTCCTACTGTAAAGCATATGCTTGACAATGAATTATGAAATAATCTGACAAGTAGATTTTATTCTTACGCTGTGAAAATTTTAGGATCCTCAAGGTGATGTACTGATGGCTGTATCTTAGCTAAGTAGCACCGAGGTTTCTGGAACTCTGGACTGTTCATGAGTACAAAGAATGTTTAAAAATATTAATTTAAAAACTTCAAAATACTCTAGTATATGTTTTGTGGGTGAGTGAAACATCTTTAAAATGCTAAATAGAAGTAAATCAGTAGGAATAGAGAAATTAAATATAACCAGGTTCATGTAATTCTCACACACCTAAGGAAGTGATTGATTTGTGTGAAATTGAAACGAATAGCTAAGTTTAAAAAAACTAAATAAATAAACTACACCTATCTATATTATACTACACTATCATTACTTCATGGACACTGATTTACATATGAAAAATGAGGAAAAGTTGAAACATTCATTTTTGGGAATGATGCCTCAGTAAGCTGAATTTAGTGTGACTCAGCAGAGTTTCTATTACTCCAGGATATGGTTTTTAATCAATATAACATATATTTACTAATTACATTAAACAATATATAATATTTTATCTTTATTTTTTAAAAATTGTTTGTAAAAAAAAATATTCACAGCAGGATAATAAATGAAGAAATTAAAGACTCAGGAGAGGGTGATGGAGAGAAACGGAGATGCACAGATACTGTAATACAGGAGAAAAAAGTAGAAGTTTAGAGATTTACTAAAATGAGACAGAGTTAGCTTAAGGGACTCCTTAAAGGAAATGGGCAATTATCTAAGAAGGTCCAGATGAAAATTTCCCACCAGGTAAGGCAAAATCGAATTTCTTTTCAGTCTATATTTAGAATGCACATTGTTCAGTGAATCTCCATCTCTGGTGCAAGCAAAGAAGACAAGTAAGCAGACATAGGATTGAAGATTATCTCTAAAACCTGTCACAAAATCAGTTTGAGAGGTGACCTCAAATAACTGTACTGGTAAATCACATTTGAAAATTTTTCTTTGAAAAAACAGGTATAGCCTGACTGCAGCATATGTCCCATGTCTGTCTTTCTGTACATCTAAGACAGAAAAGATAATATAGGTGACATAAAACCTTAATGGAAGCACACATGTATGAAGCAAAAGTACTAAAGAAATTGAAATAATCAGGATAATGATACAACATAATAGCAATTAAGAAAAATGTTTTTATGAGAACAGTAAACACAAACATAACTATTAGATTACGCAGACTATATATTATATATTGCTACCTACTGTTACCCTGTTTTCTGTCACAGTTCTTATCTTGTAAGAAGAAACTTATGAGTCTAGCAGATAGATCATGATAGATCATACAAAAAAAAAAGAAAGGAAAATTTGCTGTCATATACATTAGTGAAACACTACATTTGCATTAACAAAACTAGGGAAAAGTTATACTTATTTTTGTGTGTACGATGCTTTCAGACTATATGAACTCATGTTAAAACATTTAAAAAAGAAAATAAGAGCCTGATTTTGTTTCAGCATCTATCAAACTGATGTGAATAGGACTATGTGAACAGGCTAAGTAAATGAGCTGAATAAAGGAGTTAACACCATACTTTTTAAAGATATTCTTAGTTTTCCAACACAATAAAATGGAAGTTTACTCATAACATATAGGGTTCAGTTCAAATCTATGTGTATTATGAGGCTGCAGTGCCTAAGTGAAGATGTTTCATAAATGCTTCACTAAGGAATTGAGGCAATAAAATACAAGTAAAATTGAATCTAAGTCATTCTTGTTTACTGTATTAAATGCTTCAGCTCCCTGAGGTATTAAGTAAAATAAAGACAATACCACTGTTACTGGTGATTCATTCATGAACATCGGTTTAATTTTTTCGCTTGAACTAAAACACTTCAGTCCAATTTAAGTAATATTTTTTGCTGTATACAAAAGAATATATATGTGCCTAGTTTTTGTTGTAATGAAAAAACCTACAGATTAATCTGTATCAGTGTTGTAACAGATTATTTGTTTTCAGTTGACAAAGCACCTCCAAAAAAATCAAGTACAATGATTTTCCAGAGAAAACATTTTTGTCTTCCTCTTGGAAATGCCACACCAATTGACAGCTACACATATATATACCTCTGAATTTTCTATTCTGCCTCCTATAACGATAGATAAAGCTGTCAGCTAAATTCTTGACAGAAAAACATTTCTACTGTGATATGTCAGAAAAAAGTTTGTTGTTGCAGGCCATAAAATATATGTATTCAAAGCAAAAAGTCTGTAGGGAGTTTTGCTTAATGATAGTTCTAAAAAGATTGAATAGGAACTTAATATTGGAGTAAGACTTAAACACAGGTATTTTGGCTGAGTTTATTGGTCCTGAAGAATTTAATTCCAGCATGCCCTCTCTTGAACATATTTTACCGCCAGGATCTGCCACTGCAGCTCAGCACAAAATGGTAAAACAGAAGGTTGTTTATTTGTTTTTTCTTTTGTGGAGACAGGCAAAATTTTTACAAAGTTGTCACCAAGAAATAAAGAAACACACAGGGATGCATCTATAGTAAAGAAAAAAAAAAACACCAGTTGCACAGAATTGAAAATGTAAAAGGGATCGAGAAGGCAATGCATGGTTGAGAGTGTGTACTAAGAACTGTGTAGAACTACTACTTTTATTTTTTCTTGCTGATCTTCAGGCTGAAGCAATAGGTACCTCCAACAGTATTTTTCTGCTGTTACAAAAGGGAGATAAAAGTCTGGATTCAAAAATTTAGGAACAGGAATCTGAGAATATGGAAATGAGCCTGTTTATTTAAAGGTAACATCCGAGACAAAAAGTGGTTGTACTGTAGTTCCACTGTGCATTGTTATGCATGAAAGTGCCCTGGGCAGGCAGGTAAGCCTTGCTAGCATAGTTAGGCTAGAGTTGGGTTAAGTGTGTGATGGAAGAAAGAAGTATTATTTGGATTGACTATATATATTAGAAAAGATATTTAATTTCCTCACTGCAAAAGTGCATCAGTGGTCCTCCAAAATTTCTTTTATTAGAAACTTTGAGTGAAAAAAAAAAAATTAGAGCAATTTTCTTACAAAATAATAATTTTATTTCCCATTAATAACAGCATAAGTCTCAGTTTGCAGAATTGCCTCTTTATAGGCAGTGTCTTCTCAATGAATGTTAGTAGAAATCTCATCACCAGCATGTCATCAAGACTATTCTGAAGACAACAGCTTTGTATGTAAAATTATAGACACATATATATACTTTATAAAAGAAGTGTACAGCATCCTACATAAGACAGAATGACTATTACAGTAAACTCTGGCAATTAATTTAGTATATAGCAGCTTAGAAACTAGCAAGGACATGATGGAGTGATAACATATTAATGAAAATGCTAGAGGTCAAAGTCTCTAAGTGTCCATTTTTTCTTTCTCCTTCCCTATTAATACTTGGACTATATCTTCCCTTCTTTTCTTCTGAAACATTTCCTGCATTTATTATGGTTTTTTATAGCCCAGATCTTTTAATCTCCAATACCTAGATTCAGCCACATTCTGAAAACACCCAGAGAGATTTTTCTAATTTTAACCGCAAGGCTTTCTTGCAAGGATTATCACATGCTATAACTCTCATTCGTTGGTATTAGTTCTCCTGGAAAATCTATTGCTGATTTTTCTTTTACATAGCACAAGAAGCATAAGAATGGATGGTCTCAAATTTTCTTTGCAAAGTGCCTGTAACAGAGCTCAGCCTGACTTAGATGATGACTCGCAGTTGACGCATCTTTTCTCTCACAGTTGTTTGGCAGTTTACTGTCTTTGGCTACCAGGTTGTTTTCGGATTTTTGCTATTTTGTATTGCTTATATCAGACCCACAGTAAGTATTGGTACACAGCAGTTTTAATATACCAAAGCTGGTATCCAGCTTTGTAGTGAAATGGATAAAGCATTGTGCTAGGCAGTTCTGTGCCCATACTTATGAAGAATTTAGGACAATGGGGTGACATTGCAATTTAGTTTATATGGTATTTTTTCTCTAGAGAAAAGCAAATATGTTCTGTTCAGTAATGTGTGTATGTAGATTATTGAATAGGTACAATTGAGCATATCTTTTAACTACATCTCAGATAGACAAAAGTCTGTGCTGGAAATTAGCACAAAGTATTCTTTATTTTATGTATATTATCTTCTTATTTTATGTATATTATTTTCTTATTTTACTTCCATCTTTTTACCTTAAACACTAAAACCACTGATACTAAACTAAACTACTGCTAAACTAAATTACAACTAAAACAACTGTAGCCATTACTGCTACAAAATCTTCAGATTTGTAGTATAGATGTTTCCAGAAAACTAAAGAATGAAGTGCAATTCTTATGTGCTTCTCCACTAGGTTTGAGAATCATGAGAGAAAAAGTAGGGGTCACCTGTGTCTCCCATTACATTTTCCAAACCTACCACTTCTATAACTTCACTGCTAAATGTGATAATCGCTTGCACCTCCAAGCTAGCATGGAGGTAGATGGGGCAGCTTTGCCTCTTCCTAGGCATTTCTTTCATTTGCTCTTCCTTGGATTTCTGACATTTATGGCACCCTAGTGCTATAGCTGGACACAAGGAAGGAGGGAGAAAGACTCTCAGTATTTTTGTCAGGTAGATCATTAGATTTCCTTCAGAATGCAAATTAGTTGACCAAGGAAAGATGTTATCTGAGCAGCTAAAGTACCACCAGTTTAATGAGAGGAGAAAATCAGGAATAGTTACCCAGATAACAAAAGAATGAAGTATGGATATGAAAAAACATCCTTTGTGTTCGACATCTCTGGGATATATTCCATATGTCCATTATCAGCCTGACTACTGTCTGATCTGGGACTACTCCACCTCTTTTCTCATACCTTTCCATACCCCGTAAAGCCTCCTCTGCTCCCCTCTTCCATTTCTTGATCAGTTTTGGCTTTGCCCAGACACGTGTATGTGCCAGTTAGTTTATTCTGAAAACCATTCTGCACACCTGCCATCGTTTCAAGAGGAGGAACTAAAGAAAGAGGGCTTTCGAACCCTGAGAGGGGCAGAACACAAAGGGAAGAATCTATTCCCTCCCATTTCTTGCCCCTACTCTACAAAAATCAGGAATGCCAGCAGCTCCTCCCCTTTTTCTTTCTGATCGCTATTGTCTGTGCTGTGTTCCCCTGCATTCCTTTATCACCAGCTCACCACGTGTTAACACTTGGGGATCTATGGATTGAGCTGGTCCTGCTCAATCAGACCTTCTACATAGAGTAGATGGGGATGAAGTCCCTGTTGTGTTCAAAAGGAACCTATTGGGAAAAAACTGTTTGGATCTATCCTGCTTTGGGCAAAGACAAAGCCATCCATGGGGTTGTTTCTGCTCAAGGTCCAGGAGACATTTGGTGGGTTATGCAGGATGGGGAAATCCATTGTGTACCACAGGGGAACTTAACTCTAGCCGAGAGCATTTAGTTTCACTTTGTATAGCTTTAATTGTTTGTTATATAATAGTAATTTGTTGTATTAAGTGGTTTTTTTCCCCAGGATAATGCAGTGGTGTCCACGAGTCTCAGGAAGAACGTGCGGCACGTGAGGGCATGAACCCTGACAGACCCTGTACCATCTGTCTTGCTTCGAGAGACTGCCATGATGAGGATCTGCAGCCTGGGCTTAGCAAAAGCCTTGTTTAATGACAGGGCATTGCTGGGTGAATGAGCAGGGAGAGGAATGGAATGGAATGGAATGGAATGGAATGGGGGATGGAATGTCATTGTTTGAAGAGGAAGAACTAAAGAAGGAGGGCTTTCAGAGTCTGAGAGGGGTGGAACACAAAGGGGGGGATCTATTCCCTCACATTTCCTGCCCATACTCTATAAAGATCAGGAATGTCAGCAGCTCCTCTTCTTTTCTTTCCACTCGCTGCTGGCTGTGCTGCTGTTCTCCTGCGCTCCTTTACCACCAGCTCCCCATGTGCTCGTCAGAGCCCTTATCTATCGGGTTATATGTTTATATATATTTGTATTCTTTGTTACATTATCCCTTATGTTAGAAGGGGTGCGGCTAGTAGGTCGAGAGAGGTTCTCCTCCCCATCTGCTCTGCCCTGGTGAGGCCACATCTGAAATATTGTGTCCAGTTCTGGGCCCCTCAGTTCCAGAAGGACCAGGAACTTATTGAAAGAGTCCAATGCAGAGCATCCAAGATGATTGAGAGAGTGGAACATCTCCCTTGTGAGGGAAGGCTGAGGGAGCTGGGGCTCTACAGCTTGGAGAAGAGGAGAATGAGGGGTGACCTCATCAGTGTTTATAAATATGTAAAGGGTGAGTGCCAGGAGGATGGAGTCAAGCTTTTCTCAGGGGTGACTAACAGTAGGAGAAGGGGCAATGGTTATAAACTGGAGCATAGATGGTTCCATATAAATATAAGGAAGACTTTTTTCACTGTGAGGGTGACAGGACACTGGAACTGGCTCAGGGAGGTTATGGAGTCTCCTTCCCTGGAGACATTCAAAGCTCCCCTGGACGTGTTCTTGTGTGACCTCCTGTACGTGACCCTGCTCTGGCAGGGGAGGGGGGACTAGATGATCTTTCAAAGTCCATTCCAACCCCTAACTTGCTATGATTCTATGTTATTACATTTCCCCTGTGTTAGTAAATCTGTATCCAACTGTTTTCAGTTTCCAACTTAAAGTGTCCTGTCTTTTATCTTCCCTTTGTGGGGGGAGGCTGAATAGAGAGTAATTCTGTCCTTAGGTTTGTGGTCCACCCATACTGCTAAGCTGTGACAACACCATTTGAGAATTTTAAGAAGGTGTTGACAGAGTAACTTTTTCTGACTGAAATAGATTGTAGTAAACTTAGGGTGAAATGCTGTCCTCCCTCACCTGTATGGTAAATCACATTTACTGCAAAGGTCACATGGCTGCATACAGACTAAACAGCAGATTCACTGCAGTGTGTGCAGCAGCCTTCATCTCATCTAAATCCAAAGAATGAGGGAAAGCTGGGTCTGTTGTAACTTTGCCTTCTGCCTTGATACAAGAGGCAAGGATATGTGCAGGTTACTTATGCAGGCCCTGGGTTTTCAAAGTCTGCATGAGTCCCTTGCTTTAGGAAACTTTTAAACTCATTGGACTTACTATGTTATATACAAAATCTGCTATTTTTGTAATGTCTTTCTCATTCTCACAACAATCTCCTCTGGTACTGTAGCAAGTTACTTAGAATCTTACAAGTCTTACGTACTTATTAAAAATGCTGGAATTTTGTCTTTCTATTTACATAAGAGAAGATCTAAACTTATATAAAAATATATTCCTCCTGCTTTACACACACATGATACCCAGAAAAGGTCTACTGGATACTTACTCTTGTGTTGTTTCTTTCAGCTTTCAGTTCTGAAATCTCCTCCTCTTTTTCAAGCAGCTGTTCCCTGCATGCATTCAATTCTTTTGTCAGTGCAGCAAATTCCTGGAGAATAAAATTATATCTGAAGTTACTCAAGATGTAAGCACTAGAATAATTAAATCCATATGCATTCTAGAGTTTGAGGATTTTAAAATCATCAACAAGATCTAAGATGCCATATGAAAGCATCAGGTTCCACCAAAACCATTTCAAGTTCTGGCCTATGGAATACAAAGTGTCTGTGGAGAACACTGATTTACGTTTACAAAAAAATTAAGGTTCAAGATGATGGCATCACTTTCCATACATAAACTACCAGAAGCACACCAGAAGAAGAATAAAACTGGCCTATTTCATAGCAACCAAGACACTAGATTTCATAATGAGGTTCAATTCAACATATCCACTAAGCAAGTTTTCTTGTCTCCATAAAGCAGCTGTTGCAATGTGGCATGGGAGAAAAAAATTAAGGTTAAGATCAACATTGTGAAAGAAAGATACTCTCATAATTTTTACTTGATATTTGAATTTTACTATTAAAATGTATTTGGGCATTATAGTGACAGTTTGTGACGAGCCACAGCAATATTCAAGTTTGTTAGTTTGGATTGAATTTCCTATGAAATAACATCATAAAGTGAGACTATATTTTAAGTTGCTTCCAATGGTAAGTTTTACATATGCAACTAACAGATTTGAGGAAAAAACAAACTTTTCAGTCATCAAAATTTCTATTAAAATGTCTTGATTTAACCACTGCTATGAGTCTTCAACAATGTATAAATATTTCTGTCAGTACAAAGGGCAGTCAGAGATTTGGTATTCATTTCAATTATGAAAGCATTTTACTCCATACATGTTTGCTTTTGACAGGGACTGTATATACTAAATTCTAGCAGTGAATTTTATCCATTACAGCAAAAAGATGCTGCACATCTCAGGGAAACGGTGAGTCAAAGGATGAAAAGCCCTTAAAATCTGTCATCATGTGTCAGAAAAAAAGATGCCCTGATCAACAGCATTGCCACTTAGCAAAGACAAAAACCTATTTTTAAATAAGTTAAATTTAGTTTGACCAAATTAGTCAGTGCTTAAGAGCTCCCACAAATAGCAGAGTTAAAATGAAGTTATTCCTAATTATCACCCTTCCCCAAAAGAAAGCACTTTAAGAAAAAAAAAACCAAAACATGCCCAGGTGGTTTATTTTATCAGCCAGTGGGATGCAGCTGAGACTAATCTACTTATTTAAGGCAAAAGCTAGCAGTGATCTCAAAAGGGCTTGGTTTGCTGCTTCCCCTTGAGTTCCTGAAAGCAGCTTTAATCTGAACTGACTTATTCTTCAAGAGAGTGGTAGGTATTCCTGTTTTAAGTATCTATCTAAGTACTTATTGGTATATAGTGTTATTAATAATATAGAATCATAGAATCATAGAATCATAGAATTAGCCGGGTTGGAAGGGACCTCAGAGATCATCAAGTCCAACCCTTGACCCACTGGAGCAGTTGCTAGACCATGGCACTGAGTGCCACATCCAGTCTTTTTTTAAATGTCTCCAGGGACGGAGAATCTACCACCTCACTGGGCAGTCCATTCCATAGCCTAATCACCCTCTCCGTGAAGAAATTCTTTCTAATATCTAATCTAAACCTCCCCTGGCGCAACTTAAGACTGTGTCCTCTTGTCTTGTTGGAGGTCATCCGTGAAAAGAGTCCAGCTCCCACCTCGCTACATCCTCCTTTCAGGTAGTTGTAGACAGCAATGAGGTCTCCCCTGAGCCTCCTCTTCTTCAGGCTGAACAGCCCCAGCTCTCTCAGCCTCTCCCCATAGGGCCTGTGCTCGAGTCCCTTCACCAGCCTGGTTGCCCTCCTTTGGACTTGTTCCAGGGCCTCTACATCCTTCTTAAACTGAGGGGCCCAGAACTGGACACAGTACTCGAGGTGTGGCCTCACCAGCGCTGAGTACAGGGGAAGAATCACCTCCCTGGACCTGCTGGTGACGCTGTTTCTGATACAGGCCAGGATGCCATTGGCCTTCTTGGCCACCTGGGCACACTGCTGGCTCATGTTCAGTTTCTTGTTAATGCAGACTCCCAGGTCCCTTTCTGCCTGGCTGCTCTCCAGCCACTCTGTGCCCAGCCTGTAGCGCTGCATGGGTTGTTGTGGCCAAAGTGCAGGACCCGGCACTTGGCCTTGTTGAACCTCATCCCGTTGGAATCGGCCCAGCTCTCCAGTCTGTCCAGGTCCCTCTGCAGAGCCCTCCTGCCTTCGAGTTGGTCTACACTTCCCCCCAGCTTGGTGTCATCTGCGAACTTGCTGATGATGGACTCAATCCCTTCGTCCAAGTCATCGATAAAGATATTAAACAGAACTGGTCCCAACACTGATCCCTGGGGGAATATATCTAAAAGTAATTTCAAGTGATATTCTGACAATGTGTAGCTTATTTTTTTTATTTTTATTTTTCAGCAGCTGGAACTGGATCTGCAGTAAACTTCCATGAAAATTGCATGATGGTTAAGAAAAGTGGTGTTCTGATATACTCAGTGGATTTTGTTTTAGAGATCAGCTATTGATCACATGAACCAGGTAGTGAGGTTTCGAGCTCAAAACACATCTGGTGACTTATAGTTCTGGTTCTTCTACAGTAAGTCAAAGCAAGTCTGATAAGATTCTTTTGTTGCTTTGCTTGGAAACAGAACAGGTATAAGTTTATCAAATTGTACATTCTTTGCTGTACTGAGGCAAGGCTGCTACCAGCACTACAGTCCTGATAGTTTAGTCAATACAACGTCAAATAACTAAGGAATAGAGTTCATACTATTCTGAGTTGGATGGGGCTTATTTAAAGGAAATTTTCTTTGGTCATCAGTTTAAGTTTTTCCTTGCTTAAAAAATGTACATCACCCAAAATTCTGCTCCAAGAGAATCTCATACGTAATGTAGTGTTCTCTCATCCTCAAAATACCTTCAGCTTACATTCATAATAACTGTTAGTATCCACTTCAGCCTGTGTCCAGTATTTCACACATTTTGACTTAAGTCAGTTATTATAGCACCTTTAAGCCTGTTAATTATTTAGTTGTTGCTCTTGGAAATTCCTCTGTGCCCTTGACATATCCATAACACTAGTATTTATAAGAAGTCACCTCCTTGTACCTTGGGTGGCCAACTTTCTTCATCTGAAGTACTAGACACTGCTCAGTCATCAAGAGCTTTGACTTCTCAGTTGTGAAGAACTTTGAGCAGAGTGACAGGAAGAGGTTTTTTTTCCTTGGTGTTTGAATCATAAGCCTTTTACATGAAAAGCCCTAAAGTAAACTTGAGTTTGCCCTAAAACTTCACAAATTAATGTTTCTGTCATATCTGTTTTGATGAATTGATAGCTAGAATAAAACCCCACAATAAGTTCCCTTTCAATTCAGGCTTCCAAAGCCACAAATAAAACTCAATTAAAATATATCCTCTTTGTCCAAGGTATCCATGAGATACAAGATATCCATACGATAGTGCTTCAGGAAATGTTTCTCTCCTTCAGGTTAGGTTAGAAGCAAAATGAAGACAATTTTTATTTTACCTAGTATGTAACAAATAATGTGAGGAGAACAACCTCTGCTCTTGCAATTCCCTCCAATATAAACAGGGGTCAAGGGAATACTGTCATCTGGAATTATTATTTGCAGCAGAAATCTTGCATGGTCAGTCATACTTTGGGAGCCCTGAAGGTAGTATCTGTTGCATAACTAATATGATTTGACAGGCACAACTGCACTCTTAAAGCTTATGTAGAAGTTCTGTGACTAGAGAGCTAATTAAAAACTAAATTGAATTATAAATATATTTTAAAAATTCAGTTGTTTGAACTGTTTTTATATTATACTATGACATCAGAATACTAACGAAGTTATCTTCTAACTAAACAACCTAAAAAAAAGAGTTTGTTTTTTTAACATCTGAATGAACATTCAGGCTAGGAGCCTATCTGCCATTCCTCTTTTTGTTTTAATATTTGGGCTATAACACTCAGTCTTACTGGAAAACAGCTGACTCATTTGCATCTCTTTTGTTTACCCCATGTTTATCTTTGAAGAGAGGGCAGGAGCCTTGAAAACAAATTCAACAGCAATTTGTAGCTGCTGAAAAGAGGGCTAGGCATTCCAAAGTAAAAAAAATAAAAATAAAATAATCAAGGACCTCCCCTGGTGAAGCAGCTGAGATGCAGTCAGAGCAGAGGCTGGAGGGAGAGTGGGAGGCCATGGGGACAGGCAGGCTGACAGTGCTGCCAGATGTGTTGGCAGCAGGACTGTGCAGTGGAGGCAGACCACAGCTCCCTTACCATTAAACCTGCCTCAAGGGGCTGGCTTACCAAATGCTGCCTTCCTTGCTTATTGTACCCAGGATAGGCCTGGGATGTTTATTTTTGATGACCTAATAAGCAGAAAGCATGTATAACAAGTCTCCAAGCTGATGGTATGCCACAGAAAACGTGAGACCTAGTTGCAACACTTAATTGTTCAGCCTGTTTATACAGTCCTGGACAGGGAGAATTGAAATGCAAATAAAAACAGGCTCTCAGCATCCCCACAAAAAAAGGCAACTGCTGAAAACAAGGATAAGTTTTGCAAGGAAAAAAAAAAAAATCCATAAAATTCAGTTGGAGAAACAGTGGAGGGATGAGGCTTAAAATCTCTTCCTCTATATTTTCTATCTTGGAACCACAGTTCGCTTCAGGAATGACTGAACCAATATTTGCATGGAGGAAGAATGGTTTTATTTTACATTCAACAGAAGCTATTTGCTTCCCTACACATTACATGGAATTCCTTCAACATAGGGCGTAGTACTACAGTTCCCTTAGAGTTTCAACCCCTTATTTAATAATAAATAACTAAATAATTATAACTTCTTTCTTTTCTTAGTATTAGAATGATGGAACCATAGAATCAATGAATGGTTTGGATTGGAAGGGACCTTAAAGGTCATTTAGTTCCAACCTCCCCTGCCAAGGACAGGGACACCTCCCACTAGGCCAGGTTTTTCAAAGTCCCATCCAACCTGCCCTTGAATATATCCAGGGAGGGGGCAGCCACAAATCCCCTGGGCGAGCTGTCATTGGAAATAATGTTGGAAATTCTCCAGACTTTTCAAATGACCAAGGATTTATTGTAGAAGTTTTTCTATTACCAGTACACAGATTTCTTATAGACTCCTAAAAACAAGACAAAAACCTACAAAATTTTGAAGGTAATTCACTACCTCCATACTGATAATCTTTGATTCTAGATTAAGTTGAATGCAAGATTTAAATGTATAGGTTTAGTGCCAGTCTTCTGAGATGTGTATTGTTGCATTTCTTTTCAAAATAAGATTTCACTTGCACACAACTTTAGATTTAAAAATCTGTACCCTGAAACATGGTATTCCATCAGGGTTCTGGTAAGAACAGGAAATCTGTTTAGGTCTCAGGACTAAAACTTTGTCTCTTTGTGCTTATAAAAATCATACTTTCAAAACTGTTCAGTAACCTCTGAATTAATCTCTTAAATGTATTATCAGATCAGTTTGCACTATGATGTTGTTTGCCTGGAGAATTTTCTATACTTTTCCACTAATAAATCAATAAAAATCAGTTCAGTCTCTCTTTTCCTCATTTTTATGCAGTAGGCTTTTTTTTTTTACCCCTTCATGAAAATTGGCCACTAGTACTGAATTAAATATGATGATGGTGGGCCACATTATGCCAAAACACTCAATTTTTAATTTTAACCAAGTGCTACTTTCTTTGACTCACTCTGTATTTTCAGAGACGGGGAATAAGGTGCTTTTCTTCAGATGTGACCTTAGTGGCTTTTAGATCATCACTAAACATGCTTCAAAGCATCAAGGAATTAACTGTGTTATTCTGGGTACTTTATTGGTCTGCAAAACATCTAAAATGCGGAAAATGTGATTAAATGTGACACTGTAAGAGTTTATTATTTACAGAGAAAAATGAAAAGGATGAGATTTCTGTTAGGTAAGAGACAGTGGACTTGTTACCCCATGCTTTCTGTATTTTTATTTTTCTCCAGAAAGGTAATATTGTACAGGAATTCTGAAATATGCAGTTACTCACACATAATACACACAGAGTCAGTGCTCCTTGAAAGAAATCAAGTTTTACTGAGTCTCAGAGCCAATGATAACATCTACAAGAATCAAGACTCAAAATATATTCACTACATATATGGACACATACTACATAATTGGACAAATGGAGAACTGCTGTATATCTTTTGATCAAGAAGGAATTCCTACTTTAAACACCTGGTTCAATCTACAGCAGATTTTGAACTAGGTAATGCAAATATTTACTTATTCATCCATCCCTTTCAGGGTAGAAGAAATCTCAAACTTGTGTAGCCTCTCCATGGATATCCTAGCATTGTGCATGAATTGTTACCATTATTGACTTGTTCCAAGTTAATGCAGATATAATTCTTTTTTTTTCCCTGAGGAAAACCAAAATCCCCAAAATTCTCTTTCAGTATCTTAAACCCAAACCAGATTTTCTTCTAGATTACACTCATAAGGACTACTAGACAACTTAGTGTTATACTAGATAAAATGTATGTACGTGATTAAGGCTTTTGAACATTCATACTGAATGAATTTAGATATGCATTTAGCTTTGCAGCATATGTAACCTCATTTTTCTATAAATGTTATCTGAATTCAACCACTGTATCATGTTACATGATTTTTTTTAGAAGTACAAGAGTGCCAAAAGTGCTCAAAATATATTACAAGTCAGCCCAAAAGAAACTAAATGGTAAATGTTTAAATGTTAGTTGACATTATAGTACTCCTAGATAAGTTTAAAGATAATGTGAAGAATGTACCCCTCTCAGGAACTGTGATATATTCTGGCTAATTTTCCTGCTATAGTACCCACTTGCTACAGAAAGGATAATTCCTACAGACTTTAGAAGCCAAAGCAAATCTCCCCAACAACATGAGTATTATGACAGTGCTCAATTTTTGGCAATGATTTCTCACACAGGATACCTTCATAAAGAAATCTGGCACTACTTACAGAAGGCAATGAATCTGCTATGATAGTTTCACTTGAAACCAAGGCAATAATCACATGAATGTAATTCACATGGCTTTAGAATCACTGCTAAAAAGTAGTACAACAAATAATGACCCATTTCTCTAAATAATACCAAGCACAAGCCCATGTTCCATTACTTCTCAAACTATCTTGCAAAAAGTGTAATGTAATGTGAAAATGTAAATTTTACATGACACCAGCTAAAAATTTTGTAGGTGACATTACTGGTTTTTTTCACAGTCAAATTGTTCTTTGATGGAAAACTGCTGAACACTCCCTCTATTTTAAAATGATTTAGATTTGGTGCTCTCTGTTACCTGTTGTATAGTGATCAGTAATATTTATGCTTCCTGGAATACATGTCAGCCCCATGGATACTGGTCTTTTAAAACAAAGCTGGGTTTCACACTTACAGTAATAATAAGACAGAAGGATAAGGGGGAAAGGCTATGATAAAACTGACAACAGATTTCTACTTTTTATCTAAAATTTCCTGTGTTCTGTGAGACTCTTCAGGCTATCACAGCAAGTAGAAGTCCACAAAAGCTTTTAAAAAAATCTCAAGTGCAAGGCACTAAATGCTAAAAATTCCATGTTCCTTCTTTCTCACCAGTATCAAGCTATAAAGCTGGAGGCTTCAAAGAACTTGGCAGCCTCCATCCATAAAAAAAGTAAATGTTAAAGATTATAAAAATATAGCCTAGGTTTTATTTTTTTATTATTATTATGTAGCAAAACCAGTTATGCAAAACTAGATTCACTGTCCTATACTTATGAACAAGAATGAAATTAAAGTGGTATTAAAGTGGTGTTTGTTTCTTTTTTCCCCTTTAAAAAAGAAAAAATAAAATTGCAAATTTGAAGTCTCTTGCTTTGCAGTTCATGTTACCTAGATTGGTCCATTTGGAATAGATACCCCAGTGGAGGACAATATACTCTGTAACTTTGAAAATAACAACTATAATGCCTTCAGCGCTTTGCTCCCAGCTGATGGGAATATTGAGGTACAGAGGGTTTATAACCAAATTAAGCAGATGTTGGATTATTACTGAAACACTATGGGATAAAACATCACTCATAAACATGTGCAAACATCATAAAGCTGAATTCTGCATTGAGGTGGGTAACTTTTAAAGAGCACACGATCGTATAGAAAATGTAGGGTGACACTGCAGACCGGTTTACTTTTTGTTTTTTTTTTAATTAGGCATATTTCAGAATGTTCTACTATACATAGTGTACTCTGTTTTGTAGAAGTATTACTCATGGAAGACACTATGGCAGAACATTTTTTAGAAGTGGGATGAAAGTGTTGCTAGATAGGGCTGTAATGATTTTCCTTCAAATCACACTACTGAACTAAGGAAGTGAATCAGCTACATCACAAGAGAAACTGCACCATCGTATTTTCTGCATTTAATAATGCCCTTTTTTTGCAGATAATCATATTTGATTCTTCTAAAAGGTATGTTATTCAAGGTATGTTATAATTTTCAAATGTCTCTAACATAAAAGGTATTCATATCAATATGTCTTAAATGATTGTGCTGATTACAAATTACTACTCAATAGTTAGAAATTTATCATTTATCAGAGAGAGATAATTATTTAAAGAGAACAAAACATAGTTCAAAATGGCAGACTGTGAGTAACTTTTAAAAACGTATTATGGAAAATTGGATTTATTATATTCTAATTCATCAGAGGTATATTTCCCTGGATGTTTAAGTATGTGAAATGATCACAGATCAGTAGCATTAGTGAAGAATAAATGGCTATATGGAATAACAAGACTACAGCCTCTCATTGCCAGCACATTACTTTCTGTGTATTACCCTAAATTTATTTTTTATAACACCTTGGATAACATGCAAATTATCTAAGTGCTTTACAGACTGTACAATGGCTTCAGCACATACACACATATATACATCTCTCATTAAAAGGCAGAGTGAGGTCAGTACATGGCTCTGAGAAACAACCTAAAATAAATCCTGACAAAAAGGCTTTATGAAGGGTGGCTGGAAGAAGCAATGCATATTTATCAGTAAACTGAATAAGCTTTCTTTGTCTTACAATGTTGGAAAGGAACGTGCAGTTTATTTTGGTGTCAATTCCAGTTTACAAGCCCTGGCTGATTTTTAGCATGCCTGACTCACTTTTCAAACTTTTTACTTCTCTAGCTTCAACTTTCTCTGCTCTGCATCTTGGTTTATTCCAGGCAAAATACAGTGTGACTTTTCCTTCCTCCTCATTTTGGGGAACACATCCTGTTCTGACACTTCTCTTTTTTCCTCCTTCCTTAGCATTGTCTCTGGGTAAATTCCCATGATCACTCATTTAGTTATTAAGAACAGGTCAACAAGACTGCTGGTTTGATTCATACTGCTTCCACAGTAAAATAATATTTTTTCCCTCCCAGAATTTCAAATAGGATAGTAAATAACTTATAACTTAATATTTTAAAGACAGTTAAAAGATTAAAAATGATTTTTTTTTCATTTTATAAAATCAAGTGGAAAATATGATCTCTTGACTGTTTTCAACTGTTTCCCACTTTCTCTGAATTTTCTAAGTGTGTAAAATTTTAGAGGACAGAGAAAGTGGAAAAATGCTTAATTCCTTTATTTGACTAAAATTCCACTAACTTCAGAATATTACAAATATTCTGTTCTAGAAAAAACCCATGAAGTTTAAAAGTTGAGTTTTTATCAAAGAACTTGGTCAAGTTAAAACCAAAATCATGTATTAACTGCCCTCATCCATCAACTGATCTCTTAACATAAACTGTATTTGATATAATTTTTTTTTTTTTTCATGGCAAGAATAGGTGCTAACGGATGCTTGAGTATGCAAATATTATATGTTCTTGGTTGGATTTCTCTCACTGAATCTGAAAGGCATGTTGTATTAAAATCTATATCCAAGCTGCTCACCTAAGACCAGCAAAGAGGAATAAAAGTATTTTTAGGATATGATTGACCCAACATGCTATGTCTCTTTTAGGTTGAAAAGAATGGCAATTTTGAATTCCTTATTTTTCTACATAGGGATTCTATAAAGGCAGTTGGGTAAATTACCTTTTCGGCTCTATAGATGACTCATTCTTCTTTGCCTAAATAAAGATTCTTCTTCAGCCTAAATGAAGATTTTTTTTTAGAGAAGTAAATAAAATTTTCAACTTTATATACAACTTTATATATCAGGGATCACTTTGCACTTGGTGTCACTGCTGGCAATCACCACCCCCCTCCCCCAGAATTAAATTTTAGGAGTACAAAATATAAATTGGTAGTAATTATAAACTCTGCTCTAGTAAGACCTCACCTGGAGTACTGCATCCACCTCTGGAGCCTGCAATACAGGAAGGGCATGGACCTGATGGAGTGGTCCTTCTCTGGACCCTCTCCAGCCTCTCTGCATTATTTTTGTACAGCAGGGACCAAAACTGGATGCAACTCACCAGGTGCAGTCTGACAAGCACCAAGTAGAGTGGGATGATGACTTCAATATAGAGCTGGATATAAAGGAATTGTTGTATATAAAGGACACACTTTCAGTCACAATTCAGACAACTATCTGTGAGGGTTTATAGACTTTTCTCAGAATATTAAGAGAGTATAAATGACATTTGGAAGATATTTCCATTTTTTGTGTCCATGAAAATGACTCTTTATATACAGTTTCATTACTGTGAATTCTACTTTACTTCCTATTGGTGGGTCCTTTAATTTTCATGACTATACTATATATTGACTTCTATAATGAAATTGCATTTGCACATGGCAATTTCTTGGTTTCTCTGCTGGAGCTAATTTATGCCATGGATTTCACTAATTTGATTTCTGTTTGATAGGAAAAGTAAGATATAAGTGGTTTGTGTGTAGAAATTGACCCTTACACTGAAAACAAATGACTTTTTCTTATGTTGACTTTATCTCTTTCCAGTTGTCTATAAACAGTTAACCTACCCACAAAATACCTCAAGTAGGAATCCCAATTTCATTCTTCCTGGAGAACTTAGAACATTTTGGTTCTTATACTCCATAGAAGTAACATCAAGATTTTATCAAACTTTGGTTTATACACTGAGTCTGCTAACAGTAATCTTTCATTGGGTCTATAGTATTACTATAGATAAAAACTTCAGTAGCAAGAATGGGATAATGAGTTGCAGATGTTATTCATCAAGCCATATGATGAACTGGTAATTACTTCCATGGAGGTTGTCCTTAGGAAAAATATACTATGTTCCAACAGATGCTAAACCCCCAAATTAAGAAATGGCATCTTCTATATCAGAAGTCTCACAACCCGCAAGGATTTGATGTCTCAGATATTAAGATGAGGGAATAAGAATAAAAGGTTTTTTTGTTTTGTTTTTTTTTTTCTCTCTAAAGAAAACAGTTTATAAAGCCTGGTAGTTAATAGTGAGAATAATAAAAACATTTATTATCCTAAGGGATTTTATTTATTTTGAGTCAGCTAATGTAATAGAAAAAGTCTTGTTGACTTAGGAACACTAAATCAGAAATTTGATGAAAGGATATTTTCACTGATGTTCTGTAATATGCTGCATTCATGAAAGGAGCACAAAATTTTAATTACATCTTCTGTACATAGTGTACTCTAGGGTATGAGAAGTAGGTTCAATATAAAAGAAAAAATATTGCATATCAATAGCTCTGCAGAGCTCTGCTCACTGCATTCAATAACTAAAAAATTCACCTCATTAGCTAAAATTTTTTGAGCTGCCACTGGACAGGGGGCCCAGAGGCTGATTCTGCTGAGAGTCCAGGCAATTCACACCTCTCAATCTACAATTTGTTATTTAGTCCTTCAGGCATGCGTGGTGCCTGTGGAATGCATGACGACCAGCAGGACAGTGCTCCAAAACTGTGACCTAGTCCAGACTTCTAAAAAGTGCTGTAGTATCTGCTCTGATGACAAATGCATGCATATTCCAGAGTTTTGTTGCACACCTTGCCAGAACTATTAATGTATGCATATGATCACCTTACATAACCATTACACAATATATGAACTAGAGTAAAGTTCTGTTTATTCAGGTATATAACTTACATGACTCCACCTAGCACTATGCAGATTTCTCCATAAAAAGGAAAATTCAGAAGTGTGTGCCACAGAAAGGGTTGCTACCCAATCTTCATACACACACTTCAGAAGCTGTTGGACTCATTTGAAGTGTATCTGTCACTTTGAAAACTAAATCAGATGTGCTTATCCAGATCCAGTGCTCTAAATGAAAGTTGCACTTCAAACAAGCAGAATTGCCTTTGAGGTGCTCTGGAGCTACAGTTTTTCTTTGAAGTTCATTATCCTACTTCATTACTACCATTCAAAGTTAGATCTGTCTCTTCTTACTACATTGTGTCTCCAGAAAACTAAAAAAACATTATCATAAAAAAAGATTATCATGGTCAGGACAGAGTATACATGAAAGTTTTGAGCTCTTCTATTCAGGAAACCTCATTTAGAATTATGGCTATCACTACAAGACCTGGAAGAGTCATATGATGGTGTGTTTTATTGATGGTAGTGTTTTATTGAAATAAATGCACAATCATAAATGCATACATACAGATTGTCAAATACTTTCCCCAGATAGATATGGTTACACCTCATAAACCACTAGACTCAGACTATAACTTAGCCCTTCTTTATCACTCTGCATTTATAGTAACTCACATCAAGAGAAAGGGAAACATGACTTTAATAATACTAATTCTCAGAAACACTGGTGTATTTGCAACATAAACAAACATACTCATACCTCCTCTGTGAAACAGAATGAATACAGTCTCATTCCCACATGCCCATAGATATAACTCTCAGATTCACTGCACAGAAATACTTCACAAAGTTCTTATATTTTACTGTATAATAATCAGTTTATGATTTGTATTTCTCCAAGATGTGCTAATCCCCAAGCTTCAGAAACTGAAAAAAAAACCCAGCAATTCAAAACAACCCCCCCAATCAAGCCACTGTGTAAAAATGTGTGTTACATACATATTTTCCCTGGGATATATTCATTTACAGTATATATCCAGAAAGAGGATCATTCTAAAAATTACAAGTAAACATCCACACCAGAAATCCAACAGAAGTTGGATACTTATTTCAGATCATGCTCATAATTGTCAGCTGAGTTGAAATGATTCAGTAATGTAACCTCATAAATCTTCCCAAAGTTGTTTGCATAACTATGTATTATCAGGTAATTTTGCTAAATGAGGTAACATTCTATCTTTGCTAAATTAGCTGTTTATATTTCTTATGACAACCACAAGACAGCAACCACAATATAAAATGAGATATGCTGAAGCTCAGGGTGCTGTAGCAGTTCAGAATGCTTCAAAACCTTACGGCTATATTCTCTATTTGCCTTAGTACCCTCTTTCTGAAGCCTTTGGAATTGAGCTGAATAACAACAGTGGAGAAACTTTGAAGGATTTAGCTCCCAAAATTTCAGTCCCTAGACCAAGCCTATGAATGCTTTGAAGCCAATTTATAAATGAAAAGCTTAACTTAAGAGGAAAATTTTGATTATAGCCACAGTTAGAGCCCATGAGCTTTCAGGTGACTGTCATTCAGGTACTCCTTTTTCCATCTCTAGCCAGGTTTACATACTCTGGTACTTTTCCCAGCCAGCTAGCAGTGTGTGAGATCATAGAGTTATAAAATGGTTTTGGGCTAGAAGGACCTTGAAAATCATCTACTTCCAACTCCCCTGCCATGGGCAGGGACACCTCCCACTCGGCCAGCTTGCTCAAAGCCTCATCCAACCTGGATTTGAACACCTCCAGGGATGTGGCATCCAGAACCTCCTGGGGCAACCTGTTCCAGTGTACCACCACCACCCTCACACTAAAGAATTTTTTCTTAATGTTTAACCTAAAGCCACTCTCTTCCAGTTTAAAACCATTGCCCCTTGTCCTATGATTCGATGCCCTTATAAGAAGTCCCTCTCCAGTTTTCTGGAGTCCCCCAGCAGGTACTGTAAGGCTGCTCTAAAGGCTCCCTGAAGCCTTCTCTTCTCCAGGCTGAACAACCTCATCTGTTTCAGCCTGTCTTCAGAGAAGTCCTTCAGCCCTCAGATCATCTTCATGGCTCTTCTCTGGACCCACTCCTCTATGTCCTTCTTGTGCTGGGAGCTCTAGAAGTGGATACAGTACTTCAGGTGAGTTCTCATAAGAGTGGAGCACAGGGGGAGAATCTTGACCTCTCTTGACCAGCTGGATATGTCTTTTGATGCAGCCCAGGATACAGTTGGCTTTCTTGGCTGCAAGGGCACATTGTCTTTGGGTTGCAATAGCACATCAAGCCACAAAATGAGTCTAAATGCCACAAATCAGATTTAGATTGTAATATTTAAGTATTGCCAAAGTATCCATGACAGTAGCCTTGATTTAAACTCTGCGCTTGCCCTGATAAACTGGTAAGAGGTTATTAGTAATTAACTTGCTCAAACAGCTTAATCTGTCAGGTTTCTGAGTGTGGATTATGCATTATTTGATGGGCAACAGGACAAAAGGTGGAGATAAATCTGTAAATAATTATCTAGAAGTATTTGTTACATATAGCATGAAGCTAATAAATGTAAATTAAGTGACTTTACATGTGACTTTAAGTGACTAAGTAAAGGGACTTCTCTTTACTCATCAACCACTTGGTGTATCTACAAAAATGTCATGATATGAGAAAGTTGAGAAAAAAAAGATAATTACAGTCAAGAGGATATTAAAATTCAATGAAAAGTTGAATCTCCAGCAGACTGTGCTTGCTTAAAGTTTATAAACAGTTGCTTGTTTGTATAAATTAACAACAATACTCTGTATTAAACAGCTTATGTCAAACATTTATCTTTTAATTCCTTTGTAAAAGGGGAAATATTCTTATAATTGTAGATAAATACTTCAATCAAGAGAAACTGAATTTGGTACTTTTTGCTACTAAAAAAGAAGTTAATAAGTTGATGCTACAACATTGTATCAAGCCACTCAGTTATGAAAACTAATTTCCCAGTCAAGATTTTTCTATACAGAAAGAACAGGAATCCTGCAGAAAATGATATACATCACTAGTTTCTAATTCTGTAGGGAATGTATGTGCTCTGTTACTTGTGAAAAAAGCAGTGGGACTCAATTTAATGAGGCAAAGATTAATAATTACATTAATCTCTATTACAGATTGCAAACTTTGATTTAGAGCTATGCAATCCTCTCCAATGCCACGACAGTTAACATACACAGAATGGTAATGGGAATTCTGTTCATTACATGATTTCACTGGATAATGCATTGCTATATTGTGCTCGCCTTGTGATTTCAGAATATTGCTGTTTCACTTTTCTTAATCAAAATACCAGGTGATGTCAAATATCTTTTAAAAAGAAAATTCAGTATTAATCATTAAACCTTTCTCATATGGAATATCTAAACCAACCTGGATAGAGAGTATTGGGCTCCGATATTATGGAAACTCAGCAGTAGCCCTCAGATTTCTTCTCTTCTTTAGAAACATTTTGGAGATGTATGGGGAATGTTTATGTTGAAGCTCTACTAAAACGACAGACAGTGGGACTGCACAGTAGATACAATCAGAGTTTCAAAGAATCTGAAGAAAACTATAGCTCTGAGGGACTGCAAAATGTTTCCAGAAGTCTCGACTGCATTGGCAAAGCTCTTAGGAGAAATAACAGATGAATGATTCAGACTCAAAAGCTTTTTCCATGAATTGAATTTCTGTTGAGTTGAAATAAGTTTCTATGGTAGCAGTAATGTCATAAATTATTCCCCATGGCTTAAAAGTACCAGGAAGTAATGCCTCTAGCACCTAGTGCACTATTTTCAATCAAGAAAAAAAAAATCATGCTGAGCTGAGAGATGTGCCCCAACAGCCACACCATCTGCCAGATCTTTTCACCCGGTAAGGCCAACCGTGTCAGAAAATTAGCCCCTTGAAGTAAATCTTGCTAAACCAGGTCCCAAGAATGCCTTAATATGTTGGGAAATTTTAATTCCAAAAGGTAATCTGCAACCTGATTCCTAAATCCAGTGGCTGGATTCCTCCTGCAACGATGTAGTTATTGATTTATATAGTTAGATTCCTCTATCCTGACTTCTGACCTAAGATGTCTCTCTCAAAATTCAGTTGTGCTTAGAAACCTTAACCATTAAATTTATTTTGAAGGGACAAGAACTAGACTATGAAAAGTTGACAAAGCAAGCCGGTGCTTTTATGGTAATTTGAAAACATCAAGAAACCCAAATATGTCATCCCATGCATACACAGCTTTGGAAATTTTTATGACCAGCAGTAAAATAATTGGAAACATTTTCTTCATAAGTTAAATAAATTAAATATATTGGAATACATTGGCTGATCTAGGTGAAAGTGTTGTAACTTTCCCTTCAGTCCTAATGCTATAATCTATTTCATACTAAATCCTCTTCATGAGTTTGCCTTGTAACTCCTGCCTCCAGGCATAGTATTTTATCATAGTGTGTAGTATGAAAGCAGAACAGAGATGGTTTCTTTCTAAAGGAAATCACAATCTAAGTATAAAAGGAGAGACAGTAAATTGCAAGGGACAAGTCAGAGACAGTGTGGCAACTTTGAAGCCAACAATTATTGGCTTCAGCTACATACTGCATATGTATGCAAGTAATTTTCTTGATAAATCAACAGAAATCAGAGAGAAAGACATCACAGCCACCTTGGCTGTCAAACAAAGAGCAATCCCAGGAGAGAGCTGAATTGCATGCTTTCATACAGAAGAATCTAGGGCTTGATGGGACTGTATTGTGTGTGCTCTCCATCAGGGCATTTAATTGCTAACTCTTCCTTTATAGAGTTGTGGGCCAGCAACACGGACCACGCTACTTTTTGACACAGATTGCTTTTCAGTGGGAGCTCTCATTTCCATTCTCTTTCTCAGCTTTATGAGAAAGATAACACCGTGAGTTTAAAAACAGGAAATACATCCCTCCTTCTCCTAACAGTTGCCTTTTCAGCATTAAAAAGCACATTAAATTAAATCACTGAACTGTTGAACATCGATATTACATAGTAAGTAGCATGATCATGACTAATACTGATGTTCTGTGAACCAATTGTTGACTCTAATTTTGTGGCCGTCCTTTTACACTTTCATTATACAGTTTAGGCATACATATTAATAAAAAATCAAAGATTTCCACAAAGGTGTAAAACCCCATTTTTTAAACTTTGGCTAAACACAGATTGTGACTGTTATCCTTACTTTGTATATTAATTATATATGTTATATAATATACACTTAAAATGTGTTAGAAGAGTCAATCAAAAAGTTCATTGTCATAATTTGTAAAAAAATTAGTATGTCCATAAGTTAATGTAAGATTAAGCTTTCATAGTTATTACAATTTTTGAATAATCTGATTTTGAGACTTCAAATTATTTTAAGTTAATTCAAACAATTTCAACCTTCTGGACACTGACCATAAAAGTATGTTCTGTACATATTAAGATATTATAATATTATAATGAAAAAGCATATGATTGGCTTATGAAGTAATATTCCGTGCCATCGACTATTTCAATATAAAAGGAAGAAAAAACTTTAAGTGGCTGCTGTTGGGAATTAAAACCCCATAAAACCAGAGAATTTTAAAATTTTATTACTAAGTTTAACTGAAGGCTTCTTTGAGATCTAAACATAAAAATAAACTGACTATGAGTGGATTTCTTTTTCGTAGGTCCTGGTCCTAACTCATCAGACTGATGTGTCTACCTTAAAACTATCCTCACTCACTCATTCACAGTAGAACCTCAGTACAACTTTCCAAACCTGAAGGGCAGAAAAAGTGAAAACTAGAAATATTTGAACCTATTTTCAGAAACACTAGGAGTGACATGGACTGCTCTTTGGGGAGACTTTATATTTTAAAAGATTCAAAATTATCATAATTTTTGAGCAATGTTCTTTCTGAGAATAATTTACTATTTAAACTCTCAGGAGTAAATCAACATCCTCAGTAGCTATAAAAATTTACATGTAAGCAAAGCAAGAAAGAGAAGTATTACTTGTTGCAGAAAAGTAAGTCTGTAATTAGATCAAGTAGCACATAATCAGAGGGGAAATCTTACTAAAATTAGAGCTTAAGATGTTTAATTGGATAGTTCAATTTAATTGAAATATCAGCATAGAAATACACATTATTTAAAACAAAAAAAACATGATTATGACTGTGAAACTGCTAGATATCCTAAGTAATCTAAGTCCTAGTCTCAGATGACAGTCAGTGAGAATTTTATCAGACTTTCATAGTGATTGGCATGTATCCATGCCTTGAATAGATGAAAAATAACTTTACATTGTAATGCTAGCAACATTACAGACCTTGATAGCCATGTGGCAAAGACAGATAAATAAAAATTTAAAAGGATTTTCTAAATCCATTTACATTCATATTTGCTAACAAGCACAATACTCATCTTCCAAGGACACTTTCTTGCAACGCTTCATTGTTCAGGGACAGTTTTGACCTTTGCCAGCTTTGTATTTGGTAGTGCTTTTTGTAAGCCAAAATTTGGCCAGTAAAAATACTGGGATGTAACCTTTGTTTTGACTCCTGATGGCTCCTTGAAACAGATTAAAACTGAGATTATGCTACTAGAAGTGGAGGATGTCTGAGCCTTCATCAAAGAGCCAAGCTCTCCTTCCCACCCTATTCACTCAGCATAAAAATTGTTCAGGAAAGTCTCAGCAGTAACATTTGGACCAGAGTGGGAGAGTAAAACAAAGGAGTGGATAGAAATCTTTTATACTTGAAAAAGAATTTGACCTCTGGACTTTAGCAAATTACTTCTGAATCATTTACAGGTGGTGGCTCTTCTGTATCTGCTTTCTAAGACAAACACAAATTCCATATGAGTAATACGTGAAAGCATCTGGGAGCATTACTGTTATTTAGAAAAATTTTTTTCCTATGCATTATATCTCTATTATGGAATAATTTCCTCCCACCTAGTTTCTGGTAAGCACTAGGATTTTTCTCAGTAATAATACAGAGGCAGAATGTTACCTAATCAATTGAAATCTGCTCTTCTCCTCAAAAAACACCTTTACCCGCATAGATCTCCTTTAAAAGTTAAGCAAGACAGTTCTTTCCAAATCTAAATCTTCCTTTTGTGGCTTGCAAACCTCCTTTAAAAAAAGAGAAAACCAATTAGGAAGTCTAGAAGAAAACGTAAAAGGCTAGGTAAGTGTTTCTGCTCTGTTCCTGAAGGCACATGGATGCTGGTATGAGATATGACAGGAGCTAAAGCAGGAGAAAACTGCTGGTGATGGACTTGTTTCCTTGTGGATGGTGCCTCCTAGAAGGGTATGAAACTGGATGTTTCCATCTCACATATTAGATGGGCATGGACAGTGCTCATCCCTGTTCACAGATGTGCATTTGTGAGGTGTAGTCTGAGCACAGCTACACAAATGTCCCGGGCGCTGGCAGCGGGGGCTCTGTGAGGAGAGGCTGAAGCTGCTCTCTGCCCGTCAGAGATGGTTCCAGCCTGCTCCAAATGACCAACCACAGGGCACAGCTGAGCCTCTCAGACAAGATGTCATTGTCTTTGGAAAATAGATTTAGGAAACGGTAAAAAAATGCCACACAAGCAAAGGAGGCTGGCAAGAAAAAGGGAGTCAGAGACCACAGTGTGGACACCAAGGTCAGAGAAGGAAGAGAAGGAGGTGCTCCAGGCACTGGATCAGATATCTACACCGCAGCCCGTGGAGGACCTCATAGCACAACAAATTGTGAGGAAGAAGGAGGAGCAGAGAGGAGCTGCTGGGATTCACCCCAACCTCCATTCCCCATTCCTCTGTGTCACTTGGGGTGGAGGTCTTGGAGAAGTTAGGAGGTTCTGAAGTGAAGCTGAATCTAGGAAAATGTGGGGTTATGTGGGAGGTGTTTCTTAATTTTTTTGTCTTTGTTTCTCACGATTCTAATCTATCTTGATTCGCAAGAAAATTAATATCCCCCAAGTCAAGTCTGGTTTTCCTGACTGGTTTGTGATCTCCCCATCTTTATCTCAACCGATGAGCTTTACCATCATATTTACTCTCTCTGTCCTGTTGAAGAGGTGGAGTGAGGGAGAAGCTGGGTGTGCATCTGGTTGCTTGCCAAGGTCAACCCAAAACATTAATTAAATCTCTGTGTCCATCAGTAAGTATATATACACACATAAAATAATATTAAAAGGGTGTGGAACGATTTAAGTATAATCTGAGAACTGTTCTTTGCAAATACCTTGATAGCACTGCTACAGGTCCTAATTCCTGATTTCCATTTTGCAATTTTCAGTTTCCTGAGTGAAATCAATGCATTGGGCTTGTGACAGTCCAAATATCACGGAAAGGTGTTGGGAGTGTTTGCAAGGCTATGCTGAGACACCAATACTGTGCACATAACAGCATTGCCATTTGAGGACCAGGACACCGTGCTGTTGCTAACAGTGGTTCATCTCTCCAGTTGCACCACGTTGCTGATATCCCTTTCTACCTTAGGATTTATCACACTTGGCAGAGCTGGCCAGTCACTAGGTCTGCCTGTAACAAAGTCTGGAGCAGAGGCAGAAATGTTGAGCTGCATTGTGGTATTTCCTGGCCCCATGTGCAGGGAAACAGGAGATGTGAGGGCCAAAAGATTGGTGTCATGATCAAAACACAGGGCTGCATAGTCACACAGTGAAATTGCTATTCTGTTTGCAAGTTGATCTGTTAATGAAGACTTTGAACTTCAGAGTTTGATAAAAACTTGAGAAAGGAAAGCTCACTACAAAATTTTTTCCTTCCGTGGACAAAAATAAGACACCCATGTGCCAAGAAGGTCTGACATTTGGAAGTGTCACAAAATGGGTTTGTAGCTTCATGAGGTAGGTCACTATTCAATAAACCCCTATAAATCCTCTGAAGGCTGAAAAGGAGCTGAAGGAGTTGAGCTGAAAGTTCAGGGAGCTTTTGTAGCAATCTGAGAAAGGCTGAAGGTTGCAATTATATAATCTGACTTTTTGTTCCTATCTGCAGCACTTCTGGTTAATTTTTTCCTCTCAATCACAGTGATGTTCACAGAATAGAAAAAAATATTTCTGCTTAAGTTTACCTGAGAATAAAGACACTTGGCTTAAACTTAAGGAAAAAAACATGCTCAGCATATTCATATAAGCAAAATTATGAAAATAAGCAGGATTTAATCTTTGATAGAAAAAGTATCCAGAAAGCAAAGAAAGTTCAGTTTCATTTATCTGGGAAAAAATTAATACACTGCTATTGTAAGGCATCTGTATTTTACCAAAGCTTTCTCACTCTCATTACAGTAGTGCTTCAAAAACAGCTTTTAAAGCAGTATAAAGAACTCAGATTGCTGATGAATGAAACCAAGCAGCTTTATAAAATGGTGCATAACAGCCAAATTTACAGAATCACAGAATGCTACGGGTTGTAAGGGACCTTGAAAAATCATTGAGTCCAACGCCCTTGCCAGGACAGGATCACCTATAGAAGGTGACAGAGGAACACATCCAGGTGGGTTTTGAATGTCTCCAGAGAAGGAAACTCCACAACCTCTCTGTTCAGTGCTCTGTCACCTTCACAGTGAAAAAGCTCTTTCTAAAGTTTACACAGAACCTCCTGTGCTCCAGCTTGCACCCATCACCCCTTGTCCTATGAGTGAACATCACTGAGAAGGGTCTGGCTCCATCCTCCTGACACTCGTCCCTTCTATATTTATAAATATTAATAAGGTTGCCCCCCAGACTCCTACAAGCTAAAGAGACCCAAGTCCCTCAGCCTTTCCTCATAAGGGAGATGTTCCACTCCCCCCATCACCTTTGTGGTTCTGTGCTGGTCTCTTTGAAGCAGCTCCAGGTCCTTCTTAAACTGAGGGGCCCAGAACTGGACACAATATTCCAGATGCAGCCTCACCAGGGCGTAGTAGAGGGAGAGGAGAACCTCTCAACCTACTAACTACACCCCAGGATGCCATTGGCTTTCTTGGCCACAAGGGCACATTGTTGGCTCATGGTCATCCTTCCATCCACCAGCACCTCCTGACTCCTTTCCCCTATGCTGCTCTCCAACAGCTCAGTCCCCAACCTATACTGGTACCTGGGGTTGTTCTTTCACAGATGTGAGACTTTAACCCTTCCCTTGTTGAATTTCATTAAATTTCTCCCTGCCCCACTCTCCGGTGTGTCCAGGTCCCTCTGATTGTCAGCACAGCCTTCTGGGGTGTCAGTCACCCCTCTGAGTTCTGTGTCATCAGCAAACTTGCCAAGGGCACACTCCACTGTCTCATTCAGGTCATTGATGAATATATTGAATAGTACTGGTCCCAGTACAGACCCCTGAGAGATTTTCTTCCAAGAGTGCCTCCCTCACCCTCCAATACACGTGTCAAGCTCAGGCACCCCCTGCAGCCCTGCTCCTGGTCACCTACACATTTGCTGTCTCTCTCCTCATTGTCTATATTTTAGTATAAAATATAAGCAAATTGCTCTTTTCCTGCAGAACTACTGCAGCAGGTACCTATATATGTATGATCTGCATCTTTTCTAAAATAATAAAAAACACTGGTTTTTCACAAGTTTGCACGCATTTAACTATATAATAGTAAAAATGTCTACCCAAACAGAACAGCCTGAATCACATATTCTGAAATGTAAAAAACTCTGCATTTTCAAGTAATTACCCTCAAACTTGTGATGAGCTCTGTGAAGAATTCCTGAAGTTATGTACCCCTTTAGAAAGAAAGAATGTCTCTATGAAAGAGTAGTGGAATAGCTGATGGTACAATAGAAAAATTCATTGGCTTTGGACTTGATTAAAATTAAATATTTAGTTTTGCTTGCAGTTCTATGCAGAGAAGTGTGCTCTAATTTATTACATAGACTAATTTTGTTTTTTTAAAAAACACTTAAGTCCTGTTCTCTCAAATGAAGAAAACACAGTAGGTTAAATATGGACTACAGTTTTCTTCTGTATTTTGCCACTTATGGTTTTACTGTGGACGTTGATGATCTCAAAAAAAAAGAGTATTTATAATGTCATTTTGCAGAAGCTCAAGATCATGCAATCACAGCAACTGGATTTGCATACCAAGTATCCTGTCTTTGTTCTGACCATTAGCTTGCAGTTTTTCCAGCCATCAAGTAATGGCTTTGAGACAGGTTACGATGGACTTTTTCTGTCAAAATGATTATATGCATCAGTACTGTCCATCCAAGCATATTAGAATGCATGTATACTTTGAGTACATCTACAGAAATTACTTCCTATCAAGAAATAGTATTTTCAAAGTACACAGCAACTGTAGTGGTTGTTTAAAGAATAATCTATCAGAATAATACATATATAGATAGATACAGTCAAGATTTGGGATATCTTGCATGAAAGGTATGAAACCTAGCAGTTAAGTGCTTCCTATTATCTCACCAAACAATTTGTAAGAAAAGGGAAAAAAACTGCAATGGTGTATCATTATTTTAAATAACATTGATTTCTTTGTTCAGCTGCCATCAAGTAAACAATTTAAAATAATAATAAAAGGAAAACAGAAAATGTATGTGGGAATAAAAGAAAATTTAGGCCTAAAAAGAAGACTGTGGAAGCATAAAATCCACAGAACAGCATGAAAATTATATTTTTTTCATTTGTGGGAAACTGCACAAAAAATTATACCTTGAAATTAATCGTAAATTTTAATCTCAATTTTCATCTAAATTAATCTCAATCTCAATTTAATCTCAATTAATCTCAATTTTAATATATTGAAGTTTCTTTTTGAGTTTCGATTTTATTGCGAGCTTTGCAGTGTATTTCTGTTAAGCAAAGTCAAAGAATCATAGAATCATAGAATCACAGAATCATTATGGTTGGAACAGACCTGTAAAATCATCAAATTATATACTATGAACCCTTTATATTTAAAAACTTGCTTACATTTGTAATTATTAATATTAAGAGATGTTACTCAGGCTTAATAAATCCCTTTTTAATATGTTATCATACATAACTCATGAACAACCTATTCTGTGTTTTCTGTACAAACTCTGCTTCTAGATAAGTGCTTCTAAGTACTTTTAAGTCTGACATTTAGAGCTAGAAAAGCCAAACAAAAGGTATCATACCTTTTTTTTTTCACGAAGGAACTAAGTTTTGTGATTAATTATAAATGCATAATTAATGTTAGGTAATTAAAATGCTGAACCTGTGCAATACTTACTGACTGAAAATTTTATGCTTCTGAGACCATCCTCCAAAGCTAGTTCTTTTACAAAAGGCAGAATTACAAAGTTGCAATTCATAGTAATTACAAGAAACTAAAAAATATTTCAGAATACTATACCCCAATAACTGAAAATGGAATGTCGTCTCTCTGAGAAGTATTTTTTAATACCTAACAGGAATTTTGTTAATTAATAATTATTAACTAAAAATCTGATAAAACTGAAAAGAAATTTGAGGAATTAATGAATTTTAAAAACATCTGCATAAAATAACTTTAATTTAAAAGTCTTTTGAAGTCTGTAACAGAGAAAATACCCTGTCTCATTGTTAAGAGTCTTCAGAGTTAGGAATTTTGATGTTTGCACCTATTTATAAAGTGAGATTATGCCACAGGACCACATTAGGTATAACCTAATGAAGTCTGAAACAGAGAAAATACCCTGTCTCATTGTTAAGAGTCTTCAGAGTTAGGAATTTTGATGTTTGCACCTATTTATAAAGTGAGATTATGCCACAGGACCACATTAGGTATAACCTAATGAAGTCTGAAACAGAGAAAATACCCTGTCTCATTGTTAAGAGTCTTCAGAGTTAGGAATTTTGATGTTTGCACCTATTTATAAAGTGAGATTATGCCACAGGACCACATTAGGTATAACTAAATAATAATGGCAAAAGCTTATTTCACACCTTTTCTGACTGAACTGTTTTATTTTCCCCTGAGACAGACGTAAACAGTAGTTTTAAACTTTAAATAAGGTTTTTATTTTTAATGCCTTAACACCCAAAGTGAAATTAGAATAGGAACTAAGGTTTTTATTAAAGACCATATAAGAATCCTTCTTAATTCATGGAGAGATTTCAGAGGAAAATATTGCTCTAGTCTTTCAAATGAATAGCAAGATTTTTCACTGTTACCTACACAGGATTTTATTTTGCCCCACGTTTCAGTTTTGAGAATGCTCTTTGATGTTTAGGTTAAGCTACTCACATAAAATATTCCTTAATGTAAAAGAAAAATAACCCCTGTGACACTCCATCCAAACTTTCTTAAGAAGGGATGGTTCTTTTAATGGGATACCTTGTTTTCTTCACAGGAAATGGCTGCATCATAGAATCACAGGGTGGTTGGGATTGGAAGGGACCTTTGGGATCATCTAGTTCCACTCCCAATGCCATGGGCAGGGACACCCACCAATAAATTAGGTTGCTCAATAGCTTTATTGAACTACAAGCATTTAGGATGCTACAGTTTGGTGAGGTAATTCACGTTCTAAGCCTCATCTTAAATTGGGAAAACAGAGTCTGCATTACTTAATTTTCATCACCTATAAATAAGGTCACTAAAATGGCCTTTTAGGTCCTCTTTTTAATCAGCAGAGAAAGACTCATACCTTCAGAGAATCAACAGGTGAGACTGACTCTGGCCTCTACTGTCAGTCATCAAATTCACAGACATCAAATTCAACAACAGACAGGAATGTCAGGGGATAGAGTTAGAAGAGCATTAAAAGACTGCTAAATTTTATTTCCTTTCTTGTGGAGGTCGATAGATTTCTTTTTGGACGTAAGTCCAAAGGAAAGGAACAAAACTAAAAATGGGGGATAATTAAGAACTGTATTTTACAATGACAGCTCTTGTGATTTCTTGATATTGTTGTTAATGAATTGCTTCCTGATTTTAGTGGTAACAGATATAATTCAAAGAATAAAAAGTAACCTCTGAGTTGTTGGTTTACTTAATTCCTTTAAGAAAGCATCTATTTCAAGCATGACTTAATGCATTTTACAGAAAAAAAGAAAAAAAACTAGAAGACCCCAAACAGTTTTAAAGTAATGGTATGGACTTCTATAACTAAATCTGAAATCCTGAATTTTTCCATGCTTTTCAATTTTGTCACGTTACTATCTTTCATATTACTATCTTCCATTAAAAATTGTACTATTTGCAGACCAAAATACTAGAATTGCCTTGAAGAAGTTAAAGCTGTGCTAAAAATTCAGAAGATATTAACTATGTTGTTATTTTTACTATGTTCCTCTTGTACTTTGATTACTTGTTCTATCTTAAAAGAACTTAAAATTATGGTAATACTATCCAGAATTCCTTCTGCCAGTTCTCCTGCAGACAAAAGAATCTTCAGCTGTAAAATAAATTATTAAACATATTACAACATAAAAAATAGCTTCTATGTAATGCAGAGCCACAGTCTTTTCTCAGTGGTACATCCCACATTCTCATCAATGTTTCTCCATTAATGTACAAGAGTTCAATTTTCGCCCAACAACCCTCCATTATCTGAATATTTTTAGGAAAAAAAAAAAAAAAAAAAAAAAAAAGATTTGTTATACTACAAGTGAATAACTTGCTTTTTTTCTTTAACAACAAATTTTTTATTCTACCATTCATGAGCTATGGTAGCTCCTCCCTTTTTCTATTTATATGGGATATATCTGTTTAAGCAAGTAAAATGAAATTACCATCCTTCTAAATTTAGTATTCCACATCTTTATATCAAAATCCAATTTAGAGCAAGCTTAAGCTGAATAAATGTAGCCTCTCATTGTGCTTCCCAATTTACCTATCGATGTTTTACTGATTTCAACAGGTGCCTTGAGCTGGGTGGGAAGCATGGTAAACGTGGAAGGAACTGTGAATATATTATTATTGTCTTTATTTAGCTGCATTAACAAAGCATATTAAGAAACATTGCAACAATTCAGTCATTTTGGCAGTCTGTGACCTCACTTGTAGTACAATATTCACTGGCTCTGAAATATATTACGTGAAGTAACCTCGAGATGCAGAAGCTTCTGTGGGCAACAAAATACCAAATTCAAATAAGGAGACTTTGCATTTCAATTACTCAAAAATCCAAAATATTTTGAACATACATTAGGGCAGGATATGGTCCTTTGAATGTTATTCTCAATGCTCGTACCAGCAGCAACCGTCATCTGAAAAAGGGGGCAACAGAGATTCCGCTGAATGGAACAGAATTTTGTACAGCACTACAGTACAGTTAAATTATACCATGCTAACAAGCTGGATGCTATTACCAGTTCAAGCAAGCTGATCTCAGAGAAGAAAAATGTGGCTCAACTGAAAATCACACAAAAAAAATTGAAAGTATTGTTACATCTCCTGGCTCACAAGGCACTAAGAACAAGCCAGGAGTAAATCTCTTCGGTATTCTGTGCTGCGTCCACAGAAGGAAACTCAGTCAGGACACTGTGGAGAAGCTCCGTGGCTAACTTTAATCTGAGGTCTCTAGTTAAAGCAAAAGGTTTACCTGTTTGTGAGGTTTGAAGAAAGTAGGATCTTCTCCCCCAAATTAAAACAGAAAAGCATCAGAAGAAGTCAATAGAAGTTACCAGTTGAACTGATAAACTTTTCATCTCAGACTTCCTTGTTGCAGCGGTCAGAAGAGTGGAAAAATAGTAGGAAAAAGGGCTTCATGCACTTAAAAATCTGGAAGTCCTTTCAGCTATCAGAAGAATGTATTTTAGTATTGAATGCTATTTTTCCTCTTTTCTCATGACTTTTCCATTTATTTTTGCATTTAGTCCTGCATATAACATTCTTTTCTAGAAAGACCTCAACTAGTAGGCAATCTGACCAGAAGACATTTCTTCAGATCTCAATACTTCAGAGGAAATTAACAGGAGAAATTTTCAAACTGAACCTCTTGTTCAGTCTACCCTGACTGCCATTTCAAAAAAACCCATTTCTAGACTAAACCCCAAACAATTTTTTTTTTTCATAGTTGAGAGAATATGTAACAATACATACAATGTTCATGGTAATTATAGTTGAGCTTCATTATCTCTCAAAGTCAATACTGACTTAGGCCCATATTGACCTAAGATTTATTTCTGTGACTATTTGCCAACTCAATACAGTAAACCTGGTATTCAGAAGTGACAAAACAACAGTGTTTTTTTATTCAAATGCTTTTAATAGCACAATATAACATTTGAAAAATATATATAATTGCAAGATGTATTTTACAATGACTTTACTGTTATGATTTATGAGGAAGTAAAGCCTGACTCTATATTATTACTTTTGAGTATACACAAATGTGCCCATTATCAATATATTTAAGAACAGGTACAGGCATGTATCCGTGTTCATCTATCTACAAACTACATTTTACCAATAAATTCCACATTGTGATTTTGTAACAGTTTTTAAATATTTGAAAGATTTTTAAGCTTTAAATGTTTTAAAGGAGAATTATGCTTTTAGTGGTAACAAAAAGATTAAATCTTGACTTTTAAGCAAAAGTCTCCATGTACACTGGAAAGTTCTTAACTTGCTTATGTCAGATTTCCCTTCTTTAGATTTACACCCTTAAATATTTGAAAGCTATTTTACTGTTTTTAAAAGGAGATTCCACTTCATACAAAGCAGCTACTTTTGAATGAAATATTTCCATGCAAGGCAGCTTCATGGTAAATTCATCTATAATGCTTAGGATGGATTTTTAAACACCACTGTTGCTCCACAATTTTGTAAGGAAAATACAATCCACATTATGTCAGCATGACACTGTTTCAAATAAACAATATCTCAGCACAAGAAAACATACACATTATAAACTTTATCCATTTACTTTTCACACATCTTTCTTTAAATATAGTTTAACGGTTATTAAATCTAATGTCAGTATTTATACATATGCAACTAATAAAAAAGGGTTGAAAGAAAATGCACCTGGATTGATATGTTAATAGTTTGCATATTTTTGCACATTTTAAATTTATTCATATCTCACATATTATGTTTTCTGATGATTTTGCATTTTTGTGTGAGAAGGTAGATCTACTGTACACTTTTGACTGCTGCATCTGAGCTCTGTTAACTGATTAATCTTTGCTGTACCTCCCTGTTAACAGCAATACTCTCTGAGTAACTTTAGCCTAATTTTTCAAATTATCTTGCAACCATTTTTAACCCCTTTTACTCTTGTGAAACGGTGATCAAAGTTTTATTGAAGAAAGGTATAAAATGAACAGTGGTCAACTGTTGAAGCTGATATGCTTAAGGTCCAGTATTTTGACCTCAGCCCCACTATGGGAAAATTCACATATTTGGAAATTAGTGATCCCTGGTATTTCAATGCTATAAGGCCTTTTTCTTATAGCTGTGGTAATTTCCTGCCCAACTGGATGCATAGCACCAAAAGTGTCAAGTGTAAGAGTACAGAAACAAAAGAAAAATATTCAATAAAACATATGAAATCTGTGCATTTGTTCTAAAATTGTATTAAAACTATGCATATTAAGGAAAATAATTTTTGTAGCATCAGGAAGATTTTACTGGCCATCATTTGAGATACAGAATCCATTAATGAGTTATGCAGTGCACGTAATGTAGTAACTCCCATTTCATGCATGTTGATAAAATATTCACTGCAATGAGGAATGCAGCTAATATTATAGCATCTCCTCAGTACTTTGTACCCTACTAAATACAGCCTGTTAGAATTAAGATTCACGAAACAGCTTGGCCATCCCCCTTAAGAAAATGTGTAGGCATTTAAATTTATCAGATGACAAAATAGAGTCAACAGGGAGAGAAGATTCTGAAAGTGAACATCTAGAACATGAGTATCTTCTTCCTCAGGATAAGCACTTCAGCTGCTGTTTGCTGTTAACCATACCCATGAGGACAGATTCATAGAATCATAGTATCATAGCATGTTTTTGTTTGGAAGGAATCTTAAAAATCACCTGCTTTCAACCCCCCACATAGACAGAGAGCCCTCCTACTAGACCAAGTTGCTCAAGTCCCATCCCATCTGGCCTTGAACACTTCCAGGGATGAGGCATCCACAAATTCTCTCGGCCCATGTCCTTCCTGTGTTAGGGGCTCCAGAACTGGACACACTAGTCCAGGTGGGGCTTCATGAGAGCTGAGTAGGGGGAGACATTCTCAAGCTGTATCCTAATAATGGACTCTGTTTCCAGGCTCATTCTCCTGTCTCAAGGAGGAGCCTTGTGTGAGGCTGTAGCACATCTGAAAACATTTTCAGAAAATGCATCACCTACAAAAAGCCCTCTAGGTACATAATCCAGTAAACAGCTCCTGGAGTTTCTAGACCACATCAGACTAAAATCATGACTAATGGCCCACAGATATGCCAAAGCGGCCTGCATTTCACAACTAGATGGAACTAGTGATGAATAAGACCACAGGTTCAATCTTCTGTGGTAGCACTAAAATTGAACAAAATTTTAGCTAATTCTGTACATTAACCTATGAGAAAGAGGTGAAAATTCATGAAGAATTCAATCAATATCCCTGGGCTTACAACATCTATCAACTATGGTTTTTTTTTAACTGGTTGGTACACCAGGCTTTCAAATGATCTTGCTGTTCAGGTCACATGAAACAAGACACATTTTCCTAAATACCAACACTGTTATAATCCAGACCGTCTCAGCAAGTTCCAAGTTAAAGCTCTGGTAAAGCAGGAATCTCTGCTTTCAGTTATGATGTGAGTAGTACAGCACTAATTTCAAGGCCAGTGTATATCAGTGGTATCCAAAGCTTTTATTATCACTGAATATATCCGATTTGTTGATATATTGAAGAAACCAGTGCAGAATCTTTCCCAGTTCTCTGACTTGTATAATGGAGGAATGTGACAAGTAGAACTTAATTACTAGAAAAATAGTGATGATCTTGCCCTCAGAAACAAAAAATAGTCCCTCAAAGAAATATTAGGTATTTCTTGACAAGAATTTTGTGGTGAAATGTCTTCTATCAGTCACCACAGATCAAAATGCTATTTAGGTGTTTCAGTGTATTGAAAACTTTATTTACTAACATTAATTAGTAAAACTAATGTCATAACAATGTCACAAAAAGGACTTTCCATTATTTGTCACCTCTTTATGGGGGAGCTAAGCAAGGTCATGCTTAGCAAGTATGAACAGTCATCAAGGTAAAAAGCCCTGCAGGAACATATCTGTTGCCTCCTTTCTAAAGCCATTCCCATAGAAACTATTCTGTTTATTACTTCAGTAGGTGGAGAAAAAAACCCAAGATGTAATCAAAAAGAAAACTTCCATAATATATAGGTCTAATATTTCATGAAGTTTATATTTCATAGTGAAATTCACTGCCTCTTCTCTGACCTCTGACTAGAGAAGTAGCTGTAGCTAAGCTGATTCTGAAGTTAACCCTGTTTCATGTAATGTCCCATGCATCTCACATGATTTCAACAATCAGTACAATCATTACAATCTAGATTGTACTGATTCAGACATGTAAAAAGCTTTACACTAATTCAGAATCAATTGGTTTGGGTTTTTGTTAAGTGTTTTTTAAGTGTAGGCTGGACTAGAAGTAATGATACAAAACAAATATCTGCTGTTAAAATCAAAGACCATAAGGCTGTCTTAGCATACCATGGTACCTTACACCTTAGATACGGAAAATATATGTGATATCTTAGTTATTCAGAGTTTATTATACCAACTTTGAGAAGCTGTCAAATTAATGCAGAGTAAAAACATTATATCAGATGCCATCCATACTGTCTCTACTGAAGAGAATGATAAGCGAGATACCCAGATGTTCACAAAGGGTACTTTAATAATCTCAAAGGTATATTTAAAATTCACAAACTGCATACTGAGAATCTATCTGTACTAAGTATCAATTTTTTTTCAATCCTAAATGTTATTTGGTGTTACAGCACATAGGATTTCATTATGCAAGATTTGATACCTATCAGTTGAGAAACACAGAGAACCCCTACAATAAAAGAGAGCAAAGGAGGAAGGATGTGAAGATTTAACACTTTACCCAGTCTGTCCCTAGACAATCTGGACAGAATTTTAATCCTGACTATACTTCTAGTGATAGCTCAGCACTTGCCAGAAGTTTCAAGTGATGTAAAAGTTTGAAGCTCTTAGGGCTTGCTCTGGATAAATTAAGTCTGTGACAAAAAACAAGTGATTTTAGGTCTCACTTCGTTGCCAACGTCATTAGAAACAAATGACATTCCTCTTCTGCAGCCACCTCACATACCCACAGGTATATAAAAATTGCTGTCTTAGAAAGAAATGCAGCAATGAAAACAAGTCTTGCAGGCCCAGCGAAGACCAAATTTGCTGTTATACGCAATATGGCATTTGGATATGGATTGACTGCAGCTTCTGGGATATGTTAGGGCCAAATAGTTTGAGAATCACCAGGATACTGAATGCCACCCAGTGACTCAGACTCACAGCCCACTTGCAAGGTGCACTTCTGGGTGGAAAAGAGGTTGGAAGGCAGATGATACCACACTTAGATCTGCTGAGGAGAATGCTCCTTTGCTGTAAAAGACACATAACCAGGGAGGACAAAAAAATGTGAAGGAATCTCTCCTGAATGTTCCAGTGGATGACTTCACTGATTGAAGAAGTTAGTATTTATTTTGGAAAATGAGCTCTTCAGATTTGATCCATTAAACTCCACTCTTCTGGGGTTTATAAATTAGCATTTGTATCTCCACTTTTAAAATGTAACATAACTACAATGTTAACGCTAAATCTCCTTAAATCTCCTTAAGCACACTTTGGGGCATCCAGCAAAGCCAGAGTTTGTGCTAACAGTGGAACTCAGCCTTTATGAGACCTACATAGCATGCAAATCTCAGTAAAAAATGTGAAATCCCTCCACTGTGTCTTCAATAGAGATGCACAGTTATCCCTGAAAAATATATATCATCTAAATTAAACAACAACAACAACTAAAAAGGTCACTGTAATTTATTTTAACATTTGGGCTAGTAAACCATATTTTCTTCAAAATAATCCATCAAACACATAAAAAATAACCTCTTCACTGAATCAATGCTTTCTATTGCCCTATCTTACTATCATCTGCTCTCATATACCAAAGTTATCTTTATGAGGGGCCTCTTATCTGAAGCTGTCAGCTGCTTCTGTGCAAAAAGTCATCTTTAATTGTTGAACCAAATCATACGTTCTTTTTCCATCTAAAAAAATTTAATATATATTAAACATATATAAATATTATTTTCAACAACAGCATACTTTGATTGCCCCACATAAGTGAGGTGAAACCTAAAATATTTAATATAATCCCTGTTCTTTGATTAAACTTCCTTATCGAGTTAACAATTCAATCAAATGTAACAACATTGTAATTATGGGAAGTAAATAATAGTCCAAAATTACCAACCTAGTACTTGTAACTCAAATGAGTTGAAAGTGTTCGTATTCTGAAGTTACGCAAATCAAAAGGAGTCTCATTTGCATGACCAGAATTGGTGTGCCAGGGCATCTGTGTTTACATCAGTATATAGCATTTTTTCATATATAAGATGCCATAAACAGAAATATCTAAGGACATTTAACCTGGAGAAGAGTCAGGGAAGACCTTCTTGTGGTCTTTCAGTACTCAAAGGAGGCTTGTAAGAAAGAGAGGGACAGAGTTTTTAGTAGTTTTTACTTGTCCTATTGCCTGTAGCAGTAAATAATAAGTAAATAAGTAAATAATAAGTAAAAAAGACAGACCTTGATTATCTTGCAATCTGTACAGTAATCTTCTCATAGCACTGTTCCATGATGATACAATGTAATGTAATACATCAACAAGTGAGTATTTTCAAGAGATAATAAAATTCATATTTATGTGGCTACCTGCATCACAGTGATTGAGCTGCTTAATTATTCTTTGGGTTTTTGTTTTGGATTTTTTTTTTGGGTTTAACTATTCTTTGGGTTTTTGGTTTGGTTTGGTTTTTTTGTTGGTTTTTTTTTTTTTTTTTTTTGTGTAATTTTCCAGAATTACAGCTAAAAATAAATCTCATACCATGATTGTGTGTAAGAATGATGAAAAGCTTGAAAGACAGTCTTGAGGAATTTTGCAACTGAGTATTCCCACCATGTAAGAAGTATCCCCACCTTGGGGTTTTTTCCCCTAAAGAAGCCAATCAATGTTTGTGCATTTGGTTTAAACAGTATGTGATCTGTCTTCATGACTAGGCAAGTGTTCTTATGATAAGAAAACCATAAAAAAAATCACACTACTATAAATTCTTAAACATCAACAGTGAGAGCAAGCTAATTGCATCTTAAGAGATTCACGCTTTGCTATTCCTGGCTGTGTATTTACTTAGGAAAGTATGAATAAGGGTACTCTTCAAAGGCACTTAACACACATTTATCATTTAACTGCACATACATATAACTAAAAGAATTTTTTCTGTGTCTAATTATTTGATACATCCTCACCAAGCCAAATTATCAGAATATAAACTGAATTCTTTTTGACCAAGTGAAAACTGATCCTTAACAGTCTTCTAGAAATTGCAATCATAGATAGCTAAGGTTCAGTAATAATTTATTCTACATATCCTTCATCTTCAAAAAAGAACCACAACAATGCAACTTGTATTAATTAATTTTTTTTTTTTAATTTCTGGAAATTTTCTACTCCAGCCCCTCTGCAAATAATTGCTTGTTTTGCCATGTGTGAGCATGTACTGTCTATACTGGTTTATTAATCTTCCAGTATGCCAGACTTTAAATGTAGATCAATGAAAACCCCTAGGAAAAATAAGGGAAGTTATATCAGATGATGAGAAGAATTCCTCTCTTCAGACAGTGAAATGGAAAACTACTGGTTTAACTCCTCTTACAAAGGAAAAGGGACATAATTTCTTCCCTGAACTCAGTCTCATAATTTCTCCCTGTACTGTCACTACAGGCAAAAAACAAGAGCAACATTGACTTTGGGTCTGCATCTCTATCACAGACTGCAATACAGCTCAGGTATGGGGAATATAGGAAATGCCACATCTAACACTTCTTGGATGGTTTATTAAATTTTAAATATGAAGGATGTCAATGCACAGTAAAATAAAATAAACTTGCACATATTGAGTGCATAACTGACATTTGCCTTGGTATAGCTTTGAAATGTATAGTTACTAGCCACTCAAGACACAAACTTAAATCTTAGATTCACATCATTTGCAAATTCTACATGTTTTAAAATTCTGAGAAGATACTTTATGAAAAGGATTTTAAAGAATGTAGTCTATTTTCCCCTCTGCCCACTTTTGATTTAAATACATTTTGTAACATTATCCACAGCAAAGAAAGTGCTGCTTTTCATTTATGTTTAATTCCCCTTTGGCGTTTGACTGAGTAGTTATTAAGAGAATTTATTTCTGCTCTATCTTTCTTCATAAATAGAAAAAGCTATGTTTTTAAAACTATAGAGTTTGAGAAAATTAAAGAGGAAAATAAAAAGTATAAAAAACCCACTCTCTTCTAATTATACAAGAGGAAGGACATTTGTTTTATTAAAGATCTACCAATTTTAAGGATAGCAACAACATGTCTCCTGAGCATATCAGTGTACACCCTAGACCACATGAGAAGAATGTAGTGTTCTGTTTTCTACTTTTAAACATGCTAAGTACCACTTTTACAACTATAACCTCATTCACATGGAAAAGCTGAGGGGTACTGGGTAAAAGTTGCTCCTGGGGAGATCCTGATTGGACATCAGAAGAAAACTTTTCATCAAGAGAGAAGTTGGACATTGGAATAATCTCCCCAGGGAAGTGGTGGATTACCCAACACTGGCACTTCAAAGACTCAACTTTGACAGGGTGCTGGGCCACCTCATCTAAACCATGTTTCTACCTAGAAAGGTTGGACCAGATGATCCTTGAGGTTCCTTCCAACCTGGCATTCTATGATTCTACAAGCCAAGTAAATATGGCTAACACTGTTGTACATGAATATTTCTCATAGTTTGTCTCCTCAGTAAAAAAATGTACAGATATGTAGATATCTGTAGTCCACAAAGAGTTTTGCCAGAACTATTTTAGCTTGGTGGTTTGCTTTAAAAATGTTTGTCTTTCTAGAAAAAATTGCTGAAAAAATAAGGCTTACTCTTGAAAATACCAGTGGAACACGAAAAGATAGTGCTAATTCCTGAGAGACCTAATGCTACGTTGTTGGGCCAGCTTCCAAGCAATCTGTCTCCTTCATCTCACTGATGACTGTACAATATTCTACAGGTCCTGAATAGGTCAGGACAATCACATGCATTCCTACTGTCTTAAATTATTTTAAGTAATTTATACCATAACTTGCCATCATATTTACTAGGCACTGTGCAAGTACAGCTCTGAGAATTTTTCTTCTCTGAAAAGAGGCAGAAGGGAAAATTAAATGTTATTATATTAATGTTATTATATTAATGTATATATGAACAGTGTATGCATGGTATACGCAGACATTTGTTGGATGTGACTCACTGTTTTTTTGCTTTATTTGCTTTTCCTGGTGGGTATAGGAGCCTAAGTCACAGAGTTCAGGAGTAGTATTTTAAGTTGCATTTATAACTGCATCCCTTCACGGGCATCCTCGTGTCATGGGGTAGGAGCTTGCGTGCCCTTGTGAGGTTGGGAGCTCTGCTGGCAGGGGCAGGTGCCTCCAGCAGGGTCTCCCATGGCAGGCAGGTCACAACTGAAGGGTCAGACAAAGTGTGTCTGTGGTCAGGATGGGCTCAGCAGCCTTCAGGCAACCATCCTAGGAGAAGGACAACTCTAAACTCCAAACCTGGGCAGATGGAGCTTGTTTAGCCCTGTAAGGCCATCCAGCTAAGAGAAGGAGACTCTAACTAAACCTACGTCCTGAGGACTTCCCTGTCACCATCCAAGCTTGCTAGGCCATGGCAGATGAACCTTAGGAGTAAAGGGTGGGGACAGTTCCGTGCATGCTGTGCCTCACCTAAAAAAGCCACTGTGTGGGCTTGAAGGGGGTACCCACCCTTGTAAAGCCCTGTGGTGACAGGTGAGGGTCAAAACGGTATGCAAACGTGGGTAGGGCCCATCTTAAATCTTTTTTCACAAAGCCAAGCCATGAATAACTCCACCCCCCAAATCCTTTTTGATACCCACACCCAAATACCAAACAAATATACAGCAGTGCACTGATACATTCATGATTTACACACAGTTTCGGGAACTGAAGCTGCTTATGATGCTGTTGAGCAGCAGCAAAGACAAATTACTGAGACTTTGGTCTTTTTCTCAGCTGTTCATAACCCTTTGGGCAACAGCCAGATGTCAGAAATCAGTTCAGCTTCACATTAATGTAATTTGAAAAAGCCACAAGCAATGGCAGATGCAGGCAGTGAAACTACACCTTGGAAAAACAGCCCAAAAGGGGAGGATATCAGTGGAGAGGAGGTGGAGGTTCTTCCACTGAGAACACAAAGCAGCTGTGAGTGTGGAAGAGGAAAAAAAGAAGTTTATTTTCTATCTCCTGAAAGAATCTTAAAAGTAGTGGATTATAGCTATGTGATTGAAAATAAAAGGAAATTTGCATTAGCACTCAGATATAGTTTAATCTCTTGTATTGATGTGTTTGTTCACCCAAAGAGTCCAAGGAGTTTAAAAATCCCAGTCTCAAAAAAAAAGAAAAAAATCTGTGCAGCCAAAAGGAAAACAAAATTCATCTGATCTATGTCAGGATCTATTTTAGGATAAAAGGTATGTAAAACTGGTTATTCCTCTCCAAATGTAAATTTCTACATTTGATAGGTTGGCTATGTAGGAGAGGGAGATTACCCAGTCTTTCTCCAAAAGCTTTCATGAAAAGCATTGTTAAGATGAGCACGTTCAAAATTGAAATGAAATTCCTACTCTAAAGAAAAGAACTCAAATAATTTTGACTTAAATTAACTATGAAGCTTTGCAGATGAAGACCAGCAGATTGTGTGCCTTTATTTATTAAAACACTGTGTTTATTGAAAAAAAACTTTTTAAAACTCTTTTTCAACACTCATTTTTGACATTGGCTCATAACTAAACACTGCACTGACTGAAAGCCCAGATCTGAAGTGCTCCAAGTGAAATAAGTTTTAGGAACTTTTCTTTAAGTATTTAATTTTCTCTATGTGTAATATTCTTTTCAGCTGCTTGAAGCATAAATCAGACCATATTTTCTAACAGAATGTGCTGGAAGACCTATGTCTTTTTTATGAAAATGAACAGAAATGGCTGTTGAAAATAGACTGAAAATAATGAGAAAGGTGTTGAAAGTGTGCGTATGCTCACTTGAGGAAAGTGACCAACACAGCTGGGCATGTACACAAGCCCAGTTTCCTTTGCTGTGCTGCTGCTGGGCCCAGATGATGCAGTAGTGATCAAGGAGTGGTCCTGAGAAGAAAGGTTTCCTAATAACTGCAGTCTTGCTTCTCTGCATTCAGCCATTCTACCCAGCTAAGTGCCAGGATTATGAAGGATAATCATAACTATCATAGAATCATAGAATCATAGAATTGGCTGGGTTGGAAGGGACCTCAGAGATCATCAAGTCCAACCCCTGATCCACTACCGCTGCAGTTACCAGACCATGGCACTGAGTGCCACATCCAGTCTCTTTTTAAATATCTCCAGTGACGGAGAATCCACCACTTCCCTGGGCAGCCCATTCCAATGTCATGCTCATATAAAGCTGAGACTATAGCACAACTTAAAGCACTAAATTTAGGAACACACACTTTACTGACAACAATGAAAATAAAGTTATAAATAGTGCTCTGGCAACACTTATTCAAGCAACCAAAGACATCAAAGCATCAATGGATAAATATTAGCCATGTTTTTTCTCAGACTCACCCAAACAGCAACGTGAAAGACTGCAGATCCAGACAAAACCAATCATTTTAAGTATATCATAACTGAAGATATGGACAAATGCATATATAAAATATACATAATCTAGTTTGCAAAATAGAGGTATTTTGGTAATTATTGTAAAAATCCAAAATGTAAACCATGAGAATCTGACATGATTAATATTTTGTGGTCTAAACTAAACTGCATTAGCTTGCACGTCCACCTGTTAGCAGTGTGCATAAATAGTTTTCCTGGTTTGGGTAACTCACAAGAATGCCTTAAAAGGACTTAAAGCAGTGACAGCATATCATAGGTAGGGGGATGGGATGCTACTATTTTGGACTTGGAAACATTACTTAAAATTATAGCATAAGTTACAGAAAATAACCTCAGGAAAAAAATATTATCAAAAAGATTACATTTAGTCAGTAATTCCTAATGCAATTTAGTATTGCAATTGACCAAATAATGAATTAAATACAGTATATTATCTTTCAATGAAATAATAAAAGAAACCTATGAACTGTTTCACCACGCCTTCTTTGCCTCTGTCTTTACTCCTGCAGGGTTTCCGCATGAGCCCCAGATTCATTTAACCCCAGAAGTAGTCAAGATAAATGAGGAGTTTGACATAGTAGATGAGGATTGGGTTAGGGATCAGCTGAGTAATCTGGACATCCATAAATCGATGGGTCCAGATGGAATGCATCCAAGGGTGCTGAGGGAGCTGGCGGAGGTCATTGCTAGGCCACTCTCCATCATCTTCAGTAAGTCATGGGTAACAGGAGAGGTGCCTGAGGACTGGAGGATAGCAAATGTCACTCCAGTCTACAAGAAGGGCAAGAAGGAGGACCCGGGTAACTATAGACCGGTCAGCCTCACCTCCATCCCTGGAAAGGTGATGGAACAACTTGTTCTTGTCACTATCTCCAGGCATATCAAGGACATGGGGGTCATCAAGAGCAGTCAGCATGGTTTTATCAAGGGTAAATCATGTTTGACTAACCTCATAGCCTTCTATGAGGAAATTACTAGGTGGATAGATGATGGAAGAGCGGTAGATGTGGTTTATCTTGATTTCAGTAAAGCATTTGACACCGTCTCTCACAGCATCCTTGTAGATAAGTTGATCAAGTAGGGGTTTGGTGATCAGGTAGTGAGGTGGATCAGGAACTGGTTGAAAGGAAGGAGTCAGAGAGTTGTAGTCAATGGGGCAGAATCTGGTTGGAGGTGTGTGACTAGTGGAGTCCCTCAGGGGTCGGTACTGGGACCGGTGTTGTTCAATATCTTCATCAACGACTTGGATGAGGGTATAGAATGTACCCTCAGCAAGTTTGCTGATGACACTAAGCTGGGAGGAGTGGCTGACACACCAGAAGGCTGTGCTGCCATTCAGAGAGACTTAGACAGGCTGGAGAGTTGGGCAGGGAGAAACATGATGAAATTCAACAAGGGGAAGTGTAGAGTTTTGCATTTGGGGAAGAACAACACGATGTCCCAGTATAGGTTGGGGGCTGACCTGCTGGAGAGCAGTGTAGGTGAAAGAGACCTGGGTGTCCTGGTAGACAAGAAGATGACCATGAGCCAGCAATGTGCCCTTGTGGCCAAGAAGGCCAATGGCATCCTGGGGTGCATTAGAAAGGGTGTGGTTAGTAGGTCAAGAGAAGTTCTCCTCCCCCTCTATTCTGCATTGGTGAGGCCGCACCTGGAGTATTGTGTCCAGTTCTGGGCCCCTCAGTTCAAGAAGGACAGGGAAGTGCTTGAAAGAGTCCAGCGCAGAGCTACTAAGATGATTAAGGGAGTGGAGCATCTCCCTTATGAGGAAAGGCTGAGGGAGCTGGGTCTCTTTAGTTTGGAGAAAAGGAGACTGAGAGGCGACCTCATCAATGTTTTCAAATATGTAAGGGGTGAGTGTCAGGGAGATGGAGTTAGGCTTTTCTCAGTGGTGTCCAGTGATAGGACAAGGGGTAATGGGTGTAAATTGGAGCATAGGAGGTTCAAGTTGAATATCAGAAAAAATTTTTTTACTGTAAGGGTGACAGAGCCCTGGAACAGGCTGCCCAGGGGGGTTGTGGAGTCTCCTTCACTGGAGACATTCAAAACCCGCCCGGACACGTTCCTAGGCGATGTACTCTAGGGGGCCCTGCTCTGGCAGGGGGGGTTGGACTAGATGATCTTTTGAGGTCCCTTCCAACCCCTAGGATTCTATGATTCTATGATTCTATATGTATAATAACTAGCATTCTCTCCAGACAATAGCTTGGCATATGTATTTGTGTGCATCAAAGGAATACATGATTAGCATTGGCAAAAGACATGGTTAATAATATATGAGTCAGAAGTGTGGCAGTTTTAATCATTAACACAACATTTGTTGTGGAACAAAGATACGTACATTATATGAATGAGTGCATTCACTTGATAGTTTTAGCTATGAGTACCATGTAACCTTACTTAATGGAAGTATTGTCTTTTCTAGTTCAGAATCACACTCTTTAAACCACAGCTCTGCCTCTTCCAATGTAATTTTAAAGCTTTATGGTTTTACTCATCCATCTGTCTCAAATACACTGGTGGGATTAATGATAAGCATCAATAAGGTAAAAAAAAAAATCAAGAGACTTTACAACCCTATGTGATATTGAATAATTAAGTAGTGTATAGCAAGAGAAATACCCCAGTTTTCCTACAATAAGACAGGAATTTTAAGGAGATCATAGCTACGATTTTGGTAAATCTGCTTTGAAAACATACTCTTTCAACTGTCATCTCAGTGAAACTGAGAAGAAAACATTTTACATGCATATTCATTTAAGAGAGTTCATGTGGTCAGGCATCGCCTTCAGTTCCATGTATCCCTGTATCTGTATCTTTGCCCATAGTTTGGACTTGATTTTAGTGTTAAAAAGTTTCAATAAAATTGAAATGCAGGAATTGCTATATATATACTGTTACTAAAAAAAATAAAAAAAATAAAAATGCATATTTATATTGCATTTCAGTGGGAGGCTAGTTAGCACTCAGGCAGGCACTAAAGCCCCTTTCCTCTAATACCACCCTGCAAGGGTACCTCTTTTTACCTTCTGTCTCGGTTACTAAGAGCATTTCCAATATAAGACAGAGACCCTCGAGCCAATGCACAATGAGAGCATTTTCAGAACGTAGATAGGACCAAAATTCTGCTACCTCTCAGGTGAAAGTCCACATGATTAAGTTCACAAAATATTTGTGGACTTTAACAGCTCCTATTTGAGTTATTCCCTTTCACATACAGATAAATTCTCCAGAAGAGAAAATTACTTTCAGAGCAGTTGGGTCACTTCTTGCAATACTGGTGCACTTGGGTTTTCATCCCTGCTCTACTCAGTTGCTAATGCTTTACATGTGATATCTTGGTGCTAAGCAGGAGATCAGAAAAGATCCAGGGGTAGTCTGACTGCTGCAGCCTCTTCCAGAATATGGCAGGAATGTAGGCAAATCTTCCCAAGCACAGAAGGAATCTAAAAAATGCTTGGATTTAATCTCTGATTGTAGATCAATGTCATAGCTACTAGAGAACAGGTTAAAAAAGAGGACCTTATCACACATTCGTAGTTTATTTAAATTACCTAAATAACCTATCAGCTTTCTAACCATGTATCTCACTTTTTTCCGAAAAAGTTATTAATAGAAAAAGTAAAACTTACAAATGATGTGAGAAGCAATAAAAGCAACCTGATTAAAGGGAAAAGAAGAAAATGTCGACTGAAATACTGTCAGAAAACATGCCTGCCAGACTGGGAGCTGTCAGCCTGGGAACTAGGCCTGGGAACCAGAAGCATCCCTCAGAAGTGCAGCTGGCATCTTTGAAGTGCAGCTGGGTACACAGAAACCAGAGACATCCTGAGATACCATCAAAATGTGCAAAATCTATGAATGTTGTAATAGCAATTTATCATATCAAATCAGAAAAATAGTCTGGGAAAAGATCCCTAGAAAATAAGGATCAGTAACTGTCATTAGCTGCTCTAACTGCAAGAACAGGAAAACTGACAGGAAAAAATAATGGTGTGGATTAATTTTGTCCTGCCATTTCTGGGATGACTGGGTCTCCTTCTGGGGTGGGTTTGCCCCTTCTGGAATCTTTTTAATGTGCTTGGTATCATAGAGTTACATGTAAGTATTCTGACATATTTGCTGTTCTGTTATTGATGTTTGCTTCACTAGTTCTAAGCTTGTAGTAATCTATAATATTACATATATACTTGATTGCTGCTATTATTAGGTGTTGCTACTATTGATTGATGCTACTACTGATCGCTGCTACGTGTCATACACTGCTATGTGTCATAAGAACCCACAGTTGTGACCTCTCCACACCCACAGGCCAGGTAAGCCTTTCTGCTATGATAAGCTTCAAGTGGAACAGTTACCCTCCTCCATTTTTATAAGGTTCTGCCAAAAAAAAAAAAATAGATAAATTATTCACTGTTACTGTAGCAGTGATTCTGAGATGATTGGGTACTGCAGTCATGGGAGCCAGAATAAATGACACCTTCTGCCTTTCACCATACTGAGGAATTAAAATTAATTAATCCTTTTCCCTTTTCAAGTTTGTGCAGGCCTCATCAATTTACTGAACTTCCAGAGAGAATTTTCTCAAGAGGATAAGATACAGAAACTGGAGCATTTAATGAAAATCTCGATTTATATATATGGTTGGTTTGGTCCACTGATTTTTATAGTTGTAAGTTTCAAAGACTGAGGGTCAATGAATAGACGTGGGCTCCTTTGTAGCTGTCTATTTTTAATTCTACCAGGAAGGCTTAGTGACAGAAGAAATGTTAGTCAGAAGAAAGCAGATGGGATAGCTAAATTTTCCTTCACAGCGTTTACACATTGCTGAAATTTTGTTAACTCTCACAGCAGAAAAACAAGAATACCCTACTCACATATAACAGTAATCATCAACTGGCTTTGGAGAGGAAACTGCTAAGTTTTGATCCGTTTTTTTCACTAAGTAGCCTGGCAATTGTATGTCCAAGTAAAGCCTTGTATCTGCAGCCAGTGTCAGCAGCCCTCAAGCTTCAGGTGCTGCTCAGCTCTTCAGACCAACTGCGCTTCTTTGGTGTCCTCTTTTGGAGCCTCCTGCTCTCTGACTGTATGTGCAAGTTGCACATAGAACACATTTTATGACATATTCCTTGTAAGCACGGGCAAATAGAATCATAGAATCATAGAATTGGCTGAGTTGGAAGGGACCTCAGAGACCATCAAGTCCAACCCTTGACCCACCGCTGCAGTTGCTAGACCATGGCACTGAGTGCCACATCCAGTCTCTTTTTAAATATCTCCAGGGATGGAGAATCCACCACTTCACTGGGCAGCCCATTCCAATGCCTGATCACCCTCTCTGTAAAGAAATTCTTTCTAATATCTAACCTAAACTTCCCCTGGCACAACTTAAGAGCATGTCCTCTTGTTGAAAGTCGTCTGGGAAAAGAGACCAACCCCCCCCTGGCTACCCCCTCCTTTCAGGGAGTTGTAGAGAGTGATGAGGTCTCCCCTGAGCCTCCTCTTCTCCAGGCTGAACACCCCCAGCTCCCTCAGCCTCTCTTCAAATAGGAAGAATCAAAAGGAATCCCAGCCCTGACTGCACCATTATCAAATCTACAGTTTAAGAGACTGTGGGACTGCTTGCTGTGCAGTAGAAGATCCCTGAATTTTTCCTGGAAGACCAAACTCCAGAACGGGAAGCAGCATAGTCATACCAGTGGGGCACAATGCCTGTGAAGAGGATGCAATCAGTAAACAAGAAACAACAACACCACCCTGCTTTTGGATACAAAGCAGACATGCCACTTGCCATGCTTTGCTGAGACATTAGCACCCTGGGAACTGCAGTGAGAGGTACAAACTCACGGAACTCCAAAAGTGAAAATTAAGGGATGTTTTTAGAGTACAAGTTAAAGTTCCAGAAAAAGACATTCACTGCTGATAAAACCCAACTGTGAAACACATAAAATGCTTTAAAAACCTGGAAGTCTGCAAACACTACTCGCAAATACAATAAGCATTATTATGTCCTATGCTGTAATGTATCGTCTTCTGCTTTTACACATTTGTTCCAGTCTCCCATTAAATTGCTGTGTCAAATTATTACACTGTGTGCTCTGTGCTGCCAGGACTACATTTATACCCTGCTTGTAACAATGGGACCTCATTCCTAACCAGGCATTTTTAAGTATTATCACCAGTATTGAAGAGTTCACTACATGCAGCATATAACAGTCCTGCAGTTAAAAACAGATGTAATAATTTTGAAGAGTACAAATGTTATATGTCAGAATGATGAATGTATAAAAATGATCCTTACAAATGTTATAATTAGTTCAAGGTCTTTCCATGAGATATAACCTTATAATAAAACCTTAAAAATGAAAGCCAGCAGGGATGGATTAAGAAGAATCCTGTGGATTATCAATCTGTAAAATCATGAGGCAGAAGCAGAGAAGCAGGCACCATTTCTGAACACGGCTGATTACTGCTGGCCAACTACCCATTTTAGAAATCTTCACCTCTGCATTTCTGCAGGAGTTAAAGAAGTGCAAAGCTGAAGAATGAGTCTGACAGGTGCAAAAAGAGGAAGAATTCTTTGTATTGGCATCCACTTAGGAGATAAGAGTTTCTGTATCCTTTGCAAAGGTAGATTAAAACTGAAAATATGTACTGGCTGGTGTCACAGCACAGCACAAAACAATGAGTTTCAAGAAACAAAAAAACACCCATTGAGAGAACTGTGAGTTCTAAGAGTGTTCCTTTATTTCTCAAGTACCTTAGTAAAAATATCCACTATATTTTATAGATTATGGTTATACTATATCTGTCATATCCAATAACTTCTTTGGGCTCAAATGCGCGCCTCAGAGGAACTCATAACCAACCTTAACTAAAAAATCCTAAGCAATATAAACTTGAATTTTTTTACTGTACTTTATTTTACAAATTAAACCTAAAATATTATGTCCAAAATTTCACTGCTCCAGGTTTTTCTATATAAACAAAGAGCTATCATCAAAATGGTAATTTTATTTTGCTAACATAAGAGGTTTGGTACCTCTGTCTTTCTTTCATTGTGGATGTTCTTGTTAAAATACTCCTAAATTTTTAACTTATCTCTAATCCTGCCACCAGTTGCAGTTCTGTCATGTATCCGTCCACCTTTTCTTCAAATACTGTATATCATTCTGCCCAGGAACAACTTAAACACATGACAAGTCTCCTGTTCAGATGCACAGCTCTTCTACACTGATAATCCTTACTCTTCATATTCTCACATAACCTCTAAAAGCTCAATGGCCTGAATGAAAAGTAGCATATTCTGCACACTTCCCATTATGCTGTTCTAATCGCCTGCTGCCCCTCCTAAGAATTTGGTGTTAACTAACTCCATGATAAATAAATCATCTAACCTAATTTGCTTTTGGGCTGTACACACCTGTGTCCAACACTTAGCATGACCAAATACATGACCAAGGTCCACAGGAACATCCAAAGTTCAGGGGAAGTCAACATATGTATATTGCACATCCTGTGACTGCTTTTCTCTATATCCTTCTTAAAAGCTACCATAATGTCACCTTGTTTGACAACTTCATGGTATAAGATCTTTAAGCATCTCAGCCACTTTTAAAAACCACATCACTTGCTGTTTATTTTTTAGAGCAGTACTGGGAAACGTATTTCAAATTAAAAGCTTTTGACAGCTGGCAGTGTGCTGAATTAGTCAGAAAGCATTTACAGAATTTGTTCACAGTCTGTGCTTGATTTAGGTATTCATATATATATATATATGTACACATAAATATCCATATATATAAATAAAAAGAGAAGTGTACTTTTGACATAATCTTCATTGGGCTGATTAGATTTTTTTCCATTTCAATACACTCACAAAAAAAATTTCATGTGTTGCATGATGGTGGCCACTAATACCTCACTGAATAAACCCTCATGCAAATCCCAGCTGTAAATATAGGTTAAGTCTTTATATTGTTAAAAGGGTATCTCCTTAAGTACATATTAGAATGCTGTGTGCATCTGCTTGACTAACATAAAACCCTGTCCATATGCTGTTACAAGAATTTTTACCAGGATAATTTTATTGTGGAATTAAGTCAGACACACTTTAATAGCAGAACTATGGGATATAAGCCATTTTTAATTGAACAGTGCTACCGGCAGCTTACTTAACCCTCTTATGTTTAGAACAGAATGACAGATTTAGATTTCATATTTAATAGCAATCTATTTCCCAGCCATCCTCCTTTTGTAATGGTTTAAGTCCTTCAATTCCATCAGATTTTGAAGGGATAAGCTCCTAATGAATACAGTTTTATATCTCTATTTCCTTTAAACACAGAAATAAGTAAGTAGATAGGAATATATTTACAGAAATTCCCACAGAAAATCTTTCTGTGGTTTAACTTCTAATCCATTTTTATTTTGGTATTAATGGAGATAGCATCAAAGCACCAAAATAAGAAACAAACTGCCTATTTAATTTTCTTTCAGGAGTTATTTTAAACCAGCATGCAGCTGGAAAAGTAAACATAAAACATTTTCAGGTGGGTAAACGCTTTTGAATTCTTTTGTTTGACTATTAAACTTCTCAATTGCAGTGTTTCTAAAGAATTCTTTCAAATTTCTGATCTGTAATAACAGGAATTGTATTAGGATTACAAAATTCTCTTAAGCCTTGTATAAAAAGTTGGTAAATACTGAAAAGTACTCATATCATCCAAACATAAAAGTACTCATATCATTGTACACCTATGGCGTATGCACATATGTGTGGCTACAAACCTTTACATCTTTATATATTTTCTCTCATAAATTTCTTATGATAACTCTTGAAAAACAAAAACAATAATTTTGACAATAAAAGGTTAAATTATTAAAGCTACTTAAAGTTCTAATCTCTTAAACATAATTGCTGAATTGGAGCTTTTCCTCTGCACAGATATCTGAAAAAAAAAACCCAAAAAACCCCAAACCAAACCAAAAACCAGAAGGTCTCTCCATTATAGGTACAACAGTTGATATTATTATTACTATTAAAGATTACTGAAAGAGTAATTCTAGCATGAAAAAACATACTTTGGTTAAGAGGCATAGAGAAATTCACTGTATGAAAGTTGACACCAGAATTTGAAAGTCAGAAATGGTTATTTTTCTGTTGGCTGCTGAGAACAATTAACATTTTAAAATCACAATGGACTCAGTGCTAATGGGTATGATATGACAAGTGGAATACATTGCACCTCCCTTCCCTAGAGTGCTGTTGATATTATAATTCAACAGAGGAAAGAAAAACAGAGAAAAAATAGTGTTCCCTGAAGTGCATTTGGATGACTCAGAATGAGTGCACGAGTCAGATCAGTGGAGTAAGAAGGTGCAGTTTATACAGATCTCCTTTACAGACAGGAGATGCTTTATTTTCAATAATATTAAAGGTATTATAATTGATTATATAACAATATACAGTTTGATATAATAATCTATAATTAATACCTTAAATACATTAAAATGTTTAAATATATAGATACAAAAATAAATTTACTGTAATACTTTGAGAACAAAAGACCAATTTAATTAAAGATTTTGGTTCTTGTTTTCTCTTTAATTTCCCCACACTGCAAATGAAGAATTCCCCTTCATCTTTCTGCTTATACCAGTGTGCATTCAAGTGTGAATCCTTCCTCAGGAACATGCAATAATACTCCCTACTTATAAATGTTCAAGCATTCACACAGCCAAGGCATCAGCAACCCAGGATGTTCCTGGAATGCATAGATGATAACTTCCTCCTCCAAATGGTAGAGGAGCCAACAAGAAAAAGGTGCTATGCTGGACCTTGGTCTCACCAACAGGGAAGGGCTGGTGACCAACGTGAGGCTCAGGGACAACCTTGGCTGAAGTGATTAGCAAAGCATTTGAATTTAAGATCTTCAGGGCATCCAGGAAGATGTATTCCAAGCTTACAACTCTGAACTTTAAGCGTGCAGACTCGGATCGTTTCAGGGATGTGCTGGCCAAAGTACCAAGGGACAAAGCCCCAGAGGGAAGAGGGGCCCAGGACAGCTGGTCAGTATTCCAGGATCACCTTCTCCGTGTCCAGGAACAAAGTATATCCACAGAGAGGAAGGCAGGAAAGAATGCTAGGAGACCTGCCTGGATCAATAAGGAGCTCCTGGACACACTGTTGCACAAAAAGAAACTACAAGGAATGAAGAAAAGGACAGCTGGAATGGGGGGCAATAAGGAAGCTGCCCAAGCAGCAAGACCTGGTTAGAAAAGCCAAAGCTCAGTTAGAATTAAATCTAGGCAGGGAGATCAAGGGGAATAGCAAAAATTTGTACAGGTATATAAAGAGCAAGAGGAAGATTATGGAAGGTGTGGGCCCCCTCAGAAAGGAAACAGGTGAACCAGTGACAAGTGATATGGAAAAGGCTGAGGTTCTCAATAACTGCTTTACCTCTGTCTTCACTGGAAAGGGCTCCAGACACACTCCTGAAGTCACAGAAGACAATGGCAAGGCTTGGAAGGAAGAATTGCCCAATGTAAGTTAAGATCAGGTTTGTGACCACCTGAAGAACCTGAAAGTGCACAGGTCCATGGGACCCAATGGGATACAGGGCAGTGAAGTCCCCACTGACTGGAAAAGGGGAAACATAACCACCATTTTCAAAAAGGGAAAGAAGGAAGATCCAGGGAACTACAGGCCAGTCAGTCTCAACTCTGTGCCCTGTAAGATCATGGAGCAGATCCTCCTGGAGACACTGCTGGAGCAGAAGAAAAATGAAGAGGTGATTTGGTATAATCAACACGGCTTCACCAAGGGCGAATTGTGCCTGACAATTCTTGTGGCCTTCTATGAAAAGGTCACAACGCCAATAGACAAGGGAAGAGCAACCAACACCATTTACCTGGACCTGAGCAAGGCTTTTGACAGTGTCCAGCACTACATCCTGGCCTCCAAGCTGGTAAAATATGGGTTTGATGGATGGTCCACGTAGTGGATTAAGAACTGATGGCTGCACCCAAAGAGTGGCTGCCAATGGGTCTGTGTCCAAGTGGAGGCCAGTAACAAGTGGAGTCCCTCAAGGATCAGTATTGGGACTGGTCCTGTTTAATATCTTTATTGGTGACATAGTTGGTGGCGTTGAGTGCACCCTCAGCAAGTTTGCTGATGGCACCAAGCTGTGTGGTGCAGCTGACACGCTGGAGGGACGGGATGCCATGTATTGCACTTGTATATGCCCCTGTCTCCATGTGCAAGATCCTCAATACCAGTGATTTGGAGAACTGGAGGAAATAGTTGTGTAAAACTCAGTAATCTTATTTTTGCATAACTTGCAGAATTTCTTCTCAGACTGAATGTTTTCTCTTGTTTCCACAAGAGCATGCATTATTCTTTAAATCTGTACTTTTTTTAGATGCAATTCATTCTATTAACTAGAAGATATAGGAAATTAGAAGTAGGAAAAAAGAACAAAATAAACACTGTAAAACAGTGTTCAGAACGGGGGTGATTAAACTATGTTTATTTAATAACAAACAATCAATTACTTTTTTGAAAGAAATTGCTTTTATTTCTGGGGTACTCATGCTCCAGTTCCTTTATGTCATAGTTTGCCTGTGATTTTTGGTCCACACAAACTGCTAAGCCATGACAACTTATCAAATAAATACTCTGAAACCACAATGAGCTAATGACAATGATGTGGACTAGGATGAAATTGGCAGAGATCTTCCAGGGAAATTTAGGACACACCTGCATTAATGGAATCATTCTTGCTCTCTTAGTTACTACTTTCCCCTTTCTGCAAGCAATGTTACACTTGAAGGCACTCTTTGTAATATTAAAGCTAAACCTATTCTTACATTGTGTTCAGCTGAGAAAACCTTCAGCATTTGACACAGAAATTCACAGCAGCACAACAGATAGTTATCCTGAGCACCAATTTGCTAAATTTAGCCTTAAGTATATGCTGTGCAGGAAAGACGATGTGTTTGTGCAGCAGATTTGAGATGCCTCATTTAAGAAATGTGTTAAAGAATAAATTTTACCGCTCTCACATTATCTTATATGTTAAATGATACACCAAGTCATGAGAAGTTTTTCTTGGAATAAAACAAATATTGCAAGTGAAATAGGATGGATCATTGACTTAATACATGCACTGTGAGTTGCAGTAACCTATTACACTGGTGGCTTCAGCAGAATATTTTGCTTGCTTCCTGATCAAGCAGATAGATGTCTACCTAGGAGACACAAAACTTAAAACAAGCTCACACTTAGAACAAACAGAGATTTTAGTACACTCTCACTCTTTGGTGCTATTTCCACCTCCTCAGCTGAAAGCACTGAAAATAAATTTTTACCAAAGTCACTATCATAGTCCTTATGCTTTATTCAAGTAACACAATGTTACTTGCATAGCACAGTGTCGATGCTGACTATCTTTATATATGCAATATTGAGGTATGAACAACAGTATCTAAATATAGTTAGAAGGATTAACACTTCATGTGTATTCTGAATAGTATTAACTAAAGGTTCTTTTATGCTTTAAAATTATCCTGTATCCTGCAGCTTTGTACACAAATATCATTTATTTCTGTATTGCATCCTGACCCTCCTTTAATACATTATTTTTAATATCCAGTTACACTTACTGCTGTGAAGGTACATGAATAATGGCCTTCCATAACAAATGCTTAATAACAAAAGGTAAAATTGACTTTCAGAAAAACAACTACATTCCACAATTGTAAATATTTGGTTAAGAAAAACAAATTCTAAGGGGAGGCAAGATGTGGAGGTAATAGGGGAGACAAGTTGTTGCTGCTTAATGCCTGTCTTTCTACAGCTGGTACAGAGTGCCCACTCTCCCATCTGTCTCAAAACAGTTATATCCACTTGGGAGATCTATATAAATACAGACAACACCCCTGTAAGAGCAAAAGAAGTGTCATAATATATCTATTAATATTCTCATGGGTACACTGTTCAAGTCCAGTCTTAATATCCAATAGTCCTATTCCCTTTTTATACGTAGGTAGAGCCATCCCATAATATGAATAAATTTTAACTCTGGTAAGTCTGAACAAGGTGATAGCAATGGCAATGAAGGAAAGAATGTGATGACCAAAACATGCCTACTAATGTAATAATCACTACATTCTACATTCTATGAAGAAGTAGTATATACCTTTATTTGTATATGTTATTATTGTATTATATATAGTATATATAATATACATATATAATATATAATATATATAACAATGCATTGTAATATTAATAAATAAAATAACTATGAATCAACTATTAATAAAAACATTTATTTGCTTTTGTGTGGCACACACGTGTGTATTCATAATTTCCTTATTAGAATATATGGAAGTAAGAGGAAGGTATATTAATATTACAGACACTGGAACAGAGGAAATGTCAGAATTATTAGCCTAATCTTTTACTGCATAACAGCATCAAAGAGATTACATAAATTCATGTCTGACTCACATTGTCTTGACAGTAAATCTACAGCAACACTTGCTCCCTACCAGTTAATTTTACCAACATCAAAAAATATCAGCTTCAGAATATGAAGCGGTTTGTAGGCAGAGGTGGGGGAGCTTATTGGGAAAGGAGGCTGTTTCCAATGATTAGTAAGAAAAATCATACCACATACAGTTTCATATTTGGAGAAAATTGAATTATTGCAATGAAAACTGAACACTAGTTGTTTAGCATGGAAGCACTGCCCTGTTGTAGAATGGGATTACATGAGTGTCACTGTATCACCTAAGTTAGTTTAGTATATAAAAAATCAACTAATTTCAATACAGTTGCACCAGGTAGGATTCCTCAAAAATGCAACAATTTTGAAATACATGGCAGCTTGCAGGAGAGCAGCTTGCATGATGACTCTCCAGTGTCTCTTATATAGTCTCTTAGTAGCAGTAGCTTAGTGCTATGCAGGTATGGTAAGCATACTCCTCTGAAAAAAAAAATTTAATGACATAGCCAGAAAATAAGAAACAATACTATTACCACTTCCTACATAGGTAGATAAAGATCTGCACCTCAGCTTTCTCCTGAAATAAAATTTGACATAATATTTAACTGTCCGAATCTCTTAGAACTATGAATTTTCTCAGAATATATTTTAAAAGAAAATTTAAAAATTAGTAGACTATTGTGTAAATGCACAAACACTACATGCATTAATAGTTTAGGACAGAATTTACTTTGTAAAAGAAAATTAAATCTGACTTTGTACCACTGCAAAGCCACTTTAAGAGAAATGCACAAAATGAACATGTAGAATGAATTTTACGGTATGTATTTTCAGATTTAAAACTAGGTATTACTTATATAGTTAACATAATAACCTGGATTACTTGTACATTTCTGCATGTCCCTGAAGTATCATCATAACCAATATTTACAGTACCTTAGGCATAGAATTTTTTTCATGATTCTAAATAATTAAGTAGATCCTATACATAAGTGGAACTGATTCTTAGCAGTCTAAGAAAGTATTAGAATTACAATCTTTCATTTAAGTACTGAAAATGAGAATACAGGCCCTCTAGGCTTTTATGAAGTTCCATTCAGTGTAAATTTTTAACTCCCCTGCCTCAAATGAAAATATGGCAAATGGAATATTGCCACATTGCCTGAAAACATCAGCGGAGCTTCTCGCCAGGTGGAACCAGCAAACTGGAACTGGACAGTGACCATTAGGGACTGCTAAGGACCCAGGGCCGGCCAACAATGGCCTTTTCAGTGGGGAGAGGGGACCCTCCTGAGATGAAATTCCTGTAGCCTGAGTCAGCCTCGAGAGCAGTGGGAAATCTAAGGGGCGAGAGTCCAAGTACCTGAATCAACACATGGTGTTCATATTCTTCATCACCTACCACCAACCCACTGCCTTGCACCAGACCTTGGCCACGTCAGGAATCTCTGTCCTGAAGAAGAATGATCACTGAATGCTGATGGATCCATGGGTGTTGGTATCTCTCTCTTTATCACCCTTTTTTTCTCTCTCTCTCCCTCATTCTTTTCTCTATCCCCTTTCTATCTCTCTCTGTCTTTTGCCTCGCAACCTATTTCCCATATCTTCACGGTGTTATATCACTTTGCCTGTGTCATTTGTCAAATAAAACTTCATGCTTGCACCTAGCCAGGTGGGGGGTTGGTCTCTTTTCCCAGGCAACTCTCAGCAGGACAAGAGGGCACGGTCTCAAGTTGTGCTGGGGGAGGTTTAGGTTGGACATTAGAAAGAATTTCTTTACTGAGAGGGTGATCAGACATTGGAATGGGCTGCCCAGGGAAGTGGTGGATTCTCCATCCCTGGAGATATTTAAAAAGAGACTGGATGTGGCACTCAGTGCCATGGTCTGGTAACTGCAGCGGTAGTGGATCAAGGGTTGGACTTGATGATCTCTGAGGTCCCTTCCAACCCAGCCAATTCTATGATTCTATGATTGGTGGTTGGACTTTGTTCTCGTGGTTCCAAATAAGTTACATCGAATCATAACAGCTTTGTACTGTGAAGTAATCACAAGCTTGTATGCACATGCAGATTTTGGGCACTAAGAAGAGTTCATTTTTTTATGTGGGAAAAGAAGTTACTGATTTTCTTTGGTCTTAGTACATACAGATTGCAGAGAGAAAGGATAGTATTGTATTAATTTTTTTCTTATTTTTTCCATGATTGCCAATTTTCCAATTATATTTTTAATATAGGAGACAGCATTCATTATTGGATTTTATGCTAAAACATAACTATTTGAGTTAAGTTGAAAACTCTGTATCTCTTAGCAGCTATTTTATTAGAAAACACTGATAAACATTAGCTTGTATATGGGGACACCAATGGAATTGTTACATTACCATATTAATTGCAGATGTGTAAGTCTGTGTTATGCAAGGAAGTTATTTCCTTACTTAACAGAGAAATGCCTCAGAGAGTCTTTTCTTTTAATAGCTAACCTCTAGGAAGCTGGACATTAAAAAAACCTCAACCCCAAAAAACCTTAAAACACAGCACTCTAAGAATTAATATAGAGTAGAAAAGGTATTAGAAGCTGCCTGTATCACTGTACCATACTTGGAGCAAGCACCTGCTCAAGTAAATTAATTACTTATTTACTATTATGAGGTCTGTGCTCTTTCTTAATTTATACTCTAAGTATTATGAAGTTTTAAAGAGTATCATTCACAAAGTAAATTAAAATGATGTTGTGACTGAAATAATCAAAATGCCTGTACAACATCCCAGGGGGCATCTGCGATGACATAATAAATAACACCAATTTAGCGATTAGAGACTCTGTGTAGGTTAGAAAGAGGCCTTCAACTTTGAAGACTGGCAGAGTGCAAGACTGGCACAGAGAAAATCAAAACACCATGTTCACTGAAGCTTGGGGTGAGGGCAATACTAATGCTGCTTAACTGAGCCAAACTGCCCCAGCAGTACCCCCTAGGAAACTGTGGGCAGGGTGGATTTCTGCTGAGGTGATTTAGTTTACATTTTCAGGAGATGTAATGAACTGACATAATAGTTTACAGGTTCTGAAAAGGAAGGCCCATTTCCATATGCTGACTGCATGCACCTTTGCATCTTAGACTCCTCTGAAAGATCACTTAATAAAACCAGAAGTTTTCATGGGGTTAAAAACCAAAAAAAAACACCACACCCAAACTGCCACAGGGATGATTTAAATCACCCAGTGAATGTCCTGGCAATGCAGCACAGAGGGCAGAACCTTGAGGCCACAATCTGGTCACGAGGAAGAGAACAGTGGTCCCTGACTGCCCCGTGGACTGCAGGCAGCTTGTACCTCAAGTTAGGGGTCTGCAGAGACTCAGGGCAGATGAGACCAGATGAGTTTGCTCTTGTGGAGGATCCTCTCTGTCTCCCTTGGGAAAGCTACCTTAAACATTCAATGTAAGGGGTGTAAATACCTTCTCTATCTCACTGTAACTCTACGAACATGAAACATTAAGTGAACAAAACAGACTCCACCACCACCAAAACTGGAGAAGCTTACAGATCTCTGGTATCCACAGAGAGCAAATTTACATCAACTCGGTACCTAATTTTCACAGAAAATGAAATATTCCTAATGAGCTCTGAATTTCTTCAAAAGCAGAGAATCTCTGCTTCTGAGAAAAAAAAATAAACCAAAAACCAAAAAAAACAGAGAATCTTCTGAATCTCTTCAAAGCAGAGATATATGCTTGTGTAAATTCTAACAGTGGAAATCACCTCTCAGAGTTAATAGGACCTGAAAATAACTGTATATAAAGTTCATTACTTAGGTACTCAAAAGCAATGTGAATGCTGTGTATAATCCTGTCTCCCCAAATTCCTCCCCCTCTTTTTAAAATTTTTTTTAATTTTTTTATATTTTTTTAATAATTATGAAAAATAAGACTGTTTTGCTCATTTTGAAGCAGAACACAGCCCTGTTGTTTCATATTGCAGGGACATTTCCCATCAAAAGGTAATTTGTTCCTCCCAAGGCTCCAAAAAAAGCTTTAAAAACCAAAGTAAAAAATCCCCCCACAACTGCAGTTAATTAGGCTCTCTTCTGTTTTAGGACCCTTTGCAAAGCTCACACCCAGCACACAGGTGCATCAGTTGGCATCTGCATGTCTGGAGTCCTGCCAGAACATGTTCTCTCCTTAATTTGGGGATGGTATCCAGCTGATATAAATTAACAGCTCTAACATGCATCAAAAAAAGCACATCATAATAATTCTAATATTCTTTAATTGTAGTGTGCTGACAAAATGAAATTAATTTCAGCAAAGAGCAGAGCCTACTGCTTCATAAAATAGGTAATTTCATCTTTTATTTTTAATAGAGAAGTGATTTGCGAAGAGTGAAAATCGTTCTCCCCTCTGGGAACTCTATAATATTAAAATTGCCACAGAAATTTTAATCTGTTTCTTCATTTGATGAAAGGTGCATTTTCTTACTGGTGTTTAGTTATTTTATCAGTTAGTTTTGTTTACCTGTGCTACACTGGATCACTGGAGAAAGTGCCATTAGAGGGCAGCCTTGGGATTTCCCTCCCAGTTTTAAACCTACACACCAAGGAGACCTTACAGCTTAATCCAATTATCTGATGGGTATCATCTTTATATTATCTATAATTAAACAATAGCATTCCCAAGACCTTAGGAAAAATGTTATTTGTCATATATAACAGCTTATTATACTTAGCGCATTAAATTTCAGGTAAAATTCTGCGCAAAAATCCTACCCAATTTTTGCTATAATTTTTTTCATGATATTTTGTAACTTTTAGACACTGCAGTGCTTTCCAATTACACGAGGGAAGTACATTTTTCTGAAGCATGTCTAACCTTTTCTGCTATTTGAGGGTTGTTTGGTATGGTAATCTCTGTCAGTTTAGGCAATTTAAGAGTCTGTAGGAATCCCTTCTCATAAAAGGTTTAAAGAGCTGGAGCTGAGGATCCTCCCCACCATTAGCAACAGAAGCACACTCAAAGCATTCTTTTACTCTAGATGAAGCTAATCCCTTGTCAGAAAGTAAACAAGGAATTTTGTATTTCATATACTAAAACAAACATTGACAGAGCAGTAACAGAACACACCAAAAGAAACCCATAAATAACAGTCCCAGAGGGCTTAGCTCAGATCTCAGCTGAATACCTAAGGACTTTGAAAATGATGAACTGGCCCTCACACAAAAAGCAGCATGCCATAAATACAGGGGAAGACTTAAACAGCAGGACAGTACTGTCTTGAATGCACACATGAGATAATAATAATATCAGGCACAAAGTGTGCAAATCCAGATCTTGTTAATAGAAGCACCATTTGTACTGCATAAACAAGTGAGTAAAAAAACTTTAATTCCCTCAGTGATTTAACTGGACCCCTCACTGGATTTAAGATACCCTAGTTGCTGGGCCTAAAATTCCTTAATCTTGTTTCTCATGAACTGTCAGTCAACTTTTACCTTTTTCTGCTGGAACACATTCCAATTATTGCACAAGAGCTTGGCAGTTTTTGGGACTTCAAACAGCCTGCCCTGGGGCCATGACATGGCTGGAGAACTACAATGCTCTCTAATTTTGTAGCGTCAACAAGAATAAGAAAGAAACCTCCAAGATGTCTTGTCAGATTTTACAGATTTTTTTTTTTAGCTGCTGCTATCAAAGGAACTTATTCCATACCATGATTGCAACCTCCTGATCACCGATGCCTATAACACTGGAACTGTCCAGAAACTAAAATGTCGCTTCTCTCCCCAGTGCAACAAAGAGCTGGAGCAGCATTTACTTGACCTTAAACCAGTCAAATTTCACACCTGACCAAAGGGTGGGAGCACCTAGATTTTCAGGATAGTAATTTTCAACTGCTGAGAAGCACCTGAAAACCTTGGTTCTTCCTGGAATTGGTCAAACAGACCAATCTGAAGTAAGTGCCATAAGTTACTGGTTTGTACTTTAACACCAGCAAGAAAAAATATTAAAAAATCAAACTAGGGCCATTGCAAAGCAAAGTGAAAAGCCATGCCATGTTGAGAAAGGAGAAGTGCTTGCCCACTCTGCAAAGGACAAACATGGCACAGTGTTCCCAGAAAGGGTCAGCATGCTTGGATTCAGTATTTTTAAAGTAGCCACATGTCATTCTTGGGCAAAGGGAATAGATGTTTACTTTGGAACACCTAGAACTGATTGCACGTGATGAAAGAAAAGTTATTTAGGCTTGTTATTTAAAGCACCTCTTTTCTCTTTTTTAAGTCAATTTGTCTTCAATGTTGGGTAATCCTGAAGTCTATAGATAGCTGGATGAACTATGTAGGCATTACTCAATGAGAAACAACATAGAGAAGATACTGAGTAATTTATTTCCTTGAGAAACCCAATAGAAAAACACTTGCAAGTATAGGCTACATAAGTGTTATATTATACTATATATAGTAATACTATACTATACTATATATATATATATACTATACTATACTATATATAGTAATATTATTTAATAATACTACATTAATTGTAAAATGGGATTTTACTTTTCTTGTTCAAATAATTTTGCTTGAATTTTTCTCAATTACAAGATACTTTAAATACTTGAGCTTTGGTATTTTGTATAAAGAAAAAAGAACCCCATGATGCTTGGATTAAAAGTATTTTTATTCTGTTGATCTAATATTTATTCTTTTGTGAAGGTTAATTTCATTATCCAACAGATGCTTTTTTAAATACTTGTACAAGATGTCTCATGCTTAGCTCTGCCTTACTTTTTATAGCCAAAATGTCTATTTTTTTAAATTAATTGTTTTGTACACTAATAATAAGTTTAACTTGGATAGGCTTTCTGTTAATATGAAGTCAGTTAGAAAAATATCTCAAGGCTCATTTAGTATATTTGGTGCTTACTGAAATTGTTAGTGCTAAAAATGAAATACTGCTTCTTGACAGTCTAGTCTTATTCCTCTTTCACTGTTTTTGTGGATGCCAAACTTCAAGGTTTCTGACCTTGTAAATTACTAGACCATGTGCTTAATTTTAAGCTCAACCAATCTCATTGGCTTCAGAAGGTCATCACATTCAAGTAAGTTAAGGATGTCTAATACACTTTACCAAACCTAAAGCTTCAGTCTGTAGAATTGACTAACAAAACAGTGGCTTCATTTGTCCAATCCAAACAAAATGTTGATTAATAAATAGAAAATATGACTTCACTGTATTATTAGTTAGCCTGAAAAAAACATTTCAATATGCTTTATGTAGGCTTTCTTTAGAATTAAGAACCACTAACAAAAGGATGGTGGAACTATGGGTAACATATCATTACCCCCTCCCAGTATTGTATTTTTTCTTTTTTTGCTAGTTTTCTTTTGTCTTCATACACCAGTCTTTTTCATTAGCACATTCAGAGAAAATAAAATAATACACGATAAAGCTAGAGTACTAAAGCTATAAGGGATGTTCAAATTAAATTCAGCAGTAGTGGGTTAGTAAATTGCTTTTCATCTGTATCTCTTTTCCTAATTACAACTGTAGCTGACTGTAGAGTTGGTTGGTTGCTAACAGGCACTTAAAGGATACACCTCAGAATAAGTGACTCTTACAGGCTCTGTGGACCACCAAGAATCTGTGTTCAGGCTAATTTTTGTTTGCTGTTGTTTTTTGGTTTGGTTTGGTTTTTTAATCTGCCTATATGCAGGAAGTCAGTTAACTCTCTTTTGATGTCTTTGGCAGCATACTGTTACAGCTCTGGCTCTCAGTAGAGATGTTTTTTATCTCACAAAATGCTACCTGCATATTCTTTAATTGCACAGCTTTCTTCAAGAAAGCTTTCCAGGCCTCAGCAGCAGAGTACTGTGGGTTGATAGTGCATATTATGCAGATTTCATAGAGCTTTCCCAGATGGTAGAGCTTTCCTTCTGGTAGTAGTTAATCACTATTACATCCTTCTAAAAGACACCATGTTACATCTGCAAAAAAACAAAATAATAATAAAAAAGAAGGCCTAGGCATTCTGATCTGAAGTACAAAGAACCTAATTAGAGCAACGAGGATGGTGAAGGATCTGGAAGAGATGACTTATGACGAGTGGCTGAGGTCACTTGGATTGCTCAGTTTGGAGAAGAGGAGGCTGAGGAGTGACCTCATTGCAGTACATGGCTTCCTCACAAAGGGAAGAGATGGGACTGGCACTGATTTCTTCACTTCTGTGACCAAAGACAGGACTTGGGGAAAGGGTAGGAAGCTGAATCAGCGGAGCTTTAGGTTACATATCAGGAAAAGGTTTTTCACCCAGAGGGCAGTGGCTCCCCAGGGAAGTGGACACAGCACCAAGCTTGCCTGAGTTTAAGAAGCATTTGGATGATGCTCTTGGGCACTTGGTGTGATTCAGGGGGGGTCCTACACAGGGACAGGAGTTGGACTTGATGATCCTGATGGGTCCCTTCCAACTTGGCATATTTTCTGATCCTATGATAATTTTAAAAACAAAACAAAAAACAACCAAACAACCAAACAAGAAACCCCCCACCAAAACCAAAAAAAAAAAAAAGAAAAAAAGCTAATGGTGGACTCAGTCCCCTCATCTAAATCATCAGTGAAGATATTAAACAGAACTGGTCCCAGCACTGATCCCTCGGGGACACCACTGGTGAGCGGCCGCCAATTGGATCAGCACCGTTCAGCACCACTCTCTGGGGGCCTCCAGCAGTTCCTAACCCAGCACAGAGTGCTCCTGTCTGAGCCCTGGGCTGACAGCTTTTCTAGGAGAATCCTATGGGAAATGGTGTCAAAGGCTTTGCTGAAGTCCAGGTAGACTCCATCCACAGCCTTCCCCTCATCCCCCAGGTGGGTCACGTGAGCATAAAAGGAGATCAAGTTGGTCAGGCAGGACCTGCCCTTCCTAACCCTGTGCTGGCTGGGTCTGATCCCCTGTCCATCCTGTAGGTGCTGTGTGATTGCCCCCAGGATGATCTGCTCCATAGCCCTGCCAGGCACTGAGGTCAGGCTGACAGGCCTGGAGTTTCCTGGGTCCTCCTTCCGTCCCTTTTTGTGGATTGCTGTGACATTCCCCAGCTTCCAATCACCTGGGACCTCCCCAGGCTGGGCACAGAGTGGCTGAGAGCAGCCAGACAGAGAGGGACCTGGGAGTCTGGATTGACAGGAAGCTGAACATGAGCCAGCAGTGTGCCCAGGTGGCCAAGAAGGCCAATGGCATCCTGGCCTGTGTCAGGAACAGCGTGGCCAGCAGGCCCAGGGAAGGGATTCTGCCCCTGTACTCAGCCCTGGTGAGGCCACACCTTGAGTTCTGTGTCCAGTTCTGGGCCCCTCAGTTCAGGAAGGAGATTGAGGTGCTGGAGCAGGTCCAGAGCAGAGCAAGGAGGCTGTGAAGGGATCCAGCACAAGTCCTGTGAGGAAGGGCTGAGGGAGCTGGGGGTGTTCAGCCTGGAGAAGAGGAGGCTCAGGGGAGACCTCATCACTCTCTACAACTCCCTGAAAGGAGGGGGTAGGCAGGGGGGGGTCGGTCTCTTCTCCCAGGCAGCTCCCAGTAAGACAAGAGGGCATGGGGCTTAAGCTCTGCCAGGGGAGGTTTAGGTTGGATATTAGGAAGAAATTCTTTACAGAGAGGGTGATCAGGCATTGAGATGGGCTGCCCAGGGAAGTGGTGGATCCTCCATCCCTGGAGATATTTAAGAAGAGACTGGATGTGGCACTCAGTGCCATGGTCTGGTAACTGCAGTGGGGTTGGACTTGATAATCTCAGAGGTCCCTTCCAACCCGGCTGATTCTATGATTCTATGATACAACATACAGAAACATATTTTCCTAATACAATATATACCTTAACAATATTCCATATAGCATCATCTCAGTATTTCAGTGAAGTAGTTTTTATTCAGATGTAAAGTTGAAGTAAGTGCTTGAGATTGTTCGGACAAAGCATTTAAAGACTGCTAGCAATGGGAAGAATGCAGTTTTTATGACTGTAGACTTTCAAAGAGGTTGGTCCAAGGCAAACTTCTACTAAATTTTACCATCATGTCATGGGAAAAATAATGAAAGGATAATAATTAACTTTTCATTCTAACAAAAACATTAAAAAGTCAGAGATTCAAGTCAATAAAAGTGAATTACAAGTTTGCTTTCATTATATGACAGATTTTACTAATTTTGCCAAGTTCTGATGTCTTCATCAGCTTTCAAATTGTTTTCTGACATGAAAAAAGGGAAAATCAGGTATTCATTTTTTACCAAAGTTCAATATTTTCACGTCTTTGCTCCAGTGAGCCATTAAGATAACCAAACCCTCCTGGATTTCATGTTGTATTCTGTATGAAGTCCACTAGACCTGGCAGCAGTGCTCTAACATGCCTCTTTCCTCTTTCAAAATTACCTGTTCCCTTCATGGTCAGCCCATGGGTTGGAATTTACTTGCATTTTAATTCATGGTGTAATTTGATTTGGCATCTAAGTTACACGCAGGGACCCATGTAATATATTTAGTGTGCTTCATAACTCCTTTTTCTCCTTTCCTCCTGAATATTTTCTTTATCTTTCTTTTTTTTTCTTTATCTTTTTTCTTTTGCTCATTGCAAAAGTATTGCTGATTATTTCAAAATTTAAGAGTACTGGGTTAAGTGGTTTGGGAATTGCAGAAAAGGTGTGCATGTACAAGACCACTTTACTGAATTATATTTGCACATTGTGTGGCTTCAAAAAAATAAATATCCAGCTGAAGGGACAAAAATTGACCTTCAAGGCAGAACTGACCTTCAAAGGCTTTGTTTGTATAGACCATGCATTCCAATAACATTCAATTTTTCTGGTTTCCTTATTTCTTTGATAGTTTGGGAAGTCTGTCAGGGTACACTATAACAATTCTAATGGAATTCTGTCCGTGTTTGACTGTGTAGCCTTGTTTCCTTTTTAACTTCTGGAGGAAATAATGATGCAATAGCAATATAATCAAACGATAATAGACAATCTGCTGAATTAAATGACATTTTCAAAACTCAGCGTCAGAGAAGTGGGAGACAGGCAACAGATAGCTATGTTACATGACTGAGTGAAACTAATCAGAAGACTGTCTGGAAAAGGTTGAAACACTCTCCCCAGTTGTTTAGAATAAGAAAAGAAAAACATCAGTTGCTGAGAAGGGAACCTAGAGATCCATACAGTAAAAGATGCTGGAAGAACAAAAGGGAGGAATATGTTGAATTTTTAAATCATGAGCCTCCAAGTCCAGGGAATGTCTAATTAGCAGTAATTAACTGCTGTGAGAAAATGCATTCAACCCTAGTATTGTTCTGCTTGAATCATTATTTCATTGGGCTATTAAAAGTGAGAGGTGTCTAGACATAAACAAGATTTTTATTTTTTTTTAAATGAGGGCGGTGAAACTTAGGCACAGGTTGCCCACAGAGGTGGTAGAAACCCCATCCTTGGAAACAGTCAAGTCCAGGTTGGATGGGATTGTGAGCAAACTCATCTAGTTGAAGATGTTCCTGCTCATTTCAGGGAGGCTGGACTAGATGAGCTTTAAATGTCCTTTCCAACCCAAGCCATTCTGTGACCATATGATTCTGTGACCAATATTGGAATACTTGTGCAACTTCTGAGCCTGTGTGCTCAGAGGAATGGATGACTCAGCTGGAGCTGGGTTGCTGAAGATCAAACATTCCTGAACAAAGGAGCCACGGGACAACTTTGGTAACCACCCTGAGCAGACTGGGCCACTGGACAGCAGACATGCAGCTGGGCAAAGGTAAGGAGAGAGGGAATTGCAGCCCAATCAGCCTGACCAAACATCATGGAACTTGAACCCAGGAAGAAATGTTAGGTGAATGACTAGGTCAGTCCACTTCAATGAAACTTGTTGCTTTAAAAGTTACAAAGATCATTTATTCCAAGCACATGGACTCAAAACTAGGCAGCTCAGTAATATTTCTGTTACAGAAGCAGATGGGCTTGTCACATCTTGGTGCCCCATTTGCCCCATTAAAATCACACCAGTTGTCAAAATGATAAAACTATTACGAATGTAAAGGCTAAGAAGAGAAGCATTAATATGAAATTGAAGGTATTAACTTACTTATAAATGCTTCATATGTTCTGCATTAAATAAGGAATTAAAACAAAGTATATGGTGAATTTAATAGTAGTGCATTCTTGAGAAGGTGTAATAAGACATTTGACTAGTGAAACATGTAAGTTCCTTGATGTACTTTTCCTTAATGCAATAAATTCTGACCTATGATCCATGAAGGGAACATCACAAGACTACAGGTTAATTATTCCTGCATATGTAAAGAACTTATTAGCAGTAAGTTATTAGCCTCTGGACTCATTAAAGAGTACTGATGGTTTTGCAGATGTTTACTCAGAATAAAGAGAGAATCCTTTGGCTCCAAAAATTTAAGCTGAATTCTTTAGCACTTGTAGCTATATGACAGCTATATAACTACCACTTTTCTTGCCAATCCTATAGTGCAGTAACCAACCATGTTGTACAAACCTGTAAGAATTAATGAATTCCTTACTATTTTTAATTGGATAAGCTCAGTATAAACAGACATATTTCAAGATCAAATTACACAGTCTTCTGTGAAAGTGTTACAATGAATTATCACAGTGAAGCACACTAGAAAGTTAGTTAGTTTCTTTAGCAGAAAAAGACTAGATTAGATTTCAAGTAAAAATCAGGAATAATAGACTATTTCTTGTAATTGCTTGAAGGGAGGAAGGAAGGGTATTACAATTAGGTATTTTATTACAGGATCAAAGCAGTTGTGCAAAACAGATGGGGCACATTAAAAATGTTGCTAATGAGCATACATTGTATACAAACTGTAAGTTATGACTATAACCTCATAGAGACTAATTTTGATTAATAAACTCACCCTCAAATTAAACTAATTAAAGCAGTCACTGGCCAGATGCTGTTCTCTTTGGTGGGAAATAAAGGATCTTCATGCCCGATTCTTTTCCCCCTCCTCTTAAAACAGTTCAAAACATTTTTTTTGCTACTACTACAGTACCTACATTTTGTTCCTCATTAGCTTCCTCATGCACACAGACAGCCCATGGTAAGTCTTATCAGACCATGAATTTTCCCAACCTAACGAAATCATCCTAGCTCAGTGCACCCTATCCTGGTTTTGTATCGAAAGCAGCTTTGTTTCATAATGCCTCTTAAAAATCCTACATAGCAGTAAAAAAGATTCCCCCACAGCTGCAACTATCAGCAAGAACAAACCTGTGAGTTAGAGCACATTATAATGTGGATCTGCACTGGTCTAAGCATAGCTGTAGGAAGATTTTGGCAATGGTACATCTTGTTATGGCAGTGTTTTTAGACAAGATATTAGAAGGTGGGTGAATGTGTATGGACCTGCTTGTCTCATATTTTCCTGCTTCCTGCAAAGACAATAATAAAAGTTGATCCATTCTTATTTAAGTCCTAATCCTGATATTTGCTATGCATGGGTTTCCCTGTTGAGTTAATGAACAATAAATTTAGGAAAGGAATTATAATGTGTAATTTTTCATTTCTAATCTTGTTATTTCTAGTTATCCATGATAATTATGTTTCTGTTAGACACTTGGTATTAGGCATGCTTTTCATTTAATTGGACACTGCCAACTCCCTTAGGCCTACAGTAGATGTGAATTCAATTCCTGTGGTAGCAATGTATTGGATTTATTAATAAAATTCTAACATTTAAAACAATGACCCACATTAATTATAATAAACTTTCAAGGAATGATCTGCATGCATGAGATGTCAAACAAGCCTGACACTTCTTGATCTACATGGTTGTTTGGTTATATACATTTATATGGATGTGATGCTCAAAGACATCTTTTAAATATTGAAAACAAAAAATAAAATTAACGATGGAGTTAATCATATTCTGAAATCTGATTTATATCCTTCTATAGGTTTTTGTTTTAATGAGTGATTTTTTTAATGATGAGATGTAAAGCTCTGAAAAATTTACCTTAGTATGAAAATATAAATGAAAAATATTTCAATCAAAATTTCTCTTTTTCAGATTTTTTAGAAAAGTAATTATGGGCTAAAATATGGCAATTTAAGTTTGGTGCAAAACACTAAAGGTATAGGCAATCTGGTTGAACAGGTACCTCTGGAAACAGGTACATTTGCTCTTCTTGTGCATATGCACAAGGTTCAGTCTGCCTTTACCTATTTGAAATTACATTTCCTCTCAGTTTGTTACTGTATTTTTAAATACCTGTTAGGTATTACACAGCAGATATTACTGTATAATCCCAGATTAACCCACGTCATTGCATCTCATTGTTTCCCTAAATTTATATGCCTATACTGTCTCTCTAATGTACCTTGGAATTCACTGTCCTTTAGATATTCACCTCTTTAATTGCATTTTGTAAGCTCAGGCTCAAGAGGCTTGTGCATTTTTCCCAGCATCTATGGATAATGAGAGCAATATGAAACATATCTCCAAATCCACCCAGAGAATGAGAGCATTTTCTTTGATGTGTGCTTCCTCCTCAGAATCATCAACAGAAATTTATCTTCTTTCCAGAAAGTTGTAAAGTTACTTTAAAAATAGGGCCATTGCAGGGGTTTTGTGTGTGTGTGTGTGGTCTTTGTTTTTTTGTTTGTTTGTTTTGTTTTGTTTTGCTTTTTCCATTCTGCCATACGTCCCCAGGAAAGCCTATAGGAAGAGCATTCTATTTCAGACCTTTTCCTCTGTACTTTTCTACAACAAAAATGTATTGTCTATGACTAACCAAGAAGTCACAAATAAATGTAAGGTTCGTCGGGAGCATTTCCTTAGGTATCTGCCACAGCAAATGGTGGGCAAAGACAGTCCATGGAATTAGTTGCACCAAAAACTTGAAAAGGAAAAACCAAAGTTATCCGTTTTAAATGCAACCCAGAACAAGGATCACTTTTTATAAAAAGGCTTCATAAGGATTGATAGTGTCCTTTTGACAGTCTTAGTTACACTGGATTATTTATAGCCCTGACTTTACAAGCAGTTAATGAATAATCAATAGCACTATTATTGTAACTGACCATGTGATACTTCAGTTTCAAGGGGTACATTGCCATTAGCCTATTTACAACATAGTTGACCTATAATATTAAATGATACTTAAAAAAACTCTTCCAATGATATGCAACCTCAATATGAACTTGTGTTTAAAACTATGTTTCTAAATGAAGTAATATTTTTCCCTTAAGGGTTAATTTCTGCATAGTAATCCATGTTTATTCTGTGCATTTCATACTGGATTCTTACATGTGACACTCGCTATGGCTATCACACAAATAACTTAGTTGAATTCAGAGAAATCAAACTGAAATTAAAAAAAAAAACAATATGTCATGTGGGATCATAGCTTCCCCACCTTGTTACATACAGAATTTGTTGGTAAAAAAGGGAATTTAAAATAAACATCTCCCCTTAACATTTATTGATCAAACCTTCTAAGACACAGCATGATGGGATATGTTCTCAAGAAAATATATCAGATAAGATGTTCCAGAAATATCTGATGCACTATGTATTATTATATAAGTATCATATTGAAAGATAAAAAAATATCACCTAGAAAGGAGAAAAAAACATGACCTGTACTTTCAGCCCTACTTAAATTTCCTTTATTGCTCCATATGAAACTTATCTTAAAAAAAAAAAAATAATATCCTTGGTAATCCAAATTAGAAAGTCTTCTTAAGCAGCCTCTATTCTGTAGAATTTGATCAAACCAGATAATTTGATAGCTCTTTGCCTATGCCCCCACCTTCCCCCAGTTTGTCTGTAAAGTAGCCCTGAGAGGAGTCTTAAGCAGATGACAAACCTTGCCAGAGGAAATTTGCCCGATCCCTCCACTTCATTATCCTCAAACCCATGAAGCATCCTGGAGGGTTTTAGTTGACTGATCCTACTGACTTTTTCTCATCTTGAGATGTATGAGAAATAGCATTTCTTAGGTCAAATCACCTCTGATTAAATAACTATACTGAAATGCCATTTTTTGTATGTGTTACTTATGTTTCAAAAGAAAAAAACAGTCTCAAGAAAAGTGAAACATAACTAAGGATCCCTTATTTCCAACCCCTGTGCCATGGGCAAGGGACACCTCCCACCAGAGCAGGTTGCTCAAAGTCACATCCAACCTGGCCTTGCACATTTCCAGGGTTGATGCATTCACAGCCTCCCTGGGCAACCTGTTCCAGTGTGTCACCACCCTCACACTAAAGAATTTCTTCCTAATATCTAACCTAAATCTATCCTCTTTCATCTTAAAACCATTACTCCTTGTCCTGTCTGATAGTCCCTCTCCAGCTTTCCTGTAGGGCCTCTTCAGGAAGTGGAAGGCTGCTAAAAAGTCTTCCTGGAGACTTCTCCAGGCTCAACAATCCTAACTCTCTGAGCTTCTCTTTATCTGGGAGGTGCTTCAGCCCCCTCATCATCTTTGTTGCCATCCTCTGGACTTGCACCCAAAATGCAAAATGTTATTTTTGTGTTGGGGGCTCCAGAACTGGACAGAGTACTACACATGGGGTCTCCAGAAAGCCGAGTATAGGGGGGAAATCACCTCCCTTGACCTGCTGGCCATGCGTGGTCATTTGCTTTCCAACTTTCCATGTAAATGTTGCAGAACTTTGTATTCTCTAAATAAAAGTACTTGTTCACACAGCCTAGATATCAACAAAATCTACCAAAGAAAAAGTTTTACTGTATTTCATGCATTATTAAGGTTGCATTTACAAAAAAACCCAACCTGTCCTGTTTTTAAAGTGAGGCATATTAGACCACAATTAAGATACATTTTCTGATGCAATCATACATGTGTATTTTAATGCAAAGGAAAAATAAGTTTCTTTTCATTAAAAAAAATATATTTTGAAAACTCACCAGAATAAGGACAGTATCATATATAAAGATAAAATAAGCGTGTCAGTTACAGAGAGCAAAAGAATATAGTCTTTCTGTGTTGTTAATTTAAAATATTTTTCATACTATAGTCAAAGTGCTGAATGAAACTGGATATAAGTTCTGAGCAGAGAAAAATAGCAAGAGAGATATTCAGTAACCAGAAACATTTCATTAACTTGTTCTGTAGTCTTATATTGTTATTAAATGCACTATGAAAAGAAATCACATCTTCGGGCTTTGCTTTCTGGGTTAGGGAAAACTAAACATTCTATACTTTAGTATTTTGTTTAGTATTTATGGCATGCAAAACAACAAAACTCTTTCAATTCTCCTGCATCACAAAGGGCCACGAAAGAGAAATAACAGTCTGTGTTTAAGAGGAGCTTAAGTGAGGGGGAAAATAACACAGCTGAAATAACTGGAAGGTGTTTTGAATTCGTAACAAAAGATGACAGGTTTGTGAATCCTTCATCTTGTTGTTTATTTTCGTAAGAAGTCTAAAGTTGCTATGTACTTCAGTATGTAATTGATGAAAATTCAACAATGAATAATTCATATGATACTAAATTATTGACTATATCAATATGGTTTCATATAAAATTTGTATTAAATATATTCAGATGCAGTGAAGGAAGTAATTTATCTTCTGTGTTTCAATCACCTTTCCCATAAAGGACTATTTTTTTGTGTGTAATAGGTTACTTACACAGTGAGTGAGCTCCACAAAAGTGGCAAAGCTTTGGGGGCTCATAGTCTTTGAAAACACTGACAAACTGAGCAAGGCATGACAGCCTTGTTAATCCTTCATTTGAGAGATGGAAAAGGTTGGCTCTGAAGTTGTTCATTCTGAATACTTGCAACAGAGTTACCCTTACACTGTAGGTGGTAAAACTCTCATTATTATTACCAATGCAGGACTTCAAATAGAAAGTTATTTCTACCCCACAAAGCATAAGAATGTCAAAAATTTGTAAGCTGTGAAGGAAGTTTTTATTTCTTGAAGTATTTTACCCTCTATCTCTTAAAACTTTTACGTAAAATTTTAGGTTTTCTTAAGGAAATCAGCACATAGGGTAGGCAAAGGCAAAAAAAGAAGAGAAGGAAAGTGAGAACTATTGAACTATAGAGGGAACTATATGCTTTCTTGTTGCTGCTCTGAACAAAGAAAGACAAACAATAGCTGATATGAAACAAGATTTAATTTTTGTTTAATTATCAGTCCGAGAAGCACAGAGTGGCATCTGTTCTGCTAGGGGCTGCAATATATACTCTTTCTTGGATTGGTCTACAGTCAAAATCATTCTACTTCAATGCCTGCTTTGCAAGAAGAGATGGTTTGGGGCCTCCCTTCTCCAGCTTTATTTTTTTTTCTACAAAACAACTTCTTATAAAACAACTTCTTATAAACGTTTTCAAAGCTACATTAAATAAATAAATTTACCAGATAGCTTGGGAAGAAAACATGAGGACAGAGATCAATTTGTCTTTCATCTAATGGTTTGTTGAAAAGAACCTTTAATCCACAGCTTTATGCACAAATTGATATAGTTGCAGATCCTGTTCAGTTTTTAAGTATTTTCAAGAAGCTTGATTTCTGTATGGGAGTAAACTGTCTTTGTGAACCAAGGAGTTTCAGAGCTACAGATCTTGCTACTTGTCTAATTAGCCCCTGAAGGAGGACTTTAAGTGCTGCCACTCCATGCTGAAGTCAAAGGTGATATTTTTACCCTCAAAACCCCTGCTCTTCTTTAAGAAAATCGATCTAAAAACTACATCTCTTTTTTCCTGAAACCCCAGTCTTATCCATTTTTTCAGAAGGTGACTGGAATATACATTTTCCATATTCAGATTTGCTTTCCCCGGGGATGTATACAGTGAACACATACATTAAATTTTCATAAATAATAAACTACTCTTTAAATTTTCAAAATGTAAAACTATGAGCTAAGCTTGAAAACAAAACAAACATTCACTCTGAAGGCGCTGGACACTGCAGGCAAATTCGATTTGACCAATAATCATCAAGCAATAAATCAAAGACAGACACCCTCAGCTGTCATCAAGATCTTAGAACTACCTTTAGAGTAGTTTAGAATGTTATACAGAAAAGAGGTTAGTGAAATTGCAAGTATCAAGTGAGATGAACCCTACTCTGATAGTGAAAATGCAACTTTGATGTTAGAAGGATGAGTCCTCAGAGGACCCCAAGACATACACAGCTGGGGGGAAACTATTTTTCCCTAAACTTCTAATCCACATTTTTTTCTAAAAGGAGGAATAGAAATGCATCTTCACTTAGCAAAAAAATGAGTCTTAGCTGTGCTTATCCATCTATAAAAATTGTACATGTAATTGAAATTATTTTAACTATCAAAAATCTTGCACAATGACACGTGTACAAAGCGAGTACAGAGAGCTCTTGGTGCAAGTCCACAGGAGGGCCACAAAGATGATGAGAGCACTGGCTTGAGCACCTCTCCTACTGATGAAAGACTGAAACAGGGCTATTGAGCCTGGAGAAGAGAAGGCTCCAGAACCTCTAAGAAGCTCTAAGGCTTCTTAGAAGGCTCTATGATGACCCTAGAGCCTTCCACTACCTGAAGAGGGCCTACAGGAAAGCTGGGCAGGGCCTTTTCACAAGGGCATAGAGTGGTAGGACAAGGGAGAATAGTTTTAAAATGAAAGAGGGTAGAGTTAGATTAGACATTAACAAGAAATTCTTTAGTGTGAGTGTGGTGAGACACTGGAAGTAGTTGCTCAAGGAGGCTGCGGATGCATTAACCCTGGAAATGCTCAAGGAAAGGCTGGATGGGGCTTTGAGCAACCTAATCCATTGGGAGGTATCCCTGCCCATGGCACAGAGTTTGGTGGTCTTTAAGGTCCCTTCCAACCCAAACAGTTCTATGATTGTGTAAAAAATAAAATAATGATGACAACAAGCCTGCTAGCTTTCTCCTGGTCAGATAAATCCGCATTTGAGTTTTCTACAAACCTCAAACCTTAGTTTAGGAAAAATTTCCAGAGCCATTAATTAAACCCTGTCAGGAAGTAATATAACACTGCTATTCGGAAGAAATTAAGTGGAAGAAAATAATGGGTTTGACTTTCCACTCTTGCACTGGTTTCATGCAAACATAAGGTGAAAAATGAGTTAACATGCCTGCTTTTCCCAAATATGCAGAACATATGGAATGAAAATGTTATTATTGCTTTAGTAATTACACCATCCAGTCATACTGTATTGTATACTCAGCTGCTATCTGAATGTATATTTTTGTCATTTTCAATGAGATGTAAGAAGAACTGTAACTATATCAGAACTGTTAGTGGAATAAAGGAAGACTAAATGGTGATAAAGCAGCTGGTACACGAAATGAGTGGGAATTAAATTTGAAAATATCCAGATCTTTTCATGTGTGAGAGAGAGAAATGAAATCCAATTTGTGATTTGCATCTCACGCACTGCAGCTGCTATAGGAAAGATTCCAGTGTATTCTTCAACCACACTATGAGTCCTTCTCACTTAAGCTTCTCAAGATTAAAACAAATGCTCATTGTCTCCTTGGTAAAATCCTCTTTGTAAAACAATTAATGTCTCTAAATTCTTTCTCTTACATGAACTGTTGATCTTCAAAATGGCAGAGATCTAGAAGGTCTGTTAACTTTTTATTTATTAAACAGGGAATTACTACGGATAATTTCAGAAATGCTGATTTGGTGCCTTTGCTGTTGACATATTTATGGAGGGACATAATGGCCAACATACCTCATTCCCTTGCTCTGGCTATCTTTGAGGAAAAAAGACAGGCAAAATATTCAGGTTCTTTAAGGTGCTTAATTGTGTACTTAATCCAATTTTTCACTGTTGCTTAACTGAGGCTTTAGACTAAGGAATACTTTCCTAGCTTTTTAGTGAGAGCTGTGAGCCTAAATGAGGGTCATTGTAGTATCTCCTTGTGTCTCTGGTCCTCACAGATCTGAAATCTTTCTTCCTTGATGGGTGATCAACAATACTGAAATCAAGTACTCAAGAGCAGCTTTCTGAAATCCATCATTCCAGAAATGAGAGGGAACACAGAAATGTGTGTGAACTATTGGCTCCTACTATATGCTGACTTTTCTCAGCTTTCTTAAGGCCAGGAGTCCCCAAGAGGTAAAAGTCTCAAGGCAAACTTTGCCTCATTCATATAATAAGTGGGAATGATGAGAAACAATTGCCTGGACAGTCCAGTTTTCTCTGGGGAAACGAAAGTAAGCTCCGTTTACCAATTTCTATACATCCTTAGCCAGTGGTATTCTGAAAGTAGTCAAAAAGCTGAGTAGTAAAAATAGTTCTGTTTTCAGAGCTCCAAACTAGCCACACAGTGTGGAAAGCAGATCTTGAACCATGCAAGCATTTCACATGTATCATATTCTTATCCACAGGATGAGTGGTATGGCAGAGTCCAGCATACCATTATGTTTAATACTATAATACTAAACTATTCTAGTGACAACAGATGCTTCAGTTGCACTTCCACAAGAATATCAGAACCTTATTAGTGCATTATTTTACTCAGATGCCACACTCATTCAGCTGACTGCACCAATGCAAAGTAAGACTAGATTGCCATACTCCCAAATCTGTCTGAAAAAACATTTTATTAAACGTGTCAGTAATTAAATAATACTCAACACCATATTTAAGTGGTCTGTGACAGCTTATGACATCTGCAGATCTGTAAGAGCTCATGTTTTCCCTGAGATATTTTTGAATTCTGACTGCTGAAATCCCTCAAAATTACCAGAAAACCCCTACTCTTCAGAATTAATTTAGTGATCCAAAGATTTCTGACATTCTGTCATTTATATCAGATTTCAGTCCTATTTTTTATAGTGAAATATATATATATATTTACCCAGAGAGGCATGTATTTCACTTCATGTTTGCACATTTAGTTTTTATATAATTACCGGTTAAAATACTCCAGTGAAAAAGTGGCTTCATAAGTACTGCATAAGAAAGGTTGGAAAGTGCATTTCCCAAATTTTGCAGGGTAAAGCTTTATCAAGGCATTTCAGCATAAATGTCAGGAAAAAAAATCTTTATCAACTCACAATCATGATGGAAGTACTTTTTTGCTTTATATGGTTTACTGTAATATAAAAAAATATATATTATTTTCAAAAGTTCATGCTCTTGAAGGCATAAACAGATTAATTTACCACTGAACCCCAAAAGGCTTGTGTTGAAATTTCACATCATTATGATACTTCAGGAAAAAAGCGCAAAAATAAACAATTAAAACAGCAGACAAGTCCAGAAATGAAATTAGGAAATATTTGAGACCAGCAATGTTGAACTGTGATACTAAGAACAGTGACTATGCAACCTGACCTACAGGTACACCTGCAAGCACGGCTTCACTAAAAAAGTACCTAACAGGAGATGAAAAAACAATCTTCCTGATTTTACTGAACTTGAGGGATCATTTTTAGCCAGATAGTGGGTTTACAAGGTAGACGGGATTTTGGCAGAGAGACCTCCAATGGCAGTGTGCTGCTCAGAATAGGGAAATATTCTGCAGCCTGTGAAGTATTGCCTTATATTGCTGTCCCTGGAAGAGCAGGAAAGGACATGGGGAACTGTGAGAAACTTCCAACAATTGACAACTGCACGCTAACACCTGAACACAAGCGTGTGGCTTTACACTGTACCTTGAAACAGCCAAAGTGCAGTACAATTGTGATGCTGCTCATAATGAAACTGTATAAGTAAATGGTACATGAAGAGCAGGAAAGCAACTGATCCTCTTGTTTTACAAGTTTATGAACTACGCACAAAGAGACCATGAGGAAAAAAAGCTTGATATAAAACAAAGTGAATAATGTGCAAGATAGTAATTATACTAATTACATTTGCTTTTTTTTTTTCCAAGTCTAATAAGTTGGTTTTGTGCAAGTTTATCTTTCTCTCAACTGCATCTTTCCACAAACTTTTTTTTTTCCACAAACTTTTTTTTTTTTTTTTTTTTTTTTTTTTAAGTACTGATATACAGTATTTCCAGTTCTTGCAGGATGCCTAATTAGCATAGGCTTACCAGCTGATGCAGAGGGCTACATTGAAGTTCCTACAGCTCACCAATTCAGGCTTTCAGACAGTAAAAACTACTCTGAGAAGAATTTTAAGGCTGAAGTTATATATGAATCTAAAAGTTAATCAAGATAATGCTAAAAGCTTCCAGATCAAACACCCTCTTCTAGCAAATACCAGGAAGTACAGTAAAAGCAATTACACTCATTTCTCAAACAGGAATGGGAAAACCAGCAGTGGTGTACAGTAAGGTTGATACCAAGGAACATCCCATGCCATATCCAACAGAAGAACATCATCACAATTTATACAGGGTGTTCAGGACACCCATGTAGAGGGACACAATCTGTGCTCTCAGAATAGGCTATGTGTCTATTCTATTTTTCTCTATAAGTAAGGATTGTTATTCAAGCACTTTGCTATCTTGCTCTATATAGGTTTTTTTCAGCTAAGAGAATGGACCTACCAGTATCAAACCAACACATAGTATTGTGAAACAATCCTTAATATTCTTAATATTCTGAAAAATACCTTTATATTTCTCCCTCTAGTTTTATTTTCTATTCAAACTATGGTAAAAGAAGCCCATGTTCAGAATCCAACACTGAAGGCACTTCTGAATTAAGCCAGAAACGTTTTCTAGAAATGATTTAGAAACTGTATCATGATCCTATTTTTGGAATAGTAGGAAAACACTCCTATTACTATTCCTCCTGCTGGTCTCATCTTTTTATTGGTCACACTCACTCAGCGTCAAAAGAAACAGAAGCTCTGCTCAGCCCTGGCGCTTCTGGAAGAAAAAGGACTCTTTCCTGACTCTTTACTTCATTACTTTGCAAAAAGTAGAATCAGCCACACACTGAATGACAGGAATTCTGCATGGAAAAGGTAAATTGACTGCTCTGCTTGGTTATTGTTCAGTTTCAGCACAAGAAGAAATGCTATTATGTGGATAAAATATTTTTGTATGATAGGCAAAATAAAAATTTACATAAATATTGAATTGTCACAAAGCCTTTAAGCTTTTTGTGTTTTGTTTTATGTATGTATTTTAAGGTTCTGTACTCTTTGTTCACTTTAATTATGACTTCATTTTTTTGAGTAAACAGCCTAATTTATTACATCTCTACAACAGAGAAATATTATAAACAGTCTCCTTCTCTGATTCTTTTTTTTTTTTTTTTTGGAAAGCATGTGTCTGTGTGTATACATATGTTTAATTTCATCTTGTGGCTTTTACGAAGAAGGATTATTTTTTCTGATTTCCACTACCAAGTTAGTGGCAATTAAGCTTATTTTAGAACCATAATGTTTCCCCTTTCTTCCTTAAGACAGGTGTGTTTACACCTAAAGGAGGATGCAAATGTATCTCCACATCAAAACAGTTAGTATTTAGTCAAAGCCACTCCTCCCAGTTCACTGCACAGCTTATGCATATTTATGAATATGCATAATAGCATATTCATAAAAACTGCCAAACCTTGTTATTGATCATCTGGAAAAAAGACTATGGAAAATGTGGGGCTATGCAGTGCTACTGATTTTGGAACAGGGGAACAGTTGTGGCAGCTCTCACCACGATTTCAGCTACAACTCAAAAGCTAATCAAAAACCAAGTAGCTTTCCAAAGATATTCCATGTGTCGAGTGTGGACAGGTTTGCTAGGGGTTGAGGAAATTGTGTTTCCTGAGCTCTGATGGCCACAAATCACAGTTCTCTGGCACAAAAGAATTTATGCAAAAAAACCCCAATGCTTGAGCAAACAAAATTATCTCTCTAGATACTTAAGACACATTGCATTAAATACTTCACAGCAATGCACTTTTAGGGTGTTTTAGCTGAACACTTTAACAGTGTAAGGATTTTCTTGTAAGCCTGAATATATTTGTTCCATTTTTTGGAGCCCAAGTGCCACATCTCAACGTCTTGGCAAAATCACTAGATCTAAATTTGCCAGTATCATTGGACTGATTATCAAATGCTCACAGTGTTCTCCATTTTACAAAAAAAATGAAATCAATTAACAGCAGTAGCACATGAAATTTCTTGAATATTTATTTGAGACAACATTTTTAATGTGCAATTTAAAAAAAATATTTCTTCTTTGAAATTTTATAATTGTTTTGGTACAGAGAACGTTAATATTCTGGGGTACATTCAGACTGACACTGCATTGACGTGTCTGTACTTAAGCAGAAAGGTCTAATTTTGTTCTTCACAAATTAGGCAGTAAAAGTACATACCACAGAGTAGTAGCAAATAAGAATAAAACAACTCATATGTAATGCAAGACCAGCCTCTATTGACATTTCTCATTTATTTCTGAGTACAAGAACCTGTAAGCGTATCCCTCACACTATTCCTCTGAAATTTCTAAATTCAAAAATTCCATGAAGTAAATTTATATGTCTGTAAAAATGCCCAAGCCATTTGCAGTACAGATCACTTTATTATTGTTTCTTCCTTTTGACACTGCCCAGACTTTCTGGGGTTTTTTGGGCTACAAGGTGAAGCACTGGTTCATCGTTGGTATTTTCTGTCACTGTTAACATGTCAGAAGTCTTTAGACACTCTCAGCCTTTCTGTCATTATTTATATTCACGAGCCCAGCTCTCAAACCTTCTGAAGTCTACAGAAACTTCCATGATCTGTGCCAAAATTTTTGCACACAAAACCAGTTCTTCAGTGGACTCCTGCTGCAGTTGGCCTTTTTGTGACGTTTAGCAGAATTACTGATACAAGTTCCCAGCTGGCTATGGACTTGAAGCTTTTACAAAGAACACGCCTGCAGTTTGTAAAATAAAACATCCTGTGCTGTTCTGTTAATAAGAAGGGAAAGATCTTTCTTTGGGCAAAACTAAGGGAGAAATCTGATGTCTGGCAAAGGGCTGCTGGGAAGAGCCACCCGCATGTTCTGCCACCTGAATGGTTCATAATAAATGAGATTCCACAGTCCTTCAGTGAGCCTAGTGACACAACATTGAAAGCATACACAATTTTTTTGGCCCTGTTCTGCATGTTACATGGTATATTTCTACACGTGAAATTAAGTTTGCATAGAGCAGGAACAGAGTCATCAAACAAACATTTTACAAGAATTTTGTAGTGATAAGAGTGACCATATCAGATACAAGGCAACTAAAATACATCTCCATCAACAAAAACACACTTTTTTTTCAAATAACTGTGTATTTCCGCCAAGAAACCCCAAAACTGTTGTCTTTGATATTAAATTATATTGCACAGAAATATGCAAGTCAAATAGCCAAAACCAGAAAAGCTACGGCCTACTAAACAGAGTACCATTGCATACCTGCCCAAAGATAATCTAATGATATGCTAATAAATGCAATGTAATTATTTTTTGTATAGGAGAGGCTTTTTGTTTCTTTACTAGTTCTGTAAAAGAAGATTCAAGAAAGAAAAACAGAATTACTCAAACACTAAAACTCCATGACAGTATAAACCAAAACTTTTGGTTAAGTATACAGCTAATTTAAATTAGTGATATAGGAATTAGTAAGAAAATTAATGAGTGTATATAGTGTTTCTTTTAGAGTAAGTTTTTTTTTCACACAGTTCAAAGCACATCCTGTACCAGAAAAACATTTTTTTTTATCATTGGCACAAACATTTAGTTGCTAAGAAATAAAACTCAACAGTGATCAGTATCATAGTAGTAGTTATGTTTTATGTATGGAAACATTTCCCAGTTTCCCAGTAACCCTGTTTCAATTTTTTGATCAGCAGTGCACTTTTAAATAGTTCATAATGTATGTATACTCTATGTCATATGAATATATTAGGGGTTTTTTTTCTGCAGCTTTTGTATGAAAGTTGTTTACTTCTTTTTAGACCCTCTGATCACCAGGCAACCAAAAATAATTGCTTTAAGTATCCTAAGTTTCAGGAAAGGCCAGCCCCTATTTCACTACTTCCTAGCAAAAAGAAGCATACTCCAGTTGTACCAAAGATCATTTATAAACCACATAAAATATGTGATTATTTTTATATGAGATTATTTTTATAATCTCATATATTATTATTTTATGAGATTATTTTTATAATCTCATCTGATTATAAAAATAGACTAGCATTGCTCCCACATGTTTGAAAGTTTGTGTTTATTACTTAAGGAAACTTTCACTACATACCACTGATTTCAAAGCTAAAGATGCAGCCGGATCCATGAGACCCAGTGTACAGCTCCCTGCTGCATGTGCCCAGGTCCCAAGTCTTGCCTACTGGCACCTACATTTAGACAAGGCAACTACCCTTTAGGTCTGTGCTAAGATCTGTCCTGTAGAAGTTTGTTCTTAGATTATTAAATAAAGTTAGAAGAGTAAAATTACTGTTCATAGAAATTTTTCAGTTTTTTTTTTTACTTTGCAAAGATGCTGAAAAAGAGAAAGGGTTCTTTCAATTTCAAATTCTGTTGAACTGAACACCATATAGAATGTAAAGATATTTTGAATGTTTTGAAGTTGTACAAGAGAGTATTCATATTAGTATAGAAAAAAAACTCTAAGAAAACAAATTATGTTTACTAGATATGATAGACAGCAATGCAAACTTAAGTTGGTTTTCAAGTATTGAAGCAGGATTGCACACCTTTAAAAAACAAGATCTGATGTCTCCTTTGTGTTACATATCTCCTTTGTACTACTACTTTTACACTTCTGTAAAAAAAAGGAACCACCTTCATGTTCTCTATAACAATAGCTTGATTAAAAATATTAAAAATATTTTTCCATTGCATTGATGTTTCCCATATCATAACCAATAACCAAGTTAACAACATCTTTCTACTCCAAACTTTTCTACCTTTATCATTACTTTATAGAAAACTCGCTAAATACACTGAAATACAAGAGAAACCCCAGAGCAAGGCAAGTTACTACTTGGGCTCTGATATCAGTTTACAATGTTCATGAAAGACACAGACTCACTGTGAGACTGCTGGCAAACTAATATATACACATGTACTTTTTTTCTTCAAGCTTGAAAAAAGAAAAAAAAACAAGAATCATTACTTTCTGTTATATAGATGCAAAAGTCTGCCAAAGCTGGCATAAGCAAAGAGATGAAACAGGATACTGAAATACAAAGCACTAAACCTTGGTATTGCCTTGGTTATTACAGAACTAAACTTTATTCATAATAGTGTTGCAATTCCTTTCTTTCATGCAGTATATAACTTCTTTATATGACCTCCTCTCATCCAGTCTTTTTATTTTAATTGCTTTTATCAAGCATAGTCTAGGGATCAAAGCTTAAGCTTGTTTTAATTATAGCAGGTGGTTCTGCAAATATACTGAAGCAAATCACGCTTTTAACATTTGCAAAACTTCAGGACAGATTTCCTGAGCAGAACAAGTGTATTAGGAATTCCATAGCTACTAGATAGCTGAAGATGCTGATGTAATTTTAGAATTAGATACTTTTTCTGAGCACTAGGGGTCCTGGAGACCAAAGAAATTAATAAAGCACATTTAAGTAGGAGAGAACAAGGAAGTGAGAAATGCTGTTTATTCATCCTGTTTGTATTGCAGGTGAAAATATAACTTTAGACATGGTAATTGTTTCTCAAGACATTCTTTGTTAATATCACCTACTAAAAATAAAGTTCATCAGACAAGAAAATCTCTGCATTTGAAAATATATAGCAGACTTCTAATTTCAATTAGTGCTCAGTTATAAAGTGAACGTACTTCATAAAGTTATTTTTACAATATACTATTCAAAATATTAGATTAAGATCTTAATAAATGCTCAAAAATATGTAAATTATGATAGTCCCCAGCCCAAGTGCTCTGCTAGATGTATCCCTGTATGGCCAGTCTGATTCCTTGGCCATTAGAGGCCAATTTGGCTTTATTTACTAACATCAGTGAAATGCCAATAATAAAGTTACAACTTGAACACATGCTTTCTACATCTTTTGGTGCCATTTTTGTTGCTGAAAGAATATGTTATGGTATTGAATCATTGTACAATTAATTCTGCTGCTTAATCATTACAATTAATCCAGTAGCTTAATCACTCACTCCACTCCATCAGCTAATGTTCAGGCTCACGATTTTTGCATTTGTTCAGTTCTAAACATGCCAGGCACTGGCTTTGCTGAGATTATTTTCACACATCTAGATTAAATACCAGAACAGGAGTTTTAAATAAAGAACCATTAAGCTGTTCCATAACTTTGCAAGCTGTCTAAAAGACATTACAATGTAACATACAGAAACAATAGAATTGGAAAGAAAACAAAAGGTGAAAGTAGTTTAAAACAGATCAAAACAATGAACAAGAGTCACATGAAGTCCTTCTCAGCAATCATTACATTTGTAAGCAAAGACTGAAGTAACTCAAGACAGAAACAGAAGATACCAAAGATGGCAAAGGAAGTCAATGAAAGGAAAGTTGCTTCACGTATCTTCCTTTACACTGCATATGTGTAGACAAATAAATAAAAAAATAGCTTTAAAAGGGCATCACAAAAAAATATAGGCTTTCTTTTGTTCAATTTTTTAATTTTTCAGGGACTCTTTTAGCAGTAGTAACTCCAAGCTGTTCTAGAACAGAAAGATATAATGTCCTGTGAATTAGCAGGTTTATATTCCAAGGTCATTTAACTCTACATTGCTCATTACAGTATGCAACAAGAACGTTGATTATATTTTCCATTTATTTGTTGCTCCTCCAGCTTAAAAATCGGCAGAATTTTTTGTATGTGGCATAAGGTCTGCAATAAGAACAGAGATTTCTAGTAGCAACAATACATACTGTAAAAAAATCATGTACTCCATGGTTAGTGTTTACTTTCATAAAGTACCACATAATAAAATAGTTAATTTGGTATCACGACCAAGCGTCCTAATTTTAGTGACTTTTTCAACTTGACACACTCAGAAGGAATACCTGAGGTCAGGAACTGTGTTTAAGAGCACAGCTACAGGAGGCTGTACAGAATATCTAGATGTCAGTGTGTGACAAAAGTAGTCATGCTGCAGAGGAACAGGCCTGGGGCACTCATGGCTCTGAATCACTGCCAGGATCAGCAGATCGTCACTGTTAGGAGGATGGCACTCTTTCTGCACAGCCCTCAACTATCATTTGACATCACTGTAAGAAGGGCAAGACAATTAAAAACAATGCCTTAAAAGAAGACAAGAATGAAATGCATTTTTTTTGGACCCAGAGAACACATTTTGTGAAAGGAGTTTGCCATGCATTTTATGGTCAACTTTTAATTGCCTCAGAATGATAGCACGCAGAGGATTTATTTCATATTAAAGATATCACTGTACAATAGTATAAGGTAATAAAAAAGACAAAACTGTTACACAGTCTGGAATGGGAAGGGTAGTTAAATCCTAACTGTTTCTGAGGCCGAGCTGAGAAAACTGTTGCCACTTTCAAGTAGAGAAGTGTTTTAATTGCCCAGCAGGGCCACAGGGCTGTAAGTAGCAGCTGGGGCAGGGTTGTTGTTGTGGGTTTGGGTTTTTTTTTATTATCATTAAATCTCTCCAGAGCCAAGGCACTGAAGATTTTCTTTTAATTTAAATGCTACTGAAAGATGATTGGAATTAGACTGGTTTACACATAAGATTTAGAGCATATAATGAATTCCTACCTTTAGCTAAGCACACAAGATTATTTACCTGAATGAGGCAAAACTTGGCTTAAAACTGAAAACCTAATAATCCTAACAACAGAATCTGTTGTTCTGCCAATTACACATATATTGTTATTATCCACATGAATCAAAATAATCATCAGCTAGCATGAAACTCCATTCAGTATTAATTTAAGAAAATCCAGACAGACCAGTTTTTTTAAATTTTTTTTTTTTTTTTTTTTTTTTGATAATATGGATTTGGAATTTCTAATAATGACAACACAGTGCTCACATGAAAGAAAGAAAGACAGTGTGGGTCTGTCTAAGGAACTAAAATCTAATGAACAGAGGATATTATAACTGGGAAAGAGAACCAATAGCAAAATCACTGTGAATGCAATCTCATGTTTGTTTAAGAACAATTTACATGCTGATTTTTTTAAGGCAGCAAAATTACTGTGATGATATTGATTTCTTACATACTTTCTTCTACCAACATAAAACAAGTTAAGACATAAGCTTCTTAATCTATTACCTACTCTTACTCAAAGTTTACCTATCATTTAAGTAGCAAAAAAGATCCTTTCAGTTTTATTAAAGTTCACTTACCTGGAAAGTATAAAACCGGGTCCCATTAGGAGGATGCACTTTAGGAGAGGCAGAGACAGTGTTCATATCCGAGAATATCATTGCTGTTCACACACACAATACAGTCCACAGAGAGCTACAGATGCAGAGCAGAGTGCTAAGCTCGGAGATAAATCCTTTCATATATATTTAGGGAGGCAGTAGTACAAAATGCTGTCTGTCCCATCCGTTCAGATGTAAGTGATAATGCTTTGAATTCCCCACTCCTGTTTTACAAGCCAAACTGTAAGGTCAGCAGTCCCTGACTTCTAGCTCAGCTAGCCCTTCAAAATAGACAAAATGAATAAATATTAAAAATCCTGAAGAAAAGAGAGCTAGAACCTACAGTACATGAAGCTTGTGCAGAATCTGGCAATGCTTTGGACCTGCCCATCTGTTCTCAGTGATAATCACCTCCCTCCACCACAGCCTTGCAAAGTGATTATGCTAAGCATCCCAGTTAACCAATAACACACAGTTCCATTTCAAGCAAGCATGCTTAGTGAAAAACAGAGGACCTCTTCTGACTAACCTGAAGCATGCCTTGTGTTCAGTTTATAGCTGTATTTGATAACAAGGATAATTTTGTCATTTCAGTTGCTGACAGCTATGTTATCAAATACCAACTTGCTCTAAATAACATGAAAGCAGGGTGTTTTTTCACTGTCTTGCCTATTAAAAAAAAAAAAACAAACCAAAAAGCTAAAACAAAGCCCCAAAACAAAGTGCATTGCTTTCCAAATGACTATTTTTTGTATTTCTTAATTTTTTTTTGTGCTGTTACAGCCCACAAGTAGCAGGAAATAAATATACGTGAGGCTGTTCACAGGGCTACAGTCAGCCTAAATATAATACATAAGATCCTCTTTTCTCATTATTTTCTAATTTCTTTTTTCACCTTTATTCTGAATGTCTCTTTAGGAAAGGTTTATCCAATGCTACTTAGTACAGGGTTAAAATTTTTTTTCAGGCTTATGTCCTTCACAAAGCTATAGACCTATATCTTAGCTCATTAGCTATGCAGAGTATCTTTAAAAAGTTATTGTTTAAGATAGATAATACTAGTGATCACCTGCATTGAACATCCAAAAAGTATTCATTGCATTTTTTCTTCACACACAGATCATGTGAACTACAAGAATACATGAAAGAAAATATAGCTCAAAGAACTTAAGACCTTTTAGCAACAACAAAAAAAATGTTCCATTTACAAAAATTGAAAAGGAGGGTTTCAGTAAAGGGTAAAAAAGGTGGCTGGAAAACTAACTTTACATGTTCTGTCAAACACTTTGTATTGTATGCATAAGATTTAAAAGAGAGAAAGGGAAACCACTAAAGAAATTGTACTTACTTTCAAAATTAAACTTGTCAAGGCTTGTTGCCAGGCTGCCTCTGTTTTTTATTCTGTTTTACCTTAATGCTTTTAGCAACTGCAGATAATACAGCTTCTGAAGTAGAATGACTATGAAAGCAGTTGGAATGATACAGAGAAGTCTGTCTGTTTAAATGTGTATGCCAGTGTGCTGTGTACCACAATAATCATATTTTGTAAGACGAAGAGAAAAAAATCCTCACAGACCTTAGTCATGTCTAATAGTTCTTAAAATTACCATGATATCGCTTCTGTAGTGTTTAATGAATCAAAGCAAAACTACTCTCTGCAACATTTTCTTGAGACCTAGATTTCAGATTAGTTTATTCCCCCCCTCTCAGTTCTCTTCCAGGAGACCTGAATGCTGGTATTAGCAAAGGGGTCCCTCACCTGGTCAAAGGAAAGATACCAGATTCTTCGTAATCTCAATATTGAACCTTTTATTATGATCTGATACTTTCTCCTTTATAATCTGCCTACCAGATAGATGTGGGCTATTTCCCTGCAGTTATGAATGAATAAAGTTTATTTTACGGACACTTAAAATCTTTTGCCCTGTAAAATTAAAGAAATTTACGTCCTTACTTTCCTCACTAAATGCATAATTTGAAGAATTCATGTGCAAAATCCCACAAATATTTCTCCACCAGAAAATTACTTTCACTGCTAAGTGACTATACTCATTAGTTCGAATTTCTCTTTCTTCAACTTTCACCATTTTTTCATCCCTGTTTCTACCAGGAATATAGGACACTCAGTTCATTTCTCCATATTGGCATTTGATAAGCTTTAAATTACTTCATTCCTAAAAAAATATTCTCAGCACCTAAGTGGTGCTCAATACCGAAGTTAAACTTATATATGTTTATATATATATATATATGCTTTTTATGTATAAATACCAAAGTTAAACAAGTTAAACAAATTTAAGCTCCGGTGACAGGCTCAGTAATGCCTTCCATGACCATAATGCTATTGCTGTGTTCTGACTCAATTGTTTCCTATTTATTCCTCAAGGACTGCACATCTTCTAGCTGCAGCCTTCCATTGAGAGCTCTTATTGGGATCACACTGCACTATGACTTAGTTGCCCATATTTTGAAAAACTTACTGCTTTTCAAAATACTTCTCCCAATCTTTTCTCTGTCGTTTGAGCTTTCCTGCTTAGGCGAAAGAATTTGCACCTGAAAAATGCACTACCACCAGAAAACCCCAGCAACTCCCTCTCCCCTTGCATTTAAGTTCCAATAAACACATCTCTCTGGCTAATCAGTATAGAACTGGAGGGAAGGCATTAGGTTGTTCAATCATTCCACTAACTCACCTCATGTGAAAATGTTCCCAGTAATGACAATGGTCCCCTTTACCTCTCTGCAAAACAGGCCAACACCCCATGCTTGGAGAACCCTCATGGGCTCAGACTATAATTTTTGATGCAACACTCAGACAACTCAAAAACATTTGAGTAAAACTGTGCATTTTGAAAACCACCAACCCAGCCTCCTCACAGAAATGAGTCAAGAGCATTGGGAAATTCAGCAAAGTATGAACTGATGTGTGGCAGAATGCATGTTCACAATTTCAGAGAGCGACAGTCACGTTTCAGAAAAGCCAGAAGATCCAAAGCTGGGATTCAGCAATCTCCTTGGAAAAAGGAGCTGAAACCAGGTCTCCCATGTCTAATTGAATGCCATAACCACTACAGTGGATATCAAGCAGAACAGCCTGAAAGCGAGCAGAAAGCGGAACGGAATAAAAGAAACTAAACAGACCCAAGAGAAGAGAGGAACAGACTGACATCCCGTAACTATAGCTCAGTGGTAAAAGTGCTCACAATGGATGGAATTCACATACTTGTGCCAATTAATCTTCCAGTGAATGATTTATTTATTCCATGAAGTGAAAGAGTTGTAGTGTAGGAAAAAAAGTCCTTTGTATGGAAAAAAAAAAAAAAAATCCTACACATTTAAAAGTAAGAGATGTGGCAATGTTCCTGGCATGGCTTTAGTACCAATTACTTTTGAATTTTGTGTGAATATGAATTACCAAGCTCTGAGTCTCTATTCTATGTGTTATGCTGACTTTACATTAGATAACCATCTCCAAAACTTTCACTGTAGTTGAAGTCTTTTTTAAAAACTTGTGTTCTTTGGTTTGTAGCCTACTATTTTGTATAGTAGACACAAAACTGTAAATTCATTTTGATATATGTAGATAACACACGTAAGTATGTATATATATATGTATGTATACAAAATCAGTAAGTTACACATCAAAAAAAACATATACATATATATATCAAACTAATAAGAAGTGAAGTGCTTTGAAAATTCAGGGACATTATTACTAAAACTTGTATGTCTGAAGAGAGTAAATGTGCCCTTCTATTTATAAACACACTTTTTAATAAGCTAGTGCTTGTGTGATACGGTTTCTTTTCAGAAGATGTAGTGCAATAGAAAAGCAGATGTTTTGAGTTAAGATTTAAATCACCAGCTCTTATTGAATTGGGTGAGTAATTATCCAGAAACATCAATTTTACATCACAGACTGTTCTTATTTCTCTATCAGGGAAAACCATGTTAAAGAAACAAGCTTACCTCCAGGAGCAGTGACAGTGGGGGATTTTTAGAACATTAGAGAGCTTTCATATTAAACCTAGACTGTATCACTTTTATTTCACAGACCCACAGAAACACTCCTAAGCTTCCAAAATCTAAAATACTGTATTGAATGTATGTTTCTTTAATATCCGCTGTTGTAGACATCAATATACAGGGAGTATCATCCTATAAAGTACACATCTCACCAAAGTTCCTTGAAATGGCTATAAACTGAAAACTGTTAAATGTTTAAGGAGTTATAATCTCCAACTATTGATGGCTGAAAAGATGTTAAACTTCTACCACACTTCAGGCAAGAGATATAAAAATTTAATACCAAACTGCAATGAGTATCTTTGTAAAATTATACATCACATCAAGTTGTTCTCCATATGCAAATATTTAACATTTCTTTTAGCTTATTTAATTAAGTTCTATACCAAAAATATTTCCATTTCTCCCATCAAAAAATCATCACAAAAACATATTATTTGACAAATAAAACTCATCCATACCAAGTTCCAGAAACTAACCTTTCCCAGCTGGAAGAGCTCCTAGATAGTGAAGTTGGATAAAAATTCAGAAAAAATGAAATACAATACAAGGAAGTTTTTGCCCCTTTTCACACTTCTGGTAAAAACAGAACGGAAGAATTTTGGAATGGAAGAATTGTGAAAATAGATCACCTTGACTCACTGATGAATAAAGCCTGTTATTTATTCATCCTCTTTCTGTAATTAAGAGCTTATCAACATTTTCTAGTGTTCTTTTTTTTTTTTACACTGCTTGTGCAGAGAAGCATTTCTGACAAGAGCAAATACTGGTACCATGTCAGTATGCACTTCTGAGCCCTGTGTTAACCTCAGACATTAGGATCTGTGTAACCTATGAAGGCAACCATGCTGCAGAACAAAACACTTCTTTTAGCTGTATAAACTGTATGCCAGCAACAGTAAAGCACAAAACATGTCCCAGCTGTTGTATTCTGTATGATGGCTTCTCCTTCAAGCTCAAGAGGAATGACTGAGGCTCTCAGAGGAAATGCTAATATGGATGTAATTCCTTTCAGAAGTACCCTTGCTTTGATGTGTATACTGGGATAGTTTTCCAAATAGTGCAATTATTGTGAAGAAACAGTCAACTACTCAACTAGTCAACTTCAAACTTTCATAACAATTTCTCTTTTAAATGTCAAACTTCAGGGTCCATGTTCTTAAGGCTATCCCTATTCTAAAAAAGGTCGATAAAATAAAGGTTAATAAAATTATAATAACTGATTCAATATCTAAATGCGCGCATAAATCTGGGAGATAATTCAAAATGCATTTTCTACAACCTGTCAAGTATGCAGTATATAATCAATTATCATCAAACACAACTCCAATGCAAGTAAGTCCAAAAGACATAGTTCCTGATTTTGATTTTGCAGAAGCAAAATTTCCCTTCCTTTTGCAAATGCTGGACAGGCAGCTGACCAAAGCTACGACTTGTGCAGTAGTGGCCTTAGAAGTGGATCTGTTTTTCCTCTATATAATTTGATCATCAGTAAATCAAGATTGTACACAAAAGCTTATTAGGTAACTTAAATGAATCTGATATAGACACTTTTTTAATCTATTTTTAAGTTGTGTGTTGATGACAATGACTCACTGAGTGAGTCTAAAAAAAAACTGAATGAAAGCACAGCATTTGATTATAGAGAAGTGTTCTGGACATGGAGCATAATGTGAGTTACAGGAGGAGAGGATGGAAGAGGTGAGAGAAATTAAAATGAAAACAATGAAAAAAATGAGGGAAGATTTATCTTTGTTCCACTGTGCTGTACTTTATTTGAATTGAAAAGACACATATTTTTCTTTTCTCTGTAGCTCTTGAGCTTCAAGGGCTGAAAGCACAGATACTAAACTATATTTAGGACAGAACCTATGTCCTCTGCCATTTATTTTTGGTGCCAGGAAAGTTTTGTGGCATAACTACAGATTTAAGAAAAAAAGAATGGAGACTCTTTGAAATGAAAGATACATTTTAATGGAGATTCACGGCAGTAACTGCATTTAAGAGTATTTTTAATAAAATTCAAGTCAAATCTAATATTAACACTTCATGAATCAAGACCAAAACCTTCAAAATAAGGTGATTCCAGACAGTAACAAAAAAACAACCAACCAACCAACCAAACCAAACCAAACCAAACCAACCAACCAAACAAAAAAATTAAAACAGCTTGTGATTTCAGCCTGTGTCAAATCACTTAGGTACCAGGTTTATTATCTATATCGGTTAAGTGGTTTATATTGTAACTTTATACACAACGGCATCACTTGACTTGGAAAAATAAGAACTGTTTCTTGCCACTAAATGTAGAATATAAATCACTGAAATTAATGCAAAGGATCACAGTACATCAAGGATTAGAGAAATTATGAAAGAACATGAGATATGATAATCCTTGCCTATGTATCACCCTCAGCAGAGAGGTTTTTTTCCTTTTCAAGTGAACATCTTACATTATGTGTCTCATCATGAAGTTAAAAATAGGATAAGGCCGCATGATGGGAAAACAAAAACAGATACAAATTTGAGATAATGTGTTCAAGTACTGCGACTTAGAACAGCTCACACTGAATAGATATCTAAACTGCCTCTCTTCCCTTCAAGAAATACTTTTTCTTCATCGTGGCATTATTTTATTAATTTTCATTCTATTGATTTATTTTTATAGTGTTTCTGTAACCTTTACATAAACTGAGATGTATCCTTTTCCACAAGAACAAATAGTATTCAGAGAGTAAACTACTGACAATGAGTAACAAAATTATGTAAAGAAGACAAGGGCTGTCAGGAAAGCTTGTGCCCATCCAGTTGTCTTTGTCATTTACTTCTATTTCTGCTCTATCTGAAGAATTTATTTAGTCTTCACAAGTGACACAGCTTGCTGAACTTCTCCTTACAGAACTGAACAAAAGTTAAAATTTATAACTCATTAGTTCCATATTTTACACAGGAACTGGGACTATTCACGTCAGTAATGATTATATCAACAGGCCTTTGCAAAAGATGGTCTGTTTGGGTTTTTTTCTCCATTAAAATTTCATTATTTTTCTATATGGTCAGTGAACATATTTCTAAATGAAATTAACATAAACTACACATATACAAAAATAAACACAAATAGCCCAAATAAAACCCATAAAACTACATAATAATGTAGTTTTTATATAACAATTATTTATATAATAATATATATTATGTGATAATAATTATTTATATAATAATAATAATGACTTCTTTCACATTGGGAAAAAATTGAAATATTGCTGATGTTCTAATAAAATTCCCAAAAGCATATTCACCCTAGTAGCTTTTCTGTCCTGAAACTAACTAGAGCAATGATTCCGAATGGGAATACAAATCCTGGAACTGGAATCTGCTAAAGGACTGTTAAAGGGAACAATATTTACAGACATAACTCCAAAAGCAGGAATTGATTCAGTTGTTTAATTGAAGACATCTTTTACCTAATTTTCAAGGATGCTGAGTCTTTGAATGGCCTCTCTAAGTTGCTTCAGCCCTGCTGATGCTGCTATAGCCCATCCTGAGCATCAGCTCTCACTGGTGTACACATAACAGGCCGGACACCTGGAGTGACTGAGCAAGTTTGGAAGTGTCCCACCTGCTGCTCAAACTCTGTTCACAAAACGTAGCCTTTTGCAGAAGATGCAAAATTCCCACTTAGAGCTGAAGACAAGCAATCAAACTTTTTAATATATATTTTTTTTCCCTTTAAGTACATACCACAAATCAGTAATGACATAGGTGCTTGAAAAGTCTTCAAGACTTTGCTACCATGCACATTTCTTCACAGTTACACACATAGCCTTATAAAGATAAGTGGTCATGGTATAGAGCAGAAACAGTGTCTCTCAATAGTGTATTCTATTTTTTTCTGTGCTTGTCCTTAACCTCTTGATGCTGTTTCCATTTTCAAAAGTGCAGTGGGAGGGTTGTGTACTGACACTGTCTAAAATAATCTTTCCAACACAAAAAAGGGGATTAAAAAAAAACCCACTCATACCTATCCTGAAGGCAAATGACTGTTCCAGCTCTTGACTCAGCAGACTCTATCTTTCTCTTACAAGCTATTGAAAAAAAATAGAATGATCCAGCAATTGCATACCTAGTAAGTAAAACCCAATGTTGCATTTTTCTGGAAAGAAAATTATTACAAATTAATAGAGTTGCAAGGTACTTAGCCAGTGCTAGGAAATGCGAATTCAAATTAAAAATAATATTTTTTATTTTCTTAATTTCCTTTGTAATTTAGACTTGGGCAGTCATAGATGATAAATTCTAATTTAATTATGATTTTCAATTATCCTTTTTATTGTTCTATAAGAAAAGTTAAAAGACCACAATGTAAAAATGCCATTTTCCTAACCTTTGGGCTGAATGGCTCAACACATGCTAAATTCTGAAAAAGGACTTTCTAAATCTTAATCTTCAGAATAGACTCCTTTATTCTTCATTAAACATGGTGCAGTTTTTTAGGTTTGTTTGTTTTGCTTTTTTTTTTTTTAAAAAAAAAAAAAAAAGTAGGCTAGGATATTAAGCAAGGTAGTATTTATAAGATATAGGAAAAATAAAAGGATTTTTATGTCCTTTCTGTGTTTATTCTGGATAACATGAAAAGGGGACAAAATTTCCCTTCAATATTCATCAGGCAAGTGACTAAACATCTTTATTCACGATTTATCTTGCCATACATCTAAAAAGTGCCATAAACTGTTAATGTATATGTTCTTAATATTCTTATGGCTTAATCTAGGCCTCTAGCTAGAAAATCAAGATGAAGACAGATCAGTAAGTAACAAATGTGTGTCCCAATTCAAACTCAAGAAAGAACTTTCATTAATAATGATCGTGGTCAAAAAACATGAACTTAGGTTGGATTGTCAAGAAAAATAGTAAAAACAAAAAAAAAGTATAAAAAGTATAAAAATATAGCCAAACCTAAATTAAACACTGTGTTACTGACATGGTACTGCTCTTATCTTTAAGCAAATTCTTCTGCATGGCAGAAGATGACTACTGCTTGATGTTCTGCACTCATAGTTCATTTAGAAACTACTGAAAGCTTAGTGGCAAGACTATAAAGATGCTTGATGAAAAGAAGAACATTTTTTGGGGACAGAACGCCTCTGGTGGAGTGATGCCAGGTGGGAAGCTTAGAATTATGTGGATGAGAATTATTATGTGGCTGCTAGTGAGCCAGGACTACATCCCAACATTGAAAGCTCCTTGTCAATGTACGTAAGATAGTTTTTCTATTTCTTTCTTCCAAGGAAGCAACAGCAGGTATGAACATCAGCATCTTCTGGGGGGCTTTATTTGCAGTGTAAGTGCCAGTGTCTCTGTGTGTTACTACAGGCTCCCTTAAAAGTCAATAAGTATAGGCAGTTTCAAGGGGTATTGCTTCTGACCTATTTTAGAGGTCTATTTTACTCTGAGATGAATCACACCACAGAGGTAGGAGGCATTAAAGACAAAAATGCCTACGCTGTAGATGTCTGAAGTTAGGTGCAGTGAATTCTACCCTAGGAGTCTCAACTGAATGTTAAAGAAGTAATCAAAATATGGTAAGAAAATAACATAATCAAGGACAAAAAAGCTCACCATTTATTAAGTATACCTGAGGGAAATTTACTATTAGAAATAACTACTCCTATAACTATGTGAAACCAAACCAAAATCACACAAATGTGAAAACGGCTTTTCATCCTTTCCTAAACCAAATGGTGTGACAAGCAATATCCACAGCAACAAACCCACAGGCTTCAGATTCAGTCTTGTTACAGTCACATGCAAAATTAACATCCTAGACTAAGATACAGAAAGTTATGGAGCAGGGCAAAATGAACTGCAGAATTGCTCATGTTTTATGCAAGGAGACATTGTGACACAAGTTGAATGACACCTACAAATTTAAATAGCATACCAACCTCAGGCCAGGTAGTTCCTAATTCTTATTTCTATATCTGTGTGCATTTCATGTTCACTGCAACGTGAACATGTCTCTCAGGAATATTAAATGGATAAAATATAAATTTATGAGAATGCAAAGCTCAGTATTTTGTTTGGATTTCATATAGTATCAAGTGGCTTTAAATTTTAATGTGTCAAGTAATGGGGATGTTAATTATTATGTTCTTAAAGTGGCAGAGAAAATCCCTAAAAAATTGTATAGCACCAGATAAATCATGAACTTAAAATGTATATATAAAATGTATGCACTTATGGCTAATAGAGTAGCAAGATCAGAGTATTTGTCACATGTAGAAAATTTTCCTAATTGAAGTGCATTAGGAAGAATTTTCACTTGAAACAAAACCTGCACAAACCAACCACAAATTTAACCTTTAATATCCATATAAAAGTGTAGTCTATTCCTGAGTCTGACATTGTATGTATTCTCAGCAATATCTTATGGGAAAGATACCCATAGAAAAATTATACACAGAATGTGATTCATTTGATTTCACCAGTTTTAAATTTTTTCATCTGTAAACTTGACCCACTGGACTCTTTTCTGTTAAGGAATAAGTAGATGCATTTGGTGTAGCTCCTCTATAGCAGTTACATTTACAGAAAACTTTTTCACTGTGAGGGTGACAGATCACTGGAACCGGCTGCTCAGCGAGGTTGTGGAGTCTCCTTCTATGGAGACATTCAAAACCCATAGATTTTTTTTTTTTTTTCCTGTTAAAGGGATAACCTGTTTGCAAAGAACCCCAAAGAAAAGACGAATTTAAAAAGATACAAACAAAATATTGCACAAGGCTTACTTGTGTCTGGTAACCAGATGTCAGAACTGAGGTGAACAGGCCTAATGCATTCCTGTCTTTCCTACACTGTCTGATCCTCCTCTGGCAGGGTTGGTGGACTTGATGATCTTTTGAGGTCCCTTCCAACCCCTAACATTGTATGATTCTGTGAAATATGTTATGGTTTATTTCTTCTATAAGCACACAGTGCTACTCCTGACAACCCCTCTTCACTTAAAAATTCCTTCTTGCCCCTTATAATTGTCATTGTCTGTCCCTACATCTCCAGATAGCAGCTAACCATGAGAGAATATGTCTTACTGCTTCTCTACACATCCAGATGGAAATCAAATGGAAAGACTGTATCCTACTCCTGTCCATTCACTAAGACTCAAACCTAGTTTGTACATGGAAAGCAGCACTGAAATTGCAGTTAGCTGTGGTTTGGAAAGACTGAATAACATTGCACTTTAAAATAAAGATGTGCCATATGAAACAACTTAAACAAATACACACACAATGGCAACTCAAAGGTTTTGGACATTGGTCAAGAGAGTTTTCTCCATTTGTACTCTCTGTTTAACTGAAAAAACTAAGATGACCATGGATGTGGTTTGACAGAGAAGAAATATAGAGCAGTTGGGAAAATAAATCATGAATGAGACAACAACATAAATAAAATTTCTGATTTTATTTTTTTAAATTTAAAATGCCTCATTTGTGATCATCCCTAATATTATTAGAGATTGTTATTATCCCTAATTTTCCTCATAATATCTGAACAGATTATTTTAATTTCCCTTTCAACTAAACAAGATATTTTATTGCTTCATAAGTCTTTGAATTTTTTACATATTAAATTAACCAGCAAAGTCTTCATTTGCTTTGCAAGAACCTAATTTCTGCAATTTCAGTTTTGCAATTAATTAATCTAAAAGGTGAAAAGGTAAACAGTTATTAGAGAACAAAATGCTACATCTAGATTAAAAGTTACATGTTAAATCAAGGTCCATGGTTAAAAGCCATTCCTTTTCATGAGGGCTAAAAATAAGCTTTTACCAATATCAACAACTTTCAACAAGTGAAAATCTGGTTCGTGGATACCCTTTCACATACTCCTTGTCAGCTCAATTTTTTCTTGTTTCAGTTTATACAAAGACCATTCTCCTCAGCAAACCCATCCCAAAGGTCACTGTGTTTCACTCTTACTGCCCATCTCTGGAGTTCCTGAGTTGCTGAAGACCTGAATGAGGCATGAAAGATGTGGGCACAGCTTGCCCAAACCAAAACAGAAGAGGCAGCAGAGTTGGTTTGGAAACGGTGGCATTATTAGAGGGGAAAGGAAATATAGCATTTATAAAGTATTTATAGGAGGAAGCTACATGTGCTTGGGAAAGTTCCCAGTCGTTGTGGCTAGCTGGCACAGATTGTACACAAATACAGCAGTCAACACTGAAGTCTCCAAAGAGGTTGCATCAAACTGCTTATAGGGAATGGTCCCTGAAACAGTCCTATTTCTACACCATACTTAGTAATTGCCTGGAAAAAAAAAATGTTAATTAGTGTGAATCAAAAGTGTGCCAGGGTCTGGGCCAATAGATTACTACTACAGATTATTTTGTTTGACCATCTAGGAACATATTTCAGTACTCTTTGATTTACTAGCATAGGAACTTTTCAGAACATTTCAGCTTATAATTAATAATAAAATATTTAACGCATTTCCTGCCTTGCTATTGAAAATCGTTTGCTGTTTAGGGTAATATTTAAAGAAAGGATGGGAATGACCAATATTAATCAACTTTTTCTAACACTAAACATCACTCAAGATGAATCATACTGGATGCAGTGGTGTGGTTGCATTTTTGACTGAAGAACACAACACAGTAATAGGGATAGAAAACATCTTGTATCTCAAGCAAATATTTAGAAAATAGTATGTCCTACTAATCTTCAAAAACGAGGAGATAAAGCAGAAAAGGATACAAATTTAAAAGATAATAGATTTTTTTCCTGTTAAAGGGATAACCTGTTTGCAAAGAACCCCAAAGAAAAGCCAAATTTAAAAAGACACAAAAAAAATATTGCACAAAGTTTACTTGTGTCTTGTAGCCAGATGTCAGAACTGAGGTGAATGCAATTTATGATATAGAAATAGAACTGGCCAAACGAAGTATGTATCTTAAAAGTATCTTGAAGCTACATGCAAGTTTCAGTTCGAGAACAGTGGTTCATTGTGGAAAATAACTGATCTTGGACAACTTTTGTAAGGTAAATTGCACATAATTGTACATTGTGAGTGACCTAGCCAAGAGGGATCATGTCATAAGCAGAAATTCCTAGGAAAGTGTAAGTCTTAGCAGTATTAAAAGAGGGCAAAATAAAGCTATTGAAATATGAAAAAAAACATGCTAAAAATAAAATATAAAAAAGAGGGGGAGACACAGAATGGCGAAAACTATCGCACAGTATTTGCATAAGGTACTAGAGAAATGGCTGAAAAATATGTCAGTGGAAGACAACATTTAGTTCATGTTATAGCCAAACCAAAGAGAGACTTGTTAGGCTGCAGTTGATAGTGTTTTGGTTTATTTTTAAGGTGCTGTGTTCAGTTTTAAAACATCTGACCTTATTCTTAAGGAATGAGTGCTTTCTTGAATATAGAGGAGATGAGTCAAAACATATCACATCTTTTCTCAGGCTAGGAAGGTGGAAAATGTTCCTATTCAAGGCATCCTTTGACAATTACTAAGTTGATTTTACATTCAACATACCTTACACAATTTTTTTCCAGCTAACTCAGTATTACATGACCAAAGGAATGTTGTCATTCTTATTGAGAGTGCTTAAGGCCTGCAAATCTTAGATGTTCTCAAGAGTGTGTGCACCAAGTGTGTGCCATGTGCCAAGACCAGCTCTTGACTGTCTGCCAAGGTTTATGGTTCTGTGACTTGACCAAAATCACAGGAGCTGTCTGTACCAGAGGCAGCATAGAGAAGCATTCAAGTTCTTTAACCAGAAGGCAAGATTTTTCTTTTTTTGCTCTCTGGCATACTTAAGCATGTTAACAGCTGTAATCAGTGGCACAGCAGAGTCTAAAAGCCGACGTACTCCTTCACAAAGTGTTCCTGATTGAGTCACCAGGGTACAGATCATATTGACTATTGCAGACAGAAGTACTGCAGAAAACTGCAGGGACCTTTGCTTGGAAGAGTTGAGGCTTTCTAACTTAATTTTTTTTTTCAGTCTGCTTGTTTCACAACTTATTCCACCCTCCAGCAATATGCAGCTACAAGCAGATGACTCTGAAGAAGCAATTTTTAATTAACATCTTCTCCCCCCACTTTTGTTTCAATTATTGATTGCCAGGAGGTGTTGCTGCCAACACGCCCTTTCCAATATACACTGGAATATTCATATCCTACCACCTTCCACAGAAATGATGGGTGCTCAGCACCTGTGATAAGTAAGAGGACAAAGATATGTCTGTATAGCTGTGCTAAGTGAAAAGTATTCGCTGATAAGATCTTATTTTTAATTGGTTCATTAAAATAAATTACTTACAGTAATGAATAATACTGCCCTAAAAATCTAGAAGTACAAAACAAAAAGTCCCGTGTCAGTTATAATGGTAAATAACTTTTTACAGGATGTTCATGATTTAACAGTTTTCAGTGTTACCTAAATAATCTCTTAAAGATGTATACATAAATTCATAACAGTTTATTTTATGATTGTTTGAGGGTTTAGGATATAAATTTGAGCTAGGATCATGTGTCTGAATTCAGAGCAGTGAATATTTTGCTCATTCATTCATTTAAGAAAAGAGGAATTAACTGTAATGTCTTTGAAAATGCTTCTGCCAAATCTACACTGGACCTTTTCCATCAGAAGAGTTATTTTCAACATATATTTTTTTTGTTCTATCTTTGGTTTCTCGTTCTATTTTTGTTAGGTTATGCAATAAAAGTATTCTGGTTTAGGCATTGGTAAACCTAGGGTTTTTCCCCCCTTGTTTATTGGCTGCTTCAAGAACTTGCTGAGCTAGATTTTACAGAAATGATTAGCGAAATGTTGCTTTCGTTAAAATCTCATCAGCTTGGACTTCATTTGATGTTTTATTGTGAAGATAACAGAAGCCAGAAAGTTGTGTCTGAGGCTATTCAAAAATGTTGCTATCCACAAAAAAGTCTAAAATGGTACAACTCTGTGCAGCCATTTCTGCTCTGTACACCGGAATGAATCAGCCCTGGAAGAATACACAGAGAAAATACTTCTACTCCATTCTTCCAGCCGATACAGAAAATACCACAGACCTTAATCCTGCAACAAACACACACACCATAAACACTGCAACTACCAATGCATCCTGTAATGACTTAAAAACTACTAGGTTAGTTAAAACAAAAGTTATCTGAGAAGGTCTCAAAACTGTTACAAAGTTTAGGCTGCATCACAGAACAGTGTTTCTGCTGACACAGAATATTGCACAGAATATTTCCTTTCTTTCTTTCTTTCTGAAGAAACATCCTTATCTTTCTGAAAACACTCTCAACGCTGTATAATCATCAGAGAAGACCCATTTTAAAAGTGCCTCAAGTAATAGAAAGCCAGTGCAAGATATACAGAGACTGCAAAGATTACACTGGGGGGACGATAGCTTAGACAGGGAGAAGCTTTTTCCATGAAACTAGGCTACATAAGCAAAAGGATGAGGGAGTAACTGTGAGACTGGTTACACAGTTACCACCAAAACCTGACTTCATCTATCATTCGACTGAGGACTTAGCCCTCTTGCATTGGGTTTTCTCTGCAATTCAGCATACAAAAATCTTAATGTACATGTAGGTGTTCAAAGGAATTGCCTAGCACAATGAATGCTCAGAAGCTGTATCTTTTTCTTCTTCATAATAAAGAAGAGGAAACAGAGTCAGCCATTTTCTATAGTTTTCAGTCATCAGAGAACATCAGTACAGCACATGAGTACAACAGCACTGTGTGGAGTAAGCAGCAGCCCTTCCCAAAGTTCTAGCTAAAAAACAGAATACTCTGATTTCTTGTTGCTGAAATATGACATCACTAGAAGAGCTTTAGGGTTTGGCTTCTGTGCTGATTTAAATTTTGTATCACACTCTGACAAATATTTAAATATTACTTTGTCCACTATATCTCGCACTCCACTATTTCTATTACTTGAGGCACTTTTAAAATGGGTCTTCTCTGATGATTATACAGCGTTGAGAGTGTTTTCAGAAAAATAAGGATGTTTCTTCAGAACGAAAGAAAGAAAGGAAAACAATGGCAAAGCAAAGCCAAAAACAAGTAAAAAGGAAGCTACTTTAAAGGAATTAATTCCCACAGCACTGTGGTTGCTTCTAAAACAAAACTATTTATCCCTGTATGACTTGCAATTGCAGATATAGAGAGAACAAATGTGGGTATCAAACTATTCATGCCAAAATAATCTCTGAATCATCCTACTGACAGTCATATAAGAGCTGCACACTGGCTCTTAAGTAGAGGTTTTAGGAAAATGCTTGAGGAAGCTACTGATTTTCTTAAAAAAAAAAAAAAAAAAACAACAAAAAAAAAACTTTTAAACTTTTAAAATGTTTATCATCATACAGGTTGCAGAGTGCAATTTATTGCAGAATACACAGGTTTAACACCACACTAATCTCTGCTCAGGATCATGGTTTTCCATATATAGTAAATACGCAGAGCACGCTATGTATCTGAGATTAGAAAGTGGCCCCTCAATCACTAAGTAGGCTTTTATTTAAGTATATGCATATCCTATTTAAAATGTCAGGGCCCACTTTCTAAACTCTGTCAAGGAGGATGAAGTTAACAGACATCCACGAACATTCAGCATTACACTACAGGTGAATCAGATGATGTCTCAGACATGGAGTGATACATGTCACAAATTTATCATGGGCTTAGGTGCTGAATTGCCAGGGTAAGAACAGCCAAGCTGACACTTACGCTCTAGAGTAGTGTTTTCATTTTAATGGGTGCTGACGTCAGGATTTGTGTGCACAATTAAGTTTTCTTCCCAACAAGAATAATTTGTTAAATCACATGAGAAAAACCGACATCTCCCTAGCAAAATGTAACATCTTATGCAGGATTGAAACCTATTACATTTCAGAGCTGAGAAGCCACACGGTTGATTTTCTGGAAGCAGCTGAAACCCTCTCCTGCACTCCCATCTCGTTGCTCTGTGTAACACCCCTTCACACCAGCAAAACAAGTGGTGACAGCCGAGCCCCAGCCTCATCCTCATCCACCGACTGCCACCTGCTGTCAGCCCGCTCCGGGAATCACAGGGAGGCCGATCCCGCTGCATCCCAGCAGTGCCTGCCGGCGAGACCACTCGAAGCTCTACCATGGGTCTTCTTCCTCCCCTAAAGAGTATTCCCCAGATGGCGAAGATCATTTAAGGATGTTCTTTCAGGTCCTCAGCAAATGAAAAGAGAATGAGACGGTAATTCTGGGGAGACATCAAGTCACGTATTGGAACCGGCATAATCGAAAAAGATGAGAGATGTTGGGGCTTCCCCAGTCATCATTCCTCTGCAAGGTGCTTGTTTCTTGGAAAAGAAATCTATGAGCAGTTTATAGATGGGTGCTCGTTACACATGTGGATTACTCAATCCATAATTGGAAGAGATCAAAGGAATAACGGGAAAAAGTTAAGAATTTGTCCCAGACTCCGTGGTGTCAGCATGAAAGCTTTATGCTGAGTTTTATCTCACTCACTGTTCTGCTACTTCTTCATTATTACAACAGAGGTGATACATGAAAGCAAAAGCAAACTTTTCTGCACATGTATCTTGATTTCTTTTTGTCAAAAAGACATGCAAACATTTGACTAATTGAAATTTATAGTCCTTCCACAGTTATATGCAATTACAATATTTTTAGAAAACATTGTGTTATGTATTGTTTATAATTAGTGATAAACAGTTTTAATAGCAGCAGAAAGGAATTAAAGAGCAAGTAAATCAGGGATCCTGTGAAAGGTTATTATGGCTGTTAACAAAATTAAATATGTTTGTTGCATAATTCAGTAAAAAAAGCAGTAAGGTATCTTGTAAACTATTTTTAATACATACTTAAAATGTTTCCTCTGAAAAAATACGGGACATAATTTTGGATTATCATTTCCCTAATTCCTGGATATTTTAAAGTTTGGTAAAAAGCTCAAAAATTAACTCATGATAATTCTCTAGTTTCGGTCTTGCAAACTAAGCAATTTTTCTTACCAGTAAACTGTAGTTCACCAGTAGTCTGTAGTACATATTTTAGCTAAAAGCTTAAGATGAGCCTTCAAAATTGCTAATGGTTAGGACTACTGAGTACTTTTCATGAATTTTTTCTTATTTTGTATTAGACTGCTGAACTAATTTAAACAGCAAACATCAATTGTAGTCTTTCTGGAAGGAGTTTTAAAGCAAAAATGAGTGGGAGAAGTATTCACATCCCTGGCAAAAAAAAAAAAATAAAATTAAGAACTAGGTGTGCTTGTGTTTCCTGCAAGATAAACAATAATAAAAGTCATAATTACATCTGTTCTCTAGAGGAAGTATCATGTTACTTGTATATGATATTTGTAACAATGGTGCTATAAAGTGCAATGAGGCTGAAATTTTTTCAGAAATTGTCCCTGCATCAGGAGAATGTTTACAAAATTGCTAATTCCTCACAAGACAAAGCCAGTACTAACATTTCTTGTTTAATTTATTACTGTGGAATTATTCCACAGTACTTTGGAATCTATTCCATAGATTATCAAAACATGCAGACGTTCATTGTCAACAATCTTGATTCCATGATGTGCACCTACACTTATTTTAAGCCAAATGATGGACTTGAGATCTGGGGAAGCAAGCTTTCTCCTTCTCTGTAAGTGGGTGGCAAAACACAAAGCACATGACAAGGAAAGCAAATGTTGGTGAGAATCACCTTTTCTCTGAGTTGGGATTATACTACGGAGCACTGCCAGCTCATTGCTGACAGGGGATCCGCCACAGCACCCAACCAGGACAAACAGAACTAAGAAAACTCACAGAAATCAGAAGGAAATGCAAAAATCCCCACTTGAGAATGATAAAAAAACCCAAAGCAACAGGAGCTCTGGAACTGGAAAATTTGTGTCAGGTGCTGAGTTTCTCTAGACTTCTAGCTGTGTTGGAGCCAGAAATAATCAACTTACACATAAAACATGTATAGAAGTGTTGTGTTGAACACATATTCTTAAAGCTCTCAAATGTCCAACTACAAAGACAGACAGACTTCCTGCAGAGGTGGAGTTGAGGAAAAGGACTTGTGGGCATCACTGAAAAGCCAATGGATCTAAAAACTGTTGTTTTTTGGTTTTTTTTTTTAATATTGGGCAAAGATTGCTCTATACAAAATCAAATTCAGGCAAATCGAAGTTTATTGACTCATGACTCTCACAAGAAGTTGGCAGCAGCAGCAGGGACTGTACTTGCCAGGAATGGGTGAATCTACAGAAAATTATTTTTGTGGTTTGTTGGCCACACAAAGACTATGACTTAAAGCTACTGAGTTGATCTTGAATCAATTTGAATCTAGGTAGTTCACCAAATAACAGAAAGAATCTTAATGTTCATCTGATGTAAATACATTTTGAAAGGAAGTTCTTTACTCAGCTTTTGGCAAGGAAACATTTCCTTATGGAAACATGTGAAAATAAGTGCTACATGTAAAATGTTTAAACATAGATTTCCTGTCAGCTTGCATTGTAATTGTTTTAACAGTCCCTTTGGCTGAGTATGAATTCTCACAAATTACATAATACAGGGCCAGATTCTTGAAATTACTTTGATACATATAATAAAATGGAAGTTACCAACTACTCCTGATATGAGACAGTAGACACATCTGTCTTTTAGAAGTCTGAGTAACTCTGAAAAGTCAAGGTCGTTACAGAAACCAGAATTTCTTATATTTGGGGAAGAAGGGGAGCAAGAAGAGTTTTTTTCTCTTTTTTCTGATTTTATTTCAATACATTTCCTGTGCACATTGAAATCTCAATATTATGCAGTAACTGCAGAACACAGAAAAAAAAAAAGAAAGAACACAACAGAAGAAACCTTCATGTACTCTTCTAAATTAGAAATAATTGGATATGGGAAAAAAAGCCCTCAGACAAACCAAAGATAAAATTACACCATCTTCTTTCCCTCTCCAGTAAAGCTGCGGCTCTTAGGTTCCAGGCAGATGTATTTAGATGTGTGATTTCAGAAGGAGGCACACATCACATTTAAAACTGAAAGAGGAAAAGCTGTTCCTAACACTGAGAAACTTTTCACACATCTTAAACATGAACAGACGTGAGTAAAGGCAATGATTTTCTTAACCCATAGGAATATATGTATACCCATTTATAGTATTCTGCCTTTTTTACAAATGAAGATTCCCTCACACGCATCATGCTTTGTAGGCTGTAATATTAGCTCAAATTACTGATACAACTGGTTCGTACTGCTGCTCTGGATTGTGATTTTCAGTGGCTGGGATGAAACTACATCTTCATTTCTTTCCAAATATGACATGACCCAGACCAAAGGTGGACATCTCTCACCAAGTAGAGAGGTGACAGTACCTGTAGCTGCTGCAGGCATTTGTTTCAGAACATATTATTGCTTTTTGAGCAAAGTAAAAGATGCTACATTCTCTCCAAAGCTGCAAAGTAGCAACAACTTAAGGTAAGAAATGTCAAATCCATTAGAATAATTATTCAAAGCATAAGAAATTAGAGTATGTATAGTAACTTTTCATTTCTAACACTTAGTAGGTTACAATGATCATTTACCTCATTTATCTTAATGAACATAATATTTAGAATAGTAAAATGAAATAAATTTTTAAAAATCATGGATAAAATCATATCTTCCCCAAGTACAAGATCATAGAATCATAGAATCAGCCGGGTTGGAGGGGACCCCTGAGATCACCAAGTCCAACCCTTGACCCACTACCGCTGTGGTTCCCAGACCATGGCACTGAGTGCCACATCCAGTCTCTTCTTAAAAACCTCCAGGGATGGAGAATCCACCACCTCCCTGGGCAGCCCATTCCAATGCCTGATCACTCTCTCTGTAAAGAAATTCATTCTAATGTCCAACCTAAACCTCCCCTGGCAGAGCTTAAGTCCATGCCCTCTTGTCTTACTGGGAGCTGCCTGGGAGATGAGACCAACCCCCCCCTGCCTACCCCCTCCTTTCAGGGAGTTGTAGAGAGTGATGAGGTCTCCCCTGAGCCTCCTCTTCTCCAGGCTGAACACCCCCAGCTCCCTCAGCCTCTCCTCATAGGATCTGTGCTCGAGTCCCTTCACCAGCCTGGTTGCCCTCCTTTGGACCTGCTCCAGCACCTCAATCTCCTTCCTGAGCTGAGGGGCCCAGAACTGGACACAGTACTCGAGGTGTGGCCTCACCAGGGCTGAGTACAGGGGCAGAATCCCTTCCCTGGACCTGGCCACGCTGTTCCTGACACAGGCCAGGATGCCATTGGCCTTCTTGGCCACCTGGGCACACTGCTGGCTCTTTAATCGAGAGTTTTCAAACAGTAAAATAACCCGCAATTACCAAACTAAACCAAGCCAAAGAAACTAACAAATAAAACAAACAACACCCCCTCCCCCCAGAAAAAATTTTCTGTAGAAGTGTGTATCCCTAAGCATAGTTAAAGCTCACAGCACACTATTACATCTCAGTCTCCTCTGCTTAGCAGCACCTGTATTTTTCTATCATACTTGGGTCAAAAAGTCTCACTAATTGATCTCTCAGATGAAAGGGTAATTTGTAGCTTGTGTTCATTTTGATCTGTGTTCACTGGAGATAGCCACACCAAACTTCAAGGCTACATATGTGGCCATTACCTGAGCACAGACAAAATGCACTTTCCAGGGTAAAAGGTCAGTCATGTTAGTCTACTTTTCAGCAATAGTAAGAATAAGCTGCCTTTTAAAAAGAAAACCACAGTTTTGAAGTCTTCCAGGAAGACGTCAGAAATAATTTGAGTCTCTTAAAAGGCTAAATGGAAATTTTCATGAAATTTGGTGTTTAAAGAGAGATTCACATACTAAAGCATGTGTTTCAATCTGATGTATCTCTTTCTTTAAGCACACACCATTTGATTGGAAATAACAGTAACAATCAATGGCTTTATAGGATGCGTAGAACATTTAATGGGAGAATAAAAATTATACCATATAACCATTCATTTTCATGGTTCTGAATTCAGCTCTGGTAATACAAAAGGGACTTCCAAATACTTTAGTAAGTCATCAAGTTATATCCGTTTTGAACTGAATTTCCACCAAAAAAAACAGCTATTGCAAGGTTGTCATATGTTGGAAAAAGACATAAAATGAAAATCTGTTTACTTCTTCAATTAATTAATTATTGGAATTATTCTTCAGATATGTATATATGTATCTGAAAATACTCACCTGCATTATATTTATATTTATGTCTGCATATATATATAATATGCTAAAATTACATCAGTGCAATATCTCCTATTTGTCATAAGACAATCTCTTCTGCTGTTAAGTGAAAGCAAAAGAAACTGTATTTACTTTTGAAGCAAGACACTTTTATGCTCACATACAAAGCCTTAATTTCTGATATATGGAATGATCAATGTTAGTGTGATGCAGCTGCCTGGTGAATGATGGTATTCTTGCTGAGACAATTGTGCAGACTTGATCATGGTCATGCAACATCAGGTCTGATTTCAACAGCTATGATAACAGCTCTATGTTAAGAGCCATAGCAACTACACTAGAGGATCTGATAGTGCCACACACCTATAAAAATAAAGTGTAGTAAGAATGTAAATTTTAAGTACTGATTTTATGTAAATAAGTGATATCTTGAGTAAACAAAATAGCTTATATAGAGCCAAATTATCATCTCATTTCCATTTAATGAAGCACTTCTATTTTAAATTTTCATATTTAATGACTCTGGGAAGCAAAGAATGAAATGAGTCAGGTATTACAGAGAGGCAATGGGAAGTATCAAACATATCTAAAGGGCTAAGAAGCCTGCACCTCGAGCATAACAACATACAACATAAAGCAGCACAAAAGTGACTGCTTTAAAATGAATGCACTACAGATTAAAATCCAGGCTCCAATAGCTGTGTCTGCTGCAAAGAACAGTACTTTGGCTTCTCTTTTAAGAGCATTACTTGCTGTAGCAAACAATTATGTGAAAGTGTGCAGCCTAAAATTACAGTCTAAAATAATTTATGTGCAGTAAGCACAAACCTCAAGTAAAATTTTCATATTCTCAGGAACTAGGCTCTAATCTAGCTTTGTCACTCTGCCATCCTAGAGCATTTAGAGAAGTATCTCCTTATTTAATCGTAAAGTTTATCTGCTTTAATAAGGTCTGAAATTATTTTTAAGCTTCCAAATTAGTCTTTGTATATTTGTGATTATAGTCTTTGTAGTCTTTGTATAGTATTTGTATATCTTTGTGATATAGTCTTTGTATATATTTGTGATTATAAAAAAGTATGTTATCCCATCGTACTCTTTTATTTTTTCTCATTTCCTTAATTATTTACTTGAAAACTTCATAAAGACTACGGATTCAAGTTAAACTTGCCCAAGTTTAACGGCACTGCTTTCCACAGGATTTTGTCCGTTCCTACTTCCACACCTACTTCCACAAGATGGTGCTCTTTCTTAAAAAATTCTACTTTAATATGGCCAGCAATTTTAAATGTCAAGAAACTATAAGAGGTTCAACCCTATTTTACTGTGCAAGTATTTTCAATAATAAGACGCCCAGTTCTGCCTAATATAACGTTTTGACCAGTAAGCAATGATGAAAAACAGTACAAGGATACTAATTTGCTTCTGAAAAGGGGATTTAAAGCACTGTAGTCTCTGGCCAGTGCAGCCGAGGTCACATGGATGTGCCTTGTCCCTGCTTTCCTGAGATGCTAAGGCAACACCTTCTCCAAGGTAAAGCAATGGGAAGCAGAAGGAGCCTGGCTCTGGTCTTGCAGCATCAGCAGTGAGTGGGCACAGGGTTGGGGTGCTGGCTGTGAGGACCTGTGCCTGCCTGCCAGGCCAGGAGCCACAGGTCCCTGGCTCCTGTGTATCCTGGGAACTTGCACCCCACACCTCTCACAAGTGGCACACATCACCTACAGAACTGTGTGATGGAAATGGGTTCCTTGGTTTCAAAGTATCAGGTTGTTGGGAGCCTGGAGTACCTTTCCTATTGCTGGTTTTGAACCCATCACTAAGATGCTGGCTTGGGTGGGTTCTGAAAAGATTTAGACTTTGTCTTTCAGGCCTCAAACAGCTGTGATTTGCTCCATGAAAAAAAGTGACTGGAAGAAATGCCGTTATTCCCAAAGTCAGGAATTAGGATTATGGTATCTCTTAATTTTGTTTTCACACTTGGGAAATATAAGACAATTGCACATCTGAATCTTGTGGGAATTAGGTTAGCACAAAGCCAATAAGGTTGTGAGATACTTATAGGGACACATCTATAGCAAAAATCACACATAGCCAAGTAAAATATTAATAGAAAGGTGAAGTTCTGCTTTTGATGAAGAAGACAGGCTTCAGTGGAAGTTATGCAAAAATGTCTGAAACCCAAACCTCTCGTCCAAGGAGAGCTATGTCATACTATATTTATTGATTTTAGTCCATTTTCATTAACCGTGCAACACTTGCAGATGTTGACATTTGTTTTCTCTGAAAAAAGCCTTCCTCTTGTGACCTGAACTGCCCTTTGCTATATGAAATTTTCTTTTCCAACACATAAACTTGGACTTCAATAGGTAACAGAGATACTGTAGCAATCATCTCCTCAGCAGAAAGTGCCACGAAAAAGCACGTTAAACAGCAGCCAATGTTGCATGACAGTGCAAGTAGGTACTGAGCAGAATTAAAAGGTATTTTAAGACTTCTCACCTAGATGGGTAAAATAAAGACAAGGAGTAGAAGCAGGTAGATAGCCAGAGGGGAAGCTAGGGAGACTGGGAAACAACTGTGCCTTCAGGAGATCTCCTTCCATTTGAAAACCACTCTCCTCTCTCCTCCTTCTCTCCACGTTGTCCTCTGGCCTTACTAACACAGGGCACCCTACTCCTCCCCTTGGGCTCAGGAGCAAGAAGGGTTCAGCACAAGACAGTCTCCTTCTCCTGGGGCTTACAAGCAGCCTCAAGGACAGACACTGGGAGTCAGAAGTCCAGAGACAAAGTCTTTCACTTTGAATGCTGCTGAGGGTTGGCCACAATTCTCCTGGCAGTACCTCCAGCACCAAGAGCTGAACACATGTGTGCAACCTGATGGAACAAGCAGGGTTGCATCCTCTCTCCCCAGCACAGAGTGGGCAAACAGAGTTTCCTCTTGTTTGTTGCAAACTTACTCTGTTCTCTTTGGTCAACTTATACTCATAAAAAGTAAAGTTATAGAGATTCAAATGCATCTATGTCCTAAGAAATCAAGAGCAAAAATAAAGCAGAGGAAATCCTTTCTATTCTTTCTGCTTTCTATTTATTGTGATGGCTGTAACTTGCATCAGCTCACAGAAAGCATTCAACCTGATCCTTGTCTCAGTGGACCCAGCCTAAGGACAAATACAGGTTAACTTTATTTTGTGAGATACTGCTTCAGGATGCTCTATCCATAGTGAATACTTTCTCTTCTTTTTAATTGTCCCCTCTCCTTGGAAAGTATCCAAAAGATGCCAGCATGTGAAGGGATTATCACCTGTCTCCAGTCTTACAAACGCCCACTTGAACATGGTGCATGGTGCACCAGCAGTATCTCCATGCCCTCAGGACAGCATTTTTTCCCCAGGAACTGGGCAGTTTCTGAGAGCTGTCAACTGCCTTTGATGCCACAGTGTGCTATTGGCAGATTCTCCTTTACATCCTCCTGGTGAGGCAATGATGCTCTGGTGGCTCAGCCTTTCTTTTTGATAGAAGTCACATGGCAGGGAAGCTTACTACAGCATCCTTTTCTGATCAATAAAGTTGACTAATGAGTTGCAGTATCTTAAATTTCAGCTAACTTAGAGTCTCCCTTAGTTCCAAGCTGGCTGGTTCAGTGAGCAGAATGTCCCAATAATTATTTGAAATTACAGCATTGATGTGGGCCAGGAAGCGAAGAAGTTTTCTTAGTAGCTGTGTATGTCTTAATAATTAATACTGCAGGTGGCTGGTTTCCTGTAGCTCTCTCAATTCCAATAAGAAGAGAGCTGGACTGGCAGGAGACTTTCCAACATTGTAGCTAGTGTGCAGAAATACTGGTGGGGAAAATGGGATTTTATTTCCCTGACATGCCCATCAATCCACTGAAGCTGTGCAGACCCTGCAGGTCTCCCCAGCCCCTTCACCCTGGGTCCGGATTTACTAAGATACAGAGAAATCATACAACCCTTTTTTAAACACAAGTGCTGTCAGCTCAGTGAGAGCATGCTCTAGGAATTAGGAGAGGTCTGATACTGAAGGGCCACTCCCACCACAAGGTCTGTTTAGGCTCATTTCCCACATTCACATCACAGCAGTGTTTACTTATGGATGATGAGCAACAAAATGCTTGCTAAGATTGTAATTTCTATTAATACAGTAGGTGTTAGCGATTAAATAGGAATTGATCAATGGATAAATTATTAAATCTTCTTGAAAATAAGTATTCAAATAAGAACTCAGCTTGATGTGGAATATAACTGTCAAAATAGCTTTGTCTAATATAAATGCTAAATTTTAAATAGAATTTCTTTATAGCAGAGATCACATAATCTCCCAATATGATTCTCATTTCAACCTTCTATGTTTGTGGTATGTCTCAGTAAGAAAACCCTCTGGCAATTTGTGAAGACAGTCTCTCTGCAACTTTGCTGCAGATCTGCAGCAGTTGCTTTTATGAAGCGAATAGGGATTTATGGCAGTACTTTAAAGGGAATCACAAAATTTTGAGAGAAGTTCCCGTCTCGTTTATTTAGCTTCAATACTCTGCTACTGTCTGTATCCTGGTTGTGCTATGCTTTAGGCACATAAAAACACAGTATGTAGCATCGTTTAGACAGGATAGAGAGGGAAATAGATTAAGCGTCAACGTGTTCCCTCATCCTTGTTTTCTTGCTTTTCCACATGTAGGCACAGCAAGGGGAAAAACTGAAAACCCCAGCTCCTCGTGTTCTCCAAGATTTGTCAGTGACATTTTGCTGCAGCTGACACATGAAGGGGAGCAGCAGAGGAGACACTTCAGAGAGCAAATTGCGAGTGTGAAGCTGAAGCAAGCAAAGCCACAGAACAGTCTCTAAACAGCTGGGAGGAGAAGCAGAAACCAATTAAACACGGAGGAAAGAGAAGGAGTAGGAAGCTAGAAGAAGGCAGCATGAACCATTTTGTTTTCCTTATTTTTGATGAACAATGGAAACTGAATACATATTATTTTTTTAATTACCGAAATGGGGAGTAGTCTGAGGCTGTACTACAAAACATTATCCTTTTTTATTAGCAAAGTATACTCTTTGAATCAAATGCAAGGCCATGTTTCCAGTTAAGGTTCTAATTTTATATATATTGTTTCTGGCAGCTTTTTTCTTGCACTGAAAGGAAAAGTTCCGTTAACCATTCTCCTTCCATTGTACATATTCCCACTTTCCTTCCTCCTCATAATGGAAGTATCTTTTATGAGAATGAAGTAATTGGAGAGATCTATTCCTTCAGGGCTGGTGAGGGGTTGCATGGATTGCTGTATGCCATGATGCACAGGAATTTTTAATTAAATAATTTAATTAAAACATTATTTGGGATGCTGTTTTGCATATGGTGATGTGACAAGTTACACTGCTCCTGACCATGACGTTTGGTTACAAGATATCCCAAGACATTGTGATGCAGAATTGGGTACTTTCAAGTCTAATATACAAGTAGCAATTTTATCCTGTGAGATATTGTGAACAGCTGCATGGGAAAAAAGCCAGAGAGAATACAAGAAACCCTACAGCTACCACACAGGGGAAATAGCAATATATCTCCTGTGACCTCAAGGTGGACCTTGCACTGGAAGAGATAGGAAAAAGATAGGGTTCATGTCTGCCAATAGTCCTGGCTATGTTTAATTAATGGTTCCTGGTGATTCTTTCCAAATCTTTGCCTAATGAAGCACTTCCACCTGATGAACAGATGGAAAAGTTAATCCAAATCCAGGGTCCAAACATTCTGAGACAGTTATTATTAGCAATAATAATTACTGCAGCAGAGTGTCTAATACACAATGAATAATTATTAACTCACTATACCTTTACTGATGTTTTTGAAGACTGTTTTTTCAGCATTTCTTTAATAATAGGTGGAATTCTTACTGGTTTTATGAACAACTCTTGGTTGCCACTTCTGAAAACAGATAATATTCTCATCTTGCACCCTTTGTTTTAAATGGACACACTTACATCTTCTATGCATAATATAAATCCATTTCTGATGCAATCATTCAAAATTAAAACTAATAAATTCATTTTTGCATAAATAAAAAAATGCTTCGTGTCATGTAATATTCCAGTTAATAATCTCATTTATTAATATTCTGTGAAAAGGAAACATGGCCTGGACATTTTTATATATTTTCCAGAAAAAATTCAGGGAAAAGTAATTTCAGGACTACTTTAGATGATAAAAGCGGGATATTCAACATGGAAATATTATGCAAAGATTTGAGTGTGCCTGTTTATGAGCTGCTGGCAGCCTGTGACAGTTTTCTTTACAGAATTTTTGGCTATCTGCCAGCTGTAGTCATAAATGGTGCCTTTAAAAAGTTGTGTGTTTTTATTTTGTTCCTATTGTACTACAGAGTTTCAGCTATGTCATATAAAACTCTGGTTTTTTATATGGTAGATCCTTCACTTAACAAAGAAAACATTACAGGAATCGCACCTAAAATGGGATACTGGGAAAGCAGTATTTTATGTATTCCTCAAAATGGGATGATTAGGAATATGAGAGCTCTCACGAGGTGTTTACTGTATGACCAGAAAGGAACAGATTAGAGGATTCCCAAAAGCATCTCTGTTTGAGACAGGTGTGTAAAATTTCAAAAACACAGCTCTTTAAATATACCCAGAGAGGCAAGAAATACATTTCAAATTCCCTTTTGTATCACAATAAAGATCCTCATAGCTGAAGTGCCTCAGAGCTCTGCCCTGTTTCTGTCTTTTCTGTTCATCATCTCTTCTCCAGCACTGTGTTTGGTTTTATTTTTTCCCGCAGAAGCAGCTTTGTGCTAAAAGCTTGTGAAATAATGTCTTTGTGAACTCAAGCTTGGACAACTTTTAGATGTATATAAAATTTAACAAAGCACTTGCTTAATTTTGTTTGTTGAACAAAAAAATAGGTCCAAATTCTAAATAGTTAAGGCTTAAGTTTGCTCTGTTCTTGTCTCTGGCACTGTCTTGGAAACATATAAGAAAAAAATTAAGATGCAACACTTCTCTATTTAGAAATTAAAAAACAAAATCATTTTTGGAAAAGTTTTACATATTCAGTCTCAATCTCCAGAAGGAAGAGGTTTCAGCCACTTCACCTCAGACACAATGTATGGCAGTACATAGGAGGTATACTATGGGTAGATCTTTGTAGCTGATTTTAGTTTTAGATGTCCTGAATTTGATATTTTAGAGTAGTTAGAGTATTAGGCATCTTCCATTCCTCCCTCCTTCCTTCCTTCCTTCCTTCCTTCCTTCCTTCCTTCCTTCCTTCCTTCCTTCCTTCCTTCCTTCCTTCCTTCCTTCCTTCCTTCCTTCCTTCCTTCCTTCCTTCCTTCCTTCCTTCCTTCCTTCCTTCCTTCCTTCCTTCCTTCCTTCCTTCCTTCCTTCCTTCCTTCCTTCCTTCCTTCCTTCCTTCCTTCCTTCCTTCCTTCCTTCCTTCCTTCCTTCCTTCCTTCCTTCCTTCCTTCCTTCCTTCCTTCCTTCCTTCCTTCCCTCCTTCCCTCCTTCCTTCCTTCCTATGATTTATCAGCTAAATCTGAGAACTAATCAGGGAAGGGACTATTGGTTTAGTTTTGCCTTTTCACACAATATGAGAAGAAAAGATTAAATATATGTACAGAGGCTCTTGGGAAGCCAGAGAAATGTTCTCTTACTTCACAGCCCCTAACTGGTAGACGTCATATATCTATTCAGGCAGCTAACTCATTCAACAGAACACCAGCCAGCAGACAGCTTTCCAAATTTAGCTGAGAGATAAACAGCAAGGAAAAAATATCCTGAAAATGTGGTGCATGTAATAAAATAGCAATAAAAAATGAAGTACATGAGGATTCACCTAATAATTCTTACCGCTTCTGCAGCAGAAGGGGAAAGGCAACAGAAGTAGAAGGGATGGTAGCAGGAATCCCAAATAACAGACCTCATTCCCTCTGAGTTTAAATTTAACCTACATTTAACCTGCTTTTGTTTGTGCTGCTGCTTCTTGATAACCACAGAATGATGGTTATCCATCACCCTGGTAATGATTATACAGATACTAAATATCAAAACCAGGAATTGGTTCGGTTCATAGGGCAGTTTTCAGAACAACTGATACTCGACCTTTACTGTAAAGAGTTCCATTTGCCACAGATGGCTACAAATCCAAGTATTTTTGATTGTCAGTACCAGCAACCTGGTCTGAATGGATTTCATGAGACTAAATCACATTTTATCAGATCTACCACATACTCAGTGAATCCAGGAATGATGAACCCTGACATTCCTGAGCATTTCAGAAGCCTGACTGTTCTTCCTGTGATACAAGCAATAGTTCCTTTATTATCTACAAGAACCCTGAATATTAATAGTGATTTATTATAGATATTTCATGTGGCATTAACCCAAACATGAAGTGCAGGTTGGACTTCTATGCAAAGTTTCAATGTTCTGTGAAACACTTTTAACTGAAAAGGAGTCACTCTTGAATCTAAGTTTTTGTTATCTGTCACTCCTATTAAATGTCTTTAGAAATATATTTAAAATATGGTTGACAGACACATTTGCATTTGCTGATTTTTACACATTTGCATTTTCTGAATTTCTTAAAGTATGATAAATCCACTCACTGCTTTTACGCTTCCTGATGTAAAAATTGTCCCATTTGTCTGTCGTTAGGAATTTCTTCACTCTATTAATAGTTTCCTAACATCCAGCTACCTCATGTCACTGGACAAAATACGTCGAAGCTCAACAGTGACTGATTAACTCTGATTTAATGGCTAAACATAACAAAAAGTCTCAGGTGCTTATACAAGTAACTTGGAGGCACCTGGTCACTGGGGTGGAATCCAAAACCTTGTATTAGGCACCAGGGCTTCACAGAGCGCACAGGAAATTAGGTATCTCAGAATAGCATCCATAAATACAGACCTGCTGACTGGAAGATCTGTAAAAAGACTGGCTCCTAGTTAGTATTAATAACAGTGGTACAAGGCAAACTGTAAGTGCCCCTTATTGTAATGCTGCCACTGAAAGGATTAAATTTAGGAAGAAAAGCATAGAAGATTATTCACAGTCCTTAACCCTAGCATTTAGCCAGCTAGTTTTCCTAAGGCTTCCTCTACAGATCTTCCTTTGCACAGTGACCTCCAGACTATGCAATTTAAATGAATCATACATTTAAAGGAGGGTGGTCTGAAGTTGTAGAGAGATAAACCTATAGAAAATCCTGATGCAACTGGGAATTCTGTTGCAGCCCACCATTGATTAGGACAATGGAGACAGAAAACAGCTCTCCCTTGGTGATTCAGAGTGGGCTGTTTCATTCTGTACGGTCTATTGTAACAATTCTCTGGACTGCAAAAGGCCATCATTACTGACCACATCCTGCTAACATATTCTGATGCATCTGTAATACACATTCCTAAATTTTATGAAGAAATATGTGTTCTAACATTTTGAGCACAACTGTTTGGCCTTCTCTAGAGGTTGTCTGTTATATCTGGGATATGGCAAGAGAAAGCACACAAAAGGGCATTTTGTAAAATCCTTCTAAGCTGCTCTGAAAATATCCAAAACCCAACATATATATTCAATCTTGGCAAGTGGTTTTGAAGCAGCTCTGAAGAACCATGAGGGAACTAGTTTACATGACTCTGACTTGGTTTTGATTCTCTGATAGTTTGCTGTTTCATGGAGGTATTTTGGGATGCATTACTGGAACCCAGCATTTTCTAGTCCTTTTTTGAATTACAGGAAGGTCAGATTTCATCTCTAGCTCCCTGTGAATGTTTAAATGTATCTGAGGTATGTGGATAAACAGTGAACTATAATAATGTGACTATACTAAATACTAATTTGAAGTCATGTCCTAATGGTCAAAAACACAGCCTAGGTGGTTGTGAACCAGAGCTTTCAATTAAAGAAGACTGCCTTAGCTTCTAGGCAAACGACTTCTGTGTGAGAGCTCCTGCAATAGCTCTTGCTGATGCTGGGACTGCAAATAATACAAAGATCCAGAAATAAGGCCAGCAAGATGAACCTTTGTGAAAAGACACTGTAAGAATTTAGGGCACTTGGTTGAAAGAAGGGCAGGTAACTCAGTGGTTTTCTATGTGATTCCATCAGCCCAAACACAGTTGGTAGAACTCCTGCCCCTCCCCAGCTGGCTGGTCTCACCAGACTTGGGTTGCACTTTGCCTCATCCTTGTTCCATCTGAGAAGTTCTTGCACTTGTGGCTGCAGGAGTAACACAGCTTCCCCAGAAGGGATGCTGAGGGGACCCACTGACAGCTGCTGGCAGTCTGGTGGCTGGGTCATTCAATTAGGGTGACACAACTGTTAGTCCAAGCAGAGAACAACCAAGATCCCAAATCTCCATTTTAACATTTAGAGTACTCAATAATAGAATCCTGAACAACTCTGAGAAGCATGGAGTCCCATGTGCACACAGAAATACCTGATATGTGGCATTTCCTAGCAGCTGCCTGAAAACTGCCAGGCCAGCATGTAGATGCATCAAATCACTTTACAGAGCAAGACCACTCCAGGACAGACCAGCTGGATATCTATACAAATATGTATCCATTGTTCATATGGAGAATTTGGACAATGTAACTGAAAGATTGCATTGTACTACAGCTAGAAATGAACAGCTGACCAATTATAATTTACAGGGGAGAAAGCTTAGGTATGCATCTTGCTGATTTTAGCTCTTATCAAACTTTTTCTGTCTGTTCTAGACAAGCAATGACACTGGTAATTTCAGCTAAAGCTTTATGGCATGGAGCAAGCAGGAAGAAAAAGAACAAACACAACAGATTGGCAGAGATCAGCAAAACTAACGCTGTTCAAAGAAAGACCAGCAGTAATTCATAATGGAAACTGATGCTGATTTAGGACAGCATATGTCTAATACTGTCTGGGGGCTTTTAATTCTTGTTTTGTTTGATTTTTCCTGATGGTGGGCCTGAATTTGCTATTATAACCAGTATATCAGACTAATGTGCTAGCGAAAAAATGTTTAAGTTATCAGCAAAGGTAAAAAGTTTCAGCCCTACCCATGTCCTTACTAGATCACGGAATCACAGAAAGTTAGGGGTTGGAAGGGACCTCAAAAGATCATCGAGCCCAACCCTCCTGCCAGAGCAGGGTCACCTACAGGAGGTCACACAGGAACACATCCAGGGGGGCTTTGAATGTCTGCAGGGAAGGAGACTCCACAACCTCCCTGGGCAGCCTGTTCAGTGCTCTGTCACCCTCTAATCAAAAAGATCAAAAGCTGAGATCACCATCACATGAAAACCAGAGTGGATTACATATATATATAAAACACTCTATAAATAGGTATTGCTAAGCTTGTCACACTAGAGGGCACATGCTAATTCCCTTAGTTTTCCATGGAATTAGAATACTATAACTTCTATGGAGTTTTTTTGCAGTATTTGAACTTCAGAGGCTTTTAGTGTTGTTGGGTTGGTCTTTTTTTTGTTTGTTTGTTATAAATTTGGTTGTTATAAATTTCAAAGACTACATACCTGAGATAACCCTGAGATAACCCTGCAGATCTTAAATGGCAGAGGGAAAAATATAGGAGAGATGCCCTTTCTAAATCCTTTCAGTGACTCAGTGTACTGAAGCCATTGAAACTGAACCATAATTTTAAGCATTTTTGTGTTCATATTGTCATGCTAATATATACTTGCTGGAAATACAATAAACATTACAGCATCTCAAATATTTTGTAATGGAAAATCTAAATCATTATTTAATATAACCTCAAGGAGCTTAGCTTATATTCTCCAAAGTACAGCAGCCACTGGATTCAGAAGATCAGTTCCTGTCTACTCTATTAGGAGATCAACATTGATAAACATATACAAGATATTTTACTCATTTTACTGTCTCCTGCAAAAAAAATATATTTCTATCTATAGGTAAGCATTCATACAATGAGTATGTCATAACCTGTAACAATTCCGTTACTACCATTTTGTATACTGTGCTTTTGCATACCTGATATAAACAAGGCAAGTATTAAGGTGAGGCTAAGTAAGATTATGTATATATCCTCACTCTTTCCTTTGATGAGAATTATTTTAAGACAGCCTGTTCTCTCTGTGATAAGTGATCTTCTTGAGAAATCAGAGGTCTGTGCATTGACCAATGTCTCCCTGTTTTCCAGCCTCAGGAAACTGAATATGTGGAGTGTAACTAGACAGAGAAACCTAACACATCAGATACTGTACTAGATTCTCCCATTGGCCTCACAGGTTCCTCACTTTAAAATATTTAAACTATACCATTCTTTTCAGAGTTTTTATTGGCATTACCATGCCAATTAAGGAGGCAAAGCCAAAGAAAGGTTCTGTGTTGCCTCATACCCATCATTTTAGGCCATTCTTACCTTTTTATCCCTATTGTTCAGATACTGCCTTGGAATATCTGAGGGTAACTGCATCAACCAGAAGAGCTAAGGATTCAATCCTACACCAAAGAAAGAACTTCCTGAAGACGTGAAGACACTTTCAGGGTTATGCAGTCTTCCACTGAAAGCCATTGTTCCCTGGCATACATGCCCTATGGCAAGGTTTTGACCTACTTGAGAACAGGCATTATGCCACCAAAACAGATGGGCAAAAGCGTAGACAGTCAGGAGACCATGTTTGTAAATCAAGCATGGATGATGCGGGCACGATTCTCAGCCGAGAACATTTAAATAATTATTCATTCATAGATTATGTTTCTGTCATGGAAAGTAATGTGTCACCATTAATCAAGCTTGGAGTTCTATGTCCTTTAGGAAAGGCACAATAATGTAGGGTGAATATATACATCTAGATAGAATTCTGAGAAAGATTGATCTGCACCAGTCACAAAAATGGTCAACTTCTAGTCCCACCTACACTACTAACATCATAAAAGTGACCTTGAGCAATTCAGCCACACTGTTTCATTCCCTCTCCTTCTACCAAAACAAATGCACATACTACACAAGTAACATATTGTATATAAATCAATGAGCACAAAGCATCTACAACAGGAAACAGTACCTACCGCTATAACTGCTTTATCATTTGAACCCCTTATATGAAATTTTGGAACAACAGATACAAATCTCCTTTTGTGGATACGACAAATTTTGCATGGGGTTTTATTTTTTTAAGATTAAATCAGCTAATCTGTGAGCAGAAGTGGATAGAATTGTAAATGCTTCCACTTTGCTGTCTACTCTTTCACATGCTTCATTGATTTTCAGCATGATCACTATGCAAATAACAAAAGATTCCAAACTACTGCCAGCATTAGTAATAGTCACTATGTATTAATTTGTGCTAAATCTGTTTTTTACACAAAGCAAACAGAAAAGACATATGTTCTGTACATATTTTTGCAAACCAGACACAATCTTAAGCAGGATATTAAAAAGCGAGGTACTATGCAGAAACAATTGGTTGCATTAAAATTGGTCATAAATGCTCACAGCAAATGTCAACTTTTAGAAATAATGCCTGTGCTATTAGAATATAAAGCCCATATTTTCTTTGCCAGTGCTTGCAGACATGCTACTCTTAAGTCAAGAGATAGATATCTACAAAGTAAAACCTCAACCTGAATTTCAAAAAGGTATGTACTGATTTAGGACTCCAGTCTGAGAACTCTTTACTATGTAACTTTCATAAGGCAGTTTGTTACCAACGTCTGAAAGATAAATCCCCTTTTTTCACTAGTCTTGGCAGCTTGAATGGGACTAGTTACACAGTGGGTGTTGTGTAATGCTGTTCAGCTATTCAAGCATACTTGCAAGGAATCAACTTTTTTAAGAACTCCTCATGTACTTTTAATATTGTTTTGTGCTAATTAGGTGCTGATAGAAAGGACAGTATCTAAATCCACTGCAAATTATCCAGAAATCTATGTAAATTGCACTGGGATAAAGTCAATTGCCAAATGCATTTCTCAGAAAGGCTAAAATACATTAAATTGGTTATCATAGTAATTACCTGCTAAAATCAACTGCCCATTAGCAGTTAAGTTTCAAGAAAATACACAGTATTGATTTGAAAATAAGAGCTGTATGATATTTTAAACCAACTGTGTTGTATAGTGTAAGAACATTTCTAAAAATCTAATCTATTTGCCAAATGATAGTTGTAGCATTTTCAACACTTAGTCAAGCTTAACTAATTTCAGGGAAAGGAGTCATGCTTCAAATATATGACATGTATTTATTACCCTGTTCACAAAGATGTCAGTGCAACAAAGCAGCAATGAGCCTTTATGATGATTAAAATGTCAAAAGAAAATCTAATCAGTCATACTGTGGATTTTCCTGAAATTATAACCACTCCTGTTTTACTCTTCCAATCCAGCAATGATGACAGAAGAGGCCCAATTCGGAGGGGATGCTGTGATCTTTCCTGGGTAATCCAGAGAGTCAGGAGTAACTCTCAGGGCACTGTTAGCAGTAAGGTACACAGGGAGAAGCAGCACAGCTGCAACTCATCCAGCTGCCAGAGATCACTTAGCTGTAGCACAAATAGAAGTGTAGCCTTCCAAACAATGCCAGCCATTAGAGGCAGCAAGCTATTCCTCTCCCCCACCAACACCAGAAGAGAATGACATCTTTCTCAGGGCATTGCTCTAAGCACACTTCTCGCTGAACCAGTTGTTTGGTTTGTTCCTCCTGCCCTGAGGCACAAGATACCCCCCTGCTTTTCCCTTGAGGAATCGGGGCTGCTTCTCACAGACCGGGGCTGGGCCTTAGAAGCACGGCCTTAATTTCTCTTCAAGTACACAATTAAGCACTAGGAATGCAAACATAGCTGCCTTACACCACCTCCATTCTCCTGAGATGATCAGTGATAAAAATACAGTATTTAGTTTAGGAAGTAATGCAATAACAACACAAGTCCTTTACAAGAAGCAAAGAATCAGGAGCCTGTAAAGGAAGTAATCAAAAATTCCCTCACGTTTGTTCTTTCGTTATTGAGTGCAACATTGCCTTATCTTATATTAATGTATTAAATTACTTCGATAATGACAGAAGGCTTCGAGATGTCCCTAAATGCTTAGTTTAGAAATATAACCGTATTTTAGTAAAAAATAAAGACTTTCTAAATAATATTTTTTAATAAAGGATGTGCCTTTGTGACTGCAATATAAATTCCCCCTACAAGTATGTATTTATTAACATATTCAGATTAAGGAAGATAATATAGAAGCAGGAATATTTTTCCTTTCTGTTCAAAAAGAAATACATATGCATATCCACAGGGAAGTGGGATAACTGGAAAAGTGGAGATTATTGAAAATATTCTTCATGCATAACGTATAAAATATTTATATTAATTTCTAACTGTACATTAATATCCATCTTAAGAGAAACATCAGTCAAATTGCTAACTTGAAGCAAGCGCATCACTTTTAAAATGCTTCATTAGGAGCTTCATAGGGAGCGTGGCTTTGATTCATCACGTTGTGAGAATATTTCTCCAAGAAATGGAAAACATCAAAATAAAAAAGCTGCAATTATGTTTTAACAATTAAGAGTCATAGTTGAAGCCCATGACCCAACCCTCCATGACAACTGAAAAACACCTGAAGATCCACTACACCCTGAAAAACCTGGAGAGGATCTGCAAAGGGCCTTCTCCCCTACCATCTTCTCTGGGGCTAACATTATGGACTTCCTTAGATTTATTTTTTAAACTGCCAACCCGTGGGTATTGCTGACAGGAGCTAACATCCCAGCCCCACTGCAGGGATTATTCTCTTTAGAGGATTTCTCTTACTGACTATCTCACACAGCCTTCTTGCATGCACCTCAGAACTGTACTGTTTCACACTTAGCCCTGAAAAATGTTCAGTGTTTTATGTGTGCTCTTTCACAGTGAAAGGACACTTACAAGAACCCATTGCTGTTTTCACACTTAATCCTTTTACAGAATCCTCTGGAAATGACAAACCAGAGCAACTTTCCACAGCCCAATCCTCTTGACATTTTATCCAGTAGCCAATTTCCCCATCACATCCTCTCTTCCCAATCACCTCTTTTAATTTGTCTCCCTCCCTTTTCCCTTTCCCTGATGCTGATATAAAAACATGTGGACAGAATGTAAATGGCCAAAAAAAAATATAACCTTGCATTTATTCAACTTGTATTGCTTTACTGAATCCATACCCTATCTCCATTACAAAACAAACACAAACAAATGAACAAAAAAAGAAAAAAGAAAACACAAGCACACAAACAAACAAAACACCACAAGAGGGAAATTAATCTGCAACAGAATGTCAGATGATTGAGATGATTGAATCAGTGGGGCAAGCATAATCAGAAAAGGGAAAATTTGACAAGACAGAAATTACCATTATCCCTTTGGACATGGGTTCACATAAAGGAATAGACTGATGAGCACAGAGCAGTCATCAGCTTCTTGTGTTAATATCACTGTGAAAAAATCCATTTTTCCTCCTTGGCTGCAGACTGTTTTCTTTGCATACCCTTCTCTAGTTGGCCAGATATGTCCTAATCCTTTTTCAGTGTCATTTTAGTTTAAACTTTATTCAGTACTTAAGCATACCTCTGAGAAAAACTCTGTGTAACTAACATTAACAGCAGAAATGAAAATGTAATTTAAAATAGACTTAGTACTTCCTTGAACTTGCAGTAGGCTTAGCTTACAACTAATGAACTTTATGCAATTCCAGAGCACTGTGATTATTTTGTGACAGATTCTCTGATATTGCAAGCCCAAAAGAGCAGACCAAGAACACTAGTATACCTCTCTGCTAATATCTCTTATTTGGCAAATGCCCAAGGTAATCTTTATTTGTTTTTCAAAGTACCACCATGACTTCTGGAGGTTTATTTTGCAGGAAACTCAACTGCTTGCACTGCACAGAATGGTTGAAGGAAGAGAGGTTTGCTTAAGCTAGAACGAAGAGTTTTCTATACCATCAGAATGTACAACATTCAGTACATATTAGTACAGCAGAATAACTAAGGCTGAAGAGACAGGAAACAAAAGCAGTGTTTGCAGATGAAGTTCACAAAGTACACCTCACTCTTCATAGGTGCAAAAAGGGTGCACTGGATGTGTAGAGAATAGTGTCAAACACACAAGCTGTTCATGCAAAGCACAAATTTATGCATGAGTTTACCGCAAAGTTTAGAACTTACCAGTGGACTACTTAACTACAAATAAGGAATTTCAGTGTAGAAAAATACAAAGAGCTTGTTTGATGGAGTAAGGTAAAATAAATTGTGACTATGTTAGATGCCATCGCACAGATACAAGAACAGAGGCAGTACTGCTCCAGAAAATTAAATATGCATATTTTTTTCATACTCCATTTGAGTAGAGGGGTTTTTTATAGGGATGAGGGATGTTCTGCCCAAGTACATTGGTTTGTGAAAACAAAAACATTTCATATGAACGCATATTTTCAACATTTACTTCGCTTCACCTTCAAGCAGAAATGTTACATAACACCTACTGTTGAAATACCCTTAATATTTTTCCAACTTAAATATTTTGGATTTTTGCAAAAAAATTTCAACATTTATTTGAGATAAAATTTTAAGTGTGATAAATTCAGACATTTCAGCTTTAAAATTGAGCATTTTAATTGACCAATGACAATTTAAAAATCAATCATCTTTGTGCCACGGTAAATGTGCAAAAAGTACCTGCTATACAAAGAACAAATTTATTTTCTTTAAAACATTTGTTTTGTGTAAATATTTCATATCATTTTTACACCTGATTTAAAATATTTCAAAATTCTAAATTACCACTTTTTTCTTTGCAAAAAAGTCTTTACTTCCTTAAGGAAGGCACATTTCAGGCCCCAGTGTGTACTTAGAGAGATTCACTCTAAATTACTCTTTTTAGTAATTTCTATAATCATACTCCCTTCTTTTCTTCCTTAGATGCAACTTTTTTATTCTCTTTTTTCTTCCCTATTTCCTTCTTTTTCAAAGGAAAAAAGGGGTAGACAAAAGATTTAATTCTGTGTTTTGATTGCTTTTTAACACTGTTTCAACACTGCAACGTGTTCGCTGCAACATCCGCAGACTATAATATTCTGTCTTTTATCCAAATTGCCTCCTTAATTATCTCGAATTTTATGGCTAAAAATACTGAAGTATTGATCTGATCTCTTCTTTCTCTGATGGCAAAAAAACCAGAAGAGAGAAGGAAATAAAAGCAAACAAAAAATAATTCCTGGTCCTGAAAAAAGTTGATAAAAATTCACTATAAAGTATGGAACTGTGTAAGATCAGTATGTGCCTAAAAGATTTATCTCCTTGTGCCAATGAAGACAAATGTAGCCTTTCTCAGAAACTGACCAAGCTCTATGAAGTGTAGCTTTTTCTCTCTTTCTTTTTTTCTTTTACTTTTTCTTTTTCTTTTTCCTTTTCCTTTTCTTTTTTCTTTTTTTTTTTTTTTTTTTTTTTTAATGTCCTATAATCACCATCTTTAATACCCTCAGAATTACTAGGAAGTGGAAGAGATCTTATTTGTCTTGAGTAAGTTCTTTACACTTATTAACCAGGCTAGGAAGAGTAGCTATGTCATTTGATGTTTTTCAAAATCTGGTTTTCAACATCCTGAGGGAGGAGAGGAGCAGAAAAAGGACTCATTCTTCACAGAAGATGAAGAAACACCAGTTCATGGTTGTCTCAAGTAACAGTCACCAATTCCAGCTCCATTAGAATGCTTCAAAGGCTACAAAGCATGCAATAAAAAGTCCCAGTGTATTTCCCTGTAGCAACCTTACTGCTTCATGTCCATTCTAACTCCCTTTTCCAGTACCCCATCACGCTGCTCCAACACATTTACATCATGTTCCATGGTACTATGATATATTAAAAACTTGTTTTTCAAATCTCTCATTTAAACTGAAGCATGGGTGCACATTCTGACATTAGCAAGAGAGATAATGTTGAGAGAACACAGATCTGAAAGGCAAAAACGTTGGTAATTCATTATCACAGTAAAAGTCTATGTACAAAATACATGCAGAGAAAATGATGAGAAAAAATAGGTAGAACATCAATTTCAACATCCTCTTCGGAGGACATTATTTTCTTCTGAGATTTATAGCTGAAACTAATTTCTTGAGTCAAATGAAAATTAAAGAAATGTTATACCAAGTTTAAGAAAATAAAAGTGATAGATTTTTTGTTGTTTGTTTGTTTTCCTTTTTCTTTTTCCTTTTAGCTGACAAAGTTGCAAAGAATTCCTATTCAGTCTTTTTACTCAGTAAGTAAGTAAATGTCTATATTTCTGGTTTCTGTCATTGGACAGATGAAGTAGAAGGGAATTCTATTTTTGAAGCATTCTTCTGCTAAGTGGCATATTCGAGAGACAGGTCCAGAATCTTTAACTTCTTTTCCTTCACCTCCACCTGTAAGAACACCTATATAAGAGATCCCGTGCTTTTAAGGTATAGCAATTTATGGAAAATTAAGAAGGAAGTAGCAATATGAATGTAAATTCAGTTTTTCTACAGTTTACATGTTCTTTCATTTTTCTTTGCCTCATGTACCTTACATCTGGTACTTAAAATGTTTACTCTATTCCTGCATCTTTGAAAAAGTATTTCTACACAGGCATAGCAACCTCAGTCTCTTCAGGAAAATTTTTAGGGATGGAAAACAATATATCTGGATACTAAATATGCCATATTACAGGTAGCTCCAAAATCCCTCTAGCTATCCATCTACCAGAGAGAGGAGTGAACTACATAGAGGAGGCTATAAAACTTCTGATTATGAACAAATTGCTCCCAATTAATGTTAATTAGCAGCCTAGGCCTCATCTTGTGGCTTCTTTCCTTCTAAAACAATCCTCAGTGGTCCTACAATGAAACAGATTTCTCTCTCACTGGTGTGATGGGAGGTCCAGGTATGTCTGGAGCAAGAAGCTCCAATCAGAAAAGAAAAGCCCATCCATTTGGTTTCAGTAAGACTACACAAGGAGTTTTAAAAAGAAGACTGGATTATGGCTGAGTTTTGGTAATGGGTTGATTGTTGTGACAACACCTAAAGACACATAAAACCACTTAGATAATTCTCCTATGTAATTTAAAAGCAAATTTAGTGTAGGCAGACTAGCACAATAAGTCCAGGATTCTTTCCATTAAAGTATAATACTGTGGATCAACCCACGCGGCATAATTTAGTAAAGCAATAAATAAAATTACAGTTCTTTTTGAGGTGCGTTTTTTCATTTGCATTTGAAGAAATAAAAGCAGTGAATGTCTCATGCTGAAACCAAACATAGGACATATCAAATATAAGCAGAAACATTACAGTGTTGTAGTAATAACAGCATTTCCAAACGAACTCAAAATGACACAACTGCAGATATATTTTTTCTTAACTCAGGTAGTATAAAGTCAGAGAGAAATCATATACCAAAGTAGCATGTTTTATGAAGTTCCAATAAAAATACAGCATTATAAAATCCTTAATGATGTGTAATTCTTAGTAATGTCTCCCACTAACTTAGCTATGTAGCTATTGGTTGGGCAAACAGCAGAAGCAGTGACAGCAAAAAGCCGAGGTAAATCCAGGGGCTCCCGGCCATCCCAGCTGAAGTGCCTCTGTGTGGCACTTGGGCAACTTGGGCAACAAACAGGATGAGTTCAGGGCCACTGTGCTGCTGGAAAGCTGTGACACAGTGGCTGTTTCTGAAACTTGGTGGGGTGATTCAAGGACAGGCAGGGGAGGGGGAGAGGAGGTGTTACTCTCTACATCAGAGAGCAACTGGAATGGATGGAGCTCCACCCGGGGAAGGATGACAAATTGATTGAGTGCATCTGGGTTGAGATTAAAGGGAAGAAGGGAGAAGGTGATGTTACCACAGGGGTTTCCTACAGGCCACCTGCCCAGCAGAACCAAGCAGATGTGGCCCTCCACAGGCAGACAGATGAGGCTTTGCATTCACAGGCCCTGGTCCCTCTGGGTGATTCCAACCACCCTGACATCTGCTGGAAGGACGACACAGCCAAGGCATCAGCAACCCAGGATGTTCCTGGAATGCATAGATGATAACTTCCTCCTCCAAATGGTAGAGGAGCCAACAAGGAAAGGTGCTGTGCTGGACCTTGGTCTCACCAACAGGGAAGGGCTGGTGACCAACGTGAGGCTCAGGGACATCCTCGGCTGCAGTGATAACAAAGCATTTGAATTTAAGATCTTCAGGGCATTCAGGAAGATGTATTCCAAGCTTACAACCCTGGACTTTAGGCATGCAGGCTTTGATAGTTTCAGGGATGTGCTGGCCAAAGTACCAGGGGACAAAGCCCCAGAGGGAAGAGGGGCCCAGGACAGCTGGTCAGTATTCCAGGATCACCTTCTCCGTGTCCAGGAGCAAAGTATATCCACAGAGAGGAAGGCAGGAAAGAATGCTAGGAGACCTGCCTGGATCAATAAGGAGCTCCTGGACACACTGTTGCACAAAAAGAAACTCTACAAGGAATGGAATTGTTGAAGAAGATCTTCTATCAATCCAGGAACTGCCAAGCTGTGAGCAGAATTCTTTGAGAAGGAAAAAGAAGTTCCTGGTAACTGATAGGGAAGGAAGCTGAGCACGTAGCATCTTTCCCAAACCATCTACCTGAGTGCTTATGCAGCAGAGAAGCTACACAGGCTCTCTTGCCTGCAGCTTCTAGTGCAGTCTAACTACACATGACCAAGAGCTCAGTTTGGTGAAGACCTGCCTGGGAAATGAAGAAGTCAGCTTTTTACAGCAGAGGATTTCCCAATCAACCAGGAGGAATTTCTACCAAGTGCCACAAGGTACTTTCCCTGGGAGGAGAAAAAAAAAGAACTAAATAATTTGCTATATGACAAATACTCTGCGCAGGAGCAGACTGGTGGCACCACAGCCACAAGGCAACTTCAGCAAGAGCCAAAACTTTTTTATTTGGATCTTTGCTAAGTTTCATCCTCACTTTCAAATATCACCAATAGGAAACAATGGTATTTACAATCCTGCAAAACAAGCTACTTCGATACATACAATTGTCTTGAAGTGTTTAAAATATTCGCTTTTACAGTAATGTAGTGGAAAAATATCACTGCTACCTTTGTAAAATGGCTACTGTCCCTTAAAAGACAGGACCTCTAACCTAATCTTTTAGTATTTTACTCCAAATAGCCTCTCAGTCAGGACTTCTTTTTTCACTTGTCCCATCAAAATATTCAAAGATGCCTGAAATCTGTCATTTAGTACATAAAAACTGAGAAGAAATATGAACTTAACCAAAACAAAAGAGAAAACAAAAGAAAAATTTGTCCAGTCACACACCAGTATCATAAGTAATCCAAAGTCCCACAGTTTGAAATACCAAAGGGTAACTTATAAAATGACATAACTTCTTGTAGCATCCTCAAAATATGTACAGCAAACTAAACACTCTGTGTACAGGAGGTTTGTATTCTTTTTAGTCAAGCAGGACTCTGGGTATATTATGCTATTTCAAACCAACTGCTTTTGACCACTAATCCCGTAAATTGCCCGGTCCAGATGATAAATTCTTGAGAGAAACATTATTCATACAAACATGATTTCCCACCATGGGAAAAGATGACAGAAGTAACAGAGATTAATAATATTTTATATATTTACTAGAAGATGACGAGAAACAGGGAGAGGGCCCTTCTTCTCAATTTTTAATGGTAAAAAATATTACTGCCTTTAGATACCACATAGAATATCTTTTTCTAGCAATCATTGCCTCCAGTTCAGTGACCAATATCAAAACTCTGTGTGTGACAATTTACAAAAATAAATTCATAGACCTTTGGAAATAAAACAAAATCACAGTTTCAGCACATTTTGCAGTTTTGTTTCACAGAAGGGATATAACTTTGGTGGAATAGCTTCAAGAAAACATTACTATGGTTAAATCACAATGTTGTGAAAAAATCATCTTACCTCCCTACAGATTCTTGCTTCAGATAGAAATGGGAGTATATTCATTCCAGTTTTTAATTTTTTAAAAAATATCTAAAAGATTCATTACGTAATTGTCACTATGTGGCTTTTAGAAGATGTTTCTTATAATTAATAGATATTACTATCCTGAAGAACTGTAAAGAATTTACTTTCTTCCTGTATATACATCAAATTAAATCAAATTACATGAATTGTTTTTTTTTCAAATGACAGTATCAATTTTAATTTTCCAATAAGAGAAGACACCTGTAGCTGATGAGAGACATAAAGAATAAACATGTGCTTCTGACAGATGTTCTTTTGCTAATGAGTCTTTTTTCTCTTTCTTACTCTGCTTATGTCCCAATATACATGGACAGTTCTGTCTGATTATTCATGGCTGTTTGCCTTTGTAATATAATGTCCTTTCTTTTCCAGTGAGTATGAACATTTATGCTGAGACTTTTCAGCACGCTATGTCTATTCAATTTTTATTACTCACATTTTTGGACAAGTAAAACTGGAGGCAATTTATTCTGATATGACATAAAAAGACAAATCTGCTAAAAATGTACAATGTGCAGATGAGTGATAATTCACATACTCTAATTAATTACACTAATTAAACTTGAAATTAATTGGAGATTTTTGTCTCCTTCTTTAAAGATTTCTTTTTTGTTTATAAGCAAAAATAACAAATCTGCCTGTTTTAGGAAGCCATTTCATATCTATGCCATAGAACATGCCTGAGTTTTCTTTGCTGTGGAAAATGGAACACTGGTGAGGAAGTTTCTATAATACTCATTTGTTTGGCCTGTCTTCCTTCACTGAAAAGAGCATTGCTTACAGATACATCAGAGGAACTAAGCAGTTTGGTGAATAAACCCATATTCGTATTTTACAGCATTTGAATCAATTATTAAGCACGAAGAGATGAGGATGGAGAATGAAAACGAGTCTAAAGCCTCTACTTCACATCTTCAGACCAGCAATGGTGAGCACAAGAAGCTCTCACTGAGGTCAGCTGGTGTCTGTATAAGCTCCAGAAATACAAGACCATCTCATTGTATGGTATTTTTACTGTTCTTGAGAGCCATGAGTGAGATGAGAGCCAAGGTCATTGCATGTTCCTAAGTCTGTGCTGCTTCAGTGCTCGTAAGGGCTTTCAGCACATCTAAAGTTAGAGCAGAAAATACTGGGCTTCCCTAAGTAGCAGGACTTTCCAGTCCTGAAAAACAAGTCTGCAACTCCAACTTTCCTGTTTCCTGATGCTTTTCCTCACATCAGTGCCAAAGTTGCTAAGGAAAAGGAATATTCCACTGAGCCCCCTCTGTGGTTAAAAGCTTTTTACAATTGTGAAGGAAAGAGCAAAGATAAAATGCGTCTCCAAAAATAACAGAAAGATAGTATAGGCTAATTTAACTCTAATGCCAAATTGAAGAGATGCTAATTACTATGTTCTCCAATAGACTGGAATCTCTGTTCATTCAATCTGGCTATTCTTGCTAGGACCTCTCAGAAACATGATAGGTTGCTCAGGCCTAGATCAGGCCCTAAAGCAGATAATTACACATACAATTCAATTAAACTTTGTACTAAAGGTGACTTAAATCTCAGCAAGTTTTGCCACTACCTGATCTGGAAGTTCGAACAGCTTGGCTTTTAAAATTGCATGCTATTTAATTCAGAATACAGAAGTGTTTATGCAAACAGAACACCCAGCAGCCTTCAATGTTTAATTCTCTTTGTAGCTTTGCTTAATCCTTTCAATCGCACAACCACAGATTAACATTAGAAACAGGTTTGTGTATACAAATTCTCCTTGCTTTTATAAAAATGAATATTGAAATCTGTAAGTAAGAATACAACCACAATTTATGAACTGTCCTTACATTGTATTTTCCCTTCCCCGTGAGACTTTTAAGGATATATCATATATAACCACCCATTTCCATCAACGTGCAAAGCTACAGTTCAAGGTTTGCTTCTGAGTTCCATGTTGGAAAAGGATTTTTTGTGTTCAAATGGCCCTTCTTGTTTTTAGTGTCTATGAGAAAGACATCAAGAAACACAAAGCCTCCAACATTTGGCTGGGAATCATTCAGCTATCAAATAATTTTAAAAAAATGTGTCAATCAGGAGAAACACTTCTTCCTGAAACTCTCTAAGCATTTCTTGTATGCACAGCAAAAGTATTCAGATAGTGTCCATTTGAGCCTTCCCACATATACTCACTTTTGAGATGTTTATTGGTGAGAAGTATCTTAAACACATTGTGAAACTACCCCTTGGAAAGTAAGGCAACTGGTCCATAATAGTAGCTACCAAGTTGAAGACTGAATGCAACAGAAAGCAATCTGTTGAACTGTGCTACAGCAACGTAACAGAGACTGCCTAATCCAGGGAGAAAACAACAAAATAAAACAAACCAAAAAACACAACACCCTATATAGTTTCTCATGTGCACGAAAGTGTGAAAGGCAATTGTTTGATTCACGATGCACTTGTATTCAAAAAGAAATAATGTTTTTTGACTATCTGTCTGTCAAAGCACAGCACTACTGAGATAGCTACTCAAATTCCTAACTCAAATTCTACAAGGGATTCAGCAGGAGTTTATCATTAAGCACACCACAATACAAATTACTGCTTACTTGTGGCATTCTATAAATTTACATCTTGGAGTTTCATCTGACACTGCTCTTTGTTTTTGAAAGGAATTCCTCTCAAATTTCTGTGATTGTTCTATTTGCCTTCAAAGCTACTAGTAAAATTCTGTTTTGTTGCAATAGGAATAAAAACTTGTGCAATGGATGATGCAGGCAGACCTGGATTACTTTTCTGATCAATATTGTCTTCTGCCAATGAACACTCACAAGTTAAATTCCTCTGCTACCTCAACTCACTGTCCTATTTTAATAGCACGTCTTTGATGCAAGAAGATGCAAGATAAGGAAATAAAGATCCAATTTTATACAGAAGTAAATAGAACTCACCTTCAGTGTTCTGATCTACTTGAAACATGAAAGAATTACTGCAGCCAATATATTTCATTTATCAGTGGGGGAATACACCAAAAGACACAAAGTGCTCAAATCATAGTGAAACCAACAGCTGACAGAGTTACAATTCTATTCTAAAATGGAACAATATACACTGCTGAAAGGCTCATCACAGTAAAGGATGATACATTACAACACTTACTAGGTCAGTTTTGATGAAGAAAGTAGATAGAAAAATGCTGCAGATGTATTATAGTCTTGCAGCTGTGATGAGGGATCAGAGGAACAACAACAATATTTTAAAGACTGGAATCTTCCCTAACAGTTTTAAGGACTAGTTAGGCTAGTCTTAGACTAGACTTAGGCTACCTTGCTTTATGAATTTGTTTTTTTAATGATGGGCATACTAGAAAATCAGAATGATACAGCCACCCCGACTGTTTTTCCATACAAGTTGCTTCCATGAAGTGAGGCTACGTGACTTCAACAATACTTTTGTGTTTAAGACAGTTTAAAAAAAAAAAAAATCCTTGGAATTCTCCCAGCCTAATTTGTAGTCTTTGCAACATTAACTTCGACATTTAACACATTGAGACAGGAATTACATCAGACTGTTCAAGTCCAAGCATGTGGTCAGCAAAAATGACAATAGTATCAATATGTTTTTACAATGTGATCAACATTATGTAATCAGTGTATTTTCCTATGAGACTGACTTATCTGCAAGATGCATCTGCCAGGAAATGTCAATTAATGACAAGAAATACTGTAAACATTCAACTCATATAGACACCATTTTTAAAAGTGACATTATGAAACATTTTCCAAGGCAGAAACTCAGGTTTACACAAAATATTAATGAACAAGGGCACATATAGTCTGAACCTCTCTCTTTCCCTGGATAACTAAAATTTTGTTTATTTCAGCAATCATCAGTCATGAACACTGTCACATAAACTCCTCATACCATAAAAATGAACTGACAAGACTAGCATCATCTACTGATACACTCCCATTTTGTGTGGCATTTGACATGGCTTGCCTTTGCTTTAGTGCCTTCTGGTTTCTAGCGGGAAAAGAGGGGCCTAAGGCGCTTTTTTAATTTTTTTTAATACCATGTAAGTAGAAGTGGAGAAGAAAGATTTAAGCAGCTTTTGGTGTAGAAGAGTGCTCCTAAAATGACCAGCGTTTTAAATGAAACTATTCCCAATTCCCACACTCACATTTTTACTTTTTATCTGAAGCTCACTGAAGAAATACCTACGATAATTAAATAGCGATTAGCTTTACAAAATGAAAAATAAAGTTTCAATGATTCTTGCAGAAAACTACAACTAAAGGAGCACCACACAAATTAAGCTAGCTAATTTCAAGCTGATAGTTGAAATTATCCTGGGAACTATACTGGAAAATAAAGAAAAGCTACCCAGAGGTCTTAATGTAGCATGTGTCATTCACCCACTAGAAATAATCATAGAATCATAGAATCAGCGTGGTTGGAGGGGACCTCTGAGATCACCAAGTCCAACCCTTGATCCACTACTGCAGTGGTTCCCAGACCATGGCACTGAGTGCCACATCAGTCTCTTCTTAAAAACCTCCAGGGATGGAGAATCCACCACCTCCCTGGGCAGCCCATTCCAATGTCTGATCACCCTCTCAGTAAAGAAATTCATTCTAATGTGCAACCTAAACCTCCCCCGGCACAACTTGAGACCGTGCCCTCTTGTCTTACTGGGAGCTGCCTGGGAGAAGAGACCGACCTCCCCCTGCCTACCCCCTCCTTTCAGGGAGTTGTAGAGAGCGATGAGGTCTCCCCTGAGCCTCCTCTTCTCCAGGCTGAACACCCCCAGCTCCCTCAGCCCTTCCTCACAGGACTTGTGCTGGATCCATGCACAGCCTCCTTGCTCTTCTCTGGACCTGCTCCAGCACCTCAATCTCTTTCCCGAACTGAGGTGCCCAGAACTGGACCCAGAACTCAAGCTGTGGCCTCACCAGCGCTGAGTACAGGGGCAGAATCCCTTCCCTGGACCTGCTGGCCACGCTGATCCTGATACAGGCCAGGATGCCATTGGCCTTCTTGGCCACCTGGGCACACTGCTGGCTCATGTTCAGCTTCCTGTCAATCCAGACTCCCAAGGTCCCTTTCTGCCTGGCTGCTCTCAGCCACTCTGTGCCCAGCCTGGAGCTCCCCATGGGGTTGTTGTGAAGGGTATAGATCTTAATGATTAAGAAGGGTAAAAGAGCTGAGACTCTGAAGCAGTTAAAGCTGATATTAATTGATCCAGAAAACTTTAATTGGCAAGTATGGCTTTGAATTAGAAAAGAAATGCATGAGGTGAGAGTGTGTAGCTATTTCTATGAAAAAAGCAAATCAAAGAGAACCCCAAAACCTCAAAATTTTCATAGCTTAAGTGTCTCCCACTGTTTATCAAATCTCTATTGTTCACACAAAAGTTCAGGCTTATTTATCATTGGTTTATGAAATCCTGATTTATGCTATAAGCAGTATCTCTGTCTAACATAAGATATAGTCTGATTCAATTAGGGAGGCAGCAGGAAGGCAGAAGGAAAGAGAGTCAGATGAAAATTATGGGTCTGCCAAGCATCGATAGGGACAAAAGGGACTGACTCAGTTTCCAGTTCCTAGTTAAACACACTCCATGAAGAGTAAGATGTAGACTAAGAATTTCTGCACAAGTGTAGTTTACAACTGCAGAGAGAAGACAACTATTTCTTTAAAATATCCACATTGAAATATCATCAGCACAAGCATTGGAGATGAATATATAGTTCTTGTACGTATATGATCATCCTTCATATCCTATTTAGATGACAGAACACTGTATCAAACTGAATACCTTCCTGTGAGCCTGGAAGCATACAGATGACTTGGATCTGGGTTTGTCAGTACGATTTATAGTCAAGAAGAGATACTGGGGAGAAGAATTCAAGGCCAGCATATGATATAGATGCATTAATTACTCCACCTGTAGTGTAGTTTGCACTGTTTTTATCTTACAGCCATCATGAAACTTCATTGCTGATTCCTTACCTTCACTCTTCACTCTTCACCCTTATACTGAAAGGACCCACACTTTGGAGTTAGTGTGACTAGAGTGGAATGGACTGTTGGGTCAGACATTCTCTCAATGACATTATAAACATTGACCGAGCCTGTCGCCTTCCAAATCTGCTACTTACTCAATAAGAGCTAAGTGCTCTAATGAAGCATGAAAAAGTTCTTGCTTAAATGAAATCAAGTCTGAGAAGTGAAGAGTGGGAGGCATTGTATTTAGATCACCTTTTCTGACAACCATAACCCCCCCACCTCTGTGAGACTGAACTTCCAAGATCTTTCTGGTAGTCCTATTCGCATCCTACTAATACTGTTCATCTTGTTAAAACATGTTATCTTCTTTCAGTTCAAAGAGACATACTCACAGTAATTTATTTTTAAATTTGTTTGGTTGCTCTGAATCTAGTTCTACACCATATTTCACAGCTGGAGTTAACCCTATTTTGACTTCCATACACAGAATTTTGACATAACCTTCTCTACAAAGCCACCAAACTACAGATGGTGGGCCTGTAAAATCTGTCAAGGGGAGAGTCATGACATGTATGAAATACATCAGCTGGTATAATTTTTATCCCTTTTATAGGATTTGGTAAGATAATAGGTATTCTGAGTCTCTTAAAGTATTCATTCCTCTACGCCACTGTACATCACCCTTTAAAATTTTTACATAGAAAATTAGATTTCAAGGGTTATTCAATCTCCAAGGTAAAAATTGTTAGGGATAGGAAGAAATATTAAACAGAGCTACAATATAAATAATAACTTGAGGCACAGGTGGAATGCAATAAAGAAAAAGAACCTAGTAGGAAGTGAGGGAACCCATGTACCTGTCAGAAAGTCCTCAGCATTGTGGATTATGAAATTGCATATTGCAGAACATCTCCTATGTAACTTTTTGCTTCCAGCCAGCATAGCACAGTTTGCAGGTAATTAAATATTTAATGTTTATGCTCTATAGGGCTTCAGAATCCATGCACATATTATGTCAAAATGTATTAATTTCAGAATGTAACAGAAGAACCATGTTGTAATGTGTGTCATTTCAGTGTTTCAAGGAAATTGGAGTTCTTCTCTTACATAAAAACCTCAGTTGTTTCAACAACAAAACCCAGCTAAACAAAACTGCACTGCTATGTCACTTCTTTAGACACATTCTAGCCATGATAATCTATGTTTCACTGTTGACAGACTTAGTGCTCTAAACTACTATGAAAACCAAACTATAGTCTAAATGTGCAGGAAGAAGGAAAACAGAGCACTTGATAATTCATACCAAATGGAATGACAATCAGAACTAATTCAGTGTTAGAGAAATAAAATTAAGCTGCATTCCGGTGCTTAAATCTTCTTAGCATTCCCTATGGAGTCAAAACTCCCAGACAGTTTCACACAACACATACTGCCTCCCACCCTGTCTTCAACAAGATAAACTGGTGAGGCCACACTTGGAATACCATGTTCAGTTTTGGGTCCCTCAACACAAGAAGGACATCGAGGTGCTGGAGCAAGTCCAGAGAAGGGCAGTGAAGGTGGTGAAGGGTCCTTCTAAGGAGCAGCTGAGGGAACTGGGGCTGGGTAGTCTGAGAAAAGGTCTGAGTTATTGGTCTCTGTACCTACCTGAAAGTAGTCAGTAGTGAGGTAGGGGTCAGTTTCTTTTTTTGACATCATTTGAAATTCAGACAAAAAAAGTGCCAACCGCCCACTGGATTTGCTGTTATTAAACTGAGGTTTTGATTTAATGGTGACAGCCATAGAGGACACAGCACAGTCTGATGACCATTCTCTGCAGCCAAAGATGCTGCTATGGAAGTGAGCCTGTTGTGCTATTAGGAATGAGCAGATGACTAAAATACTACTAGATTTGAGGAAGAACACAGTGTACATTTCCTGATGCAAGTGAAAAAGACATTTAAAACCAGGCTCTAATTAAATATGTTCCTAGCTGAATAGATGTATCCACAGTAACTCTGATTAGAGACAAAAACTGTGAATTCACATATACAAACATACATGGCCTTGAAAAAACCTTCACACAAGTGAAGTAGAAACAGAACAGAGAACAAGAAGATTTCAGACAAGTAAAAAGCCTCAGGTAAAGTGCTACTGGTTTTGATTTTTAACATTACTGTTTTTCTTCGGTTCACTGGCATCTAAAAAACTTGATATGCTAGAAAAGCTGTCTTGCAGGAACTGAAGAACAAATTTTCATATCTTTAAGCTCAGTGCTTTGGGTTTTTTTCTGTTATTTGCTTTCAAATTCTCTTGTTAAAATAAGAAAGGCTCACAATTAGAAGCAAAATGGTTCAGTTGCTTCCTGTTATATGTTTTGCGCGGTATATTGTGTTGTATTATTCGAATAATAATTTGGACAAACTACACATTGCTTTAATTTAATACACAACAGGGAAAAAATGAAGACGTTTTTTCACTGAAATAGACAATTTGCATACCCATGATCATGCAGAACAGACACTGTCTACACTTGTGCAAATGTACCTAATCTGCATGTTAAGACATAGAGGGAAAAATAAAACTTCATTAAGCCACCAAATCTAAGACATGCTACCCTCCAGTTTTCTTCCCACTGCACCAACTCCCTCCCAAGGGAGAAATTTTGTGAGATGGTCCTCTTCAGCAAAAAGCTTTTTGCTTTAATAATAATTTAACATGCTATTCCTTCTACTCATTCACTGATACTAGCAGGACATTATTTGATTCTTTAAATTTTAATGTATTAATGTAGTTTTAGAGGATGAGCACAGTGTGATTTAATTTTAGAAAACATAGAATTATAGCATTTTCAGGGTTGGAAGGGACCATTAGGAACATCTGACATCACTGAGTTTTCTAGTTTAAAACTATCATAAAAAAGAAATAAAAAGATGTCTTTTCTCATGTACCAATAGGAAGCTAAACAAAAAAAGTAAACCCAAAAACCATGTATGCATATTCTCACAAAGGCATTTTTATTTCATTTTCTGACTTCCTGATAAAAGATTTAGTGCTACCACTCTTCTAAGTGGTATGTTTCCAGAGGACAGCAAACATTCTACATTCTCAGTGAAAGCTTAATTATCAGAACTCTAAACTTCAGCAGAAACATCTTCAACTCCCTAGTTTTACATGGCTAAAAAAAAAAATCCTGAAGAAAAATAATCTTAGTGTCTTAATGGAGAACTCTCGGAATTATTACTTCATTAATTATCACAATGAGAAGGCACCAGAAAAAGGCTGCCAAATCCAAAAGCTGTTTTAAAATTTCTTTAGGTTATTTTCACTGGACTCTTGCACAATGGGTAGCATTGTTACAAACCTACAATTCACTTTTAGTATTTTTTATTTTTAGTTTTGAAGTTCAGCTTTCATAGTAAGATATTAGGGGCTTATTAGCCTATTACTTTCAATGGCAACACGCATGATATTGTCAAAATACAAAAAAACTTCAGCATACAAATCAGAATCTGCAACTCCTGACATATCCATGATGAACTACAGGAAAACTAACAGCAATCTGCTTTTTAATTAAAGATATCCTCCTAACTTCATTGCTTAAGGATTTGTATAACTAGAGCCTAAACGTAAGAACAACTCCTTTCACCAAGATACTACACAAAGTTTTCCTGGCAGTATATTCAATTGAATACAAATTTCTACAACAGATTGAAAAAAAAAATTTAAAAGTAAAAAAATTAGTAGAATTTAAGTTAGGAGTTCAAGCCTTTTACATTATTTGATTTGTAAATATTAGATTCATGTACAGATAAATTCAGACAATAATCTATCCTGTTCTTACACATAAACAGAAGCGTAAAACATAAAATTTTTGTTCCTTCCATTTCTCTTCCTTCTGTATCCACTGTATCATCCAAAGCAGCTTACTTCATGTAAAGGTATATACATATATGCAAATTATATATATATATAGTAATAAAGCTAAGTAATGGGATTGTATAACTTTAAGATGATAAAGAATTCAATAAACAGCTTCTGAGGGCATGGCATATCTTCAAATATAATACAGTACCAAACTGTGCAATCCACACCAGCCCCACAGGACATTTGAGTGCCTGAACTATTTCCAGGGAACTAGATACTGAATATTGAGCAAATTTTTTTCTAGAAGAAAAAAGGTTCAAAACCAGTGGTCAGGTTAAGAAAGATGAAGTTCTGATAGAATTAAATTTGTCCAGGACATCAAGGGCAACAAGAAAAGCTTCTATAGGTATGTCAGTGAAAAAAAGGAAGTTGATGAAAAATTTGAGCCCTCTCCAGAAAGAAAAAGGTGTGCTTACCTGGTATACGGAGGAGGTTGAGGTACTCTTTTGCCTCATTTCAAATTTAATTTAATTTTTAATTTAATTTTTATTCAAACTCTTTTGCCTCAGTCTTCACTTGGAAGTGCTCAAGCCACACTGCCCAAGTCACAGAAGGCAAAGGAAGGGAAGAATGAAGGTCTACCCATGGTAAGGTAGATCAGGTTCAAGGTTATCTAAGGAACCTGAAGGTGAACAAATCCCTTGGGCTGGGGCAATCCCAAACAAGAATTATGTGCTGGACAGAGAATGGACTGAGAACAGCCCTGAGGAGAAGGACCTGAGGATGATGATTGATGAGAAGCTCAACATGAGCCAACAATGTGAACCTGCTTCCCGGAAAGCCAACTGTATCCTGAGCTGCATCAAAAGAAGTGTGGCCAGCAGACTGTGGTAGGTGATTCTCCCCACCTGGAGTACTGTGTCCAGTTCTGGTGTCCCCAGCATAATAAGGACATGGAGCTGTTGGAGTGAGTTCAGGAGGGCCACAGAGATGATCAGAGGGCTGAAGCATCTCTTGCATGAAGCCAGGCTGAGAGAGTTGGGCTGGTTCAGCCTGGACAAGAGGAGGCTCCAAGGAGATCTTAGATCAGCCTTCCAGTACCTGAAGGAGGTCTACAAGAAAGCTGGGAATGGACTTTTCTACAAGACAAAGAGTGACAGAATGAGGGGGAACTGTTATAAGGTGACAGAGGGTAGATTTGGATTAGCTATTAGGATGCAATTCTTTCCTGTGAGGGTGGTGAGATGCTGGAACAGTTTGTCTAGGGAAGCTGTGGATGTCCTCTCCCTGGAAAAGTTCCAGGCTGGGTTGGATGAGGCTTTGAGCAACCTGGTCTAGTGGAAGGTGTTCCTGCCCATGGCAGAGGGGCTGTAATTTGGAGATCTTCACAGTCTCTTCCAACCCAAAACATTCTATGATTCTAAGAAAAATACTTGAAACAAATTATCAGTAAAGAAAACCCCAAACAGTTCATTCTTTTCAGAAATACACTGGTAGTGTAAGCGTATGATTACATGGCTTTAACTTGTTTTGACATTAAACATCTAATTTTACATTAATTTGACATTTGACTAATTTTACATTAAACAACTAGTTTGAAATATTAAAAGAGGTGATATTGGAAAAAAACCCAAAACAACAGAAAACAAACAAACAAAAAAACCCCCAAGAGTTCCACAACAGAACATGAAAAGAAACAGACAGGTCCATCTTGATACTACTTTCCTTTTTTTAATGACATTCTCTTATGTGTAGAAGACAACAATGTATTTCTAAATTCACTGCCACCAGCACACAGCCTGGTGTCAACGCTGGATATGTTTTAGACAAACATAATGAAACAAGATAGCACTACTGAAGTTATTTTGCCTGGTGACTCTGAAAAGAAATGACACTTCATCAAGATTTTGAATCACATGCTTAACAATAAGATTGGCAAATAAGTGACATGATCAATAAATCATGCAAACGGGGAGTTGAAAATTAGTTATGGGTAATTTGTCTTCCCCAGGGAAGGACATAAGAAGTTCTCTCCACAAGTTATAAGGTCACTTGTAAAGTTGACACAACACAGCTAGAGATTCTTTTTGGCTTAGTGGTAAAAAAGATCAAAGAGGAAAAAAAAATATATATAAGCTATTAAAACCTAATATTGCAAATCTATAACAGAAAAATAGCACCTAAGAACTTTCATTTTAATACTACACTATAGTTAAATCAGCATGGAGCATTGTTAAATTAATCTAAGCTAATGAAAGCAAATGAGAGATGAAGCAAAGAGAGCATTAACACAGAGAAGTACTGAGGGAAGATTGAGGTATTAATTGCTGAGGCAGAAGTGTGACAATGGCACAACATCTCACCACTTCACCATCCAGTATTTCTCTAGTAGTTCACTCAAAAGATCTCTGGCAACATCTACCTGCTCCATGGCAACACTGCTCCTTAATGTATTGCTGAGACTTCATTATCCAACCCCACAGGAGACAGCAGAGAAGCACAAGGTTGCTCCACAACCAAGATGAGTGCAACTACAATGATTTTTCTACTACATCCTGGAAACCACCTCATAACAGACCCTCTCCGAAGTAGTAACTCAGGCTTGACAAACTTCCTCTCTGACACAAGGCTGTCTGCAACCAGCAACCCACAAAAACTGCCTGCACACAACTGCATGCCTTGCTTTTGCTTGCCTGTTGGTTATTGTCTGTCTCCCTAACATAAAAACCTCTCAAGAACATGCAAACTGAGCATCTGTGGGATACAAGAGGTCTGTTTTCTATTAATAAGTATAAAATAAAAGGAAAAAAGCACCTGTGATTTCATTCCAAATTAGTTTCTCACTTTGGCTCTTTACTTCATCACCAGCCATTAGGGGTTTTATTTATATTAGTTAATACTTCATGACATTTGCAGATACTAGAGATACTGCTTTTCTTATGCAAAGATCTTTCAAACCAGAACATAAGAAGTTTTATCTGCACTGGAGTATATATATTATGTGCCAGAAGCATGGGGCTTTTGTTTAAATGAACGTTCAGCATTGTATAATTTAAAGGGACCTGGAGCTAACTGTGTCACACAGCTGTTGAGGTGGGGTAAAAGCAATATATCAACAATTTGAGTTAGAAAAGCACACAATCATGTTGAGATACAAATCAGTAATGTATAATATCCATCTGCTTACTTCTTTGTTGTCAGCTACTTCTGTGCTCAGTTTTGAAATTAATAAAATGTATCTATTCAGAAACTTTTTTACTTGCCAGAAAAGCCATGGTAATGATATAAAATGCACAAAATATACAAAATTACAAAACTGACTTAATTGTCAAAATCCTTCCTTCTAAACTAGGCAATTTTCTGTCTCTGGAGTAGGTCATGTTCTCATTCCACAGACAACAAACAGAGGCTGAATACTTCATGAAGCTGTTGTTTCTATTTATACACATGCCCATGGGACTTGCTTTAAGGATAAGTGAAGTACAATGGGATGGCAGTAGCAAGGTTGTGCATGAGGCAAACTCTAGTGCTCCTCTGTCCCCAGTGTGTTAAAAATACACTTTAAGAAAAAAACTTCATTTTATTAATAGTGATACACAATTTATAACACAGAAACAAACAGAGCAGAATAGGGACACATTTGCATGAAGTGTACTGTTGTAACACATTAATGAAACCAACCAAACTGAAATCAAACTGGTGAAAAAGACCAAGTAGAAAAAATCAGTGATCCATAAAGAAGACATTTTGCTCATTAGTTTTTTCTATTTTTTTTTTCATAACTCTTTAAGTTGTACCTTGATGAATCAGTGTGACTTCCAGTTTACTTGCTCCTTTTACTGTCCGTGGGCCTTTCTCATAGCCATTTCACTTCACAGTGTAACAACTACATGTTTGATTTTGTGCCAAGAATTATTACTGATAGACCTTACTTTCAGAAAACCTCTCTTTTTCCAGGAGCCTTACACAGAGAACAACCCAAACAATTTTTTATGCATAAGTTCAGATTGTTATTGCTTTTAAGCAAATGACAAAACATAACACAATCTTTTAGGAAGTTCAGATCCATTTTCCTATCTACAATGTATCATCATAAACATTCAAAGAAATATTTGCATACCTATTCTATACTCTGTGATGTCATGGTCAGCATACAAAGCTGGAGGGATCAAGCATTGGAATGGGCTGCCCTGGGAAGCAGTGGATTCTCCATCCCTGGAGATATTTAAAAAGAGACTGGATGTGGCACTCAGTGCCATGGTCTGGTAACTGCAGCGGTAGTGGATCAAGGGTTGGACTTGATGATCTCTGAGGTCCCTTCCAACCCAGCCAATTCTATGATTCTATGATTTGGAGTGACAGCATTTATCTTCCCAAGTAATTACTACACGTGATGGAGCCCTGCTTTCCAAGACACGGCTGAACACCTGCCTGCCAATGGGAAGCTGTGAATAAATTCCTGGGTTTGCTTTGTTTGTGTCTGTGGCTTTTGCTTTACCTATTAAACTGTCTGTATTTCAGCCCATGAGTTTTATCACTTTTAGACTGATTCTCTACTCCAATATGCCATGGGGCAGCTGAATGGTAGTTAGTTGCCAGCTGAGGTTAAAACACAACAAATACTATTTCAAGATTTTGTTGTCCTGTTTTCTGTTTGACTTCAGTGACCATATTCAGCCCTTAAGAAGCTGGTAACAAGTTTCATAATTTCAATTTATGAGTTAAAATTCTATGACCCTCATCTAACAGCTACTGTAAAAAGTCTGTACTACAAAAGCTTTTAAGAAAAGTGTGTTCTTCACCAGAGCTCTATCAGGGTAATAGTCCAGTTAGAGTGTTTCAGTGATAACTGTACACCCATATTTAAGAGAAGTACCTACATACTCCCAAATATAGAAGTATGTCCAGACCAAAAGCCAAGTCATAATTATAGGTTAGAAAAGATCAACTTCCTTTTGAAATAAAGATGAAAGACTGCAAAGCTATATATTTGCACAGCTCAGCCTAAAGGAGATGAACAGCAAGTGTAATGTACTCTGACTCTTTCTGACCTCTGATTCACAATTCAGCATCAGTTTTGAGCAGCCAGAGAAGACAAATAATACATACACTCTCAGCCAGATATACATGGTTGGCCAGCCTGAAGGCAATAAAAAACAACATATAGTACTCTAGACACCTACATTTTATACCTGGTTTGTTTCTTTGTTTGTTTGAATTAAAGCAAAGAAACAAAATTACAGGTTTTTAGTTTCATCAAAAACAGACAAAAGGGGGACTCAAGGTCCCTTTCCAAGAACTTGCAGCAGTGTAGGCTGTTGGCTGCAGAGAGTGCAGCTGCCAGCCACTCTGAGCTAATTACTGGCACAGTTAGGAGTATTTAACCAAGCCAGTGGGTGTGAAAGTTGGGGTACAGGGCTCACAAAGGAAGACTGGAGGTTTGGATCACAAGCCTGACTGTGCTTCACAATTCATGTGAAGCTTAACCTCTTTGAGGAATAGCAGGCAGTTCATACTGTTAAGGATCTAGGCCATTATTTAAAGTCAGTGAAACTGATCGGGATGATGCAGATGCCCCAAAGAATGAGGCCAATCCATCCCACCAGGATACAAAGTTGCCCTACTGATGTATGCCCATCTGACTGCCCTTATGTGGAGCAGCAGTGACTGTGTGAGCCTGCTAACTAGGTTAATCACCCAGCCTCTCAAGTGATTTATTCTATACCTGCTTTCCAATTTATATTTGGAAGCTGACAATGAATGGGGTGTGAACAATTCACTGAGTTAAAAGCATCTTTCACAGTTTATTTAGCCATCTCTTTGCAATAATTCAGAATTGCACAATTGTCAAAAATGCACGAGTTTAACACTTAATAGCATCCTGTACTTCTGCAACTTAAATTAGATAGACAACCTAATATAATCACTGAGCTCTTAATGAAATTCTTTATTAGTTTCCAGAAATGACACTTTTATAATAAGGGCTGTCACCAATCTCAAATGCTTTAAAAGGAAGGACAAGCATTTGTAAGTGTTAAAGTAGGCATTAACCAGCATTTATCAAGACAATAATTCTGTATTCTTCCTTATGATTATTTTTATTCATATTAAACAAAGCGCGCTTTTTTCTGCATACTAGACAACCACTAAAACCTTGATGTAACAAAGACTGTAAAAATGATGTATGGTTTATAAACCTAAGTGCATTATATCTCTTCATTCACATAATTACATGAAGTAGCTTTGTTAGAATAAAAGGAACACCTCCAGACCATTAAGCACTAAACCTCTAGGTAAGATCATCTGTCACCAAGTTCACTATTATATCAGTGACTAATTTACATGCCATATGAAGGAGTTTCAAGACTCATTTAGGTGAGAAGTATTTTTGTTTTAAAGTCTCAATGAGAATTGTCATGTCTAACAAACTTCAGTTACCACCTAAGTGGATATTGATAACAAATCACACTAATTTATACTGTTTTGTCACCCAAGCATATGTAATAAAGCTCACATCATCTTCCTGCTAGCAGAGTTTAAAAAGGCAGTCAAACTATTATTATTTATTATTATGTCTCTGGGTGACAGAACTTAAATTTTCTTAAACTTCTATGAGGAGTACCTATCTGTGATCCCAACCCATGACTGGTTTTCCACAAGATGACTGTTCTACCAGCCAGTTACGTCTGCTGAAGACCTTACCACTTGCTATAATCTGCAAAATCTGTTTCTGAATATAAATGCCAGTGTAAAAAATTGGGTTGTGAAAGTCCATCTGTATGATGGAGATAAATGCATAAATGCATAAATGATAAATGCAGATCTGGAGATAAATGCATAAAGAAATTAATCACAAAGCATGAGTTATTAATATATGCAAAATAAAAAGGTCTTCACATTTCACATTATATTTCTTTTCACAGCCCAGTGCAAGTAGTGGAATCCTATTATTTCATAAGCTCACCAAATCTCAATACTTTCACCTCCACCCTGGAAAAACACAATGAAGTTTTCTTCCTGTGAATTATAGAATATCACCTCAAGAATTTTTTTAAAGGTTAAAATAGTAGCATTTGTAGATTTTCCTCTTTTTCTAGAGAACTCCATAAATAAAAGCCCTAGGGATGCTGTCAGCCTTGACTGTCCTTGACCTTTCCCCCCCCACCTTCCCACAGCCCAGGACACTGTGTCAGCCCTCACAGGGCCAACAGCTCTTGCTCCAGTAATGTTGCAGCAGGTCCCACTCCAGCTCCTCACAGTCCTGTCCTGCCCAGCCATAATAAGATGCTAAAAATCTACAGTAGTCACACCATACAACCACACTAAATATGAAGACTGCTAATATTAAAAAACCAAAAAAACTGTATAAATGCAACAAGACATAACTTTTGAAGATCATCTTATATTTTTTGCATTGCTCTTAAATACTTAGTTCAATACCACAGATATCTGGCAAGATTAGGTATCAGTAAAAAATTCAGTAAAAACTTTTTCCCACAGTTTTTTATCAACTAGTCCTGCTAAAGTTTTTTTTTGTTGTTGTTTGTTTGTTTTTTTTAATTACAGTATATCCAGGAACTTTTTTCCTGCTTTAAGTCAGCTAGAAAATTTACATACTCAAAAGTAAGAGATGTTCAGAAAAGACAGGAAACAGTGCCCTTTTTTTAAAGACTGTAGTCCTAAAATAAGCAGAAATTATATAGACACCCAAGTGGAGCAATGAAAAGAAGCAAGAAGAGAACGCTTTTGCAAAAAAACTCTCCCAAACAAGCCATATTTTTTTGAGACAGCTTGATGAAAGGAAGAAAACCTGGAAAGTCCCACCCACACTGGGGTGCTGCAAATGCAAAGACTTATTTGACCCTACCATAAACCTGAGCAGCATCAATACCTATCAGTATTATATGTATCAGTATTAATATGAAGTGGGAACTATATGCTTTACAAATTTTACTGTGGTTATAAAGATGGATTTAAGATGTGTATTATTTTAGATATTATTTTATTTTCACATCTTAATATAAGATACATGGCATCAGTCCTTGAAAGTCAGTGCAGCAAAAGGATTAATATTTACTGCAAAACTGAATGTTCCAAAATGTATTGTACATCTTTCAAAATGCTCAGATGAGCAATGAGCCAACCAAGGAAACAATAACAAATACAAATCTTACTTTCTTAGCTATCTGATGAGTCGTTTCCACAAGCTGAGACCTGCAGCATAGATCAGAAGTTTCAGCTTCAGTCAACCAGAGCTGGCAGTCGGGTACTGGAGCAGTCATTGATGTTTTATTCCATTTATTTCATGCCAATCTGCTCTCACAAGTGATTAAAACTGCTTCTAACAAGTGTATATACTATGAGCCAAAAATTCCTTTTAGAAGCAACAAGTTGCAGAAGGTTTTTTGGGAAAAAGGTCAGTCAGAAAGGAACCTAAAACTCCAGTAATAGTCTAAATAGATACCAATATCTATTTTACTACTAGAAATTAAAGAAGGATCCTGGATACTAAAGGAGCAACATAATGAAATTATGTAACTTATACTACTACATTTCAAAATGGCCGCACTGTCAGGAAAATCAAGATATTACTTATCTTCCACATGTTGAGCATCATTCTTTTTACGCCAGTGTCACAAGCCACTTGTAAAACCTTCCATGTATTATTTTTACCATATTTTCTGTGACTTTGACTTGTGTGACAGTTCTTCATACATAAGCACACTTTATACTCATAAAATGACTCACTGTTGGAGGACAATGTACAACAATCATGAGTCACACCCGATTCATGAGGAGGTGGCATGTTGTGCTCTCCCTCAAGGATATGTTCAGTGCAAAAAACTACAACACAAAAATTTTGCAAGATGTGGCTTTGCTCTTATCATGAGCAGTCATTAGGAGAACCCCAAAAGTATTTTGCATTCAGTAGCATCCGTACCTTTTCATTTTTCCCTTACTTGAAGAAAACTCTTGAATTTATGAGTCCAGTAAGCTTAACTTCCTACTGGATTTGGTCACATCTGTTTTCAGAATTTAAGTGCATCTGGATCAGCAGCTTGTAGTTACTTCATAGCATGTATGCATTCTTTAATTCATTTCTTGCAAGCACATTCATGTACAAGACTGGCACGTTTACAAATATCTAAATACTTTCTTAGCTACTGAAAAAGTGACAGCAAGCCTGATTTTCTTTCTGGAGGTGAGGGTATCAGCTGTTAATGTCCTAAGTGATAAATTTTAAAAACCCCAGCAAAGTAGATGGAAGTCCATGCTATGATTTCTTGGGTTCAAAAGTGACTGCACCAGTTGGGGAACACAAACACTCTTCTTCTAACTTACAAGTTGCAAATAAACTGAAGTTAAAAACCTGTCCTCAGCTGCAAATGATAGAGGTCTAGGAAAGCATCCTGGAGATACCATATACAGTGCTTGCCCTGTTGTTACTCCTCTCATTAGACCTTTTCTCTGACACCTCCTTGTTAGCAGCTGGTGTGTGTGCACCCTAGAAATGAGCACTATGGGGGTAGGAATTCGGTAACACTTTCCTGTATGCTATGCTTGAGGTCATCCTCCCATCACTGGAAAAATCAAGGAAAGAATTGTAAAGCTCAAACAGTTCTTAATGTTTAGGCTGAGAAAAATCAGTAAAAACTGCTTTACATTCAGCTCAATGCCATATGTCCTACAATAAAGTACTTTTTTGTCTGCTTAAATAACCAGTGAGAAATAAGAATTTTATTTGCATTTTCAAGGCATCTTTAAAATACTCCTAAACCCGTGTGCAAATGTAAATTCTTTCTTTGTTAAACTGAGTAAAAGAATCACATCTGTGGGGTTTTAAGGGATTTTTTTAATTAGCATACCATTATCACCATGCAAATTAGGTAATATAGACAAGTTACTTTGGAAAACAAAGACAGTTCACAGTGAAGTACTCAAAAATGCAGTACTAGGTTTGGACAAGTAGCATTTCAGATGCTTCATAGCTATTTGCTAGTATTTTTCTAGAAGAGAAGTACTTTTGGTTTTGTTCTATTCAGAGCAGAAGTGATAATTCTCACTTCTCTTCCTGTAATGTTGGATAATAAAAATAATGACCAGCAACAAAAACTATATTTTCCTGTAACATAGATCAAAACATTGATTATTTTTTTTATTACCTTAATTTGTTACTAAACCTCTGTTAATCCTAGCTATCATAGCTTTGTAATACAAAAGTACGAAGCAAAATTATTATGGATGTATTCAAACAGGACAGGTGGATGTTTGATGGCAGAGCAGTAGACATAACTTATCATGATGTCAGGAAGGCATTGACAATGTCTCCCACAGCCTCCTTGGAGCTAAACTGAAGAAATGTGGCCTGGATGATTGGGTAGTGAGGTGGATCAGGAGCTGTTTGAAGGACAGAAGCCAGAGAGATATAGTCAATGGCTCTAGTTGGAAGTCTGTTTCTAGTGGAGTCCCTCAAGGGTCATAATGGGACTAGGACTATTCAGTATATTTATTGATGACCTGGATGAGGGAATAGAGTGTACTGTCAGCAAGTTTGCTGATGACACAAAACTGGGTGGAGTGGCTGACACCCCAGAAGGCTGTGCTGCCATTCAGAGGGACCTGGACAGAGTGGGGAGTTGGGAAGGGAGAAATTTAATGAATTACAAGGGCAAGTGTAGAGTTTTGCACCTGGGAAAGAACAACGCCAGGTACCAGTATAGGCTGGGGACTGAGCTGTTGGAGAGCAGCACAGGGGAAAGGGACCTGGGGGTGCTGGTGGATGGAAGGATGACCATGAGCCAGCAATGTGCCCTTGTGGCCAAGAAGGCCAATGGCATCCTGGGGTGCATTATAAGGGGGGTGGTTAGTAGGTGGAGAGAGATTCTCTTCCCCCTCTACTCTGCCCTGGTGAGGCCACATCTGGAATATTGTGTCCAGTTCTGCGCCCCTCAGTTCCAGAAGGACAGGGAACTGATTGAAAGAGTCCAATGCAGAGCCTCCAAGATGATTGAGGGAGTGGAACATCTCCCTTCTGAGGAAAGGCTGAGGGAGCTGGGGCTCTACAGCATGAAGGAGAATGAGGGGTGACCTCATCAGTGTTTATAAATATGTAAGGGGTGAGTGCCAAGAAGATGAAGTTAAGCTTTTCTGAGGGGGGACTAAGAGTAGGACAAGGGGCAAACTGGAGCATAGGTGGTTCCATATAAATATGAGGAAGAATTTTTTCACTGTGAGGGTGACAGAGCACTGAACAGGCTGCCCAGGGAGGTTGTGGAGTCTCCTTCCCTGGAGACATTCAAATCTCACCTGGATGTGTTCCTGTGTGACCTCCTGTAGGTGACCCTGCTCTGTCAGGGTGGTTGGACTCAATGATCTTTCAAGGTCCTTTCTAACACCTAACTTTCTATGATTCTCTGATTCTATGAAACAGAGAACAAATGTGAGTGTATGGTTCAGATTCAAGCATCACTAAATTACAGAGTTCTAACCAGCTTACATAGTGAAATTAGAAATCTATAGTGATATTTTTAGTGGCAACTGTATACATTTTAGCAAGTTTGTTTCAGGCTATTTGAGGTCTTGTATAACCATTTGCTCTGAAAGTCAGATTACCAACTTTCAGACTTAACTGTAGGTTTGCAAATAATCTTCACTGATCCCTGTAAAGTATGCAGAAGTCTCTATTTGCATGGAGATAAAAACATCTGCCTATGCACAGTATTATTTCTGGAGACTTAATCCAAGAATTTATAAATGCGTGGATATGTTCAATTGTGTGAGAAAATGTTTTTTTCATTGAAAGCATTTCTTGAAATTTCCAATAAATGTTTTGAAGTTGTCATTTTCAGTAAATAAGTACCTCCTCAAATCCATCTGTACAGTCCAAATACTGAGTCACCGTAAGGAATCTGTACAATAAATACGAGATATTAGCAGATCACTGACTGTATGCTCATAACTGCATGTCATGGCTATAGCCAGATGAAACAGTAGTTCACAATGAAAAGGAAACTGTGGGACTATACAAACAAATCATAGAATCATAGAAAGTTACAGGTTGGAAGAGACCTCAAAAAGATCATAGAATCATAGAATTGGCTGGGTTGGAAGGGACCTCAGAGATCGTCAAGTCCAACCCTTGATCCACTACTGCTGCAGTTACCAGACCATGGCACTGAGTGCCACATCCAGTCTCTTTTTAAATATCTCCAGGGACAGAGAATCCACCACTTCCCTGGGCAGCCCATTCCAATGCCTGATCACCCTCTCAGTAAAGAAATTCTTTCTAATGTCCAACCTAAACCTCCCCTGGCACAACTTGAGACCGTGCCCTCTTGTCTTGCTGAGAGTTGCCTGGGAAAAGAGACCAACCCCCCCCTGGCTACAGCCTCCTTTCAGGGAGTTGTAGAGTGATGAGGTCTCCCCTGAGCCTCCTCTTCTCCAGGCTGAACACCCCCAGCTCCCTCAGCCTCTCCTCATAGGATCTGTGCTCGAGTCCCTTCACCAGCCCAGTTGCCTCCTTTGGACCTGCTCCAGGACCTCAATCTCCTTCCCGAACTGAGGTGCCCAGAACTGAACCTAGAACTCAAGCTGTGGCCTCACCAGGGCTGAGTACAGGGGCAGAATCCCTTCCCTGGACCTGCTGGCCACGCTGTTCCTGACACAGGCCAGGATGCCATTGGCCTTCTTGGCCACCTGGGCACACTGCTGGCTCATGTTCAGCTTCCTGTCAAATCATCAGATCATTGAGTCCAACCCCCTCTGCCGGAGCAGGGTCACCTACAGGAGGCCACACAGGAATGAGTATATATATATATATGTGGCCTTCAAATGCCTCCAGGAAGGAGACTCCACAACTTCCCTGGGCTCCCTCAAAGTGAAAAAATTCTTCCTTAAAAATAAATACACATTTGTTCCTTAATACAGGAGACAGTTAAATTTGTACTGTAGTTAAGAGCCTAAGTAGAATCAGATGGAGGGAGGGAAAAAAGCAAAAAAAAAAAAAACCAGAAAAAAGAGCCAAAGTAATTAGTTATGTGTTCAATAAGACAGGATAAAGAAATGGGACAAGTCAATTGATTTATTCTCCACATATATGATGTTAGAATTTTAAATGTCTTTGGTGACAAAGTTTGTATCTGCTATAATCTAATACAAACAGCAGTTCAAATAATAGTCAGTTATCTGGATCTGATATTAATGTCTATAAATTACTGAACAATTTGAAATTCTCTAAATTTTTGATGTTTTCTTGGAATACTTCTGATATCAAGATTTTACAGATAATGACAAATTATTTGAATAGGAGCAATTATGTCTATCTAGTGTTCATTGTTTCAGAAGTACTGTCTTCCACACTTTTTTGACCAAAGATGTACAACAATGTGCTTACATGACAATTAGGACATAGTATTCATCCTTCACCCTTCAGAAAAGAAAGCATCAAAAATCTGTTCAGCACTTCCTAGTTTCTTCTGTATTCATTATTTCCATTGTCAGTCCAGTATCTGACATTACTACATGCAGCAGGTATAATACACTAACATCTTGCCTAAATATAATCTCCAAATTCCATCTTCAAAACACATTTGTCCATATAGCACTTTTATTCGTTAGTACAAAAGACAGTGTAACTTTTTTTTTTTTTTTTTTTTTGGAGATCTGGAAATCTCTTTTCTGAATATAGCATTCTCAATATAGCATATATATCTCAGTGTCCAATGCTTATACAGTATTTGTCATTAAAATATTAGAAAACAAAACCACACACACACACACACACACAAAGGAAAAAAAAAAAAGGAAAAAAAAAAAAAAAAGAAAAAAAGAAATTTAGAATTTCGCACTGCAGACTCTCATGAGCTATGTTTTGGTAATAAGAATGTCAAGGAGCACTTCTGATGTTCTGATGTAGGCACAGCGCAAATAGTAACATCTGCTTTGCTAGGCAAGCTAAAATTAACTGTCACAAATGGTCTTGCCCAGCCAAAATATCTTCTAGAAACCCCATCATGCCCAACCAAAATCTTTTCCAGAAGCCCCTGCATATTTCTTCCCTAAATCACTAGGGTACACATAAAACACTGTCCAAAGTAGCTGCATGACTTTCAAGCAGAGCATTTTCATACATACGCCCAATATTCCAGATAATCTATGAAAGGGGCTCTTCAGGAAGATGAAGGTTCATAGGGGTCATAGACAAGAAGGTTGTTCCAAGAAGGATGAATTACTCCTTATAAAACTGCGGGATTGCTTTTTATTGTGTGCACTTCTTTAAATATGCAATGCAATTATTTGATAATGGATCCAACTTCAGTAACAGATACCTAGTGAAAAATATGAGAGCATTTTTTCAGCCTCTCTGACCCTTTGCTCAGCTTGCTCCTTAACTACTTGCTCTTTAAGAAGTAGTTCTATCAATGATTGACACAAATGGAAAAACCTCTGCACTGACTTCCATGAACTCTGGCCAAGGGCTTTACTTCCTGGGCATCCTGTCTTTCACTCCATCCTTCTTACTGAGTTCTACCATTCTGATGTAGAGGAATGTTTTCTAGTTGTTGATTATATTTCTTGTAATTCAAATTACTTGTTAATTCAAAACTGTGGTTTTCATTACCTGGTAATTTCAAATAAACCAGACCAGAACAGAAAACCTTATGTAGGTCTCCAATGTTTATTTAATGTTCTCTATTTAGGCAGAAATTTGACTGCCATAACAAAATGACTGTCACACTATTATTTTTGGGGGGATTTGAGAACTCTTATATGGTAGAGAATGGAGTAGATGAAAAATAATTAAAAAAAAAAAAACAACAACAAGAAAAAAACCAAACAACATAACCTTTTATTAACTAGAAAAAACATCTTTAAGGGATAAGATATACTCAGCAAATTATTATTTGGAGCAGATTCTTGAGTAGACTGCAGAAATGGTATATTATATAAAATAATATTACTGCTCTACCTGGCCCTTCTGTCCATAGAAATTGATATTCTTGGGGATCATGTGAAAGATGCACATTCAACGATACAAGCAAATCTGTTTTCTTCAGATTCAACAGGAAAAATTCCATAGACTTCACTGAGCTGAATTATATGCACTTTAGAAAAATTTTGGTTTTGAGCAAATACATGTTTGCATAGGCAAATATTTGCTAATATAAAAGCTTTTTCTTCTGCTGAACTATTTTACCAGTCTTCTTCAGTCATCATCTTTATTACAAAACCCGTATCTTTCAAAAGAAAATCTCCTGCTTATAAATATTTGCAATATGCTAGTGAGTAAACACAACTTCACAAAAGCAAGGAAATAAACTCGGGCTTGAAGAGAATTTGGGAATTGCTTGTATGTACAATTACACCTATCATTATGCTCTGTTGGGAATAAGCTGGTGATGTTTAAAAAGAGTCTAGAGAGGAGTCAGCTAAAGCATTGTCCTGCTTACACCACTGACACAGCCAGTCATTTATTTTGATGGATAATGCTAGTTAGGAGTCCTTAACCACAATAAGATTTGTTAGAGATCTGTAGAGAAAACAGCCCTGTATGTATGCTCTGTAAGTGACTGAGGCAGATTAACATTTAAATCTTTCCTAGATGTTTTTAAAGTAGGACACAACTAACATTTCAGCACTGTGTTCCACCTAAACCACTGTAGCTTAATAATGCCAAGTTTCCTTGGAATTCCAGATGCTCTGTCTCTCAACCATATATTTAAATATTGTTACAAAATGTACTTTCCTCAGTATTTACTCTATTAGAATTAATTATTTTTATTTTTTCTAATATCTAATCCTCTGCATACATATCAACATGCTTTCCTTAATACTCATATATTTATATATGAGTTGAGAAAACTAGCAAAAAAAAAAAAAAAGCATCATTCCAATTTATTTATAAAGGTATTTAGTTCATATTTAGTAATCTAAAGTGATTTTGGCAGTCACTTGCATGTCTTGGTACTGGCACTGACTCTAGTAGGAACTATATGGGTTCAAAATACCTGAACATTAAGATATTTTATTTAGTAGTCTGTACTACTGTTCACTAAGACAGTAGAAATCTAGAGGTTGCAGCAAGCACTGCATTAAACTTCAAGTTTCACACGTGAACACTGAGTGCCTCTCTAGACTTCTGGGACAGAAAACGTTAAACTTCCACTTCAGACACATGTAAAAGGATTTCCACTTCTTGGAATTCTTTTTAAATTATTAAAATTTTCGATGTGAGGCAAAAAATCTTTTGTCCTGGAATATAAAGAAAATTGATGGAAATCTTACAAAAGCCCATTGTGGAAGACCAGGCTTCTGGTACTTTAAAAAAAGTAATGATTATCCATTCAGATATACAGGATGCCATTGGTTCTCAGTGTTATTCAGCACAGCCAGAAAGAAAATGGGGAGAAAAGCCATCATCCAACTTCATCACAAGAACAAAAGCTATTTCTAGAACAATACTGTGAGTCTAACTGTCATTTCTACGCAAACAGCAAATACTTGCTTAGCAGGTGTCCAGTTTTAAATGAAAAAAAATTAACTTCAATTATTTTAAAATGTGTTAATTTTTTTATGGTGGGCTATTTTATTTTTTTCTTTAGGACACTAAGTATAAGTATGTCACTATTTTGTATCTGTGCGTAATATCCACACACATTTAAACAGAAAATAAAACCTCAGAATAAGTCCCTAGTGATCTACTGTTGAATTCTTAGGACTTTCTTATCCCCGCCAGTAAAACATCCCTTGTTCATCATTATTGGAAGAAACTGCAGATCTATCAACAAAATGCTTTAATAACAATCCTATTAAAGCTTAATATTGATCAAATTACATAAACTAGTTCAATAAAACAAAGTCATTGCATTTCCCTCTTTGGATTTTCCCTTCCATCATGTCTCTAATAAGCATTTTTAAATAAGTGGTGCCTTATTACAGGAAATAAAACCTTAATGATTACCAATGTATTTCTATTACTGATTTCATTTCCGAATTATTGTAGCTAACAATTAGAATTTAGCTGAAATCTATAGGATAGTAGGGGATAACAAAGCATTCTTTTTAGCATAGCAGTTCCACACCCCAAAGAATTCTGCTATCTATATCCAAAAAGAACAGATTTTCAAAGAGTGCTAATGATAATATTTATTAGAGAGAAAAAAAAAATTTGCAACATCTTGAAGAATTTATACTGAAGTAGAACAAAGCCTTTAGATCCTCACTAGAAATTTTCACTGGAATCACAGTACACTCAAAGTTGCTGGAAAAGAAGAAAAAAAAATAAAAAACTAAGAAACTGGAGCCATTTCCCCTCTTCGTTCATTATCAATACCAAAGTGAAAATGTGACTTAAAATTCTTTAGTACTAAATATTTCCTTTTCTGTTGTAAAGATTCAGAGTATAGATACTATAAATAAAATTATAGCAGCTCATATGGAAACAGGCAAGTCAACTGCTCTACTGTACATATAATATTAGAAAGCCTTTCATAAAGTTGTAAATTTTCTAAAATATTTCAGCATATGAAAGTTACACATTTATTTGCTAGCTCCCATTAACAGTGTTATTTATTATTGCTGCACAGTTTTCCAGAGGAGGATGCTGTCTCAGGTGGACCAGATGACCTTTACAAGTCCATTCCAATTCAAACTATTTTACAATAATATGAATTAGACAAACATGAATAATATTAATTAGATAATATGAATTAGATATGATAATGATAATTAGATAACATGAATTAGACAAACACCTTCCTAGGCCTGGATAGCTAGGCCTGTTTTACAGGTGGTTGCACCACTACAGTTCCAATGGTCACTTCTCAGTATAAAGTATTCTATTATCTCTAACAAAGAACAGCATAGTTAAACTGCTGGACGTTTAAAAGGTCCACTTTAGGTTTAGACAGTTTTATACCCACACACAGAATTCACCTCAGGTAAATTTAGCTATCTGAAATTCATTTTCCCATTTTTTTATAGAGAGTTTTAATATGATTGCTTAACTTTTAGACAGCTTTATTAGTTGGAATGAATTGTACAATAAGACATAGCATGGATGTAGATTCTCACCAACAGAACATGCAAAATGCTATAGCAGGGGGAAGGAAAAATAAAATCTGCTGCCGTAAATGCTCAGTGAAACAGAACTTAGACCATTACAAAAATCCAGCAGCTGTCCAGTAAAAGAGCAAAAGACAGATGAAGGGAGTATTTGGTACCTTAAAAAATAGACACCTTATATATGCTTTAAAGCAACGAAACCTATCTACCAAATTATGTTAGCCACTTGAAAATATCAGCATAACTACAGCAATGTCAGTGATGGCATGAAATTCTCATAATCTAAGAATTGTCTTTAAAACCCCATTTTTTCATTCAAAGACTGAACAAAGTCAGTGTGTTACTATAAATCAAAGCACTAGTCAATGTATGCAGATCACAATCTACTACTTTCAAGTACTTTTTTTTCAAGTAGTAAATTTCCTTTCAGCATGTGTTTATCACAGGCCTTTCAGCTTTGTAACAGCATTTTTCTAAGCTCTGAAAACATCAGAAGTATAAAAATTCTTCAGCAACATTTAATAAGATTTCTGTGTTCATGAAATAATTACAAAACTTTCAAAATATTGCTATAATATCATTGAATTTTTGATATTAAATAAAAAATGTCAATATTCTATTTTGATTCAAAGAATTTAATTAATTGATTAAAAGAATGTAATACTTTAATTAAAATTCTATAAGCATTCAAATTTAAAACATATTTGAAAACTTAATTTGGAATTTATTTCTTGCAATCATATGCAATATAGTTTTGTTATTGGCCCAGATTCAAACTGAAAGAAAGTTAGCTGAGGGAAGATTATGGAGAAATTTGCTTGACAAAGTTGTAAATGAACATTTTCCCCTATCTACCACTCAGGAGTTACAGTTTCTAACTACAGTTACTAACTTTTTTTGTATTGCGCTCTGTTACACTACAGAAAAAAGACCTGATTTTACTCCACTAAAATGAAAACATACTGTTCGTTATGCCTCCCCATTACAGTAGAATTGTGCTGTCTTTAGCAATTATTGGGTTTTTGCTGGAGTCATGACCTAAATACAATAAATTCCTAACATAAGAGAACACAGAGTGCAGACCCAAATACACTTTTGGTAGAGCCTTCTGCTGTCAACAGGCAGCTTTGGGAAGAATAAAGAGGACCACTTGTGAACTAGATTCTTAATATCAGAAGACCTGTTATGCACAGAACATTTCTTAACTGCACTAGCACATAACTCTAATAGTTTTAGTAAAAAGGTTCAGACTTCTGTTTCATTCTTTATGTGAACAATCCCACACAATGTGGAAACTCTCCACAGTGATGTCTGAATTAAATAAGAAGAAGGGTCAAGTTCTGAGGTTAACCAACTGCACTATGATGTATAATGTCTTTCACATCAGTTTCATCTTGAAAAAAGCTTGGAGTTTTTACTCTGTTGAAAAAAGATAGATTTTGAATGTCATTCCTTGATAATTCAGGAAAATTAAATTCTTCTGATGAATATTCATTTTTTCCTTCATCAATATTATTTTTGGATTAAACCATTTCTTTCATCTTTACCTAGTCATTTCATCTTCCAGCTTCTCCAAGAAAAAAATCACTCATAGTTCCTCGAAACTCAGTTTTCCCCAGAAGAGCTTCAATTATTTTTTTTTTCATGCAGATGTTATTGCCTCTTTGCTCTAGTAGTCTTTTTCTCTCTTCCAACTTGAGGTTGGCTCTCAATCACTACTGAGCCAGAACCCAAGCAATAAGGTTCAAACCACCTCTTAGATTAACTGTGTTAATATTTATCTATCTTCTAAAAGCAGTATCTTACGTAATACATTTCAGAATGTTTTTCAATCTTTTTTACACCTACCTCTCATAGCCTACAACCATACTATTGCATGTATTTTCCATCTCTAATACTGCTACCTTAAGGCCAGAACAAATATTTTTTTAATAAGGGCTAAATTCAGGGCCCTCATCTTTATACTGTCTTTATACTTCATCTTTATATCCTCCTACCTCTGTTACTCTTGTTCCTGTGATATCATACTCATTCCATTACTTCACTGTCAGTGTCAGTTGAGTCAATGCAATTTTCTGTCATCTGAAATTTCCACTAGCATGGTCCTTCTTCTTGTGCTTGAATTAACAAAAATTGATCCCAAAACACATTCTTAATCAACTAATACTACTAGACTCCTTCCGTCCTTTCAATGTGACAATTTTTACTGTGACAATTTTTCTTCTCTCACTTTTATCTCTCTCCCCCTATAAATGGGGCCACTTCAAAACATATCTGCTTTAGGGACATAACAATTCCTTAGTCTAACAATTCTGATACCAATGAGTGACACTGGCATATTCTATTATTTTGAAAAGAACCTTATCATATTTTTAAGTTAACTTTTTGACACTTTTCTATGAAGAGACAACAGTGGGACAGAAGCTCAACTTCCCAGAAATTAGAGAAGGAAAAAAAAAGCAAACCCTTGTTTTTACCATGTATCAAGATCATTGCTACTCCTTTCTGCTAAACTGAAGTCAGGTGTAGTCATTATTAATGCCTGAAGCTAATGCTGAATTTCCTAATGCTACTCTTCAAACGATGACAGTCTTTATCCTTTTCAGTCCCATCACAAGATATTTCAATAACTTGCTGGGGTTAGCCCTTATGCAACTGCTTTAATTCCTTACATGAGAGGATGGCTTTTTTCTTTTTTTATCATTAACAACTTTCTCACTGATTTGATTCATCCTTACCATCTTCTTCCAACCACACAGCTTAATCTGTCTGCCTTCCTCTGTAACCACTGTCTAATAGGTATGCCCAGGCACTCAAAATCAAATTCTCTTGCAAGTGACAGTAAGGATATGCAAATAAAATAACACAGAGAAAAACTGCCCTTTGACTCATGGTGTATTTTAAATCTTTGGCTAGATACACAGACTGAAATAAGATGTTTCTCTCCTTTTAATTCTAACATTTTGAAAAAAACGTTATCTTGAGACATATTTTTCAAATATAATACACTATTATTTTAGCTGAAGTAATGAGTTCTTCAGCTCCTAAAAAAAGACCGAAGTAGTTTTAGATGATGAAATTTATAAACTTATTTTCAAAACTGTTAAAAATATTAAGGCATCAGTTGTTTCTGGGTTTGTGTGTAGTTCATTACATGTAGTTCACTACATAAGCTAGTTTTTGTTTTTTGTAATGCTATTTAGAAATTTTTATCTGCAATAGAGTCTGTTGGAAACATCTTCACTCCTGTTTCTTCATCCCCACCGTTAGATCTTTAATTTAGATGACCCCTCATCTGTTGGAAATGCTAGAGCAACAGCCAAAAGAACCAGTAGCTACAGGCCTTCACCTTGCTCTCGTTGAAGTCAATGGCATTACTCCTACTCATAACTTTGAAGACAGGCCCCAAAGAGATCAAATAGATACTATTTAAATAGATAGGAGTTCTGCAGCTGACCTCAATGAGAACAGAATTTGGACTTCAAGGAATAAATACTGATTAGGTTTAAAGTAAGTGGGATTAACCTGAAATATGGTGAATGTAAAAAAAAGAAAATCTTGATAAACCACTTACCTGAGGCAGTGCTGAGTTAAGCTGTCGCTGGAGGGAGTCTCTGTCATAGATGACATCCTGTAGGCGTTGCTGTGCAAGTGACAAGCTTTCCTGTGTCTCCCGAAGAGTATCAAGGAGACGGTCCCTTTCATCCAGCATGTTCACCATCAGCTGCTCAAAGTGAGAATCTGAGTCTGAGCCGCTGCTTTGGGACCCCCGCTGGCTCATCGGGGTGTCCTCGTTTATCGTTGGCATCACCTCACACATCATTTCTTTAAAAAAGACACAAATCAGAAAAAACTCTTCAGTAGAAAAATATCTGATTTCATAAGAGCAAATAGCTCTGCCATATGCACACAGTCGATTATCGCATTGGTGCCTCTTTCAACTTTTGAGCTTTCAGTAATAATCAGATGGTCAATAGACAGTGATCAAATATAGTGACTAATTCCACACAGCAAAGACTTTGAATGTGCTTCATAAACTAAGGAAAGAATGAAAGGAAATCAAAGATAAAAGAATATTTTAAATTATTAATAGTTTTGAGAAAATGCTCCCTTAAAATGACAGAAAATACTTCCTTTGCAATTGTAGTGCCCTTGATCATTGATCTCCTCCTCTCTCTTACCTAATGTCATCCTTGAATTGTTGGTATTGATGCCAATAGCTGCCATTAATTGCCTGATTTTTCCTGCTCTAGGCATTTCTACAGTATAGCTCAAGCTAACCATTGATACAGTATCATGCTGCCTTAACAATGCCATGTTAATCTATTTTTCTATCTGGTTATTCTCACCCTCAGGGGAAATAATTCTCCAGTGAGCTCGTTCAGTAAGAGGTCAAGAACTAGAAAATCTCTGCTAATTACCATCCCTGTGATATCTTGTGCAAATTGAATTACAAGGGACAGAATCACTGTTGTTTGTCTCATAAAAACAGTCCTGAGTGGAGCATATAATATCACCTAGTCCTATTCAATTAGCTGATGTATGGGGAAAAGCTAATGCTATGAGATGCTAGGTTCAGCAGGTGGGGGGAAAAAAAAAAAAAGAAGACAGTCTAAAGACTAATGATAGATGGTATCTACCCAACAAAAATCACCCAAAGAATCAGAACTCGTTCTTCTAGTTTGACTGAAGAAATATACCACACATAACTTCCTACACAGTTAAGAGTTTCTGGAAAAGCTCTTATTGTAGTAACTATTGGAAACCTTTTATTTCAGCAAGTGGGATCAGGGTGCTTTTGGTTCATCCACTGGAAGTTAAAATATTTCACCTGGGAGTTTGCTGCAGACCTTCTGGATGTGAACTTTGTCTACTAATCATGTGGTTGATGTGCTTCCACTGTTAAGTGTGTCATTATATAGCACTCTCACCATTTCAGTCTCAATACTTTGCTGGATTAGCTCTACCTATTCTTAAATCTCATCAGCTAACCAAAGTAGGAAAATTTAACATGTGAAAGTGGTGTTTATTGAGAAATGGAAGATCTATCTGTTACAGAATGTAACTTTAAGACAGGCCATACACCAGCAAGCAAAAGAGCTAAGACAACTGTATTATATTAATTAAAACTAACCTCTCCTACCATGGCTAGGTCACAAACAACCCTTGTGCAAACACTACTTGCTGCTAAGACATACTGGGAAAATGCCGTAGCTGTGCTAAAATTAGTTGGCCTTCATCATATTCTGAATGTTCACTCAGAATTCAGTATTCTTAATTTTCACTGTTCCACCAGATGTGACAGCTAGCAAAATTTGCACCAGGCATTGGTATTTCTGCATGAATTATCAGCTACTACTGTGTAGCTTTCATGGGTGATAGTTGCTACCTCAGTGTCAGATAGGTCTACCTGGGTTTTAAAGTGTCAGTGCTGAAGGACAGGTAAAGGTTGTTTGCATCTGCTATCCACTTTGTAATTAATTAGGAGCAAGCAAAGCAGTTAATAACTTGAAGTGATAGATCCTGAGAAGTCCCTCACATCTCCAGTATATTTTGTCCAGGTATATTTACACAGCATTTTCTGATTTGATGCTGCATATCTCCATTACTCATGAGAGTCAAAACTTTCCATTCCAGAAACCTTTGCCTCCCCTGAGATATAGCTAAGCTATAGTCTCCACTAGGAAGCACCCCAATGTCCTTTCATACTGAGATGACATTAGTACATCAGAGCCTTCATCTCCATAAAAAACTTCAAGTTTAAAAACATTTGTGTCTTCACCAAGTGATCTTCATGGAACCTACCGCTTCCTTTTATGAGTATGGAAATCGTCTGCTGTGAGGCACTATAAATGGGAAGTAGCTGAACTCCACAGCTGCACCAGCAGGACTGCTTGAATAAATTAGTACCCATCCTCCTGCACTTCAATGTCCCTGCAGAGGAAGAACAGATTTTGGGAAGTTCTTGCTGATGCAACTGCTTTGTCCACTGTCCACAGATATCTTGAGATGTGGGACTACAAGCAGGGGGGAGCCACTCTCTTGCCTCCCAAATCTCACAATGTTGAAGGAGTACACTTCACTCAAAAAGGAGCCATCACTGTGGACTCTCTCCAGCTGGGTCCCACCTGTGGCTAAGTAGTTTGGGATTATCAAGTTCATGGTGAGCAAAAGAATAACTAAAACAACTGAGGCCTTCTGCCACTTGCTCAGTTTAACCATAACTTTTCAGCAGGCAGCAGGTGTCCAAAGACCAATGTCTCTGCATGTCCATTCTTCAAAACATAAGAAAACAATTCACATTGTCACTGAACCCTTCTGGCCTCATGATCACCAACATCTCATGGGGCACACTTCTCGCTTCAGGGGATTCTCATTGATAGACCTTCATCAGTCAAAAAATTACCTCCAATGTACAGCACATCTTTATGGTAGGAACAGCACAGCACTTGCCAACCACTGCTCACATGAAGTGGCTAAGTGGTGCATTTTTTCACACATGGTCAGTGTGTGTTTAGGAAGTGTAGGGAAACATCTGTGTGGACAGCTGTTGCTACCTTAGCACCTTGTTTTCAAACAAGATAAAAAAATCTCCTCTTACAGTTATTATGGAGATGTTGGAAGACATATATGTAAGTGGCTTTGGGGAAGCAGTGAAATCCATGTGTTGAATGCTCCTGGCAGATTTAACATGTTTTCTCCGTCTAAATTCCTGTGTTCAGGGAGGGGAGTCAACCACATAGTGTGCTTATTTTGAAAGCATGGGCTGCATTATCCTCTCATAGCAGAAGTAAAAAATTTTAGTCATAAGTAAGACCACAGAGAAGGCAGGGAACAGGTGGGAAGTTCCTGATGTGGGCTGTTACGATTTGGAAGTTTTATTCCACAGCTCACAGACCCAGGAGGATCTTTTAAAGGTACAGCTGCTCTTCGTAGTCAGCCTGGTGGTGTATGCTGCTTTCCAGCAGGTCAGGGATCAAAGCCCTTATTGCACTGGAATTATTCCATCCTCAGCTTAGTGACAGATAAAGAAAACCTGTATGCTAACCTGGACCAGATCAGAAGTGCTGGTAGGGCATGACAGAAAGGGATGATGCATTGATACTTGCAACAGTGAGGACCATAGGAAAGAGGAATCCTGGGCCATTTCCTCTTATGGAGCTTCTGTAGGAGCCCTCATGCCAGGGAGTTACAAAAGTTCTTGAAGCTTCCAGAGACTTCTGCTGATGTGCATGTATTGGGCAACCTGTGGTTAACCACAGGATGATGTGTTCTTCACATGGACCCCACACATGGGGTCAGGACATTAGATTTAAGATGAACTTCCAGTTTACTTATAGCTGAAAGGAAGTTAGTTTGCACACACCAAAAGCACATAGAGAGCCAAGCCAAGACAGTGCAGATAAAAACAATTGCGGGATTCACATTAAAACATAAAAGAAAAAAATGTATGGCTGTGAAGTTAAGTCTGATTGCTAATGTGGTCACACCTGGAGTAATTTTAATTATATTTTTATATTTCCAACATAGAAAGAAAGTGACTCCTGATTTTCCTCCTATATAACTTTGAATTTTAAACCTAACTTTGGTAATTAAAAAAAATTACAGAACCCCAAGTATTTTTACTCTGGTTTCATAGTATAATCAACTGAAATATCTTACACACTGGAATCATAAGGAATCACTGTAACTACCTACTCTTGACCCACTAATCACAGACCATAAATCTGTGTTAAGACAGTGTATTTCATATGGGAAGGATTCAAACTATTAAACACTTAAAGAGATCTCTCTAGTAAAATAACTAGAATTAGTAATTCTCTCTGTGAAAAATACATGCCTTTTTCAACTGTATTCCTAGGGGAGACACAGCCATATTTAATACTGCAGTTTTTAAAGGTTCAGAATAAAGCTATTGGCAGGCCCACTTCTATTACATTTTAGACCTACCATGTGTTTTTTGCAGTTGATCTGTGAGTTTACAGAGGGTATTATCATCCCAGATAAATTTCTCTATACATGCATGAATCAATTTTCATATAGACAGGCCTTGATTTACAACTCACTATTAATCTTCCAGGTAGGCAGTAATGAAGTAGTAACAAGAAGTCCAAAGGCAATGAAGAGAGACTTCAGGGCCTTAGGATAACTAGTTAAGAGATAAGAAACACAGGCCATGCTCTCCTCTATCCCTCCAGCTGCAGGGAACAATGAGGGAATAAACAGGAAGAGACAGCAGAACACCTGATTCCAAGAATTGTGTTACCATCAGAACTTTGGATTCTTTGACCACGGGTTGATTTACATGATGTCAGGCCTGCCAGCAACAAATAGGGTACAGCTGTCTCAAAGGGGAAAGGACACTGGCGCAAGAGCTAACAGGGCTCATCAAGAGGGCTGTTAACTTGAGCTGAAAGGGGAAGGGCACAAAACCAGGCTTGCTATGAGTAAGCTTGGGGCCAGCTCCTGAGTATTTGAGGGGTGGTGTGCCAGAGGTCTTTCAGTCTGCAGTTTCAAGCATTGGAATGGGCTGCCCCAGGAAGCAGTGGATTCTCCATCCCTGGAGATATTTAAAAAGAGACTGGATGTGGCACTCAGTGCCATGGTCTGGTAACTGCAGCGATAGTGGATCAAGGGTTGGACTTGATGATCTCTGAGGTCCCTTCCAACCCAGCCAATTCTATGATTCTATGATTCAGTGGTGGCAGCAGGAGAACTATGATACCCTCACCATCACAGAAACATTGTAGGATGACTCGCTCAACTGGAGTCCTGCAAGCAATGGCTGCAAGCTCTTCAGAAAGGGCAGGAAGACAAGGAGAGTTGGTGAGGTTGTCCTGTATCTTAGGGAGTGTTTTGACCCTATAGGGCTGAACAATTGTGATGATAAGGTCTAGAGCTTATGGGTAAGGGGGAAGCCCAACAAAGCAGATACCCTGTTGAGAGTCCATTATAGACCACCCAACCAGGATGAAAAGGCAGATGAAGCATTCTACAAGTGGCTTGCAAAATTATCACAATTGATAGCCCTTATTCTCACAGGGGCCTTCAACTTCCAGGACATCTAAAAATATAACACATTAGAGAGAAAACAGTCTAGATCCTAGAATGCATGGAAGGTAACTTCCTGACACAGCTGGTAAGTGAGCCTACCAGGGAAGGTGCTGACCTGCTGGTTACAACCAGAGAAGGACTGGTGTAAGATGCGGTCGTCAGAGGCCATTTTGGGCTTAGTGACCATGAAATTACAGCATTGATGATTCTTGGTGAAGCAAGAAGGAAGGCCAGCAAAACCACTACCGTGGACTTCTGGAGAGCAGACTTATTTGTTCAGGAAAATTAGAAAGGCAGAAGCCCAGCTAGAGCTCAAATAGGCCACTGTCATAAGGAGACATCAAAAAATGTTTTCACAAATATATTAACACTAAAAAGGAGAGCTGGGGAGAACCTCCATCCTCTATTGGATGCCAGGGGAGCATATTGCCATCAAGGATGAAGGAAAGGCTCAGGTACTTAATGCTTTCTTTGCCTCAGTGCAAACTGAAATTCTGATGCAAAAGTATGTTCATCAAGTCTGTGCATGTATCTTAATCTCTCCATTTGGTCTGCACACACCAACTCCAAGATTAAGATTATTTTTTTTTAATCCCAGAGTCGTATTCTTTCCATTCCAGTGTGCTATGTGAACTACTGGACTTAATGATCTTAACAGTCTTTTCAACCATAAAGATTTCATGATTCCTATAAACTAATACACGGCAATTACAGTCACATCTTCAATGAGTCCTACTAGAGGAAAGGTATTTAGAAGTGACAGTAACAAGTAAAGGAGGAATGTGTAAAGACAACGTGCATGAAGCATCAGAATTTCTTCTATCAAGCTTGCAACAAAAAGCTTGAATTGAATTGGTACAATTCTAAATGGCAAAGTAACTTCTCTAACAATTTGCAGGTAATGTTATTAAATATAAGCAAAATCAAAGTATATAAATATCTGTCTCAAAGTTCATACGTCCACAATGATCACTGAATCTTCTTTCTAGAAGAACATTCCCCACCACTGAGCAATTGGATCTTATTTTGAAGCTGACCCTGCATTGGGCAAGATGTTGGGAGATGACTTCCAAAGGTCCCTGTTTCACTCTGAGGAATTCCATGTGTCTTGAGAGAGCTTTAAGTTTAAAGAATTCACTCGTTTACAACAGACTCTGGAATTTAATATACATTTAATTAAGGTTGGAAGGAAATTTTCTATTAAAAAAATGAAGACTAAAACCTCACCTTGTGGCTCATCCCATTATATTCATACAAAAAAAACCCAAGTTTATTTTACTAGGATGGCCAGCCTTATGGAGAATTTGTAGCTTTATACAATTAGAAGACCTCTGCAAAAAGTAAATAAAGTTATCATTGAAAAAAAATTTTTAAAAATCTCATTTATGCTTGACCACAAGTATGACCACATTTTCAGATCTTGCTATTTACAAGAAACATCATAAATTCTGAGTGATGTTTCAAAATAGAAACCAAACAGCCAAAAACCATACGAAGCTGAGAAACCTGAAAACACAACCACAAGATCACGGGTAAAGGACACATAGAGTTTAGACATCCAAACTGTAAATGAGAGTCTGTGCTTATTTTTGGAAATGTAGGCAATTACTCTTTCACAGAAAATACTCACACACAAAAAAACCCCAGAAGTATTTTACTGAATGATGAAATGCCATGTCTCATATGATAGATCTGAAAGTTTTATAAGACTGTAAATTCAAGGTATGGCCTTGACTATTTTCTGGCTTTTATATAATCGTAGAATCATAGAGAGTTGGAAGGGATTTATGGATGTCCAGACTCATTAACTGATCCTCAACCCAGCCCTTGTCAACCAAGGCAAACTCATCCTTTACTCTGACTTCCTCAGCAGCCTTAGGGGCCTGGGGCTTCTGAGGACATCCTCCAGCTGCATACACAGAAGCAAAGAAGGTGTTCAACAATTCTGCCTTCTTTGTATCCTCTGTCACCAGGGCACCCACCTCATTCAGCACTGGGCCTACATTGCCTCTAGCGTTAGTTTTACCTGCCATGTATTCAAAGAAGCCCTTCCTGTTGTCCTTAACCTCTCTCACAAGGTTTAATTCCAAGGAGGCTTCAGCTTTCCTAGTTGCCTCTCTGCATTCTCAGACACCAGTCTTATATTCCTCCCAAGTGGTCAGCCCTTCCTTCCATAATCTATAGGTTCTCATCTTCCATTGGAATTTATCTAGCAGTTCCCTGTTTAACCACACTGGTCTCCTAGTTCCCTTTCTTGATTTCCTTCCCACTGGGATGCAATGGTCTTGAGCTTGGAAGAAGTGGTCCTTGAATGTTAACCAACCACCTTGGGTCCCTTTACCTTCTAGTACCCTGTCCCATAAGACTTCTCCCAGCAACTGTTTAAAGAGGGCAAAGTTGGCCTTTCTGAAGTTCAGGGTCATGGTTCTACTTGGGATCCTGTTTCTACCACATAAGATCCTGAACTCCACCATCTCATGGTCACTGCACCCAAGGTTGCCCTCAACCTTCACTGCTTCAGCCAGGCCCTCCCTGTTGGTTAGGACAAGATCCAGCAATGCTCCACTCCTAGTTGGCTCCTCCACCCCTTTATTTATCATTCATGTGGTTCAAACAAAATAAAGTTTTGAACCAAGATTTAATGCTTTACATGTTTTCATCCATGCTGTGGATTGCATTAATAATGCTTTTTAGAATAAAGATTGAAAAACTGCTGAATCCTAGTTTGGTAAGGAAACATATGTACAATATGACAGTAATTTAGCAGTGTGTGCTTCTTGTAGAATCACAAAATAAATACTTTTCCTATATTTGTTCCTAGTTTCCCATTAGTTCTTAGTTCTTATTCAAGGTGATAATCTCTTATCAAGTCAATGTTTAAAATATACATGGAGACACGATCTGCTTGGTATATTTAGGAATTTTTCTGACTGTGCCATTAATGAAAAAAAACCCCAAAAACTTAATACAACATGGTCTCCTCAAGGAAAAAAGAAAAGAAGCTTTTGAAAGAAAGATACATGGTGTTGAATGGAATAAACTCAGAGACATTCAACCAGCTATCAGGAGTCAGCTTTGAAAAGTTTGTGTAGATTTCCACTTAAGTAATTTACTAAGGATTTCAGTGCCAAGACTCTGGTCACACAAAAAGAGGGCAAAAATATTAATAAGTACTACTTCAGATATCCAACTTGGTTTCCTAAGTTGGTATGTCAAATCCTACTTAGTTATATTGCTCGTGCCCAACCATTCACCTGGCAAGTCCATACAACTCTTCATGCTACTAGAGAACCACAGGCTCTTGCCCCTCAGAAAACTGAGTCAGAAAAGAAGTTAGGGGAGGAATGGAAGAGAGGGAAAAGATAACCACCCTGTTGCTCAGGAGCAGGTGAGGAACACACCAGAGAATTACATTAGCAGCGACAACTACTAAGTGTCACCTATCTTTAACTGTTGGGATATGACTGAGGGAAAGCAGAGTTAGATATGAGGGAACACAAGCACCCAAGAAAGAACAGTGAGGGAGATAGTATTTCTCTAAGTGGGTGTTAGGGACTGTAAGTAATGAGACACTAAACACCTGGTCCTGTATCTTCAACCTCGCAGAAGTCCATGAAAACAGAATTAGCACTTGCATACACTGCTTTGAGCAATACTTCCCATACAGCCAAGACAGAGAAGAAGAGGAAGGAGTGGAGGAAAAGGCCTTGACATATGCTTCATTAATATCTAAACATGTATTATACAAAGCAAAAACAGAAATTTTGTGTTCCTTTGCCAAAGTAAAAAGAAGACTCGCCCTGTACTAATACAACTTAAAGATATGCTTGACTGATTTAAATCAAAAATAGACTTTTTAAATGTGTTTCTCTTTCTTTATAAAGAAAAACAAAGCTCCATTGATGCAGAACTTAGTATCTCTGCAGTCAAAAGTTTAACCTCTTTACCTGATATTCTGAAGGTTAAGTAAAGCTATTCTGCAAGGCAAAATGCACTTTAAGCCAGCAGCATTTTACTGTTAATACACATATATTGTGTCTTAGATTTATGAGCAGCCACAGAACAGACATTACAATTCACTTGCTCAGGGAGCACATGAAGTGCCAAAAACTCAAGGACTGAAATGGATACTGAACTTCTGTAGCACCTTATGACTATCCCAAACTCTGAGAGAGATTCTAAAGTGGGAGCTGGATACTGACAAATTATTGCTTCCTTAAAATCCAGGTATCATGTACATAATACCTAGAAAAAGACTTTTAGACAATTTAATAACTTTAGAATTCTTCTAATTTTAAATGAACCATAAGCACTTACTTTAACACTAGTTCTAGACCTGAAGGGCTCAGGTATCATAGCCATACACGACAGCCTATAAAGCAGCACATTTATGTTCTCTAAATACATTCTCCTCCTTGTCCATTGTGTATCTAATACCATCTACTGCATAATCTACTCCAGGCTGATTGGTTCCTAGTTCAGTGTTTTCTCCAATCATTTGCATGGAGCCTAATTCAACAACTGCTAAAATTTGTGGAAATTCTATAATCAAGTTCAGTGGTTTGGATCAGTGCAGGTGGTTGGGGAAGTCACTAGCTTAGGCAATCCATCAACCTTCTGTCATTTTACTACCTCCAAAGAGGAGCATAAAGATCACAAATGTATGCTATGCATGACTAAGGAACATGCTGGATGCTATGAGACCACTGCCTACAATGTTATAAGAAACCAAGAACAGGTTTCCCTTGGAAACACTCAACATTTAACTGGCAAAAAGCAACAACTGTGATCTGTTCTATGAAAGAACACAGTTCAGCATCGTCGTATTTCAGATGTTGTAGGTTGTATGAAAAACGGGCACAGCAAATCTATAAATCATCTGCATTATGTCTCCATTAAGAGTGAACTCAATATTAGCTCAATGAGGAATTCTGCAGCCCAGTTTAGGCATCCAGATGAGTTAGTGGACAATAACTGGAACAAACAACACAGGTTATGCCCACCCTTGGTTAAAAGTTATATAAAGCTCCTTTTCAGGAGCTACTCCATTAAAGAGCAAATTGATAGCAATTCTCTTATCCATCTTCTGACTACAGATGCTGATGATCATATGCAGACGAGGTATGAAAGTGCACCCTCAATACTGACTTCTTCTTAAACTACTTGAAAATTCTGTGGTACATATGCTATAAAGGCAAAAAAGGAAAAAGTTATCTTTCTGCTCATTGGACCCCACCCTATTTGACATCTTCTCTCATCTCGATTGACCGAGAGCTTGGAATTATTTTAAGTGCATGCTGTAATAAACATTATCTGTAATCTGTAGCCTGGGAATAATTTACCAGCTGGATTTCTTTCACTTGGGTAAGCTCAGGGAATGAAAGCCTGAATACTACCTGGCTTCTGCCTGACAAAGGCTCTTAGACAAGAATTCATTTTGCTCACCTTGAAAGCTACTACCTTAGATGTGAATCTAGTTTTATTCTCCCACCTTTCTCTCCTCACCATAACTGTTTTTAAAAAGCTTGTTTTCTGTATACTCAGGTGGTTGATTTGCAGACCAGGGTTGAGGAGTGATTTCAAGTTGTAATTTTGCTGCAGGAAAAAGAAGTAAAAATCTAACTACCATATATTCCAGCCTGACCACAGTGTCATCAGCTTGAAAACTCATTTCATTGGATCATCCTGGGTATTTTGCATTTACGAGCATTATTTTTCAAATCATTAGGTATAGTGGCTGATAAAAACAGTTCTTACTTCAATTATTTGTTTTCAGATTTTCTCAGCAAGATTTCTCTTAGGCAGCACGGTGTAATTCCATAAGGAAAATCCTTCCTATTGTCTGAGTTGCATTACATGCATATTCCTCCTCCTAGTTAACTCCTTACCCTCCAGTCTCCACTAAACTATGATATCACCTTTAAAGAAGCATCCTGCACTCTTTCCACACAGGAGGGGTGATCAACACAGTACCTTAAAAAAAGGGACTCATTTCAACTACTTGTTCCTTATGTCATCCCTCCAGCCTCGTATCTTCCTCAGCCATAACAAAAATAAGAAGTTGTCTCTACGTCTGAAATTCCCCAACTCCCATTACAGAAATGCATTTAAATAATACAAGTACTACAGCAAGAGGCAGACAGCAAGATTTTGCATTTGCACCTCTCCTCCCAGAGGGTACTGGGGCTAAGGAGGTGATGTCTAACTTAGAAATAGAACGTTCAGTACCTAGTGGCTTTTATTTCGGCGTCTGCTATTTCACTTGATCAATAACAACCGCAGTCTCCACCGGCTTCGAGCGGGGACTCACACAGCCGAGCACTCCTGGACCATCTTCCTAGCAATGGTGACACAAGCGTCGCTCCGAGAAACCCCAAGTCCCCGCACCCGTTCTCCGGCAAGACTGGCTGCTCGACACCTCAGCATTTTCTTCGGTCACTTCGTCGGCAGTCAAGGAGAGAAGCATCCATGGGAAAAATGGCATATTACAAATTTTGCTTTGGGAAGCAGAGCTCGGCTCAGACCATTGTCGGGAGCAGAAGGGGGGGGACGCCTCTTAAAGCTCCAGCAGCCCCTTTCCAGCAACAGCATCTTTGCAGCTGGAGGCGAGCGATTACAGGGGGAGGGGCCAGGGCGAACGCATCTCTCTTTTATTTCTCATCTTTTGTTAAAACTTAACTGAGTGACATCTGGCTTCCCTGGTTCTTCAATACCTTCCAGGCTAATTATGCCTCTATGCGTGACTGAAGTCCGTACGCACGCACGACTGCCTCCATGATCAAAAGCAAACCTGGTTTCTTCGCTTTACAGAAATAAATCCTCTGCCCGCAGCTCATCGCTGCCTGGCAGACACCGTGCAGAGCCTGATCTCAGCGGCACAAGGCAGGAGCCGTGGCGATAGATCCGCTGTAGCGGGAGCTGGCAGAGCCTCCCTCTGCAGGTCACCCACTAGCTCGGGCGTCCCAGGAGCCTCTGCCCCGACAGGCAAAGCCACCTGCACCCAGGGGACCGCCGCCTGCACCCGGAGCACCCTCCATCGGCTGCCGAACTGCCCTCGTCCTGGAGAAGCACTGGGTGGTGCCTATGCTGAAAGCGGTCTGACAGCTCTAGACTGCTGTCATTCAAGTTGAGGCAACCAGTGCATCTCATCTAATCGGATATATAGTGTAATAAAACGTATCATGTGCTGTAATCCGACCATGACAAAGCAGCGGTAAAATCTGCTATAATCTGAATACTCCAGGCGTGTAATTAATATTACGCGCGTGGAAACGCCAGGCTTTGTCCACAGCCCTTTCCACGGCTCCGAAGCCCGAGCGTGCAGCACCGGAGGGCGGCAGCGGGCGGGCGGGAGAGGCAGAGGCGGGGGGAGCGGCTACGGGCACTGCTCCGCTCCTCGTCGTCGGGGACTTCCCCTGGAAGGCGCCGCAGTGGTTTCCACCAGTCCTTAAATAAATTCTGAAGTAATCACGTTTTCTCCCCCTACCTCACGCACACGGCTCCCCAGATGCAGCTGCTGCCGCTTCGTGGCTCGCACAGCGCTAATTCCCTCACGCCCACACATTTTTATTTATTCATTTTTTAAATATATATAAGAAAAAATTAGAGAAAAGGGAGAACCGGAGAGCGGCGCGTCCTCCCCTCCCCTCACTACAACCGATCCCTTCTAGCCCCCTTAGGGCACCCTCCGCACCAGCCGCTCCCCGCCCGCCTACGAGCGGGAACCCCTTTCCGCCCCAACCCCATTCTCATTCCTATCCCAACGGCAGTCCCACGCCCCTCCGCGGCGGGAGTCTGGGATCCCGGCGGGCAGAGGGGCAGCGCGTTGGGCGAGGGAATGGCGGTGCCTTCCCCGGTAAACGCCCTCTACGCCTGGCCTGGCGGCGGGGCCTGCTGCCGCCCGAGGTGCTGCTTAACCCGCCGGTCCTGCACCCCCTTCCTCCTCCCGTCAGGGCTGGCCTACGGGGCCCGGTGTGGTCAGGAGGAGAAGAAACGTGGAGAATGGGACACTGGCAGGGCTTGCTGGAGGAGCTGGGCATCGTGAATAAAAAGTATGAAAAAACGATTCTATATAGGGGGTTTCACAGCGTTCCGTTTGTAATAAAGTTCATCCCAGTGTGAGAATGACGTGCAGTTATGAAATACACAAACTTTGTTCTTGCATGAAATATTTCCATATTTGCTTGCATTTCTTCTACGCGGGTGAGTTCCAGCCCTGAAGGACTAAACTTTTCCTTCAGAAGCCTGAAGTCACTTCACAGAAAGGTGCAGGAGGGGAAGGGGAGCCATGGCAAGCAACAGGTTAAGGTTTAATGCTGCTTTCTGTTGTGGTGGCTTCGCAGTAGGTTTGACCCATTATTTTGCTCCTTCCTGACACTGCATTTTGGAATATATAATGAACAGAGGATGCATACATACAGTAGAAGGAAAATAGCTGAGACAAGGTGCCAATGCAGACATTTTACAAAGAAGTGCAAAGAAAGTACTGGTGCCGTGCCACAATTTGATTACTGAGCTTGACCCTTCAGTACAATGTATGGGTTAAAAGAGTTAAAATAAAATAACCCTTCAACTATCCCACTGTTCCAGATGGCTTTCTGTCACTTTTCTTGCCCATTCCAGATCCTTGTCCTGACTTAATTTATATTCAGCATACAAATCACTGGAGCAGTTACCTGACACAGTAGCTGAGGGCAAGGGCCAGCATGCTTCAGAGCTTATATGTGTTACTAGCACAAAAAATCTAAGCTTTGAGTTTGGTGAGTGAGGAAAAAGTAAGCAGTTCAGAAAGGACTTGTGAAGGCAAGGCAAGCACGTTCAGCAGGTTGCCATTCAGTCTGGCTAATATGAACTTCAAAGAAGAAGCCCAAAGATGGGCTTTTTTTCCATTCTTTATTTGTTTTTCCTTTTTTTCCTTTTTTTTTTTTTTTTTTTTTTGTCATTTTCTCCATAAAAATCAGGCCAGATCAGGATGTGCAGCTTCAAACTCTAGAACTCAGCACTTTTTTTTTTTTTTTTATAACAGCATCTGTATGCATGGAAGTATCACCCACTATTGATAAAGATGAGTGTAATTGATTACATCCTTCCTTCTTTCCCTCTTTCAAACATCAATTTACTGAGTAAAGCATTTGCTAGGCATGTGGAAAATCTGAGCTCACTGTCTGTGTTCACCCGAGGTGGTTGTTTTCAGTACTTGACATGCAAAAGATTCCAACTCCTGATCTATGAACTAGAGGAGTCAATTGTTTGCAAAGTGTTATAGCAGACATGCTTCCTTCATAGTAATTTGATTTAGAAATATTTGTGGAATATTGCAGGAAGTCTTGCTCCCCCAGCTCCTCATTCCCATCTTTTCTACTGCCTTTCAATCATTAAAGCAAAAACCCAGCACTGAAAGACTGTTACTGCTAGTCATGGTATTGTCCCAGTTGACCTGCTGCCCTGAGCTTCTCTGTTATCAGATTCAAGTGTACCCCAAACCTCAAATGTGTCTGAAGTACTGTGCTTCAGAGTGCTGAGGTTATTGCATAGTGCTGAAGCTGCCAATTAGTATCTGTGCTTTATGGTACTAATTTAAAAAGGAATCTTCTATTCAAGCATGTAGGCTTTTGAGGTCAATGAGATGGAAGAAGGAAAATCTCTAAAGAATGGAAAATGAAGGACTATGGGACAACCACTGAAGGTGGTACAGAGCAAGTCCTTTGGGCTTTGTCATAATAAGGGAATGCTCCCTACAGTAGAGGGCATCTTTTTGGCAAAACTTAGCTGCATGGAGAAATTCGATCAAGAGCATGAAAGCATACTAATGTATTTCATGGAAACTTCAGAACTGAAAAGTACTGAATGTGCTATTTAATTATAATCTTAAGATTCCCTTCACTGGAATTTACCATAAGATCTCAAAACATAGTTTTGCTTATTTAACTCTAGGTACGCTAAACCCCAAACTTTTTAATAACCCTGAAAGTATGAAATGCCCAGTCTCTGTCAACTGGCTCTGTGTCATCTTTCTGATGTTTGAGCATTTGGAACGTCTAGGAGATAAATTAGGCAGGTATAGACAGGAAGAGCACAGTGAGACTGTAGTAGACCATAGTAACCTTAGCCATTTGCCAGGCTTTTTTGCAAAAGAAAATATAATCTTGTGTCAGAGAGAATACTTCAAAGACACATCTGAAAGTTGGCTTGCTCCCCTCTGTGTTGCCATGCTGTTCCCAGAAAAGATAAAGTGGAGACTTACCAAATTTTTTCTGCTATGAACAGGGTAAAAGTGGAAACTGACACCACCATACTCTTGGGAAATATCTTATCTTACAGGGAAGTGAAGAATGAGCTTGAAAAAGATTTGCCTTTGCTTTCAAGCCATTCAGGGCAAACTGAGAAGCAGGAAATGGTTGCAAAGATTTATGATGTAGCCAAAACAGTAAGAAGGGAGAGTGGTTTCCTGTATCCCTGTTTTGAATAATACTGCAGCACTTCATTTGTTAAAGCCTACCAACAGCTACTATAGCATCATGAAGGCCTGCATAAGATTTTTTTAAAGGAGAAAGGATAAGTAGTCTTAGAAATATTACACAGGAAGGAAAAAAAAGCCAAGCAATATTTAGAGCTAGTTGTGACTTGATAACTAGCCATTAGAGCCATTGGAGACTAAGAGAGTAGTGCAAAAATAAAGTTTAGAGCATCTTCTCTGAGCCTGGAAAAAATATATGTAATACTGTGTGAATAAATTACATTCCAACATAATTGGAGTTATAATTCTAATGGTACTTTACAATTACATTCATGCTTATTTCCCAAAGGTTCTCTGCATATTATCATAGCTTTAGGAGTTTCGCTGTAGCTCCTCACTTTAAATTTCTTACCTATTTCAGTTGTGGGTTTTATCTTCCATACCATGACTGCTGTGTTTTACTAGAAGATTATCATAAACCTGGTTTTCTCACACAAAAAAACATCCCCATGTAGCCTCAAAAATTGTCACGGTAATCTTAAATATCCACCCTTGGACGGCCTTGATGGAGGGAGGTAAAATTTAGAACTTGGGAATTTTTCAAAGTCATCTGAAGACCAATAAAAGACAAGCCTGAGATTTTGATAGTATAGCTATCACCTTGCAGTGCAGCTGAAAGTCCTCAGCTGGGAAAGGGCAGCTTTTATCTCTGTCTTGGTTAGTCTGATATGCAGAGTAGGTTCTAGTTCCTGGGTAAGGAATGGTTGATTGGACTAGAATCTTTTAATCTTATTACACTTCTCCATGATGCCTTTTCTGGTGACATGATTGAAGGGCTGTAAAGACCTTCTGGAAAATCTCCATTACTTGCACACTGTTGTATATGAGCCCAAAAGACCTGAAAGGGTAATTTTTTTTGTGATTGGGAACATTGTCTAAGAAAAATTCCTGTCATCGCTCAACTAAGGAGATTCTTTTTCATCCATGGAAATGTAAAAACATTAATACTATCAAAACTATGATTAAGTAATGTGTATCATGATTTTAAAAATAGAATCTTCAAATTGTAAAATGGTTTGGGTTGGAAGGGACCTCAAAGATCATCTCCTACCAACCCCCTTGCATGGGCAGGGACACCTTCCACTAGACCAGGTTTCTCAAAGCCCCATCCAACCTGGCCTTGAACTCTTCTTGGGAGGGGGCATTCACAGTCTCCCTCTGCAACTGTGCCAGTGTCTCACTACCCTCCCAGTCAGTAATCTGTTTCTGGTATCTAATCTAAATCTCCCCTCTTCTAGTTTAAAGCCATTGCCTCTTGTCCTATCACTACATGCTTCTCTGGAAAAGAAAGGGGCATTCTTTTTTCATCCCATTCCAGCTCCTTTTCTTCAAAAAAGTCTGCTATAAGGAAGTCTGGAAGTCTGCTGGAAGGTCTCCCTGGAGCCTTCTCTTATCCAGGCTGAACAAGCCCAACTCTTTCAGCTTGTCTTCATACGAGAGGTGGTCCAGCTCCCTGATCATCTCTGTGGCCCTCCTCTGAACTCATTCCAACAGCTCCACGTCCTTCCTATGATGGGGGCTCCAGAAATGGATAATGTACTCTAGGTGGGGTCTCAAGAAAACAGAGTAGAGGGGGAGAATCACCTCGCTTGATCTGCTGGCCACACTTCTTTTGATGCAGCCCAGGATGTGGTTGGCTTTCTGGGGTGCAAGTGCACATTGTCAGCTCATGTCATCATCACTTCTCATCAACCATCACACTCATGTCCTTCTCTTCAGAACTGACCAAAGGAATCAGCAAAGAATAACAAGAGCTGTAACTGATGCTAATGAAAGATGTTACCATTAGGAAACAATCCAGTCTGTAACACATCACAGCCAACATCATGGCAAGCTAACTGACACCATTAGTCTACCTTTCCACCCCAAGATTCTAATTCTATTACATTGCTGATAAGGTAAGGTAAAGATCAGTGACGTCTACACCTGAAAATGTCACAATGTTGAGGCATCTCTCAGGTGTTTCAGGTCATGCCTAGCTCCTTCACACACAAATGAATCAAGCCTGTTTATGCTAAATCACAGAATCATCCAGGTTGGAAAGGATCTCTGCGAACATCAAGTCCAACCCTTGATCCACCGCCACTGTGGTTCCCAGACCATGGCACTGAGTGCCACATCAGTCTCTTCTTAAAAACCTCCAGGGACAGAGAATCCACCACCTCCCTGGGCAGCCCATTCCAATGTCTGATCACCCTCTCTGTAAAGAATTTTTTCTTAAAATCTAACCTAAGCCTCCCTTGCCAGAGCCTAAGTCCATGCCCTCTTGTCTTACTGGGAGCTGTCTGGGAGGTAATCCATGCAAAGCAGTATGCAGGTGACATTTTCTGTCATTGGATTGCTAGTAAACTATCTCAGTGTAACTTCAGTGAGATAGCTTCAACTACTTTGCCTTTCAGCTTTGCTAAAAAAAGTGTTATTTGTCTGGATAAAAATCCTTCTATGATCAGGAAAGTGCAAATACTGCCCTATGGTGCAGTGTGATTATTCAGACAGGTTACTCAGAGAAAGCTAAAATATATGCACCACTCCTCACTCTAGATTGTAACCATGGGGATATGGAATTTTATAACAAGTTCTGATTCTCAGTACATTCAAATAGTCCATGGGTTTGCATGATGTCTGTAGTCTAGATTAATTAAAGTTTGGTGTTTGATAGTTATGTTAATTCATTAAAACAGATTGTTTCATTATTGAGAAAAATCTCATCTGCTCAGCAAAAATAATAAAATGAAGGACCCTCATAGGATCATCTTAGTAGCTGAGTATAAATATGCCAAAATAAAATCACCCAACAAAGCTTGATGGATTAAGACACTTCACTGTACAGTTCTGTGCACTTCTGCCCTGTGACAAGATAAAGAAAAAAATGCACAAGAGGTGCTAGTTAAAACAAGTGTTAGTAAAAAATCCTTTGTGAACTACTTCAAAAGTGTAATAATTTTATACTATAGAGTGGGATTTAGGGAACCAGGCAGGTTAAATATTTTACCTTGAATGTTCTCAGATTTTCACAAAAAATTACCTGTTTATCTTTGCTTTAAAATTGTTTCTCCACCTATCAACCATTTACTTCCATTTGTAAACAAAACATATCCACTTCCTCTTTGGTACATTTAAGTGAAGGGTAACTTCTCATCCTAGTAAACAACTTTGTAAGATAATCAATTGCCAAGAGAATAAAGACTTTTGTTGTCAATAGGCAAAGCCTACCCCACCAAGGTATTTCTTAGCTTTATCATATACATGTACCATCTCTTTCTTACTGTTTTAAGGTTTGGATTGAGTTGGAGTTTTTTTGGTTTTAGGTTTTTTGTGCAAATTGTTGGTTAAGAGAATTACCTGAAAGCAAAGCAATTTTCTTGCTTTCTGAACTCATTTTATTTAGTACATGGAAGTGAACAAGAAAAAGAAATTGGGTTCTTTATTTACTGTGATGTCTTAACAGCCCTGCTAACAGCATGATACTTTGAAGGGGTTTCCAGTCTTGTTTCCAGAAAAAATAGAGTGAATGTGGAAGTTCAGTCGGTGCAGAGTCTTTTCTTAGGTAATGTAAAACTAAGAAAGAGAAGCCAATGTGTGAACCATACATCTTTATGGCACAAGCTTAGGTTCACAGTCATCAATAAGAGAAAAACAGTGGAAGGCGTGGGTCTACAAAAAGCCAAAATTATTGTTTGTTTTGGAAGTTCATGTATTCAAATGTATTTTCATCCACAAGACATTTATTATGTAGCTGTTGAGTTCACTGCCCACAAAATATCCCTGAGTCTCAAATAATAACCAAACACAAGAGACAAAAACAAAAACAAGGAGAGAGAGAAATTACAATGCTTTGCATGCTACTGTTTTTGAAAGCAGAGAAGCATTTTTGATGATGTGGCCCAAACACCATTAACTGCATTGCAACAGGATTGGCAGCTTTGCAGCCTCTCCCCTTGTCAGACCTCACACCAAAATGGGGCTTTTAGGTTTGCTCTTTTCTGTGCTTCTCCATACACTTGTAAAGTAATAGGAATAACCAGCCATCCATGAACAAAGGACTGAGAGTGCTTGTTGTGCTACTGAACATGAAGCAGTACAAATTTAAATTTGCATAAAATTCAATGATGTTGAGCCTACTCTTTATTCTTCTCTCTACATGCTAGATTGTTGTGGATTGTATTAGACAAAAGCCAAGCTTTTCTGTAAGACTCTTGGCATAAGTGTTAAATATATTACCTTTGCATGTGTATCTTTAGTACTATTTAATGCCCATTATATTTAATGAAAAAACATAAGAATAGTAGTTCTACTTTTTTCAATTATCCAAAGAAAAATCACAGTAGAAAATAGCAATGGGCTAGAAATTCAGTAGAAGGGAGAAAAACATGTACTTGCAATATTTCTAAGTTTTACCCTTTAAGTGAGTCATATTTTCTGCTAATTATGTTCATTGTTGTTAGCAATTTATTTTGTTACCTTCAAACTATTTTCAGTCATAGCAAAGATTTCTTAACATCTGTGTGCATGACAAGCTTCACACTCCTCCTGTCATTACTTAACAAAAGAAGGAAAGGAAAGGCAAGCAAAAAAGTGGAGATGAACAAAAAGTCATCCTTTGCAGATACCAGCTGAAAGAAATTTAACATTTCATGCACACAGACATACATGCATACATGTACCTACCAACAGGTCCCCAAGAGAATTAAAAAAAAAAAAAATCATGCCTACAAAATCTCAGTGCAGTATTAATTCTACAAAAATTTACCAGATAAATTTATTAAAACCTCAAATATTATTCAGGCATTTTTTTCAATATTAATCTTGTGAAAATGAGCAAATATTACTATAAAATATGACCAACAGAAATCTCATCTTAGCGTGAAATTGTACTCACCTAAGAAATTATCCTTTGTTCACATTCTACTTCTCAGTATCGCCTTTATATCTCCTGGAGAATTTTTTTATGTCCCTGCTTTTCAACATTTTTGTCATTTTTGTGAATATATTTTTCCAGTCCATTAATGGAAAGCTGAAGATGACAACTAACAGCTATTATGGATTATTAATTTTTTTTTTTTAAGGAACTTTACCTTTTGCTTCCAGTTAGTCCACTTCTGTCTGTCTTCATTTGTTGAGATAAATGCAAATCAAATCTAATAAGCACAGATAACTATTATAAATTATAATAATCTTCAAATTATAGGAAAAAAAGAGCATCTGAAATTTGCAAAGAGGAAAAATACACAGTTTAAAGTAAAAAATCCAACAAAAAACAAAGCAAAAAATGTTATAATTCACATGATGATTAATACAATTAGTCAGTTATTTTTCAGTTAAACCAAAGCTGTGTGACTTTAATAATTCTCATTCTCCTAAGGAAGAGTAGAAATAATTACTACCACTAGCATCAGAGTTCAGTGGTTAAAGCATTGACAAAGTACAGGATGGTCTTTTCCTATCCATAATAAATATTTATTGAGAGGCCTCATCCCATGGTGCTTTATGGCCCTCTTGGAATGCAAGACTAAACCTTGCTTTCCTTGAGAGCATCTTCTGCTGTTTTGCAGAGACAAACTGTCCTTGGCTCAGTTTCCTGTGTGAATTTTATCAGAAGCAATAGGATACCTCTTTGCCCAGCACTTAACTCAGACCTAAAGAGTATGGTGGGGTCGATTAGGTCTTACAAAGGTGAGAACTTCCTTGCTATGGATATTCAATGCTACAGGTGCACAGGGAGAGATACGTTCAAGTGTACTCTTGCCAGGAGAATGGTTAAAGAAAACTGAGCTTGGCATAGAAAATATTTTACTGATAAACCTACAGATGTAGAAAATGAAAAACAATGAAGCCTTAATGCTAACCAGCAATAAAACCTATATTTAAACATGGAGGAAGTTTCTGCAACCCTTGAACTTAAAAATATGGCAAGTGTTTTGCCAGTTTCCAGGTAGTGCAAGATCCCCAACAACTCTAATCCCCATCTAATAAACATCCGAAGAAAAAAAAAGAAATGATTTACTTTCCTTAAAAATTAAACCTTGAAAATCAAAACCGATTTTAACAAAATAAAGAATATTTTGCATAATTGCTACTTTTCTTAAGATAGTTTGTAATACAGAACAATGAGAACACAAAGAGACTACATTGTGTGCTAAATATTGGTGTAAATAACCGTGATGAAGTTCTGTCTCTACACAGGTGTGGGTTTTAGCCTCCACAGATTTTCAATTTCAGTGTTCAGATGTTCAGAAAATAATTCTTTATGCCTATTTAATTTTTTACTTAGAATTACATAAACAATTGTTATGGCCTTTTCTTCATGTGTTTGGACAATTTGGTCTGTTGATTGCCATATTACTTTCTGTGAATAGAAGATTATTATTGTCTTCTGAGTCTTTACGTAATTTTAAGAAGTGGTGAATCTAAGTAGGAAGTTTCCAGTAGTGAAATCTTACTATTCCATAAGCTCGCCAGATCACAATGCTATGAACTCCACTGTGGAAAAATACACTGAAGTTGTTTTTTTCCTTTGAGTTATAGAATATCAGTGGTAGGGGTTTTTTTCTTAAAGTTTAAAATAGTACTGTTTGTAGATATTTTTCCCTCCCATCAAATCTTAATAAATCAGGGCCCCAAGGGCACCATCAACCCTGGTTGTCCCTGACCCCTTTCCTGAGGCTCCTCCAACCTTGTCCATGGTCCAGAACCAGACATCAGCCCCCTTGGGCCTATCAGCCCCTGCCCCAGTGATGCTGCAGCAGGACTGGTCTCCAGCTTCCCACAGCCCTGCCCTGCCTGGCCATGGGCTCCAAAGAGCCTCTGCTCCCACCAGTGGTCAGATATCCCAGCCTATCCCTGGGCTGGTACAGGACACCACTGCCCCAGTGCAATCCCAGTGACTGCAGCCCCTGCCCTTGCTTGTCCTGAGAGTCATAGAATCATAGAATCATAGAATTGGCTGGGTTGGAAGGGACCTCAGAGATCATCAAGTCCAACCCTTGATCCACTACCGCTGCAGTTACCAGACCATGGCACTGAGTGCCACATCCAGGCTCTTTTTAAATATCTCCAGGCATGGAGAATCCACCACTTCCCAGGGCAGCCCATTCCAATGTCTGATCACCCTCTCAGTAAAGAAATTCTTTCTAATGTCCAACCTAAACCTCCCCTGGCACAACTTGAGACCATGCCCTCTTGTCTTGCTGAGAGTTGCCTGGGAAAAGAGACCAACCCCCCCCTGGCTACACCCTCCTTTCAGGGAGTTGTAGAGAGTGATGAGGTCTCCCCTGAGCCTCCTCTTCTCCAGGCTGAACAGCCCCAGCTCCCTCAGCCTCTCCTCATAGGATCTGTGCTCGAGTCCCTTCACCAGCCGGGTTGCCCTCCTTTGGACCTGCTCCAGGACCTCGATATCCTTCCTGAACTGAGGGGCCCAGAACTGGACACAGGACTCGAGGTGTGGCCTCACCAGCACTGAGTACAGGGGCAGAATCACTTCCTTGGACCTGCTGGCCACGCTGTTCCTGATACAGGCCAGGACACTCTGTGTTCTTCCCTGCAAGCATTTTCAAATAATCTTTATTGTTTCATTGTATCATTGTTTCATGAAGTACTATGTTGCATAAAATGTTAAACATATTATAGGTAAGAAATTAAATTTTATGGCATCTCTCCTAAATCGGTCAACAGATTGTCTATATTTTAAAGGGTACTTATCTGCCAATTTACCACACATTATTTTTACAGATAGCTTCATACTGACTATACACAAAGACTGAATGCTTTAAATAGTGAGCAACATAAATGGGTAACAAATTAAAGAACAAGAGACTGAAATGCATGCAGCTTTCTTGCTTTTTTATTGCTTTTGTTGAGGTTTTTAAGTTAGGGTGCATTTCGGGTGACTGACTGAGCTTTGTCTGGGAGAAGCATCAATTGGTATGCTGCCGGCGAGCCGTGTGTCTGTCCCTGAGCCTGTATGTCAGCCTGTGACCCCAGCAATGATTCTTCCAGCCTGTGCCCAGTGCTTTGTTACTGCTGCCCTCTGTGGCCTTGGCTTGCAATGCAAGTCAGTGTCTCCTGAAGGACCTCTCCCAGGGCAAGCCAGGCACTTGCTTGGGGATGTTTCTCCACCTTTCATCTCCGGAGAGGCAGCTTGTCCTCTCCTGTCACTGCTGCCACGCTGTCACTAGGTTCCCAGGCAGTTAATCATAGAATTAGAGAATCATAGAATTGGCTGGGTTGGAAGCGACCTCTGAGATCACCAAGTCCAACCCTTGATCCACTACCGCTGCAGTTACCAGACCATGGCACTGAGTGCCACATCCAGTCTCTTTTTACATATCTCCAGGGATGGAGATGGTATATGGAGCTGAAGGGATGCATGCCCAAGGTATGAGCTCTAGAGGGGCTGTGAGGTCCTCGCTCTCCTCTCTAGCTGCATCTGATTGTGACAGATTTCACAACTTGTGTTTCAGGTTTTCTGCACATACTGCTGTATTTGTTACATTTAATTGTGTCTTCAAGCCTTCGTTTGTAAGATAATAAACCAGAGTTTCATGTTTTGTTTAAAATTAAATTTACCATCGTGCAGCCTTATGACTCTGGGATTTGCAATTATAGTCATGTCAAAACTGTGCTAACTAGGACTTTTTAGTAGGGAGGAGTAGAGACAGAATAAGGACAACTAGCATGATGCTTGTGAAAAAATCAGTGAGTGCTTGTGTCATCTTTGATATTATTTTGGTTTTCTTTTAAACATGGGTCAGTGCTTCTGAACCTGATGAAACAATTCCAAGAAGATGCAAATTATGATCTCAACCTGGGAGAATTAGGAAAGCAAAAATTGCATTAGATATAGCTAAGTCTTTGTCCTGACTTCTCCATACAAACAGTAGATTCCATAGTAGGTAGGCTGACCTAAAGATACATCATCTCTGTGTTCTTAAACATCACCTGCAGAATGCAAGTGTTAAAATCAAGAAAAACACTGCTATCTGCCTGTCAGTGGTTGTGAGGCTTATGTAAGCTGGTTTTCCCACAGCCCAGATCTCTCCTGCAGATGATAAACAGAAACTCCTATGGCAAAATTTCTAAACACTTTCATTACTATGGTAGAGTCTATCATGACTTTCATTGATAAGTATATAAAGGGACAAAACTTTCTTACTACATTACTGCCCTGACACTATTTGATTTCAGAGAGTCAACTTTTTTGACCCATTATATTCATAGATAACTAATGAATGAGATATTAAAAATTACAGAATAGTAAAATACAGCTATGCTAATACTTCCTATGACTTGGGGGGGGGGTGTCTTTATGTTTGGAGTTTCTTACTATCTGAGTGCTTGAATTTTCAACCTCCTTACCATACTAATTATCTTGTAGCCAGCATTTCTAGGAAACAGAGATGCCTTCATGTATGTTTATTTCTCTTCTGGTGAATTCCCTCCCTGGTTTTCACTTTTCAGTCTGTATTGCATTAATCTTTGCCATTATATCTGAAGCAGATACCAACTGTGAGGACTAAAGATTCAGATAAAGTTTCAGATAAAATTTTAAGAGGAACAGAAATGTCTTCCAAATGTATTAATATGATTTGCTATAGTCTATATAAAGTGTCTATTTGGAAATTAATGTAGTTTAAATTCATTCAGTTAATCCAAAACTGCTTGTTAGATCAAAGGACAGAAAAAAATACTTGATGAGCTCATACAATACTGATGATTTTACTGGAAACTATCTGCATATGTTGTCCTATTTTAGCTTTTTACTGTGTTATGCAGTCTTCATAAGTTCAGAGCATTCTACAAATTAGTAGGAAATCAGTGAAGGCATTTTACAAGTGTGTGTTTTCAAGCACGTGAATTTTTTTAGTAAGTCAGAAATGTCCTGGCAATAAGGAGAACTATAATATACTTCTCTAAGTCTTGTGTCTTCCTTATGTAAGACAATCTGTCATGTTGGATTCAAATCTATCTTGCTATCAGAAAGGCCTTCCTCTTTGCCTTTAAAATGGTGTACTAGCAGTAGAAGTACTCACTGATGAAACCATGGTTACAGTGGAAATAAGTTGTATCTGCACCACTGATTATTCCTTTGCAATTTTGTTGTGTCCTTCATTGTAGGCATGTATCCAGCATCTCAAGTGCTAGTAGTTGTTCCAGTATTTAGGGAAAAAAAGAGAGGGAGGGAGGCAGGATAGGGATGGGACAGGGGGGGACAGAAATCCTTCAGATACCTAACTATGGTCCTCTTTTGAGCAAAAGTGTTCTAGAAAGAGTTCTAAAATTTCAGATGTCTAAATATGCCCTCGTGACTCTTCAGCAAGTGGGAGAAGAGCAGAATGAAGCATGCTGACTTGACATAACTTCTTTTCAAATAACGTATCAGTTGCCCTTCCTTCTGAATCACTGATGTACAGCAAAAACAAATCAGAACTCATACTTGGCACGTTTCTCCCTGGACTCAGGGACAGACTAAAAATTAATGAAACTGTTCTAAAAGTAAAATACTAAACAGCAGGAGTTCAAATGGGTCAGAATATGATTCTAGGTGGTCAGCAAACAAAGCACTGGATGTATCAAGGATGGTGAAGCTCCTCGAGCACAAGTCCTGTGAGGAAGGCTGAGGGAGCTGGGGGTGTTCAGCCTGGAGAAGAGGAGGCTCAGAGGAGACCTCATCATTCTCTACAACTCCCTGAAAGGAGGGGGTAGCCAGGGGGGGGTCGGGCTCTTCTCCCAGGCAGCTCCCAGTAAGGCAAAAGGGCATGGACTTAAGCTCTGCCAGGAGAGGTTTAGGTTGGATATGAGGAAGAAATTCTTTACAGAGAGGGTGATCAGGCATTGGGATGGGCTGCCTAGGGGGGTGGTGGATTCTCCAGCCCTGGAAGTTTCTAAGAAGAGACTGATGTGGCACTCAGTGCCATGGTCTGGGAACCACAGAGGCAGTGGATCAAAGGATGGACTTGATGTTTGCAGAGATCCTTTCCAACCTGGCTGATTCTATGATATTCCATGATATTCTATCATTCTTCAAACAGAATGTGTCCTCTTGTCCCAGAATATTTATATCTTCTGCACCAGGACAGCAAATAGAGCAGAAAACAAAATCTTTGATATTCAGATTTTGCTGAACACAGGATGACATTTACAGCTACAGGGCTTGAATTTCATTTGCATGTACTCTTTCTTATATCATACTTGCCTCTTTTCTTGCAACACACTTGAACATGCTTTTTTAATACCTACTGTGGCACTCCTCTTGAGGATGATTAGTCTAATTGGAATAATGAAATCATAGGATCATTTGGTGTGAAGTAATTTCCTCTTGTTCTATTGCTTGTTACTTGGGAAGAGAGACCAACACCCACCCCACCACCTCTTCTTTCAGGTAGTTGCAGAGAGCAATAGCTGTGGCATGTTTAGAGCTTACAGCAGTGTCAGAATTCATTTTTACAACTTCTTTCAGTTGAGTGAAGTTTTGGAATAGCAGTACATTCATTATCATTTGTAATGTTTACATGATACCATATTTTTCACTCTGAAGTAGTGCATATAGTACACTAAGACAGAGGAAAAAATAATCCAACAACAAAAAAGAAAACCAAAACAAAACAGTTCCTAACAAAGATAATGTGCTGTACAAGGAGAAGATTGCTCATCTCAAAAAAATTGAATGATCAAGCCCCACAAAAGAATGAGTTCAGACTTGTCAGCAAAGGGTTTTGAATGGGTGAGGAGTGCTGCTACCTGTGAAAAATAGCTATGTGTCTATTCTGCTTCATTTTCTCTAAATTATCATGATTTTTATTAGACACCTTCATTCAGTGTGCCTGAATAAGTGTTGTTGTGCTCTGGACAAGAGCATGGCACTACAGATATTTTGATCACCTGAAAACAACCAGCAATTCTGTAACACAAGCTTGTACAGATTTCCTCACTTATTTTTTAACTTTCTTAAAATTTATGAGGAAATTTAATAATTTGCAGAATTATGTCCTATTTTAAGAGATGACTACATACAGAACAGAAAGAAATTAGTACAGATCAGGAAAACTGATTTTGAATAATCACAAACAATTCAAATCCATCGTTACCATATCTGGAAAAAAAACCAAAACAAACCAACCAAAAAAAAAAAACCAAAAAAAAACAGAACAAGTTTTCTGTCTAGTTTGAATATTTCTACCTTTTCATTTAGCTCCAGTTTAGTGCTGATATATACTGAGTTGTATGAGTTCTGAGTTGGTCTATGGAGCCTAAGTGGCTGCATCTGCAATACTTGGCTCTGGATGACACTAACTCTGTGTGGCGTCCTGGTGACTAGAGAGAGGATGGGCTGAGAACAGAATTGAAGTATAAAAGCAGGATGCAAAAAAAGGTAATCCTTAGACTACAAAAATTATAGAAGTTAATTGCACAACTGAAATTGACAAAGTAAAAATGGACAAAATTTAAAAATGGAAAAAGCTCTAACAGAGAATAAACAAATTAGTGTGACAACATGAGAAGGTTCGTTTCCTAATGCAGCCTAGCAATAGAGATGTTGTGAGCTATTTAATTTCAAGAAAGTACCCACTCATTCTTTTTAAAATAATAAGTCTTTAGACAAGATAATTTGGACATAAGTAAAAAAGGTAGAAGTAATAAAATGCATTTTATTTTCTATCTAAGGTGTTTTAGCATTACTTATTTTCTGTAGTCTAATATGGATAAAGTTCTTACATCCCAAAATTAATTTTTTTTTTTACTACACACTAAAGAAAAGCTTTCTAGGTGTCATTGTGGCCATTGAGGCGTACAGTCTCTTCTGCTCTGTAATGCTTTTTTCCCTTAGGAAGATAGATCCTTAGGTTGGAAGGATGCAGAATGCTGTTCATCTTCAAACCTAGTATCAATGAAATATCAACAGGATTTTTAAATTTCTTTTTGTATGCTGTGCATGCAGGGAGCCATTTGATCTCAAGCTTTGAAGAAAATTTGGAAAGAAAGCTAAAAAAAGGTTCTATCTTTGGAGTATCTCTGTAAATATTTTCTGGGTGTAACTTCCATGAGGAAAAATTGAATTTACACTGGGAAAGCTGCAAAAAAATTGATTACTAATAGCAAGCACAAACAGTATCATTAAAAAATGATCCCAAATAGTATCGTTCCAGAAAGAACAATAAAAGGAAATGTGAAAGCAAACAAAATTGTTAGAAATAAATGTGTGATCTAATAACCTGTAATTCAGTCAAATTTTGTGACCTGCTAAGAAATGACAAATAGTCTTGGAAATAACCCCATGAAAATAACATTATGGATATTACCTTTCTTGTCACTACTTAATACCCCATGTCAAATGAACAAATCTCGAAGACTAGAAAGTATTAGACATGGCTGGAAAGAGAATGAGAAAGCCTGTATGTTCCTACTTGTTAATACGAGCAAGCAGTGGTACCCCCTTGAGTCATACTACTACCAATAATAAATATTTAACAGTTGGAATATAGGCCCTGTCTAGGTTTAAATTTTGCATTGATTTAACTAAAATAATAGTTCTTCAGTTGAACCACATAAAAATGAGATCATATTAAGGGTTATTTAGACTTGTGGCTATAGCAACGCTGAATTCCAGAATAAATTTTGAAAGCAATCTGAACCAAAGAAGGAACTACACTTGAATTAATGGGGGGAAATGTTTTCATCTTTAAAGTCTAATGCAGAATTTTTTTCATGGCTCAAGGAAAAAAAATATCTGTATATATGAAATTAATGGGTTATGAGATAAAAATTTAGGTTTAAGTTTCATTACTAAATATGTTGATATTAATTATTCTCTTAGTTGTGTTGATATATTTTAGAATTGCAACCAGGAACAGACATTATTATATTCAATAGGTAATTTTTTACATTAGCAAGAGTTGCAATACAAAGAAATTTGGCTCCATGTGGAAGAAATATAAATCCTAGTATCTTCTGCAGTTGAAAAAACACAACAGGCTCCTTGTAAGTGTGTGGGAGGGATTTGGAATATAAATTAGAACTACTTAGTAGGTTTTTTAATCACAGGAAAAATTATTTATTTCAAAAGGAAGTTGTTTTTTACAGTGTTTCATGAATTGCACAAATGGTTTAATTGGGTGGCTTAGGTTGTAATATTTATTGCTTTGGGGAATGTAAACAGGTGATGGTAGTGAAAGCTTCTTTTCATAATTTGCAGAGATTTAAAGAAATTGCCCATTACTGGTATTTTATTGTGTTGGGAGAAGTTTCTGCTTGGTTAATTCTGAAAGAGAATTGTGCTATTCATATCTATGATGATTTTAGCACTAATTTTCATGGTGAAGTCCCTGCTTTAAGCTGGATGAAACAGGATTTTGACACTGGCTTTCACTATTTAGCTGAAGAAATTTGACTGCTAATTTATTGTCTCATTTTGTTGCACATAATGTTGGTTTCTTCTTAACAGAAAGCAAGCTCTGAACAATTAACAGAATTCCTACAAAGATATCTCATCCAGAAAGAATCCGGAATTTAAGTTCCTCTCAGTTTTTCAGCATTGCAATTTATGACTGGTTTAGGCTGATAAATCATTCCAGATTTTCCCTTTCAGCAAGTTGTTCCATAGTTTGGCAGGCCTGAATGCTTAAATTCTGTGAGATGGCAAGAGGTTTCAGATCATGGTACTCAGAATTACAATTACTGCATTTGTTTGAGTGCTTTAGTATAATCTGTAAGTTTCTTTAATAGCAAGCATTTTCCAGTCAAAGCTACCTAAAACTTTATGGCAAAGCCTGAATCTTGGCCTGCTTTTGCTGATCTAGGAAAAAAAATCTAGGAAAACTAGATTTTAAATCATATCCACAGCTACAGACTTATAGCCAGGCTGAATGGTAAACATGAAACAAACAGATTTGAAAATCTATATTAGATAGCAGTTCAATGCAAGTTTGGAATATATTTCAACCATTATACTATATTGTACAATTGAGTATAGCAGTTGAGTTACTGGTACTGGTTTCTTCACACCCGTGACCAAAGACGGGACCTGGGGAAATGTCAGGAAGCTGAATCAGGGGAGGTTTAGGTTAGATATCAGGGAAAGGTTTTTCACCCAGAGGGCAGATGAGCAGTGGAACAAGCTCCCCAGGGAACTGGTCACAGCACCAAGCCTGCCTGAGTTCAAGAAGTGTTTGGATGGTGCTCTCAGGCACTTGGTGTGATCCAGGAGGGTGAGGGGGGCCCGACACAGGGAGAGGAGTTAGACTTGTTCATCTTGATGGGTCCCTTACAACTTGGTTTATTCTATGATTCTATGATTATTACTGCAATGCTGAATAACTTAGAAGACCTGTTTAAAAAAGAAATTCTTGTGCATGGCTCAAGTAATGAAAAACTTCTGGAGCCCGTATTTACTCTAATTCATGAAGTAAATTCAGATATAACCCTAGCAAAGCAAACTCATCACATTTCATAGTCTTCACCTTCCCACTCTGAAGCAGATAATATTTTCCACTACTTGTTCTGACAAATAAGGCATCAAAGACTTTTTACATGTCTTAAGCTTTTATACCACCAGACTGTTTGCCAGCTTTTTCAGATGATAGTAGTGAAAGTCAAGTGGTTTTATCTGGGCATTCAAAGTAAGATTTTAATGTGCTCTCATTTCTTTCAGTTATAGCTACAGCTGATTAATTCATAATGTTGTGCCATTTTTTCCATCAAAGGTGAATCAGTCACGCTTAAGGGTAAGGAGCCAAACTGTGTGGGTGTGTCCTCACCAGCAGACAGGGCAGAAACCAAAGGAAGTTAACCATAGCATCAAAAAATCCCATCTTACATGCTTTCTGTTTTGTCAGCCACAAATTGAAACAAACAACACATTGGTTCACTTGTTGAAAAAGTACTACTTACACTTACTTCTCTTCATATGTAATTTGGATTGCACTGTAAAATCTAAGCAATTTTTAACCCCTGCCACTTCTGTGGAAGGAGCAGATTACTGATATATTTACAAATTATATAAACTACTGATAATGGATTGTATATATGAATATATTTATTTCATCGGTTTAAAAGATTACTAGTGTCAGTTTTGTTTCATGTACAGAAAAATCAGTTATATTTCACTTGAGTTTGGAGTGTTTAATAGTAGGACAGAAAATGCCTTGGTTGGAATCTACATCACAAGCCTGTCCATGTACTTCTATAGATTCCAGTAATAGGATAGCTATTTTACTTTAAAAATGAAGATATAATTTTTAATTCTATATTAGGCAAAAAAAGGAAACTATATCCTTAACTAGCTGTAGTACACCAATAAGCATTATGATAAAAACTCTGCCCAAGGTGGGTGGAATCAGTACCAAGATTGAATGCAGCCAAATAGTCCCACAATGGCAGGATCTCCACATATTCAAAAATATGTAATTTTTTAAAAATAACTTGCCCACAGAATTGTTTAGATCTTCAGAGAGAGCATCTTCATCTTTCCTTATGAGAGCACACTCAGGATACACATAAATATTGCTAGTTTATTTTTAATATATGAGTCATAACTGAAAAAGATTTAAATAGCAACCTAAAAGAAGATAAGACAGCTTGGTTATTGTTTTCACCAGTAGAAAAAAAATAAAGTGCAAACATGACACTTTGTGATATTTTAATCTAGTCTTAGTTTAACCCCAAACTTAGAAACATTTCTGAAAAATTATAACACAGCCATAAGTGAGAATAGCACCACAGGTAACTTAATATATATATATATATATATATATATATATATTAGTTTGAATAGCTATGCTTACTATTTAAGCTAAATTACTGTAGAGATCATGAAAGGCTATTAGGCTTTGATAAGCATCAGAACCCAAATGTTAAATTTTCTTTTGCTCAGAATAAGAATCTGTAGACCAAAAGAATCTATAGGGAAAAGTGTCCAACCTATAAGAAAAGGAAGAGGCCCAACAGATGTCCCAGTGTAATAACTAGACTGTAGCAAAAAGGCTATAATTTTGTCACAAAGACAACTGCAAACATCAAAATGAAATTTTATCTGTGCAAGGGCTTGAGGGAAAGCCAGCAGTAAGAGTATATACAGGTAGAGATCTGTTACTGTTAATTCCTTTTCCTGTGTGAAGTAAATCTGTTTTGAAAGAAATGCTGTAGCACTGTGTCATGGTTTGGACAGCTGTTCTATCACCCATCCCCACCCCAAGAGTGGGACTAAGGGAAAGGAAACAAGATCTGTGGGCTGAAGTGAAGATGGATAGATGTAGGAGAATAATAATCATGAACTAATGTTAACCCCAATGCTAATTTAATAGGCAAAGTTAGACTCAGCTCCAGATTGCAGTGGGAGCTGTGTGCTCCCAGCAATGCAGGCTGAATGGCCCCACTGCCAGCCCCACAGCTCCATCCAGAGCACGACAGCCCCAGCAAGTGGAGCAGTGGCCTCAGGTGTGGGATGACTGACCAAACAGATGGGACCCTCTAGGGAAGGCAGCTATGGAAGATAACCCAAACATACTTGAAAACTTCCTGATTTATAGTGAGGGTGACCTTTGTGGTATGGAACCCTTGGGCTGGACAGCTTGGGGTATCTGCCCTGGGCTTTTCCCCTCCCAGCTCACTGTACCTGAGTGGTTCAGAACTACCCTTGACAGTAACTCTGTCACTGTGGAAACCTGCACAGCAGAGCATCTTATCTTTCTTGCTCTCACAGGACTGGACTTTGCAGTCTCTCAAAAATACAGTTTTTCCAAAGAGAAAAAAAGATTTTATAATTAGATCCTGTCAAAACCAGGACACATTAAGCATTTAATACTTCTCAGAAGTCATAAAAGTAAATTTTTTTTCAGGGCTAGTTTGATGAGTGGCTAAATAGAACATAAAAATTCACTCAAAGACAAGAAGGTAAATAAATGAGGAGGCATGGTCTGGAGAAAGATGAGGCATTGGAAGAATTTAGAATTCAGTGAGGTATATCCATGGATATAAGACACTTTAGACAGTGTGTTGTTAAAGTTAGGTCACCTACTGCAAAAGAAAAGATAATTTTGCAGTTTGTATTCTGTAATGGCTCTCTGCCACTAGCTCCCTCTGCAAGCTTTGGAAGTCACTGAAGCCCAGATCTTCCAACTTGTTTGGGGACATCTTCCTTTTGGTAAGTCGCCGATATTTACATTCTTCAGGAATTTCCGTGTTAATAAGACACACAATTCTCTACTTAGTTCAAAGGGTTCATGACAGTATTTACCATAATTCTGTGAATTACCTCCAGGATCATAAATGTGGATAGAAGATACATGAGCTTCTCAATGGAAAGGATTGGATCAGGCAGATATGGAGAGAGGTCTTCTATGGGAAGGTTCATTATGAGGACAAATTGTGAGCGAAGGGGTTGCTGACAGCTGAGTAGCTCTCAAATACTAAATAAGCCTAGGGACTCTTGGAAAAGCGTAGTAGGGTACTACATATATTGAGTTCTATGAGGGAGGTGTGAGGAAAGAGAAGACCATGACTTGAAAGTTCTGGCAAGGAAAAACATAGCAGGTAAGCCCTGGAGCAGAAAGTCTGAAGTTCTGGGAGAGCTGGAGGCCCCTGAGGCAGGAAGTGCTAGAACTAACTACAGACCTTGCGTGGGATCTGGGTATGAGGATGTGCATACACTCCTCTGTCCTCCTTGTAGATCCTTCCTGCTTTGTTCTTGCTTTTGTTACTTGTGACGAGCCCATTGACTCAGCCACGGCTCCCAAGGCTTCCAGACCTTGCTTGGTGCAGTCCAGTTGGCTCAGTGTGTGTGTGTGCCACGAGCCCATTATGTTCTACCTCTACCTGAATAGACACATGTCCTTATATTAAAACCAACATAGGACATCCATGCTTTTGATTTTCTCTAAATTCTTTTTTTTTACTAAGTTATGATCATTTTACAGAAGACCAACTTGTGTCCTCTATGGAAATCCGGTTTCTTCACAAAGCACCCTAAGGAAGTCACAGACAGATGATACTTTGGTATCAATGTCACTATACTAACTAACTCTGCTAATATCCATCTTCCTGGGTGTTATGTTTGCAGCTGGTACTTAGATTAAGTACTAGCATTTTTAAAAGAACTGACATTTCTGAAAAAATTGATAGTGAAGAAAAAATCTTTGCCAGTGCAATATAGTGATGGCAACACCTGTACAACAGTAGTTCATGTTTGGAAGTACATGAAGCTACACAAAATTATTCACAATTAGCTTTGAATAACTCTTGGGAACTGATTTCTTCCAAAGAGCGGATGGTTCTTACTAATTGATTTTTTCCTTTCAGAGAGAGCAACTTTAATGAATTAAACTGCTAGGCAAAGTGACCTAATTTGATACATAAAAGTTCATAGTGCTCTGTGAGTCTCCTTCAGTCTCAGTAAAGCCAGATAATTTCCACTGACTTCAGAAGATAATGGATCAGACCTCTGCCAAACTGAAATAACAACATCTGTCACCTTGGGCATGTGCAAGGAATATTTTTTTCTTTTTTTAGGTTATTCATTCTTTCATATCATCTTGTCATGCTATATGAACTAGTGTATGTTTAAGCATACCTCCTTTTTAGTGGCTGTAGATGCCTAGTAACTTTGAATGCCTGCAGCCAGGGAGAAGGCACTGCCACACAGAGAGTGTATTTTAGATTTTAACTGGATTGATGAACACATTAGAGTACTTTTAGCCTGGAGTGTTGTCTCACAAAAGAGGTCACAAGGCTTTTATACCCTATGTCATCCAATTTTGAATTAAAATAAAGAGGGTGTTCTAGCTAAATCTATCAAAGAGGTAATGTATATGTCTAGTAATACACATCTGATATGTAGTTGTAGTAAATACAATTAGGAGGAGACTTTTATCAACTTAGTTTTTGTTCTTTGACCTTCACAAGTATATCTTACTAGCCTACATTTTTGTCTGTAATAAATATGAGAAATATATATGAAACAAGAAATTAGTATATAATTTTGTTATCTGTCACCAAAAACAGGTGAAAGAATGAAGAAATCCATAATATTCCATTGTGACTTCTTATACTTTTTTACAGAAGGACTTTTCTCTGTGTGTTGCACTGCTCCCTGGATAATTAGAGAAAGGAAATGTAAAAAAATATTGTGTTTGTACCAGTAATAGGTATTACTGCACAAAAATTATGTTAGTATTAACCTTATCATAGTGGCAGATATGTTTCCTCATTTTGTGGCATGAAAAATCATTGAGTCAAATCATTCAGCTTCCTTTTAAGGTGAAAAAATCAAATTAAAAAAAGCTAGCTTTTTTCAAGATGAAGTTTAAAACTTCACAGATGATTTGATACGTGGGTGTCTGAAAGTGTTGGATTGATTTACTTTCTTGTTTTATCATCTCTTTTTCTAATTTAAAATAACATCTCATCCTAGTTTTCCCTTTTGCAGAGAGAATTGCTGAAGCACAGCATAAGCAGAGGAGCTTATAGCATGTTGAAGCAGCAGTCCTACTGTGCAAATTTCATAATTGTAAATTACCTGAAACATGTCTGAGAAACCAAATGCCTTTGACTTTCAGAGTTTGATTTATCTCTCCATGGGAGGTCTTATGTCTACATTACAACTCACTGTAGCTATACTTAGTAGTGCTTTCTTCTATCTAGCTGAAGCCTTCATTCCACAAAAGTTATACCTGTAGTTACATTTCTGGAAGTATTTTCTTATAGGCCTACCCTGCAACCTGAGCTTCTAACTTTTGATGGCTTTACCCTGCTAAATGTAAGTTTATGAGAAGTATCTTTTTAGTTTACACTCATGCCTCCCATGTGAAGGGTCAGTATGCTTAAGCCACACCATTAAAGTTGCAGAAGTTAAAGTCAAGGAGTGGGAGAATGAAGAGCTACCCATGTTTCACAGTTTTAGACAGGAACTAGACAGTGACAGATGCTCTCTGTTTATTCCCCCCTACCCTCCCAGGGAAGATGAGCAAGGGAATAAGGTAGAGAGACTCTAAGGTGGTATCCCAAACAGGTTTTTTTATCCTGGTCCTCTCAAACCCAGACACCATGGTAGGGGTAGGTCAGATTCAAAAACCATCTAAGGAACCTGAAGTTCACATATCCATGGGGCCTGATGAGATACATCCATGGTCCTGAGGGAACTGGTGGATGAAGTTACTTAGCCACAGTCCGTCATATTTCAGAAATTATGCCAGTCCTGAAGTTCCCACTGACTGGAAAAGGGGAATCAGAACCCCCATTTTCAAAAAGGAAGGCATGATAAGCTACAGGTAGTCAGTCACCTGTGTGCCTGGCAAGATCATGGAGCAGATCCTCCTGGAAACTGTGCTAGGGTACATGGAAAATAAGGAGGTGAGTGGTGACAGCCAACATTAAGGAATGGCAAATTGTGTCTGACACATCTGGTGGTTGTCTGCAACCGGGTTACAGCATTGGTGGATGATGGAAGAACAACTGATGTCACCTGTCTGGACTCGTGCAAAGAATTTCACACTGTCCCACACAACAGTCTGATCTCTAAATTGGAGAGACATGGGACTGGTGGATGGACCACTTGGCTGGGTGGTTGCAGTCAGGTATCAGTGTCAAGTAGCTTTTCTCGAGGGTCAGAAATTAGGAGTTGAATTTAGATGGATTTGGAGGCTGATGGCACAAGTGTTTGAAGTTTTAGTTGCTAAGGCAAGCAGAGAGCCTCAGTGTTGGTGGGGCTTTGGAAGGGGTGCCAGGGGAAGGTGAGAGCCATCAGTTCAGTTTGTATGGATACAGAATGATTTAATGTAACATCCCTGTACAAGAAATTTCTGTACTTGTACTCAGCCACCTGCACTCTATGTTAGACAACCCCCTGTCTCTCCAGGGAACCTGACACTCTGACCAACTCATTTCCAAATGTATTCCCTGCTGCCACAACCTCCCTTTCCTCCCAACCTATTGCTCTCTTAGGAGAAGGAAGCAGAATCAAATTGCCATGAGCAGATATATGCCCCCTGCAAATCTATTCCTGCTCAACCAGTTCATCACACAAGGGGCTGGCACTGATCATGCACCTGTGTGTGTGCAACATTCTGCATCACTCTGTCAGCATATTTAGCGAGAACACCCCTCAAGCCCCCGGGAATTTATACCTCATGTAGATAAACAAAGAGATTTTACTAGGGTGCTTGATCTTCTTGTGAGACAAAATTAAAACGTGACAGGCAAAAAGCCACATTTTGGTAGAACCAAGAAGTATCCAAACTTTACTCTCAAATATTTCACATGCGGAGATACTCCTGAAATTTGTAAGGGAAAGATAGAGGCATAATAACTTGAAAACAAAGGCATGTCTGTTTCTTCCCATGAATTTCCAGAAGTAGTAGCTGGATGCTTTTATGAAAAAGAATTTTGAAAATTGGAATTTTTAAAATACAAAAGCTTAGAAAGTCTAGGAAAAAATTAAGGATCTTCATCAACAACCTTAATCAGACAATACATGAGGATATGAATCAATGTAGCTAATACACTTTGAAATGAGACCAACTGTTAAAACTGATTTATAAATTGTCAAAATTACTCCTGAGGAGGCTCCTTAGGGATACTAATGCTGAATCCTCTCCTGAAATGAAAAAATATATTTGTCTCCCTGCTTCCCCTTCTAAATAGTACTAATGGTGATGCAGTGAAATGGTCATTTTTATACCTTCCCCCCCCCTGCAAAGAAAATATTGAATGATCAAAATTCCTCCATTTTTAATAACCGGAAGTTCTAAAACTAAATTATCCTTCTTCATTAATGGAAAACAAAGAAACAGACTTGTTATTTTCTCAAACGTAGGTCTCATCTGAGAAAGCAAGAGACTGTTTTTCCTCTGATAGTCAATTTATTACTTGAAATCTAGCAAATAACTATGCTAGCACTTGCAATTACTGGCATGCTCTGTGTCCTCTAGGTCATTAAACCACTCAGCATTCTGCTACCCATGCCATTTGACAGATAGTCACAGGGGGTGTTTGATCCTGGTACCAATTAACTCAGCTGAAAACTGTTGATGGTGCATTTAGTTATCAGTGAGAAGTGATTCACTATTCAGTAATGGAAGATATTTGTTAGAAGTAAAACAAAGATTAAAAAAAATCACAGAATACATAGAATTCCTTAAGCATTTAATTTTATTTTAACTCATGTTTCTTCCCTTTAATTTAAGAAAAAAATCATTTATCTTACAGATGATGTGTTGGAAGGAAATAACCTATTTTCTGTTTACCCATAGAGTAAGTGTTCCAGTACCTTAATGGTTCATCAAAAGATGCATTTTGATATTTCATGAATTAGCATAAAGGCTTTAATTTAATACACTCATTAATTTAATTTCATTTAATACCCAGCAAGCAATAATAGCACATTGCACTTTTCATCTTAAAGGTACTTTAAGCATTAATTAATGGCACAACTTCACTGATGCTAGCAGCAGATGTTCTCTAGCATGATACACTGCCTTCAATACAAATCCAACTGAGTATGCAGCATTTTGTCTTATGCAGCAGTGTAAAAAAGCACAAAAATGACTAAGAACTGCTACAAAGGCAAAACTGGACATACGGTAAGATGTGTTCAGGCAGTGTACCTATATTTGTGTGCGTTTAGAAGATCTTACATATTGAAATATAGAGAGCATGTTAAGGCACTGATAAGGCTGTTAAGGCTAGGATCTCTATGTGCTGTGTCTGCTATGTGCTGCAAAGAGAACCTTTTCCAGAAGACTTGGAAGGGCAAAATGATGGTAGCATGAATTATAGAATCATAGGATGGCTAGGGTTGGAAGGGACCTTAAAAATAATTTCATAAATGCCCTGTGAACCCTTATCTAACACTTAGAATTTTCTAAATTAATGGTTAAAATTGCATTGCTGGTATTTCTACCATTCAGGCAAATTATGTCTTAAACCTAGGCAGTTTGTAGGGAAAGAACAGTTATAAGATAAGAGTTTTTATAGCTGGTGATGTATGTTTGACATTCTAGCCAGTTTTGTTTCCCCAGTTGATAACCTGCATCCCTTTGAGTTGGACCACTGAAGGTCAGCTTTGACATGAGTATGAAGTGAGACTCAAAGTCTTTTAGACACACAGCAAAACACTTCAGCCCCACTATAACTGCACCTTTTTCTAGAAATTATATATATTTATTTGTGTTGCACTATGTCTGGACAAGCTGAAAGGAGATAATTTTCTTTAGAACAGATACAGTATTCTGCCTACCAAGTTCACTTTGCAAGCTGTTTTCATCCATCTTATCTAAAGTTTTAAAGTTTCCTGTTTTTTTTTGAGGAATACCCTACTGGATTCCTTGCCCAAAACTGGCTTTTTATCTCTCTTTTTCTTCCTACCTTTTAAAAACTAGTTATTTCCCATGTGTCCCCTGGAGGGTAGAGAGGTGTGAAATTCTGTAGTGTGGTTGTATTTCTGTTCTTTTGCTCAGATCTAGATGGAACGAACTTGAAAATAACATGATGTAAGACTAGAACCCAGAAGGCACTGAAAATGTCTTCCCCCAGTGAAGACACTGCACCCTTTTTTTTTTTGTTTTTCCAGTTTTTGTACATCTGAGTCTGTGACTCCTCTGTCATCATCCAGTATTTTCTGATCACATTGGCCAGTTTTAACCAAGCTTGGTACCTCAGAATTTTGGAAAGATATGATTTAAATATTTATGAAAATAGATAGCTGTATAGAGAAAGGATATCTTATTAGTGGTCCCATGGAGAAATGGAGAATCTCCCAGTTCCTGCTTTCAAATGCTGTGGCCTTTTCAATGTAGCTGGAGCACTTCCCAGAGATGACTGATGCAAAGAAGTCATTGAGAGCCTTGGCCTTCTCTCGTGAACTGACTTTATTATCTATAGAGGTGAAGTATTTCTGTATTAGGCTGCTTATTTAGAATATATTTTTTTAAAGTTAAAAAAAGCACAGAATCAAAAGAGTTCTGTAAATCCTAGCTGGATCTGACCCTCATAGGTTCCTTCTCACTCAAGATATTCTATGATTCTATTATTTCTTTCCTAGCTACTAGAAACCATTATTTGCTATCTAATCTTTGTGCTAACTACATCAACAAGATTTCACTGCTGTGATAATGAAAGATATCTAATTTCAAATATAATAATAAATATTTCATTATCACACATTGTATGTGGTATGTCTGGCTGGTCTGTTTCCCCTGAAGGGAAGATGAACCAAATATATTAAACTCCTACAAGTTTCATGAAAACAGCTCAATGGAAAGATGCTTCTAGCGAGGAGCAAGCCGAACCTGACCTATTGCACATCTCATTATAATTTTTGCTCTCCCACTTATTTCACATACACGTGGCATACTCTTCCTACATGTAGTGAGGCAATGCTTTATTCCCACTGTATTTAGTTGGTTTTTCCAGTTTTTTTGCTTTTGTTTTTCTTTATTTTCTCTATACTCTACCTACAGTTTTGTGTTTCATCATTTCCTGATGTAGTTTTTCCACTTCAGTCTCTACCTGGGTAACTGAAAGGGGCCATCCAGCAGTCATCCTTCCTGAGAACTTGTCACATTGGGTCTTTTTCTCCCCTGTGGGTGCACATGGAAAAAAAGGATCGTCATGTAAAATTACTACTTCTAATTAGCTATTCTTATGATTTCTTTCTAGTTGCCGGTAGAAATTCAAGTGACATATAAGAATTCTTAGCATGAGATTACAGTGTCCTCAGGCAGGACAACCACTTTCCAGTTCATTAAGCATTTGTGCCCTCAACATGTGATTCTCAAGTGTAATGAAACATACAAAATTACAATAAATGTTTTAAAGAGTTGTCCTAATTGTATTTATATTTGGTTTACCTTGTCAATACAATGGCAATTGGCTGCGTAGCACATATTTCCCACAGCATCATGGTCTGGCCATCTGGTTGGTTTTTTTGCTAAGGTTATGGTAGTCTCTCTTTTATGGGATTTTAAAAACATATTGATAATTTCTTTAAAATATTTCATTACACAGTCTCATTTTTTCCCCCCCATTGGTCAAACTTCTTTTGGCTTGCACTATGCTTCTACAAAATGGTTTAGTGCCTTCTGAGTGAAAATATGAAGAACAGGGAACACAACTTCTTACTAGCAAGTCAGGTGCTAGATCTGACCAACCAAAAACACTAGCAAAGTGGAAGAGTGCTTCTTAGTCTGAAGTATGTCTCCAGCATTCTTCCCAGGAAATTACTTACTTAAATATCCCACAAGGCTGCAAGAAAACCAGGAAAATTCTCCGCTGATTATGGGAATTAAGGTGATGATGATGATGATAATGATGGCAGCCCTGCCTACTATGTGCATATCCTGCATAGTGAATGTAACCCATAGAATCTTCTGTTCAGCCTCAACTACCATTTTCCTTTTCAGTGTCTGTCCCCTGGAACAGCACCAGGGAGAGGTCAGATGATAGCTTGTTCCTGATACTGTTCCCAGTAGGGAACAGGGACAAGACTTCACCAACCTGAGCTCCTTCTACTGTACATCATTTTTTAACACTATGCTCCCACTGGGCTTTGCAACCTCTGAATGTTCTTGTGCCCTCGTGCCATCGAGGAACAGGTGATAGATGCATTCAGTTTCATGACATGTTCCATACAACATGTTCCTTTATATTGATGCATACAATATAAAGTGGAAAGAGCTAACAAATAATGCTCATCTGGAGTCACAGGTTCCTCACAGGTTGGGAGAGGAAAGAATTACCCTGACCAAATACTACACTGTGTGGACACAGACACTCAGCACTCTCTGGTCTCAGTGTCAAAACCAGTCCCTAGGGCTTTTGACACTACATAATCCTTTTTTAGGAATGTGAAAACAGCTTCTTGGCTAACACTTTTCATCCTCTATCTCCTGTGCCACCCAATTTTGTTTTCTTGTAAATCTTGTAAACTAGAATCCTAGTTTACAATAATTTCTGGATCAATTGTTCCTGCCTTTGTGAGGCTGTAATCAGTGCTGAACAGACAAAATGGCAGATTTTCTTCAAGTGAATACATTATTTGATTAATCTAAATAAGTTGTTTAAGCATTATATTGAAGAATAAGGTATTTAAAAAAACCAGACTGGATACACAAATACCAGTCACAGATGAACTGCACTGTTTGGTACAGACACCAGCTTTTTTCTCTATCAGTACTTTGAACAGTCGTTTTCCCATTCCTTTTCCATTTTGAATTTCATTTCTGACTGAATTTCTCTTTCTCAGCCTGATTTTGGATCTGTTATGTTTTGGGGTTTTTTGACTCAGTCCACTGAAAAATAATGCAGTGAATTCAGGAGTTTGAACTTAGCCTCTTCAGTGACTCATCTGCAACTACCCTCAAAATATTTGCTGTGGGATGTTATTCTGAGTCATTATTTTGCCTTCCCACTTGCTTAACAATAGCTATGCTGATTTAACTCTTAATGAAAAATGGCATTCTCCCTAGAGGAGAGAAAACTGATGGGAAGTGAATCAGACTGGAGAACTTTAGCTATAGATATACTTTTATTCTATTAAATCCATCCGGGGTCACTCAAACCAAGATTTTTTTGTTTGCTTTTTTTACCTCTAGTAAATTTTTAATTACCTTTTTTTTTTTTTTTTTTTTTTTTTTTTTTTTTTTTTAAGAAAACTGCATTTAAAATAGGAGGGTGTCTCTTCATTTAAGTTACTATTGTAAAAAAGACTGTAGGCTAGAGACACCTATTATTATACATACTGCATTAAAGACTAACATTGACTTTGTACTATCAGAAGCTGTGGTTTTCATAATAAAATCTTATTGGGAGCATTGAGAGCTCTACAGTCCTGGGGGTTTACAAAAGCACTATCCAAATGAGTCCCTTTTACATCTGTTGTTTCACTTAACCTTCACGTGGGTGTTTTTTTCTGTATAATTGAGTAAAGATTTTTAAATGTGAATTGCATAAGGCAGAAGAGAAAATTAATAGTTCTTGCATTATTATCTTGCTTTTTTGAGCAGAAACAAACCTTTGACTGCTTGCACTGTGTACTGATTACACTCCTATCTGCTAAGCTCTTTCCCTCATTTATTAAAGCCTTGCCTTGTCAGATAAACTGGCATCAAAGCATTCTCTTAAGAGAAATTAAAAGACTTAAGATCTAAATTAAGCCACCCTATATTTCAGTGCAATAGGTTCCCAGTGAACAGAAAGATAAATGGTAGCTGCTTAGTCATATGCTTCCATAGTGTATCTATTCCATTGCTTATTTGTATGTAGTTAATAGTACAAAAATGTCTTTGCAGATCTCAAGTTTCCTTACAGTTTGTTTTTCAGATCTCTTTACAGTTTTATCTGGGTTTACCTCTTCAGTTCTGCTGTGACCTACAAATTTACTCAGAGCTGAATCTACAACAAAGGAAGCTGTGATAAAGAAACAGAAGCAGCAGCAGACATGCACAGAAGGCATGCTACAAAGTGTTTGCTACTTCACAGCTGAGGTGGCAAAAAAAATACTTTTTCTGGGATTATGGTTGGACACAGTGACCTTAAAGGTCTTTTTCAGTCATGACAGTTCTGTGATACTCTGTGGTACCCTGTGAATTGAGAGCCACAGCTTAATGAATGACATATGCTTGATTATTTCACACAAGCCGGAAACTTTAATTTGAAAACAATTAAAAATTAATTTCCCTAATCGACCAGTACAACAGTTACAGTTTGGGTCCTTTTATGTTCTCACAAGTGCATTCTTTCTGGGACAATCTTGGCTACCTTCCCCTCCTTTTTCCATGGAGAACATGTTGTTGGCAGTCACAGACACACTGACAGACCATGTGTATTTGAAGCCATTCCTCCAGAATCACCTAGGATGCAAGCAGATCAAACTAATGCCTTCAAAACCACGCATCGTTTACTCAAAGGATGCAGGTTCAAAGACAGAAATTTGGGTCTTCTCACCTAGGCTGAAACCCTCCTTTCTTAAGGAAACCCATGTAGTCAACTTGGCTTTGTCTTGGGATTGTGAGAGGCAGATTCAATTTCTGTTTTCTTAAAAGTGCCTCTGAGCTCACTGGGCAGATGCTGATGTAAGTGCAAGTCCCTGAGTTTCCATTATAAACGGGGAGCATCTAACGCCATTCGTGGAATCATGCTTGAGCTTTGCAAGTGCAAAAGGCTATGGGACTCCTTCAGGTGATGTGTGGAGAAAAGTCCAAGGTGAGTGTTTCAGATGCTCAGGAGATTCTCAGAGAGCACTGGACAACTCAGTTTAGCTGACTGAATGGAGCATCCTATGCCTTGTCATATTTTGTCGTCAGTGGAGGTTGTCAGAGTGTTTTGCTTCTGGCCTATTTTTTAAAACATCTGTTTTCTGTGTTAGACATCACTGTTTATAGCATGTCAGTACAGTAACTGTACAGGAACAGAGCAGCCATGTTATTTTTATATTTCAAGAAAAATTTGGATATTAAATTTTTTTTTTTTATTATTTTTTTTTTCTAGATCACACTATTCCTTGATCTCACCTTCAGGCACAGCCTCTATTTTAAGCCTTAGAATCACTGGACACTTAAGTCCCATACTAGTTATTATTTATTGCTACTCTCATATATGCTTTTCAGAAAAAAAAGAGAACATAGCAAAAATGGGGAAAAATATTCCAAAGCCTCATTATTTATTTTTATAAAATGCCATTTGTAAGATGGTTCTTTCAAACAGACATAGCATGTAGAAACATTTAAGTTTTGAGATACTGTGAGCCAAAATCTTCAACTGTTGCTTAAGTGAATAATGTTAATGGAAACTCTAAGTCCCCCACAACTGCAAAGGATAAATGTAATTTTAAAGCATAGACACTTTTTAACAGATTTTTTTGAACCTATTTTATTTTACAAAGTGCCTTGTTTTTCTCAATATGAATAAGTAATAATTCTCAAGGAGTTGGAGTGATGACAATTTTAGTATGATCAATTTTCAGATAACTTTATCAAAATGCACGTGTCGCACTTTGATCAGAGACAAGTTTTGTATGTAATAGAAATGTTAAGGACTTTTACTCATGCAGCAAGAATAAAATCACAATGACAGAATTGAGAAACATCAAACCAGTAAATTCCTTAAAATATAGGTATGTAACCACGTGCAAAACATGCATTGGAATTGACCCTTCTTGCAATTCTGTAAGCACAAAACCTGTTTTCAAACTATGGAAATAGACTTTAGACTTTTAATATACTTATGTTCAAGAGAATATAATATTTATTTCCCATATTATTGTTCACCAAATATAATAGTTGAGGCTTCTGTTGACTAATGTAGCCTGACAAGTGAATAAACAAGAAGTCTCTAAGTGACTTTTTTCCATTTGTTTCTTACTGACAGTAACATGTAAAATTGATAGCTTTTGGATGGGCAACTAATATGTTGATTCATTACTAGTTTCACAAGTATTTCCTTTCCATTCTGTTCATGAGAGCAACGAACTGCTTTCCAGAAAACTGAGTATTTGAATCTTTCTCTTTTCACTACTCATTGGTAATAGCAATAATATTTGTTGGCAAATTCAAAGGTGAATGGGCATTTCCCATTGTAACAACATTGTAAATATAACTGTAGTATATAAATAATGTGAAATTTAAAAATCTGTTGAAAAATAACAAAATTAGAAATCTTTTGACTTTATAAAATCACAAGAATTGATGATTGCTTTCTTAGCACGGCATTACCAAAGTAGCAGAAGGTACAAATTAATTTGGTAGCAGAAGGTACAACTTAATTTGCAGCTGAGATTTGGCTACTTCTGACCTCCTAGTAGCCCAGTCTAGAATAAATGGGCAACAAGCCACATTCACTTTAGGAAAAGCACTGCTATTTCAGATGGCATGTTTCATAACCAGCAATTCTTCACTTCTGAGTTCACCAACTTCAGAGTTTAGAACGCTTGAATAGTAAGGTCTCTGTTGATGCTCAAGCTTCTTCTTTACCAATATCAAGATCAGTGTCTTTCTAATGCCTGGTAAGGTTCAATTAGTCTTTCCCACATGACATCCCCTTTGCAGAGCTATGGATATCACTTCCCACCCTCACTAGGAAGGCAGGAAATTTCTTTTTTCATGATGGCTCTGTCCTTGATAGCTTACAACCTCACAAGACAGAAAAAGGACACAGAAATGAAATTTACTCATAGGCAGCCAGAAAACTCATTCAAACTCAGTTTAAAAGTCCCCAGAATTGGCCCCAATTGTCTTAATTCCAAGTTAATTTCCATGACCAAAAAACCACATTAATCTTCTGACTCAACATACTGATTCCATGAGACTTTTCAGAGGCTGGCTGTTCATCTGTGATTTCAGAGAGGTGAAACTAAAGTCACCTGGGCTATTTTGAAGCATTGAAATTATAGGCATATTTCTCAAGCTTGTGGTAAAAGTTGGATTATAATTTTTCTTGCAATCTAAACCAGCAGGTTCTACTTTAGTTTTACTTTATGAAGCTCACTATCATATTTGTGTTCTGAACAAGCACTCTGAAGATCTGAGACAAATCATGAAAGAAATCCTAATGGTACATGAAAAACAGGGTCTTTATTTCTGAAGTAATGAGCAAATGTTTAAAATTATTTTAACCATGAAATAATTAATTAAACTTGTAAATGTAATTAAGGAATACTACTTTAATTCTTAGCAGTTGCATAATTTTGCATGGCTATGCCAGAATGTATTTTCAGGTCTTTTTTCCACCCATTTTGATGTAAATAGGACACTCAGGTGGCAGCAGTGGTGAAAGTAACTGTTCATTTCAGTTTCACATAATTCCACTGAGAACATTTCTAATATTTGTTCTTTCCAAGTGTGCTGTTTAGCTACATGGAGGTTTTTGTATTTTCATGCCAGCAGTAGGAAGCCTTTCCACCTAGCTTTAGAAAGAAATCTTACTATTCCATTTCATTGCTGCCAAAGAAACCAACTGACAGGTGGTTAAAGATAAAACATAATTTCTGGAACTTACTCTTCACGACATGAGGGCTAGCTACTATTTCTTCAAATGCTTGACAGGAAGACCTTTCCACTGTAATGCAAATTTCTTTTCAAAGTTGCATTTTAAAATCTAAGGCTGGTGTTAAAATATACTCCATCTTTTGACAGCCTTCCTTGATCTTGTTAAACAGCACATGGCACTTTCTTCTGTATATAATGTAATCAGCTGCTACTATCATGAAAAAGTATCAAAGCACTATGAACATTTAGAAAGTGTCTCAACATGTGTTTCATAACATCCCTACCTTTTGCAGACATTTCAGCATGTAATAAGGTACAAAAAGCAGCAATCAAAAACCCAAAGGGTTTGGGATTTAATCCTTCTTCACTTACATTGCGCAAACTGGATGTTTACATGTACAAAGAGTTATTAGTGACCTTATGGCTGTTAGCATAGATTGACTGTAATGGTAGAAGTTAAAATCCAGGGAAAACAAGGGGAAAAAAAAAAAAAAAAGTAGCAAAACAATGGAAGGGAGAACTCTTCACTGGCTGTCAGGAAAAAGAAAAGGCAAGTTAGAGAGCTGCACATAGAAGGCCTTTAACAGCACCAAAGGCTAAGGCACTGCAACACACCAGAGTATTCCAAGGTGTACTACAAGCTGCCACATTTTATTTTGCCATTTGTTTTTGGACATCATTCTCAAAAAAAAAAAGTAAACATATTTCTGAGGTTAATTTTTGCTCACAATATAAGAATTGATGACCAGCTATCCAGAAGCTCTGTGGGAATAAGGATCACCTCCTGCTTAGGACCAAGGTGTCCCAGTGAAGAGGAGGGCAGGGGGAAGTGCCAGGAGGAGGCCAGTGTGGATAAGCATGGAACTTCTGGATAAACTTAGGGACAAAACCAAAGTTTACAGAGGATGGAAGCAAGGACAGATAACCTGGGAGAAGTACAGAGAAGTAGCTAGAGAAGTAACAGATCATGTTAGGAAGCAAAAGCACAGAGAGAATTGGATCTGGCTAGGGGGATTAAGAACAACAGGAAAAATCTCTATACCTATGTTAATGATAAGAGGAAGACCAGGGAACTAGGGAAAATGTGGGCCCACTCCAGAAGGAAATAGAAGATCTGGCCACCTAAGATGTACAGAAAGCCGAGGTACTCAGTGACTGCTTTGCCTCTGTCTTCAGCAGCAAGAACTCTGGTCACACCCTCCAGGCTGCAGAAACCAAAGGCTAGGACTAGGAAAAGGAAGATCCTCTCACTGTAGATGAAGAGCAGGTTCAAGACCACCTTAAGTACTTGAAGATGAACAAGTCCATGGGACCTGATGGGATTCACCATCAGCTCCTGAAAGAACTGGTGGATGAAGTTGCAAAACCCCTTTCCACCATATTTGAAAAGTCATGGCAGTCTGGTAAGAGTCCCACTGACTGGAAAAGGGGAAATAGAGTCCCCATTTTCAAAAATGGAAAAAAAAGAAGACCCAGGGAAGTACAAACAAGTCAGTCTCACCTCTGTGCCTGCAAGATCATGGAGCAGCTCCTCCTGAAGGCTCGCTAAGGCAAGCAGGTAACAAAGGGGTGATTGGTGACAGCCAACTTCACTAAGGGCAGGTCTTGCCTGACTAATTTGGTGGCCTTTTACAATGGGGACACATCCATGATGGAAAAAGGCAGAGAAATAGATTTCATCTACCTGGACTTGTGCAAAGCATTCAACACTGTCCCACACAGCATTCTGATCTCAATACTGGAATGATACAGATTTGATGGACGAAGCACTCATTGGATGAGGAACAGGCTGGGTGGTCGCACCCAAAGAATTGAGATCATGGCTCAGTGTCCAAATGAAGATGTGTGACGAGTTGTGCTCCTCAAGGGTCAGTACTCAGTGCAGTTCTGTTTAACATCTTTCTTGGTGACATGGGCAGTGGAATTGAATGCACTCTCAGCAAGTTTGCTGATGACACCAAACTGTGTGGGGAAGTCACCACACAGGAGGGAAGGGATGGCATCCAGAGGGACCGTGACAGGCTGGAGAAGTGGGCTCATGTGAACTGCATGAAGTTCAACAAGGCCAAGGGCAAGGTTCTGCAGATGGGTCAAGGCAGTCCCATGCATGAATACAGGTTGGGAGGAGAAAGGATTGAGGGCAGCCCTGAGGAGAAGGACCTGAGGCTAGTGGTCGACCAGAAGCTCAACATGAGCCATTAGTGTGTGCTTGCAGCCCAGAAAGCCAACCCTGTCCTGGGCTGCATCAAAAGGAGCACAGACAGCCCATTGAGGGAGGTGATTCCCATGCCCCTGCTCTGCTCTTGTGAGACCCCACCTGGAGTGCTGTGTCCAGTTCTGGAGTTCCGAGCATAAAAAGGACACAGAGCTCCTGAAATGTATCCAGAGGAGAGACACTAAAATGATCAGAGGGCTGGAGCACCTCCCCTATGAAGCCAGGTTGAGCAAGTTGGGGTTGTTCAGCCTGGAGAAGAGGAGGCTCTGAAGTGACCTTATAGCAACCTTCCAGTATCTCAAGGGGGACTACAAGAAAACTGGGGTAGGGCTTTTTGCATTTGTGTGTAGTAAGAGGACAAGGGGAAATGGTTTAAAATTTGAAGAGGGGATATTTAGGTTAGACATTAGGAAGAAATTCTTTAATTTGAGGGTGGTGAGGCACAGGAACAGGTTGCCCAAGGAAGTTGTGGCTGACTCCTCCCTGGAAGTGTTCAAGGCCAGGCTGGATGGAGCCTTGAGAAACCTGATCTGGTGATCTAGCTGTCCTTAAAGATTAGAATAAAAACCTTTTTTGTAACAAGGGAACATGGTGAAAATGCCAAGTAGGAAAACTGAGGTTGAGAGATTTATTACATTTATTGGAACAACATGTAAATGCTGTCAACTCTGGCTTGAAGTAAGTTGTGTATCTAATGCTGAGAAAAATTATAAGAAAATGGATTCAGGTTTATCTTATTTTCCTCATGGCAAAGCAGCTGTTTATTTCAAGACATGATTACTATTTGAGATGGGGTATCTAAATGCAACACTGTTTAAAGAGAAAAACTGGAAAGTGTGCCAAAGATACAGACGGATGTCATTAGTCCCATCTCTGAAACTGAGAGCTTTACCTCTGCCTCAGTGGAGGTCCAAAAGAAAGCATTTTATTTTAATGAAAGTATCTACTAAGGAAAAACCTTTCTTCCTTGCTATATCCACACCAAATAATAAAGTAGTGATTGAAATCTCTGGTATTGTAGAACACATATATAATAATAAATTTCCTCCCACTCCTGAAGTCTACGTTGAAACTGCAAAACTGTCTCAGGCTACATCAACTAGGATTCCTATATATCATGATGCAGTTTTGATTGGTATACATATCTACTTTTTTTTTTTTTTTCTCCCATAAACCCTGTCTGCTGAGGTGCAAGAATAAAGAGTATTCCTTGAAGGGATAGCTTGATGTTATTTTATTTGTTTGTTCTTCATTATTCCAGGTGTATGGATCCATCCATTATTCACTGAACCTGTCCTAAATACAGAATTGTTCATTCTCTCATGAGCTTTTTTAAATGCTTGCAGTGCATCCAGTGCATTTTTTAAAGATGCAAATGAAATTATCTACACAGTCCTTCTGTAAGGTAGCTCCATCTCACACATGCAGAGCTATCATAAATAACAGAAGGCCAAAACTATTGTAAGTACCCATTCTTCAGAATGCTAATTTGAAACACATAGAGGTCTTTCAGAATGCTTAGTTCTTTGATAGCATTTGTATGCATTTTACGTCTTCATATGCAGAAAGCAGAGCTCCTTTTTCATTTCCACAAAACAAAGCCAAGGTGTGTTCTTTGAGATATCCAAAACCACATACTAACACTCTTATTTAAATGAACTGTCCAGCCTCTCAAAAAGTTAGTGGCAGAAGCAAAGATACCCTCCACTCCTCTAGGGTGTAATTCTTTTTTTAATTTTCTTTCTTGTTCACTGTGCTTCTGAATGGATGCAACTATGATACTCAGGCCACAAATCCATTATTATTCTTGCCCTACTACAGTCTTATTATCTGCTTACTTCTCTTTGTTCTTCATACCTAATAAGGTCAGGTTCTTGTTGAAAAGGGTGCTCATGCTCATGATCACATAATTATGTATTGTATAGTAAATAATTCTGTAATAATTTGTTTGACACACATTCTGTGAATGTCGAAACCTCATGGGGGAAAAACATTTCTGGAGCTATCTGTATTCTCAGACTCCTTTTTCCTCCATGTGCAGTCCACCCCATTGTGGAGGAGACCACCATGCTCTTGTAAGCACTCTCTCTTTTTATTCCTCTCCATGGGCATACCCAAACCCAACTCCTTTTCAGACTAACCTTCCAGAGTCCATCTCTCTTGTACCAGTCCAAGTTTCTTTCCCTCATGTTCCCTCTCCTTAGCTTTCCCTTCTGCTCTTCCTTGCTCTATCTCTAAACCAGCCCTGCACTTTTTCTTACATCCTGTCCTCCTTCAAAATCCTTCTTCCATTGCTTAGCTACCTAGCTCTTCTCCCTCTCCCCTGGCTGACTAAGCTCTTGGTATTCAGCACAATCCTCCCTCCTGAGGGTGCCAGCTCTCATTCCAGCTCCCATAGCACTCCAAAGCATTTCTGGGACAGTGTTGCTAACTCTCAGGAGGGCACTACAGCCTAGTCAGGTCTTCAGCTTTTGGGTATCCTTTCCTGACTCCAGCCACCTGTGAGCACACCCTCCTCCTCTTCCAGGATCACCATCAATGTTTGTAAGTGCCGGTTTAGATAGTTTCAGGAAGAAATTTACATAGCATATCTCCTGGAGGGAAGAGGAGGAGGTGGCACTTAGCAAAATAAGATGGCACCAAGTGCCATCCCTTCAGGGAACTTCTCCATCCTTATCATTACACATGTTCACCTGCAACTACCTTTTCCCTTTTCACTCAGTGAATTGACAAGGCTGTCATATCCCGCAGCTCTCAACTCTTCCCACTTCCCTGGAGCAAAGGAATAATCTCATCCCCCTTGTCAAGCCAAGCAGCCCTGCTTTTCCACTAAATTTCTGGAATCAGAGTCTTCTTGCATGCCCCCTGTTACTACCATTAATATGTCAACTGCCTACATATGTCCTATATTCCTAGTCCAAGCTAGAACACACAAATGAGCTGAGAGGGGATTGGTCACAACAGGCAGAATAGAACCTTCATTGACAACTGTGTATTGTAATTTGCTAACAGTTTACCATCTGATCAAGTTTGGGAGAACATTAAGAGAAATAATAAACTATGTTTACTTTATTATACTTAATAAGAAGGCATGACATCCTTCAACAGGAAAAAATCTCTGCTTTAGGAGTGTTATTAATATAACGAATGAAAATATTTTCCCTAATCTCTTCCTAGGCAATGGATAAAGTGGTTAACCTGATATTTCCTCAGCAAATTCTCTCTTTGGTAGCATGGAAAATTCCAGTCTGAGCAGTACATTAAGTCTGACAAGATTAAAAGTAATTACAGATTGAATCTTTTAATGGAAACCAGTAGGCATTCTTAACTACAGGCTTTACTACTTCCACCACCTGTAACAAACAATTTTATTGTGTAAGCATAAAAAGCAAATCTGTTGCTGATTTTTACTAAAACACTTTGAACTTTTATTATTTTCTAACACATTATGCACACATAAGATCCATGAAAACCCCTTTAAAAACTTTAAAGCAGCATTATCTTACTTCACAACTTGAAACATTTTTAAAATTATAAAGTACTTGTTCTTTAGCAATAAATGGAAAAAACAAATTACATGTTCTATTTGTCTATTTGCATGCTTTTTAGAATATATTTTGTTGAAATCATGCAAACAAAGCCAGATAGCTTGTCAGAAAGCACTAACAGAGTGATTTCCCACTAATAATATAGCAGCTGTTAGCTGCACAGCACTTAGAGAAATGCTCTTCAATTATTACATGATGCAGAATCATCTCTTGTGATAACAAAATTGTAGGTGAAGTCACCTTGGTCCTTGCTTTGCACAAGTCCCCTTGCTGTGAACGGAAGCATAATTCTACAGGGTCAGCCTATTGGTATCAAAAGATGTTGACTACTTCTAAGACAAGGTAAGGATGGCTTTGGTCTAATTAGCAGAGCTATTAAATCAACTATGAAGTGCTAACATATGAGTACACTGTTGCAAAATTCTCCCAAACCACAAATTCAGATCTTAGCAGAAATCACTGAGTGCATTTTTCTCTGAATTGCCTTGAGGACTGGAGAGGCTGGAAGACCTGTGGCCAGATTGAAAACCAACTCAAACTTCCAAATATTGCTTCCAAATATTGCTACATGCCTGTAGTCACCTGTTTTCTACAAAGTGTTTATCAGCAGATGTTTATCACCACACAGCCACTCCTCCTGAATGGTTTGATTTAAACTCCTTCTGTTTTCACTTACAGTAAAATGTGTGAGTACAAAATTTTGTTAGTCAGTCTTGGAGGTAGAGGCATGCAGAGAATCACATTCTTCTGAAAAATTCAAATGTATAGAATATAGAAAATATGCTAAAATATCATACAACATATATAACAACATGATATAGCAACATAATAAAATATGTAATTGTGATAATATAATGCAATATATGATAATAAATAAGAATAAAATAATATAATGTAATTAACATATTATAAGATGACCTTATGATATGATATACGATATGATATAATATTCTGCCATTGTTTGCTCTAGAGGCATCAGCAAACTATAGGACAAGTAATCATGTTCTATTTTAACAGTTCTTCAGCTGGCTGTGTGCATTTCTGGTCTACAAAGGTGACAAAAAGACCCACATAAACATGCTCATTAAATACACCTAGTAGCATCCCTCACTCTGCAATTTTGGGAATGAGCCTGGATTCTACTTTAGGAAAAAGGCCCATTCAGAAGAGTTTCAGTACTGAAACAAAAATACAGTCTGAAGAATCCAGCTGGTTCACTATATTCATGGCTAACGGAGATTATTGTCATCCCTTTGAGAAAAAGCTCAGGTTTTGTTTCAGCTTCTGTTCACAAATGATGGCATGAGAAACTAGACTGTGCAGTTTGGAGATCTGGGGATATATATATATATATACACATATGTATATATGGAGATATATGTGGTGGATATATGTGTGTGAGTGAATATGTGTGTTTCTCTAAATTTAATTCCAAGTGCCTTTTTATTCAAACAGGAATAAAACCACCTTTTTTCTAAATCTTCACACAACACACACATGTGGCTGCCAACATTTTAGCTATCAAAATAAACAGAAATAAACCACTGATCTCTGCTGTCTCATCTGGAAAAACCAGATGGTTCATGCGCTGTTTCCCCAGAGGGACACCTGTTTGGGGGAGAGGGACAAGTTGTGCTTTCAAAGCGATTGGGACAGGTAATGAATAGAACTCTCTAAGAGACAAAAAATATTAAGAGCAATAATAGGAAAGATACAGAATAAATAAGCTTGAATTGTACATGAATAAAAATTCTGAACAATGAATGAAGGTGTTTTGAGGAGCCATTGGGACACTTTGGATTGTCTATCACTGTGCAAAAAATGAAGGAAATGTATTTCCTTCTTAAGAAGGAAATACACAAAATACTGCATTAAATTGCTATAGTCTTATTAGAAATCAGAGGAGATATTTAATCCAATCAGGAGATGAATCACAGTAGCAAGAGAATCAGGTTTGGAACTCTGTGTGGGAAAACTACTACTTTCTAAATGAGTATTCTGATACAGATGGCTTGGGAAATAGCTGCAGTAAAGTAGTAGCTAGTAGAGTAAACTTTTGTTATACACGGAAATGGCTTTCATCTGAAAGTTTATGTTCAGGAAAAAATATGTGAAGTAAAATATATAATATCACAAGGCCTTATAAATGAGCTATCATGTATCTGAGTTTGGAAAATTGTTTTGTAGTAAGGACACTTTATATTATTGTGGAATTAAAACATAAAATTAACTGCAAGAAAACCACATATTTTAAACTTTATTGCACTGTATAACAAGTAATGAATGCAGAATAAGGCAAACAGGAAAATAAAGAGCAGTTAGCTAAGCATAGTTTAAAAGCAGTATCAATTTAGAAGTTTGAATCATTGAAAAGTTTATTAAATGATGCAGGTTTGATAACACCTTAGAAGATCTATAGATCAGCTCCTGCTTAGAGCAGGTTCAATTCTGATATTAGACCAGGTTGCTCTGGGCTTTATCCTGGCTGGTCTTGAAAACCTTCGAGGACAGAAACATCATAGCCTCTCTGAGTGATCTGTTCCTGTCATTAATTAATAAAGGGTTGTGAAATGGGCAGTAAAATGCTACTGATTGCAGAATAAAAATATAGTAAAAATATTTTCTTCCTCATTATCCTTTAGTTGTCTGAACATTGCTTTGTTGCTTTCTGGGAGGTACATTACATTAGGAAGCCAGTACTGGGTTTCATGTAAATAAAGGGGGTAGAAGATTGGTTTGCTTATATTCATAATAAATGCATCAGGCATCCATGCATATCAATTCTTGTAGACTGAGTCCTGTCAGGCCTTCTTGTATAGCATAGTACCTTGTATAAATATATAAGTACCTTACTCAGAACAGTACCTATCACAGCATGTAGAGGCATTCCACTTTCATGTGGAATTAACCTTTTCTGTTACTGAGATTAATAGGGCTTTTTTATTGAAAGTTTCAGTCTCTCTGGCCTTTCACATTTCACATTTCATAGCAAGAGCTTGTCGGTGGAGTTACTAAAACATGAAGACAGTTTGAAAGGAAAATAGTCAAGGCAGTTTTTCATTTCAATGAACTTGTGAGTTCCACTTCCATGCATTTGAGGACATGGACTTTTTTTTTGTTTTGTTTTTTTTGTTAAGGAAGGTGCAGTAATTACAGTCTTTAGTTATAAAATAAGTTCTTGCAAGTATCATGCAAATACTTCCTTTTTTAAAACTGTACTTTGCTACAATTACCTTTGGCAGCTTCAGTAATGCTGTAATTTTTATCTAAAAATTTCACCCATTGAAAGAAATATGAAGCAACTAAACTGTCCTTGAATCCTATGGTGAGATCCTGTGGGAAGAGTAGACAATGAAACAAAACAGGTGGCTCAGGCAGGACCTAAAATTTGACCCAACCTCTATCTTGCCTCCAGCCTTAGTCAGTAATGGATGCTTAGGGAAAGAAAAAAAAAAACAACAACACTTATGGTTATTTCTCCTTTAAGGAACTACCTGGTTCAAAGGCAGATATGCTAATAGACAAGGTTTTAAAAGACAAGGGAGTAATTAGTTTCATGATGAATACATTCAGGCATGTCATGTGGTGCATTCAGGCACCAAGATGGTGCTTATTTCTGCATACTAACAGCTGCAAACACCACCTTTTCTTCTACAAAACATACAAAGGTGAAAAAAACTCATAAATCAATTTGACACTGGGAACAACAATACAAAAACAGAAAGAGAAATGGAAACTATGAAGTGATGGTGTCAAAACCAGAAGAGCACCCCTTCATGTGACACTGACTCCTTGTGTAGCTGGATCTACACTAATGAAATGGGCTATGGTGCAGGCAAAAGCTTTTTTCTGGCATCACTATTTGGACAGCCCTGAGGAGAAGGATTTGGGGTGATGATGGACCAGAAGCTTAACATGAGCCATCAATGTGTGCTTGCAGCCCAGAAAGCCAACCCTGTCCTGGGCTGCATCAAAAGGAGCACAGACAGCAAACTGAGGGAGGCTCCCCCTCCTGCTCTGCTCTTGTGAGACCCCACCTGGAGTGCTGTGACCAGTTCTGGAGTCCCCAGTATAAGAAGGACATGGAGCGCCTTGAACGTGTCCAGAGCAGAGCCACTAAAATGATCAGAGGGCTGGAGCACCTCCCCTATGAAGCCAGGCTGAGCAAGTTGGGGTTGTTCAGCCTGAAGAAGAGGAGGCTCTGAGCTGACCTTGTAGCAACCTTCCAATATCTGAAGGGGGCCTACAAGAAAGCTGGGGTAGGGCTTACACGAGTGTGTAGTGAGAGGACAAGGGGAAACAGTTTAAAATTTGAATAGGGGAGATGTAGGCTAGACATTAGGAAGAAATACTTTAATTTGAGGGTGGTGAGACACAGGAACAGGTTGCCCAAGGAAGTTGTGGCTGATTCCTCTCTGGAAGTGTTCAAGGCCAGGCTGGATGGAGCCTTGAGCAACCTGATCTAGTGGAAGGTGTCCCTGCCCATGCAGGTAGGTGGGAACTAGATGATCTTTAAGGTCCCTTCCAACCTTTGCCATTCTATGATTCTATGATACTCTGGTTCTATTTAGTTGTTAACATGATCCCTGGCATAGCTCTGGTCTCTGGCAACCAGAAGTAGCCTGAGAAATGCCTGAAACAAGTCCCTGACACAAAATAGGGAGAAGGATTTTCCTCATCTCTTTATTTTCTTAATGAGTTTGGTTGGGTAGTTTTGTTCTGTGTTTTATTTTTTCTTGAGAAGAGATGTCAAATGCTTCCTGCTTCATCTAAGTAACTATGCAGGCAGATGCAAGCTGTCAGGCTGGTGTGCTCTTGAGGTTTGCGTGTTGCTTTCTTATTGGGGCAAAACAAGAAACAAGGATTCTCAAGGGGTACTGAAGGCAGTGAAAGCAGTCAGACAACCTGATCAGGGGGTACCCCCAGGGTGGAGGACTGGGAGTAACATAGCCACAGCCATCCCCCTTCACTAGCAGCCACCTCCAGCTGGAAGAAGCCCTAGAATGAGAGAGAAAGGCTGGGAAAAGGGAAAAAGGCAGACTGATGGTGGTAGAAACTGAAGTTTTTGGTTTCAGGATCAGATAATCCATCTGTACAATACAACTTGACCTACATTTGGCACAGCACTTCATTAAGCCATCCTTGCTAGTGTCACAGACTTCACTCTCTGAAGTAGTGTTGCCATGACCACTTCCCTTGATAATTTATTCCACGGTCCAGTTGCTTCTGCTGTTTTTCAAAACCGAACTGTAAATTAGAGAGTGTTAATACACAAAGAGGCTTATTCTGGATGAGAAATTTCTAACCAGTGTGGTGGGGCTTTTATATTTGAGAGTAAAGGTTTTTGCAGTGAAACATGAATTAATTTTTTATTTCTAAGGACATTTTAGTAGATTCATTTCAGTATGGTAGATTTAATTTTGTTTTTTCTTTCTCTGTGAATGACTGACAAGTAGATTTGCTGTCATTATGCAGAGCCCTCAATTGGTTTTAACAATAATATTTTTTTTATTTTAAAACAAGAAAATTAGTGTTTAAAAACAAGAAATCTGTGTTTTAATAAGTGCCTCATTTTAGATACCTCTGGAGACAGCTGCTTCCATGATCTTTCTGCTCACTGATATATTTTTAAATAGCTTAAAGGTAATGAAAATCAGCTAAAGAATTATTTAATATTGAATTGTGCAACTATGCAGTGTGTTAGTATAGTATATGTGTATGCATGTGCACATGCACATTGTAACAAAAATTCTTCCTTATTAACATCTGTCCTCCTCACACACCAGGTTTAATCTGGTTGTAAGTAAATAAATACATCAACTCTATGCAGAAGTTCTTTCACTAGAATCAAGAGTTACTATCATGTTCAGAGGAAAAAAAAAAACCAACAACAAAAAAATCAACCAAATCAAACTAAAACAAACCCCCAAAACTGTCTTTGTAACAGTGAATGACCCTCCTGGACTGAGTCCAGAACCTTGCTCTCAGAGACAACAAGGTTATATGACTTTTTCTCACAAATCAATGATAATTTGGAGGGCCCATCACTTTTTTCAGTGTGTTCTGAACATGAGTTAATTTGGTTTTCTTTTTCTAGTTTATGAAGAAATTTGTTGTTGGATTATTTGTTTCCATTTTCCTTTTGTGCTAGTCCTGGCTCTTAGTGCAAACATTTTGTTTTCTTCCTATTGTTTTTTATTATTATTATTATTATTGTTATTATAATTTATTTATTTGTTTGTTTTCTTTCATGCAATGGAGATATCTCCTTTCAACCATCATATAATAAAGCAAAGAAATTCAGTTTTTGAGTCTCCATATAAAAATATTTTATTCTTCCTATCAGCTTAGCAGACTTTCTGTCCCTATGTAATTCTAAGATCTTTCTTGAACAGAATTATATATGCATTAAGACCTTGTGAGGATATTGTTACTTTTGTAACCCCAAACCATCTTGTAATCAACTTATACTTCTTTGTTGTATTTTTTAGCCCCTGTCATAAGTAAATAAATAAAATTCTAGTTTTTACTTTCCAGGAATAGAAGCTTGTATTTTGTCTTGCTCAATTTCAGCTGAGAAATGAAGAATCTGTCACAAAAAGCCCTGAAAATTTTGAATGTTCATGAGGTTTACACTTAAGCAAGAGTGTGCACACCTGGAAAGAATTAGGAACAAATACATTTGTTTCAGGGAGTATAAAAATTGCATGAGTTTTAATTGATGGGCTGATTTAGCTTGCAGTTTTGATTTATGGTGAGTTTCTGATGCTGAAAGCATCCACCTTTGTCTGTCAGCTGACAATAGCTGCATGATGAGCAGCCTGTGAGCAATCTTTCTCAGTCCATTTACTGTCTTTGTTCCAAACTTATTTCTGTGCAAAACCCCTAAAATCATAATCATGTTCCATATATGCTCCTAAACAAAATGACACAAGCATCTGTAAACAGACTTAATATTCAGTGCCATTCCAAGGAAATGTATTATTGACACTTTCACCTGTTCTCTAATGCAAGCAATTCTTCCTCCAGAAAGAAATATTTAACTTTGGTACTTTTAAGTTTCAAAGGGTTAATCTAAGATCTATTCAAGATAAGCTTGGGTAAAGAGCTGCATAGCAGTGAGCTATATTCTTTTCTACAGCAATGATCACAGATACAGTACTCATAGGGAAAAATGGCAAGTATCAGTTTCTGCTAAGTTTCAAATAGTAATTCTGCCCTAAAAAAGAAATCAGAAGGAAAGTTTAATTTTTTATATACTTGGTACTCTAATACTAACTCTACAATGAAATCTTTTACTGATTATTACCTTGCAGACATTTCTTCATTTTGCTTTCATGCTTTCTTTTTTTTTCTTGTTATCATTCTCATATTACTTCCTGGTGAGAACCGGGGAAAAAAATCCAGTAGTGTATATTATGCTATATCGTTTACTGTCCTTATTTTTAGACATAGTAAGAATTTTCTCTTTGTTTTAATAGAATGGAAGAGAGATACTCTTCATCAAAATATAAAGAGCACATGGCAATGAAAGGAGTGCTTCTCTTACAGGAATGCAACACTTGACTTGCATGAAATCACATGACATCAAAGGAAGGCTCCTATCACTTATTATATTAAAGAGATGGTAAACAAAGGTGAAGACTGAAACATCATCATAGCCTCTGGAAGCAGCTGTTGCACAAAATTTTCTGAATCAATGGCATGGAATTGCATGCTGGGGAGACAGGTCTCAGAGAAACTAAGACCAGTGCAATCCCGGGGAAATCTTACCTGGCATGGATATCAAGAAAAGCTCTTCCAAAAAAAAAGACTCCCACCTCAACTATTAAAAAAGGCAGCCTTTGGGGGGCAATTTTGTTAAATCTTTTTCCATGTAAAAACTTAACCAGTATTCTTTACAACTTGCTGATAAAACTTGATATAATGTAGTTTTTTAAAGAAAATTTATAAGGACTACCTAGACTAAATGCTAAATGCATCATTATTACAATTTATCTGATTTTCCTTCATCTTGTACAAAATAGACAGTTCATTGTACTTGGAAGGACTATTTACAACTTTAAGTTACAACAACTTCACAACTCTAAGTTGTTTAAATTCTTAATCTTGCCATTCTGCCAGATTTTGTATTGGGGGTTATGTGTTTCAGATAACTTCATTGTATGTAGAGTTGAGCATTACTGTCTATTAGAAGAGAAGCCAATAAACTAGAGTCACTCAAAATTTCCATTATAAACTTTTCTTTTCATTCCAGTACCAGCATGCAGGTGTTTTTTTGTTTTTTTTGTTTTGTTTTTTAACATTAATCACTAGTAACTGGCTAGTAACTAACTTGCAGTTATTAAAAATAATAAAATAAGCTTACACACAGATTTGACTCAGTCCAGCTACCAGTTACAAGTGACATAAAGCTGCCAGTTCCTTGTTCTCACTTGCAGTCCTCAATATTCCTGATTTTTTTGCAAAAAGACTGAACATTACATGGCCAGAGTGACAGGATCCACACGCAGCATTAGCACATACTACTACAAGAGTTTCAGAATACACCTTCTAAAGCAGGGAAATGGGGAAGTGAAAGGTGTGAAAAGGGACAGAAGCCCCAGTAGAGAGAGGCTTCATATCACTTTTTCAAGAATGGGACTTAGTGATTCATGATCTGAAAGAAAATTTTAATAATGTCTTTCCTTCCTATACATATACACATTTCGACAGATAATTTCCATTTTTTATTTTTATTGTACAAAAACTGCTAAAGTTTATTATTTTAGAAGATGAAAAAAACTTCCGCAGATCGCGGGTGTCATCCCCATATCCTCTTATTTCATTAGCAAATTCACTACATGGACACAGCTTTCCAGCAGGTATAAGAAAGTATGGTTTGAAACAAAATCAATGTAAAATGTTTACTAACCAACAGCATGTAACATGATATTGTGTTAGGATTTATGAGATTATTTTGCCTTTGATGTTCCCACTTGTGAAAAAACACTTCTGAACTGCACCCCTTCAAACCTGCTACAAAGAGAAAGTAGGAAAGAGACTTTGGGACCTCTTTGCCTCACAGAGAGATGATGCTGAGTTCAGTCCTCTTAGACAGCATGTGAAATCATCAAATAATAGACTTTTAAATTCAAAATTTATGCAGAGAAAGTTATAAGCAGAACAACAGGGATTTTGTATCCCATTGATTAGGGTAGTCCCAGTTGTAGGGGGAGAAAAAAGACTGATGAAGTGACGGCCATGCAAAAAGCACTAAGTAAAGATCTTATCAGAACTATTACAAAGGTAGGATGTTGAATTTGTAAGGGTAGCAAACTCAGTATCCAAAGACCCTAATCAAAAATTAAAAGAGATCCAAACAATAACGTGTCATGGCATTTTCCAGCCTTGAGGTACTGGACTGGGGAAGCTGCGTGTTGCTCAGCATCTCTCTGCCTTGGAGTCCAGCCCTGCCGCTCAGGTGGATCTTGCAGCTCCTGAAGCACATCATGGATTAGAGACTTAGTGGCCTCATCATGTGTGGCAATTTGCATTCAAACCTTGCCAGGAAATTTGGTCTTGAAAATGGTTCTACTGTTATGTTAATCCTGCAAAGTGAAGCACTCCTAACTCAAAGAATAGTAACAGTAAGGGTACGTTTATTGTTGTAACATTGAGTTATTTTCTCCACAACAATACACTTTGGTATGCTTTAATTAGGCAATATGTGTTATGATTTCTGCTGGAATTCTGCTGTAGTTTATTGTATTAAATAATAACCTAACATATGTGTTTTGACTGGCTGACAGCCACCATTTGAAGTAGTCAATCGAGCAATTATAGTTCACAGTTTCCAATATTTCAGTTCTCAATCAGCAATTTCATTTATTAGAAGTAAAGTAATACCAACTGATACTGTCAGACCTAATAATTCTCTGAAGGTCAAGTATATACATCATCAGGAAAATATTTTCTCTTGGAAATACTTCATATTGCTAAAGTCCCTGTATAATTTTATAGACTGTCTACTCCATTATCAAAATTAATTGTGTGATTCACTGAGTGCTCAGTTCCAAGAAAATGTTATATCTTCTGTGTACCTGAATGGCTTTGCGCTTTAAATAACCCGCAACACTTTCTGCACCATGTACATACTCCTTAGAATAAATGTTTTTTTCTTTGGTTTGGTGTGTTATAATTTCCAGTTACTTATCACCCCACAATATTTATCAAAGGGGAAATAATGGTACAATGATTAATTAGTCAATTAAAGAATTTAAAATATGTGTTGTGTCAGGCACTAATGCCATTCTCTGTCAGATTTTTCTTTTTTAAATAAATACTTCAAAGACATTTCGTGCTAACGTTAGTGGAAAAGCTGCTATTTCATTATGCCATTGTTTCACTATTTCTACCATTTGAATTAATGAATATACTTTTAAACTACAGGTGCCAGAATCTTGGCATTTCTAAGAGGAAATTAAAAATGCTCAGGACCCAAAAAACTCAGTGTGAACGATTGAGAGGGTCCATAAAATGAGAAGAAGGCTGTAACTGTCTTAAAAAAGGAAGTGGCAGTAACAGACATGAATATGTCATCTCAGATATTTTGGAATTACGGTGAATGGGGATTACTGTAGAGCAAATGCCATAATAAGAGTTGTTCCTGTTTTCTCCTCATATATAAACGACAAGGTTTGTAAATTCTGCAAACATAGAGCAATGTATTAGACTGGAAGCATGAGAGCTTTTGGAGTACTACAGAGACACACAAGTAAAAACACTCTCATTATTAATAAATAAACATTGTTTCAGTACTGACAGCTGGAAAGTAATTAGTGTTTACAAGAACTGCTGCCTGCAGTACCTTTGGAACTGGACCTATAAATGGAAGACCCCTCTGTCCTTTATTAGGTATTTTAGTTTTCCACATGCGTTGGGGCTTAATTAAAATTGTCTTAAAGTAGTGACAGATCATTAAGAAAAAGAGGTAGGAATGGCACAGAGCAAAAATACAATACATGAAGACCTCAGGTTCCAGAGGCTGAAGCATTGCTTTGTAACCTACTTTTGGTTTGTTGAACATCATTTGAATGCTATAATAGTGGCTTATAAATGCAATAGAAAAGAATTCTTGTTTTTCAAGTTGGAAGGATATTGTACCCTGCATTTCATAAAATGTCAGTATTCAACGTATGAAGAGACAGAGATGGAAAGGCTGTTTTCTGAAAGACTTTGCATGCAGCTGACAGCCCCAGGCACTGAAAGTCAATTTAAAGTAGTAATATAAAAAAATATTTTAAAGAGTTTAACTGATATTTTAACACACAGTTATGAGTGAGTGAAAACTGCGGTTCTGGCACTCCTGCTGGGTTGAATGCAGACCAGAGAAGGGCCATACTGTGCCTACCATCAGCCCCCTATTATTTCCTCAAAACCTTCATTCCCTACTGCTGATAATACCCACTTCCAAACAAGCATAAAATGAGCATGGGGAAAGCCCTTTCTTCCCATGAAATTTAAGGCAAAATCTACTAAGTATTGTTTTGCTGGCTCAGACCTCAGACGCATGCATTGCACGTATTATGTAGTCATTCTTCTGAATAAAGCAAAATAAAAGAAGGTTTTTTTAGATGGATTTGAAATATTTTTGTTAACAACTAGCCTCTGAAAAAGGAATATTTTCTTTTATACTCAGGAAGAATAAAATGTAATAAGCTATTAAAAAAACCAGATATACATATTCACAAAACGCATATTATGTAAGTTAAAACAAGATTTTTTTTCTTGTTTTAAAATTTGTATAGAATTTTTTGTTTTGCCTGAATCTGAATTATATCAGTATCACTATTAATGCCAGCACTTTTCAATATCTAAAGCCAGCAGTCATTTCACTTTCTAGGTAACACTGTATATACATATGCCAGAACTTAAAGAACATGAACTTAACTTTGTAGGAGTTGTTTTCATACTTATATTTCATGATTTCTAACAATTACCAGTGTAGGATCAATTACCAGTGTTGCATCAATAAAAATCTACTTGCCATGTTGAGGCCTTTTGGACCTCAAGACTTCTTTAAATCCAGTATCTTGTAGTAAGACTTCTAGATTAATGACAGACATTGCTTTCACAGTATCCATACTAAGAATGATTTGTTAAAGAACTCTTAATGGCACTGCTCAGTTTTGTTTAAGAAAAATCTGTGCCACAGCCCACATTGCATGCTTAGCTTCCTCAACTTTATTTTATAAGTCATAGACACTGAAAAAAACTTTATTTCTGATTTTCAAAAATCAGCAACATTTGAAACATTTCTGAGCAAATTCTGCTAATAATTTACTCTGTTTTTTCTAGTTCTTTTAACTGTACCAGCAAGGACAGGTCTACTCTTGACTATCTATTTCAAGAGGGAATGAGAGAAAGAACTTCTGAGTTTTCTGTCAAGATTCCTTCCACAAAAAAAAGAAAAAAAAAAAAACAAACGCCTGCACCTGGGTTTCTAAAATGGTCAAAGTTGATTTAACTGCTAAAAAAAAAAACTTAATTTTTCTCTATGTCTGTATTAGTAAGTAATGTAGCACAATGGGAAGTGATCTGTAAATAGAAATGATTGAAGCTAAGGCTAATCCAACTCCCACCACATGATAGTTCAAGGGTTCACTATAAATTCAGTCTGGATTGTGTAATTCAACTCATTCTTCAGGCTGACTGTTTCAGCTACTCATGTGGTTGCACTCTTTTTCTAAATAAAGAAGGTTAAATACATGATAAAAGATCTTGTGGTGGTACAACATGCACATGTGCTTGGAACTTCATGTCCTGAAGCACTTAGAAAGCAGACCTCCTGATTTAGTTTCCTCTGGAAAAAAAAAAAAAAAATTAATGAACACCAACATTATTTCATGCTCTCTATGGGAAAAAATGTATTCTGCTATAACTGATGGTTTTGTTTGTTAGTACATAGAGAGGTTGCTCATTCCTCCTTACTGAAGTATGCAGTATTTTAATAGGGCACATCTGCTATCGCTATCATCTACTTTAACTTTCGGCATTATTGCAGAAAGTTAGACTTCTTAAGGAAAAAAGTACTTGTCCTTACAGATGGCTGTTAGAAACGTAATCAATTACCTAAGGAATTAGAGGTGAATGATGTGAAGAATGCTATTTTTGTAGTATGCAGTATGTCTGGAAGTGAATGCCTTTTGCCTATGAAAGAGTTTAATCGGACTGTTCCTACACATGAACCGGCCTCACCTTGAAAAGATGAATGGCTAGAATATAAAGGTGTTTATCAGAGATATCTTAACAGAATCTCAGGAGAAAATATTAATCCATCCTTTGTCTCATATTTAACAATATTTTATTTTCCTGAAGTCAGTTTGTGAACACAAATAAAGAAGAAATTAAAAACAGTAATTCCTCAAGGAATTGTGTGGAGATAATCCTAAATAAATGTTTGCAGATTCTCATGACTAATTAATAAATTGATGATTTATACTTTCACATGTCCAGCATTTTACAAAATCTTTGAATTAACTTTGACTTCTATATGCATGCCTGAATCTTGTCAGCTATTGTCTCCTGACAACAGGTAGGCAGGGTGTCTTTTTACATCCAGGCAAAATATCCTTTTTTTACATTTTCAACTTTTCAGAAACCCTCAGGAGTAGAGCATAGCTTGTAGAAATTGTGATGCAATAATATTTATTGCCAACCAGCACCAACTTACTCAATATAATTGGGAATAATAGCTCTCTAAAGTATATGAATATTACACAAAAGATTCCCTATGTTGAAAGAATTTCGTGGTCTTTGAGTGCTGAATGAAGCAGACAAATTTTGAGCAGCACTTAATTCCCGTTGCTGTCTATAAAGCCTTAATTTGGATCCTCTTTGATTATGGATTTCAGATTTCACATACAAGCTCTCATTCTGTTCTTTCATCACAGATTTCATGCATCTTTCACTGAATGCATTGTTGCTCAGTGTTCCTTTCTATAAAGATCAGGCAGTTCCTGGCTAAATTCCCTTTTCACTAATATATTGTCTATATCCTGAGCAGAAAACACAACTACTTGGTTTTTAAGCATTTAGGTTTCTACAATATAAGAAATATATAAGAGATGTTAAAGCGTGTATTTTAGTATCAACTCTGTGAAAAAAAAGTGGAAGTATTAAACCTACTTGTGCAGCCGGAATTTAAGTATACAGATAATTCATAAATTTTCGATAAGTAGCTGTGGATGCTAATTGCAGAAGCCCAAGGTATATTTTTCAGAGTATTTAGCAGCATGTGATGTCTTCTTAGATTCAAAACAGGGCTCTCACTAATTGCATTTTTTCTCCTGAGCACATCTGCAAAACAGCTTGAGAGTATCACCTTCTGTATAAAAAATGAGGAAGACTGGAGTTCCTTTTATCCATTCTCTTATTGCTTGCAACTACAGCAATGTCCACTTTGCCTGTACACTTATTCCTATTCCATTTCTTCCCACACTTCTTTTTCACCTTTCATTTATGCCTTCCTGAGTTCAGCATCCTCTTATGTGCGTGTTAGAATGGATTTTTTTTTTTCATACCATGTCACCAGACAACAAAGATCAGGATCTCAGTTCTGTTGTCCTGTAGCTCTCTGAGAAGAAAAAATTCAGGAAACCCCAAACTCACTACCTACACTTCTGTGAAGTCTGGCTTAGGAATTGTTTTTCAGAACAATCTTTTTATATACTTCACAAATACCACACCTCTGGTAATGATTTCAGATATTACAGTATCATGGACACGTTGCTTTTTTACTGTGTGACAAACCAGTATATTTTTATGAGATATTTGGTAGGGGCATGCACTATCTAACATCTTTTTAAATATAAAATACTGCCAATGAAGCAGCAGAAAAAACGTAATAAACTAAGCAAACACAACCAAACAAAAAAAAAAATCAAAACAGAATCCTAAAAAAAAAAAAAAAAAAAAAAAAAAAAATTACTTTTTACTTCAAATCACATCACAACCCTTAGAGCTCATGGCAAATAAGAAAAAGTTCCCTGGATTTCCAATGGCAAAGGAAAGATAATAGGTCTTATGTTCCTTTGTCAAGTTAATTGCACACTGTAATAGCTTTTCAAAATGAGAATACTTCAGTTTGTGGTACTCTATTTCTATTCATACAAACTGCATTTGGAGTATAAATATTTAACACAGGGATTTCACCATTTGGAGTCTCTGCAGGCAGTGCCAATATCTTCTGTGAGCTGATTTGTAAGTAGGCATGTAGCAGTGGGGATGTACAACAGTGTATTCCCACTTTTGCTATCTGGAAGTCAGAGTATGAATCATGTCTTAACCCACCCCCCTCTCTTTCTGCCCCCAGGGATTTCTGATTTTCGAGTTCAGTGGATATTTGGGTTACAAAAGAATCTTGGAATACAGATATTCTAAAGCTGTGAAGAGGACAGGCTGGAGGGGAGGTGTAGCAGTGCTCTGTCAATACACAGACACAGGTTTAGTCCCCAGAGGACATATTGCTTCGGAAAAAACTGAGTAAAAACCCAAGGTGTTGCTTAAGTAGATCTGCACATGGTTCTGAGAAAGGTCTCTAGGCTAGAGGCACAATACACTCCATGGTATTCACAGTAAAAGTGTACTCAGCCCCTGTGTGGGTGTAGCCAACTATCATTTACAAAAGAAGCAAAGCAAGAGGAAATAAAAACAGCATTCAGGGTTACAAAGTGTGCAAGATGGGCTAAGGCAAAGCACAGATCTAGATATTGCCCCAGAGACCTCAAAGGCTGCTGAGGAAAGAGAAGATCTGGTCCAGTAGCTCAGCTGCTGATTTGGATGTGTGGGGAAAAGTGGTGACCATATCGAACATAAGTGCACAGAAACAAATAGGTTTTGAGACTTCACTGTTTTCAGAGCAAGAAATGGGCTGGAAATTATCCAGACACACATTACAGCATAGAGACACAAGGACTTTTAGTTGTGGGTTTCTTTAAAAAATTACTATATTGAGACAATTTCATGATGCACCTATCCGGTAATCAGCTTCTACTTAATGATTTATTGCCCTTTTAAAATGTATTTTGAATTATTTTCATTTGAAGATCTTCAATTACGATCATATTTAGTTATTCTGCCATGTAGTAAAGCTTCCATATCATCCTCCTTGTTAACATGGGCAAATGCTGATATGGCAATGAGTTTAGTTGTGTAAATTGGAAATAGTAGTGTTTTTCAAAGAGACAATGGGTAAATTCATATAATCTAAACATCATTCATTATGAGTTGTTCTTGTTGTTTTTTAATCTTTTCATGTATTAAAAATATAATAACCTTTTCAGGAGGTCTGGATTCCTCCCACAAAACATGTCATTACAGATACAGTATTCAGAGAGTGTTGCATTTTTAATCTTCCCTTGTATTAAAAATGTATTATACCTTCCACGACATCTGGATACTTTATCTGTAACATACTTCTGCATGTACAGAATTCAGAGAGGGTTGTGTTTACCCCTAGTCTGAAAGACCTCCACTTTTCTGACACTGTAGAGAAAGAGCAAAACTCCTGTATTATATTGTTATGAGCTATGGGGTCTTCTGTTATACAGAGACAGAGAGAGTTTTTGTGTACTTTTGTCTTCTACCCTACTAAGAGTTTTGAATCAAAACCATCCCATGCAATAAAAACTTCAAATGCAAGCTCAAAAGCAAGAGCTCAGGGGCTAAGAGCCCATGATTTTAAGGCATGGTCAGTGTGACAGACTGCAGCATTGAATTTCAATGTGAGTGTCTTCTGTGCTAAAACTGTTCTTCCATAAGTGCTTAAAATAATTCTTCATTATTTGCTTTCTATCTGCCAGAACTGCCAGTTGTATTGCTAATTATTACTCAGATGTGCTTTGCAACATCTTTATGAAGATCCATAAACATAACATTACAAATTGAAGGTTAGCTAGAGAAATAGTCTGGATTGTTCAGTTTTGAACTGAAGTAGTAATTAATGGCTGCTGTCTCCTCTGTCCTGAGAAAGATTTACATCCATCCTCAGACTGAAAATAAATAAAAAAATACAAAATGAGAAAGCAGAGGAATTGTAATGAAACCAGAGAAAGCACTTGTCTCATAATTTAAATTACCTTTTCCAAGTGAATAAAACTTAATCTGTATCTAGAGCATTTTTAAACACAAAAGTATGCTGAGTCAAATCTCCTTATGGCATGACCAGTTATTCAGTATTATTAGATTTTATTAGCCTTGATTGTAGACAGAATGAAACATCTGTAGCCTAAACAGCAAAATTTACTTGAGCAATTGTATTGCTTAAAGAATGTACAACTGCCTACAACATAATCAACTCTCTATAAAGCTTTCAGGAAAAATAGCCACTGAAAATCTGTTGGCATTTAACCAGTTCCATATCCTCTTCCCGTTTATTTTCAGCACTGTTCCTAAAAAGGTTGAAAGTTGCTCAGTGACTTTTACAATATTTTTCAAAATCACCAGAAAATCCTGTGTAAATCTGTTGTCTCTGCTGGTATGTCTGCTGGTTTGATATGGAATTAGAGAGAAGAGCAAGCCACACAGCTAAATAAACCTGGGCTAGTCCAATGGCTGTTATATCCATTTCCTTTATGACAACCCTTATGGCTCTGTTTGGCATTTGTGACTAAAACAGGGTCAATAACACCCTGATGTTTTGGCTACTGCAGAACAGTGATAGCACAGCATCAAAACCTTTCCTTTTTCACCACTCTGTCTCCACCCCAGCAAGGATGCTGAGGGTGGGCAGCAGATGTGGGCAGGGATACAGCTGGGCCAGCTGACACCAATTGACCAGAGAGATATTTCATGGCATATAAGGCTGAATTTTCTTTGCCCCAAATTACAATGTGACAAACAGGATTTTTTATTTTTTTTTTTTTAATGGGAAGGCAGACTTACACTGAACTGAATGTCATTTGCAGTGAGATGTTGCCTTGGGCAAAGTGTCTCTGAATTGAATGGGACACCTCTGCTCCTCTCCTGCTGATAGAGGGCAACTGACTAACTTATGCCTCGTCCTGGGACAGCAAAGTAGGAGTCAATCATTTGCCTGCAGTGGTGGGAATTTAGGGGCACATAAGCAACACTGAGGTTCACATTGGGTCATCGTCCTTCACTGAGCCACCATCCTGCATTGGGCCAGGATCAGAACAGCACCACAAACAAGAAACCTTCGCCGGACACCTCTGGACCTGTGGTGGTGACTTTTCTCAAACTCCCTCATTCTTTTCTTTCTTGCTTGTTTTCTTACTTTTTTCTCTCCCATCTCTTTCTCTTTTTTCCTTTTATCTTTTCCTTCTCTCTTTTTCCTTGCAACCTGTTTCCCATATCTTCACAGGGTTATATCACTTTTCTTTTGTTATTTGTCAAATAAAACTTTATGCTTGCACCGAACCATTGGGGGTTGGACATTTTTCTTGTGGATGCAAAAATTGTAAGTTGCTTAGGACCATAGCAGCATAGTAACTCAGCAAAAAAATCTTGGTTAGAGGAAAAAGAGGAGGTTTTTTTGTTCTCCAAGGTGGTTACTGTGCAGACAGTGGAGGGACATCAGGCTGCCTATGGGAGGCAATGATTTCCTTTGCATCACTTTGGATTTTTTTTTTCCTCGTTACTTCTTCACCTATGAAACTGCCTTCATCTGAACCCATGGGTGTTCTTGCTTTTGTTCTTCCTATTCTCTCTCCCATGCTTTCTCTACCCCCACAAACCTTTCACATCAAGTCATCCTCCATGTTATATTCTATTTTAATCCTTTGATATATTTAGACAAGTTTTGCAGTCATGAAGCAAAAGCAGTGGAAAACTATCTTTCTTTCTCTTGAATAAGAACTGATAATTTTTCTATATATTTCACACAAACAGTGCAAAAATCATTGTTAATAACCTAGTGGCATAGTTTTAAAAATTTTTTATAAAATTATAAATTTATTTATTAGATTTATTTATTATAAATATATAAATTTATTAAATTTATAAATTTATAAAAGTATAAATTTTACGAGTATAACTTCACAATAGAAAGGCAATGTCTGGAATTCCTTCTCATCAGATCATTACATAGTTGGGAATGGAGAAACAAAGGCTTTACTATTAAACAGCATCATTGCTAAATATTATAAAATGTTGATTTTTTTTATACCAAAAGCACAAACATAAAAGACAGCCCAGGATGAGTAAATTCAGTTAATAGTACCTCTCTCCATAATCCACTTGCTTCCCTCTCTATGTCCTAGAAGAAGACTGCTTTTAAATCTGGCCAAAAAAAAAAGTAACTTCACCAACATTCTTAACTTAACACTTGAGCAAGAAAAAAAATAAATAAAATACATAATAATATTAATTTTTAAAAATTCAAAATGTCTTCAATAAAAAAAATAAAATCCAATCTTACTTTATAAAGTACCATCTCAGTGACTAGAAAATATTTAGTTATTCAGTTTTTCTACTCAAACTTTTTGTTACTTTTAGAAAATCTGTGCTTATAGCAGAAGTTATAGCTAAGGAAATGTTTCCTTTGGTCTCTACATGGCCTCCACTACCTACTTATGCACTCCACTACCTACTTATGCATATCTTACTTTTATGAAAACAAAAGTAAAAATTCCCTCCCTGCATGTCTCACTTTCAAAAGCATAGATTTTAATGAAAAATTGTATCACAAATATGTTGCTTTTTATGGAAAAGGGCAGATGAAAGGATAAGGTGAGATGGCGATAAGTGTTTTGTCCTTTCAGGTCACCCTCAGGACTTTTGGAAAAAGAATTAATGAGAATGTTTGGGTCTCTTCTAAGAATTAGGATGTATATTTAATTTCATCAGATGGTTTCCAGATTCTAAAGTTGCAATAACTCAGATTTATGTATCAGATAGCTTTGAAGTACTACAGCAATGCTTTTTGTCTTATGCACATTCTTTGGAGTATGTAACACAAATAAAAAAATTTAGAATCATTGATTATCTGGATAAAGGAAGATGAAACACTGGCAAATACTAAAGGCTAAGGAAAAAAATCAGAACCAGAGGTTTCTAAAATTCCGTTTTAAAATGTCAGTAAGACCTTTTTACACTCACTTTGCAATCCTGTGGAACAACCTTCTTACCAACAAAAGAAATTGAGATTAAAGACTAGGTAATAGATGGTTCTTCAAAAGAGATTTGAGATTGTTTTAAGAGGGGTCTGGGATACAGTTGAGAAAACTTTGGATACAGAAAACAGTTGGACACCTTTGAGTTAAACTTTCAAAAAATTTTTAATGACAGAAAAATGAAACTGCAGCAGCAAAACAATCATGCAAACTGCAGATATTTGAGAGTATTCTCTCTATACCTGCTTCTTCTGTCTTCAATGGAATTAATAATTTAAATAAAATTAAGCACAGTTCATATACCAATGAACACATTTTAAAATATATATATGTTTTATAATAATGAGTAATAAAAATGCAGTTGGCAGGAATTAAACCAAAAATTGAACATAATTGCATGACTGTGTTGTCAATCACTCAGAAATCTAATAATTATTTCCACTTTATACAAAAATTGAGAATGAAACAAAATTTCCCGGAATCCTGCCTTACCCTAAACAGCAAATCAGTCCCTAGGGACTCTCTGCATGAATTGGACAGATAGTTTGGTTTTAGGAGAAAGATGTTCAGAACTGAAATGTGATTTGGACAGTCTGTGTTACCTTCCCTAACTGCAGAGTCTAAAGAGACCAGATTATTATGTCACAGGTGAGGTTTGGTAGTGTGATTATTTTTAGGTATCCCCTCCCATAGAATTTAAGAGAGAAAAATCCTTCCCTGCTCATGCAGAAGACAACAGGAGTTTTTCTATTATACTATTGGGAACAACAGTGTTTAAAGGAGTAGTTATTCTGCTGAGATACCAGGAGGTGAGTGTATTTTATGTAGATAAATACACTCTCCAACTATTACCTCTAATTTCTGCGATGCAGTCTCATACCATGGAGTCATCCCAGAGTTTCAGTATTTATATTTAAACCAGGGTTCCACCGAAGAGGGTAAAATCTGTTGCTTCTGCTGTTTTTCAAAAGTTTGGCCTCAACAATCTAGCTTTTCTTCCATTTAACTTTCCTGGCACACTGCATAAAGGATAGATAGACTACCCCAAAGTGTTCCTTGTCCATGTTCATGCACTCTTTCATTCATACCATCATCCTGAAAAACTGCAAAGAAATGCAAAATGACAAAAAGCTCATGCTGCCTTGTAAGTACTTGCCCTAGAAAGTTTGTGTTGGGACTTCTTGTACATTTCTAGTGACCTATGTCAACAAGATAAATTGCATGCTATGATTGTTGAAACAGAAATGAGAAACTAATACCTTCATGTACTATAATTTTGGGCTTATTTCTTAGCTTTTAAAAATAGTTAGCAATTAAAGATCATGTGGAGAAGAAATAATAATTTTAAAGTACATCAAAATATTTAACAACTTGGAGAACATAATGGGATATTTATAATTTTTGGTTGCCAGTACCATCTGTCAGTCCCTTTTAAAAATTCCTATCTTGTGCAATTCTAATACTTTTTATTAATACCAAATTTACATAAGTTTCCCTGGGAAACTGCAAAGCTAGTCTGGAACGACTAATATAACATATTGAAATTCTTATTCTCTCTCAAGCTGACATGAAAACTCCATTTAATCTTTATTAACTTATTCTACTGCAATTTCAGATATTTTAAAGAATGCTGTAGAGTCTATTCACTCCTTACTGTTAATACTGTGGAATATTTAAATGCAACTAACAGAATTATGTAACACACTTTTAATGCATTTTTGCATTTCAAATTTATCCATAAAAAGGGATGAAGGTGTTGATTGGCTTAGTTGGGATGAAGGGAAGAGTAACTGGGTAACTCTCATCTTCAGTACTCCATAGGAAGTGATACACTAGAGAAGGGAACAGGTTTCTTCTCTACTGCTTGAGAACGGGAGGGAAATGTCTGCAGTCACTTGTACTTTGCCTCCTAACTGCCTCCTAATCTTTTTGTCCACGAACTTGCTGACTTTTAAAAGAAGTATATAGTAAGGATGAGCCACCAAATGCCCACAGCTTATTCAGTATATCTTGAAGGATCTGGGAAGAGGTGGAATTTATTTTCTTTGAATGTTTAGATTTATAATTTTGTGTCCACTTCTGTAACTTGTAAATTTATTTAAATACACACAAACTTTCTGATACACAACTTATTAATTTATTTCAACAATTCAAGTAAACAAGGCTAGATAACAGGCTCAGTAGTGAGGGCCAAATGGATTTCCTTTTAAAGTGTTGTTTAGTTTTGGTCCTTAATAACATGAAGGAAAGGGGGAATAACTTGTTAGTAAAATGATGTATTCACAGTGAATATGTGAAACAAGAAAACAAAGCTTTTAAAAAGTATTTTAAGTATTAAGTAATGATTATAAACTGCTCCTTATTGCAGTTTTCCAATTCTAAGAAACCAGGTTGAGTAAATCTGAGTGGGAGCAATACAGCTTCAAGAACTACTCATAGAGGATGTATTCATAGCTGTATAATAATAAAGTAGTTCAAGTTGGCATTTTATGTCTTCTTATTTCTCATTATTTTGATGTAATTTTTTTGTTTATGTTTAGAAATTTGATCTGGTTTTACAGTTTTCAGAGATAACTATAATGTGATTTTCAATGCTGTTTTTCTGGATGTTTAATATTATCGGTGCTTGTCTGAAATGAGGAGAACTTACTAAGTTTATGTACTTAACATATATTTAATACATACATATTTAGCATAATAAAGAAATATAAGTATCTTTATCATTGCCAATATCATATATATATGTGTGTGTGTGTACATAACCATTGCTTGTTAATTTACCTAGCATGTCATTCCATAAATGTGACTCTGTCCTAGTACACTGTCCTACATAATTCTGCAGTTTCATGGTGTGTGAAGAAGATTTTGATAGCTCCAGAATAAAGATCTAGTTATTCCTTAGTGAATATAAGAACTGACACGAAGCAAATGCACTTACTCCTTTACAATAAACAATTCCTGTTCCTCTCCCAAACACCAGGCTCTAATTTCAGGACTGATCTCTGTTCTAATGTGTTTGGCAAATATGTTACTGAGAAGGGTTTTCAATTACATTTAAATCGAAAACCATAACAAAGACCTGAGGGGTAATGTGACAGCAGTTGTAATCACAGAGGCTTGTCCCTTCACAATCCTTTTTTACCAACTTCACCTTCAGTCATGCAGAGAGATACGAGCAAAGCCTTTAGCCTATTTCTGAAACAGTCTCTGTTTTTCCATGTCATCCAATAAAGCTCTTTTAACTTTGCATCTGGGTTTGAATGTAAAGCACATAAACCAGTTTCCAAACTTTAATGCCTGGTACAGACTGTATCATCTCAGCTCTAAGGTTGTTCACAACAAGGTGAATTCTGACTTTCTCTCCCAAGACTTCTCCCCTAGACACGTTTCCAGCTACTCCTGATGGTTGTGATTATTTTCTGCCTTTTTAGCATTTACGTATGTGCCATATTTCTTAAGATCCTTTCATACAGTCTGTGGTGTCCATACTGATAAGCAGTTTTTCCCAAGCCATACTGGAGGGTAAGTTAGCTAAACCTAAAACCATTCCCCAAAGGAATGAGTGGGTAAGGACCAATATTCATAGAATCATAGAATCATAGAATTGGCTGGGTTGGAAGGGACCTCAGAGATCATCAAGTCCAACCCTTGATCCACTACCACTGCAGTTACCAGACCATGGCACTGAGTGCCACATCCAGTCTCTTTTTAAATATCTCCAGGGATGGAGAATCCACTGCTTCTGGGGCAGCCCATTCCAATGCTTGCTCCATATTTTTACATACTGTGTTGCTGTTTTGGCAAGCTAAAAGTAAAGCAAGAATCCTGCCATTTATACAGTGGCTAAGGAGCCAAGACACATTTTCTTAAATGTGTGCAGGCATTTGGGAAATCAGGTATTTTCAATTCACTTTCTCCTTTCTTTTTAGGTAATAAAAGATCACAGAACACAGAATGGAGCACTTGAAAAGTTGTAAGTAGTTGTTCCCTTGTTTTACTCCCAGACTTGTTTTGAAGGGGTTTTAGTGGTGGTTTTTAATGATATTGAAGGCATGTCTTGTTAAAAAACCTAAAGGATCTCTTTGAGATTCTCCCAAAAGAGATCATCAGTACTTCTACAGGAAATTTGGTTTATGTTCCATAGTTTTTTAAGAAAGCTGTAATAACAGTCTCAGTTATAGGTTTTGAAACACTTATCTGCCTACTGACTTGTATGCTGAGACTTGAAAACTAAAATGAGCATGAAAAGCTTCCTTTCATACCATGAAGAATCTAGTGGCTGTACCAGCCTTACAATTTTTGCCAGAATATTGTTTATGGAATTGGACCAATAATTGCCTTTCTACTTCATTTTTTATGAACCAAATAAGACAAGTGATGTAATCCCTTTCACATAGTAAGTACATCAATTTGTTTGATTTACTTTTTATTTCTGTTGTTTCTTTTTCTTGACATAAGGAGCAGACTATAAACAAGGAAGATAGAACCTTTTTGTGTATTAATAAACAGAATATCTTGAGGATAATATGGGGGGCAAAGAGGGAGAACAGCACCTGGAAATAAATGATTTAGTGCTATGAGAAATATTACTATCATGAGAAATCTGTGGTCTGGCAGGTAAAACATCTCAAGAAAAGAGAGACACTACACAGCTTCCTTTTATACAGATTATGAACAAAAAAAGTCATCTTCTTGGCTCTTTCCAATTTTTCTGCAACTTGTCAGGAGAGTGAAGAGGCAGCTGAAAAACAATTACCCTCAATTCTTTGTCATTTATTTTGTCTGTTTTCAGTGAAGGACGCAGAAAAACTGGGTTAGGATCTTGTTTGTGCAAAACCTGGGGTCTGCTTTTCGTCACCTATATCCAGTTGTCTGTGGGGATTTACCCAGTGTTTATGAGACTGACTCCGACACACAAAAGAGATAAAGGTTTAGCAAGTTTTTATTAAAATTGTCAAAGCTAAATAAAGTATAAAATATAAATAAAGTATACTATATATATATAATAGTATTATCTCTGTCTGTCTTAAAATTCTGTCAAGGCTCTTATTCATATAGACTCAAAAGGCTGCTGCATATAGATATCAGCAACAGTAATGAATGAACCCAAAAACTGAAAGCATCAACAGCTGCTATGGACACAGGGGAATGCCCACTGTGAAAAAGTCTTATGTAAAAGAAAACTTCGCTTTTGTGGTTGCATTTTTGTGTTCTTTTACTTGATGGAATTTTGTGGCATATTTACTATGTTTTGCCTATTGTGACAAAACCAAAATATGTTTTTATACCTCATTCTTATGTTGAAAATAATACCAGAATTTAGACCCGTTTATAGCTTGTTTATAACTTCTTTAAATAATTTAGTTTTGGACAGTGTGCCAACTCCAACTGTTTTCAGAAAGTTGTTCCCTTCTTTCTCCCCATCCATTTCAGACACATTTCTCTGTAGGGATGGATGCCTTTCCTCCTAAGAAACCACACAGTGACACTATGGAGGGATTAATTTCATCTAGCTACACAATGAGAAATAAAAACAAAAGCAAAGAAAGAAAATGTGGGAAATGGTGTCCATTCAAACCAATCTCTAACTTGGAAGGAAACAAATTCATTTTCTGCTTGTATGTGATAAATGCCGGAGTAAGATACACATTTCCAAAGTGACCAAAAACTTAGTATTCAAACTATTCTTCCACAGAAATTATTGCAAATTTATCCATTATAAAGTAAGTCCTAACAGAATCCCTTGGAGATCACAGCTGTTTTTAAAATATTGGGCCTCATTACTAGATGCATTAAAAAAAATTTACAGAACTTTAATTCTACAAATTAATTATTTCATGCACTTTATGGTTTATGTATTTGTTGAAACAGATAGGTGGGGCATAAAGAATTACAGCCCTTTACAGAAAGAGATTTTAATCAGACAAAACAGAAATTCAAGATTTTTTAATTTTACCTACAGAAAGAAGCCCTCAGTGTTTTTCATTGTAAGGTAGTTTTCTTATTAATAGGACCTTCCTACTATTTTCTGTTTAAGATGGAAGAAAAGACAAGTTACTTTGAAAAATAAAACCAGAATATATGCCAACGTGCTTTTCAAAGCAGTGCAGTTTTATTATTGTACTTGGAGGACTGAATGATAAATTTAGAGTCTCTGAATTTTTTATAGCTTTGTAGAAATAAAAATAAACTTTTATATAAAATGAAGTGTCATATACTATTGTTTGTGGAATTCCTAAAGCATTGTTTAATTTCTAACAACATTTACAATAGTCTATACAAGTTCTGTTGATTCTTTTCTCTGAAGACTTGTTACCATAATTACTATTAACTCTCTGTTGAAGAGTGTGGAAAGATTAGTTTTGAGTGGTTTTGTGGGTATGAGTGAAGTGTTTCTTAGCAATATTTTACTAAATAGTTATAAATCAGTGCTGGAAGAAGTAGCAAGGATATCAACTCAATTTGCAAAAAAGACAGTAGCAATGCAGCTGTGCTCAGCTGAATTAAGTTTAGGTCAGGACTCATGGAGCAGAATAATACAAACAAAGCTACTAGACTATTCTGCTTTATTTAGTCTGTGATGATAATGAGTTATCACTGAATGCTAAGTCGATTATACATGGAAATTTTGTCTTGGAAGGAAAGTTCTCATCCTTTTTATAGCAACGACAGAAAAACTCACTGATTTCATGACCCAAATACTTAATTTGATAGAAGACATTCAGAGCCCCTCAATGCCAAATTCAAGGTAAAAAAAAAAAAAAAAAAAAAAAAAAAAAAAAAAAAAAAAAAAGTTATTTTTAAAAACTCAGTGCTACAATGAATTGTTTTCCAGTTCAATCCTTGCTCATTGCTGAAAACAATTTTCCTGCACTAATTTTAAGCATTCTGTAGTTATTTCCTGAGTCTTCAGAAATATAATTTAAATTTAGCCTCATGAAGAATAATTTATTTCAGTGCAATCACTGGCTATTGTTGAATATAATTTTCCTGCTGTCAGTTCAATTTATGACCCTTCATAGCTATTTCTCAGTCCTTTCCAATAAATCCAATCCGTTTACTTTTTGTTCCAGCACCACTCAATCAAAAAAGTATGAGAAACACATCAGCCTCAAGAAATTTGCACCAGAAAATAGATGTATTCTAGGGAAATACATTTCTGAGGTACACATTTTAGATAGGTTTTAAAAACTAACTAGTAGTGCAGGTGTCATGATAAAAATAATCCAATCATTACTATATTTCGCAGGTCACGTTGAGGTCTCTGACTTCTTTCTTACTCCTAGAGTGATCTACAGTTGTGCAATAAAACATTGCTAATTAGAACTTCACTCATCACTCCATACTGCAGATTGCAAACACACACAGAAACTCCCTCTTCATCCTTTTCAGCATAGACTTAACAACAGATAAAGATGTTATCTGGTGCGGGCAAAAATATACTCAAACATACACACAAATTCTATTCATGAGGCTTCTACCCTGTCATCGTTTGAACATGAGGAACTAAAGCAGGAGGGCTTTTGGACTCGGAGAGGGATGGAACGTAAAGGGAGGGATCTATTCCTTCCTATTTCCTGCCCATACTCCATAAAAATTGGGAAATCAGCCGCTCCTCCCTCTTTCTTCTGCTGTCCGTGCTGCTGTCCCTGTCCACCACCCTGTCACCATGTCCTCTGTATCAGGTTGTGTATGTGTGTGTATATATATATATATATATATATATTTGTATGTATTTGTATTCTTTGTTACTTTGTCCTTTATGTTATTGCCTTTCCCTTGTGTTAGTAAAATCTGTACCCAGTTTTCATTTTCCAGCTTGGAGTCTTTGGTCTTCATTCCCCTTTTATCTTCCCTTTGTGGTGGAGGGTGGGAATAGAGGGGAATTCTGTCATTAGGTGTGTGGCCTGCCCAAACTGCTAAGCTGTGACGTATTGTTTCTTAACAGATAAATACTTGAAAATTTTGATTTCTCTACACAAATAGACATCCTCCTAGGTGAACCATCCTACAGATAGAGCATAGTCATGCACACGGGTAAAACTGGTTGTCATTTCTAACATCTCCTATGGCTTCAAGTCTCACACTTTCTGCAATTCTTTTATCTAACAACAATTGCAACAACAATCATAACAACTTTGGCAGTCCCATCAGCATATTTTCTCCCTCAGGGTAGCACTGTTAGTGTTAAAATACTGTTCTCAGTAAATATTATGGTGGGAGTTATCCATGATGAATTGGACATACTGTCACAATAGAATATTTTGAGGCCTCCCAGCAGAATGTTAATACCATTTTATTTTAGAAGACTAGGAATAACCTAAAAGGCCTCCCATAACACTTAATAAATCAAGATCAGTAATTAGAAGGAAAAGAGTCAAACTAAAGTTACTGGAAACACTGAGTTTGCATTTTGTAGTAGGTATGAATGGGATAAAATATGACCAATAGTCAGGTACCTGAGGATGAAACCCAGGAGTCCTTCAGGATGGCCAGTCTCCTTCAGGAGACCCAGGGATGGCTAAAGCATGGAATCACAAAACTGTATTTTCTCTTGGAATATGAGATTTTCCATTACTTTGTTCCCCAGAGGCCTAGTATTGGGGATGTGGGCAGTTTCCAACACAGTCAGGTTTACACTCACTCAGAACATTCTCCAGAAAGGTGGATAAAACCATTAAAAAAAAAAAAAAAAAAAAAAAAAAGAGAAAAGAAAAGAAAAAAATTTTAAATATAAGGTGTATTCTAAATGGACAATGGGAATATGGGACAAATGAAGAGGAAAAAAGCATATACTGAACAGGGACTAGATTAGCAAATGGTGCAAGCAGCCATCCAAATGATGTGGCCTAGGAAAGACAATCACCCCACATGTGTGCAAAAGAAGACTCAGTTAATGGTAGGAATGAATAACCTGGCATTTTTCAAGTATTTGTGTCCTTCCCTTTTCCATCTTAGCAAATTTTTAAAATTAGTTATGCCCTTTGTGTAATATTTATATGGAGAAAAAGGTGCATAAGAACAGAGGTATGGTCCTCCCTCTTAAAGGCAGCCCTTGACGTTGTAAATGCCTGACCTCCCTTAGTGTGTTTATACCTACAACAGGTTTTGCTCCTCTTGTCAGCCCTGCACCAGGAGGCCCTGTGTGGCTCCATCAATCTGGTGGCCGAGGTGAGCAGGGTGGATGCTGGGGGACATCCCCTGCCACCCCCCTGTGAGGCCTCGGTGTGGGGCTGGGGACCCCCTGTGCGTGGTGGGAGAGACCCACATCCCATTCCAGCCCCTGACTGCATCCATGGTATGGGGGTATTTTAGCTTCCCCTCTGCCCTGCTGAGCAGGTCCCACCTCCCCCAAACCTGCTTAAGGACTCAGATGAGAGCCTGGGGACCCTGATGCCCCCGCGGCTACCTATGGACCTAAAACTAGGTCCTAAAACCTAAAACTAGGGCAAAAGGAATTTCACCTCATTGGCCAGCTGCTTAGGGCATTTTTTTAAAGGCTCAAGTTAAGCACAGCTCACTGAAAAGATTATTTCTGTTGGAGGAAATGGGGGCCAGGTTGTTTTCTTTTGTTTTCCAGTTGCTCCTTTACTCTATGGCCTGTACTTAATCCTTTGTGACGTGTGGCCCAGTTTATTCACCACTAATGAGAGGGATGTGTGGCTGCTGATATAGCTATGATACCTGAATTTCCAGACTGGAATCTTAAATGTATGAACTGTGTCTCATTTCACTCGGTGCCCTGCAGCATTTAATTTCTACATTTGCACTTACTGGGAATTACAGTTATGAAAGTCTTTAGCATAGCACTGCCGGAGTGTGAAATGGTGACTGGATTGTAAATATTTATGTATATACACACAAGCTCATGAACACTTTTTTATTATATGCAGTATTTTGTGGCTGGAGATTAAAGGGTAGAATGCCTGCGGCTGTTATTCCCATAACTATTGCACAGATCAGTTGAAATAAATTTTTCTGTGCATTTTGATTGAGAAAAAACTCTGATATGGCATTCCCCTAATTGTGCTTGTTATGGTGCACTCTCAGAAATTATTGCTAGTGTTTCTGACTCATAAGAATCTAAACATAAATGTTAATAAAAATAAAATAAAATATATTTTTAGATTGTGTTTTTTACCAGTGAAGGCACCGAGAGTTGTTAGTTTTGACATGTTTACTTTGTTCTGAGGCTAAATGTAAAAAATAATCCATTTACCTATTCTACCTGTAAGTATTTATTTTGTAATGTTGAGAAAATGGGCTATAAATGCAAAGCTTAAGTCACAGAAAGAATGAATTTTAAATTATTCTTATATTAAATTTCATGATAGTAAAGCCAAACAAAATACAATGGGGTTTTTTTGTAAGCTTTTGGTCAACAATGCTGAGGAAGGCTGCACAGCAAAAGTTGTTATTATAACAGAGGCCAAGTTGCAATGAAGCATCTCTTGTGGTCTAGGCTCAGGACTCCTAATTCCCTCTGCACCATGTTAACTACATTAAATCACTCACTGGCAATGGAATGTGGACCTCTGTGTTTCTATTACAGCAATGCTTTGGAGCATTTGACCAAGATCAGAAAAAATAGGGACACTTAGGGACTGTTTAGATAAAAAAGGAAGGAATAATTCTTGCCCCAAAGATCTTCCAATCTACTCTCCCAGTCCAGAATAAAGTTAATTTATGCAGCTTTCATTACAGTGTGTCTTAGCCATCTGAAATAAGGCACTCAAAAGGATAATTAGTACTAATGAAGTCAATACTAATGCAATGAAAGGAAATGAGAACTGTGGAAGATTACAGGTTTCTTTAAGAAAAAGAGATGTTTATGAGCATTATGAGAAGCATAGGTAGGAGTCACCTCTTGGGGTCCTGATGACAGTTGCTCTATGTTACTTGAATGTTTCGGAAACTAATTGAATTAAATTTGTTTTTAAAATACAAGGGTTTTTTTTTAAAAAAACATTGTTTTTAAATATGCAAATGTAAAGTTGTAAACTTTGCCCTTTATTCTACCTTAGACTACATAACATTTTTTTATTTAAGATCACTGCAACCATTCAAACTTTGACTGAATAAATGAAGATTTTTCTCAAACTGCTGTTTTCTCACTTTCCCATTTTTAGCCATTATGGCAGCTTGCAGTGAGCTTTTCACAGAGTCTGACAGCAGGAAAGAAGCAACCTGGAATTTGACACTGGAAAAGGTCTTATATCTTGTACAACAGCAAAAGGCACAAGGATACTAAAAAATCCTCACTTTTAAATTTGGCCTCTCATCAAGGAATCAGTGGCCAGCACAGAATGAAGCTGCCACACATACTCAGTCACTATTTAATTTATTCTTCAGCTAATAGTAAAGGGTCTCTGATATTCTTTCTGTTCTCACATTTTTTTCACAATGAAAAATTTGGACATATGCAACAACTTGATTAAGAGCTGAGAAGAATTTAAATGTTTAAATAATTCAAGAATTATCAAGTCAGTGCTTAGAAACATCAAACAAAACCAGCAATTATATTCTTTACCACGAGTCAGGAAACGTTTGGATGGTGAATCACTTTAAAAGTTCATTTCTGAAATAAACTTAGTAATTAACTGTCTTCGTTTTTCAGCTACATTTGCTTTAATACCTAGGATTTAACCCCTTAGGTTCACTGGTTGGCTACACAAGTCCTTGCACGGGCACAAAGCTGAGCAGAGTGGCAGAATCACACTGTCATGAGGGCAGGAATTCTTCTTACAGGCTAATGCTGCCTCCAGCATCCATGGAAACACAGCTTAGTGGCAAGGCTTTGCCCATCAGCTGAATGAAGCTATTTACTTGAAGGCTGTGGATGGCTCCAGGACAGCCTGGAGTGGTGACATCCCATGGATGTGTCCCTGACTGACCAGAGCCTGGTTCAGCCCAGCTGTGCTGCTTTTGTACTTGCCAGCAGCACCGTGTGTGCCAGCATCTTGAACCTCTGCTACAGAATTAACTCCTCAAAAATCTTTCATATAAGTATGCTGTAAAATTGCTAGGTTTAGGCATTTTGTTTTTCAAGTTGTTTTATTTTAGGGGGAGTTGAGGCTTTGGGTTTTTGCTTTGTTTTTACAACAAGCTGTTTTGGTTTTTATGAAAAGGTTATCTTTGCATTTGATAACAAGTGTGGAACAATATTTTTCTGGAAAATATGTAGGGGCAAGGCCATACAGATGTACATGTCTGGGTACTACTGAAGGTAATGTTTTTACAAAGATAAATAATTTACAAAGTCTATTAAGTATAATATTCAGTTTTCAGACCTGGAAACCTTTGGTGACAACTGAATATAAATCCTTGGGGAGGCAAGAATTGCTGGCTGATATCTGTGAACATCATACTTAAGGAAGGAGAAAAAATATTTTGGGACGAAAATAAAAGTGTATTCCTTTTCAGTAATGACAAGTGTGCACCACTGCAATTACTTCAAGCAAAAAACATTTGCAATGGTGTGGAAGCTGTCTACCAATATTTCAAGCTAAAATTTATTTTTCAGATATGATTGGTATCTTAAGCCAGCGGTCTTAGGTTTTAAAATGATGCTACATTCCTTTACTGGGGTCGGTAAGAGAAGCTGAGCTAACATTCAGGACAGTATTTCATGATTAATGGTGTTTCCATGACTTTCTCAAGTTTTACAATATAGCTGACATAGTAATCATATAGGTGCTGGAGCTTTCTAAATTATGGTCTTAGTAATTTGTGGGACAACGTAAGTAAGAATTGTGTTGGTGAATATTTTAGATGTCTTCATGGAATGAAAATTGTTTTTGTGCTGGGTAGCAGTTCTGCAAAACTATAAAATATATTTTGCAGTATTACATCTAGTGTAACTCTAGCATAAAATTTTTAATAACTTAAAAATTTCTTTTTATTTAAATGGGTAGTTAGAGATAAAGCTGCACCCTGTCAGTGGTGGCTGGGGGGAGAGGGTGGTGTTCCTATCCCTGCTCTTACTGAGAAATGCCAGTGGCCTCACAGCTCCTCTGGGCATGTCTCTACCATAAACCAGAGTGTGGGTTAAGACCAACTGAGCACATCCAAGACTGTTTTTCTTAATAAGTGGCTTATAAAAATATTTTAATGAATGGATGTTAATACTGTTTCAGAAGAGTGAGACAACTGTACCCAACAGCACTGACTACAGAGTTTTAAAAAAAAGTAGAGCTAAGCCCCGTATTTTCTTTAAATTTATCTGTACTATCCTCTCAAATAGTAATGCAAATAAAAATGCAGGAAAAGGCACTCAAGCTGCAGACTTCTCAATTTACCTCATTCATTGCATTCATAATTTTTTCAGAGGTCCTAGTAATGGGAAAAACATATCAGTGAGTTACTTATTTTGGTTGTTTTTATTAATCAATTTTTAGGAAAAAGAAAGACTGAAATTACAAAGAATTGTGTGTAGCCTCTTGAGAAGACACACACAGAGTTTATCTCCTGGGCAGAGACAGTGTAGTGGAAAGAGCATCACAAAGGAGTTGCATGATCTATGAACTCAGCAGAGAAAGACAGTGAGAAAAATAGAGATCCATTCCTTATATGAAGCAGCTTTTCAGGCAATATTGGACTCGTTTTTGTGCTAGAAGAAGGTAAGTCACAGAATACAAACTTTGCCTTAAAGTAACCCTACAGACAGTTTAACAGACAGCTCATTGCAGTAAAGTGTGTCAGAGAGCTATGGCAAATGCTTCTTGCCTTGTCATTAGGAACTGAGATATTTATCATGTTTCTGCACTAAGAGCACTGCTGAAGCAAAAGGGCAAAAAGGCTGAATTCTACCTGGGCCCCATCCTAGGCATCTCTGGTATGTTTATTTCTTTTCAATACTTAAACAATGTCACAGCAACTTTATTAATAGAATGCTGTCACCAGCTGGTTTTGCCCTCCAAGGGGGATGCCACTCTGGCAAATTCATCTAAGGAAAACCTTTGCATCCTTGATATTTTGTGGCCTGGGTTTGGACCTTTTTTATAGTCAGTTTCTGCTCCACCACAGATGCAATCTCTAATGTAAGTACAGCTGGAGCAGGGAAGATTTCAAACCCATGCTTGCCTCTGCCCTCCTACTCCCCATCACTGTCAATGGGGGTATTTATATCAAGCTGATCCATCCCTTGCCTGCCTACCCAGGAGACAATGATGAAACCTTCCAATGCTCTTAAATTCTGCTTGGAAAAGTGATGTAGCTGGCCTCAGACTGAAACCACAAACAGGTGATGTAACATGTTTGCCACGTGCTTTTAAGACTTACTGTGTGTATCTTAAGCCCTTGGTCTTAGTCCTTATCTCTAATTCCATCTTTTCTGCATTGCTCACGCAGCTTTTCCTCAGTTCAGTGATTTGCACATTGATTCACGTGATGAAATGAATATTTTTCTGTTTGGTTTGAATTACACCAATGAACTGAGCAGTGCAGAGAAATTACCTATATGCACTCTGAAAGCCTGTTGGTCAACAGACAAATTAAATCATAGTGGATGTTGGCTACTATTCCTAAATCACAGTAAGTTGTTGGTTAGGAATCTAGTTTTCCTCTCACATTTTTGTCACATTTTATAACAATAATCTGCATGAAAAAGACCTCTGCTTTTCTCTGGGAAAGATGTTACACAGCATGAAAGGTTTAGTATGTCCATTGGCAGAGCCCCTGGCAAAATGTGGTGTTAAAGCTGTACCATCTTAGAAGTAGTTTCACACTCACAAAATTCAATTCCACTTTGCCTCCTTATTGCTTCGGGCTTATGACTTATACTCTTATTAATTATGATGCATTCTTCAGGTCATCTCTGCCATCCAACACTCTGGGGACACAGAAGGTTGACACTATCCATTCCTCACACTCCCTTCCCTACATATTTTGCTTAAAAATTGCTTGCTATGCAATATGCAATTAACACATCACTGTATAGTATTTTCAGAGGGCCATGTGACGTATCTTATTTTTTTCTGCCTGTGTAGGCTTATCTTCTGAACTACAATCAAGTCCCAGAGATTCTGGAATAATGTTAAAGTCCCATGTCATGTTCTTCACACTCAGCTTTTCTAAAGCAGGCTCTGAAATTGTTGGGGGATTTCTATCAGATGTGCTCAGATGTGTCAGATGTACTCTGTCCAGAATGTGTGTTTTAAAGACAATGAATACTCATGCCTGGGCTTCCTCACACTTTAGTGAAATAGCAGAGAATTAAACTGGCAAGCTTTGCAATTTCTACTGTTCCCAGAGGGCATGATATATGTTCATATAGTGACAGGACCATTTTTAAAAAGGAAAAAAAAAATATATAAAGATTGAGGTGCTGCTCTTTTGGTCACTTGTGATGAAACTGCTCCCTTGATTTGCTGAATAGTTGCCTTCCCATGCCAGAGAAGCTAGCATTTCAGAACTGTTTTAAAGCCTGATACAGGGTTATTGATCAGGTTTATTGACTAAAACTTATCAAAGTTGTTTCTGGGGAAAAAAAAAAAAAAAAAAAGATGCATTTTCAAGGTTGGAACATATTTTGAACCTCTCAGCTTTGACAGTCTATGGATAAAATAGTGCAACAGGAGAAAATTAATTTCCAGCCCTTAGAATAAAGCTGGATACACAGAGCAGAAACAAGCAGCTCTGCATAGAGGCTGATAAGCTTCCTAAATCCTGCAGGGTTCCTTGTACATCACTATCTTTTTAAAAGGTTCATTTAAGCAAGTAATTTAGGGCTGTGAGGTGGGTTTTTTTCCTCTCTTGGTATGTGGTCTGATGAGTTTAAACAGTAGCACAAAGCTTCATATCTTTAGCCACACCAGCTTAATGCACTCAACCCATAACCATACACATTTCATCCAATCTTGTCTGGATTTTACATTAAAATTATTCAGATTGATTGTAATTCTGTTCTTGTAAACCTCTCTTCATCTTCTCATTGACCCTTATGCTTTGTCTTTCTCCTGACTTGAGGTCATCCAGGTTGAGGAACATATTGTTTGTTAATTTGCCCTCTGTAGTACTTAGCAGAGAGGCTCTTGGTTGCTAAATTTGGAACTGAGTCTGTGTAAAATTGTACTTAAAGAGTCCTTGCTAAGAGTCACATTACATTGATGACAGTATTGCAAGGCTGACAGGAGGCAAAGCATGCTGCCTGCCCATCTGGCCCTTGGGACTGTATGCAGGCCACTTAAACTAATATTTTGGAAAAGGAAGCCCTAGGTACTGGAAGTTCCTGTAGTGTCCTCCAAGGAATATTTACCTGTTGTGTGACCACACCTGTACCCTGTGCAGCCTCTAGCTACCAGCTCTCTCTTGTCACTAATGAGGTCAGGCAGATGAAAGACATCAGAGTATTCCCTAGAGCAGCCCGTTTCCCTGAGGATATCTGCATGAAGAGCAACAAACATCTAAGTGACATGAATTCGGGCTGAATTCAGGAAGTTTTTTAGAACTGTGGAGATGGCTGACTTTTGCTCTCAACAGCTGCCAAGAATAGTTGCTCCTACAGGGGACTGTGATGTGTAGTGTCAAAATTGCTATTGGTCATGTATTACATTCCTTTCTTGGAGAGTGGACAATTATCACTGCCTGTATCAATTCAAAGGAACCCATAAAATTGGCCTAAACCTGCACTAATGCTTTCCCATAGAAGTGGATGATGGCACTTATGATCACCAAGGTAATGGGTGAACAAGGTTAAATGAGTACACCCAATATTACAGAATCACAGAATTGTCATGGTTGGAAAAGACCTCTAAGATCACTGAGTCCAACTGTTAACATCTCCCCTAATGAAATAAGGAAAATATATTTATCAATATATGTATCACGAAGCCCACTAAAGCATGTGCTGAAGTGCTTCATCTACACGGTGTTTAAATATTTCCAGCATGGTGAGTCCACCACCTCCCTGGGCAGCCTGTTCCAACACCTAACTACTCTCTCAGTTAAGAAATTCTCCCTAATAACTAGTCTAAACCTCCTTCCTGAAGACCTCTTACTATGCAACCAGAAGACTGATCAGAGATTTTGGTCATATGATAGCAGTGAATGGAATCATATGTCTCAGAAGTTCTGTAAACATCTCTAGAAAAGGTCCCTTCTTTAATCATAGCAAAAAGGAGGAAGTGAAGCAGACAAGGCTATTTCTGCATTTTCTTAAAAACTGTGGGAAACTCCGAACACAGTTATAGCAAAAACATTATTTACAGACAAGTTCTAAACTAACAGTCACCTAGACAAATCATAGAATCATAGAATCCTAGAGGTTGGAAGGGACCTCGAAAGATCATCTAGTCCAATCCCCCCTGCCAGAGCAGGGCCACCTAGAGTACCATACCATTACCAAACCATAGTGGTAACCAGAAGTTACCACTGCAAGTGCTTATTGTTATCTTCCGAAAGCCAAATCATGAAAACAGAATTTGCATCTTGCTCCAAGGTCATTACCAGTTTATTATAACATGTGGGGGTTTATTAGCAATTAATTTTTCTTCTTGCTACTTTGCATGCTCTGAATTGGGCTTAGCTGGGAATAAGACTCATTAACTGCCTTATTGTGTGACCTCAATGCTTTTTCAAGTATTCTACTAGCTGTTTTTCTACACCTGCTCTGTACAGAATGGACAACAACATGCTAATGTTGTTAGCATGCTAATACCACTGCCTTGGTATTTTGTATGGTGGGCTAATATTTAAACTGGTATCAATCATTTTGTTATATATGAAAGATGAATACCAACACCAGACTTTGTTCTCCAAAGACATGAAAATTTTCATATTACTCATCTCCTGGAAGATCTATCACCTGTCCAAGAAAAAGAGCAATTCTCGATTTAGTAGCAAGGCAGCATTAAGTTTATATGCTGTATAAAGTAATGGGGTGAGTATTACTGGCCTGGGCTCTATACAGTTGTAATCCAAACCTCTGACAAAATCACATGTACAGGCTGAAGAAAAAGGCACAAATATTTTCTATTGCCTAATGCCATGTTATCTTTCAATGCAGCAAAAATGCATCTTTTTGATCCACTGTATAAACACTTTTATTGTAGATTGTTTGGTTAATTTATTCTTTGTCAGAAAAGACATTTCAGGCATGCTCATGATACTTCAGAGAATGTCAAAACTCTAAGTGGATCCAGGTTGCTAAAATGATATTACCTTTGAATGCCTACATCAGAATAGTCCCCACAGGCTATGTCCAGGACAGTCCATTGTACAAGATTTTTGATGTGGCTTTGTGCTGTGACAAGAAGTAGAAAGGAACAGCAGTCCTGTGGAGGACCAGAGCCACAGGAGCTGCTGTCTTCTGTTGTCACCTGCACGCATCTGGGACTGCAGCCCCATAATGTGTCACTTCCCCATTACTACATGGAGCAGCCTGTAGAAGAGGCCTCATTTCACCTTAACTACACTTACAAACATCATCAAGTGTTCTGGAAAGAGAGTCCCTGTACTCGGGAAAATTTCTACCAGTTCTGGAGTGCAAAGTATTTTGCCTTTGAGTAAAAGATAAACGGTCATGCATGAATGTGAGACTACCATAAAGTTTCTGATGCTGTCACAAGATGCTACTGACTTGAAAAATGGCAGTCTGGCAGGAAAAGACAGGAGGCATACAGAGCTTAGACTCTCTGTGTCATGCATACATCCCAAGGATTAGTCAAAGAGAGATAGTCCTTATTCCTAAAAACATTATTATGTATATACATAAAACAACATGTGAACACATACTATTATTCTGTGTTCGAAAGGGGAGCATTTAGGTAAGTAATATGGATATTCATGAAGATAATAAATATATACTATATTTTATCCATCAAGTTTCTGTTACCATTTTGTTAGAAACCTGAAGAGATCTCTTGCAATACCATTCTTTTTCCATTTACAAGATGAGCCTTTGCAAGCCATCACTGCTAAGTGGAATTACTTGCAGGGACACATAACTTGTTTTAAAAATGCAATACAGCATTTAAATTTGGATTTTTCATAAGAAAAACAAACTGTACTTTATGTACAATGAGTGGCAACTCTGTAAAATTACACTGCAGATCTACTTAGACTAATACAAAGATCTGTGAAGATGATCAAACAGGATTTTGACCACTCCATAGAAAAATGCTGGTAATTTACAAAAGCTGAAAGCAAATAATGGGGGGGGAGGGGAGGAAAAAGGTAACGTGACTTAGCTAAAATCTATAGAAAATATTTAAAATCAGAAGGCTAAAGGGAATCCAAGTCAGCAGAAGTGGTAACTCACGCAGAGCCTCTTTGTGCATCCTTTTCTTGAGCCCTTATCACAAAGGCTCCTTGAATCACCTTCAGAGCTGATGTACAAAGGGAAAAATTGTATTTGCAAAAATCACCATGTTGTTGTCTCAGGAGAGTTAGTAACAGGCTACTCTTTTTGACAGATTTCCTATTGTTGGTGTGGACAGATTAACAGTGTTTTACCTCCTGTAAATGCTTGCTCACGGGACTTGTACCTGTTCCTGGGAAAGATCAGTACAGGTGGCTGTCTCTTTAATTCTGTGCATTTTTTCAGGAACTTAAAACATGAACTTGCTGCCCTGGTAATTTTGAAGGGTACTAACAGGAAGGTGATGGGACGGGGATGTTTCCTTGGTGTCTGTTCTTGTGATGCATAAACCCACCAGCTCTTGGCAGGCAGCTCACTCACTGCCTTTGCTGTGATCTTTGATGGAGTTCCTGCAGATACCCATATGGCTTGGGCTGCTGCCTTATGCTACTCCTTTTGTGTAGCTGTGGGATGATGGGGTGAGGAAATGTTCAGCTGTATTTAGCAGCATCAGGTCTTTTATGCCTTTGGTTCTGGCTGGCTACCTGCTTAGCCTGGTGTCCCCTCTGCTTTCTCCTTGTGTCACATCATGGGCCAACTCGTTTTTCCATTCTTTTGGCTATTAGTTTTTCAACAAATGTGTTCTGGCACAGAGCTTTGTATGAAACTACTTCACCTAGAATTTTGAATTTCATTGCTATTAATTATTTTTGGAAATACAGAAATGTCTCTGAAGGAAAGGGAAAATACTATTTAACAGAAAATTTCATCACAGCAGCGAGAATGATAAATAGTGGCTAATCCTGACAAATGCATGTATGGTTAATTAGTCATCAAAGCAGTGAATCTGAGATAAGCAGATGCACAAACCAAGCTTACCTAGTATCATAATTTTACAAACACTGAATACCACTTCATAAGCACATAAATAACACTTCACGCTCAGCAGAAAGTTTAATATTCTGCCATTTTTTGATTAATATAAAACTGCTGCATTTATTAATAATGAGGTTTGAGCAAGTTCGATGTCAAATTCAAGCCATCACTAAGCCAAGGGCCATCATAAGGCAAATTAGCATGACTAAATTATGAGTACTATATCGTGAGAGTTAGAAGGAAATCAGTTTCCTTTTAGCAGCAATAGGCTTCCCAGATAGTCCAGAATGACCCTGAAAATGATCTGCCATATAGTATTAGGTCAAATAACAAAGCCCTGAAATGTACCTGTCAGACCTTCTCCCTACGACACACTTGCTGTCTTAGACGTTGGAAAATTTTCCCAAAAGAGATGGACAAGATATTAATGAAAATTTTTCTTCCTGACTATTTCTCTCTATCATAAAAACTCCATCAGAAATGTCCTGCTCATTTATAATCATAGTAAACAAATATAACAATTCAGAACTCAAAGGCAAAAAGAATATGAAGAATCGCATCATAAGAGAAATACAGTTTCTTCCATGTGTTTTTTTGGGGGGGGAAATCTAATTTTATCTGAGAGATGACAGAATTATTTTGACATGCTGAATTTTCAAAGCCGTGTTCAATATAATCATATACATATATAATACAAGTGAATACATCAACTTAAAAACTTTTAAATTTTTTATCTAAAGTTTTCTTCTGACAGTCAATCTCTGTGTGTGAGAAAGACCAGTGCATGAAGACTTCAGGATGCTATAATGGCAGCAACTTTTTTATTATTATTACTTTATTTATTTTTCCATTATACGGTTATGCATATGCTCCTGCCCAAGGCAGTATCTGAAGCTCCCAAGAAATTTCAAACTCAAAATATATAGAAAAAGTGCAAGAACACAGCAACTCCTTTCAGTTTTGTATTTATATGCAAATAGGCTTTTTACACTGTAAAATAAACTGCATATTAATAAATTGTTATCGGAATATATTGGCTCTGGGGTTTTATTCTGTATCCACATATGAAGATTAAATACTGGTAATATAAAATGTAGACATTCTACTTTTTTTCTTTCAAGCCCAACTCATCAAACCTTTCTTGATACAGTATTGTCTTAAGCTACTGAGAGAGATGGTAATTTGTCCCAGAGGTGAAATAACAGTATTTATGTGTATGTCAGCCTTGAGGCTGAAGAGTAATAAGAACAAAAGCAGACAAAAGAAACAACCAAGGAACAGTCAACTATACCTAAGATCTTATTTCCCAGGGATGTAAGAAAGCAATAACAAAATACACCATCTCAGGTAGCTTAAAATTACCAGAGGAATGTGGACAGAAAAACAAACAAACAAACAAACAACAGCAAAGCTGTTTTTACTATTCTGTGCTTCAAAATAAAGAATTAATTTTATGATAAGTTTCTTTAATATCAGCTTCACCACATGCAGATGTTTAATGAGTGATAACTTCCATAATGTTCTGTACTGCAATATAGTCATCAGTCTGCAACAAAATGCTACAGAGAAGAAAAATTAATTCACTGAATAATGAAAAACCTGCATGTCATGTGAAGGGACAATATTAAAAAAATTCAGCAAGGATATTTGCATGCAGAAGACATCAGTAAGTGTCATGTTGTCCTTTTTCTTTGTTTCTTTTTCTATTCTTGTTTCCTTTTAACTACCTAATCTAAATTAAGATTTGAACCAAAGACTAAAAAGGTGGTAGACAAATATGCTTCCAGAAAGCTATATCTACTTAAAATATATCTTCTTAGAACCTGTATGAGCTGCTATGACTGCTAATTTCTTTAAATCAATTAGCAAACAATGCTAAGTTCTCACATATGTATCCTGGTTTATTTCCATTGACTTTTTGTCTTTGCTCTGTGAGCAAACTGAACAATGACCTGCAATGAATTCTCAGGAGATGAGCTGTTGAGTGTGCTTTCATGGTAAATTGAATAATCATTTCATTTCTTCCCACTAAACCCATATATACTTTTATGAATTGTAGTGTTATGACAGTATATGTGGATATTACAGCTACTTGGAAGGAATGCAGATATTTAACCAAAGTGCACCTTCCTTTTCTGTGAATTTTCTCTTTTTGTTTGTAGCAGACAAAAGCATATCTTCAGTAAATGTGAATGTGAATGAATAATTGAATTTTCTTCCTTTTATTCTGTTCATTCTTCCAGAAATTTTTTCTTTGAGATAAAAAGCTGCATTCAAACTCATATTTTGTTAAAATAGAACACAACTTGGGCAATAGTGGCTAATGTGCATGAGTGAGCATATTATAATGCACAGAGAAGTATCAAAAAGCAGATAGGGTGCATATTGCTGCTTCTTTTTCTTTTCTCACAGTAGCCTACATTAAGCTTACATTTTAATCTTAAGTGTTCTGTTCTGCTAGGGAATGGCTTTAAAAAAAATTGGTTTATATGACTATATGCCTGTATTTTATTGTAATTAACCAATCCATCAATTAGATGTCAGCATTCTCTCAAATTGGCTAGCAATATTTAATTGTTTGAACAATGCAAACTTTTATTTCTAAAGAACACATATGGACTGATGGGGGAAGGGGTTGAGAACTATTAGTGACAAAAGTCCAGGCTTTTGATTTTTCTGCATTATTTACTTGTGATGTTTCATCTCTAATAGCAAAGATTCAACATTACCATGAAGACCAAATATCTTTGCAATTAATCTTCTGTCCTCAGAAATTTAGACTTCATCCATTTTACCCATCGAAGAGCGAAACGAAGAAGTGAAGATTTTGCAGACTGGATCAAAGAAATAATGGGGAAAAGATTATTCTCTCTTTCCTGAGGAATCCCTTGAAGCGTGAATGCCCATTGTAGAGCAAGATAAATCAGGAAAAAAAGGTAAAGTAAAAAAGTAGCCTCAGGCTGCCTTATGATTTTTATAGATTTTCTATATGGCTATATTTTGTTCTGCTCAATGAAAGACAAAGAAAGCACAAAGAACTTGGCATTTCACTTACTTGTTCTTTGTGTGTTTGTGGCCCACCACCATTCCCCACTCAAGGAGCAAAGGCTGGACTTCTGGAGGTATAACTCAGGGTAAGAGACACTGAAAACTTGCCTGAAGATAAATTTGAACAGAATTATTCTAATGAGTGCTCACTACTGTTTCTACAAGCACTTCTGGCATGAATAGGAGGAAGAAATCTTTCTTGTTGTACCCAGAGATGTCACAGCCTCTTCAATTATTGTTATGCAAGTACTCAAAAATTATAAGAAAAATTTAAAACTGAGAGCTACACAGTTTAACATACAATCCTTATTCGACTGGAGGGATTTGAATGAATAAAACTGCACCTTTTCCTTCGAGGATGAACGATCTGATGAGATAAACAGGACAATTTTTGAAACATAGGCACCAGGTTGCTGTCATATTCTCTCAGTCATTGTGCTTAGGACGTTAAGAAAAATACCATCTTAGTAAAGCTCATTATAAATAAAAGCATCAGGGAAGGGCAACACAGGTAATGAGGTGTGTGCTCTGCACTTCAATGGGTTCACAGTTGTTGTAGCTATTTCCTTAGTAAAGCAGATAAAGGAGCAGGAAAAACATCTCTTTCCTTATCTAAAGACAACAGCATCTGAAAAACCTTAGTTTGCTCAGGCATAACTCTCAGGGTTTTTCAAGTTAAAACAATTAGCTTGAAAATATCAAGCTAAAATTTAACTTCTTTTCCTGATTTTTATTTGGCAGCTATGCAATGGGACAACACTGCCCCCGTGGCTTTCATCCAGCTCCTTCCAAAGGGGGTGTCTGGGCACACCTCTGAAAGAGGAACAATGGGAGAGGATACACAGGGGAAAGCTCTAACAGTGTAATACCTAGAGTAACTGCTTCTGTTTGGATACCAATGAAAACTGATAGAAATACAAATTCTGTCTAGATAAAAAGACATAGGAAACCTTTCCCTTTTGTGTTTTCTTTTTGACTTCTGAATCTCCTATTCTTGAGAGCCTGCAGTCCTGCAGGGTTGGATCCAATAAGAAGCTTTGCCTATGAGCCTGTTTTCCAGCAACCAAGAACTGTTTGGAAAAAGACCACAATCCCAGTGTAGTAGCACCCTGAACAGGAGTGGAGTTGATCAAATTAGTCCCTGGCAACATAATGTTCCAGCAGGAACACTATTAAAAATAAAAAAAAAAAAGGTACTACTTAAGTCCAGAATATCAGCATGAAGAAAAAAAACCAGATCTCTTTTTATGACTGCTTAATTTATAACAAAACCAGCAGGTTCACCTTTGAAACTCAGAGAGGCAGAAACTGAGCAGTAGACTCATTTGTGATAAAACCGAAGCTCAAAATTATGGCAGAAAAATCACTATCAGTCTGTAATACTCCATGCAATCCAATTGCCTCTGTAGAAATACCAGTCATTTCCTGCCATGTAAGTTTTTAGAACCATCCCCAAAGATTCAGATACATTTATTCTAGACCATATGTTTCCTAGATAGAGCTGACCAGCAGGGTTACAAGGCATAGAGTAAGACAAGAAAAGACAGAAGCAATGGCTGCTGACAGGTTGGGATTTTTCTGAGGAACTGATATGAGGTGAGATGTCCTTGAATAACAGCAACAGGTTCTTTCTAAAGAAAATAAAAAAAAAAAAATTCAACCATGCTCCTTCATAAAAGAGTGCTGGAGAACTGTCCATCACAGGGAGCAGGACAGAACATAACAGAGTGGAATGGAACAGAAATGGTTGGCCTGTTTTGTGCACTGACAACCTGAAAAGAGCAACATGAGCAGCAGATGAGCTTGCTGCTCTTCTGAAGTTTGGGAGCTGAAATCTGTTAGAGAAGCTGAAAGGCTCATATGATGTCTTCTTTGAGTTGTAACAAGGAAGAGTAAGTATCAAGAAATACTGAAAAAAGATTTGATTGCTGACTGGGTTAGAAAAGGAAAGTGTAAAGCTTGATAGTGTTTTGGCCTGACAAATTAAAAATAAAGGTAGAATATATGCATCTTCAGATTATATTTATCTATCTGTTCATCCAACCAGACATCTATACATCCATGTATGTCTACATACACAACTGCATGTATTATATATATACATATGCATGTATTATATATATACATGCACACACAAATATACCTGCTGTGTGTTCTCAGTTGAAAGAACAAGCTGTTGAGAGACTCTGATGAGTCTTCAGACATTAATTTTATATTAAATTCCTGTGATGTCCTAACTTTGAACTGAAAATCCCTTCACCTATTACTACAGAAACATGAGTGGCTCTCAGCACTATGACAACTAATCTAAAACTCAGAGTTCTGGAAAACCAATATCATTCTTTAAGGTCTGCATCAATATAGAAGGGAAGCTGAAACAAGGACTGGAATGCACACATGTCTAGGCTTTTGTCCCTGTGAGATTATTTGCAACGTCATCTTAAGATATTTCAGCTGTAAGAGTTTTTCACTGTGTGGTTGACCTATATCTTTGCACTATCAGGTCACAGTGACTTTCACCTACTTGCCTTGTAATGAGTCTGCTTGATACATTCACATGTCTATCAGCTTGCAGACCCATGCTTGTGAGGATTTTTTGTTTTGCTTTAAATAAAATATTACTACTTTAAATAGAAATATCAGCTGGATATATTTGTAGAGCAGCCAGTTTTGTGGAGGATGAAATTGAGGCAATTAACATCTTAATATGACCATATGCTAACAAAACAATAAATGTTTAAATTGACCTTGATTAAAAGATCAGAGTTACACTAGCATCTGATTATGATATTAATACTCATGGAAAAAAACCCCAAAGTAGTGATGCTGCTGAAATAGTGGGTGAACCTAGCTCTAAAAAGCCCATAAGGCAGAGAAGATCAACTGGGAGCAGACCTGGATACCCTGGTATGATCTGCTTAGGACTTTTGTGATTGGTGCTGAGGGACCTGACACAGAGATAGTGCTAATAAAGCCCCTTAATAACTACATGCAAAGACCAAAGATCACTGTCATATGTAGGGGATACCTGCACACCTCGGATGCCAGTAGCTATACGGTCTGTGCAGCAACCCCCTGCTCTTGTGTGAGTGACAAGGTAACACATTACAGTTTCTGCTATTTTACTATATAGCATTCTCTCAGTCTCTTCCTATTCTGCTTCAGATTACACTTCGAACAATGTTTGCCTTCTGGATTACTGCTACCCAATTCTCTGCCTTATCAGTTTGTTCTGAAAAACTGAGAGAGCTCTGTGTTAAGCTCTTCCCACGCAGGACAGTGGGTCTAAACATTGGTTACTGCTGTGCTGCTTACAGTTCCCAGTCTTGGGTGTTACTGAACCAAGGACCCAGAGTATCATCCAGCATCTCTCTAATCTCCATCCTTCTGGAGTCAAGAAGTCTCCTGACTTCCAGAATCTTCCCTCCAGACAGGATTTTCTTTCCAGACTCCCTTCTTCTTTCTGAAAATAGTTTGGGTTTGGTTTTTTTTTTCCACCACCACCCCGGTTCCCTTCTTTTCTGAATGTAAATAACATGTATGCAAAAACACAATGGGCGATCTATGTCCTAACTGGTACTTCTGGCTTACCTCTCTTTATACACTGGACGATTCAGGAGATTCAGTTTTAATCGGTGTTATCAAAATTTACAACCAACATGCTCAAAAGTTCAATTTTCAATTTTGGACAATCATGACCCTTCCCCCCACAACCCCCACCCCCCAGCCTGTTAAAGATCACAGTTTAACCTATTTTTTCACTTATGACAACAGATGCAGATGGGATGAGATCCTTCTTCCCAGTGAGAGCTAACAGCAGTCTCAGTAGGTTCTTCTCAAGATCTACATCCAAACCTCCTGATATTCACAAACAGGGCTCAGGTGGACTTTCAGCTTATTAGATAAATTGTCTTAATGAGTAGGATTCAGTCTGAGATTAAGACTCAACATAGGTATCCAGCTTGAGCTTGATGTGGTGTTACGGGCAAAGGGGATCAATATGGCCATCTGATACAGCAAATGGAGTATGAAGAATCATTTATCTGGCCAACCATCAGACACCTATTTTAAGGAGAGGTGATCTGGTGACAAATGCAGTCACTTCAATAATGTTTGCAACTGTCTCTCTCAGAGCTGACAATAACTGACTTAAAGCTTCCTCACTCGTGCCCTTCAGACTCTCTTCAGGAGATAATGATCACACACTTCCATTGTCAGTTCTCACTAATGGAAACTGAACTACAATTCATGCTCCAGTCTCTGCATTCCTGTGTATCCCAACACCTTGTTCTTTCTACTGCTTTGCTTGTTAAAGGTACTCCTTTCCCTTCCTCAGTTCTTTGCAGCACTTTTTCCCATATAGCAATGGTTACTTCTCGTAAACTGAACTGACAAAAGATTTGTCAAACTGGTATATGATATAGGCTCTTCACATTCCAGTTAAAGGAAAGGAGAATTCACAAGACAAATGTGCCACCTGTCTTGGCACACTTGGCAACTGCGACACAGAACTTCCAGATAACTCCATTTGTGGTGGCTAAATTTGATGGGAATTGGATAATACTTGGTGTGTGTAAGAAGGATCATCTTGCAGTTCCAGAGGCAATGTATTCAAACTGCATTATTGTCCCCCAAAACAAGTGCAGCTAAAGAGTAAAGATCATGAAAGGAAAAGTTGCGGTTCTGCCAGTCATGCTGCCCTGATAGATATCACAGAATCTGTAAGACCGTGAGCAAAACAGCAGAGGTTTCACTCAAGAAATCCCTTCTTTCTGTGTTCTTAGTATGCTGTGGGTTTCTCCCCGAATTAATAATTGCAGCTGCACTACCTGTACCATGATTGTTTAAGATCCTACTCATCTGTCTGCAAGTACAAAACCCAGCCTCAGTTCTGTCTCCAAAATCTGACCAACTAAATTTCTGTCGTAAGACTTCTCCTTTCATCTGAGGTTATCTCCATTTCTTGACTATCTGGGGTTTTTTTGTTTACATCGGTACTGGAAATTTTATTTCTCTTTAAAAATTTTGTGCCACTTCTCATACCTATCCAGGTCTGTTCTTGTTTGCCAATCTACGGTTTCTATGCTTGGCTTGTATTTTCCTGTATCTCAAATATCATTTGTTTGGATCAAATGCATAGCATATGTTTTTCAAGAGCCTACCTTATGGACAACACTGCAGTAGGCAAGAGAAGTCAATGCAATGTGTATTCTTGTAGTGTTTAAAGAAAAATTTCCTTCTAAGAAAGTCAACTAAAGAATACTACTAGTTTCAGCTTTGCACCTGGCTGTTTGGCTGCACTGCAGTTGGGAAGTTCAATGATATATGATACAGGACCTTGAGATCACAAACTTAGTCATCTCCAGTATTAGGTAGCAGTGTATTTCTGAAATTTCTCTGTACTCTAGAAATAATCTTCCTAGGTTTGACTGTTGTGGGAATAATAATTGGTGTGACAATTTAAATTGGGATAATAGAATCACACTCTTGAAAAATATAATAAAACACTATTTTTCAGTGGGTGCATGGTTTTGTGTTTACATAAAGATTATTTACTAACCAAATCATATTCAAAGAGTATGTTGTTATCCTTTTCACAAGCTCCTGTGTTAATCGCTACTGGATGGATTCTGAAACCTTGATTCAGTTTGGTACCTTTAAACTTCAGTGAGACATCTTTTAAAATAAGGCTTTACCAGTTCTAAATGACAAAAGTAGACCTGTTTTGTACAAATAGGAGATTTCTATACTGGACTGCTCTTCAGTTTTGTTACTGTCATTACATGTTAGTTAGTGTATGCAGAGTATATTTGAACAGGAATTTGATTTAAAAGTGTCTTTGATTCTGCAACTTTATTTAAAGCCATCAGCATTTCTTCATGCATATATTTGATTATCACTTCTTTTATGTATACATCTCCATTCTACACTCCATAAGACTCTTTTATTCAGTAAGCTCCCATTTGACATACAAAAGCTGCGTTATAAATTGTGTATGACTGATCTTATACTGCAGTGGTTTAAGCAGTATTACTTTCTCTATATACTGGATATAGATTTAATTTGGCTGGTAAACACAAAAGAGGTAACATCAAATGCACTTCATATCCATCAGTTTTATGTACAATGTACAGTGAAGGTCTCTTCCCTTAACTATTGTCCAGAGCCTACTTGGAAGTTAATCATGTGTTGCCTAAATGTTTATTGCTGCTTGTTTGTGTTAATAAGCAGCTGCACAGGCAGATTCACAACAGTTAGGGTATGGAGGATGTTTCTTATGGTACAAAGACCTTCTTCATCATCACATGCATTTGGAAAGACAGTGCATGAGATATATTCATTAACACAGAGGACCAGCTATGATTACTTCTTTTACTGTTACTGTCTCTATTAATGACACACTTTGTAATCTTAGCAAATGTGTCTGTATCTTCTTTCTGCTTTATTTACTTGGGCAAATGTACAGAAATATGCTCAATATCTTCAGTGGCACCAGAACATTTATATGGTTCTGAATCCCCACCTTTAATGAGGGTGAGTGCAAAGAACCCTAAATTTTTCTAAATAACATTAAAATAACAGGAATTATTGCAGTGAACTGGCAATTGTAACAAATGGCCTTTTTTAATGATAGAGACATCAAGGTATTTGCCCTGTGATAAATATTCTTAGTGCTCATCTGAAAAAGAAATTGTAACTTCCTCACCTTAATTAAGCAGAAGTATGATTAATTTTTCTTTTGCTATTTAGAATGTCCTTTGCTCCTACTGATTCATAGGGGATATCTCTGGATATAAATAAATGCAGGGTTAGTGCTGAGCTCACCTTCATTTAGCTAAAGCATGTGGAAAGCCCTTTCCTGCCAGTATTCTTGGCTTGTTTTCTGCTCAATATGCTAATAATTACTGGAGATCTGACAGTTGCAGCAAAATGGAGGAAACATTCCTGCTAATCCCATATGAATGCTGGATGCATGTGTCATTCATTTTGTGTGTTTGCTTTCTGTTTGTCTTGGCAATAGTGCCAGGCTTAGGCACTCTGGGTTTGCCATCCTGTCTGTCATGCATCAGGTGCAAATGTGCCAGCAGAACTGCTGGGGGGATGCTTCAGATTGTGGTGAGACATCAGCACTATAGAAAGTGTCTTGTGTTCACCCAAAAATATACCTGCTCTTCTCTTTACCCCCAGAAGAGACTGCAACGGATTTCCTAAATATGCCTGAGGGTTTGAAATGCCACCTTAAATGCATGGCAGTAACATTTTACAGCAGACAAAGGAATGGGGAATAGCTGTCTCATTCCTGGGCTATTTTCTTAATTATTGTACTCTCTTGGGCAATCATCTGAAAATACAAATTTGATATATCTGTTTTGAATAGTCAAGCAGCTCATTAAAGGTACAGGTACTTCCTTTTGCACCAGAGTGGTTCCTGTAGTAAGGAAAGTGCAAACTCTATCTCTACTTCATTTTTTCCATTGTAAATTTTGCAGGTGCAAGTATTTTCTTCCAAAGGAAATTAGACCACATTTTATTTAAATGTACTTGCAAACTATGCAAATACTCAAGGCTACACTGTCAATCACTCTTTTAATAGACCTACAGATTTCCTCTTAATAATGAAATTATCATATGAATGACCAATTCTCCATTATACTCTTGATGACCTGGATTCTTAATTGCATTAGTTTTAAAAGCCTTATTAACAAAATTTCTTTCTCTTTCCACACTGAGATATCTCAACTGGTTTTATGAACTTATATATTTGAATTTTTTCAGGATGTTAATCTGTAATTTAAAACAGCATTTTCAAGGCATCTATAGGGGAGTGTAAGGGGAAGAGAGCAATTTTTTTATTGAAATGCTTGATAAACACCTTGGTTTTACTGACACGTTTTGAAGAGTGATATCCAGGAAGACAGAAAGAGAAGGAGAAAAGTTAGTTTAAGGCCACCTTATTGGAATTAAACCTCAAAAAGCTTGTACAGATATACAAAAATGACACATACCTGTGCTAATATTTCAATGTAAAATTTAGGGTTGAAACATCTAAACATAATATTCTTCTATTTAAAACAACCTTTCAGAAGCACCAAGCAAAATATTTAGACAATAGGATTTTAAGAGAAAAAGAGAATGCCAATGTCTGATTCAAGTTGATTAGCAGAGGTACAATCAATCTGGCAAATCAGTAGGAGACCTAAGGAAAATTCTGCTCTATTTATAGCAAGGGCTCCAGAGCAACCTTTGCTCTTACATGAAGCAGCAAAATTACAACTGCAGAACAAGCACTTTCTGGAATCTATGGCAGTTGTCAGGAGACAGAAACTTCTTCAAGGCCAAAAAAATAATTCTAAAGGTGCTACTGTTGGCAGAAAAGGCAAGAAGTGGTAATATACAGAAACGTTTCAAAGTGTGGGTAGGCTCTGAAACTTAAGTAGCAGATTAAACCAAAGCTTAGAAAAGGGAGCTGTGGAGGAAATAAAGGTAAAATGAGCAAGCACAGGACAGATTTTTGGGTGAAGAGCCAGACAGCCAAACAGGCATGCAGTATTTTCCCAGCAGCAAGCAAAAAAAATTTTCCTGGGCAAGGTGTCACAATATTTTCCATCAGTGACCTGCTGACATTCTGCATACAGATGAAGGATGCTGGTCTATAAAGTCTTGGGTTCTTCCAGGTAATTTTTCCTGAAATAACATGCTCATGAAATGGTTGGCTGCTGGTTCAGCTGAAAGCAAGTTTGCAACTGCAGAGGTCACAGCCTGGATGTATACAGGAAAGGTTATTCCTTATTACACTAGACCTCAGAGGTTAAAAGTGGGACAGAAATAGAACAAAAGAACTAGAAGAACTGGGTGTCACCCAAGGTTCTCATGCTTGGATATTAATTTCTTTTTTCTTTTTTTTCTTTTTTTTTTCTTTTTTTAGTGTAGAAGAAGCCACACAAACCTTTCTTTTATCCTTCTTGATATTAATCTCTTGGGCTAACAGATTTATTAGCCATAGTGTCATTGTTTGGGAAAATCTAGAAATACAGCCCAGAATAAGTGCCCCTATTGTTGTTGCCATTCCCCTCTTTGCAAGGGGAGAGATTACCTGTTAGAAAATCCTATGGAATACTAAATGTATCAATGCATCAGGTGAAGTTAGTCTAAGTATTTAAGAGAGGAACTGTCAGACATCTGTTAAATTGGTGAGGATTCCTGTGACAGATCACACAGGTTGCTGATGAGAATCTTATGTTAAAATTTTTTGCTTTTGACCATAAAAGGTTTATTTTACAGCTAGGCACAGCTTATTTTTTCTGGATTTCTTTCCTGTTTCCTAAATAATGAGTAGAATTCCTAAGAACATAGTCTCATGTTTGGGTTCCATAAGAAGCAAAAATAGAATTCTGAGGTTCTGTTGAACTAAAACCAGAAAGTTATTGTCTGTCAGCCCAGAAAAACATACGGATCATCATATGATGCCTACTCTCATCAGCCAGCTGAAATATGCACAGAATTCTGCAAACCTAGCTCTCTCAAGCTGTTTCAGCCTGTCTGGTTTTATTTTATTGTATCCGTGAGAAGGGAAATTTGCATGGCTTTGGTGCTAGAAACAATCACTACTACAGCTCCACTAGGAAATCCTAATCCTGACAAATCAGTTTCCATTACTCATATTTTTGTGAAAGTTTAATCAGTGAAAAAAATGAGAAAAACTTACATTGTACTAACATAAAAAATGTAAATGACTTGCAAGTTTTATCATCAATATTAAAATAGAAAGTAGACCTCTGATTTGCTCCCCCCCAGGAGAAGCCTTGGCTCCCCAGGCCACAATTTAAAAGTCTGAATCAGATAATGAATTTTATTGGTTTTACCAAAGCCTTAGAATGGAGATAATATGCTTTATTCCTCAGGCTTCAAGAACTGAGTATCTCAATGAGTATATCTCCTTTAAAATGCTGCCTTAATGGCAGAAAATTGCATTCCTTTTTTTCCTTCCTTTCTTTCTTTTGTTCTTTCATTCTTTCTTTTTCTTTATTTCTTTCTCTCTCTTTTTTTTTTTTTTTTTTTTTTAACCCACAAATTAATGAATGTTTTTATTTTTGATATACTGTATTTTAGTAGAAGGGGAGTTTCCTAACCTATTTACTTTATAAAAGCCATGGGTGCAATCTGAGACAATTCTGTCAGTTGAGCACACGCTGCAGCTTAGATATGTAATGTACAATCTTGAAAGGCAATGGAACAAAATCCTCATGCAAGAAATGATGGGATTTGTAGCTCTGGTTCAAAAATACCCTTAGGGCATAAGCTTCATTTAAAGATCACTTTGAAGTATTGACTTAATAGAACTAAATACATGTCTAAACATATGAATTATCTTTACGGGCCTGCTGAATTTATGCCTTTAATGAATAAAAGACTTGGACATCAGAGAAGAAGCTGTAAATTGTGAGTGTGTAGAGTGTCCAAGGAAGAATAAAAGATACTATGAAGAAGACATGAGGCTGTTCATGCAGTAGTGTAGTAAAAAAGCTTACATGATCAATGAGAGGTGTAATTTTGCAAGTCAATGATATTAAATTCTGAATTTGATATGGCACATGCAGAACCATATTGCAGATTCAAAGTGAGCGATCTAGTCAGCTAACCTGATGATCATTAATTTGTTTTTTTTTATGTTAATCGTGATATGTTTCTGTCATCCAGTGAGACAGAGAACATAAATCAGGTTCCACTGTCATTGTCTGTCCTAGTATCTTTGTCAATCTTCTACATCAAATTGGGTAGGTTGTCTTTTATATCTCTCCATGTACAGCGTATGTCAGTCTTAGAGGTCATCTTGATTTGTATTTAAGATATATACCTAGTAATTTCTATCTTCCAGACAAAATGTAGAGGGAAAATTATCTATTATTTTGATAAAAATTGATGCATTTTAAAATATTTTGCATTAACTACATAGAGCTTTCAGTTCTGTCTGTATTTTGCCTGTCTTCAGCTTCCATTGTGTTGAAATAATTGCACTGATATTACGTTCATAGGTCCTCTTTTTTAAGTAGCGGATTTTCAGTGATCAACTGAAACTGCTGCTTTGGCAATTTAGACATTTTATTTCTTTGGTTGTTATCAAAATTCGCATTACCAGTGGAGAAAAGAAATGGTCCAGTGCTGTGTATAATTTTTCCTTCTACTATCATACCTGATTTTAGAACTGCTTTGGTTTTTGTATTTTTAGTCTGTTTGTGTAATTCTGGAAGATAATATTGTTTCCTGGTATGTTTTTGTGTCACTTTTTGAAAGTACAGCCTTATGTGATTTCCTCCTAAAGATTTCTTCACTTAGAAAATCTGAATCTGGGAAATTTTTTTTTTTTAATTCGATGCTGTCTTTGTTGAATGAGTCTCTCAGCTTTTTATCATGCAGAAATCAAGGGCAATGAAGGCAGACGTAAGAGAACAAATTCTCACTGATGTAATTTTCTGTTACTATTGGCTTGTGCAGTTTGACCTTAATCTTAATGTGAAACCTTTTCAAAGCTACTTATTTCCATTGGTAGACCTTAAAGTATCTTAATGATTGTGGCATGGAAAGGCAAATACTTCATTAAAATCTAAAAGCTGCAAATTAAGGGATTTTTGGTAGATTTTTTCATCTGTTGGCTTTTTTGACATGTTTACGCTGAAAACTAATTTCCCTAACAAACCAGCAGCATATTTCAAGTTCCCCAACACTGGACACTTTTGAGACACAGCTGGACAGGGTTCTGGGCCATCTTGTCAAGACCATGATTTTGCCAAGAAAGTTTGGAATAGATGACCCTTTAGGTGCCTTCCAACCTGACATTCTATGATCAATTCTGTCTGTTTCTTTAGCTACACAGCAGTTTGTCTGATAGTCAGCTACTCCTCTTGCAGCATCTGTGATACTATTGTGCTGTAGAGACTGTGTCATTGTAATACTCGTCTTTCATGCTGAAAACAAGTTATATGTGTTCTTTGATAAGACTCGTAACTACTACTGTGAGTTCATATATGCTAGCTTTTTGCTATCAATTTCCTTGATATTTCTGGTGGGATTTTTTAATAATTGAAATTCACATACAATATATGCAGGTTTCAAGTCTTCCCTAGCCTATGGAATTAATACGTATGTCCTTCATATCTGGATATAAATGGTCTTTTTTTCAAAGTGTTTTGGGGGTTTCCAAAGTATTTGAAATACTTTCATATAGGAATACTGATCTACAAGTTGTATCCTGATACAATCAGGAACTACTGCTTTTTTCATAACTGTGCTGAGAAAGCAAATGCCACTGACATAATGCATTCCTAAGCATGTCACAGAGCAAAATACAGTCATCTAGGGTTTGTAAGTAATTCTGGATTTGATTGTAGTAGTTTTTTAGTTTGTAAATTTTGTTTGGAATTTTTGAATGTTATTTGATTAATAGTCTATAGTTAATTCTACATTGCTGAAAGCAGCACAGGACTGAAAGACTGCTGTAGGCTTTGAATGAGCAAGAGGATGGAGATTTTTTTTTTGTGATAGTAGCAGAGGGATCAGCACTGGTTCTGTCAACTTGCTTGAGAAGAGAGTAGAGGTGCCATTGCCAGGCCATGATTTTTCAGCAGCTGAAATAGCATGGTCTTTCTATATATGTTAGGTGACATTACACAATAAGCAACAGCCTTTACCCTGTTTCACTCATTCTCAGTTAAAATACAATTTTTCAATCATTATTGTATTAATAATGAATTTTTATTTTAATATGGGTTTGGAAGTCCTCAGATGCTGATGATCCCTTATCCCAAGGGCTTCAAAGTTTCATGTGTTTATTATTTTTCTTTCACTAATTTGTACTACTACAGAAATGCATCTTCACAAGCACTTACTCTTCCCTCACTCCCTTCCTTTCTGACAGAAATTCAAGCACAGGTAGAGTCCCCAAGGTTTCTGTCATGAGGTAGCAAGGGATTGCAGAACTAGAAAGGTTAAAGAGAATAAGAATAGAAATAAATAAAGAGAATAAGAATTATTATTTAATCTTTCCCTTTTCTCCTCAAAAAGGTCTTCTTATCTTAAAAACAGTGTTTGCAATATAAATGACCAAACAGTTGCCAAGGTAACAGCTAAAGTAGCCAAAATCCTGCACACAAGAAAAAAAAAAACAAACAAAAAAAATCTTAAAATTAGGAAATAACTGGGAATGGTTTATGGTAATGCTATAGCCATTCAAGATAGAAATATTTTCCTCTTGGAAGGGACTGAATTGTACCAGTGCTCCACAAAAAAAGTGTGATTATGATCAGGTAACAGACTGAGTGAAGTGTAGTAGAAGCAATGTATTTTCTCAGTGAAATTTCTGAGTGTGAAGAAGAATATACTTACCATTTTAAATTATGAATCTGTCATCAGTTTGTTTTGCTTAAATATAATCTCAGAATAGTTAGGCAACTAAATCATTTCAGAGGGCATTCTTTACATGAAATGTCATACATTTAATGTTTTCAAAATGTCATTATCCTAGGAGATTTGAACCTAATTGTTTTGAAAAAGCTGTTAGTGCAATGGGAAAGACTATGATCATTTATTCAAGATACGATGCCTTGTTATAGCTCATATTACTCTTTCATTTAGAACATGTTGCCATAGATCAGAAATTTACTGTACCGGAAAGAACATTACCATGGGAGCAAGAGGATCCCAAGCTCCTACTCTCTTTCTGCCTGTTTGTTTCAGCAATGCATATTTATATAGCACCTACTCAAACCATAGGTAACAATATGAAGATCTGCTTTGCAGCAGAAACTGATCTTGAAGGCAGTTCATAGTTACAGGATGCTCAAAAGTAAGTGCTTCTCAGGCATGGTCTTAAATTGTGCCGGAGGAAGTTCAGATTGGATATTAGAAAGAATTTTTTCACGGAAAGGGTGATCAGACATTGGAACGGGCTGCCTGGGGAGGTGGTGGACTCTTCGTCCCTGGAGACATTTAAAAAGCGACTCGATATGGCACTCAGTGCCATGGTCTAGTGACTGTGGCGGTAGTTGTTCAAGGGTTGGACTCGATGATCTCTGAGGTCCCTTCCAACCCAGCCTGTTCTATGATTCTATGATTCTATGATTCTGTAGAGCCCATAAGAGGCTGCTTCCATTCACTCTTTTCAAAATTGTAAGTTATAAGAACTTTTAAAACTCTCGATCATGCTGTTTAGGGATTCACATTTTTTTAGGTTGTATGGACTGCCAACAACACCAACACCCTTTTAGTTTTTTATTAGTAGTGTAGTTCTGCAAATCTGTAAAACAGTTGCTGCATAGCATACATCCTTGTCTTGTTGCATATCTGAATTTGAACTGATTCAAAACCTAAAAGGTTGGGATTTCAGTTGCAGTGTAGATTACTCACCAGCAGTGAAGTAATGAGATCGTTTCAGATCCAAATCCAAAATAAACCAGTGTATGTAGCCAGAAAATGATACTTCCTTCAACTGGTGTGTGACAAGCACAACAGTATCAGTACTAATACAAGAGTGGGTCTCTGATTTCTTCACAAACTTGGTGATACACATGCTCTCTTGACTTAAAAGATTATTTTTCAGAACAGTATAATAAATGAGCTGCATTTACAAGATGACTGATAATATTGTTAAATATGAAAGGGTCATCTGTTTCCTTTTCAAGAAGGAGGAGAAAGTAAATGTTGATTCCCTCACTGAACACTCAGTAGGTTAGTGACACTGATTTTTGATGCTACTTTGAGAACAGAAGATTGTCAGCTGGACAAAGTTCTACTGTTTTGAAGTTTTTTTTTTTCATCTAGAAGTGACTCAATGTTAGACTAAGGAAAATAATTTCTATACGGTCAGGAAAACTGAGTTTTTTATAGTTGTACTTTATGCTTTAAATCTAGTCATTAAAAAAATCTTGCTGTTGGGGTGATAGGTTATTTTTATTGACAAAAGTAATGCACACAGCCTAACAAATGAGAATTTCTCCAAGGCAGTTTTACTATACCTTGAATAAATAGGTCTTCGATGTAATCTAGTTACTTGAAATTACTTAACTGAAGCAAAGTGGGTGAAATACAAACACAAGTTCCTATTTATAGCATTCAAAACACTACATCATCACAAATGTATAGAAAAGGTAGAGGTGAAGACAAACAGATATGAAAATGCAGTCACATCATTATCATTACTGTGTTTTACTTACAGTAGACTTAAATCAAAAATATCTTTTTCCCCCTCATTCATCTAACTTTCTATTTTCTTCCTAACAAGAATAGCCAGGTTTCACTTCTTTTCATTGGCTTCTTCCCCGCTTGGTCAACAACAGTACCTGTTCTGTACAGCAGGTACTGATCTTTGTTTTCCAGCTTTCAACTCCAAATCTTTCACCTTCACCTTTGCTGCTGATTTGGAACACTGAAGGAATAAGTGATGTATTGGCCTGTATCTACATGGGCAATAAATCAGCATACAAATGTGAGCATACAAATAGATAACTATTTGTTATCTATTGTTGTGTCTTGAGAGACCTGAAAGCATTGAAACACAGGGATACCTGACCTCTAACCTCTTCACCTTTAGTAAACTCTGGCACCAACGGAGTCTCACTTGAGATGTTATACCGAAACTTGAAAAAAACAGGCAAGTGTAAATAAATCCCAGTCACTCTTAACTTTATGCCTGATAATATTTATGTGAAATACACCATAATAATTGTGCACTTATTTTTATGTGGTAACTGCTTCTCAGAATTCTTCTATTTTGTGACTCCTGGAATGCCTTAACACAGCTTATTTTACCTGGGGGAGGGCTTCGGCAGCCAAAGGCTATAGTGACTGAAATTAAACATGCATATATATTTGTGCTAAAAACAATGCCCAAGTGGGCAACAGCAAAAATTGCTGGATGAGACTGAAGTTTAATGGTGTATTTTCTCCTTTTGTATAACATGCCAAACGTTTCTCCTAATCCTAAACCCATTTTTTGGGTTGGAAGGGGCCTTAAAGATTATCCACTTCTCTAATGTCGTGGACACAGCACTAAATTGAACAAATAAAAAAATTACTCTTGAATCAGCAAAATTACATCCAAGCTGGCGTGAGATGGAACCAGTGCCTTCAGCACTGTATAAAGATAAGGTTATTTTCATCAACAGACCTCCCTCCTTTGACAGGACTAACAAGATAAAATGCTAATCAAAATGACTCCTGATAGAGATGCCAGACAGGTAATGCAAATTGGTATCAAACACAAGAACTAAAAAATTCCGGGAAAACCTGAATTCAGAAGGAAGGCCTTCAGTTACCAATCTGCAATCTCTGGCAATAATTTATGAGAAGAAATTTTTTACTATAAAATTTCAGAGAGAAAAGGAGAAAAATACATCAGTGAAAGGGAGCAATGACAAGGGGACAGCAGCAGCAGAATCACTGGCTTCAAAAAGGGAGTGATTGAGGCAGTGAGGCAGTGATTCTCTGGAAAGGGAAAAAGAGACAATCCATTCCCTTTCTTTTCCATTTCTTTTCTTAAAAGCTTTCTCCTGGGGGTGATTAATTTGTTCAAAAACCTGTATTCCTGCATTTCCTCCCACTATTAACTCTTCCCTGACACCCCTTTCTCAGTGTGGTGTTATTTTCCCTGGAATAAACCATTTTAATTCACTTAAGCCATAAAGTTGCTTACTTTTGTAATTTGTGCAGTAATTATGAGCAATTTCTTGTGTTCCCTCATAAACAAAATATAAAATAGTAATATTTAGGGACCGTGACAGCTTCCAACCCTCCTGCGTGGGCAGGGACACCTCCCACTAGATCAGGTTGTTCAAAACACATCCAACCTGGTCTTCAATCCCATCAGATACTGAAAGGTCACTCTCAGGTCTCCCTGGAGTCTTCTCTTCCACAGGCTGAACAAGCCCAACTCTCTCAGCCTCTGTCATAGAATAGGTGCTCCACAGCCCTTGGATCATATCCATGGCCTTCCTCTGGACTCACTGCAACAGGTCCATGGCCTTTGGTTTAATGAAGTGAAAAAAATTATTTAACTCTCAATTTAAGTCTTACGCTATAGTAGCAAACATGTTTTTTTTCATGAAGGTTTGATCGGTTTTAACATGTATTTAATTGGAGTAACTCAGTAACTCAGACTAAATGTTTGCTAGAAAAAAAAGTGAACACTGATGGTCTCCCCTCCAGGTCCAGGATTTCATGGTACTTTCTTCACTTATCAAAGGCACAAATTTTCCACCCAAATGCTGCTCCCTGATGTAAATTAATTGAGTTCCTGTTCAATCACTTGTATTCAGTAGAACCAACTTTAAGTATGAATTAAAAAGGAGAAAAAAAAGAAGCAAGTTACATTATTTCAAAGTGATTGAGTCCTTTGAGTCTAAACATATTTTGTAGATTTCACATGCCCAGCTGTTGGTGAAGCTGTCAGTTACAATTAATTTAAACTGGTAGAGGAATATTACAGTTGAGATAGTGTAACATTGTTCATAGAAGCTGTGTTCTGCCTGAACCATAGTTCGTTAAAATAAGCCTTCCCTTTTTGTGCAGGATTTCTCTGGCATGGTTTTTGTGTGGTGGGGATAGATTGAAAACATGGGACTGAAAGCAAGAAGTCACAAAGCTGACAGAGAAGTCCCTGAACACACTGTGCTGTGTGTGGCAGCCTTTAGCATAGAAGCCACACTCTCACGTGTTTAAAATCTAGTAAGTGGAAAGCATTAAGGGATGTGTCAAAATCAATGCTCCGATCTCAGGGCAGACATTACAAGCTGAATATGTGAAAACACTGTCAAGGGAAGTCAGTGATGGAAATACTGGCACAGATTTATTGTCTGTTAAACAGCACAGCCCCTTTTTACACTAAAGCAAGTAATATTAGGCAACTGTGGAACAGACATAAAAGCTTTGGGATGCAATCTATCATTTAACATTTTTATTTGAAATGGAATTGTTCCTTTTTTTCTTTATGTTCTTAGCTGTGAAAAGCATTGGATAAGGAGCTCAGTGCAGGTCCCCTTTATTGAGTTCCAGATACAAAATGAATGAAACTCTGCCATTCCTGGTCTTTCACTTGACAAACTATTGGGTGGCTAGCTGCTCTGAAAGTTTTTCCGTGGGTTAAAAAAGAACAAAACTAAACATCAACACATTTTCAAATCTCAGTTCACAATATATTTTTATTTTTAATAATGAACTGAATTTGTTACCTGAAAAAAGATTATTGATTTAGTATTTTGATGGGCGTGAGCCTTGCTGCTACAATTGTTGCTTCGCTACTGGGAAATTTTTATAGCAACTTTTTCTGTTTTAGAAGAAAACCAAGGTCACAAGCTGCACTTTCACTGCAACAGATTTGTTAAATGAAACTAATAGAAAGGTAGTACAATTAGCTAAAAGCTTTAAATCAAATTTCAAAACTTGGAAGACTTCCAATTAGCCAAAACCAAGTGCTTAGCTGGGAAGAATTCATTACAAAATTTGCCAAGGACCTCAGGATGCTTGGTAGCAATGGCCAATAAATAATTTGGTATCAATCCCACATAGGAAAGGAAGAACTTACTTACTTACTTACTTACTTACAACAAAAATCAGTGAAATTAAAATTTAAGACAGCTTTTTATTGTTTTATTAGCACTGATACTGTAGAATCTGATGCTATAGGAGCTTACTGCTTGGGCAACAACATGGGAATGGAGCAGCAGCTGCTTCTCGTATGAATCCCTACTTTGTTTTGCAGGCTCTCTATGTATAAAGGGTGGTCACACATAGCTTTTATATTGCATTTATATATACTTGTATGTGTGTCTCTGTGCCTGTATGTATATACATGTATACAGTTACATGTGTATATATATGTCTTTTAAAGTAAAAATTATTACAATGTTGATTCAAGAGTCATGTCATGGCTTAGCAGGTTGGGCAGACCAAAAGCCAGAGGATAGAATTATTTTCTACTACCACCCTACCTGCCACCCACACCCCCCCATCCTCCAAAGGGAAGATAAAAGGGGAATAAGGACAATAGAGCTAAAGTTGGAAATTCAAACAGAAGCAGATTTAATAGAACAGGGGAAAGGCAGTAATATATGGGACAAGGAAGGAAAATACAAATGTATACAACATATATATCCAACCTGATCCAACCTGATCTCGATGCTGTCAGGGATAGGTGCCTGAGGGCCCCTTGCAGCAGGGCCGACTCAGGAGGGGCTCCAGGGCTCTTCCCAGCAGCCGATGGATGTGGATTCTGGAGAGCAGGTGGGGAGCTGGGGATAAAGGAGCGCAGGGGAACAGCAGCACAGCGAGGAGCTGGGGAAACAGAGGAGGGGCTGGGGCCTGCCTGAGCTTTATAGAGTAGGGGCAGGGAATGGCTGTGTGCAGCCCCTCTCAGAGTCTGGAAGCCCTTGTACTCAAACTATGACAGCTCTAGGCTAGTTAAAACAAAAAAATGCATTTCCAAAGATGCAAGAGCTAATGATGGAGAGACTTCTCTCCAACTCTTTGGTGAAATAAATTAATGTGGCCACTGGCATGGGCTGGGCTTGGTTGTTGGTAGCGTGGGCATTGGTTGGCCTTGCACAGCAGCCAAGATGTATCAGCAGAGCAGCAGCATGAGGGACAACCACCTGATGGCTGAAAGCTGCAGGCACATGGAGAAACTGATACTTGTGGCAGACTGTGAGTGACCATGTTGCATTGTGTGTTGCTCTGTGAGTTTGTGCAGCACTGGGTCTTTGATACCTCAGCCCATCACAGGTGGTCTGTGGTGTCACGACAGCTGAGGAGCCCAGGAGTAGAGCAATGAAAAATAAACAAAGTTAAAAGTTGATTTGGAGGCAAAAGTGGTTGTCTGGCAATATGGAAACAAAGGATGAAAGACTTCAATTTATTGCATGAGATAGGGGGTCAAAGTGGGAACTTGGGTTAAATGTGTCGTGGTGAAGGGGGGAAGGATCCAACTGACACATCCTGTATTCAGAGAGTAACCAGCATTTGGTCCCTTGGCTAGCAGTAATGACAGTAAGAAAAAAATTACATTTTGAGAGAGAGAGTTGGGAGAACAGAAACGGAAGGAAAAGGGGAAAGATCTGAGGAGTAATAAAACAAATGTACTTCAGCTATTGGTCAACACGTAGCACACAGGAGATGGGTGTCCTGTGCTCATGGTCAGCTTTGCTATAGTACAGCCACAGACCAGGATGCAGGAAAAGAGGTTTTGGGAAACTGTACTTCCCCCATGTCCTCAGAAATTGTATTGGAGCAGCACTTGCTGCTGGGTCCCAGCCTCCTGGGGCAGATGCAGGGGGCTGCTCCACATGGACAGAGACCATGGGGATGGCAGGGCAGTGCCCTCATCAGGATTCCTGCCTGCTCATCCCAGCAGTCTGCTCTGCTCCTACTCAGCTCTGAAACCTCCCAGCTGTTCTACCACACAGGCAGTCTCACAAGTGCTCACAGAAATGTGTTATCTTTAGGGTTGCAGACCTCAGGGCTGAGAGTGAAAAGAATTCAAAACCACAGCATTTTCCTGTGCAAAGTTGAAACATATTTCATATTCAAAGACATTTACATTAAATTAATTTTATTTTTTTTAAATTCAATCTTTTTTTTTCATCTTCAATTTCACCTTGCTTGAAGAAATGCCAAATTTTCTATTCTGAAAACATTCCTTTTTAGCATTTTATCACACAGGCCATCAAACATACTGTGCCATTCATATTGGGACTCACAAAAGGGAACCAGAGTATCAGGATCTACTTTGGCTTCAGTGGTAGCAAACTAAGGAGTAAGTTGACAGAACTAGAATGAAATCTACCCCTAAATCAAGACATTGTTTTGCTAGCTTTTAAAAATGCTTGGTGGCTAGTGGCAGTGTTAAAAAGAAATATGCGAAAAAGGTAGAATAAATTCCCGTAGTCATAGAGGAAGCCCTCATGTTCAGAATTTAAATTAAAGAACAAACACCTCAGTGAGTTACAGGGATCTTATATTAATAGCTTTCAGCCCTGGCGCTCAGTTGTCTGCAGTCCAGAGTGTAGTGAAATGAGGCAATGAGGCAACCAGGTGCCACTAATTACCAGGTAATTAGTGGGCATGAGCTTGTGTTAAGCCTGTGCCTGATTAGGGTGGGCCCCCACTGCGCATGAGCAGGATTAGGGGGGCAATAAAAGGTGAGGCTTGAAGCACAGGTTCAGCTCACACTTGAACTCACAACCTTGGCATTGCTTGGCTTTGTACTGTTTCTATAAGCACCGCACTAACCTCGTTACCCCACTGGCATATCACTACAATCCAGGGCCTGGTTTGGCATAACATGGCTCTGATTTGGCTTCTGTCTTGTGAAGACAGAAGAAGGTATGTGATGTAAACCATTCAAGATAAAAAAGTGAAAACACAGACGTAGACAGTAGAAGGGAAGGCTCTACTGCTACGTCAGTGAAGAGGAGGTGAGCATATTAATGCTTAGCCTAGTAGGTCATTAGTCTTGGTTTGCCTATTATGTGCAACAGCTAATAAGTAATTGCTTACTCTTATTTTGTGTATACCCTGCTTCTCTCCATGCAGAAAAAAGTCCAATGAAAGTCACACAGAGAGAAGGTTACATGTGAATTGGTGTTTCAGTCCTAAGAATAAGAATGTAGTATTGGATCTATATTATCAGCAGCTCAACTAGGAGAGCAACATTGACTGGGATATGCTGAAAGAGATACAGAAGCAGGAAATACAACTGTAACAAGAGACTTTAATTATTCTCAGACAGACTAGACAAATGTCATATCCGGATGTAAAGCAAAGAATTTTTAGATACTATCAGTGGCTCAAGCAAGAAATAGAGAAATGGTTGATTAGGGAGCCAGCAGTAAGAAATGCAACCCCAGGCTAGGTTGTGAGTAATGCACAGATTCTATTTCAAAGGGCTCCAGGAAAAGAGTGGGTCTGTAGCACTGGTCATTGGGAACTGAGAACTGGAAATACCTACAATAACAATAAAGGCCAACGCTCCACTAAATTGGAGTGTTGAGCTTCAAAAAAAGGAAACTGGTAAAAATGAGGGAAATTGTTTAAAAGGTTTCCAGAAGGAACAGTTCAGACAGCTATATACTTATGAACAGTAAGAATAAAATGCCTGACTGAACAGTATATATCCCTATTAAAATCTTGAACAAGGTGAAAGGAAGCTGGTGATATATGCAAGTAAGAAAAAGTAAAAAAATCCCAACTTTTCAATTCTGGCAAAATAGATATAAAAATATAGTTAGAAGAATAGGTGAGGAATGAATAGTAGAAGAATCAAAATTAATATAAAATCCTTTTACAAGCCCAGCTTGAGACTGAAAGCTTCCAGAGAGTCTGTAGGGCAAACTGGTGATCAGGATCTTGAAAAGGAAGGCACAAAGAGGACAAAGCCATTAGAAGGAATAGAAATGGAAAAATACTGATCGGTGTTCACTGCTGAAGAAATTGGGAATGTTCTTGTGACCTAATCGTTTCCCTTTAGAAGCAAGGACTCAATAAATATCTGTCTTGATGAGGCTGGGAAAACCGTTACAAAGAAATCTTCACATCAGATAATAAAAGTTTTAAGATTGATCAAGGAGGAAAGCTAAATTGCTAAGAGTGTATTTGGTAAATCAGCATGTAGATCCTAACTGGACCATTTCTTCATGCAAGAGTGAAGAAACACCTTTGGAGAGAAGTCACACTACAGCCCTTCAGTTCTCCTTGTGATTTCCTCAGTCTTGGGAGAAATTAATTTTTTGGTTTTCACCTACATTCTTCTTCCGCTGTGTCATAGTAACAGTACAGTATAAAGTATACAGAAGTACAGGTGTAGTATTGAACAGTATTATTGTAGGGTATTAATACAAAGAACACTTTTCAATCAGCTGTGTCTTATGTATTTTATAATGCCACTTCTGTTATTAACAAAGTAATTTTGAAGTTTAAAATCAGGTTAAAATGCCTTAGAACATTAACTGAATTTAGACAGAAAGAATAACAATCAAATGTCAACCATTGAAATCAGGAACTTGATTTCTTCTTCAATAAATTCAGTAAGTAGACATATCAATTTTTTGAGTGGTTTTTGAAGAAATTTTTTGAATGTGAAATATTTTGCATCCCATACATAGTTCATTTTTTTTTCAATGTACTGGAACAGCAACTATAATTTTTTAGAGTAATGAACTAAATGCTCATCATAAGTTTAGTCCACTTTGTGGAATGGGAGTAATAAGAAAGTTCTTTTGCATTTATTTTCTCAATTAATGACTAAACAGCACCTGTTCCCTCTGACCATTACTATTAGATATAATAAAAGACCTCATTGTTTCAAGTGAATGTAGTTTCCCGCTGTTCCTAAATATTTGCTTCAGTTGCCTTTCTCTCTCTTTGTAACTGAATGCTACCCTCCTCTCCAAATAATATTACATACTATTTGACAAATACCTGATCATGCTTCAAAAGTCACAGACCACAGAAAATACAAAGCTTGTGGTTTATGCCTTAATGCTACTTCTTAATGCAGGCTGCTTAATGTCATTATATAAAACCACTGTGCAGCAGCAATCAAAGCCAATGACCACTGACATCAATGGGAACTGAATTTATCCTATAGGAACTCTCTTGGCTCTTACTGGCTTCTCCATTGAAAAGTCCTCCACTGGCTGAATCTGGACTTGTGTTCAAACATAGAGGCTTAACCAGTTTCCAGATCAGCAAAGGCTTTATCATGGACTTTCCTGAAGGAGGGTCAAGTCCATGATTTGGGTTGCCTGTGCTTCAGGGAGTACATGGACCTCTTGACTGTGGGAATTATTGGCTATGATAGACTGCAAGAGAAAAAAACCATAAGAAATTTGGCAGATACAGCAAAGGGAAAACTTGCTCATTCTTTCTGTTCAATACATGCTTGTTGTCTAAAAGAAAAACAAACAAGCAAAAGCAAACACAGAGGATACTTCCTAAAAGCAAAATTTTTAAAGGTCAGATGTGCTTGTTCTCAGGCAGGCTTTCATCATAGCATTCTGTGTTAGTGAGGACAGCTAATGCTTCATTTCAGCTCTAAGGCATTATCACTGGTTTCCTCTCTGTTACTCCTTCCTAGCCCTTGCTGAGCAGCTACTGCCTTGAGTCTAATCAGACTTTGCCCCACTAAAGTCAGCTTTGCTGCTGCTGCTGCAGAGATCCCCGTGTCAGTTCGATGCCTGCCTTCCCCAGGCTGATGCTGCAGCTTCTCCACACAGTGCTGATTTCCCCTTACAAGTAGTACAGGCACAGCAGAAGTCAAAGGGACAGAAGAAAGGACAAAATATTGAAAGGCAGCTGAAGAGCTATTAGAACAGGACTTCTGTGTCATATTTCTGTACTGCTCCATGTACCTGTGAAAGCACTTCTAATTCAGTGTGGGTTAAGGCATTCATAATTTGTTCTGCTGGATGGGCCTCACTGAATACAATTTACCTTTATATAACATCTTTCAGATCTCTAAATGGGTTCTAGAAATAAATAAGGGGGGAAAAGCCAAAAAAATATCAGCACAGAGAAGGAAGAGTTTGGGTGGGCAAGTAGGCAGGCAAAGAGGAGATACATTTTTCAAATGAAATTTGAAATCTGAAAATCAAGTTGATGAGGCAGAGATAGAGAGAAATGCTTTCTGCAGTATATTTGCATTACACAGAAAAGATATTTATCTATAAAAAGAGTTTTTGCAATGCAACCGTTACCATCCTTTCCAGGCAGTCAGTTGCCTGAATGCATTCACATGGGAATCTAGACACCTGGGAAGCTCAAAAAAAGAAAGCTATGTGAAATTGCAGAAGGTCTTGCAATGTAATCTCTTCAGCATCATCTCTGTTTGCTTGACTTGTACCACCATGTTTTATAATGACACATATGATCACAGAACACAGGTATATATTTATACTTAGATTTTAATACTCTCTTGATTACATAATTCCTTTTCCATTGTTTTACCACAAGTTTTTGTATCACAAAGCTAAGCAGAAATTCTGTACAGAAAATCTGGTCTGAAATGAGCTCTAGTAATAACCATATATCCAGTGCTGTACTTTGGCAAAGATTATATGCTAGTAATCATTTCCAGTCACTTCGTGCACAGCCACTCATTTATTCAGGAACTACTTGACAATTTTAAGCTTCTTTATACTGTGTGTTTTACATCTGAGTAGCTGTGACTGAATCCTATATTCAGTCACTTGAAAATGAGGCCAAGCTCTTCCCTAGATTTATGCTCACTCCAAATTATTTGAAAACCTATCAAGCACTGATAAAGAAACCCCTGCCTTTGAAGTTGCAATTCTGAGCGTACTATATTGAGCAGATATCTGGGGTTTTTTACCGTGTAAGAAACCTCATGTATGTCTGAACTCTGATAAAGTCATAAAATGGGTGGAAGGCATGGTGCTAGGCCATGTGTGACACTGAAGGCTCAGCCCTTCCTGGCAGGGCATCCCATGACACCGTGAGAGCACGGACACTGAGTGGGTGGGAGGTGGGGGCAAAAAGCAGTAGCAGAACCTCTTGTGGAGGGAGATGGGTGCTGGGCTTTGTATTTAGATGATAGTGATGTGGGCATGCAGATGAACCTGAGTGGGTATCTCACAAGCAGGAAGGGCAACCAGACAGACTTGCATTTAAATTTGCCCTGAATATTTCAGGAATTATCTGGTTTTTTAGGATTTCACTCTTCAGAGTCTTGAAATATTTTACAGTGGTAACTCTTCATTAACACCTTTCTATTGAGTCCTGTGTATTGAACTTGGTGATGGAGATAAACTTCTGCAGTCAGAAGCAGCTTTAAACCTTCTTCACAGTATTGATGTGCTGACTTCAAATTCTGTGCAGGTTAGAAAAGAGAATGTTTACTCAGGTCGTGGGTGGGTTTTGCCATTAATGCTGAGCTCTGCACTGTAGCAGCATTACTATTTCTGTACCTCAGCTCTCTAGTCTGCATAGGGTGTAGGTATAATTACTTCTGATTTTATTAATTTTTTTTAAAATTTTTGCTTATTTACTATAGAATCTTTCATGATTCTTCAGTTTATTTTTTCTTTCCTAGCTTTCAAGGCAGTTTTCAAAGGAAATCTGGTGCTGTCACTTCTACTTGATCTGTCAGGAAACTGAGGCCAAGAGCAAATGCCTGTAGTCCTGTGGCAAGCCACTGACTGAACCAGAAGTAGCACCTAGAGATCTTGCTTGTGGTCCAGATCCTGATCTTCTTAACCATGATGCCATCCACACATATACTAAGAACTACACCTTTTCACACAAATTCAAAGCTAAGTAGTCAACAATAGCTCTAGAGTTGCATCTTAAATGCTCACCTACCAATAAAATAAGTGAATGGTGTACTCAGGCTGTGTATATTATGAATATCTCACAAATTATTTCTCTATTCAGTATACAAGAAAAGGAATGCAACAAAGAAAAATAAGCTAATATTAGCTTTATTGTAGAAGGGCTTAATAAAAGTGTGAACACTATGTTTCATATCTAATCAATCATAAAAGATATGAAAAATATATATATGCTTCTGGTCCAACTGAACATCTAGAATCACATCCTGAGGTACTACTGCTATCAATGTTCTCTTGTAGTTCAAGAAAATAAAAATGTGTATTTGAAAAAAAGAAGCAGATCTGTGTCACAGGATCTCAGGTCCAGGTTTGGTATTTTCCTACAGAACCTCACACACCTGTAGGCATTGCAAGGAGTTGTTTTTTTTTTAATACTACTTTTACTAATTTTGATTTTAAAAGAAAACACAGACCTTTGAATACTGTTTCTGTTTCACACAAATTGTTTGAGAGTATTTAATTGTCATCTAACCACTTGCGTTGAAAGGACTCAAAATTTTAAAGCAGTATTATTCACTTGTTTTTCAAAGGCGTTTCTGTTGACTTTCAATTATTTCAAATAGAAAATAAATATACTGAAATGTCTAATTTGTTTTTTTATTTCAGTATATGAAACCAGACAGGACTGATAGCAGGTTATCCAGCTCTGGAGTGACAGCTTTGGAGGAAGCAACTGTCAGTCAGCACATTGGATTATTTCCTCATACAGAGCTTGTTTACACCTGCTCTTGTGGGGGCAAAAGATGAAAAGTATTTCTTTCCCTTGAGGGGATATATGCATCTTGCTAAACAACCTTCACTGAACAGTATACACGTAAGCATACACAGAAGCAGTTCCCATGATGAGCTATTATGATGAATCAAAAGAAACCGCAGAGGCAGTACAATGGCAATTGAAGGTTTTTCAGTGGTGTTTCATATATTTTCACTTCAGAGCAGAATCTAAAAACAAGAAGTGACGCACAGAAGTGCAGTGAAGTGTCTAAAATTTGCACTGATGTTGTAAGAATATGCTCACAGAATATTAAATAAAGGCCTGAGTTCTCTTGCTGCTGACTAGAACTAACTTCTGCTTTAGAAACGATGAATGTCTTGAAGGTTGTTGCTGAAACACACACGCTGGTGAAAAGATGATTCCTGCAGAGAACTACAGAAACTTTTTAAAAAGTTCAGTTTTGGTGAATGGTGTCTAATTTTTAATAGCATGGTCTCATTTTAATAGCAGCCTTTCTTATCACCTAATAAACCATATGCAGCTGAGCACACAGGAATGCTGCTTGTGGATGAGTATCTGAAATTTCAAATCCTGCTGTGCCAAAGCTGAGATTTCAATCCTGAATCCCACTTTTCTTTCCTGTTTTGATTACTGCTCCCCAGTTTCATTGTCATTCATCTCTACACTTGTAGCAGGAGGCCTGTATTTGTGCTTGATTGTCCTTGTGCCTCCCATCTGTCCCCAGTCATCCCTTACATACCTTCAGAACATACCCTTTGTCAGTGGACAGATTTAATCCTAGGGTTGAAATACAGCTCCACTTCTAATGCTCTTTATGTATTTTCTTCGACTCACTAACATCTATGCTAGTAAGTTCGAGTAACCTTGGAAACACTGTATCGGGACTATTTATGTTAGTAAATACAGAGTTCTTTGTCATTAATTTGCCCAAAACCCACTAGTGCTCTCCAGAACCATGCTCCTTGCCAAAGCTCAGCAGCTGGAATGGGCCAAGAACCATTCTCAGCAGGCAGTTTGCAAGCCATTTGCTAGCATTGACCCTATGCCAGTATTTAGCCACTGAGTCTGATCTGTATGTGGATAACAGAATGGTCTCATTTATTTCCAGTAATGCCATCTGCTTTTTTAAACTCATTTCACTTGTTTTGGTCATACTGCACACATTAATATATACTTTCTTATACTTCCTGTGTCACATAAAATTAACTTGATGTGCAGAGAAGTTAGTAACTTCTGAAACAAATACCTTTTCGTACCTTTTTTTCCATTCCTCACCATCTGTACATGCATCTTTTGTCTACTTCCATTCTCACGTTCATCTTGTTTCATTTAATTTTTTTATCTCTTTGCTTTCTATGGTTTTGTTTACTTTTTTTTTTTTTTTTTTTTTTTTTTTTTAATATTTATTGAATCTCTCTTGTCTGCATTGCCTCCCCTGGTATGACCTTTCATCCTACACTGTTGCACCTTGGCCAGAAAACAATTTTCTCCTGTAGTGAAAGCAACCTGTTCTGAGTAAGAGGAAAGCTGGCTAGGGATACATCTTCTGTACCCACTCTTCTCCCAGCTCTGTGATAATCAAGATCTCATTTTCCTTCCTCTGCTCCCCACAACTGCCTTCTATCTGATCACTTACTGAGTTTCCATTTCCTTTGGACCTTTTCCCTTTCCCATTTTATTAATCTCCTTTACTTCAGCTGAAGTACTGTGATAATATAAACTCCTTCTGCATGTAGATTACTTCTCATAACTATTTTTTCTCCCTTTTCTTCTGTTATTTCAGAGCTGCCGTGAGCAAGTTCTAGAGACATCTGGATCTGGTCATTACAAGCAGGGCCCTGGAACATCTGGAATGGTAACATCCATGGTAGCTGAGAGTTCTTCTGCTTCAGTCTGTGCCAGCCTTGGCTGTTACCTTACTTTACTTCTAAAAAACTGGCTGGTAAGTGAGCTATCATGAGTAGCACTGGAAAAACTTACAGCATATCTATGGTTCCAAATATGAAAGGATTTTCATGTAGGAAAAAAATTTTGAGAGGTCAGAAATAACCATATTTCTCTCATTTACCCTATACTGAGCCTAATGGTTATGAATGGCTACACTATATAGAGACAGATCTGATACAGTTTTGAAAACAAAGAGATAAGGAGTTATCACTCCCCAAGTAGTTTTCTTCAGTGGTTAATTATTGCTAATAGTTACTTCAGTGATTGAAGCTTGATGCATTTTTTATACCCTGGGTCTTGTGAGGCCTTCACCCACTATATGAAAGGGATTGCTGTTATTTTTTGGTTTGGTTTTTTTTTCCAATAAATGCATGTATACAGGTAACAGAAGATCTTTCTGATCTGAACACACACACACACAAAAATCTCATTAATTGCTTTGCTGTGATATCATCATGTTGAAAGCTCATTTTCACTTGCCTTTCCACTTTAAGAAAACCATGAATCATTTCTAGTCACTGACTTCCAGAATGCATGTAACCTGAGATATTCTTTTTACAGACAAGCAAAAAAGTTACTTATGAGTGCACAAAATGTTTTCAGTTTCTAAAGATTAGCAGTATTTTGTAGTAACAATTAAAATTATAAGTAATGAAAAAAGAAACTTTTTAAAACAAGTATGCAGTGTGTTTGCAATGATCACAAGTCAAAGTGAAGAAGAGTATGATCTAAAACACAGATTAAATCTATTATTATTCTGCTGTGTTCCAAAAGGTCGGTTGATGCTTCAAACAGTTTTTAAAGTGTAGCTGATATGCTTCAGTGTGTAAATAAATACATATCTAAAATTGAATAAAACTACATTCGAAAAAAACCCAAAACTGTATATAAGACCTGAGAGGCTGAAATTACTATTTTGTAGTAATTTTATGCATTACATGTGATTTTAGCTCAGCCCGACAGGTAGTTCAGCACGTATTATTTATGATTTTGGGTATGGAGAATAGTCTCAGCACAAGAATCGTGGAAGGGTTTGGGTTGGAAGGACTTTAAAGATCATCTACTTCCAAACTCCCTTCATAAGCAAGGACACCTCCCACTAGAGGTGCTGCTCAAAGACACACCCAGTCTGGCCTTGACCACTTCCAGGGATGAAACATCCACAGCTTCTCCCAGCAACCTGTCCCAGTGTCTCACAGGAAAGAATTTATTCCTAATATTTAACCTAAATCTACTCTTTTCTAGTTAAAAGTCATTCCCCCTTGTTTTATCACTCCTTGCTCTTGTAAATAGTTTCCCCCCTGCCCCCTCTTTCCTGTTTGGCCCCTTACAGGTAATGGAAGGCTGCTGTAAGTTTTTCCCAGAAGCTCCTCTTCTCCAAACTGAAGAATCCTAACTCTCTCAGCTTGTCTTCATGGCCCTCCTCTGGACTCAGTCCAAGAACTCCATGTCCTTCTTGTGTTGGGGCTTTCTGGGCTGCAAAGGCATATTGCTGGCTCACGTTGAGCTTCTCATCAACCACCATCCTCAAGTCCTCCTCAAGGCTGTTCTCAATCCTTTCTCCTCCCAGCCTGTATTTATGCTTGGGGTTGCCACAACCCAGCTGCAGAACCTTGCACTTGGCCTTGTTGAACTTCATGCAGTTTGCACAAGCCCACTTCTTCAGCCTGTAGAGGTCCCTCTGGGTGGCATCCCTTTCCTGCATGTCAACCACACCACAAGAAGACATGAACTTGTTGGAGCTAGTCCACAAAAAATTATCAGACAGATGGAACACGTCTCTATGAGGAAAGGATGAGAGGCCTGAGGTTGTTTAGCCTGGAGAAGAGAAGGCTTTGAGGAGACCTTGTGACCATTCAGTACTTAGACAGTGTCTATAAGACAGACAGGTACAGACTTTCAGCAGGGAAAGGAGCATAACCAAAAATTCAGTTTAAGTAATTAGATTTGGCTTGTAACAGAAGTCCAGAGCACAGCACAAGATGAGACCTTCAAAACCAGAGCAAGATTCTAGTAGATGGCTAGTATTAATAATTTATCGAGTACCAATAAATTATTAATAAATTTTCTCCTACTACAGGGTGTAATCTTTCTGGTCATCATGAATTTCACAAATATTTTTGAACTTTCAATTGGGCATTTAACAAAAATACAAAGTATACAAATAATAAAAGGACTATTACCAGGCAGCATGCTCTGTGAGTACAGACCACGCGTTCCTGAGGAGAAAGCACCAGGGAATGAATTTCATTGCAATGCCTTGACAGGGTGACTGCTGAGACTGACTGCACACATTACATGCTCCAACGCTGGCAGTGCAGGGATGTCCCTGGTACAGACATGTTCTGCAAGCAGATGCTCTGAAGTGGAACTGGAGGTCAAAGATGTCTCTCAGTCACCCAGTGCCACTGCCCAATGCAGCTGCTGTGACTTCACATGAGGATTTTTCTATAAATATTTTACAGTGATTGCTTAAAAGACATCTTTTTTCAGCTTTACCAAGATTTTAATTTCAAAATGGTCATAAAATGAGCCAGCTGTGTGACAAACAAACTTTGCCTTGGGCTGCATTGGCAGGACTGCAGCTATGACATCAAGGGGAAACATCTTTTTTTTTTTGTTCAGCACTTGTGACACTCATCTGAAGTGCTGAATACAGTTTGGGGTCCCCAGTACAAAAAGACCACTGGCAGACTGGGGCATGTCCAGCAAAGGGCTACCAGGATAGTAAGAGCTTGGAACACATAAAGTTCAGTGAGAAGCTGGGACAAGAGAAGCCTTAACAAGAGAAGGGTGAAGGGAGACCTTACTGCTGTCTTCTGCTGCTTAATGGTAGGGCATAGATAAGACAGAGTCAAATTATTTTGAAAGGTGAAACAGAAGTAGGAAAGCCTATTTTACTATGGGAGGGTGTAGAGAGAACCACAAGTCACCAGGTGTCGCCGATAATGAACTGGGAGCTTAGGCCCAGCTGTGCCCAATAATTAGGGCCTGCCCCAGCCGGAAATGGGCGGGGCTGAAGGGCAAAATAAAAGGCATGCTCCCAGAAGCAGAAGGAGACAAGAGATGAAGACGCCTGAGGAGAGGGATGGCAAGAGAGCTCCGGAGAAGAGCCGTGTCCCTGAGAGAAGGCTTGCCGCAACAGGAGGGCGCAGACACTGGAAAAGGTTGCTCAGGGAGGTTGTGGAGTTTGATCCTTGGACATAGTAATTTTTTGCTGGACAAAGCACTGCACAATCTGATCTGACTGGAGCTGCTTTGAGGAGAAGGTTGAACTAGCTGACCATTACAGAATAAATTATTCTGTGATTTCAAAATAACACAGGTACATTAATTGGCTGTATCAAAAACAGTTTGACCAGCAGGTAAAGCAAGATGATTTTCCCCCTCTACTCTCACAGTACTCTCCAAGTACTGTGTCCATTTCTGGAGTTCCCAATACGAGAAGGACATGGGGTTCTTGAAATGAGTCTAGAAGAGGGCCATGAAGATGACCTGAGGGCTGGAGCACCTCTCATATGAAGACAGACTGAGAATTTTGCTTGTCCATCCTGGAAAAGAAAAGGCTCTGGGGACATCTTATAGCAGCCTTCCAGTACCTGAAGGAGGCCTATAGGAAACCTGGGAAGGGTCTTTTTACAAAGGCATGAGGTGATGGAACAGGAGGTAATGGTTTAAAGAGGAAAAGAGCACATTTAGATATTAGTAAGAAATTCTTTCCTGTGAGGGTGGTGAGACATTGGAACAGGTTACCAGGAGAAGCTGTGGATGTCCCAGCCCTGGATGTGTTCAAGGCCAGGCTTAATGGGGATTTGATCAACCTGGGCTAGTGGGAGGTGTTCCTGCCCATGCAGGAGGGTTGGAAGCAAATGATCTTTAATGTCCTTCCAACCCAAGCCATCCTATGAATCTACGATACTGTCAATCTATTATTCAAAGTCATTGTTTCAAATATAGAAAAACACTCTCAAAGCTATGCAGAATATCCATGGATATGCATAAAAGGAATAAAAGAGGAATAAAAAACGTGCTGACCACATACCATAAACCAAAAAATCTACCTTGTTGCTTCATTCCCACTGCAAATAATCTTACCATTTTTCTAATGCTATATAATATTAGCTCTACAGAATACAGAAGAGTAGCATGAACATATAAGTTATTATTAATTTGAAAATATGCAAATTTCTTCTTTGAATCTCTGCTACAAGAGTGAAAATTAGGGCAGTCTGTAAACTCCATGGCTAATTTAAGGTATTAGAATATAAACCAAATTCAGCTTAATCATCTTAAAACGTCAAACAAATAAGCATATTCTGAACACCTGTCATAACTTATCTGAGGCAGACGTATTACAAACTTGCAGCTACTGCAGAACCCCGTGGAGTTTTTCCTCCTCTAGTTAGAAGACACAGACTGGGTGTCTCAGATGTGTATATAAACCTTTGTATATACAAATATATGTACATTTATATGTATATACAAATGTTTCCACTCATCCACTGATAAAGACTCTTCTATAAAATTTCTGAGCTGGAAAACATGCTGCTTGCAAGCAGTCAGTATTTCATATAGAACGTGGAGCCATACTCAGGGGGCAAGTTTCTTGGAAAAGACTTAAGTTGTCCACAATTTATAGTAAGTTCTGAAATCATGTATATTCATCATTCAGTAGGAAGCTCTCAAGAAAAATCAGTGAAAATCAGTTGGCCGGAGTTGTGTCATTGGAGTTTGAGTTACAATCGTGGAAAGGTGAAGAAGCAGCCACCCAGAATGCCCATAGCCCAGCAGCAAGGGCAAGATCAGGCCCAATGTATCCCTGTCCAGGTAGGCATCACAGATCTCACGATCAAGGCTGAAGCAGATTTCTTAGCCCCCTTAGTTTTGAATGTTGACATGATCCCTTTCTAAATCAAAAGACCAGGAGTTAATACAGGACAGCACTCAGAGGCTATCCAGTAGTGAACAGGTCTCTCACATCTAATGTTGCAGCTTCTTTTGTAACAACTGCCTAAACTGGCATGTCCCTTAACAGGGATTTGCAGATGGGATGTTGAGAAGGAGAATTACACTGTGTCTCCAGCCTAATAGGCTGTCTAGCAAAATGAGTCCCATTATCACATTCCGAGGATGGAAGTGGAGAGTGGGAGTGAAAAAAGTTTCTTTTCATTCTTAGTATTTAGTTTCGAAGCTATTTTTCTTCTAATATGCTTTCTGTTAAATATATAAACTGGACAAAGATATAGATGAGTTGAATGTAAAGATAAAAGTATCAGTAGCTCAGTCTATATTGAAAGGAAATTGCAAATTTTTCCTAATTTTCCACAGAATTGAAAGCCTGTCTATATGTAGCTATGCAAATCCTTAAAGCACATATCAGTATTTCAAGCACAAGGAATACTCAGATGCTTAAATGCCTAAAAAAAATTTACAGAATCCAATCTGTAGAACAGAAATCAAGTGCAGTAAATTAAGAGAGGGTGGTTTTTAGACCCTTCACTAGATTTACCATGCCTATGATTTGTCCTGAAAGAGATGTCTTTTTTCTTCACCTTCAATTTGGTGAGCATAAACTATGATAATTCTTTCTAAAACCAGCTTCTTCACCTCTGTAATGGGGTAAATATGCCACTTCCCTAGGGAAACAATGCTAGGGTTAAGCTGGTCCTCAGCTGCCTGGCTTTATTATAGACTTCTGCACAAGTGTACAGCTGGGCTTGCTGAAGGGACTTCAGACTGCTATGAATCTGCTTTAATAGAATAAACATTGTTTAAATGAAGATGTGCATGCAAAGAAGTGAAAAAATGAGCTCTGTCTCTTCCCTTCTCATGGTGAGTGTATCTCGGATTATTATGAACTGCTGCAGAGCAAAGAGAGGATGATGATCAATAAAACAGTAAAATGAAGATAGGCATCAGTAGAAGGCTCAGGACCAGTGTTCAGCACCCAAGGCAGGACCTCCATGTCATTATATTGTGGGAAAAGACTTTAATAAAGCTGATATGCTATTTGGGAAATGTGCTGCACTGTCAAGATTCTTTCCTTTTTAAAACTAAAGGCAGTAGGAACCAGTGGGTGGCTGTCTGAATATCTGAAAATGTAAAACTAACGTGTGAAATTGGAAAACTGTGTAACTCTTTAGCAAAAGGCAAGCTCGTAGTGGCACAGCAGAGTGTGGAAAAAACCCAGAATGGTTCTATGAGGCATAGTCAGTCTCAGGAAGCTAACAAACTTAAGATGAAGCATAGACATCTGTCAAGGCTGTAAAATTTGAAACAGACGCTAGTCCTAAAAAGCCCAATGTAGGATAAACAGCTGGCTCACATGACATTGCTCTGCACACACAAAGTAAAAAGCAAATGGTAACCAGATAAATTAAATTAGTGAATCAGGAACAAGGAAAATTCTTACTTCCTGAACGCTGAGAAAATCATAGGCTTGAGACAAACAAGATAAAATGGAAAAGAAAATTTTGTGGAATGTTAGGCATTTCATTAGCACCGGGAGTATTTTTCCTCCAGTGGAAATACTAAGGTAAGCCTCAGATAAAACTGTTTTTTTAAATGGGTACTATGGCGGATTTAGAATGGTTTAAAAAAACCACATACAATATCCTGAAGGTTTTTCACATAGTCAAGTGAAAAAACAGACAAAACGTTGAATAGAATAGGGTGGATCAGGAACCGAATACAAGGAGTATATAAAAAAGTCACTAATTTGGAGCTTCACATGTCTAATTTACTAAATTTCCATCCTACTTTGATTATCTTTATTTTCACACATTCAAATGTGACAAGATTTTTCTATTTTGCAGTATTCTAGAGAAAACAGTGCATTTGGATCCAGGCTTTTAACAGACAGTGAAATTTCTTTCGTTTGGTTTTACATTTTACTTCTCAATAAATTATGGAGCATACATACAAACAAGTCCAGATATCAGGACATGTTAGTCATTAAAAGGTAATATTTGATTCAAAACATAAGGCAAGAATCAAAAATAGGCATAACTCTGCATTGCAAGTGTGGAATGACCTCATTTGTTTTCACACTGATGTCATGCTAACCCTTCATTCTTGCACAGGTTTGTTTACCTTAAATTTGTTTACCCTGAAGTTGCCTGCTGCTCTTCCAGTCAGATTTTTGTGCATAAAACCTTGCCTATTTCATCCAGTTACTTCAGTTAAGCTAGTACTAGCTATTGCTTTGTCTCATTGCTAAATGCATCTGGCATTTTTGACTGGTTTGTTCTGTACATTTAATAACCTTCATTTCAGATAGAGTTCCATGTGTAATGGTTCTATTCATCAGCAAAAATTCATGCTCGCATTTTAGGTAGCCATTATAGCACTGCTATAAAGAAGTAATTCTGTGGCTTGCAGAAAAAATTTAATAAAAACTGAAGAAGTCCTCACTTTTATTACTGACTGAGCTTTAAAGATTTTATGACTGCGTATTTACATGGACATCTGCAATTGGATGTTACCCTGAGCTCCTACCCAGGGTAGCATTGCTACCCTGAGCTCCTAAAAAACAAAGACAAAGATGTTTTTCTTTGGCAGAAAAATGAAAGTCAGTAGTTTTGTACATTGCAGTTTATAAAGTCATAGCTAAAATAAAAGCAAACCTTTTCTCATTAGCCCTGAAGTCTTTATACTGGAATCTGCATTTTCTGTAAGAACATTTTTTTGGATCTGAAATGCAAAATATTTTAAGACAAAACAAGAAGTTATACAATATACCATGAGGGAATACTTTTTGTTCAAACTAAATTAAAACTGAAAGTCTATCTTTATAATTAATAGGTTAAAGAATAGGACAGATATGTTGTAATTATGTGAAAGGTAGCATTAGAAAACCCCAAAGCTCAAAGGTAAAATTATTCTTAAGTGCAGATTTGTTACTAACTCTGACATGGATTAACTTCATAATAGGGAAAGTGTTTTGACATTCCTTTTTTAAAAAAAGTTAATTTAATACACTTCATAACTATGTACAGTGGATGTAAATAATTTATTAAAGATATTATATGTTGCCATTGTATGGATGATTTATGGAACTTGGATGCTTTATCAAGCATTAATATAATGGTTTTCTTCTTTGCATAAATTCCATCTTTAGATTTATATTTTGCTTAGTAATAACATTGATAACTTGTAACAGAACACAGGAGATGAAGGCTGGTACCCAGTGCCGGAACCAGAGGCAGTTGGCACAAATTGAGACACAGGGAGGCTCCCTCTGAGCATCAGAAAACAATCTCAACCAACCAATAATTCTGTGATTCTATGCAATCATCCGTTCCTTGGATGCATTAAAAAAAAAAAAAAAAAAAAAAAAAAAAATTTACTGTTTTTTTGTAATTCAGTGTTCAATTCTGGTCATTGTAACTCAGAAATAGTAATCACTGGAGTTAAAATAGACAAAAACAAAACCAGTAATGGAGAAAATCTGGATGCAATGTCAAAGAGATTCAATTTAAAACACAGAGAAAAGATATATGAGCAAAGTGATAAAGGAGCTGTTGTTTATATTTTCATATACTACAGGATTTATTTACATGCTATAGAGGACATAATTTCCTTGAATACAAATCCAGATGCAGCAGATGAAGTGAACTGAGAGGAAAACTCCAATGGAGGAGGTATCCACTACTACTACCCCTTAGAAAATTTGTTTATCTACATCTTCCTAGTGCTCTGCAGGGACTCATGTCTGGCAGCCCATTAAAATAAAATGATTGGGTAGCCCTGGGAGCCAAACCCACATCCCTCTCCCATTTGGGTCAGAAGGAGTCATTCTCTTTCTCTTCTTCTGACTTAGTGTTTCCTTTCCTTTGATGTCTTTCCACAAGAAGGCTGAAACATCCTTACCTTCTTTCTTCACCTGGTGGTTATGGCACTTCATCAGAAATGTAAAAATACAGATTCAAATTCCTGAAGCTTGGAAGTTATAAAATCTAAGCTTCACTACCACTGCATCTTGCTGCAGCCTCTAGAGCACAGTAATTATAGACAAGGAGTAGAAAGAATTAGATGAGCTCATTTGCTAGTCTTTCCCACAAGAGACTCATATGCTACTCATATTTGCAGTACTGCAGTTTTACTTTGACTCCCAGGCCTTATTTACCAGATTAACAGAGGAAAAGGAAGGCTGCGCAGGAGCTCTGGTGATGTAAATGGGGCCATAATAGGGTAGAGGAGGGGGGCAAGTGTGGGAAGTGTTAAAGATAATGTGACTGATAAGAAAGGAATGTGCAAGTGCACATTGCTTAACAACAAGAATGGAAAATCACAGAAAAACAGTGGGAAAACACCAAGAGAGCTCGGGGTGGGAGGACTCAAGGAAAGGGTTAGAATATAAATAGGACCCTCAGTTCAATAAACTTTTGTCTCAGTTTGGAAAAGCTACTGAGTCCATGTCTCAATACACCACAGGTATGGAAAGGCACAAAAGCCTCCCACCAGTAGAAATGCCTCCCTCTCCCACCAAAAAGCCTTCTGCTATGTCCCCAGCAGGAGCTGAGGATGGAAGGAAAGGGAGGAAAGCAAGCTCAGCACCCTCCTCCTTCTCACTCCATTAATATCAGGATATTTTTGTGCCCACAGCTGTGTTACTATACTTGCTCTTTCTCGTGTTGAGTCTAGGGAGAGACACATCTCCTGGGGCATGGGAAATTTGTCATGTACAATTAGCAGGTGCATCAAAATCTAGTGTCCTCATTTGGAAAACCAAAAAGATTAAACTGCTCATTTTTGGAAAAAGAAATATGAATATCACATATCTAATTTAGTTTAATCCTCAGTCTAGACTTCAGTTCTGAACCTTACTCCTTCATACAAATTTATATTTTCAGCTAAAGAGGAAGGATATCTTCCAATGGCCACCTTTATGCCTTCCTTATATTTTCTTTACTCACTCAGATTTCACTCACTCAGAAAGTCCATTCTGTGTTTTAAGTACTACATCAGTAAAGATTTGTATAACAGTATTTGCAGCAATAAGTATAAAAACCCATCTGTGAAAAGGCATTATCAGCACCTTCTAGTTCACTGTACCAAGGAGCATATGCCATTTTAAGTTGTGAGTTCTGTCCTCCTGAATACGAGTTGCCATAATATTTAATACAAATTCTATTCCAGTAATTCAAGAATAAAGTTGAAGTGAGAAGTAAATTAATAATGATTGTATCTATAATTTGATATTTAAAGCCTTATCTCCGTATGCAGATAAAAGCACAAGTACTATACTTGCTAATGTAAGGAGCACTCATGGATGTCCTTAGTACACATATTGATGCTATGAGTTTGCTAAATCGAGGGACTACATGATTGGGGGTTTTTCCAACAAGGAGCTTTGTGCACCAGTCTTCCTTTATAAATCTTTCATAGACTATTTATAGTTTTCCATCTTTTAAAGTATGTGATACATCAGATAGTACTTTTCATATACTTGCCAAGACTGTTGGTACCCACAGAAATGAGTAATCTTCAACAAAATTCCCCCAAAGCTTAACCATTGAAACCACTGATTAGAAGGTTTGATATGTGCAGGGAAAAAAAAGCAGAAAATAGAGTGGAATGAGAATTATACCACATGGAAATGAACATGAATACAAGTATGAAGATTATCCTCACTCTTATGTATTCATAGCTATATATATATAAATATGAGTGTATACATGTGTATGTACAAGCACACATTCTCACTTTCTGTGAATTATTCACCATTCATGGGAAACCATAACTGTCATTCTGGAGCCTAAATTAATGGTTTCAGTTATTAATAAACTGTTATTGTTGAACATACTTACATTTAACATAAACAAACCTTTTAAAAGAAAAAAATAAAAATCTGTGGAAGACAGTGAAAAAACACTACATTCAAAAAGCCACAATGTGAAAGAAATCTCTCATTTTCTGTATAACATCCTTTGTCTTCCAGTGAACCAGCCTTCAGTTCATGCTTGACCCATTTTTGACAGAATTTCACATCACAAGATATTAAAAAAGGCTACAGATCTGAAAGGCCTTTTTGCTGCAAAATCTATATTACGAGACATTTCTACAGTACTGTAAAAATAATGAAGACTAATGCTTGTCATTTACCTGCAAGACTATCCTATGGACTCTTCCTTGTATTTTGACAAACATATAGATTCTGTCAGGGCAAGGAATAGGTTTGCAGCAACAGCTGCAGCCACTTTTGTCCTATGTGTAAACATCCTTGGAAAAACATGGTGAAGATCAATTCATTGCACTGAAGTGCTGCTGAGAGCTTAAAAACAACTTGTTATGCTTTTGTCAAGGTTAATCTTTTTTTATCTTATCTAGAATGCTACATTAATTTAAGTTTCATGTCAAACTGGTGTAGTTCTGAATATATTCCAGCACCTGCTGTACACAAACCCTTTGCCAAGTGCAAGCAACCCATCAAACAAAGAGCATCACACGGGAACAAGGGGGTCTTTCATTATCTGCATAGCTATAGTGCATCTGCATTCTGCTTACCTGCCTTCATCCAGCTTCCCTTTTAAGCTCCTTTCTAAAGCAAATGGGTTCAATTCCAGGTTTTCTGTTGAGAATGTTTTAGGATGAGATGTTATTACTTAAGGCTGAAAATTCTATTTTTTCTTTTATTAAAACAAGAACGGGCACTGGAGCATTTAATCATCTGTTCTCTATTTACCAATCTTTCAACATGCATTATCTCTTTCTGAAAGAGAAATAGAAAACATGGACATTTGATACTAATAAATATTTCACATCACTATTAGCTTGATGTTAACAAAGCTTTTCTTTGCTCCATTTCTCTTTTTAACTGGATTAGTCCTGGCTGGGTAACTAATGTAAAAATGCCTTTGAAGTATAAATATATGAATTGCCTCACATTAGTTAAATATTTTAAAATATCATAAAGTGACTCAAAAAAATTAATCCTGTAAAATTTTCACTTCTGTGATCTTTTAATGTGAGAAGCTGATGTGTTTAATCCCTGTGAACCATACTGAGCAATTAACCAAAGCCTTGATTGTTCTTTTGGCAAATCATAAAAATAGAACTCTTGTAAACATGGGGCAGCTTCTTTTTTTTTTGCTTAGTAATCACTAGATTAACAAGAAACACTTAAGAAGCAGCCCAGCTCCTGCACTCCAAATATCTTCTTAAAAACAAAGAAAAAAAAATGCCTTGTTCTAAATTATGTGAAACCATGCTTGTAGATTTTATTCCCAAACTGAGGTGTGAATTGATAATGTTTAATTCAAATTAATGACTAATCCATCAATTAGCTTCCCCTATAGCTTCTAGTAATAGGATGTTTTAACATTTAAATAAAGAAAGTTTTAAGGAAACCCATTGAGGTAAAGACTTAGACCGATTTATGATTGAATAAGAAACTGCTCTGCAGCTCTTCAGTCTGGAGGGGAAAATAGTGAGACCCTTTTTTGCAGATATACTTTGCTATTGTGGCACAAAGTGTGTTACAGTTTCATGAGGATGTTTTGAGGATCTTATTTTAAAATATCTGTTCTACCACTCGTAAGAGCCACTGGTTTCATATTGAGAGTTTAGTCTAGGATTGTAAACCACAACTAACTGTTATACTATACTATAACTAACTCATGAACAGCTTTCTTAACTCATATAAGTAGGCTTTTTGGTAGCCATGGTGAGGAGAGCTGAGTTAAGACTTTTGGTAAAACAGTCTAGACCAGAAGAAGTGTGTCTGCTATGTTAAGTTTCTTAGCCTGCTGTAAGCTGTTTATATTTGATATATTTGTTCCTTTAGCAGCCTGTTAGCAATTCTGCCTAAAAAGTGAAATCCTACAAGTCCTGGGAGCAAACAAGCATCCTAAGCTTCCTAAGCATCCCTAAGCTTCCTAGTGTGAAATATAGGACCTCTTATTTTTTGTCTGGTGATGAAAAGAATACTATACTTAAAAGGATGAAACTAGTAAAATAATATTCTTAAAGAATTTTAAGATTACATATCATAGGGAAGCCAAGCAGAAGCTATCCAGTCACTTTAAACAAATGCTGACAATATTTTTGGTCCATCCTATGCCCTGAGACAAATACTGCAGATGCAGAACAAAATGTAAAATAGATACTGACTATACCTTAATTTCATAACTTTCTGAGTACACATTGAACTTTGGATGAAATTTGTTCCCACTGAATTTTAATAGACTCCTAAATTCCTTTATCACATGATAAAATGGGATTCATCCTCTGTAATGATTATTATCAGAATGCATAATTATAATTAAAATTTATGGTATAAATAAGTTTTCTTAGGCACTTCTGAAGGACAGTTAATCCCATCTTAAAATATGTAGGACATACTGTCCTATGGAGGTTTTTCTGCTTCACAGCAGTATTTTTTCTATTTTTCAAACTACTGGAAAGCTAATTGGAATTGGTTTGGGCTCAATGAAGCATGAACATCCTAGAACATGTGTTAAAATTCTGTTTTGATATTCACATACCTGTTTCGTATGAAATGCAATGCCATTTCAAAACATATTGAGAGTTCCCTCAATGGTGGTTTTGAGGCTCTGTCATAGAAACTGATTCTTGAAATGTTTGCATTTTGCTGTATGCCAAATTGTCATACAACATGAAAGCCTCATCATAGTAATGAAGATGATCCAGTGGAGAATGCATCTAGCTAGTAATAATTCAGTAATTTAATTGTGCCTACGGGTACATGAGGTTTAAGTGGAAGAATAGTAATGCAAAAAGTCTTCTGTGGACAGGATGCTTTAGCTAATATTAAATGACATAATATTTACCTTGTTACAGATCAAATTCAAGTCCTAAAAATACAGAAAGTGAGGCATTTGTAACTTTCAAATAATATTTCCAACATAAGTCCTGTTCCTACAGTACTTCTTTAAAAATATAGCAGAAACCTTGTCAATACTGTGGATAGATGTATGTGTGCTTATGCATGTGTGCATTTACACCACATTCATCCTTCATCCTCCTTCATCCTTCAAGAGGAGACATCATTTTTTTGAGCCTTAGACATGTGAGCCTTGAGTTCATGGATCCCATTAATTCTTACTGGGCTTCATCTATCTACAGAAAAAAACCCAAACTTTTTCTGTAACTCATTACAAGTTAATTTAAAAAATTAAGTCTTCCTCCTGACATACTGATGTTTCTGATGTTACAAAGAAATTACAGACATTTATTTTAATGCTATCTGATCAAACAAGCCCAGAAACTGTAACAAAATTTTTAAAAAAAGCAATACTAGCAACTTTGAGATAGCTGTTATTTCATTTCAATGCAGTCTGAGTCCTATGCATGACTAAATTGCCTTACCATGCCTGAAGGAACACCTGAAGGACCAGTTCCAACATAGCTGAAATGAGTACTGATGAAAACTATAAAATTTTTCTTTAGAGATCCAAAGTAATAGACATACAAGTTCAATAGCTATTGAAAATTTCAGGTAATTTATCTGTAATTAACACCAGTAAAATAGTAAAAACTTAGGTATTATCTGGACAAGTAATCTAGCTATCTAGAAGTCATAGTTGACAGGGTAACAAGAAACTACATTGGTGGCATAACCTCAGTAATATCATGAATTTAACCTCTAAAACAAGATAGTTATTACTTCTTATCAAGACAGGTATATTCAATTTGTGTATTACACATGTATGTGCTTGTATGTAAGTGCTATACAATTTGACATGTGATTTTAGTGTGATTATTTAATATTAAACATTTCCATTACAGTTAAGGGAATATTATGGTGAAAGGGAATCCTGCATGGAAATTTCTAAATACTTGATGAGTCGGAAAATAATTTTTTTGTTTTGTTTTGTTACTGGGAAAACTGGTAGAGGTGTAGTAGGGTTCTTCACTGTTATCAGAATTTCTAGGTAGACTCTGTGTAGCTCCATAGTAAAGGAGCTAGGAAATTATCTGCAAGTGTGAATTTTCACAATGTCACAAAACCTAAGAACCTGATGGATAAAATTACCTTTTTAGTATTTCATCCTTCTCTAATGTGAAAGATTTAAAGATGGAGGGGAATCCTATTGGTACATTGAAGATAATTTATCCCCAGGGACAGATATTATATTCCATTTCCAAATGGTCCATTTTCTGATCTGATATTTAAATAAATATTTAATATTTAAATAAAAAAATCCCTATTACATTAATTTAACAAAATTTCAGCCTGCTGTGTAAAATCCATCCCCTTGTCTATCTTAGTCACACAAATTATGTTAATTTTAGAAATGTTTTAAGTGTCTATCTTGCTTTCGATTTTTTTTTTTTCTTTTAATGGTTTAAAACATGTTCAGGTAAAATGAAATATGGTTTAAATATTAATTTAATATTTTTTTCCATGCCTGGAATAATCTTTTTGATCACAGAGAATTATGTTGCTTTTTTTATATTACGTACCACACTGATAAATTCCTATTATAATCTGTTTCTAAATTACACATTTTTTAATTCATATATTTGATATTTCTATTTTTAGACATTATGTAAAGCAAAACAGTTTGTCTACTGAGTAGATGACTCAGAATATGTACAGGCACCAAGAAGGCCTTGATTTATTGATGAAGACATTTGTCATGCACACTGGAAGATTTATTGGACATTTATTTTTGAAGTATGTACTCATGTATATACTTTTGAGATTAAAAGAAACATTTTTTTACTAAACTTTTAACCTAACATGTTTAGAGGCTACATTTACCAAAATGAGACAAGGAATTGCAAATTAATATCTCTCTATATGCTCCTGAGCTTGCATCCTTAGTATGATTTACAACATCACTCCTTTCTGAGTTTGAAGACATGCTGAGCTTAAATGCATGCCCACCCTATACATTTGTAGGTCATGTATGGATACATATGTATATGATACACCTGTATATGAAGTTGAAGACCATAGTTTTTTAGTATCTACATGTAGCAAATATGTATATTGTCTTTTAAGGGAAAACTCAAATGAATCACTGTAGTACTTAAATGTCCACCATTTTCTAAGCATAGAAATCCCACTAATAGCCTGATTATGTGAGCCCCCAGATGTTTGCCATGGGGTGGGAAAGCTGTCTTTAAAAAACAATGAACTCTTCCAGTGAGGACCAGAAAATTAAAAGCTTGTTGTCATGATGTTCTTAACATCAGATGCTCTCTGTGCTGATACCTTACAGCCTCCTAGTGAGTTTTAAGTCCTGTGAAGAGCCTGAGTTCCCAGGGATTTTCCCAGAAAATGTGTTTGTTCCTTGCATGAATAATTCCTGGAATTCTGATACGTGGGATGAATAGAAACTATGTAACATTGCAATAGAAAGAAACTTTCAGGTCCTATAAAATATGGATAGTTGAGTATTATATGACTACAGTTTTGTTTTCCAGTAAAATTTTCATGTAAGTTCAAACCCATTTTCTTTTGAAAATGCCTTTGTAAATTTTTTATGTCTTAAACTTCACAGTGTTTATGCAGCAAGATATATATTCAGCTAAAAAAATGCCAGAAATAAACCTTCAGGTATATCTGCATTCACTGAAATTGCATATGAATTTTATTGACAGGACAGTAATACTGATTGTGCTGTAAAGCTACTAAGGAAGTAGAACATTTACTGACAATTTATTTTGTAAGTTTCTGATGGAGTGTGAAGGATGGATATTTTCTGTCTGATGACAAAACCACTATGACTGGTGCTGAAAAATAAATAGAATAAAAGAATGTAGGAGTTTCTTTCATAAATATGCATTCAGGTAGATCAAGATTTACTGTCCAAACTGTGGGAGGGAGGTAGCCTCATCTGTTTGACAACAACTGTGTTTATATGATTGTTCATCTCTTCCAATGCTTGCCACTCTGCCTCCTCATCGGTGTAATTCAGAGTGCATCTTGTGTTGCTATAACTGTTATGATATATACACAAAGAAATACAGTCCTGTATCCTTTCATCACAGCTACAGTTTCACTTATATTGAAGTAACTACCTAGGCATAATTTATTGACTTGTCTGAACCACCATACTAATACATAAAGCCTCTATTAATAGAACTATATTGTTAAATAGACAAAAATAAATATAAAGTTCCAAAAGTTAAATGGTACAGCATTGCTATATTCAAAGACAAATGTCAGGAATTTTTCTGGAGTAGTGCCTGTTTTTGAAAGAAGGAAAGGTGGGAAGAGACAGGAAAATCTCTTGGTTCTGCACTGAAAAAAAAAAAGAAGGCCATGAGTCTGACACTGTGAACAAGTTGTGTGGCATCCATTGTATCCATACAGCTAAACTTAGGTTTTTGCCCCAAAATGGATTACCTTTCTCCATAATGCTTACCAGTTTAAGCTATCCCTAAAACTATGCTTAGGTATTGCCCACAAGGTTGGTGGCAGCCTGGGCAGGGCCAGGTTCGGCAGAGCTAAACCACTCAGGTGGCAACAGGACAGCATCCATATCTCTGCCACAGCCCTTCCAAGTTCACAAACATGAGAGTAATACATTGCTAGAGGGGACAATATTTACAAAAACTTACACACAAACTTGCTTTTTGTGTCATTAAAATGACTTTTAAAATCCTATAATTTACCCAGTTTTTTTTTTTTTTTAATTGATACAACCTAAATCAAAATGATTTAAGGGAGATTCACATTGCTTTATTTTAAGTACCCATTTCAGGAGCAAAATTATGTGCTTAGAATTATGCAGTGTAACTTGTTTGAAGTACCTGAGTGGGGATTGTATTGATTTAAACTAAGTCTACTTAAAAACAAGCAGGGGCAATGATCTTGTGCATGGGTCACCTTAGAATCTTCCTATATAAAGGAGCAACCTATTTCTTCATTCCAAGCACACATCAGTTTCCCTGCACATCGAAAGAAATGAGTGATTGGAATCTGACAAGTTGTTATTGCTACACATGCTTTTAGAAATGTGGCACCAGCTGCAGCTGAAGAAAATGTTAACCTGTCCTCTTCATTGTACACTTAAGTACAAACCAGGTTCCTTACATGCCTTCAAATTTTTATTTTAGTTTTCTTTTTAGAGGATAGTTCATCTGAAACTGTGTCTTTAGGAGTCCCTTAGGCTGCAAGTTCTTTTTCATTCTCTTAGGTCTGATGTTTTAGCTTTGTGATGCACCACAGCCAGTAACATCTTTGTACAAAGTGACCAAGGTGACCTGGCAGAATTATCAGAGCAAGGACTAGTGAGCCTGGGAGACTAAATACAAAACCAGTGCAGGCATCACTCTGATTTCCTGAGGAAGTAAAAAGAAGAGATTGCAAGAAGGAATAAAAGCTTCATAAACTAAAATAGATTTCTTTCTTGAATTGCTTTTATTATTTAATTTATTGCATTAATAAAAAAATCTTCACTTAAATAGCAAGAAAATGACTTTTGTTGATTTACCAAGTTAGGAGCAGTGACAATAGGTTAAACAAGCATTGATTACCTTTCCTTAATGACACATTATTGCATACATGCTAGGTCTTGCAATGCTTTTTCTCAAGTCTCATTCAGTCCTAATATTGCAAGAGTAATAATTTTTCCAAGCTCAAATGAAAATTCTACTAAGTATAAGGAATGATTTACAGAATGACAAAATGATTTATTTTAAAAACTCCTTTCAAATGTTTGATATGCATCCCTCCACATGCAGTGATTAGCTATGTTTCTATGAATATTAGAAATTGTAGACAGCCATGCTGCAATTAAGCATATCACTGAAAATTAAATCCCAGTATGTAGTTTTTAACAACAACAACAGCAAAAATATTGGATAAAAGAGCTCAGAAATTCTCCTGACTGCCTCTTGAACCTTTCTCTTCTACCTACACAAAGAAACACTCTCATGTCTTAAGATGAATATCAAGTTTTATGCAAAAACCAGCAGGGCTTTGAGACACAATTTTGAAAGCACTGAAGAAAATAAGGCCTAAAAACAAAGGTTCATATTCTGCAACAGTTTTAAGATGTTGCAGACCCTTCCCATCTTCCATGACTGGTTCAGGATGCAGCACAGCCTATGAAGCAGTTTTGGAGCTGGGCTCTCAGGAAGTCAGGCTCAACTTTACATCCAAACCTGCTGATTTACAAGCGTTATAGCTTATAAAAAGAACAAATCTCAATTTCCTTGGTTACATTTTGGCTTTGGAAATGAGTTCCTGGAAAGCAGGAGGAAGACTGAAACCTTTGTAAAACAGCACTGTCACTGAAAAATAGTGTGGAGGTACATTGGAGTCCTCATTTAAAAGCTGAAGTGCACAGATAACTCTTAGAGACATCTGGACAGCTAGAGGCAAAACTTCTAAAAGTGCCACTAGGTATCTGCTGTCTTTTTTCAGGTATTTAAGTACCTTTACAAAAATCTGTCTTGGTGTGGTAATGGAAGTAACATACTTAAGCTCCCCACTCACTAATTTTTGAAAATTTTAGTCTTGGTATATTTCTTCTCCATTTCAGATTAATTACCCACTGGTACTATTTTGGAAGCTATTTCTATCCATACTGATACACTAAGAGAGTGAATTACATATTTTGCGATATATATGCATATTACATACGTATACACATATACATATGTACATATGTATACATATTAATATGTAATATGTTATGCAGTTCTATTCTAAATTCATCTTCATAAACTAATCTTCATAAGTTTGTGCTTCAAATCATTCCTGAATTTATGAAGTTTATGAGTCTTAATCCACATATTTGTGTACATACTAATGTCAAATATTGTGAGGATACAGGTAGAGTTCTTGACATTTTAAGTCTGAGATTTTAAAAAAAAAATCTGTTGACTCCACTTAGTAGAGAAATTCTGACTTGGCAGAATTTGGTTATGGGGATAAAATGATTATATTTTAAAAGAGTTATTTTTTAATCTTAGATGGCACCTTGTGTTGATGTTTGAATGAATATATTTTTCTGCAGCTTCACAGTTTGGCTTAGCACATGACCTGAAATAGACTAATTATACATGTCTGTATATAATATATGTACAAACTCCTTTGCATTTCTAGTTTAGCATGTTTAGCCAAATGCAGATACAAAAAATGTGTATGATTGCCCCAAAAAGCTATGATGTCTTGGTCAGGAAAAAAGACAGAAAATATTTTCATTAGCATTTTTCTATCTTTCTATGTTTGTATTAAAATTGCTTGTACAAAATTGTTCTGTATTTATGCTTATTCCTCTCCCATAAAATTTCCAAACAAATTTCTTTGTTTGTGGTTATGAATAGCAATGCAGTATCATTTAAGAGCCAACAATGTAGGTTTCCACATCACAACATTCTTTCTTAATGGGTTGCAGAAGCAATACAACACAATAAATTAATTATGAGAAGTTACTTTTGAGAGTAGGACCCAAACTTTCCTAAATAACTCCATTAGCTGGAGCCAGCAATGTGTCTTTGTAGTATTAAATCAATGCAGACTTCCTTTCATTGTGTTTCCTCTTTTCAGTCACTATAATTGGAAACCTTTATGCTGTGTACTCTGATACACTCCTGCTTTATCTGGTGTGTATTTTGCAGTGCAAAACTTGCAGTTCTTTAAAAACATGAAAGCCATTAAAAGTAGAAATCATCAAAAGTATAATTAGAACCACAAAAGTTTTGTTAGCATTTCAGACAGGATTTCAGTCTGAAAATCTTTCTTAGCTCTGGTGCTTTCTTCTCCCTTTTTGTTTTTGGAGGAGACGATTTGCATCTTTAGAGTCTCACCTGCACCTGCTCACCTAAGAGGGTTAGAATGCTTCACACTCTTTCTGTAGTGTTCATCTGTAGAAAGTGCCTTGCTCCACAGGGATGGATTTTTCCATGTTTCTTTTTACATAGAAAAAGTTTAATTTATCAATCTTAAGTCTTAATTTATATAAGATATATATATTTACATAAGATTATTTATTATAAGATAATCTTAATTTATCTGAAGTTTAATTTATCAATCACCAAATATTACCCTACTTGCCTATGGTTACAATTGAATAAAGTTCTGCTATTTTTTTACTTAATGAAAAAGAGAATTGTGCCTTTTGCTATCTAGGAGTGGTGGCGTGTCACATTTGTGGAGTTTACTGTGGTTGTGTATCACATCTCTACAGGCAAGAGCATTTATTGCATTAAACAAAACCAAATCAAAACCAGTCCCCAAAACTATCAAAACCAAAAAAACCACAATTTAGGCAAACTATTAATAAAGATTCACCAGATTCTAAGACATGTTCCTTAAAGTTGTCAGTTACTAGGTGACAGTGTATTTCTGTCTTTCTTGCAACAGAAAGAAAGTAGATAGGAAGCTTGGGCTGGAAATCTAAGATGTGTATGGCTGATGCTACATGCAGTCCTTTTCCCCTTATGTTCAAAGATATAAATACAAAGTCTACTGAAGCTAATGCTCTTGCAGCTGTGAAAAGTACTTCGGTGACAGGGGGTTAGGAGGAAAAAAAAACCTAGGCAGTCACCTCACAACATTCAGCACAGGCTCAGGAATTCATCAAAATAGGAAGTCTTGCAATACTAGAGACTAAGATGGAATTGGATCAAGTAGTATTTTATATTTACGGATTCAGTGGACTTCATGTAGACTTTTGACCTGACCCCTATGTTTGTCACTGGTGAGGCTGCACTTAGAATACAGTGTGCAGTTGTGGGCCCCTGTATCACAAGAAGGACATTGAGGTGCTGGAGCATGTCCAGAGAAGGGCAATGAAGCTGGTGAGGGGTCTGGAGAACAAAGTCCTTCGTGAAGCAGCTGAGGGAACTGGGGTTGTTTAACCTGGAGAAAAGGAGATTGAGGGAAGCTCTTATAGATCTCTATAACTACCTGAAAAGAGGTTGTAGCAAGGTGGGAGTTGGTTTCTTGACCCATGCAGGAAATGTTAGGATAAGAGAAATGGCCTCAAGTTGCAGCAGAGGAGGTTTAGATTGGGTATAAAGAAAAATTTCTTCACTTGAAAGGGTTACCAGGCACTGGAACAGGCTGCACAAGGAAGCGGTGGAGTCACCATCCCTGGAGGTATTTATAAGTTGTATAGATGTGGTGCTTAGGGACATGGTTTAGTGGTGGATTTGGCAGTGCTGGGTTAATGGTTGGACCTGATGATCTTGGAGGACTTTTTCATCCTAATTAATTCCATGACTCTATGACAATAGATGCAACCAAAGAACAAGAGTTTGGATATCTGTTTCTCAGAGTTTAATGCTGTTTTACTAGTACTGCATACTGCATTTTACACCACTCAAGTTTTGAACAGGTTTTCATTGTATGTAATGTTTATTTGTGGTGGCTTTTTTTCAAAGATTGAGCCTTAGTAATTAACAGCATTTTTCTCCTAACTAGAACATCAGTTTCATTAGTACAGCTGGACTTAATTCAATCTCCCTGTGACTTAACCAGGACCACCTTCTTCTAGCACAAAGGTAAAATGAGTTTAATTAACTGGATTTATTATGTACCAAAAACAGAAGGCAAAGTTGGTTCTATTTTACAATTATGCTTGCATAACAGAAGGTATTTTAAAGACATTAATACTGAATACTTATCTCACAAAAGCGCAGTTTCATAAGGAAAACTATGGGGGAAAAAAAGTGTTGGTTTTCAGGTTCCAGCAAAGCCTTCAAGGGAAAATGCATAAGGACTGAATAAGACAAAAATACCCACTGCAAGTAATGTATAGATTACATTTAGAAAATAGAATTAGAAATCAGAAGTGTTTCAAGGGAGAGCTGCTGGTTTAGTTTTCTTGGAAACCGATACATAAGGAGTAATAGTACATATGGTCAACACAATTATCAGAGCAAATTATGTGGTGACTAAGTGAAAAAAAAGAGACTCCCCAGTCTTAAACACTATTGTAAGTGTTGGAACTTTTGCTGCTTGTCACACTCACTGTTCGGAAGCTACTACATTAACTCAAAATTTACATTAATATTCTATTTTGGTTTGGCTACTGTATCTCTCACTGTCTTTCTTGATATTTAACAAAGTATTCTAATTATATCCACACATCTCTAAGTATTTTTTTTCTGAAGTTGTTTCATCTCATGCAAAAGTACTGTTTACATCATAATCTATTTTGGTAGCTATTTCATGCAGGCAGTTCCGATTCTTTCAAGTGTTTCTGACGCAGAATCTTCTGATCCTGCTGTCAGCTGGTGTATATGACCATTTTTCCACTGACTTTGATGGGTATAGCAATTTTTGGTAGCTGATAGCAGCAGCTTTTCTATACTGAAAAATACTGTTGATTTATAGGACAATCACAAATCCCCCAGTGCTTGAAAAAATGAGTTATTCCTCTAAAACTAATACACAACCCACTTAAATAATGTTATCATTGCAAATCTTTTTATCTATTAATGAACAAGTAAGGACAAATATATAATGGCTATATAAGCTATATATAATGGCTACATATATATATAGTAGCTATATATATATAGATATATATATAGCCATATATATAATGGCTATATAGCTATATAATGGCTATATAAATATATATAAGGACAAAATATAATGGCTAACTATAATGTGTAATTGTCATCTGGTTTTAACAGTAGAAAGAATACTGCAAAGTAAACATAAATAACTTTTTAAAGTAAATTGTTGTTTCAGTTTTAAAAAGAGGAAGTGATTAGAATTACTGTGTAGCATACTTAATAGTCTGACTTTTGCCTAATGTGCTAAAATGTATAATGATCAACTGCACTGATAAAAGCAGCTTTGTGTATGTAAGATGAGAATCAGGCCTGAAAACATCAGTCTGTGAATTTCCTGTTCTGACATTCTGTAACCCAGCATATTAAAAATTGCAAGTCAATTTGTGCATCAAACTGGATTGGTTTACTTAACTGTATCTGACTCTTTCCATTTTTTAAACAAAGTTTTTGTAGCCACATTATTTACATTAAAAAATAATAATTCCAAAAACATGACTGGAAAATAGTATCTAGTTTAAAAATAAAATGCAGAATTTCAGTAATATACCACATCACTTTTTGGGGCATGTATTGGGTGTGTGTGGCAAGGATTAGTAGCAGTGGGGCTACAGGGGTGGCTTCTGTAAGAAGGTGCCAGAATCTTCCCCAGTGTCCAACAGAGCCAATGCCAGCTGGCTACAGAGATGGACCCATGACAGGCCAAGGCTGAGGCCATCAGTGACAGGGGTAGCTCCTCTGTGAGAATATATTTAAGAAGGGAAAAGACTGCTGCACAACAGCAGCCAGAAGAGAGGAGTGAGAAAATGTGAGAGAAGCAGGTCTGGAGAAACCAAGGTCAGCGAAGGACAGAGAAGGGGGAGGAGATGCTGCAGGCACTGGAGCATCACTGGGGCATCCCCCTTCCCTGCAGGGGAGGCAGGCTGCCCACCTGCTGCCCAGGGAGGTCCATGCTGGAGTGGCTTTGCTGGCAGGACTTGTGACCCTGTGGTGGACCCACATTGGAAGAGTCCGTGCAGAACTGCCACCACGGGGAGGACTCACATTTGGGGTTCATGGAGGGCTGTCTCCCATGGGAGCAACCCCACACTGGAGGAGTCCTCCCTCCGGGGAGGAAGGAGTGGCAGAGACAATGTGAGGTGATGTGACTGGGCCCCCATTCCCCACCCCCGTGTGAAAGAGGGGAAGAGGTTGAGAAATCGGGAGCAAACTTAAGCCCAGGAAGAAGGGAGGGGTGGAGGGGAAGGGGTTTTAAGGTTTGTTTTAATTTCGCGTTATGCTACTTGGATTTGTTTGGTAATAAATTAAGATGGTTCCCCTGAGTCCAGTCTGTTTTGCCCATGATGGCAGTGAGTGAGTGAGTGATCTCCTGCTGGCCTAATCTTGAACCAGGAGCCTTTCATCATATTTTTCTCCTGCTGTCCAGCTGAGGATGGGAGTGACATGGTGGCTTAGTGGGCACCTGGCATCCAGCCAAGGTCAACCCACCACAGATCATTTCTGTGTTGAAAGTTTTATTTACAAAGGAATTTTTAAAATTACAATAGCTTTTATAGAAAATTCTTAGATCTCAAAATCACAAGTAAAAGTTTCTGTAAGATTTTATTTTTGTTTCACATATAATCCCATAATATGCTTTTTTTTTTTTTTTTTTAAGGTTGGACATCCTCATTCCTACTGCTCTTTATATTTAAATACAGCTTATCTATCTGAACAGTTATTTATATAAATCATGCTGTGTATCTTCAAATATCTGAAAGATCTGTTCTCTGGGCTGCTGCCAGTGAAATAAATTTTCATGAGCAACAAAGCTCAATAATTCTGGTAAAAGTATCTTGACAATAGCTGTTGTCTTTTCTTCAGGAGACTGGTCCTTAGTTCTTTTCATGCTATGTTACTGTTTTGCTCTTTCAGGTCTATGAGCCATCCAACAATAAGTATCCATTCCCTCCAAGAGTACCAATGACTTCCCAAAGACTCCCTTAGGTGCTAGAGGTCCGTCCTCTGTAGAAGTTCATTAAATACTCTGAGCTGAAGCCCTTGGTAGGAAACGAGCCAAGTTAAAATACTGCAGCAGAGAAATGTTCAGGGAAACCTCAGGTGTCTGCTTAATATTTTCCTAAGTATCCTCTGCTTCCACCTTACCCGGACCCATTTCTGCTCACATGCAACTTGAGAAAACTAGAAAACTCCATGGTGGAATGGAGCCCACAGCGTTTTATGAAAAGTAAATATGATCTATATTTAGACTTTCACATAATGGTCAACAGCATAAAGTAGTATGAGCATGCACGTAAAGCAGCAGGGAATCATAAAGCCTTAACTTTTGCAGGCAGAGCTTCAGGGTGAACACTTAAAAAATCACAGTGAAACCCTATTTTTAAAAAATTGCTATTTATTGTGACTGCTTACGACCCATAAAGATCTTTACTTTGTAGAATAACAGATGTTCATCTTTTTATTGAAGGGAGAACACTCTTAACAAGGCAGATAAACAGAGTTATAATTCCTGAAAGGTAGTTATAACAATTTATGCTCCTATTCTTCCAGGAAAGCAACTACCAGGTCAGCTGGTTTCTGTAGTTATTATTGTTAAATACATCGGGGAAGTAAGGCCTGGTAGCAACTGAAGGAATAAGGTGAGGAGAACAGTTCTATATGGCTCCTTTTTTGGCTGGCTGCCCCCCTCACAGCTGTCTCTTCCAGCACTGAGCTTCACTCTGCCTTATGCTCTGTCAACCAGCCAGCAGTGGTGCCTTACCCCCTTCCTGCCTTTCTTGGCCACATATTGCATCTCTCCTCTCACTTGCTTTTTTAGTCACTGCTAGGGATGGACTCTCGGGCTACTCTGTATTCCTTGAGTTGTTCCAGAGATAGGGTCCATGCTCTAGGGTCTGCTGTAACCACGCTTACCTGTGTTGAGTGGTCCTGCCTGCTGGGTATTCCAGGGCAATCAGTCTGCTTGTGCTCTGCTAGCCCTGCATACATCCTTCCTTGTCCTGCCAGCTGTTTATCCCTCCCTGCTCCACCGTTTGCTGAAAAAGAAATTTTCCAGTTTCAAAGGGTATGCAAACACTGGTTTCAACAATTGAGAAGAACTCTGGTTTGAAAAGCATCCTTAATAGGTGCAGCTTTTCCCAGTAAGAAGGGTCAAATGGTTTTGAGTGTGCCATTTTATTTACCAATTTTTTTTTCCTGTGCATGTTCATACTCACTGGATGCAACCCAGACAAAGCAAGAACTTTTAGTCAGTTTTCATTATTTTTCTGTTGATTAAGCAGTTAAATTGTTGAGCAGTAAGTAATACAACCACACTAGGGCATTCAGGCTGAGAACACTCTCTCTGCTAAGCTTCCATCTCAAATATGTGATGCCTTGCCTTAGTGGTACAAGTTTGTGGTGTCACCAAAACTCTGGTTTGGGGTTTCAGAGAATCAGACTCTTACCAAGCTTGATCTAATTGTACCTAGTTCATGGGTGTAGCACATGTTGAGTGGTATCTCCACAGTGTACAAGAGCTAAGTTCACTTTGCAAACATACAATTCTATTCACAAGATGTGGTTTTGGTGCCTTCTCACATGACCAACTTGAGTCTCAATCAGTAACCTCAAAGGCAAACAGCAACCAGCTTACTCATACTTCCACTTGCTGTGTTCAGATAGGGGCAGATAAGTGTTAAGGGTGTATGTGTCCCATATCTTCACTTTTCAATCCTCTTATAGAATCATAGAATCACAGAATTGGCTGGGTTGGAAGGGACCTCAGAGATCATCAAGTCCAACCCTTGATCCACTACCGCTGCAGTTACCAGACCATGGCACTGAGTGCCACATCCAGTCTCTTTTTAAATATCTCCAGGGATGGGGAATCCACCACTTCCCTGGGCAGCCCATTCCAATGTCTGATCACCCTCTCAGTAAAGAAATTCTTTCTAATGTCCAACCTAAACCTCCCCTGGCACAACTTGAGACCGTGCCCTCTTGTCTTGCTGAGAGTTGCCTGGGAAAAGAGACCAACCCCCCTTGGTTACCCCCTCCTTTCAGGGAGTTGTAGAGAGTGATGAGGTCTCCCCTGAGCCTCCTCTTCTCCAGGCTGAACAGCCCCAGCTCCCTCAGCCTCTCCTCATAGGATCTTCTTCCCCAGAGTATGTCCCACACTTAAGCAGTGGAACAGAAGCCAAATTTTGCACAAATGTAGACTGAAAAAAAGTCAAAAAGTCAGTTGTGATACTGTTTGTGTTTCTAACAATTTTTAAAATAACAGCTGTAATGTATATAGCTCACATCCAGAATCAAAGAGTTATTTTAAGCAAAATCCATAGTCAAACTGGTACTGAGTTTTGCTATGATAGATAGTAAATTATGAAACTTAGCAAACTCATGGTGGAAGTCCACAGTTAAAGCCTGAGCTACTGGGGTTTAGTAATGAGATAAATAGACTTTAGTCTGTCCAGCTATGAGAGATTTGGAAAAGTGAAGAATAATCTAGCTGGTCCTCCTTTTATTCTAACGAAAGCATCGTAAAGCAAACTACTTAAGAATAATTGATCTTGCTGCATATTAAGAGAAAAATCTTTGTGGCTAATGAACTAAAGCACTATAAATTAAAGTATTTAGTTGCATGTTTAGTATAAATATTCACTCTACATGCATTTGGTCTTGACAGCCTCTTTCAACTATGTAATGTGGTATTTTTAAGAAAGAAACAAAGGCTTCAAATGGCCAACAGACAAATCTTTCAGCTGTTAAGTAAATAGATCCATATTTCTTTTCTGTCTCTTTTTAAGATAATTAAAATGATAGGAGGCATTTATCTGGCTCTAATATTCATAGTTACATGCGTTATTGCTGATTAATAGCATGATGTGTCTGAACAGTAGAAGAGCTCCTCCAGTGCAAAATAAATAGAACTCAAAAATCACTGTAACAGGGAATTGAACACATCCAAGCATAGTGAAAACAAGTAAAAGCTGTTGTTCTTCTGTTGTGAAGATTTTTTTTTTCTGCAAAACAGATTTTTCAGTACTGGGGATATAAATCTGTAGGACCAAATTCCAATGTATTGTCTCAGTGGTTTCCTTTTCATGCTACGTTAATAGGAAGAAAGCAGTGTGAGCTGTCTTCAGAGAGGTGGAACTGGTTAGAATGATTGCAGGTGGATTAGAGATAAGGAGCTACCACCATCACATTCCTAGGGCTAAATCACATGTGAAAATGTCATCAAGACCTGTGCTCACCAGTCAAAACCAGAGGGAACCACACCTATTAGCTGCAGGTAACAATCAGAGCAATAGACATTTTATAGCAATAATAAAGGGGGAAAATTGAAAAGAGCATTAAGTGCTGTGGAAAACCAATCCATTAAACAGAACATAATTCATGCCTTAAGAGATAAATTTTATTGCTTTCAGTCTAAAAAATTGTAACAAAACATGCATCTTCAACCTCACACTTATCATTTTAAATATTTAGGTTTGTACAGATGAATCTTTGCAACATTTTCAGCTTACAGACCCATAAGTATACAGGTAATTTTGTGTCTTCTGAGTACAGAAAAATAAAAAATAGGGCTCTTAAGACAATGAGGTCTCTCCTTCCCTCAGGCTGTTTCCAAGTTCTGTGTTAAATGCAGGTATTGTCTACAAAAGAGAAGTCAGCAAAAGGGTGTGGGAATTCCTGGTACTTTTGCTGTTAAATTTCAGGACTATTACCTCCAAGAAATTGATTGTAGCTGCTGTGGCAGATTATAGATCGCAAACAACTAGTGGTACAAAAATATTGTTGCAACAAATATTAGAACAATTTTAATGTGCTTGCTTTGTGTCACTATGTGGAAAGCATTGTTTTCAAAATTAATTGGGACTTCTGAGATTTGTTGCAGCTCTGATGTGCAGACAAAAATTGCCTATTTGAAAGCCTAGCTAAGTCAACCAAAATTCTCACAATGCATCTTAAACACTTTAACATTTTATTATCTCTTCCTCAAGATCCCAGTTACGATACTTTACCAAATATTATCAGAGCTGAGTACTTCAAGTGGCTCATCAGCTTCTCTCCTCAATGTCATCAGTATAACATTTAAGAGCCAGTCTGTGTATTTTAAGAGCCAGCTAATTCAAAAAGTATAAAAGGCTTTAAGCCAGATGCCAGATGTAATCATTAGAACAGTGAGCTTTTTCCACCAAATACATTGCTTAGCAGCTATGTAACCAAGGCTTTGCCTCTTAAGAACATGTTGATTTATGATTTTTGGAGCAATATATTCTCCAGTTAAGGCATCAGCACCACCTTTTATTTCTTCTTAATTACATATTTATCTGTGAGAACCAGTTGCCCACAAAGACTATACAGTTTGGATTGTGGCTATTGCTCAGCAGGAGCATTTCTTGTCTCTCCTAAAGCACCATTTACATGCACAGACAAATTTCCGTGGCTTTCCCTGTGGACCAATGTCTATCACACAACAACATCTGCTAAGAAATATGCTGAAAAGCTATCTTCATATTTTTCCTCTCTTCCTTGAGAAATTTTTTTCTACTTCTGGGAAATGCATCCAACACGTTCACAATCACTGCAACACTCAAAATATATATTTAGAAAATGTCATGTTAAAACAGGCAACTGGCAGATATTTTGTACAACACCCTGACTTACATAACAGAGAGACAGTACTGAATATAATTTCTCCATTATTCGACAGAATTTAGCAGGAGCAATCTTAGAACAGACTTCTTAAAAGTCCCCTGCTAAATGCAACATTAGAAGCTCAAGCTTTACAGAAGTCTTTATTTCCTAAAAAATGTCATTGCCTTGTAAAAGGTGGCAAACCAGGTTTAACAAAACAGAGCTTAAACAAACCTAAAAAAACACAAAGAAGCCAACAAAAGAAGAAAAAAAAAACACAAAAAACCACTTCAGCAGCAGAATTCAACTAATCTGGCTCCTTGACGCGTTTGGTTTTCTGGTTTTTTGCATATATAGCAGCCCTCAACACAGTTACAATGTTGAAAACCTTTCTTCCATGTTCCTTAAAGGGAGCTGGTATTGCAGTCCTTGAATGTTCAGTATAGAAATACTGTTCAGAACTCTCTCTCTTTCTTCTGTGTACTGGAGTTGCAACCAGTGCCCTCAAGGGAGTTTTTTGTGGTATACATATATTTATGGGAAACAAAAAACACTTCTCTCCACATACTGAGAAATCATTGCAGATAGGAATATAGCAATTAGGCTGGGTTTGGCATTTATAATAAGCATTTCATAATTTTGAAACTTTCAGTCCTCTACAGAATTACTGAAGTGGTTAAATACAGAGGCTAAATCAGCTCACTTGCAATATAGGAGAACTTTTTTTTTTTTTTTTTCTGCAAGTCTACTACATGAATTAATACACTAATGAATGTATATACACATTCTTTTTCATCACATCAACCTTGTGGGCATTTTTTGAGTCAAGCCACGAGCAACAATATGCCCATCTAAAATCATATTTTATATTGTTATTTAACACCTTAACACCTCATAAAATGTTGAGTAATGAAAAATAACTGCTAACACTCAAAGCACTGTAACCTAAAATGGTCATTTATTTCCTAAATACATAGTTAAACTTATATGTTTAAGATAAGATCAAGTTTAGTCTTATCTGACCATAGCTTAATCACATCCCAATAGATATTTAAGGATCACTTAATAGCTGATCAATTAATAAAGTTAATGAAGGATCAGTTTAATAGCCAGCTACTGAAAGACAAAAGTTCAGTCTGCAAATCAGGGAACCAGTTCTCCTCTCCTGTCATACTTCCAAACTCAAAGTCCACCTGATGACTGCTAATAAATGATCTTGACTGAGAGGACTGCTTCAGCTAAAGCAGATCAAAAGTGAAAGATTTCAGTGATTACTTACATCACTGAAAAATCATGGTCTGTGACGTCTATTGAGTTTAGCTGGAGTTTGAATGGAAAGCACAAAATGCTAAAGAGAGGAAAGTAAAATGATGTAGTAGTCATTGACTGAATACTCTGTAGTCTGACTTCAATTCTATGGAAGCTAGTAGAAAAAATTGTGAAAGGAATAAAAAATAATACCTGGAGAAAAATAAAGTAACAAGCAGTAGAGGATATTCAGAATTAAATTACACCAAATTAATCTGAGAGATAACCATTATTTTAAAACAAGACAAGTGCAGCAAGTCCCTTCTGTCTGAAGAAAATAACGGGAAAGATTTCACATTATTTTTTAAATCTGGAATGTCCATAGTATCATAAAAGTCATGCTCCATGCTCTAGTTAAGGAACTACCTTAAGAGGTGACTATAAGCAGTGCTGAAAGGAGAATTTTCTCAGCAGACAATATTAGAGGGTCCAACACTTTAAATTTACTAGTCCTGTTGAGTATTATGTCCTGAGTTTCTAAGATTTAGGTAAAGGGAGAAACTTTTAAATGAATGAAGGTTAATCTAAACCATTGTGCTTTGCAGAAAAAAGATGCAAAATCTTATTGAGGAACTTGAACTGTAGCAAGACATAGTCTTTTCAACAAAATCCTGCATATGCTTCCTATCAAATATGAAAAACTAGCAATAGAAAGACAGCATACTAGTCAAATGTAGTATTTAAATAACAAGGGTATACCTTGAAAAAAAGACATGTTCAAATATTAATATAAAACAAATTCTGATGGAGATGTAGCAAAAGAATTTGAAACGAGAGATACGCAAAATCTTGTCACATATAAAAGTAAAAATCAATTATTAAAAATCCAGTAATGTTTATTATTATCATTTTTAAGCAAGGGGTATTAACATGCCTTTATGTTAATTTCTGAAGGAACAAAACAGCACCTTTCCTCTCCAGAATAACTGGAACAAGTAATGTTTTCTACACTATACAGCATGGTTATAGTCAAACTAAAACGTAATGACTTCAAGTTAATAATAAAAAAAGCATCTCAAACCTTGTCATTTTACCTTTTTCAGTAGCAGTAACCCATTTCAGGGCTGTGTGAAGCTTAACAATTTAGTACAACCTACAGCATAGAAACATTCTGCTCACGTGCATCTTTGCTCCTTTCCTTTTCCCATGCTCTGACAGACAACATAGATTTGTGTGTTTCAATATTGGCTTTGAGCTATCAAAACAGAAGTGATTTGAATGTGAAGTCTTTCTGTCAATGATTCAGTTTTGTCTCTGACCAGATTCAAGAGGCAAGATGTGCACAAGAATAGAACCTTGTCTTCGTGTACTCAAAAACACTTAGCTTGTGATTAAACAGAGCTACCCTGGAAGCCCCTGGAAGGAATTTTGCCTCCAGCAGTTATTTCTTCAAGAATTACCATGCCCTTGCCTGTATGGCATGTTGCTCTCAGTGGCAGCATGTCTCACTGTCCTACCTGTTTGAGGAAGTTATTCTGCTAATGGATATATGCATGATAAAATGTGTAGTAAAAGCGTACAGAGTTTTGCTGAGCAATTTTTAAGGAAGGACAATAGAAAAAAAATGAAATATATAAATGGTTCTATATTAGCAATAATTTCTTCAGTATTTTATGGGAGCTCCATAATTTTTAACATGTTTGTATTAAAACTGTATCAATCAAAAATTTGTCACTGAAGTTCTAAATCCTCATCTCTGATGATTATTAAGTATTTAAGATACATTAGTACACTATATAATTGTGAAGAACTAATTTTTTTTTTTAAATAGGTGCTAATAACTATAAAAAACCACTACCAGCAACAGCCAATGATTAAAAATTAAAGCAAAAGTATCTTTTTGAAAGATAACTGTTTCCAAGGAATCACTCAAAACACAAATGAGAAGAAATGCTGTCAGTATGCAATGCCTGTTTGCAGCCAATGTAAATAGAATAGAAATCACCTTAACTTATCACCCTGTGATGTGACAGGGCTGCTCTCAACGAGAAGACCACAATGTGATCCTTCTGCTGATTAAGGGCTGCTTTGCACTCAATTTTATGTAGAAACTATTACATTTCATTGCACCATGTGGCACTAATACAGAGTACAACATATGGAAAACCAGTCAGGCAAAGAGAAACATTAAAGGAGGAATAGTAAGTGTATGATGGCATTGTGTAAACCTGCTTGTAAGAATCATTTTGAGTTGCTGTCTGTGCCAACCAGTAGACAGGCAGGTTAGCAACGCTACTACATTTGATGGATTATTTTTTTTTTACATCTGTCAAGTCCCATTTTCTTGTGGCACTCTGATCAGGCACTGTTCTGAAAATGCTGATGGAAAATTGTTTGATTGGCATGTTCTATCTTCCTCTTCTCCTCTCACATCATTTCTCTCTGCTTTCTCCTTCTTCATCTCCAATGGTAGCAGCTGCCTTCCTTTCATGAGTCTTTTACCCCATCCCTACCCTCACACTCACAAGCACACTAAAAATTTGAGGTATTTCAAGCAAGCGTGTTTTAATCAATATCTTATACGTATGATAATGCCATAATCAAAGATAATGCCAATTCAAAGAATTTCAGCTTTCAAAGTGAACTGCTTAGCTATTTTGTTGAAGGTAGTCCTTGATCAGTCTTTGCCCAAATAAAATTGAGTTTTATTTTTAAATTAAACTTGTCAATATTGAAGTCTACATAACCAAAAATTGTGAATATGAATTTTGGTTATGAAAATGGCAGCATTTTAATTGGTAGCATTAAAAATGGTTACTAAGATAATGAATATAAAATGTGTTGGTGTTTTGTTCTTGCAGCTATGCTTATTGAAATGGAACATTATACAGCTACAAAAACCCAGTTAGCAGACCCCTGTATAAGGTAAAATTCTTTTTATGTGCAGCAACATTCTTTGTTGAGGGCAGTGTACTGAATAAATTTACTATTCGTATTACTATAGTGTTGAAAAGCCAACATACCATCCAAAGACAGCCAACAAAGCTTTAGTTCATGTTGAAGAATTTAATCATGATCACTCACTTGAAGGATGAAATATGTGAAAGTGATATAACATATAAGCAAAGTGTCAGTAGTGTCAAATGGGGTGTATTTTCTCAAATCTCATATTTCTCCAATTCCTTTAAATACAATTTTACAAGAAAACAGAAAGATAAGTATAATTAGGAAGTAGGGGAAAATTATGTTGGAAAAAAGCAAGTTTGATAAATTGAACATAGAAAATGTTAGCATGATGTAATCCGATTATATATTTCCTAATAAATCAAGAAAATGTAACACTGGACATATTTTGGCACTGAAAATTATGCCCCTGATTCATTCAAGCATGTAAGCATTTGAGCAGCAGAAAACATTCCATGATGTGTGATAAAATAGAGACAGCTAGGTAATGGGAGGGAGGGAGGGAAGGAGGGAAGGAGGGAGGGAGGAAGGGAGGGAGGGAGGGAGGAGGGAGGGAGGAAGGGAGGGAGGAAGGAAGGAAGGAAGGAAGGAAGGAAGGAAGGAAGGAAGGAAGGAAGGAAGGAAGGAAGGAAGGAAGGAAGGAAGGAAGGAAGGAAGGAAGGAAGGAAGGAAGGAAGGAAGGAAGGAAGGAAGGAAGGAAGGAAGGAAGGAAGGAAGGAAGGAAGGAAGGAAGGAAGGGAGGAAGGGAGGGAGGGAGGGAGGGAGGGAGGGAGGGAGGAAGGGAGGGAGGAAGGGAGGGAGGAAGAGAGGAAGGAAGGAAGGAAGGAAGGAAGGAAGGAAGGAAGGAAGGAAGGAAGGAAGGAAGGAAGGAAGGAAGGAAGGAAGGAAGGAAGGAAGGAAGGAAGGAAGGAAGGAAGGAAGGAAGGAAGGAAGGAAGGAAGGAAGGAAGGAAGGAAGGAAGGAAGGAAGGAAGGAAGGAAGGAAGGAAGGAAGGAAGGAAGAAGGAAGGGAGGAAGGGAGGAAGGGAGGAAGGGAGGAAGGGAGGAAGGGAGGAAGGGAGGAAGGGAGGAAGGGAGGAAGGGAGGAAGGGAGGAAGGGAGGAAGGGAGGAAGGGAGGAAGGGAGGAAGGGAGGGAGGAAGGGAGGGAGGGAGGAGGGAGGGAGGAAGAAGGGAGGGAGGGAGGGAGGGAGGGAGGGAGGGAGGGAGGGAGGGAGGGAGGGAGGAAGGAAGGAAGGAAGGGAGGGAGGGAGGGAGGGAGGGAGGGAGGAAGGATAGTGACATGAGGCAACCAGGTGGCACTACTTGCCAGGTAGTGGGCTTGACCTCGTGTTAAGCTCACCTGTGCCTAATTAGGGCAGGCCCCTACTGCGCAGGAGCAGGATTAGGGGGCCAATAAAAAGCTCACACCTGGGGAAGCCAGGGGGCTGGTTTAGCCACCTTCGGAGCAGTAGCACCGATCCAGGCTGGTCAGAGCACCATTCCTGAGATTCTACTGGGACACGTGGTTGGACCTTGGAGCGCCGCACCCATAGAAGAGGTTCGTCTTGCTACATCTGGTGGAGAATGCGGGCATAGACCTCGACCTAGCCCACGCTCAGAAGAATCAGAAGGAAGGGAGCCAGTCCGGCGCAAACCAGCACTAGCAGAAAACCCAAGGAGTTGGGTAACAAGATCCACTACCTTTCCTTCTCTACCACTGATTGACCAAGAAAGAAAAAAGGGAAAGATGGGATTGTCAGCAAGCACCCCTGTTAATGAAAAGCTGGTGACACGGGTGAAGAAGCAAGAGCTCTCCCACCCTTCGTCCTCTGCGGCCGCATGGGAACTCTGGCAGGAGGTCAAGCCCACTACCTGGCAGTTATTGGCACCTGGTTGCCTCATGTCACTACAAGGAAGGAAGGAGGGAAAAGAGAGAGAGAGGGAGAAAGGAGGAAGAAGTAAGAAAAAGGAACTGGCAACAGGAGGGAGGAAAATGGATAGTCAAGTATGGATTATTGGTCCCTATAAGTACTCCTTTTAGATGAGTTCTTTAAAAGCAGATCATGTTCATGGGTTAATTTGGACCAGATTCTTAAGTCTGTTCATAGGTGGCAGAATCCATATTCTTCCCATGTAAGATTTACAGGAGCAGGATTCCAAAGTCTATTTCAACAGCCCGTCCTCTTCATTTTTAGTCTGGAGTTTAGCCAGTTCCTAAAATTGAACACTATATGTAGGGATTACTTCAACCAAGCTGACAAGCAGCCAGTACTGTTGGTAAGAAGCCACTTCCTTACTGCAAAATATTTTTAAAATGGGGAATGGGAGTAACTTTAAATCTGAAACAAGCAGCATATTAGTACTTTAGTCTGAATTTTGGCCATGACTGTTGTGGCACAAAAGGAGAAATTAATTGTTGTTGATAGGTCCACATTAAAGAAAGCAGGGGGGAAAACAACCAGAATTCATCCATGATTTATGTACACTTCTGGTTTTCCACAAGGATTGAAAGAGCTCTTTTTCAGGATCAGGGGAAAATATGTGCTCTCAGCAGCCACCAGTATTACTGCCACACACATATGTATAGGAAAGCTCATTTTTAATAGAGGAAGCAGTAACACTGAGAGCAAAGACTTTACCATATCTTAAATTGTGTAATAAGAACTCAGGATCCACTATGGCTTTTTACTGCCATCTCCTCAGAGTCTTCATCTTTCATTTATGTTGGTGTACAAATTAGTTAGATCAAGAGTAGTCCAGTTATGGCAAGTCAGGCTACAACTACACTTCTCATGTCTCTAAAGGGGTTATAGTTTCTGATAATTATTAAAAAAAAAAAAAAACCAAACAAAAAAACCGAACAAATTAGTTCATTTAGTAGTGGTAATCAGAGGATGGAAAGAAGAGAAAATGTTTATTTGTTTGCAAGTCTCTGATGGTTTCCATTAGAGTCTGGAGGTAGCCCCCACAGAGTGATTGCTCCTGGCTGTCTGAAGCTGGTGTGTCAGCCTCGCCTGGCTGGGTTCTGGCCAACCATCTGTCAGCAGAGCCTGCCTTGTTTAGCCTAGCAGAACAAAAGCTGAGGGGGAATGCAGTCACTCTCTATAAACACTTTGGGGATAAGCAAGGGAGAAGAATAATAACTATTTAATGTAAGGGACAACATTGGCGTGAAAACAAATAGAAACAAAATGATCATGAATAGATTTTCTTTAGAATTAAAAGGCCTCCCTCAGAAGTACAGTTTGAAGGTAGCCTTGAGAATAGGATGTAACGGGAGTTAAACTACTTTGGGACTTTCAAAGTGGGACTTTAGTCCTTTTATGAAGAGAATTTTATGATACTGTCTCCAAAACCAAAGTAAAATGCAGGAGCTTTCTTCTAGTCTGTTGTATCGGCTTCAAATGCAAGCTTATAAAAAGAGTCTAAGTCTTAAAACAATGCTGCCTACTCTGTATCAAAATATTGGCCACTGATCATTGCTTCCATTCACACTGCCACAAACCAGTTGGCTTGGCAAAGCCATATGAGTGTTATTTTCACAAGGCCATTAGCTGGATGCACTTCTGAACATGCAGCTTTGAACTTTGCATAATCTATTTGTTTTAGCACAAATCCTGGGAAGCAGCAGAAGCAAATTAAAATTAGTTTGGCTGCAAGAATGAATACTGCCAGGTAAGAAGCATTCCAGTTCTCCTTGCACAACTGGTGATGCTGTCACAAGTTACTAAATACCACCATTAATGCAGATCCTGAGGGCTTTAGAGGAGCTTCTGTGTCAGAGAACCAAGGAATATTTATTCCATGATTCAAAGTAATGACTATGAGGGACTGAAGGGAAGATGTACATTCCACTATCTTTCTAGGTAAAGGCTGCTGCTGTGTCCAGGCTTTAACAAGGATTTGAGATTAGTTCAGCTAAAAAATCCAGTGTCATTATTATCAATAGGGATTATAGTATTTGTATTATCTGGATGATATCTGTATCAATGCTACTTTCTGTACTTCTCCAGATCCTTCTCTTGCTGTTTATTAGTGTCACAGAAAGGAACTCAGGACGCTGGAACTGAACACAAAATCACAGTGAAAAAATCAGAGGGTAATAAGCTTAAGAATAATGTTATTAATTCATCATCCATACCCTTTTTTTCTGAAATTTTTTCTTGTAGTCTTTATCTGAATTATCTAGGACCAGCCTAATGTCCATATCTTACTTTCACTATGCATGATTTGTTGTATTTCTCTAACAGAGATGTAAAAGTACCGGTTGGTTTATTGTTACTGCAAGTTTCAGCCTATCAACCCCAAAGCTTAATTTAGCCATGTGTCTCATCCTGTTATGATTTCCTGAATTTACTACTGAGTAGAATCACTGCTGTTGAATCATATATTTTAAAAATTTATATTAACAAAGCATGACTGTAATAGATTTAGCTACATTGCTGGGTAGTATGGAATCTCTACTTCCAGTTACATGCCTCCTCCTGAAGATACTCTGAGTGTACTTTCTTAGCCTCAGAGAAAATGATAACAGATGCAGACCTAAATCTTGCCTGTTCTTGACACTGGACAAGATGGAAGTTTTACAACTAGTGATGAATGTCTGAAACTGTTCAAAGATTTAGGGTGCTATGATGTGTTTAAACAAGGTATTTGTGTCCAGAGAGGAGCTGAGGAAGTCAGATGTACATAATTAACTTATTTGTGATACATTTCCAAGATCTTTCATGGAGTCTTCATGCATGAGTTGCATATGAGAAATTCTATCATACCTTTTTTATTTGCTCAGTATGGAGGTAAGGAAGAACAGAACACTTGAAACTTTTATTAAATTAAAAAAAAAAATGCTTTTCATTTATTTAAACACCTTTTATGCCTATCCTTTTACAATCTCTTTCTCCTCTTGAAAAGTAATTTTCATAGAAAAACCTTGCAGCTGACTCTCTTACTTGACTTACTGAGACAGTTGTCACGTGAAGTTATATTCCATGTGCACATGACACTATCCCACAAGGAGACAGTGGCCACCTGCTAGATACTGATGCAGCTAGCACTGAAGAAAGAAAGAAAGAGAGAAATGATGGCCAGCATTTCCTGAGCCAACCTTACCTCTTAATGGAAATCTATAATAACTCTTCAGAATTCAAGTTCAAGCCAATGTTGCTCATCAAATCAGAAATACTCTAGAAAAGTCTTCATCTCCTGTACTACTACTAATTATTTTTTCAGCTGGCAGGCAAAAGTCACACTGCAGACACCAGTAAGACTGCAGTTAGAACTGCCAGAACAAAAAGATGAATCAGAGTTTGACCAAAACGCTTTCAGATACAGGTAACTCAATCCAGCATGACTGGTCCTCATCAGTCTTAAGGTGCTTCCTGTGACCTTCATCAGCATGTTATGAAAATGCTCTAATTAAGCAATGTGGACCTCATTTGAGCTAAAAGAGTTGAAAGCTAGGTTCAGAGGTGACTTCACTCTTTAAGACAAGTGAGTGAGACCTTACCTATAGGTTTGCCATAAGAAAATACAAGGGAAATAATTTTCTGTTGTGTTAATTGGCATGCAGCTATTTGAACTCATTATTACATTTTAAAATATCAGATAGAAAACAGGTGCTTAATGGAGCTGAAGGTGCTGTGTAGAATCTGTTGAAAACATTTGACATTTCAAAGTGACTGATGAAAAGGTCAAAATAATCTTTAGCGCTGTCATGTGAATCCCACTTTTACCTAGCTGTAGATCTCACAAAAATACTCTCACTTTCCCATGCTAGTGAGATGCTGCTGATAGTCCAAGCTTTGGAGAACATGCTCATTGTTGATGAATACTAATGCCTGTATAATCACTAAAAAAAAAACAAACCAACAACAACAACAAAAGACACTGTATAAAGTATAGTAAAAGGTCTTTTATTTTTTCCAGAAATTCAGTTACTATAAAATAGCCCATACACAGCATTAAGATGTGAATCTCACAACAAATGTTTGCCAACAGTACTGTCAGGGACTAGGGTGGACCAGGGATTCCTAACCCTGCCCATGGCCTGGGACAACATGTAAGGGTCCTTGGGCTTCCCCCGACCCTGCCCAGGACACTATGTCAGCCCCCCAGGGTCATCAGCCCCTGCCCCAGTGATGCTGCAGAAGAGTGGTCTTCAGGTTCCCACAGCCCTGTCCTGCCTTGGACCCTGGACCTGGACCTTGGACCCACCCCATCACCATGACACTGTCTTATGATGTGGGATCTTGGTTAGGCCTGACCACAGCTTCTGGGTCTGCCCCACTCCTTTGCTCATCTCAGGGCTGAGCTCTGGCTTTGAGCTGTCACAGAGCCTCCTGGTCACCCCGCTCCCCATCCTTACTTGGGGTGCTTCCTGACAGTCCTGTCCTCTCCCTAGCCCAAGCTGCATGGGAAAATTTCAATAATTTTGGCAGCTTTTAGTTTTTAGGCAGAGGATATATTTTCTATTATTATTAAGCAGTTAAGATAGTTTTGGTTCTACATTTGGTTTAATCCGTAGGTACAAGCTACATACACACAAGAAACTGGAAGGGACAAATACTGTTGCTCAGCAACAAGAAACTGGCAAAAGCTCAAATACTCCACATTTTCAGCAGACAATGGCTCTCTGAGCTCAGCAATCAATAGCATTTGATGCAAAGGAAATGCCCGGTTTATCACACTTACCACCTAATAACACCTCAAGTGAATTTGTGGCTGACATGCATAAAAACCTATCTGAACTCCTGCTCAATACATTTGAATAATGTATTGAAAATTTCACCCTTTTTCTGTTTGAAAGGCAGTTACAATGAGCAAGTTTGTTATTTGTAGGTATTCAGTGAATAATTTATGGAAACAAATGTCACTCTATAGGTTATTCAAGAGATTCAGTTTAACTATTCACAAGCCAGGCTGTTCAAAGCAACTCAAGTCCATTATGAAAAAGAAAAAATCTGACATATGTCTCCTTCTTTGTTCCAACAGCCTCTTCCTCCATGGTTCTTTCTGTACCACCTTGGTTTTTGCAAACACAAGTCACACATTTTGCTTCTTCTGCTATCACTGCCCTTTTGCTGTTTCTCCATTTGCCTGCAGGCTTTTTTATTCAAGTTGTCTTAGCCCTTCCATAATTTCTGCTCTCCTCTTAGGGACCACTACTCTCTGCTTAGAAGGCAAATTTGAGTTATCCCACCCACATATGCAACCAGTTGCTCCTCCGAGGCAGTGGATTTCTTGCCTGGAGCCTGGCAGAGGCTGGAATGGCCCCACAAGCCACAGCAGCAGCACCAGAGACAGGAGCTATGGAGCTAGGAAAGATGTTGCTGCCAGGGCTGAGATACAGCACAGAAACATCCCTTACAGACTCCAAATATTCTGCTGTTGAAACACTCTGGTGATGAGTACTTTGTTACAGCATGAGATTCATTCCCCTTCATTTTACTAATAAAAACTTGGACATTATCTGCATAATGCTCATCGTACAGATAGCACCAGAGTCTACTGTGGGAGGGAGAGACATTGATAGAATATGCACTGTCCTACCTTAAACATCTGCCTTAGAGCAGGGCAACAAAGTGCCTGGCACTACCTGTTTTCTTCATGGAATATGGAGGACTCTAAACAATTAACTTAGAGTAGGTGCCTATATTTAAGAAACTGAAAGTTGGATGAGATTAATCCCCTCCAGTTTTCAGAACTGCATTAACAGTCCACAGGCTTTAATAATTTTTTTCCACACAGTACTTGAGAGAGAGCACACAAATTTCTTAAAAAAATCTTGAATTAAAAATGTTAACTAGTGATGAATCAGAATTGCAGGTATTGAAAACCATAGCAGATACACAGCTAAGAAGTAATTCTTTCGGGGATCCTCCTAGGAACTTACTGGTGGAGAACGAGCTTTGATAAAATGGTCCATCTGATCTGAGATATGCTGGGATTGCTGAGATAGGTTTATGTTTAGATATACCAGTATATATTTCATTTAAAATTTCACCCCAAAATAGTGGAAAAAATAATGTCAATGAAAGAAGAAACGCAGGGGAGTACAAGGTTGGCCTTGTGGCAATTATATTTTAACACTGTATGTAGGATGTTCCTAACAAACATATTAATGTTTAATGTTTAAAAGCCCCCATGTTCCTTTTATATCTAAGAAAGGTAAGATTTACAAGCAATTCAACTTGAGGTTATTAAATTATCAAGATTAGTGATATTATTATTGTGTAAAAAATTGTATCTGGTTATAATTCAAGCACTTTCTGGTTTGTGGTTAACTAGACTGCCTAAGGTAAAATAATATATTTTAAAATTTGCTGCCTTCATAAAGTGGAAACTGCAAATTATATGCAGGATGAAACCTAAGTTAGCACTTCTCATATCTTCATTCTTTCTAAGGTTAAGGGCTGCTTTTATAATGAAAAAAATGCAAAATCAACCAGTCATGTGCAAGACTGGGGGAGCTTTCTGTTTACTTTCACTGCAACAAAATTATATGTCTTCAATGTGTCTTGAGATTTTGATTCTGTACCACTGAAGTGTAGGTCACAAAGAGAGGTGTGGTCACAAGAACAAAAAGAACCCTTTGAGGTTATTTTTATTTGTTTTCTGGAATGTGTGCGGAATGTGTGCCCCTATGGGCTCTTAAAGTCACATTTTCTAGTTTTTATCTGCATCTATAAAGACAGGTTTCTTAATAAAGAAGAATACACACAGAAAAACTTTGCAGCTGAAACTCTTACTTAACTACACAAATCCAGGAGATGGTTCTGGAAAATGAATGTTATTAAATCAGGAGATATGGTGAAGGTATATTGTGGGGAAAGCACTCAAACCTGTCCTTTAAGTAATCCTGGATTTAGGTTTCAATGACAAAAAACTGAGCATGATTTGAAACAGGATTAACAGCTCTGAATAAAGTCAAAGTGAAGTCTAAGGAGAACTTTACAAAGCAATATCCTGACTTCTCTGAAAGCAACATAGAACTGAACTTTTTTTTACATTAATTGATTTTTCTTTTGTACTTGATGTATCTTTTATGAATTTCTAAATAACCTATCATTTTTATAAAGAATGTACAGAATGGTTTTATTTTTGCACTTTTATTGTATTTTATCTTCTAATACTACCATCTGCATTTTCATATGAAATACTGTTCTCATGGACTGTATGAGAATACCTTTTAATGGATTTTTAGTTTATGGAATATATTTTTAAGATTTAGAAATGAAAATGATACATTTTACTGGGGTTTTTAAAATATATTCTTATCTACTTCATCTTTACTGAAATCTTTAATTTGGTATTTGAACAACTCACAAGTTATAGGCTTTTTCTAATAGTATCTTCGTGAAAAAGAGCAGTGAAATATAACAGTAATATCATTACTTCATTGAGCACAACTAAAGTGGAAAAAATAAGGATCAGATTCAATGGGAGATTTAGGTATGTAAACTACACTTTATGCTAAGTACTAAAATACTAATTATTTTATGTGTAATCAGAATCATAATCTTTTTTAATGAAAAGTACAATCAGTCATAGGAGTGGAGGGTAAACATCTTTGATTACTCATTCACATGGGTACACCCAAACCACTGTGGTCCTTCATGGTCTTGCTGTCATTCACTATTAAGAGAAGAATAAGTTCATTTCTGCAGAATGCACATTTTCAACAGAAAATCTGAAGGATATTTTCATTCTTAGTTGAGATTTGAATTACTTTGAGTAGAAGAGGAGAATTAACCCAAGACGTTAATTATACATATAGGGTTCTAACCAATAATTTATTTTACAGAAAGGGGTTTCACATGCTGGTATGTTGTAAGATATTTGTAACTTGTAAGTGATATTTTTAAATATCAGTTTTGGAAGGCAGTGAAAATATGTAACATTAGATATGTTGAAAGAGGTGTAAGAATTGTCACTGCCAACTTCAGAAAGCCAGTGCTTACACATGGACTTCTATTCCTTTTCTTTCTTCATTACTTTTTTTATTTGAGCTATAGATACCTATTTGAGTTGTAGTTTCTAGAATAATCGTAAAAAATCCATGGATAAATTCCGGATCCTTTTAAATTATTAAAATAGTGATTGTAATAAACTACAGTGTGCTAATAGCATTGGTGTCTTTGAGGGTTGGGGCCTGATTTTTGTTGAAGGAAACAGAACAGGGATTTCAAATATTTGCTTACAAAGTTTCCTGTAACCAACAATAAAAACTACTTGCCAAATCAACAACAAAAACCAGTTAGGATTTGCGTTGAGGACCAACAAACATCTGTGCTATTTCAGATGCAAAGTACCTTAACCTAGAGGGTTCCTTGGTGATTCATGCTATTTTCTTAACGAAAACTTGATGTAGATGATTATCTAAGTAAAATGTCCGAGTTAATGAACTGTGGGAGTGCTCTGAAGTAGAGAATTTTTTTTCAGAAGCCAGTTATAAATATAATTAAGATCATAGCTATAAACTAGATATAAACCAATTGATCCAGATGATGTTGCTAGGTTGATTCCACAAGACAGCTCTTTCAAGCAAAGTACATCCTTATTTTTGTTCAGGTGATTCATGCTGTAGGAGGCAGCACATTGTCAGGGGTTTTTTGGAAAAGTTTTATGCACTAAACTTGTGGAAACAACAGTAAAAGAACATTTTAGTCCTGAAATAAATGTCAGTTAACCTCTAGAAAGAGATTAATTCCAAGTGGTGGAAACTCACAGGGAACTTTGGATCAAAAATTCCTCATCACTTGGATGAAAATCTCTTCTTACTGCTGACACTGCTAACTTTTCTGGGATTACAATTTGTAATACTCTTCTGTAGGATACTGATTAACAAACATTAACAAGCATTACTGTGCTCCAGTTATGCATGCAAATATTGTTACCTTTCAAGAAGACTCCATATTGCTCCATCTTTGCTCTTTTGCTTTAAATTTGTATTTACACATAATTACCTGTGTTAAGGAACATTAATAACTCCACAAGTTGTAGGAAAACTAGGGAAGGCATCATCATCTTCTTTCATTCAATTTTTCATAACTTTAGTTTCCATGACAACAAAGAAGGCAATTCCATAAATCCACCAGCTCATTATTTCAGTCATTTTCTGTTCTCTCTGGAGAAGTGAGACACTTTTTTTTTTTTTTTTTTTAAATTCTCTAGTAGAAATTCATTATTCAGTGGATGAAATCTGAAGCAAAAATAATTAAAATGAAGCCCCTCTTTGGAAACAAGGTGTATTTTGTGAAGAACACTTACTGAGCTTTATATTGGTTCTTTTTCCACTCCCAACTCACTGACTTATGTTACTAATATTTCTTCTATTGGTTTTCTGTGACAAAATCTGATAGTCTCACTAAGGAAAAAATACATGTAAGGTTGTTTTATATTTTTTTGCCTAAAACACAGCATCCAGAACTCTGTGGTTCCCCAGAAGTGACTGAAAGTACTGATGATCTCGATCCTGTGTGAACAGTCATTATGTTAGGAATACAACCTTTTCAAAATATGTCTTTATCAGTAAGCAAGGTCTCAGGTCCTGGTAAGTACTGGTTTTAAGAGGTGCTTATTCTTATGTGTTACATTTGAGGAAATATAAAGAAAAGCAATTGTCTAAAGTAGATCTGAATCGGGTTTGTTATAAAAATACAGACAGCAAAAAATGTTACTCTATTCATGACCTGCTTCTATCTCTGGAAAAATATCCTCTTAGGAAGGGCATTATTGCAGTGAAGAATATGGCATGCCTTCCATATTTTTCATGAGTTCTTTGAGTGTTCCACATTGCGGGCAAAGTAAGAGAAAATATAAACCAACATGAACATAAGAATCATAAAATGTAAGCAGAAAATCCTTTCAAAAGACGCATTTGTTGCTAACATCGCTGTTTATAATGCAATACCATAATACATGAATATCCAGTTTTAGGATTTTGTTCCAAGCAAATTCTTCCATGGGTTTTCAAAAGCCATGTTAGGTGTGATCCTGATAGAATCAGATCTTGTGGGAAATTGTTATATTCTTCATAGTCTTCACATATCATTATGGAACAACTCTTTTTTTGGCATGAAAATAGCCTTATTATGACAACTTTAGAAATGATGAAAGCCTGACACCAGTGTTGAGCAGTAAGTGGATTACTTGCAATATAATTACTTGCAAACAGATTATTTGCACAGAAGTTCAGGTCTGTTCAATCTGAATTCATCCACATCTTGTGTTTCCTGGTATTGCATGAGGTTCCTGGACCCTGGAAGTTTTAACTAGGTGCCACAAAAAAAGAAATCAAAATCTGAACCCCAAAACATTAGGAAAGAAAACTGTTCCATGCAAGTGGGAAGACAGTCTTAGGTAAACCAGTGTAGGGGGGTGTTTGAGTCTTTCCCTTCTTCAGCAGAAAACCCCATGTTTCCCTGCAAGCAATTCCAGACTTTCCAGTCTATGGGATGAGGGACTTGCTGAGCATATCCAGCTTTTCTTTCTGAGACTCTGTTCATTATCTTCATGTGAATGGCCCTAAATAAATCCTTCTTCATGGAAGTGACTCTTCCTACTTCTCTCCTCAGAAAATCTTGCCTACAGGGCAAAATGTTGTTTGTGAAACTATTATATTAGAAAAGGCTGATTTAAAAGGGATCCATCTCTAAAGACTTCTATTCAAAAGATGTAGATAGAAGTCTGATATGCTGCTCTGACTCTAAATTCACTCCTTCATGAATATGATTTGCAGTTGCTGGTTCCCAGCCCTCAGCTGCTCCTGACTTGAATTTAGCATTCAGACTTCAGTTATGAAGAGGATTGCTAAATAGTAAAGATTGCTTTTTGGTTTGTGATCCATCCATCCCTGAGGGTCCACAGATTACTTCTTGGTAACTAACTAGAACTAACAAAACCTGACTTAAAAAAGAGCCCACAGCCAAATATTGATATTCAGCAATCTGTGTGTCTGGCATTTGTTTCTAAAGTATTCTGTGCCATCACTGGAAAAATTCATTTAGCCTGCAACTGGACTAAAGAACATACCCTCTACACCTCCCATAATGCAACAGTATTGTCTAGTAGGATTCTAATACATAAATCTGATAACATTAGAAGATATAAACAACCTATAATTTTTTCTTTGGTCTGAACTTATGCTTCACTTCATGCTAGCATGAAATCCATCAGTGAAGTGAAACCCATACAGCAGTAAAATTAGTAACTAAATTAGTATTGACCTTCCTCTGTAGAAATTTGAAGTTTGTTTTTACAACTGAGTTTTGTAAATGTTTCATTGGCCTAGTGGTTGAATGCAGAGACACATGTTTGTTCAGACTATACCTTTGTTAACAGTGTTTTGAAATGACATTTCTCTCTGTCTCAAGAAAATTTTGTTTGGGACATGCAAAGGAAATCTGGAACCACACGTTTTCTGCTAAGACTGCACTTTCTAGTTTCTGTAAAGGATACAAAAAGGTTTCATTCAACTGCTTCTAAAGTGAGCTGAGAGCATCAAAACTAGGTGCTGTTGGAATTTGCTGTCTTTCCAAAATACTCTAAAATGCCTTCTATGTGCTGCATGAAAGCAGCAGTTTCTACAAAATGTTTTCCTGTACCATTTTCACAGCACCAAGCCGATTTGCTTTTCAAAGACCTAGGTGTACATCTGAGATGAGGCATTTGTTGAGAGGGAAGGTGACTTATGCTTGCTATAGGATGTACTACTCCCTGTGCACTGCTACATGGTAATTCCAAACAGAGGAATAAGTCTCTAGCTGTAGCTACTTAAAAACAGGGAGATTAGTGAGAAATCTGTGGTTTGACATGAATTGACTGCATTTTGATTTGAGATCATAAAAATCTGTGTGTTCTCTATCATAGAGACAGCAAGGTCTTGAGGCACTGTGTTGGTGTTACCATCCTCAGACACTAGCAGAAAGAAGTACAATATGTTCATCTGGAGATCTAGCAAGCTCACTTTTCAACCTTGTAAATTACTGACACATGAAATTAAGGGCTATGGTCCACAAGATCTATCAGGTCTTGTGGTGACATCTTTGAACTCTATGATTTTAAGAAATGAAAGACTGGAATAGGGAAAAAACGGTTAACAAAACACAGGGGAAACTTTGGCATGCTGGACATGCAACGTGAAGATCTGAATGCCTTCAAACAGATTTTACTCCAGGAATCAATTAAATATCCTAAAATTAATACAAGATGATTCAATTCTGACTAATCATCACACCTTAGCATATGCCTATTTTAAAAATATTACAGTGTTTGTATGATTTTGCTATTACAACCACTACTACTGCTGATATATGACAGATATCTAATTTTCTTCTAGTGCAATGAACTTCGAAAAAAACCACTGTTTTCTTATTAGGATAGTTCTAATGACTTTAAGAACAATGCTATTATTTGTTACTTTAGTTTCTGAAATCTATAATAATAATTGTTATACTATGTTAACATATAATGTGATCAACATGATGCTTACTCCACAGGGCATTCTTATGCCTTGTACCAGTATTAGAGTGTTGGAGTACATTATGAGTACTGACCTGATGATACACTGAGACTATACCCACTACACATCCCTCTCTTGATCTATTTTTCTGCAAAGAGGAAGAATCACTGGTGGATCCGTCACTGGAGACTGAAGCCAGGGAGGTTACTTCAAGGCACTACTTTTTCAGCTTTGGTTTTGTTTGGTTTGGTTCTTTTTGTTTTGTTTTTTGGTTTGGGTTTTTTTGCTGGTTTTTTTGGGTGGGGAAGTGTTTGGTTGGTTGGGTTTGATTTTTTTTTGGTTGGTGTTTTTTTTCAATGAGCAGGCTGCATGCCAGTAAAGTGCACAGCTAAAATTGTAACAGGGTTCGATCTCTAATGAGTCTGCTTCATCACTTTGAGATTTTGCTTTATTGCATGTTGAAAAAAGGCAGAGGCCAAGAAGGCAGGCTTTGCTCACTTGAAGAGGGATGAGGAAGAAAGGTTTTCATGTTGGAAAAGATGCATTATTTTAAGGCTATTTGGGGAAAATAGTGTTGCAAAGCTCTGTGAGAAATCTTGCCTGTGTAGCATCTTCGCATTTTAAACATTTACACAAATACGCACAGGCACACATGCAGTATCTTTTCATTCTCTCTCTGCAGAAGACTGTAGAGCATGTAATGCTATGGATATACCTAAAATACTCATTCATTTTACAAAGGTACACCAGGAAAAAAAGAAAAATCGTTGCTACCTACTACTTCTCATCATTTTGTTATTTAAACTGTTTTGGTAGAATAATGAGAATATAAACATATAATATCATATTCATGAATGGAAAATAATATGTACAACGTGCAAGCTGAATTGTGTTTCCACAAAGCATTTGGTAAACAGTGATGAATAACTGATTTAACAGCAAACAGAAGAATCACTTACTTGCCCCACTCTGTCCACCTGTCCACTCTCCACTAGGGGGCTGGTTCTGCTAGAAGATGTTTGAAGATAAAAGGAGTAGCTACACCATGCAGGAGCCAGCATCATTCCTCTCTATTACGTTCACCCCTTAATATTAGCAGGTGGGTACTGTCTTTAAGGGGAACTGTACAGAAAGGAGCTGAGATGGTGACTGCCTTACCCTGCCCTGATCATAGAATCATAGAATCGTCTGGGTTGGAAGGGACCTCAGAGATCATCAAGTCCAACCCTTGATCCACTACCGCTGCAGTTACCAGACCATGGCACTGAGTGCCACATCCAGGCTCTTTTTAAATATCTCCAGGGATGGAGAATCCACCACTTCCCTGGGCAGCCCATTCCAATGTCTGATCACCCTCTCTGTAAAGAAATTCTTTCTAATGTCCAACCTAAACCTCCCCCGGCACAACTTGAGACCGTGCCCTCTTGTCTTGCTGAGAGTTGCCTGGGAAAAGAGACCAACCCCCCCCTGGCTACCCCCTCCTTTCAGGGAGTTGTAGAGAGTGATGAGGTCTCCCCTGAGCCTCCTCTTCTCCAGGCTGAACAGCCCCAGCTCCCTCAGCCTCTCCTCATAGGACTTGTGCTGGATCCCTTCACCAGCCTGGTTGCCCTCCTTTGGACCCGCTCCAGGACCTCAATCTCCTTCCTGACACAACCTCAGATTGGACACAACCTCAGGTTGAGTGGACCCTCCTCACTGTGCATCGTTCCAGCTCTGCAGGAACGGCTGCTTTACTTCCTCAGGCTCTATGGATTTCAACCACAAACAAGCATAGAAGTCAATGTCAAAGAAATCACAATCCCTGGAATTAAAATACAATGTTCTACCAAAACTGTGTTTTCAAAAGCCATTGGGAATGAAACTTGACATCTAGAAAATGCTCACCATTATACAAAATATTCCAGGCTGTGCATGGAATGTTGTTGTTAGAATTCTACTAGAGCTTCAGCAAACAAAATAATCCCTTCAGTTATGCTTTTCCCCAAGAATTTTTCCATGATATGTAAGTAATTGTACCCAGCATTTTGTCATTCAGATTAGGTAGACAAGCTCTTAGTGATGAGTTCACTTGGAAAACATCTACTTACCCATAAAACTCATGAAAAATCAATTTTTTAACTTGACACAATTCATGTATACTACACATTTTGTCTCAGGGGAACAGTCAGGAAAAAATCTGCATAAATGCACACGGGCACTTTTTCTTGTAAATTTCTGCATTGGCTTAGTTCACTGTAAATCTACAAGATAAAAGTATCAGAAATCATAAACAAGCTATCTTAAGTATTTTACAACCTTATATTGTAATAATCTTATATTATTTTACTAGAATTGAGAGATCCCTGAATAAGAAGTATATGCCAGGGTAGTACTGTATCTTTTGAAGCATTATAATCTTACTGCTTCCTCAGTATACATTTTGCCCATAAAAATATAATCAAGTCATGATCACTGGAACTAAGCTACAAAAATATATTATTCTGAGATCTAACTCATCATCTGTCAGGATGAAATTTAGAACCTAATATTACTGAATTGAATTATTTCCAACATCATTATATGAGATTTTTAGAATAATCGTGGAAAATCTTCAGTGGAAATGTCCCTCTGGATACTTCCTATTTAGATCTCCCTGGGGTAACACAGTGGATTTTGGAAAACAGTAAAAAACATAGGCTTGAAAATGTTCTTGTACTTCAGGATTGTTAGGCATTACAAGAATAACAGCTATTACTATTTTTATGTAGATTATCACCGCCTCTTTTATGATGCTCATTATTTTCAGTCATACTAAATGAGCTGAATTTATGCACATAAATTAGTACTTCTACATTTTTATTTTTATTACATGTACACATCACAGGGATTAATTAAAAAATCCTTTTCATGTCCAAGAGAGCAGAAATAAAGGATAGTGAAATGTATATCAATAAAAATTGCAGAAAGTCAATGGAGAAAATTAAAGGATAAAAAGAAAGCTCTGTAGCTGGCAGTAAGGAAAATAAAACTAATTTAAGGCCTATTTAGGAGAAAAGGAATCCTATCAATGCTATTTCAGGAACAAACTGATTTAAAAAAAAAAAAAAAAAAAAGTCATTAAGGGCTCCAAATTTTAAGTAAATATTTCAGTAAATATTTCTACTCACCACCTGGGGATAAATAAAATGAGATGCACATTGCCTATTTCCCATTCAAAAACTTATTACTAAACAGGAAACTAGATGGGTAAAAAGCTGCCAGAGAACTACACTCAGGGGGTTGATAGATGCTCCTTGGCCCAATACCACAAGGGCCTGTCCTGGGGTCTGTATTGTCTTAAAATCTTTATTAGTGACCTGGACAAGAAATTGGGGATAGCAACTGACAATTCAGACCCAGGCAGGCCAGAGGATAGGCAAATATGAATGTTAAGGACAAATGAGAGTCCTGCACCTGGGCTGAAAGCAGCTGATAACATACCATATGATCTGCTCCTGAACTTGAAGGCAGAATACTCTGGCCTGGACAGAAACACTGCTTCCATGATCCAGGGTGACTTCAAGTGACAAGAAATTCCCAGTCTTTTTGTAATTTACACTGGGCTGTGAAAAGTGACAGAAGAGTAGAACCAGCATTACAATTATATTAATTCTACACAGGAGTGAACTCCTGCTCACCTTTCCCTGGGCCAATGCACAGGCTGAAACCCTCTCACTGTAACCCCATCTGAAGGTTGTCCCCATTCTCCCCTGTGGAATAGCCCTTCAATATTCAACTCTCATGGGACACAGCAGAATAACCTGGGCTCAGGCTGCCATGAAAATGCTGTGAAAAAGATCTGTAAAGAGACAGAGAAGACAAAAGTCTTACCCAGGACTAGCACTATCAAGGCAGCTCAAGGATACAGGAGAGAACAGACCAATATGGAAAGGTTTAGTCCTAATGGGGAAAAAACAGGGAGACTAATTAGGCTGTCTGTTCCATTGGGTGATGCATTGGGTCAAATGCTGTGATGCATTGGGTCGAATTGCCAGTGTTGTCAGGACTGATGCAGCTGGCAGGAGATGGCAACCTGAAGCACAGAGGACGTGTGGTGGTGTTCAGCCCTTCCCCCTCCTGACTGACGCCAGCCTCAGCAGTTTTCTTACACCAGAGGTGGAGAACACACTGATGATTAGACTATCATTATCTTCTAGCTGTCTCCTATATGTTAACCAATAAATTTTTGCTTTGTACTCGAAAGGGGCACATACTGCAGACTGCTTTTGTGCCTGGATGAAGATATATGAGTGAACCAACCACAGAACCATAACAACACTGTAGCAGCAAAGCAGTCATTCGAGTTAATCTTGGGGCACTGACTTGGCTCACAGGTGGGTCAATATTTGCCGAGACTCCATTTACTAATTGGAATTCCTCTGGAAACCTTCTCCAAGCATTTTCCAGGAAGACGAAGCACAAAATTCTCATCCAGAGACAAAATTACAAAGTCTGACCTTGTTACACTTGTGCCCCCATTATATGGAGCTGACTATGAGGATGCTTGTCAAGCCTTTAACTAGGTCTCTTGACTTTGTTTTTTTCCTTCCCACGCAGTTCCACAGAGTAAACCTCATACCAAGTTTGCTTTGAGATATATCAAGAGGAACACTCAATGGCAGATGTCACTATCATTACAGCAAACAAGCAGAGATTCTGGGCTTAAATTGTGTCCAAGGCTCAGGGAAAAAAGATAAGTCAGAGATTAGTAAATACCAGTACCTCATAACACTCTATTAAAAATCCCTGTACATGTATGAAATGGATGTCAAGAGACTGGTGCAACACTCCCTTGTTTGCAAGGTCCTGTTGAAAACTCCTCCAGCTGAACCACAGCCAGAGGACACAAGCATAATTTCAGGTGGGTCCTGAGGAGCAGTGGCTCACTTAGCTAAGAGCATTTCAGCTGCCTGTGACACTGGGGACACCAGAACACACAGCCACAGCTGGCAGCATCTGCAGGAGAAAGCTGAGCCCTGGGAGGTTGTGGAGATGTGGTTATAGCCTGCTACAGCTCTCAATTTGGGTGGCAAGAACAGTGGTTTGTTGATACTACCAGCTGGGCAACAAGTACAGAAGAGTGAGTGAGAGGCTGTGGCCAAGTCTCTAAGTGTGTAATGTAGAAAGCAAGGTGTTGTGCAGCCTTGTGGACCAGCTAGGCTTGCTCAGCTCTGGTGCACCTATTAGGAGAAAATTGCTGATAAACTGGCAATTATCTCTCAGGAGAACCAAAAAATTACTAAAGTAGACTCTACAGTTCAAGACTCCGGGCTTTACTTCTATGTAGAAGAGGAAGTGTAAATACAGCAATGTTTATGTCACTGGCAAAGCTAGAGGAGGATAAGGCCAAAATTGCACCCAGACAGCACAAATTTTTTTTAAAATGGGAGACATCTGTGCAGTTCACAGAAGTTTGCCATGGATCCTCTAATGTCAGAAATAATTTCAAACTATGATCAGTGGGTTTAAGGGAAGGGGATGCACAACAATCAAGTCGTGCAGAATTTGTTAAGCAAGTCTACCATTTTTTGATCTTTATGTCCATTTTTTTTCCACATTTATTAATCTATGAATTGCTGTTTCCTGATGAAATTCAGCTCCATGCCTCCACCCAGTGGGCTTTTCAAAAAAGAACAAAAAGAGCCTCTAAAAAAAGTGTTTGCACACATGCAGTACCAGTGGAAGCACAATTGATGCAAATTATTTCTCTCCATCTTTTCTGTGGATTGACTCACCTGAAATGTAGAAAGGTATTTGATATTACATTCTGAAACTGGACAATCATTGATGTGAGATGTTTAAAAAAGGTATTAAAATTATCTTCATAATATGTTTGCTGTTGCTATAGAAACAGTCTATGGGAAACATCCAAAGACACTTGGCACTACGGAAAGCCTGAATTTCAGGGTGCTTGGTTTTGTTTTATCTTCTTTAACTCTAAAATCCTGCAATTAGTTTCATGCATTTAAATAAATATAAACTAGATTCAAACATTGGCTTTTGATGATAAGTAGCCCTTCACTTTCTAGTGTATATTTTCCACACTCAAACTACAGAAATGTATTTTCTACATTTAGAGAAACGCTTTTGTCCCACATTGGGAAGAACAAGATCTTGCCTTCCACACCCATTATAGAAGTAGAAAATATAATTTTCTGACCCTCCATCATTTTATTGATGACATCTTCTTAAAATATAATAATACAACTACTCTAGAATAAATCTCTTTTTTTCACATACAAGAGACCTGCTACTACCTGCAGAACTCTTTACAATTTATTAATACTGCCATAGTACTGAAATTAAAGGACAATGAAATTAAAGAATAATTAAAAGCTCTTCAGCCTGCATCTGCAACAGTTAACAGATGCAAAAGTCTGCAGTCTTCCATACAAATTAGGTTTTGGTGGAGTAGGAATATTGCCTCAAACATATTAGATAATAATTCAAGATGCAAACAAGCTATACACTCATCATCTAATCTGATTTTTTATAGTGGAGGTCAAAGAATCATTTCTGTCTCAAGTCTGTAATTGTTAGAAGACTACACTTTTTTGACAGATTCCAAGTACAAACTGACTGAGATACTTCTAGCTGTTTCTGCTTTGGGGTTTTTTTCATGTTGTTTTTGTTTTGTTGCGGGTTGCTGGGTTTTTTTTTAGAGCTGCCTGAGATCTGAAGTAGCTTAATTTCACACTTGCCAGATGACATTCTAAGGAAATAAAAAATTGCACATTATATTTTTAGGTTCAGCTCGCTTATTACCTTTTTCTTCCCTTTTTAGTTACAATTTTTTTCTTAAACAGTAAATATTCAAACTTCACTACACGCATGTTTTTCCTTTGCAAATCCAAATCCAAGAAATGTGGTGACCTATCATAAAGTTAATAATACATCTTAAGAATTTTTAGAAAGTTAAAAATACTAAAAAAATGAATGGTGTTACACTGAAAGTTGTGCCTACATATAATTTTTGTGAAATACCTCAAACTTTCACAGCAGTTGTCAAACAATCTTAATTTTCATCATATGCAGAGTATTAAATGTAGATTCACCTCCTATTCAAAAAACCCATGGGATTTCATCAGTTGTGAAGGCTGCAGGTATGAGCAATATTCAGAAATTACCTGAAATTTCAAGCATTCATGAAAAATCCCTCTTGCATGCTATTTACTGACTGCCCAGATTACTGCTTATTTACTGCTCAGGATTCCCACAGAAATATGATTAACTCTGACATCTGACAACACACTCCAAAATCTGGTATTTCAGAAAAGTTTCCTGCATAGTGCTGCTCTTAATGAGCTCCCACTGTGCCTCCCAACCACCACTTAACTCCTCATTTGCTTTTATAGTGCAGTCAGGTGTGACACAATGAAAAGTGCTCTGCCACATATAAATACAAATCATAAGACTCAGGTTCCAACTAAAGAAAAAAATTAAAAACTCCAAAACCTCCAACAAGGAGGAGAAGTCAAAGGATGGACTGGGTAGCCTTTTTTTTTTTTTTTTTTTTTCTTTTAGGTATTTTTTTTAGGTTTTGTTACTTTATATTAACTTCAAGCATGTGCTTAACCCCACTGATTTAAGATGAAGCTCATTCCTAAGAGATGTGAGCAGAGATGAGAATTGAGGACAGGAGTTGGAAGAGCTATCCTGCCCCCACTTATGTAGATGAAAATTCGACATCTTTCTCTACTACTGAGAAAAATACAACACAAAAGTGGAAGGTGTTCCTGCATACATTGTAACTGTGTTTTGACCTCTTGGTGCACTTCCTAATGAAAACATTTGTTAAAGATAATGTGTTTGCAGGTTTTGGTGAGATTTATTGCTCTTAGTACAAAGGCAGTTTATCAGTGAACCTTCACATCATATCTCCATGCACTGCTTTCAGACCAGAAGTCTATAGAAGAGAACTGAGGTACAACAGCTCATATACTTGCAAGTTCAGAAGTAAAATTACCATAAAGTTATGTACAATTATGTATATAATTGATTTTTTTAAAAGCCCAAAACAACAGACAATAGCAATCAATACCACCTGGACAACAAGATAGTTTTCAAATTTAAAAATTACCATGTTCAGGAATGGCTCCAAATTCCTGAAAATCTGACCAGTGTTTACAGATACCTGGCTGTTTGTCTGGATGGGTAATTTATATCTTATTTCCTTTTCCTTTAATCTAGAGCACAGCACAAATGAAGAACAGTTTTGTGTTTTCAAATCTGCAGTACAATTCAACATGCTGACATGTATACAACAATTATAAAAATCATACTTTCAATAAATTATAATTCTAATGTGTATTGGTTGTATGGTATACCACTCAATGTATTTTAATGCATAGCAGATTATTTTAAAAGGAACACTGTCTACCTCATTAAATCTGAATACCATTTCCCATTTAATGTACTAGTTTTATTTATAATATCTGCCAGGAAAGAAAAAATTGAAAAAACCAACCCAAATTGAAGAAGTAGCAGAAAAAATAATAAATACTGGAAGAAATTTGATTCATCATGAATTTATGCTTTTTTATCTTTATAATTTCTAGAGATGGACCATTAGCTGGAGAAATCAAAACAGCATAAATAAGCTTTCACGGCATTTTCTTTGGAGAATGAAATGTATATGTTGTATTCAAAAGTAGAAATTATATTATAGCATATTTCTCTGAGATGACAAGAAAATACGTTAATGTTTATTGTGGAATATAAAATATAACTTTGCAGCTTTATATCTGAGAGGAGACCCTGTACCCCCGGCAGATACCTGCTCCATGACTCAAAGTGCAGAATGTTGCTTTTTTTTTTAACTATCATCATAAAATAAAATGCAAACTGAAAAAGGTCAGTGAAGCAAAAGAAACTGCACTTATGAAAAATAAGCTTGGCTTTAATCTGTTAACAAGTATGTTTATGAAGTATCTGGTGTCAATAGACTTTTTGTATCCAGTAATATTGTCTGACGAAGTCTGATGACCTAACATTTTCACATAACTTCTAACCAACCAGTAGTGTGGGTGCAGACTGGAATACTGTGTTGCCAGTTGTTGGGAATGCTGAGGAAATGAGTTTTGTGCCACATATGTAAACATACAGTAAAATTTCTAGACCCTTCAAATGCTTAGTATCTGTACAGATCTGTACACATCTGTACAGCTGCAAAGCTCCCTGCCATAAATCTGATAAGCCTGGTTCAGATCAGACACACTGTGTGTGCACTGAATGCAGAGTTCATATGTGCAATCCTGAATGCTGAGCCCAGATGAATTGCTTGCCAATGAGGCAGCCATCTGTGGAGGGCAGGTACTTCCATTTCTCCCTGAAAAATACTCAACAAAAATACAGCAGTCCTATTGTCAGGGCGTGAACACAGAACTGGTTTATATAGGAAATGTAAATTATATCATCCCCAAGACTGTTTAATTATAAATACACAATTGATGTACGCAGCTCTTGGGGAAAGAACACTTAGCAGCACCAGCCTGACTAGTCTGGTGGATGCTTGCACATACAAAATTAAAAACAGTCCTTGAAACTAAGAAGAAATTTAAAAATTCATTGCTACGTATTCAGTTTAGGATTCTATTTTGGAAAAAAAAGTGGATTTATTTTACCTTATATTTGATCTAACAACTGGATAAAAAGGAAATTGAACATAAATATTAACAACTGAATGATAAACCATGAAGGCCTTAACCCAATCTAGTATTATCTTGTTACTGTACATGTTTCAGCACCTGTCTCTGCTTAAAGTAATCTAGGCCATATGTGTAACTCATTTGAGTTGGCCACTGACCTAAACCATATTACATATTACAGTACAGTTTTAATTTTTGTAAACATTCAATAGGGAGAGAATTATTTCTAGTTTCATGCCAGCATACCTCCAACTTTAGATTAGGATGACATGTCAGCAGTTGTAGGACATGTGCTTTCCATCTGCAGTTAATTTAAGTCCCAGCACTTCATTATACCATATACGGAACTAAAATGGTCCCCCCTCCACCCAAAAAAAAAAACCCCACAACAAAACTAAACAAAAGCCAACCATAAAATCTACCTGGTAGCAGAACACGATTGTTTAAAAAAACAAAAAAAATGGCAAGCTAAGGACAAAGATATAAACTACTGTAACAAAATTAGCAGCTACCTGCTCAAAGGGAGCTGAGGAATACAGCACCCTGCTGCCCTGTCCTGGTCAGCTGTGCATGGCACATTCAGGACTGGTTTATGGTCCTGTTGCTCAAAAACCATTTTTTACTCTGTCTAAATGTTAACAGCACTACACTGTGAATCACTGATTTTTAATTAAGTATTATTGCCAAATGACCCTTGCAAACGCTTCTGCTTCAATATAGAACATGGGATTCACCTCACCTACTTCCTGAAGTCCAGTTGGCAGGACTAGTCAAAACACCATAAACTTCTTAGGATTAGATATGTAATCTAGGACTAATACCTGTGATTTATGTTCAGAGATTATTTGCCCCCTGATGATATTACTCCCTGACTACAGAAAACCTTCATAACATTAGCTTAACTATATTAAATATAATTTCCTGATTATTTTCTTACAACTTTCTGTGTCTCGGAACAACTTTCACTACATAGAAAGTGTCATCAGATGTAAAACTGATCTCTAAACTACACAAATATAATAAACAACACTCTTGTAGCTCCCTTACATTTTCTTCTCCAGGTAACAAACACAGTAACAAGGAAAAGGGGCACCTACTCCTACTGCACCGTCTTGGTTTCGGGAGCTCCCACGGGGTAAAATCTTCAATGCAGAATGCAGTACGAGACTATTACATTGAAACCACTCCTGTATGTCTTGACACTTTTACTGCTTATGTACACTTGTAGTGTTAATTCCACAGAATTAGCACCCATAGTTCCCAGATGCACACACCTGCTTTTATTTCCATAATGCTTTTACTAGTTCACTGCTTCCTGAATTATTAGAGACAGCTACTTCAAAGTGGAATCCTGCTGGTAGCTACTCTTATCCATACACGTTTTGTTCCTATCATCTTCAGCATTGTCTGAAGTCACTTCTGATTAAACAGAGCACTCCCTTTCTCTGCACTTTTGTGGATTTCAAAGTAGAAACCTGAGCCAAATGATTTCATGACACAGGTCACGTTTATCACTAAAAATTTCGAGCTACCGCAGAATTCTCAGAAACAAAAGGGTTTACACACTATGATCCCATTAAATATAAGCACAGGACCTAAATGAAAAGGTCAGACTCCAGCTTGCGCTCTCCAGAACAATCCTTAATCCCCTGAGCTACCCAAACACAATGGATAAAAGTAATCATGCTAAAAAAGTACATAAAAGAATCAGCTGTAGCCTGCTGTTACTTTTGACTACAGGTTTGCAGTAACATGGAGGAAACCAAATGAAATTACTTGATAAAAAAACTTGATATAGGTGAATTTATAATTTCTCATCCTGGTGCTGTTCTTGTAGCTAGATACCCACGTCCAGTGCTATGTATAGACATAACAAATAGTTTTCTTCTTCATTTATTTGTTTCTTTGTATGTTTTAAGATGTTTCTTAGATTGGAGGGACAGCCTTAAATCACAGTATCAGCTTTTATAAGCTGCCAACTAACAAGGATCAAAAAAAGAGGTATTTATTTCCTGTTCAATTCAAAAAAACAGCATTTATGCAGCAAGGAGCACATCAGTGGGGACTTGAGCCCACTCTGACACCCTGTAAGCAGATCAGTGCAACAGAGAAGTTTCATCTGCAGATCATGGATTCCAGCATCAGAGTGCCTGATGCAAGCAGAAACCAGGGACTCTTCCTTAGGGAAAGGGACTGCTTTGAGCACTTAGGATTCTGTAACACATATTGTCTCATGATAGGCAGAAGACAAAATAAAATTCAGCTTTTCTGAACACCTCTAGTTTAAATCTGTGTGCTGCTTCTTCTCATGTTATCTAGCACCTGCGGACTGAATAGGTCAGTAAAACATCAAACTTAGTTTATTTTCTTAAGGCTTATTTCCTTTTTTAATTCACAAAGTGGGATCCTCAAATATAGTTTCTCAATGAACATATGTATATCCACAACTGGGTTATTATTTAAGAAATTAAAAAAATAGATACAAATGTGGGGATAATCTCTCTTTAGGAAAAATACATAAATCCACACTTGAAAATCCAAATTGCAATTAATCAAAAATACAAGACAACATAATTCATGACAAAGGTTTACAAAAATGATAGACCAATGGGCATATTGCAGGTCCAGCTACACAGCAGCTTTAAAAATGGACCAACAATTATTTTATCAAGAGTTTGAGAACATATTTTTTTTCACATTCCAGAAAGGTTTCCTTTGCTGTAAAGTCAGCAAGCTAGCTGCATGGTTCTCAGTTCATTATTAACAATCAACTCAGCATTTTCCAGAAGCCATGCAGGAGGTAATAAAAGTTGTACTGAAAATCTGGATTTTAGAACCAGTCCTCACTGATTTTATTATATGAAGTACCCTTCTGTTTTTCTGATGCACACAACACTTCTGTCCATTTAGAACTGCTTCTAAATTCTGATTAGTGATTTAAACATTACTTTCTGTAAGTAAAAATATTTCCAATACACAGAAACTGATTTGAAGATTACTATCTTCAAATATGCTCAAATTATCCTCAAGATGTTTTTAACTTCATGTTCTTCACCTAATTCTTAACTGCAGGCATAATTTATCAGACTACAAAGATGTAAAAATCCAAAATGTACACTTTCCCACTTCTCCAGTGCCTTAGTATCTTCACAGATAAAAGTTTTTGCTCTGTTTCTCCTGTTAATGGCAAGAAAAAAAGTATCTTTCAAGATAGGTACATAGTGAGAAAGCCCTTGTATTGTCAAAACCAGCTTACTGAGAAGATCCATTTAAGTTACTATTATGATTTCCCAAGATGTTACCTGCAAAAGGAGAGAAACTTCACATTCTGTTCCTCAGGACCAAAGAGAGAAAAATTAATGTATTATGCCTGATGCTTTCTTCTTTCCCTTATTCCTGATTCACAGCTTCACCTGTCTATAATGAAAGGAAAAAAGGTATGTCTGAAGCTGTCTGCATATCCAGGCAACTGAATATCCAACCTAAAGAATAAAATTTCAAACTGTGCAGCCCTAAATGCCCTTTGAAAGTAGAAGACATGCCAGAAAGACATAACTACTTGAGATTTGTAGGCTTTTAGAGAATAGAAAACGAACTGGTACAGAAGGTGAGCGTGTGAATAGGAAAAAAAAAATGGCTACAGGACTTAACACTCCTCTGTCACATTTCAAACATCTTCACTACACAGCAAATTTTAATTAAAAAGATTAAAAGTAGGGGCTGTTTCTTGGTACTTGAGTGGATCACACTTTCAAAAAGAACTCACTGGTACCTGCTGCAAGGATTTAATACCCCACTGGATTAACATCTCATGTTTCAAATTAAAAGACACAGGTGTAAGCAGCAGCTTTTACAGGCACCCTCTTATAGTTGCCACTGGACTATTTTCCTAGCGATGGTCAGATCAAAAAATTTAATTAGATCTTTATCTCCTTCCTCAAAATACTCTTTCCGTTCTCCATATTTTTCCATAAAAAGATGAGGGGTCAGCTGTTACAGTGCTACTCTGTAAATGTAAGCAAAGGAGAACAAAGTTAAAATGACATTATTAAATAACACAAACTAAAAATACCTAAAAAAAATGATGTATTTTCAGAGAATTCTGTCTTTTCCACTAATCAACAACTAATCAACAACTAATATTTCTTGTTGCTAAGGGAAACTGAAAAAAAAATGAACAGAGGTGTCAGTATCTTCCTGGCTCTTCAATACCTAGCCTATTCTTTGGGAAGATTGAAGCATATGGAGTGTTTTGATTGTAAATTTTTCACTCAAGATAAGATGTGGATTTCAACTTCACTGTTCAAACTTTATCCAAATGCTTTACAAACAAACACTTTATCTAGAAGTGCACTGGTATTTGGATTGTAATCTACAGTAATTCTAGTAACCCAGGATGGACACTGACCAATGCAACCTCTTGCCTAAGACTTAAGGTTTTAAAAAACCCTTCCAGACAGCTGGTATCATGCCAAACATCTGCCCCCAAGATATACAGATGAACTGCTGACAAAATGAGGTCTTTTAGTGTGACACTCAGAATACTAATAGTTGCATGTAACATTTCCTTGGCCAAGGAATGACAAAAGATCATCCAGAGTAGCAGACTAGCAAACAAAATATGGAAGTGCTTCAACCATGGATTCACATAGAAGACATTTCATGTTATTCACAAGGAACACAAAGCTAGCATGGTATCTTTTGTACTGCTTGTTAAAAAAAAACCAAACAAACTAGTAACTGCAAATAATTGCAGTTTGTGTGGTTTTATTTTTTTTTTCCCAATAAAAGCCAACAGCCTAGAATGACAAGAACTGAAATAGACTATGTAAGCTAAAACTTGTCTTCCCACTTTCTGGGCCCTTTGCAGATTTCTCCCTTTATTATTTCAGAATGGAACCATTCAACATCAGTAATTACAGTAATTATCAGCAGAAAATATGGAAGGAAAAGTAGAAAACAGAACAAGCATATCAAATTAACACTCCCTTTGTCTCCAGGAGTGGAGGTGCCTATTTCAAGAATATCTCCCATGTTTTCTGTTGGTGCACTACCTTATGACTCTCAGTTTTTCCTGTACGACATCACAGCACAAGGACTCAAAGCCTTGCAAAAAGTTTAACAAGGTGAGGTTTAAAAAGCTTCAGGATACCAAGACAAGAAACCTTATACAAAAACTATTTCTCATTTCACAGCACTTGTAATTTTTCAAATGTATTTCAAATAAGGATTTTTTTGCAGGTGACATCAACTTTTAAATGAGATTTAATACTCTAAAAAATGTAATACTCTAAGTGTATTGACAATCTTACAGAGCACATCCTGAGAAATGTATTCCAAGACGTTCCTTACTTTGATATCTAAATAGTCTTTACTATGTGTAGAAAAACAAACCCTCAATATTACTTCTTGACTGCCAAAGCAGACTGAGATAAAGGCAAATGCATAACTAGTATTTTCTTGCATAAACTTAAGGAAAATAGTTGACTTGTTTTATTGCAAACTTTATTAGCCTTACTAAGAATGCTTTCATTCTATTAGGACCAAGATCTCTAACAGCATCTCCAAATCAAGATTGAAAATAATTCTTTTTCTAAAACGCTGCAAAGAACAAAGATTAGAAACTTGATATACTCAGCATACCAAAGCCTGAAGCCACCTACCTGATCCATAATAGCTAGGAAGTCAGACTTAGTTTATGAACAAAATAAATCACCAAAGTAGAAATCACCAAGCACAGAGTATACGATAGTTCTACATGATCTTTACATTCAAACAATTTTTGGACCCTTGTTAAGTTTCATTCTTTGTAGAGAATGACAAACTATACCCAGATAGCTATTATTTCTATTCTTTGTTTTCATGTGCCAAACCCTATCCAACAGCACATGAAGCACACACCTAGCCTTGGCAGTTCATCAGGTGTCAATTACATAGCATGTTACATTTTACTCAAGCATAATTTTAGGAGTTACTATTTCAGGAAGTGTTACAGCTACAAAAAAAATGCTTTAACACTGTAGATTTATGTTTAGAGGGTACTAGGCTCTAATGATACGGAATTCAGGATATTACACAGCTAATGGAATTTAAGTTTAGAAATATGACCATGTATTTACAAAATAACAGATCTCTCTCACTCTCTGCATTCAGTACTTATTTTCAGGATGACTATACAACATCCACAAACGGACACATTAAATAAATCAAGCCAATGACATAAGTCATAAAGAAGAAAAAAGACATCATTTATTAAAATTAATAAAATGTCCACAGGTCCAAGACCTGTAATTAAAATGTATGCAGAAGTTTATGTATTTTGCTGTATTTTCTTAAGAAGTAACTCCATTTGCAAGTTTAGATTTGGTTGCCCTCTTTTTGTCTTCTTACTCAATATTTTATAAGCTTCCATTTTCTTTTGCTTGTACAAGCGTTGAGCTGCTTCTCTTTGTTGTTTTCTTTTTTCTGCTTCCTGAAATTAAATAAATATGATTATGAAATAATCACATAGCTTCATAGCTATAGAAAGTATCTATTAAGAATACAATTTCTTTTTACAAAGATACTGGCAATTAGGTATTGTACTACTCTAGAAACACTGTCAGTCTTAAAAGCTTAATAAGAACCTCTTTTCAGTACATAGTACAATGGAAACATCTTGGCTAGGGCTTCAAGAGAAGAGACAAGTTTCTGTTCCAAGCTTCAGCAGAGCATCCGACAGCAAGGTTTGTCACTAAAATATGTACTATTTCCTTTCTGTGAAATGAGCTCCTCGATGTCTTCCTTCAATGGCAAAGTGGCAAAAATTTCCCAGTTTCCTCTCTTGCATGCAAGAAAGAAGTCTGACCTTGTGGCCCCCATGTAAATGTCTTGCCAATCCAGATGTGCGAGGATGTTGGACACATCTGCATGGGACTGGCAGTTAGAATTTGGGACATATTTGGAGCTGGAAGTTGGGAAGTTTTGTGATACTAGGACAGCATCCCAAGCAGCACTGATCTACCAACTGACATAATAAAATTTTGCTCATGGTTAAAGCAAGATAAAAACAGTAAGAACAAACACAATGACAATTTTGAATACCTGCATACCTGAATAATACTGTTGAAAAAGACTGAAAGAATACCAACACCTGTGTTCCTTGCCTGTGGGTCTACTTGGGTCCAGATGGAAGACAGACAGATAAAAATGGGATTAATTTATCTACAATCTTTGTCTACAATCAAGAAAGATCTGTTTAACATTTACCTCTTTCTTTCTGGCACGCTCAGCCTTAATTTTCTCATATTCTTCTTTTGCCTTCTGATTGGATGTTTTCTTCTTAAACTTCCCTTCAGTCATATCCAAACTACAAGAAAAATCACAGGTCATCAAGCAGACATGACCATATTTCCCACAGTCACTGCAGAACCAGAGTATTTCACTGCTTTTTGCATGTTTGGGGAGGTTAATTAGAAATTACACCACCAACCATCACCACGTTATGTAATGACAGCACAGTCATCTTGCATGACAGCACAGCAAACTAAACTCTCCCAGTGCTGATACTGATGTCTGGGCTGCCAAGAAGCACACATATCCCTTATCTCCTGGATCCCCACATGGATGGTATTGCACAAAGCTGAAGTAGTGCCTAAAAGGATTTTTCCCCATCATAGTAGCTCTTCAGAGTGAGAAAACCTGCATGTATTAGCCAAGAGCTATATTCTGGCTTTCTAGTTTCAACATACAGGTGCAACTGCAGAGATACCAAGACAGCCAACTGTTAGCAGACTGCCTGCCAGAGAAGTGAGGCCAACATGACAAGGTGAAAAAGGACAGCAGTAGAAAAGCCCTTCTAAAAACTTCATGAAGGAGATGGCATACAATCATCCTTAAAGATCTGAAATTAGAAGCTGAGTTCTTCCTAATTTAAATATTTTAAAAAATGCTCAGGTACCTTTAAAAGAAAACAGTAAAAGAAAACCAGTGCTGCTTGTCTGACATTCACTGTCATACTACTTGAATGGATTTTTCTGGTTATTAGTTTTGAGAGGTTTTTTTCCTGATTTACAATAAAGACATTATATAAACAGTGACATTTACAAATGAAATACATTGGTTTTGCCAACAGCTATTCACAGTAAATTTTTGATTACTTTATTACTCACATTAGAAAAATTGAGAATTAGCCATCAAAATCCAGAACATTTCAGACAGATGGCCAAAAAAGGAAAATGAAAATATTTACTAGCACTTTTATTTAGAAATACCACACTGCAGGAGAAAGAAAAAAAAAAATCTTTACTTTATTCACGCCTCCACCTTGTGGTTATACTCTCTAATGACACCTCATCATCTTAAAGTACAAAACTACTTAAATTGCAACATAAGCTAAATAGAATTACCTAACCAAAGTCTTATTTTACATCTGCACAGAACAATGAAATCAAACTAACAGACTCTACATATCACCTTATCTCACACATTAGAAGTCATATTTTTGCTGAGTTATTAATTGTGGTTTACGATCACAATGACCAGTGCTTAAGAGAACTTTAAAAAAAACCCTCTGGTTTAAAGAAGATCAGATCTATTCCAGACATCCCCACGGATTACCTGACTACTCCAGACAAAACTACCTTTCATAGAATCATAGAATTGGCTGGGTTGGAAGGGACCTCAGAGATCATCAAGTCCAACCCTTGATCCACTACTGCTGCAGTTACCAGACCATGGCACTGAGTGCCACATCCAGGCTCTTTTTAAATATCTCCAGGGATGGAGAATCCACCACTTCCCTGGGCAGCCCATTCCAATGCCTGATCACCCTCTCCATAGAGAAATTCTTTCTAATGTCCAACCTAAACCTCCCCCGGCACAACTTGAGACCGTGCCCTCTTGTCTTGCTGAGAGTTGCCTGGGAAAAGAGCCCAACCCCCCCTGGCTACACCCTCCTTTCAGGGAGTTGTAGAGAGTGATGAGGTCTCCTCTGAGCCTCCTCTTCTCCAGGCTGAACAGCCCCAGCTCCCTCAGCCTCTCCTCATAGGATCTGTGCTCAAGTCCCTTCACCAGCCTGGTTGCCCTCCTTTGGACCTGCTCCAGGACCTCAATCTCCTTCCTAAACTGAGGGGCCCAGAACTGGACACAGGACTCAAGCTGTGGCCTCACCACCTTTCTCCCACTCCTGGGCTTAGATCTGATTCCCTTCCCTCCCCTGTCCCGAGCATTCTTCCCCGGAAAGTTTAGATGTAGATATATCTTGGAATCCAAAGACCTACAACACTTCTTGTACTGGGGACAGGAGAAATATTGCAAAATCTTACTCTGTTGCATCATTCTGGTGCTTTTCTTCTGATAAAACTGCATCGTCTGGAGCCCTGCGCCGTTTCTTAAGCATTTCTTCCTCAGCTAGGTAAAGATGTTTCAAGTGCTCTGGATAAGTATCAGTAAACTGATCATCCTTTTGTGAATCGACCGTTCTTCCTTTTTTAAAGAATTTTCTGTATTGTCTTTCGATCTTTTGTTTTCTCCGAAATGCAAATCCTTGCCCTGGAAATAGAGGAAAAAAGGGTTAAGTTCACCTACGTCGAAGCAGTACCAAACCACTGAGTCATTGCCAGGACCCGTTCAATCCATTTTCTTTCCAAAACAGAAAAAAAGCTCCACTATTTGTGCAAATTTAAATAAGATCAGTCAAAAGTTCAAGGAAAAAACACTGTTATAAACTGTTCCTTACTGTCACGTTGATATTTGTGCAGATTTACTGAAAATTATCACTTAGACCCCTGAAAGAATATACCATTGCAAATGTATTGCTTAACGAACACTCAACAGTATACACCTTTGTCAATGCTTTTTGAGTCCACTGAAAAGATGGATCAGCATTTCACTTCTCCTATTTTTCACAGCTTGATAAGCAACATCTAAACAGATTCCAAGATTCCTAAAGATAGTTTCAGGAAGTCATTGATAAAAAGCCATACTGGCTGCTTAAGAAGTCTGCAAATGAAACCCCACAGGAAAAAAAAAATAAAATTCACTAAATCACTGTATTATATTATATTAATATTCCAGTATACCTTTCACAAAACCAGTATTTTTCTCGTTACTATCTTCTTTCTGCATCTATCAAGGCAGACTGTTTCTACAACTGCAAATGTGTGGTACATCACAGAATGATTTAGCCTTAAAAGGAATATCTGAATGTAATTGTTTCAGTCTCAATCATTATATAAGCACTAATCAGCCTTAAGATAAACATGTTTTTTTCCTTAATATAGTATATTATATTGCACTAGTCTTAAGAGCTACACACTTCCATACTATTATCAAAATAGTTTCTAAAGGCAGCAAGACCGAATTACTCCCAACCTTAGTTTTTTCTCCAAAGCTGAGACTTCAATAAAGTGCTGCAAATAGACGATGTCCTTTCTTCTAACCTGTTCCCAAATACCCTTCCCTTTTTAATATACCGTTTCACAGAAAGCGAGTCCTAGAACCAAACCATCACCACTCGGGCCGAGAGCACCGACACAGAGCAGGCCCCACATCCCGTACCTCCGGAGCCTGCAGCCATCCCCACACCGCCTTGCCGCCACCTGCCCCGAGCTCTCTAAGACCGGGCCAGGCCGCCAGGGTCCAGCGGCACGACAGGGGGGGATACAAGGGCCGCAAACATCGGGGCCGAGCCGGGACTCCACCTCTCTAACCCTTCCACCACCTCAGGGCGTCCCGGGGCCAGCCAAGGCCGCCCACCGCTCCGCCTCACCCTCCTGGACGCTCCCTACGACTCCACGCAGCAACGCGGGTCTCCACACCCGCTTTCGGCGCGGATCACGTCCCGCAGCGCCCGCGTTTTCCGCCGCCGGTCCCATCCCGCCCGGCCGCGCCGCCGCCGCCATCACTCTCCCGGTGTCGCGCAGCGAGAGACGTCACGGAACCGCGCCACCGCTCGGCGCTCGATTCACCCGCCTCCGCGGCGGGTGGCGCGGGCGCCGTCGGGCGGACCCGACGAGCCGAGGGCACAGGCCGGGGCCGGGGCCGCGGCCTCCCGGTGCCGCCATGTCGGGGCCGCCGGGCGCGGTGCTGCTGCTGCCGCCGCAGCTCTCCCCGGGGGCGGCGGGGGCGGCGCTGCGGCGCGTGGCCCGGTTCCTGGGGCGCGCGCTGCCGCTGGGCCGCGCGCACGCGGTGGAGTTCTACACGCGCGCGGTGTGGGAACGCCTGGTGGCGCCGCCCCCCGAGCTCGTGCTGCAGGCGCTGCGGCGCCCCCTGGCGGAGGCCTCCGGCACCGAGTGGGGTGAGTCGGGGCTGGGGGCGCCCTACGGGGGGGGAGTGGGGGGGGCGGGAGCCGCTGCGCGGGAGGCGGCCCCTGGGCACGGAGCCGCGGAGAGGGGCCGTGGGACCGCCCGTAGGGGCGGCGCGGAGGTCTCCGGGGTCCTGCGGCGGCGCGGAGGTCTCCGGGGCGGTGTGGGCTGCTGGGGGCCAGCGGGAAGTGGGGAGAGGATCTTTGTTTGTAGCCGTTTTGTGCTCCGGTTTCTTTTCTCGCTCTCATCGTCCTCCTGTCTGTGTTTAAAGTTATTTTCGTTTCATTAAAGAGGAGATTTTCACAGGACTGCACTGAGCGGCTTCTTTTCCCTTTTCCCTTCCCCTTTTCCTTCCCCTTTCCCTTCCCCTTTCCCTTTCCCCCTTTCCCTTTCCCTTTCCCTTTCCCTTTCCCTTTCCCTTTCCCTTCCCCTTCCCTTTCCCCTTTCCCCTTCCCCCTTCCCCCTTTCCCTTTCCCTTTCCCTTTCCCTTTCCCTTTCCCTTTCCCCTTCCCCTTCCCCTTCCCCTTCCCCTTCCCCTTTCCCTTTCCCTTTCCCTTTCCCCTTCCCCTTCCCCTTCCCCTTCCCCTTCCCTTTCCCCTTTCCCCTTTCCCCTTTCCCCTTTCCCTTTCCCTTTCCCTTTCCCTTTCCCTTTCCCTTTCCCTTTCCCTTTCCCCTTTCCCTTTCCCTTTCCCTTTCCCTTTCCCCTTTCCCCTTTCCCCTTTCCCCTTTCCCCTTTCCCTTTCCCTTTCCCTTTCCCTTTCCCTTTCCCTTTCCCCTTTCCCTTTCCCCTTTCCCCTTTCCCCTTTCCCCTTTCCCCTTTCCCCTTTCCCCTTTCCCCTTTCCCCTTTCTTTCGTTTTCCTTCTTTTTTTTTTTTTTTTTTTTTTTCCCTATGCTTGTACCCACTGCCCTCTTGCGGCCATCCCCTGTCGCTGTGCCACTCTCCTGCCTCCTCGGGAAGCCCTTCCCTGCTTTTCAGGGCCTGTCAGTGTTTGCAGGAGCAGCCCTCGTCTTTTCCCGGGTAAAATTTGGGATCTTCACGGTTCAGGCGAAGTATGGCCGTGGTGGGAGGAACTGTGCTTGAGGAGGCTCTCACTGGTGGCAGCTGTGACCGTGGTCTGAGTTTATAAATTATCCTGTTCGTTTAGAAAATTAAACGAAAAGTCCTAATTGTCCGACTCCTTTGCTTTGAGTAATTTCTGAGGAATGGAAGCAAAATGAACCGAAAAAAAGACCCCTCCAAGTGTAGCGCTTGAAAGTCTCTGAATATTAAAACTCTGGAAATGAGGACAGCCGGAAAAGCCTTGAACACCACTTTCCTACAGATTTTTAGTAATGAGTGTCTGGCAAAAGAAGACAGAAAATAGTTTTATTTCTGACAAGACCTCTTTCAGAAGCACTTCATATTTTTAGTAGTTTTTGAGTAAGTCAGGAGGAGGCCAGCTATGAAACTGTGTTACTGAATTTACTTCAGTCCCAGTAAAGGGAAAACATACCAGTAATACACTTTCAGGCAGAGAAAAAAAAAAACAAAGATAATGTGTCTGAAAGCGATGGTATTTTGGGGAGACTGAGCCCTAGCAAAGAGATCCATTCCCCAACTAATGTAAAACCAAATAACTAATAATAATGTAAAAACAACTTAGCTGAGGAAAAACTGCATCATGCCAAAGGTTATGGAGTGTAGATAGCGTAGTAAGCTCTCGTGTATCATCAGCTCTGAAATGCTGCATGGAATCCACGTGAGGTGGGAAAGTGTGCTGACTGTGATGGAAGAGTCCACAGAAAGCAGCCTGTGGAGCTGTGTGCTCTTGGCATAGAAGAGAGGCTAAGATAATGGTTTGGATTTGGAAGTAGATTGAAGAACTGTGAATTGCTGCATCACTTGTAACATTTCTCAGCTGGGTTTAAAGACCTTTAAAATATTAGCTGTAAGACTAATTTTTAAAGGTTTGAGGTATCTGGAAAAAACCTCACGGAACTTACTTGTGTGTGAGAAAGACACTGGATTATGAATTAACTTGGAGAGCCAGGAGACTGGTCAAGTCAGCAAGGAAAAGTTGGGAAGCAGCAAGGAAAAACTTAAAATGTTTTTGACAGATAATATCAGAAGTGCAGTGGGACGAAAAATAGACAGATTCATAAAATGACAGATTCAGAGCAATGGGACATAAAATAGAGGCTGGAACAAAACTAAATATTAGATGAAGTCATCAAAAAGAAGACACTAAAGGGAAATAAATTATCCTGGTCTTACCTGTTTCTGCGGGAAAAACCACAAAATGTTTCAGACACTGAAGCTGTGGCCTATAGATTAGAAAGAGAATGACTAAGGCAGAATGTTATTTTGTAGCTTTTAAAATCAGAAAATAGTGATCTGTATTCAAATTGCATGTTACAGAATCTGATACAAAAATTACTGGAACAAAAACCACAATTTATGGCTAAAATGAATCACTTGTCTTACAGGGATAGAAAACCTCCATGCCGTGGCTAAAATATAACATTTGTTTTTCTACAGGCATTATTTATGCTTACTAAAAAAATAATAATTGCTCTTTTTTTCTAGCCTCAAAATTAAAGTGTGCCATCTAACATTTTGAAGGTTTTGAGGCACTCAAAATCTCTCCAGTATTGTGACAAAATTGGTTGCACTGTAATGGAATAGACATGTGCTTGCTGATTTAGTCCTTCATGCCTGAGTTGTTTGGCTGGATGGTATGGATCCATCCAGTCATATGATGGAAATGCATCACAGTAGAATAGGAATTTCCCAGTGAAGACACCTGCAAAAGTCTAACTATATTTGAAAATGAATGCAGTTAGCATATATTAAAATTAGAATAGAGAAACTTAGGATTATGGTTTATTTCAGTGCAGTAATTACAACTTTAAATTACTGGAAATAATAAACCAACCATGGGAGATCTTGAGACCTGACATAAATAGAAATTACTCTTCCATATGTTTGCCTACAGTGTTAACTGTATGCGTGGTGGTTCTTTTAAAATAGCAGATATTTGAATGTTAGTTATTTACCCAGAAATGGCTACTAAAATTTTCTCATAACATTCTATCAATCATAGAACTACCCTTTTTTTGGTGTGTGGCTGTAAGAATAGATTTATTTTGCATGCTCAAATGATATTGTGGTCATGTACCCCACATACCTCACTCAAAATATGTGTAAAATGACATTTTGATTTCACATGGTAAAACCTTTGCTTTCAAAGAGTTTGAGAAGCTTTACATTTACATTTTCACAATCCCCAAACCAGGATGAAGAGTTTTCTAGAATCTGTTCTAAAAGGGATCCCAAATTAAATTACAGGGAAATGTAATCTACATTTGGCAGAATTGCTCTGAAAATGTGAAGTTGTCGGTTGATATCCACATAGCTTTGCAATCTAAAAAGTTAGCATTATTGCAGATTAGCACGAAACTGGTATTCTGCACAATATTTTATGTTACTGTAGGGACTTTGACAAATACATATGCTGAAATGTATTTCTAGAAGCTAGCAAGCAAGAAAGTACAATTCTGGTGTTACAGTATTGCTCACGAGAAGATAATCATGTTACAGAACGTTACATTATATGCTCTGTAAATCAGTTTCAGAGAATATTTTCAGAAATTTGTAAGATTGTATTTCATTATAATGATGATGTAAAGGGTGGAACCCTTTTTTCAGTTGCACCCTGCAGAAAAGTTTCAGATCAATTTTTAGATATAGAAAACTAGTATATTGTTATACACCAAAAAGATTACATTTGCCATATTGCATCTTCTTTATCACACATCATTGCTGTAAATTGGACACAGGCACAGAAAAATCTGTGTTTAAGTATTTTCATATTTTACTGTAAAGTGCTGTTTGTAGTGTAATTCCAATTTCTGGCATACGTTCTTTCCTCTGAAGATTTATTTGCAAGTACATGGACTCATTGGTTAAAAGACATGCTGGATTTCATTTTGTGAGCAACCAAAGTAGAACCATTTTGAGCAAAATAATATTTTTAATACTCATAAGTAATACATAGCCAGACAACTGCCATTCCATAGTTTTAAGTCATGCTTCAGATACCTTAAAGTTGTTTTTTTTCTTATAGGTGGCAAGCTGAGACAACAGTTTAAATTTGGGAGGAGTGTTATTACAATATACCAGTGATCTTGTATGGGATGCTACTAGTTCTGTTCATGTTCTTCCATCAGATAACTGAATTCAGGGTTGTTACAGAGTATGGGTATCACTGCACTTAATTTCAATTAAGTGAGATTTGTAAGCAGTGTTAGTATCATTTACTGTGTCGGGTGCTGAAAAGGTGACCCAGGCTTGCTGTGATTTTATAAGCTATTTGCAAGTTCCAACAGAGACAGAAAACTCCAAATTTCAATAATCGTTCTGTAATCTAGGGATGTTATGAAGTTTCAAGATAAATTTATGCAATAGAGTGGAATCAGGAACTAAGGTGAGAGGATTGGGTTGCTAAATGTTCAGAGCTCACTAGATGTATTCTTTTACACCATGAAAGAAATTTACTAAGTATACAGTTTTAATACCCAGTGGATTTCTAAATGTTAGTGCTCCTGCTCATGTTCTGAAGAAATGTTCCCTTGGTTCCCTTTAAACTCAAAACTTGAGAGGCTCGTTTTCATCCTCTGAAATGATTTCTGACACTGACACTGATTTTTCTGAATTGATGGTGTGAGTTCATTTGGATGCATTGTGACATTTGTTTTCACTTATTTAATTTCCATGGCAGAAATTTGAGGAATCAGAAAAAAACAGTGTGAGGTTTGGGGTGAGTAGGAGAGGATCAGCGGATTTGATGCTCTGTTAGCATGGGGAGGGTCTGGTTTTGTGGGCTGCAGAGGTGTGTTTCAGTTCTTAGGATGACAGGACTTGGTTTCACTTGGTATTTGTTAATCTGCAGAGCATGTGCTGATGTCTTTGATCTTGGTGACCTATTTCAAAACTAGATAGGAAAAACAAAGATAGATGTCCTCAAGGGTGTATGTTTAATGATTTTCCTTATCAGTGTCAAGGTAATGTAGTGTAAGATGGGTGCGTGTTTGGCCCATGGTAGTTTTCTTTTTATTTCATAGCAAGTTTGTATTTATAATCTGTTTGATGTTTATTTATTTCCACAGTGACTGCTGGGTGGAAGTTTCAAATGAGGCATATAAAATGTATTCCTTACATAAGGAGTTAAGAGATAGTATTTTTGAAATATTTTGGACAGCTGGTGTTGCAGAAGGGATGTATCTCAGATGAATGGCATATATACTGCTTATAAACCAAAATACAGATAACAGATACATAATTTAGATGTATGAAAAATAAAAATGTAATAGATACATAATTTTGATGTATGAAAAATAAAAATGCAAAAAAAATTTATTCAGATATTTTTCATGAATCTCATATATATTCAAGAAGTATTTTGTAGTGGGATGACATTCCAATGGTTTTTCAGATCTCTTATATTTCATGCAATGTTATGTCATGAAGAAAAGAGCTGGCTGATTTTTGTTTTGCTTTGTCATACAAGATTAGATAATATATTTAAGAATTTTTGCCAGTTGCCGAAGAAATTATACTTTTCAGTATTATGTGCTTCAGTTTTCTAAGATGAAAAAAAAACCAGAAACTATACCGGTTACCGAGAAAATAAAATCTGAAGATAAAGAAAAACATAAATGTGTATCAAAATAGTCTGATCTTTTCTCCAGTGTGTTATACTGAATACTGTGCTCGTTCAACAAGGTCATGCATAATTCATTTACATGAAACAAAGTGGAACACCCACTTCTCATCAAGCAAATTAGATTTCATCTTCACCTAGAAAAACTACTAAACTGCTGTCTGGTCAAAATATCCCTCTGCACCTTTTAATTTAATGTCTCAGGTCTATTGCCTTTTCAGTTATTTTTGTCATCTGATTGCTTGTTGAGTCTTTTAAAACTTTTTCTTGGAAGATTAGTGATTTCTTCTCACTGAATCAGACCTAAAGATTTCTATGTATTTTTACTGATTCAGACTACATTAATCTTGTGAATGTCTATCTCTACATTTTCTGGAACACTGTTTATTCCTGGAAAATCTAAAGTTAAAGGAGTGAACCACCCTTATAAATAAACTGAAATTTTTTTCAACAGGATCTCAAGCTGTAACAGATTCTCGTGAGAGTTTCTTGTAAAATGCTTTTTGCGTATAGATTTTCACCTCCTTTTATTGGTGTTGAAATATTTTTCTTGTCTTTCTGCAACAGAGACATTAGAAAGCAAAATTACCCCTTTTCTAAATTAAAGGGGCAATGACCTCTTTTCTTTGCAGTTTTTATTCTGGTATAGAGTTTCACTTTATTTCTGTTCTGTGCTACTATGTTATTCCTTTATCCTTCACTAACTAGAAGTTACTGGATGTTCAGAAGTTCAGAAAAGGAAATAATTTATGGATAAGGAAGACTTTACTTTCTAATTTTCTACTAGTGAGAATTAGAGAAATAAGCGCCGTGCAGATACTGAAATAATGTTAGATGTGATTATAGCTCAGATAATACTTCATCTTTCTTTGGTCCAAATTTTGTTTGCTGGGCTCATGCCTTTGTAGTGTAATACCATGAAAATAAGGATGTTAACACTCTTCGGATTATTTTCAATGAAGTACAATATATGCACGAGTGGTGATTGTGGTCATGCAATAAAACCAAGAGCATTAGCCTTGAGGTCAATAAAAACAGCTCCTTCAGTTGTCGTGCAGGTAGGTAGGCAGGATTGAGGGAAGCTACCATACTGGGTATCTATCTTCACACTCAATATCTACGCCTGAGACAAAAGGCAAAACAGGATACATTTCCCAAATATTTTTAACAGTTTGCCATACTTGATAGCTTTTTCGTATTTTAAAAGAATTAACAGTATTTAAAAATATAAAAGGTGTTAGAAAAGTTATATGGAAATAGTTTTAACTAAAACAGAGAGGATTTAGAAAATACAAAGCAATCTCAGAATTAGTAAACTATTCATAGCAATATGTTTCACTTAAAAAGAAATGTACATTTTAAAAGGAAATTATATTCTGAAGAAATAAGTAATACCAAGCTGAAGCATTTCATCCTGGGTCACAGCGTTCAAATACATTGAAATCTAACTTTGGCTCACACTTGGTTAGTAATAAAAATTAATTAATTTGTCCCAGCAAGCTTACCAGCTACAAAGCAGCTAGGAAAATACATTAGTACAGTGATTGCAAATGAAAATATTTCATGTATTGAATTGCTTCATGCCTTAAAAAAATCTAGTAGTCTATATTGTAGGATAGGGGTACCTAGGAAATGTATAATAATAAAGTTTGTAAACAAAAAAGAAGTTACAATGTTTGCAGAGTTCTCTTGTCATTTATACTAAAGTAGCTCTGATAAACTAACAGATTTTTCCATGTTTCATCTAAGAATGAAATTTGACCTTCCTTCTGAGTGGGGAATACAGCTGAAGGAAAGGAATGAATTTTCCCACTTCCACAAGTAAAATTAATAGTTACTTCTGTCTGAGGCTACATTTTTATTGCTTGTATTTCTCTGTCAGCTTTATTACAGAGATATTAAGTGCTTCATACATAAATTCTTTCTTTTTCTTCTCTGTACAGATGATGACATGTTTTCTGATGTGTTTTGTGAAAACTCTAAGAAGCTAATCAATGTACATTTGTTTGCCCTGGCTGCTAAGTATTATTCTTTGTCCAGCCTCAGTGTATCTACTCCTTTAGAAGATATACTTGAAGCACTGAGAGGGGACAGTCAAGGACCAACAGGTATATTTACATTTTTCTTTACGTTTTTACTTACTCACTTTTAGACCTGCAGAGTTTTGTTGTGGAGGGCAGTTTTGTTAGGTTTTTTTTGTTTTTTTTAGTTTTTGTTAGGTTTTTTTCTATGTGCACTTCGCTTTGATTTTCATTTCTTCATAGACTTTTTCATCATTGCCTTTGCTTAGAAAATGGATTCACTAGCTAAAATTTGAACAGAGAGGTCACAGCACTGAATACTTATAGAAACTTCCTGAGATTTAGTTTTAAAGGGGTTGAGATGGGCAAGAAGACACTTTATTATTTAAAATATTTGTTAATTCTTTCTGCTTTTCTTCTCCTTGAGTGGCGGGAATCATTGTTGTGATTATTGCCTCTTTTTTAGAAGAAAATAGTCTGAATTTTTTGTTACATCTGTTGTTTAACATTAGATATGTACTTTGGCGTTTAGATGAATACGGCCCCATAAGTGTTTCATGCCTCAAAAAAAAATATTTTACTCGTTCTGTATGTTTTGGACCAATACCAAATATGTATCATAAAACTAGGGTAACTTCATTTTCTCAATCAAGAGCTGTCATCAAGTTGGACACTGGAAGTCTTACCCCTGATTATATTTCTGGTATTAGATGATAAACTGGCATTTATACTTAGTTGAACTGCTGTGATTTTTGCTGAAAATGTGTTCTTTATGGAGTCCTCAGTTATTCTAGATTTGTCATTGTATTTCACATTGCTCATGAGTTTTTCAGAGACAAACCAAGCAGGTCTCTGCCTCTGCTTTCTAGTATTTTATCTCTATAATATGTGGGCAGTGGCAACAAAGATGATGTGAGTGATAAGAATATGCAAATGAAGCCACTTGCGTAACAAAGGGATGGTAGAAAACTACTGAAAAACAGCTGGAAAACGACAAGAGTTTGGGGGGAGGACCCTGGGGAAGAGCTAGTGTATAAATAGGACCCTCAGTTTGATAAACTTCTGTCTCAGTTTGGAAGAGTGGCAGAGTCCATGCATTGATACGCCACAACAACGTAACTCTTGTTTCTAGGCCTAAATGATAGCACCATTATAAATGTTGAGCGTTTTTCCCAATTTCTACAACAGCCTCTCTTTCCAATTTTGCCATGTTCCATAGTTGACTCCCAAGTTTTTAATTTCTTCAGAATTACTAAAATGCCATGGCTAAGATAGTCTTAGTATTTGTTGTGCATGGGTCTGGCTTTCTGACTTCTTTTCCTTAGTTCACCTGGAAGCCTTTTCTCGCTTGACAACTGTATGCTGCTTTTCTTCTGCTTGCTTTTTAGCTCTTTTTATTTTTCTTATGTTCGCATTCCCTGTGTTCTGTTTAATTTTCTGTAATTATGTAGTTCTACCTTGTTGTAATCATACTTTTATTTCACACCTGAATTATCTTTCTTAGACAAAACCACAAGGATTCTTTCATCTTCTTTTCATGCAGAATGGAGCCTCAGGATGAGACAGTTCCTGAATAATTTACTGTGTATCTTGCAGAAGTGCTGCTCAGTTGGGTAGCTGAGACCTGGATTTGTGATGCAGTAATTCTAAATTATATTTCAAAGTAAAAAAACCCCATATAAGTGAAGTATTATTTAACATATAAATTAGCATATAAGTAAAAATATACATATGTTCCAAATACATACAATGGTATTATAATTTAAAGCCTTGTCTTAAATTGGCAGTAAGTATCAGTTAAATTAACTTAAGTTCCTGGTAATCACTTGGCAGAAGCAAAATACAAAATCGCGAGTTCATAACGTGCAAGTTGCAAAATGAATGTTATGATTTTTTAAGTTTAAACTATTTCTGGTATTTTTCACTTAATTCTGTGTTTCAGCAAATACGTTTTCCTGACATACTAAAGCTTACAAGTCAAGAGAAATTTAACTCTGAGAAAGTGGACACCTTTACCGTGGCCTTACTCAAATTCGGAAAAGTATCCATCAGAGTACATTATGTTTGTGATGTTTTTAAGACCTTTTTTGTTCTAAGACAAACATGTTTATGAACTTTTTCCCACAGTCCTCTAACTTCTTCACTCAACATGTAATGTAGACATATTGCTATCCTTCTGTGGAATTATTAGTAAGCATTCATTTCTTACTAATTTTAAACATTTTAAGCACATTCAGCCTCTTAGAACAGAGTTCTGAGTCTAAAGGGTTTTCTCCACAGTTTCCTAACAAAGGAAAGCCCTTACTCCACCATGAGGTTGCTTGCACTGAGCAGACGGGATCTAGAAAGGCCTGGTCCAAGGCTGTAAGCAAACTGCATATGTAAGGAACCTATGATTTATTTACCTAGAACATCAGCTTTTGTAAGTTGGATGTTGTTTCTGGATTTATTCTATTTATTAATTTGACTTAAATACTCTCTATTCAGTCTTTTGAGTCCATACTATAGTAAAGTGTAAAAGGTGCAATATGTGGTGATAGTTCAACGTGGCAGTGCTGCTCTGGAGGAGTCAAAAAATTCGTTACTGTTAAGTTAAATGTCTGTTTCTTCCTGTTCTCATTCTGCTGCTTCTTCTGACAACCCTGTCCAGACACAAAAATGTTCAAAAACAAACAACAGATGTTTAATTTTTTTTCTGTCTTTTTTCCTTTTATTTGAAATGTTTACAAATTAAAAGTTTTTTAGGGCACTGTATAGATCTTCACAGTTACAAAGTTCAGGAGAATCTTCAGTGAATTGACAAACCCTTGTTTGTGCAGTTTGTTTTGCTTAAAAGTACTTCAGTCTATTTTATCCTATTAGTTCATAGAGTCTGTATTAGATTTTAAGTATTGTCATAACCATTTATTAAAAAAAACCAGAGATGTTAAAAAAATACAGAGATCTTGTGGGGTTGGGGAAAAATAGAGAAAACACTAGGTTTCTCATGAGCTCAGTTCAATTCCCCACTCCCTTTTAAAGAAGTGACCCTCTTGGCTCTGTTCCCAGCACGATCTGATCAAAGAATAAGCATAGTTTTTTCTTAATGATCAGTTTCTGGAGAGATGAACACATACTGTGCAAAAAGCAGAGAATGGGAAAGTAAATTAAAATGCTCAGTCATGTAGAAAAGTCTTGTTTTGTAGGAGCGCTCTCATCAATAATGACTCAGTTTCTCCTACCCTCAGATCAGACTTACAGAAATTTCCATCAGTTTAACTAGAGCCTGGTGTGCTGTAGAGTTGGTGTCCTAAAAGAGATGTGGAGTTTCTCCCAAATTAGCAACTTCTCAGCTCTTCTTCTGGTTAGGAGGTAGGAAGTTTCAAGTGGGTACTTGGTATTGTCCACAAGCATGAAGCCTACGGTAGAGGTTGACTCCATCTCATTAACGCATTCTCCAGCAACATTGAAATGAGGGATTTTCTGCCAGAAAGGTGTAACAGTTCTACAACCAATTCTTAGGGTAAATAAAGACAAGTGCATCTTCCTTTGAATTTTCCCAGCATTGCTTAATAACTTGTATTTGAGACATCTCCCACTTGATATTGTGAGCAAATCTGCAGAATTAACAGGCTGTACCATGTGATTATTTGCTTTCCCTGCCCTTATATATATAAAGCTAAATTTGATAAATCACACCCAAAAAAATATTTATTAATGAACAGTAAGAAATAGTGTAGTTTTATCATAGTAGATATGGTCTAATATCTGGTCAGGTATTAGATGTGCTACATACATCTTTTAAAAACTACACCAACCGTACTAAGTTATACAGTGTGTTGAATTTTACTAATTAACCTGTAATTCCAAAGCTTAATCTTGTAATAATTCAGTGAAATTTAAATATAAATATCCTTGAAATATAAAAATACTATTGTGTATTTTTAGCTTGGTATTTTTTCAGATTGATTGGAAATGTTTATTATCAATTTTGTTAATGAGTATTTTCTTAATCTGATACAGGTATCAAAACTGAAGAGTTTATGAATAACAAGAAATCACATGAAGTGCAGGTGATGGCAGATCTGGTAGACAAAATAGCAAATTATTGTGGCATAAAGCAGGTAAAAAAGCAGTAGTTTCTGTATTTTACTGTGTGCCTTCTAAGTTTTTTTTTTCTAATTACGTTCAAATACCCCATTTTGATATTCTGTAACTGATCTTATTTGTCTTGTAAATAATTGTAGCTAAAGAATAGCTTTTACAGAATCACAGAATTGCCATGGTTGGAAAAGACCTCTACAGTCACCAAGTCCAACTATCAACCCAGAAAAAATCACCATGCCCACTACAGCATGTCCTGAAGTGCCACATCTACATTGTTTTTTAACACCTCCAGACATGCTGACTCCACAGCCTCCCTGGGTGTTCCACTGTCCCATGGGTGCCTGACTACTCTTTCAGTAAAGAAATTCTTCCTAATACCTAAGCCTCCCCTGGTGCAACTTCAGGCCATTTCCTCTAGTCCTATCATTATTTGCTTGGGAAAAGAGGCCAACACTCACCTCCCTACAAGCTCCTTTAAGCTAGTTGTAGAGAGTTGTAAGGTCTTCCCTTCACCTCCTCTTCTCCAAACTAAACATTCCCAGTGTCCTTAGACACTTCTCATAAGAGAATTGTTCTCTATTTTCTCTGTTCTCTGTTTTCACCAGCTTGGTTGCTTTTCTCTGGACACAATTGAGCAGCTGTATGTCTTTCTTGTAGTGAGGGGTCCAGAACTGAACACAATATCTGAGGTGCAGCCTCACCAGTGAGAAACAGGGGTATGTTCATTGCATTACTTCGGCTCGCCACATATTGCTGATGCAAGCCAGGATGCTGTTGGCCTTCTTGCCACACTTGGGCACACTGCTGGCCAGTGTTCAGCCGGGTGTCAACCAACATTTCAGGTCCTTTTCTGCCAGGCAGCTTACCAGCCACTCTTCACCAAGCCTGTAGTGTTGACTGGGGTTGTTGTGACTGAAATGCAGGATCTGGCACTTGGCCTCATTGAACCTCATACATCCCATACGGCCCATCAATAAAGCCTGCTCAGGTCCCTCTGCAGAGCCTTTCTGCCCTTGAGCAGATCAACACTCCCATCCAAGTTAGTGTCATCTGCAGACTTGCCGAGGAAACACCCTATCCCCTCATCTAGATCACTGATAAAAATTTTGAACAAGACTGGCCCCAAAACTGAGCCCTGGGGGACACCACTGGTGAGCGGCCACTGACTGCATTTAACTGTGTTCACCACAGCTCTCTGGGCTATACTTACATGTAATTGCACAGTGCACACAATCACTCTTATAGAATCATAGAATCATAGAATCGTCTGGGTTAGAAGGGACCTCAGAGATCATCAAGTCCAACCCTTGATCCACTCCCGCTGCAGTTACCAGACCATGGCACATCCAGGCTCTTTTTAAATATCTCCAGGGACGGAGAATCCACTACTTCCTGGGGCAGCCCAAACCTCTTAGGTGTTTACTTACCAGTCTTTTGACTAAACAATACTTTTTTCAGTACCACATTTCACATCTTACTCTTCATTTTCATGTATGTAATTTTCCATAAGTTTTTTCAATGTTAAACTGTTAGATTTCATGGCTTAGATCTCTTGTTGTGATAAGACTAAATTTTTAAGTATCCAAGTAAGCTTGATTTAATAATTAAAGTAAAGTAAAGTTGATTTAATAACTGTAACATCTGGAACACCAGTAAAAGGCTAATGTAGCTTCATCTTGACTTTAAACTGTAGGTGACATGTCTCTGGACATTTAGTTCCCACATCTGAGCTGCAGTTGTTTTCGGTGCAAGGGGCTATATGTATAAATATTTTCTTGTAATATTTATTCTCACAAAGATTTGTGGACATCAGACTGTTATATGCTTAAAACCAAAGACTGATAATGTGTCTGCCCAGATTTTATACACGCTCCACACCTTTTCTTTCCCCTAAGTATGTCTGAGTATAGTTTAAAATTATATCAGACATGGGTAAGGAAGGAAAGAGCTGCAGTTGGGCAGGTCAAGTCCGTATTACTGTGGTCTCTGATATGTTTTGTCCTCCAAATTGTGCTAGTGGGAGAGTGCTAGTTGGCCTGTTTCATTCCTGCACCACAGGGGTTGCTAAAAATTAATATTGTGGGCAGTTATTCACTGGGGGTAGAGTCCATTGCTGTGCTCAGTTCAGTTTAGTGATAGAGATGTAACTGCAGTGTCCTGAGTTGCTGCTGCTGCCACAGACTGAAGGGGTGGCCTGAGTTTCAACTCTGAGTTTCTGAAGCTGAACTGTTAATTGAAAGTTACTTGGCTCAGATGGAGTTTAATTTAGATAACATAAAAGTTGCAGTACTCTCGATAGGCTCAGGCCCGTGGCATCCTTGGAAACAGAGATGAAAAACGCTGAATTCTGACCATCTGTTTTGTGAGGAACAACTGATAAAGGCAAAATTTTAGGCAGTCTTCTCCTTACAACTGGGATTAGAAAGTAAATAGAGAGGTGCAGTGAAGGCCAAATATGACTGGATGAGACACAATCAATTTGTGAACATCTGCAATTGCTTACAGTAATGGAAGGCGATGTCTCCAGCAGCTCTTTCAAGAGCCAGCCGTGGTGACAAGTGCACGTGCCCTCAACAGCCATAAAATCAATGCACTCATAAAAACAGAAAACAGAAGAGAAGCAAATTTGTGAAAGTAATTTCTTCCATCATTAGCATGTTTTTTGCCTTGTTTACCTTTTGCTTCAGGCAGATATTAGTTTTTCAAGTGCTGAAGACTTTCACATACAGTAAAACTATAGGGAAGTGTAGGTTGCTTATAATGCAAGACTACATGTCCTCTGAGTTTGCTGGAAGGTGGTGTTTCATATAACATTTTCATTTAGATTTTAAATAGTCCCAGTGAGAATCGGGAATGAAAGGAAAGGAAAAAACATATTCACAGAATAAAAAACAGTAGAGCCACCTTAATGACCTGACCTCAGTCCCGATGTAGCTGGTTACTAATAAAGTTTCAAACCAATCATTATTAGATAGATATCTGCCAATATGTTGCAATTTCATCCAGTGATTATACACTTTTATCAGGTGACTTGGAGTGTCTTTAGACAAAGGATTATTTTCTGCTTTGTGATTTTTTAAAAAATAACATTGAATTAAACAATATTATTACTATATATCAATGAATATAAAATGCTGACTGCTCTTTACTGACTTTTTTCCATATTAGTCATATATTGTAACAGAATTTATTTGTGCAAGGCTAAAAATCCCTAATATATGAAAAGCACTTTCCAGTTATTTTTTTTTTAAAGCCACCTTCTCAGTTATTAAAAAGCAACTCCTTTTGTTTTGGTTACCTTTCAACTTAAAAAAATAAAGGAATTATAAAATTTTAGGAGAGTTTTGTCCATATTGATTTTTTCTATCCTTCTCACAAAACAAAAAATATGCAGCATTTAATTAAAAAATCTAGAGCTATGAAAACACAGCACATGTTTTACAAAAGCTCCTATCCTCAGGGTGTTTCTTTCAGATATTATAGATCACTGACTGCTTGAAAATGCCCTCTGTTTAACCTTCATACCGATGCTGTATAATGGGTGGTAGAGAGTATTAGTCTCTTGTGGTATTTTATAATGTGGTATAATAAATAGCACAATGAGAATAAAAGCAAAAATTTTTAATACTACTGTAATGACTTTGAGGTTTGTGGTTTGAACTACAACATTAAAGCAAACTAATTAAAAGAAGGGGTTTCTTTCATTTGTTTACTACCTCTTTAAAACATTGTTCCTATTGTACAAGTGGAACTTGATTTTACAAAGAAGTTCTTGATTAAAATCTGAAAACAAGCCAGTGATGGTTCTTCTATGCTTAAATGCACATTTATTTTCTTTAATGTATTTGTGAAAGTTTTCCTTGGAAATTGCAGCAAATGCACCAAGAGTTGCAATGTGTAATGTAAGTATGATACGATTCTGCATTCCGCATCCATTAACTTTGTGATCTGGTGCTGGGAAATGCTGGAATGCTTCTGGAAATGAAGTTCTTGATTGTGCTGTGCCAGAAACTGTTTAAACATAGTACCCAACTCACTGTGGACAAGAGCTTTGGAGTTCATTATATCATGGAAAATTCATTTTAAAAGCTCAAGCTTGGCAGGTATACTATGGATTGCTGATTACCTTTCCTTATGTAATCAAGGGAAGGTAAAGCGGGGATTAATTTAATGTAGTCTGTTTGCTTAGCAAGACATCATTGCCTGCTTATTTTTAGTAAAATTTTCCTTTCATTTCAAAACTACTCTCCCAGTGCTAATTTAACAATATCAAACTATTTTATTTTGGAAACAACTGAAAAAATCCTACCCAAACAGCAGTCTGTCTTTACAGACAGTAGAGGACACACACAGGAGTAAGGAATAATTCCCTAGTTTATCCTGTAACCAGATGCTGCCTTTCACAGAAATAATGAAAACCCTTGTAGGAGTGGAGATGTGCACATTCTGCACAATAATAATATCTATTACATAAAATAATGAGTAAAATTATTTCTTTACCATTTTTATTCACTTTTAAATAAGCAAGGAGAATATTGGTGAGAAATGTGTCAAGTGAAATTTTCAAGAAGTATGCATAGATTGTATAAATTCTGTTTCACTAAATCCACTCCTTATTTCTTTCAAGAAATTTGAGGGTTATAGCATACCAAGATGGCAAGTACTCAGGAATATCACATGAAGAGTACAGATCAAATGACAATGTACAGCCTGTTGTGAACAATTTTTACCATTTTTACATAGTCTGTAGTGACATTGATTCAAATTTTTTGTATTAATTTTATGGTTGTAAAAATCTTTAACTTTCGTGGAATAAGAAATTTTTTCTTTTTCGTTTCAGGTAGAGCATTGCTGTACTGAGTATTCTTAGCTGTTAAAAAACTATTCAGTTGAGTTCAGATGAATCCATGTAGCATATGCTGCTAACTGGATTTAAAATATCAGTGTAATCTTACTGAAGATTATGAATCTTCAGTATTATTATGAATGTGAGACAGACCAAAAACATGTCATAGATATTCTTGAATCAAACAGGATTCAATCAGGAACATTATAGCTAGTCAATGTGATTTTTGGTAGATACCTGAGCAGAAGCAAACATAATTTTTTTCCCTAGAGAAATTACACTTTAAGAATTCTTGCAAAATATTGTTTTATATTTGTGTTTATTAATAGTTAAAGTTCACATAATATAAAGATATGATTATGTACCTAAAGTTCTCAGGTTTATCTATTGTTTCTGCTACTACTCTGTTTAGTGTTTTCTTTCCTGTGCTATATCAGTCGCTGAAATAGAACTTGGTATCAGACAAAATTGTCTCTTCTGTTCCCTCCTTCTTCCTGAAGAGGCAGCAAAATTACATGAGACATGTGAACCCCTTTCTTTATTAAAAAGGTACTATATGTTAGTCAAACCTGTATGGGTATGGATCATTGGCACATAATGGGGAAGTGGTGTATATAAACATTCTAACATAAAAGGGGTTTTAGTATCACCAGTCCTTAGGTAGATCTGAAGTGGCTGAGATCTGTCTGCCAAGGGGTGCACAGGCTCCTCAATACGGGAGATAGGTGCCTAAAGCTAAATACAATGAATGCTTCCTCTGCTGATGTTGTATCCTGACCCAGTTTAGCAAGGGAAGGTAGAGTGTTGGTGGTTTATGCTTATTTTCTGCAGCAGAAAGGAAGTTCTATGTCAAAAAATGTGCTGAGAATCTTTCCCAGGACATGTGCATTGCATAAACACCGTGGTGTCTGTTTTCTGCAGTAAAATCAGTTAAAACAATTCTGTGTTTTAAAGACAGAATGTGGATGGTGTATTAGGAAGGATAAGTGGTAAAGTACTAAATCTATGCTTACATTTTTAGGGAATTATTTTGCATTTAATGGAAATGTTGCTCATTAATATAGCAGTTTTGTTTTTCCCCTGTTATCTAGGTGATTGATATAGGTTCCGGAAAAGGCTACCTGAGTTCATTTTTGTCCATGCAATATAACTTAAAAGTTTATGGAATTGATTCCTCAATCACCAACACTAATGGTGCTCTTGAAAGGAGTAGAAAATTGAAAAAACACTGGAGAGCGTATCAGACTCGAGGAAGAACAAACCTCAAAAACCAGAGGTTGGAAAAGGCAAATGAGAGGCCACTGGAAAGTGAAATTAAATGTAAAGCAGTCGATGAAAAGCCCTTAAATAATGACAGCAGTCTTCAAAGTCTGGACCAAGCGCCTATCCAAGATTCAGTTCCTTCCTGTGGTTTGACAGAAATAGTTGTGTCGGAAACCAGCAAACTAACTGAAGTTGCTTTGGTAGCTCAGACACAATCTGAGGACAGCAAACTCTCTGAAGAGGTTCTTGCCACTCTAGATGTTCTGCCTGTGGATGCTGTGGAAGTTTTTTCTTCATCTCAGCGTAACTGTGGGGAGCTCTGTGAAGAGGAGAAGGCACAGAGAAGAATGGCATCTCTCAAGGCTAAAGCGAAGAAGTCGAGTGAATCAAACCTGTATTTTCCATTGACCTCTTGCATCACTGCAGAAACAGAACTCAGTGACATCATAACAGATCTAGAGGTTATTTGAATAATATTTGAAGTAGATTGTCTGTTGTCTTTATATGGCCATTTTCATATGAATATAATGCTTCCTCTCTTTGTGCTGTGTCTATATAGAGTGGTACTGGTGGTGTAAATTAGTATTCTGACTTAATGTCTTTCAGCCAGTTAGCAGAATTATATCTAGCAGATACATACTGTTTTTCTATTGTAATATATGTTTGATATTCAGAATTTATGGCATAGATAATAATAAGCTGTCAAAATTAAAAGCATACATAATAGCACATTAAGGTATTTCACAATTGCAGTAATAGATAATATATGATTATTATGAAAGTGGTTATCCTTACCAGGTAAATAGATATATTAAGCAATGGAATTTCAATTTTCCTGAAATTTCTTATTTTTTACATTTTATATTTTTTTAATTTAGAATTACTTTGAAGATGTAGGAGAACTTGTTCTGTAGAGTACCCAACATAAAGAGTTTGTAAAGAGCCCTATTTCCAAATAATGTTTTTATATTTTGACTTTTCAGAGTTACTTTAAGGTCCAAGTTCAGATGCCCAAAGACAGTGACACAAGTCTGGAAGCTGCATGGCTGTTAAGTTTTTATGCCTATTTGATTGTGTAGATACACTCAGTCTTTTATAAAAGCTGAAAACTTGCCTGTATTCTAGTTAGTAGTAACTGAACTAATACAGTGAGGTGTGTAATTCATTTCTGATACAAGATAATTGGGTTTTGTTATTGGTCCTATAACTTGGGATAACAAATCCTATAAGGGCTGAACCAAGCTCATGTTTGTTTGCAAAAGGCACCCTGTGCAGCAGAGTTTGCTAATGAAGCACACGCCTTCACATTTGCACAGCTGGATTTTGTATCCTCTTAGCATTAACTCTGCATATCCTTAAAAAAAAAAAAAAAAAAAGGAAAAAAAAGAAAAAGGAAATTACTGTCACAAGGGGTGAAAGCTTTGTGTTAAAAATAGTGATAACCATGCTGCATGTTATAGGTGATTAGTATATAGTAATAGTTTTAGAACTATTTACAATATATTATTGGAATCATATATTTAATTTTTTTTTTTTTTCCGATTTTCCTAATCTGGGGACAAATGGACAGTGGATAAAATTAGTATTTTCCTGATTTATACCGTAAATTCTGAAATTAATCTCCTAATGGAAAATGGATGTAGGAATGCATTTTGCACATAGCCCAGTACTAATAGTGGGATACCAATTTTTGCTACACTTCAGGCAACAATTCAGAAAGCTCTTTCCTGTTATACTCAGGAAACATCACTGAAGTTAATGATGATCCAAAAGTGTACTTAACACACAGGCAGACTGCCCTCCTGCTGTTCAGAAGTTCAGAGGATCATAATGTGTTTCCCTTATCTTATATATGGTAGCAATCTCCCACTAGCTTTTCCCTAAGAGTCTCTCAAACCTTTTCGGTCCTGGGATTTAAATCCCAACCCTTCAAGTGTACATCTACCCTTAGCTTCCAAACTTTGGATGTGTCCCATATTCTTTGTAATTGTGCATGGCAAAAAAAGCTTTGTGGAACGGTGAGCTGAAGTTGACTGGTAGGGAAAAAAAAAATCCTTAAAAACAAAACCAGATTGAAAGTGAACTTTTTGTTGCCTGAAAGTTTTTGATCCTGAGGCAAGCAGAGGGCAAGCACAGAGAAATATAGTGTAAGATAAAAAGGAGGGTGGGAAGAATGAAAAACAGAAAGAAAGGAGAGGTTTTACTCTTTCACACATAGATTTCCTGTTGAATAGTAGCAAGCATACCACAAAACTGTAGAGTAACTGCAGGTTTTGAAATAGCAAAGTGGAGAACGGCCTGCTCTTCAAATTACACATGCATTTAGGAAATTGATTTTATTGTAACAGTTCAAATCAGTGGAAACGAGACGCACAGGTTCAGCCAGACTTAGGGCTTTAAGAAGAGGAAGTGACAGTGATAGTAATCATAGCAAGAAAGGTTGGAAGGACAAGAGAAAATGGCCCATGTCCAGTCACCAGGTAGATGTTCCCTTCCATGCAGGTAAACTAGATGCTATTCATAGTCTTGAACTTCTGCTTCCCTATGGCCTGTGAAGGTAGAGTGCCCAGATGTACTGTTCTGTACCTGAACAAAGCCTGTTCTGTGGATGCTGACTCTCCACAGAGACAGTACACCATGTTTTTGTAGCACTGAAAAGCTTTTATTATGCATTGAAAAATTCTAGAACAGAACAGCGGGAGTTTTCATGGAACTGTGTATTTAAACCTTGCAGCTCAATAACCATTTGCAGCATGCTTGGATTTGAAGAGGGAGATGCTTTATTGTTGCCTTTTTTTTTTTTTTCCTTCTTAGGACTGTGTGATGGTGGGCCTACACACATGTGGCAATCTTGCTGCAAACACATTACGAATTTTTACTGCCAAGCCTGAAATCAAAGCAGTTTGCAGTGTAGGCTGCTGCTACCATCTGTTGTCCGAAGAGTTTGAAAACCAAGAAGGTAATTCTTCTAAACTTAACTTGTGGCTGTCAGTTTGCATGCTGAGAATATTATACCTTTTAATTAATAACCTCCTTGTGTTTGTTCCATTCCAGTGGCTTATTTAGTACTGGGTTTAATTACATTATGTGGGTCATTCACTCCCGGATGGCCTCTAGCCTTTCTGTTATGCCAATATTCCTAATATTCTTGCTGAAATTAGGGACATTAATGCAAAATGTTTTCATGTGGTTATGAATACAGCTGTTTTTATTCCATTGCTTCACTTGTAAAATGTGGAGGCTTTTTCAGTCCAATATGTTTTCATCCTTTTGAAATATTATGTACCAGATTTTGCCCTTGGCAGTCTGCATGCAACATCCGTTTAGGTTCTACATGTACAACTATGAAGATAATTAAGTCCTTGTAATGTAAGTTATTACTGAAAAAAACACTCATATGAGTGATGTGGTCTGGGGCATCACTAGTTCAGAAGATTAAGGAGTAGTACATATATGACAGCATTTCCTGGGGTGGCAACCTGAGATTTATGTGGGGATTCACACTTCAGACAAATTTTCCTTCAAATGTGGGGTTTCTTTAATTTGTGAGAGCAAGTTGGTACTTTTACTTGAAAGGTAAATTCTCTATAATGAAAAACATTTAGTAGCTGTCCTTTCTGAGACAAAGCAGTATGTAGCAGAGCTGCCTAAATGATGGTCAGCCAAAGTCCTAGAACATCGTAATCATATCAACCAAATTAAAATGAGGAGTGGATTAGCAAGGTTTATTTCAGCTCTTTCAGGGAACTCCAGGGAAAAGAAAGGCAGACAGAAATGCAGGTGGGACCCAGCTGCTGCTCTTTAACATTTGGCTGCTCAGGCAGCTAAGGCACAGCTCCAGACTGACCATGACACATGCTAGCTTTTGCTTGGTTTAATGATCTTTTCATGTTGTTTTTATCTTTCTCTGAAACAATTTTAAGAGGTTTTGAAGTGTGTTAGTTTCAGTTATTTCACAATACTTCAGATAACCTCAAAACCAAAGAAAAAGAAGGTCCAATCAAAATTTCCAAGTTGTAGAAATGCAATTAGTAAAAACTGTACAGTTTCTCATACAGCAGAGTTTTAAAAAATTACAAACTTTTCAGGTACTTTTCATTAATCTTGTGTGTCTGAAACATGTTGTTTCTTTTTACTGCAAAGAAAACATGGCTTCCTGGTTTTGCTGTCATATTACTTTTTCCCAACCAGTGCATAACGCTATAGTGTTGTTATTCATTATCACAGGATCAGATATGATAACCTATTCTAGGTTCAAACAAACAGATGTACATGCACAGTGGTGCAGTTTCATAGTAGTGTAGTAATGAAGTCAAATTGCCTGTTGGAATTTCTAGCTACTAAACTTTTCTCAGTTAGAAGGATAAAAATTATTTTCAAAGAACCCTTAGGCAGAATAAAAGGAAATTACTGTTTTCTTTTTCTGGGAAAGAGCAGATAAGTAGTTGCAGTGATGCTCAAAAAATGTGTTTGGTTTTGTTTTGTTTTTTACTATTGCTATGAGGGTACATATTCTAAAATCTGTAATGCTGTTGTATCCTGGAAAAGTCATCTACTATATGACTGATTCAAAAAAGTGCACACCGGAGGCGTAAAAGCACAAGGACCAAGAATATCAAAGAGCTAAAATTTCTTCAAAGAGAAAATGGGGAAAAATTAGGACTCTAGCCTAAGCTAGTGTCTGCACTTCTACGGTATTCAAACAGTTTGAAAGTCTATGGATTTCAGACTGACAAAGCATTCTAGAGGATGCTGGAGGTCTCTGTCACTAACAAGATTGTATGGATCCAACAAATGACTTGCACAAGAAGTAAGGGTATTCCTCTTGCAGCAGTGTGAGGCAAGTGAATTTTGGTATTGCTTCCAAAATGGACCAAAATGTGATAAAATCATTTAACTTGGAAGTTGCTTCTGGAAGCCATGTAATCCAAATCATAGTGCAAGGCAGGGCCATTTTAGATCAGGTTATTGAAGGCCTTGTCCAGTCATGTTTTGAATATCTCCAAGGGCAGTGATGCAGCAGCCCACGCCAGTGTTTTCCCTCCCCAAAAGTGTTTTTACTTCTACATATTCACAGCTCTATTCCTTGTATCTATTTGCTGTTCTCATGCATTCTCTCTTGTCTTTTCATTGGACACCTTCAAGAAGAGTCTGGCTTAATCTTTTTTTTTTCCCTTGCTTTTAGGTAGTTGAAGACATCAATTAGATCTTTCCTTCACCTTCTTTGCAGCCCTGTAGTCCTTTTGCCACCACCAAATTTATTCCATTAAGGCAGTGTAGTGGGATGGACAGCCCACAGGTGCACTCTAGATACTTTAATTATCCCAAGTGCTAAAAAAAGGCAAATAATCATATCCTGCAGACTTCACTATTAAGATTCAAAGTCCTATCAATTTTCTCTCCACCTTAGATTCCATCTGTTGAGTCATATCTTTCCATTTTGTCTATAAAGATACTAAGGAAACTTAGCTGAAAGCCTCACCAAAGTCAAGGTATATTACATGACTATGCTCTGTCCTAGTTCATGGAGCTTGTCACTGCATCCCAGAAAGCAATAAAATTTGGCAGTCCCTGGTATATTCCTGCCAGCTATTCTCAGTCTCCTTGTTTTCCATGGGCCTGGGTATGGTTTCCAGCAAAATTTTCTCCATATGCTTATTGAGAACTAAAGTTAGACTGAAGATAGGTGTGATATTTGCCCTTTTCCTGTCATCAGCAGCTTCCCTGGATGAATGTGATCTTTCAAAGAGGACAGAGTGTGCTCTTTGTGTGAGACCAGCCAGTTGCTTCAGCTTCCTGAACTGCATCCCATCTGGAGATGTGCACTTGTGTCTTTCCAGTTTGCTTGTGTAGTACCTGAGCCAGTATAGTCTGTATTGATTGCAGTCCTTCACTTGCCCAGGGTCTAATGCTAAGATCAGGGAAGTTACTGGCTACTCTAGGCATCAGCCTAGGACTACAGAGGCCTCTATATCCATATACATGGATATACTACTATATAGTATATAGTAATATAAGGATGCAGACTTAGAGATAGATCTCTGCAGCAATGGATGGAAAATCTTCCTAAGAAGCAGAGAGAATTGGGTAGAATTTGCTGCAACACAGGAAATCACTGATTTGTTTGAAATCAGTCCAGTAAGCAAGGGCTTGCCTGTGATGGCACAGTGGGAAGTTCAGTTATAAAGCATTTTATTCTTATTTTGTCTTGACTTAGTAGCTTCAAGGCTTCAATATTTTTAAAAATGTGCTTTAAAAATGTCAGTGTTCGATTTTATATTACCTTTTTTTTTGCCTAGTTTAAAAGCTTTTTTATTTTCTTGAGGACCCTTAAGGACAAGGTTGAGGGAAATCCACCTCAAAGCTCTTGCATCCAAAGTAGCACATTTTTAGTATTTGCTGTTTCTTTAATGTAAGTGCAGATGGTTGTTCTCATAAGCCTAGTTAAAGCAGATGTGCCAGCTCACAAAAGAGCTGCTGTGGGCTTACGATTTCCATAACTTTAGATCAATGGGCTGTATGTTGTTTGGTGTTTAAATTTTGTTTAATGCCAGGATCAGTCTTGTTTGAGGCCAGTGAAAAATTTCTTTTTGCATCTTAACTTTTCTTGTTTCATCATAACTAGAATTAGCTGACGTTCTTGGGAAGAAATTTTACCTGTTTTGTTGGCTAACTTGCTGTTTATAAATTTGAGGTGTGGAGAGGTGACAAAATAGCAATGAAATGTTACTATACAATTCTTGACTGGCTATTGAGTCACCTTGGTTATTGCAAGGTTGATATTTTTTGCCTCTGAGTAGCTGACTGCAGAGAATAATGCCTTACATTCCTCATATGTTCTAAAAGTAGTAGAGGTGTTGCAATATTGCCTGATTCAGTTTGCCATTCGGCTTGCTGTGAATACTTTAGAAACATTTCTGATTAAAGTGCCACTAGTTTTAGTTTTGAATACTGCAGCCAGTACACAGTATCCTTCTGTGTGTCTTTAAATAAGGTAAATTTATCTGGAAATTTTCATAATGGGAAGACATTTCCAATCATGCCAGGAATAATTCTGTACTCTTAACATCATGAAAGTCTTTGTTTTTGATTTATTAGTAACTACAACAACCAAGAGGTGCTGTGTAATGTCACATCTCAATTAAGTTTAAAAAAGTTGAAGCCCATGACTTTTAACACCTGTCTTTAGATTTCACTGCTGTTATAAGCAATACAAAATTTCAGTTAATAAGGAATATTATGACAGCTCTTGGAAAATTCTAAGTAGTTTTACATTGGCTTTCTCTGAGGAGAACTAGCTGTTCATACAGAGATACTTCTGTGGATCAAATGCACTTAGCCATTAGTATAATTGATTATTTTAGGGTTTTTCTTAAGTGTTACTGCACTGGATAGTCAATTACATCATAGTAGTAAGGATTTTACTATTTACATAGAAATAAACCTATAACATATTTGTATGTTATAAAACCTATTTACATAGTGAGCCATTATGCCCATTTGCTAATCCATTTGCTAATAATTTTTGGGGTAAAAGAACCTCTATGCCTCTTTTCCAGAGAAATTCTTAGCATTTTTGGGAACTGTTTTCTCTTACTAATATATTTCTGGGGATGGAACAGACAATAACTGCAAATAGAAGGTATTTTCAAAAAGTCCTGGTTTTTCAAAAAAAGGAATAGATGTACTTCTGTATTCTAATCCTACTCCTTCCATCCTCCATACCACCAAATACATTGGTACCGTACACCAAACAGATTGGTATCAGCATGGAAAACAGTGCAGTTCTTCAGAAGGATATCCTGTTTTGAGGGAAAAAAAACGTATGAACCTTACTAGTGATAAGGATCTCCTTAGCTATAAATATTTCATAATTTGAAGTGTATTTGTACAGGTAGTTTCAATGACAGGTGTTCTGGTAGAAACCCTTTTTGAAGTTAGCTTAAGTACTGCAAATGGTGAACTCCAGCTTTTGTGAGGATTTCCAGTGTCAGGACACTGCTTTAGGGAGAAAGCACTCTGGAAGAAGAGAACTCTAGAGTTCTAGAGTTGTCTAGAGTGAGTTGTCATCAAAATAATTTTCAAACCCCAAACGTAGGTTGGTTGTCTAAAGTTGTCTAGAGTTTTTCTGGCAGCTGTGTAGAGTAACTTTTCAGCAAGGCATCCTGAAAGAAGTCAGCAAAACTTTTGCAGAAGGGTAAGAGCCTTGGACTCTCATATTATGTAAATACAAATTTTGACTACATTTGTTAAGCTCTTAACTTTTAAAAGCCAGCAAACATAATTGTGGGAACCAGAAGGGATGTAAAGGGTGGTCAGAATTCACGTACAGAATTTTATCGGATTTTTGAAAACTGAAAATCTATTTGAAAATAGATTGATTCAGTGGACAAAACTGAATTTTCTAAAGAATTTCTTACACAGACATAATAGCTTCACTCTGCTCCACTGAAACATGGGCATTAATAATTATTTTATAAATATTAGAGTACAGATGATTTATGTGTTGCCTAGGAATATATTCAGAAGATAGTACACAGCCAGTGTCTTAAAACAGCTATCACTGATACCATGGCAACACATGAAAACACTTCCAAGCAAAAGATCAAAAAACTTCATTTCCTTTTCAAGGCATCTTTAGATATTGCTGCACAGGGCACATTTCCATGAATTTATCACGAAGCTAACTAGTGGCTGATACCCAGATGTTTTCTATCAAAAATGATCCTGGAAAATAAATGAAAATTGAAAAAATAATAGCTAGGTAAAATTTAGATGTTAAATGACATCATTATTAAGCATTAAAGTATTTTTCATGAATGAATCTGGCAAAATTGTATTAAAACTTGACGCCATCGTATATTTATCACTTTGTATGTTAGTACATAATAAGATTAGCATTTGAAAGCCAAGGTTTCTGTAATGCACAGTAAGTAATGTGTACCCTACGTTTGGGTTTTGAAAATTATTTTGATGACAACTGATTCTATTTCCTGAAATGGAATAACACTTCTTTTTACCCCTGACACCTGCTCCACCCAGCAAAATCCCATTTATTGAAGAATTTTTAGGAAAAACACAATCTCAAGGAACTGTGAAGCCTTTGGCCGAGGAAGATTTAGTCTTTCCTGTGAAGAAAAAAAGCAGTTTAAGTAGTTCCTCTTCTTAGTTTTTGGAATTCTAGAAGAGGACTTAGATACTATGATGTCTTACATGACAGATGCTATGGAAGACCTGAAACATTACATTATTTGTGTTTCAGTACTGCTTTTGCTACATTTGGCAGTGCATACAAAAAGACAAAGTAGGCTCTCTGTTTGAAGGATTTTGATTAGTTTAATAAAGATTTCTTTCCCCTAAAAAATCTCAGGGGAAGGAAGAACGGCATTTAGTTGCAATCTCAAAAGATGCTATCAAGAATTTTCTGTCACTATTTGGAATTACTTATTCATCTTAAATAATCTTTACTCAATAATTATCCTGTCTTTGTCATAGTACTGGAAAATGCATGCAGTAATATGTAGCATGAATACTCTAGGACTGCAGAACTGCTAAGGATAAATAATTGTCCCTTGGTTATGATCCAAGCTTAACACTTTTGAATATAGATTTGTTGTCATTTCAGTACTATTAATGGGGGAATGAAAGAGTTGAGTGACATGATTTCCATGTTATTTTTATGACTGAAACACATTATGAAACAGGTAACCAACTAGTTTAAATTGGCATAAATCTGCTGAGATAGTCTCAACTTTAAAATAAGTACCGAATTTTAGTCATATTAATGATATTATATTAGAACAACATCTGTAGTTGAGTTTTTCAAGGTCATTTAATATTTGAAATAGCTGAGAATTTTACAAACTTCTTTCTGTCTCCACTACAAGTAATGAACATCTGTAATTCTTTGCTTTGCTACTGAAGTGAAATTTCATGTTAATGAATTAGCTTGCTTTTGCACTGTCTGCTGCATTGTTAGACCTGAAAATATAGTTTTAATGCCTGTATTAATCATATCTCATTTTCAGGCCTTTTTTTGCTTTTTTTGGTTGGTTTTTTGTTTTTTGTTTTTTTTTTTTTGCTAGCTGTGGCATATTTGAAAGAAGGCTAATTCATTTCTATATAAAATAATATCTTGTTAATGAAGTACAGTGAAGATACAAAATAAAGCTACAGCTGGCTTTCAGTATCTCTAAGAGACACATGGAAATCATGCAGTCCGTTAGCATTAAAAGTTTCTTGATTTTGAGTATCTTCTTTATTTTCTCGCTCTTCATTTTTTGCAGAATTTTCATTCCCCTTTTATCTGTTTTACAGCTTGAATTTTTTTGTATTATTTACTTCTGTAATTAAAATGTTCTTTACTTCATGGCAGTCCTGTTTCTCTTATTTACAAAAGTTTACTACTTGTTATCCAAGGTTAGAAAAATAAATCCAAACACAGAATTCAATATGCAGGTGCAGCATGGATTTGTATTGTAGCATGATAGTGCTTTCTGGTTGTTTGGGGTTTTTATTCCTTAATAATTATTACTGTTGAGTTTTTTGTCATTTCCTAACAGTGGGATGATATTTTCATCCAACTGTCAGCTCTCAGTTCAAAGCCATTCATTGTATATTTAAAGTTCATATTTTTCCCAGTTTGAATTCCCTTCATCTACATTGAATTTTATGTGGCATTTCATCTCTAATTTTTATTAGAAATGGTTCTAATTTTTATTACCCACAGGATCATCAGCAAACTTTGTCCAACTTGTCATTAACTTTTTCAGACCATTTGTGAATTTGACCACCATTTGACCAACAACCTGTTTTCACACAACTCTCCTTAGTTCTCTGCTGTTGATCTCTGTCCTCTGTGAAAAATGGTATTTTATTCCCATCCTTTGTGTCTGTCAATTACTTACCCATAAAAATACTTTTTATCTTGTTCTGTGCTTTGATAGTTTCTCTAATGGTATTTTTGAATGCCATTTAGAAATGCACTCTGTCTTCCTTGTCTAAGTGTAATTTGAAACCTTAAAAAATGTTCCTGTCTGAGAGATGACTTCTCTTCAAAAAAGTCACGTTGACTCTTCCCAAATATGTTATATTTGCTCATGTATCCAAGGATTCTTTAAAATATTTTCTCTCCATATAAATGCGAGGCTTCCTGCTTGGAAGCTCCATAGGCCTTCCCTTGAGCCCTTCATAAGCATGAATATTACATATCTGCTTTTCACATCTCTAGAACTGAAGAGTTTTAATCAAGAAGTTTCACATTGCAGTTTGGCAATTTCAACCTGTTTTCAGTTTTTGGATGAGTGCCTTATAGCCGTGGCAATTTTTTGCTGTTTACAACTTCTGTTTTTCTAAAGATTCCTCTAGGGGTCCTTCAATTTAGATATTTCATTAAATGAGTTCCTTATATGAAGGAGAACTGTGGCTTTTGCATTTAGCTTTTCTACCATGCTGTGCTTTCTTGAGCAATCCTGTAGAGTTTTATCACAGAGAAAGTAGAGAATTGAAACTAAATGTAAAGAAAAATCAAGATCTTCACAAATTATTAAAGAATATACAGAATTATTTCTTACTTTTGTGACCATTGAAAGAAAAGTGTTTTGTTTGCTTGTCAAAATTACATTACTGTTGAGAACTCTTTTTCTTTGGTCACCACGCAGAACACGGTTAAATAGCTTGTGCTCTCTCAAGGACATTCAGAGTAATACCCTAACGATTTCTGAAATTAGGTCAGAATATTTAGGACATAATAAAAATTACATCATTGAGAAATAAGAAAAGATTTTTTTTTACTTTTTTTTTTATAATGGCTCTTACTGAGATCATGTGCAAAAAGACTAGTTATACTAAGATCAGAAGAATTACAAAAGCTATAAATCCTTGATAAGCAAGATTACTCTGATATTTGGATGGTTGTATTTATAACATCATTGAGGCACAGTGTCAACATATATTTTCTGCTGGTGTGAACAGGGTAATTCCTTCCCTGACTTCTGTAAGAATAGAGTCTGTGCATAGTGACAGCCTTTGTTTATCAAGAGCAAAGAGCTTATGGTATGTGAACTAATGCCTCTTTCTCCAGCAGTCATTAAGGACTCAATGTGAATTCTCTGGAAACAAAATACCATGAAAATGATGAAGTACACATGTTCAATATCCCACTTACTTCAGCAACATCTGCAGGAATGTAATAATAGTCTTTTGAAGAAATATAGTATCAAATAGTTGTCTGTTTACCTCTTTTGAAACAGAAAGAAGTATTGTTTCACAATAAAGTGCATTTTATACCAAAGAAGAGAGTGTAGTATTTGACAATTTAAAAAAAATACAAAAAATTTTTCAAACTGGCATAAGAAAATGACAAAGATTTCTTTTGAAAGCTAGGGCAATTTCCAAATACAGAGCTTCAGACAACTTCTTCCCATCTTGAAAGACAGTTTCTGAAAATCCATTTAATATATCTTCCACATAAATATATGTTTGTACTCATTCTAGTCCTTCAGTCTACAGCTTATAAGTAGGCTACAGTATTTGTAGTATTTGAAGGACTTCAGCAAGGTTCCTTTTAAGCATAATATTCTCCACTGAGTATTGCAATTTCAAAGCCTTGGTGAGAAAAATCTTAACACACAGTGTGACTTTTGAGTATTAATATCAAATTGGATGCCACAGGGTTTGTCATGCAGAAGACTTCTGATGGTATATCCAATCTTACTGTTCTCACATAGGCATATTTCATATTTGTTACAGAAGACCCCTTTCCACTAACATAAAACATAAGTTTACCAGCTAATAATGAGTGGGATAAGGAGAATTAGAAGTAGGTATAAGATACAGTTCTGTTAATGTTACTGGTTAAATTGAAAGATATATACGGATAGCTATTAGCTACACATTGTGTCTATGCATATATTATAACTCTGTCTCCTACTTTGCAAATGGGATTTGTCTGATTTAGGTTATACATTTTTTTACTTTTTAAAATTTATGTCACGCCTTGCTAACTGATCTTTCTGAGAGATGTCAGGTAATATGAAAAGGTGGTAATTGGCTTCAGTGGGAGTTTTCTCTAACTGAAAGAGATAGACCAGTCTAGTGTATAAAATAGTCTACAGTGAAATTCATCTCCCTTTTGATTGGAGTTTATTAAAAGCAACTGCAGGACATTCCTTTGTCCAGTCTAAGAAAAAATATTTTTATACATAAGAAAACTGAGAAAAATATGTGATTACAGTTTGAAAAGTTTATATAAAGATACTCTTCTGTTAGCTTATACATTTTTAAGTTTAAAAAATTGTGGGCAGTTTGTGGATTTTGTATCCTATAATTACATTTTATTTTTGCATTAAAGAGACTTTATACAGTTACCATATTTACCAGTAAATATGAGATTTTTCCCAAGTAATTTAACTTTAAAATTAGGGGTGATTTTTATTTCCAGTTAATATATCTATAATTACCACGCTGCAAAAGTGCAAATTTTTTTGTTATGTTTACACTTGAGTACCAGAATATAGTGGTTTTTGTAATAGTAAATATTTTGGTTTGTGCATTTGGAAAATGACTACTGTCTTTTGAGTCACCAAAGTGGAATGGAATAGTATTTAATACAGTGTGTATATATATATATATATAAAAAACAATTATTTCTTATTCACTGTGTGTTTTGATTTGGATTTGCATGTTTCTGTTGTTGATTTTTAATATGACTAGTGCTGACTTCCTAGAATTAGGTAACAGGTCTAAAAAGCAAGATTTTAATGTATTAAAATACATTAGCAAAGTCAGTGCGGTCCTGAAACGGAGTCTCCCAGGGACACGCGATAATGCGGTCCTGAAACGGAGCCTCCCAGGGACACGCGACGCAGTCCTGAAATGGAGCCCCCAGGGACACGCGATAGTGCGGTCCTGAAAACGGGGCCCTAGGGACACGCGATAAGACTGGTGCGCTGAATGCTCGGAGAAGTCTCTGCATGGCCAGGCATCCCGAGGTGGCGAGTACCAGCGAAAGCTGAGCTGGTGCTCACGAGACCTCATCTCCTGCTGATAACAAAGGCTAAAGCAGCGCAAAAAGCCGGTAAGAGCCCAAATTTTCCCTCCTCAAAAAAATAGGTGAAAAAATGTTGAAAAATAATGAAATGTTTAATGTTAAATTATTGAAAATGAAATGTTAAAATGAAATGTTAAATATAATGAAATGTTAAATTATTGAAAATTAAAAGTTGTAAACTATTGAAAAAAAAAAAAAGTTTATTTTTTCAACAAACAACAAAAAGGGGGGAAATGTAGAGAGAACCAGAAGCCCTCAGGTGTCGCCGATAATGAACTGGGAGCTTAGGCCCAGCTGCGCCCAATAATTAGGGCCTGCCCCAGCCGGAAATGGGCGGGGCTGAAGGGCAAGATAAAAGGCATGCTCCCAGAAGCAGAGGGGTTTAGAAGAATAGAAGAGATGAAGACGCCTGAGGAGAGGGACGGCTAGAGAGTTCCAGAAGAGCCGTAGCCCCCAGAGAGAAGGCTCGCCGCAACATTAGGTCATAGGCTGGACTTGATCTCAGAGGTCCTTTCCAACCTGGTTGATTCTGTGATTCTGTAATATCTTTTTCTCTACTAATATTTTCAAAAGAATATTTTTAAAGAAACTGATTAACTAAGAAAAAGAAGAAAAAGAGAAAAAAAAAGATAAAGAGAAGAAAGGAGATGGATTTATATTTACTATGCCATGTACAGTTCTCAAATCTGCACAGCTTGTTTTAGTTTTACACTTCCAGGAATGAATGCTGGCTATATTCTTTGGAGGAAGGAAGGTTCTAGTTAGATAGGGGAAGATTGTCCCAGGGTTCTTCAGATAACAGGTGAAGGTGCAATCACACGATTTAGCATACACTTTTAAGGATGCATTGATTTTGTATCAACTTCAAATACGGAAATAGGAATGATGGGGCAGAGAATAATTAGTAATGCGGGGAAAGGAAATTACTTAGTCCTTTTTATTATAGCCTTTTGTAAATTTTTTTTTTTTTTTTTTTAAATTAGTTTGGTCATCAGTATGTGAGGAACTGCCCAAGCAAGGACATGATTTCTGCGGTGGTTACATCTCAGTTATTGCTGTTTGAATTAATTAGGTGAAGAGCAGGTTTTAGTGCCAGCCTTGCAAATTCAGCCATCTAAAAGTTTTAGGTGCAATGTCATGTTGCCCTTATCTCCATGTTTTTGACAAGAATCCCAAAACATTTTTGGCCGACAAGTATACGATTACTACAGAGATTTTTCAGTGTGCTTGGAAGTTCTTGCACAGTTACCTCACACTGACAGCTGTGTCTGATCTTCAGTCAGTTGGGGTTTTTTTCTGTAAAATTGGCACTCTTTTTATTTTTGCCTAGAGAATTCTCCAGCTGCCCAGAAGTGGTTCAAAATAGAGACTTCATAAAGCCTTGCATTTCTTGTTTTTCATCTTTGTTTTTCTTTTTCTTTCGTTATCACAGAAGGAGATCACAGACACTCAAGTGCACTGGATTTAAAGCACAAAAATGCAACTGAAGTTAATTAATAAGTGCCTGACCCCCAGGTTTCTCATGCTTTGAAACCAAGAAAATGAAAAAAAAAAAACAAAAAACCTTCAGAAAACATCTCCATGAATCAGTGGGGATTACCACAATAAATATCCAAATCATACACTGGAGTAGAGGGGCCACTTTCCATTATTTACTTGAAATCCTGAGTAACTGGGGAGGTCCCAATGGATTGGAGGGTTGCAAATGTAACACCCAGCCACAAGAAAGGCAGAAAGGAGGATCCGGGAAGCTACAGACCTATCAGTCTGACCTCAGTATCAGGGAAGGTCATGGAGCAGATGATACTGAATGCCATCACAAGTCATATAGAGGATAACCAAGGGATCAGGCCCAGGCAGCATGGGTTTAAAATATTGAAGAAATAAATTATAATATGGAATATTATAATTTCAAACAAGTAATCCATTTCTGTGTTAAAATAAATGGCAGACAATGATAGAGCAAATTCAATACAGGAACTGAGTTCAGTCTTAATGGTAATTTTTAAAGGAATTTTAAGATATCTGTCACTAAAAATTATCCTGGGAGTGGTTTCACTCAGCACTAGTTGTGGGGGTACAATCAGTGTAACTGTACTAAATTAAGAATAAGCTCTCTTCCTCTTGAAGCTATGTTCACATGCTGAGACAAACTGCTGTTTCACAACATTTTAATAATGACTTGCCTGAGGTGAAATTTAGGAACTAAATAATAAATAGAGTGGGAACTTCAACATGTGAACTAAAAGCATATTGCTGCCTTCTCTTTGCTGCGTGCTATTTACAGTCTGATGAACTTCAGTACTAGAAAACAAGTCTATTCTTCTGTCATTAGATATAGACTAGAAAATCTTTAAATCATAAAAATAGAATGGAAGTGTAAAAATGCATTTGAAGAACATCAGAATCCTCTATTTCATATAGTATTTTGTCATTTTTAATAATTTGTGTTACTTTGTTTTCAAAGAGCATGTGGACAAAACAGACATTAGAATCAACTATATTGTACCACAAAAGTAAAACAACACCCTGATTTTTTATTTATTTTTATTTTCATAAATTATCCAGTAACCCACTCAGATAGGTGTTGTTTCATGACAAAATTTAGTTTCTGCCAGGATGAATTTAGCAAATAGTGTTCAATAAATATTACTTCTAGTCAGACATTTTTCCTATAACTATAAAAAAAAATGAAGCATAAATAAAAAGCATTCAGTATTTTCTATTTTTAAAATCCTGTTCCCTAGCTATGCTTAATTGTTTTGTTATTTAAACAAATTTTTAAAAAATCTTTGAAACACTGCTGAGACAGTAGGAGTCTTAATGGATCTGTGAATAAGATGGTGAAAACATTAACATTTGCCTGAAGGTTTTCTCTGTATCCAGACAGAATTAAATCATGAGAAAAGCTGCAGATGATCTAATTATACATATATAATTTTTGTGATTTATAAATTCTTGCTACTCATTACAGTATTTTCAGTGTACCAGATGTTCATCTATATTGCCAATTTTTCATTTGGAAGTTAAATGGAAAGGGAGAAAATCCTTTGCAAAGTTCAAAATAGTACATGTGTTCCAAATGGTATGTGGTACTACTGTTGCAGTATTACAAAAAGTACACAAAGTGAAAGTCCAATTCCTCTATAAAACTTAAGAGCAATTTACTGAAGGTCTTACAAAAAGGTCTAAATAATTAGAGAATGGGAAATAACAAATTACTTCCAGGAGTAAGTAAAGGAATAAGAAATTCTGCCAAAATATTAAAAAGCAGTAGTAGTTTTGGTTTCCCAGAAGTTGAAAGGTAATCCAACATACTTTATGTTTAGTCCTGTTTGGTTGATGATAAAGTATGAGACTTTACATTTACTCAAATAAAATTTTACCAGTACAGACCCAAGGCCTTGTATTTTCCTTTGCTAGACAGCATAGAGTGAAAAATTCTATTAATATTTTTCAGTTGTGGCAGGCGTCTAGATGTATTTGTGTGCCTTTCCCAAAGTGTCAGTCTCCTCCAAGAGTTTTCAAGTATATACTAAACTGAAGACAGCTTCTCCATATATCATTTCTGCCTGTTAGAAGAATAAGAAATGAGCTGCTGAATTTAATCAGTCATGAAACATCCCTGTGATCACAAGAAGAGTTAATAAATCTATTGAGGGATTGCTTAAAGTATATGAATATTTAGAAGAATTCTCCCACCTGTATTTTAAGGTCTACAAACTCTCTATTTTCAGAAGACGTGAAAAAAAATAGTAATTGGAAAAAAATAGATGAAAATTTGGAAAGTTCCTATTAAAGTCCTTTTATAGGAAAGAAGATATTACAGCTTTCAGAAAAATGTTATTTAATCTTGAAAAGGAATACTAAGAACAGGATTACTTTGTTTAAACTCTTGTTTAACTCTTCCATGAAACTAAGCTGTTACTAATCTCAGTGAGGGCAAAATAATAGTAATTGTTTCTGTGGCTAAGAGTTGGAACTGTTCTTTTCTGGTTTATTCAGCATTATATGTTTTTGTGTAATTTACTCTCTTACCCTTATGTGTATACCAGAGTGATTTTGGTGAGAATGCTTCCTCACTGTGACCAAATGTATCTGATTTATGGGGACAGTGAAAAATGACAGCGAGTATCTTCAAACTACTGAAGTCAGGATTTTACCTATGTAGGTTTCTAATGAAGCTGAATAAGGATACAACTTCTCATGTTGTTCCTGACACTGCTTTTACTCTGCTTCCTGTGTTCCCTTCCTCTCTTCCACCACAGTTTGTAGATTTTGTTCTAAACCACAACAGAATTACTTTTTGTTTTGTTTTGTTTTCCAATTTTGGTGCAGTATTTGCAGCAATTCATTTTACTAAATGTGTTTTTTTATAAGGTTAGATGAGGTATAAAGTCATATATTTACAGTCTTCTACATACAATCTGAGGTTCTAGGATTGTACCACAGCATAATTTCATTTCAGTTCATTAAGTGGTTACCTAGAATTCCCCATGTTGTTATCTTTTTTGTTAACTTGCTTATTCAAATTCCTTCAAATTTCTTTCTTCATGGAAAGAATTCTGTCTGATTGTCTTCTCTACATTGAATTATAAATACAATTGTTTCATGTGCTGTTGAACACTTGTGCTGATGGGTGTGAAATCTTCCATAGGCTACTCAAAATGTTGCCTGAAAGTTTTTGGAGATTTAAAACAGCTGCTGTTTTGTCAGATAGAAGCACGCTATGGTAATTAGTGAGCTATCTAATATTAAGTATGTCCGAAAATAGTTGCAGGCATTAACAATTTGCAGTATTTTAAAACGTAGCTGATAAATATATGAACCTTATAGCAATATATCCAATCTGAAAATTGTTGTTAATCAACAGTGTTCTTGAGAATGGACTGGATATGGGAAAACAAATAGAACTCAAGACAATAGTGTAGATATGTAGTCAGCTTTGGATATACACACAAAAAATGTAAGAGCATTTGCTTCCCTCTGTTTTTTTCCTGTTTTTAGTTTCAGTAATTTAAATAAAGATGGTGCTTTGCATTATTACCTTTTTTAAAGCATTCATAAGTTATTCAGAATTATGCATTAGCAGAGTGCTCTAACATTGGGAATGTAGCTCAGTTGGTAGCAACTAACTCGTGGATTATTAGTTTGGCTAGGGACAGGGTTGTAAATTAAAAGGGAAAACTTGAAAAGATGTACTATTTCATCTTTCTAACTCAGTCTGCAAATTTTATTTTGAAATATTTTAACATATGAATTAGAAATTATTAATGTGAACTATACAAAGAGAACCATAGCTGTCATTGTTTCTTTTTGCAAAAAATGCATTCAGTAAGTTCTTACTACCATCCCTGTAGTAGGAATACTCAGTTTTATTCCACGTATGGAATTACAGTTGAAGGAAGTTAATGTTTTATGTTTTGACATGAGGCACTTACAAAATCTTCCTAGATTCCTTGTATTGAAATCTGTATTGCCAAATTTTATCCTTGTATCTAAAGGATTTTTCTTTCTTGGTTTGGTAATTTTCCAGAATTAACCTCCTGTTCTTAGGTCATGGTCCTCAAACCAGCATTCATTCCCTAAGAGCCCCTGACATTATTCAGGGGTAAAAGGAAATCAGACTGTGAGATTGCCTGCAGATTACCTGCTTGCTGTTGCTCTCTAGAGATCATCAAAGATTTGGAACTGCTGCTAGAAAAATGAGGGCTTTTGCTGTGGGGAAGAGGGTTGTATCATTTATAGTTTACTATTTCCCTTTTTCTTTGCTTAACTCCCATGAAATGAATTCTACTTACGTGTATGTATATCAGACTTTAAGTAAATTTCAAGAGTTGTAGCTCTGCTGTCCTTTTTTTAACCCCATTACATTGATTTATCTTTAAATATGCCCAAGTCATCTTTCTGTGCTAAAAAGCCAGGATGCTGGCCAATTTGGTTTTTTTGTTTTTTTTCCAAAGAAAGTAGTATTTCTTATTCAGCATTCTGAAAAATAGCTGACAGATGCACTAAAGAAAATTCAAAAATTTGTAGGGTTTGTCTGCATTTAAAACTCACTATTATGAACATCTATAAAGTAATCCCTATACTTTAGTTTTCCCACATTGGCATCAGTATTAAACATGAAGGATTGTGTTTTTATTAAAAATATTAATGATACTGAAACAAACTGAGCACAGATTGTGAAGGAAATGCATCTTGGTGTTATGAAGAAACAGCAAGAGCCTTCCCAGCTGCTCTTTTCTGGAAAACAAATATTATGCCACACAGCAAAACATGGCCTTTCAGAACTGAAGCAAACAAATACACATTGTTCTGTGTGATGTTTAAAAGAAATTTCTGGTAGAAGAACCCACTGAACAGTGATACGAAGTCCTGCTACATTGAATGACTGCCCAGCTTACATCTTGTGACTCATGGCATGGCATTGGGTGCCATGAGCATTTCCCAACTTTACTGTTGCCCCTTGGAATGTTTTTTTTTTCTGTGGATTTTCATAAAAGACACAAATTTTAAATTGTTTTGGAAAATGTAAAATTACCAGAAATTCAGTATAAACCAAAAACATTTGTTACAGGGAACACAGCCACCATTTTTGGTACTGGACTAAAGTGCTTCATCTACCATTATCTACTGCTTAGCTTGCTCAATACATTGTGTATTCTGTAAGTAAGAGAAAAATAGACAATGAAAGTTATGCCTAATTTTTTTTTTCTCTGTTTTGCAGCTTGCCCAGAGGAAGTGTGGGGATTTCCCATGTGTCAGTACTTGAAGGACAAGGGCTGGTGCTGTGGTCGCAATGCTAGAATGTCAGCGTGCTTGGTATGATTCCCCTTCTTTGCTTTTTCCTGCTGAGAGCTTTATCCAGATGTTACAGGATTCATTGTTTTTGGCCTCTAATCCTAGAGTGATGACTTTCATCCAAGACTCTACAGAATAACATCATTAATGTTGTAAGCATGATGAATTATATCTAAAAAAATTAGTATTGACCTCCACCTTTATATATTTTATACTTGCTGAAGGCATGAAAAAATAAGTATTGACAGAAATGTATTTTAAGAGTGGACAGAAAGGCCAAACGTTTGTTGAAACCTAAACAAGGTAACTCCTCAGGGTAATAATTCCTGGCCAAGGATTTAGAGGGGAACAAGGCAATTGTAGAAGGATTGCAATCAGTAACTCCCCCAACGCCTTAATGATTCATAATATTGAATGTTCTGACTGTTTAAAACCTAAACAAACCTTCCTGTTCCAATAACTGGAAGAGCATTAAAATCCATGTGGCTTAAGAGACTGGAAACATCTTTTTAACATTGCACCGAGAGATGAAGTGGTTTTAAAGACCTAACCTCATCAAGACAGGATGATGAACTGTTGTCTAATTTGAAAAAACACACATGTACTGAAAATTCAAACCACTGTTTCAGTTAGAAGACCACTATTCCTTTCCTCTATTAATTCTTAATTTCTGGTACCAAGATGAATACATCAGGTTCTGGCTAGCCTCTGCTGCTGGCTCTGTACCTCTGTTACAGTGAACAGTGTGGACTAAAGCCACAGTATGGGCTAATGTATTGAGATGATGTAAACAAGAACTAAGATGCTATCAGGAGATAGAAGGGCAGTTGTTTAGTGTTTGTGAGGCTTACATGTGTCACACCTGGCAAGGTGTATGAAAAAAAATTGTTCCTTTTAGAGACATTGCTTTAAAACTTAGCACAAAAAGTGCTTTCTAAAAGGATTTTCCTTTTCTGTTGTTCTTGTCAGTGTCATACAGTGCCAATTCTTCCTCATCTGACACATTAGCTATTTCCTTTCCCATTTCATTTCTTTTGGAAAGGAAAAGATCAGGCTGTTTTTCAGCAAAGGTAGGAAGATAAATTTTGTAACGAAATGACTCCCAAGAGTCTACTGATCATGCCTTTAATATCTTTTTTAGATTTCTCAGAAATCACAGAAATTTGGCAGTTAAAAACTTTTTTTGTTTAAACATTCATGAAAAGCTAAGAGTTCTCCTGTGTCACTAGATAATTCTACTGTTGTTACGTTTGTAATTCTCTCTGTGTGTTTTTCATGACTGGGATTTCCCTTACCTTCTAGGAGGTACAAGGGAGGCAGTGGAGTGCAGTGAGGCACACATCTTCCTAAGCATAGTGGCTGGCTTGGAAAAACTAAGTCTAATGTTGTTAAACTAAGCCTAACTAATGATGTTTGGCAGTATTGCTTATGTTAAAATGTCAAGGGTCAAAGACAAGAATTCTGGACAAGAATTTTGTTTTAAGAACCTTGCAATACATATTTAGAACCCACATCCATCTTCTAAGCAGCAGCAGGTATATGGTGGTATGAGAGCTATAGCTTACACAGCAGAAGCCAAACCTGAGAGTCAGTCAAAGCCATCAATGGAGAAACTGCAACTACTTGGTCTATGTCTGAAGAACAATCTGAAAGACAAGATCAGTTCTAAAGTTAGGAGAAAGAAAAGTGGGTGATTCAGAGAAAAGGAGTCTTACTTACTGTAATGGAGTTTGGGGACTAAAGTTGACAATGACCTATAAATGGTGGGGCATTTTTGGTTTGTTATCTGATTTGTTGTAGTGTCAGATAATGTACTAAAGTTTTGTCTTCAGTTCTACTACAATCTTTAGTATTTGGTAGAAATTTTTATAGGCACATTATCTTTTCAACTGTGGAAAAATATTCTACGCTTGTAATTCTTTGTTAGTTTTTGTCCCTGTGGATCATAAAAATCAAGTGTTTTCACACCTGCATCAGGTTTTATGGTGTGAAGAATCTAGTGAAAGATAATGCACAGAATTTTGAACTGCAGTCCCTCTGAATTTTTTATTCTAACTATATATGGAAGTTCAATTTATCTGAACAGTAGGGAGTAATAGTAATCAAAGATATTGTACATTGAAGTTATGTTTATTTTAAAATAGTTAAATATGTAAAGTCAGTTATTTGTATTTTGGTAGGAACAGACTCAAGAAAATTTCTTTTTAGTGCTATCACAGGAAGTAATCCTCTGAAATATTTTTACAATACTAAAAAAAGCAAACAACTTTTGCACGTGTCTGTTTCTGTAAAGATGGTTGTCATTGCTTCTCCTATAAATAAACCAAAATAACAGGAGTGAGCTGATTATGGGTCCCTAAAGGTATTAACACTTTAAACTGTGCAAGTTCATGTTATGTCACACCATTAATCCTGTAAAATTTAATCTCCTATGACTTTTAAACAATGTGTTTATAAAATGTTCTGATAAAGAATAAACATACCAGCAATTTAATTCCTTCTCTCTTAAAGGCTTTGGAGCGAGTTGCAGTTGGCCAAATGGTAAGTAATATTGTTTATTTTAGCCATTCTAAGATATAGTGTTTTTCCCCCTTGAATGCTCTTAATCCATGACCTTTTATTGAACTTCTGCATTTCTCGAATCTAAAGTACTAGCATAAACTGTATCAAATCCTGATAGATAGCATATGTCATCATGAAATCACATTTTTATTGATGTGATTGTACTTAGTGAATGTTTTCTTTTTACAATTAAGAGTCGGGGAAAAAAGGCTCAGCTTAAAATTTAGAGACATTAAAGTACCTATTTTAACTTCTTTTCCTATCTTTCAGCTAACACATAAATTCAGTTCAAATGTCCTTCTGATATGCCTGGTTTGGATCACTCTATCCCAGTGTTTTATCAACTCTTGTAAAAATAGAAATTGTTATGACAAAAGCTTGAACCTGTAAGAAACATCATCACTCTCATCTCTCTATATTTTTTGCCCTGTGAATACTCTGAATTACTGTTGTGCAAGTTATCCTTTTGGATGGTGGACATTTAAAAGGCAAGGCTGAGTTACCTCTTTCCATGTGTAAGCTCACTGACTTTAGTGGTCTTTACTAGAAGTGCTTCTTGCCACAAATTTTTGTCAAGCATAAACTGTTCTTACGCAAACATCTTTCGTACACAAAGTTACCAATTTTCAGTGTATCCTCTTTCTGCATGATTCAGACCACAGTATATGATGATTCAGCTGGGGAATTACTCCTTTTGTCTTTAAAACAGGTTAGGTAGATTGTTATATTTACTTTGCATAGTAGATTTTGGATCATAATCAGTATGTTTTTCTTCTCTGTTCTTTTTTCCTTTGCCAACCTTGAAGCTTCTACATTAGAGTTTTGGTTTCTTGTTTTTTTTCTTGCATTCATGATTATGTTAGAATCTGACACAAAAAACTAATTATAAGTGGTTGCTAGAACATTAGTAAATTGCTCTCTTAAACCTGTTACAACCGATTGTAAAGAACACAAGCCAGTAGGTAGTTAACAAAGCCAATACTTGTTTTGCTGCTCTGATCTTAATTTCATTGCCAATTTTAAATCCTTGCTCTTGTGAAATCCTTTGCAGCTGCCTACGGAATCATTGTTTTATCGAGCTGTTCTTCAGGTTATTATAGAAGAAATCTATGGTGTTACCAAAAGGTAGGATACTGAATTCACAGAATTAAACCAAAGCTCTGATTCCTATTTTATAGAGAATGTATGTGTTAGAAAGCAGAATGGTGTAAGAATCAGTCTCATCAGACTGCATATACATATTGGTATTAAAAAGCAAGATAAATTCTTTCATCCACATTGCAAATCCATTGACTTTCCTTTACTCATAGCTGAAATAGGTCCTCTTTAGTACCAGTATATGGACAAAACATACCTTCACCAGAGAAATTATTGCAAATTCATTAAAAAGTCAAACCAGTACTGGACTACCCTGTTATGTAGAGGTCCTGGAAGCTTTAATACTGCAGAAGACAATTAGACATTTCAATTTGTCCTGAGAAAAGCTGCTGAAAGTTCTGTGGCCAGCATGGCTGTAAAAGAGCCCCTTACTGCCTGTGCCTATGGTATCAAGTACTATACCCTTGTAGAATGGAATTTGAAGAGCTGGTGCTGAGGACCTCACATATGCACTATACTTGTTTTCTGGATTTGTAGTTGGATGAGATTTTATCTAATTCTGTGAGTTAGCACTTAGAGCACATCCAAAAGCACACTTTCCAGTTTAACTTCACTTGAAAATAACCTGTTTTTTGCATTCTGACCTATTCCATGGTGTAAACCCAGGCATGGGAAGTGAGGAAGACTAGAAAATTCACTTCAGATGTATATGCCTGATCTAAAATAAATGCTAATGCAGATACCCCCAAATCTTTTGCTAAATGTGGAGCCAGACAGCTTGCCCTTCAGAAGGTAAAACTCCTGAAAGAAGGAATGGATGTTTGTTTTAAAGTTACATAAAATGTCACACATAAAATCATGGCTAAAATTATAGAGAAAAGAAAACAAATGAGATAGATTATAACATGTTTCATTTGTTTAAGGCAGTATAATTTGGAGGAAGTAATTAAGGTTATACTTTTGGAAAAAAACCCAGTAGCTTCCCCCATTCCAGTTTTATTGCTGAGCATGATGTTATATGGCATGGCATATCCCTGTGGTCTGTCAGCTTTTCTGTCCATGTACCCCCACTCTTGTGTATCCCCAGCCTACTCCCTGGGGGAAAGAGGGAGAAACAGAGAAGTCCTTGAGGTTGTGCAGTCCCTAACAGCTGAAACATCAATGTGTTTTCAGCACTGTTTGAAGTCACAAATCTGAAGCACATCACTATATGGGCTTCTGGGAAGTTGGCTCCATCCCAGCCAGACCCAGGGAACAGCTTTCCCCCTGTAACTTGTCCTTAGGAGGGCAGATACCCATCTTGCAAAGAATGATATGACAGCATCATCATTAACTGATTTTTAGACTGCATCAGCTCAAATGTTTAGGGGCATGTGAATATTAAAGATGACAACAAAAATTCATTCTTCCCATAAAAATGGATCTCAGTGGGTGAAGATTCCTGCCAGCTAAACAGCATTAGAACAACCACTGAGTGAAGTCTCTCTGTTGACCTCTGTTGATGTTAATCCTGATCCTTAAATAAGGAGAAGGATGTTTTACTAAGAATAAAGATGGAGGAAAGATTTAAACAAAGGTATTTCTACTTAGTATTTCACAAAGGCTGTTTCCTCTTAAGTAATTGTATAATCACAGCTACTGTAGCTGAAAATGAAACTCGTGCACTGCACAGCTGGAAGTGGAATTGTATTGAAACACATTCAAGAAAGCAAATTCAGACTAACAAAAACTTTGCATGCTGTTTCTTCAAGATATTTCAAACACAGAGAAGAGATATAAGTGGCCTGTTAGGATTCAGTCTTCCTCTAAGTTTTCATGCATTGTTTTAAGATGGCTGTGTTTGGTTTGATTTTGGTTTTTTTTCAACAACCCATATTTTGTCTGGCTTCAAAACCAGGACATTGAGTTGTTAACAGGAGAAAATTCTGGCATCAGTGAAATAAAAATTGTGAGGATAGGAGCACTAGGTAACAAGTGAAAGTGAAATTTTACTCCAGCTTGGCATTTGCTCACTCCAGTGGTTGATGGTAAATAAATTACAACAGCACTATAGTAAATTATAGAAGTATCATAAAAGTATTATAGATGTATAGAATGAAGTATCTATTAGGGAAAAATTTAAAAGAAGCATTAAACTCATGTAAAATAATAACTCTACTATAACCATAGTACAATTGTACAATTGCTGTATCTAGAAATTTCTTCCAAATATTAACTAGCTTGTTGTAAGTAAAAGCTAGAGAAAGGTAAATTGTTACAAACTTGGCAGTAGTAGCTGATTTATTCCTCCTGAGTTAAAAATTTATGAAAAATGTGTAAATTTCTGTTGATGGATGTGTACAAGCCTGCACCTTGATGCTGTTTTTTAGTGATCAACATGTTGGAAAAACATTCTCCAAATCATCCTCTTTCGTAGATTATGCTAGAAAGTCTCTGAAAAAGCTGGAACTGGATGATTCAAAGGTGAGTCACTAGAGACTGTAGGAAATCTTCATAGCTATGTAAATTCTTGAAGTCAGCACTGTAATGCAGTGTTTGAACCATTTATTTGATTTAGGTTCTGTTTTCATGTCTAAATATAAATTATTCTCATTTTATTAATATTAATAGAGCAAACCCATCCTTTTTTTTAATGTATTAAAAAAAAAAACACATATCAAAGTTGAGTTTTTTAATGTTTGTTTGTTTCTTTTATGAACTAGACTTATATGTATCAATTCTTGAAAATATTTTGTTTCCAATTTACTTTATTCTAATGACTCCTTTTTCATACATGCTGCTCACAATCAGAATTTTTTTAAGCCATTCTGGTAGTTATGAAGTTAATCTTACAAATCTCCTCTGAGGCAAAAAAATGTAATACATGCTCTGTTTTATACATACTGTCATTTAGAGTTATATATACTTTTCAGATGCTGAGTAAAGCAGGCATGAAGAACTTCTTGCCTATACATACTGATAAAAGTAACTCTTTCACCCTTTTAAATCCAGCTGAAATACTACCCTATGCAAACATGTTCCTTTTCCTCTGTACTTCAAGTTTAAACTGAAAGTGATCCAAAAAACCATGAATAATGAATCACATAGTAAACACTTTGACCCCTTTTTATTTTCATTTTTTTCTGCAGCAATATTATCTTGATCCCTTTGGACACTTTTTGAAGATGAAAAATGTAACATTATTGTAAGACAGGCAGTTCTGTCCATACAGTATGTTTCTCTTACATTTTACTTCCCAAAGTATTTCCAGTTTATTTTAGCCTGTAGAGAGTCTCCTTTGAAGACTTCTCTGTTCTATGTATGGAAAAGATCTAATACTGTTTTCTTTAAATAATTAAAGATAAACATTATTTTTTTAAAAAGAATACAGATAGAAAGAAAATTTAAAATTGGGATTTAAACTTATAAAGACTTTTGAAGATAATTTTTTTTCAATGTAATTGATTGTCTTGTCTTAGTACTACAACTGCTAATTTGGTCAACAGATGGCAACCTAGTATTAGGCAAAAAATATGACTGTGTGAAGATCACAATCACTCTGTGAGAACAACAAGTTGTGCAATTGAGCCACTACAGGGTTTTAGACTGCTTACTGAAAAAGTTGGTACAAATCCAAGGGAAAAGTAAGAGTGGCAAGTATGTAAAACATTTAACATAAATTTTGTAGTCTGTGGTAAAGTAAATGCTTAAAATCTGTAGTCAAAATGTCAATTCACTTAAATTTGTCAGGCACATCAAACCAAGGACTAAAAGAAAAATGCAAACTAAATAAACAAGTAAAGCAAATGGCATTGGAATCATGCTTTATGGCAGTAAGAAAAAGACCAATGCCTGTTTTAAAAAGATTGCATCTCATTTAGTTTGCAATTTGAGTTACCTCTTCACTTCTCTGGATAAATAAGCACCAGCATCATTCATTTACCCCACCTGAAAGTAACCACTCAAAATAAGTGTCTTTCTCAGCGTGTGTACAGTCACCCCAAAGCTATAGTGGGTTGTTTGTGCAATAGTCAGTTTATTAAACCATTGACTAAACTGCTACTAGAGATTTATACATTGTTTTCTTCCAATCAGTATGTCTGATTTTTAGACACTCCACCTTTTGCCAGAAAAAGTCTGGGTAAATGCAAGTTGCCCTGAGAGAAAGATGTCTGTCAGCACTACTTCAAGCTACACATTTGTGTAGTTGCTACAGACTTCATTCTAGTAAATGCTCATTTTTGCTTCTATTTCTCCTCATCTTTATGTACAGCTGGCTGCATACTGAAGACTGAATTTTATGCTGATCTAAACAATATTATCTTCCATTTCCCAGCTATGGTGAAATTTGCAGCCACACAAAACCTTGCTATTTTGAGATATTTTGATATTTTGCTCCCTGAATAGTGGTTCTGACACTGCAGTTTCCATGATGGAATCAGCACTATATCTACACAATAATGGAAAATGTGTTAAATTCCTCTCTTCAGAATAAAATTACATAGCCAAAAATGTGGTGAAACCTAAACGTTTGCTCTCAAAGACAGCAAAAATCACAGAGAAATTTATGCAGAATTTGTTTCCTGGAATTTGTTTTCAAAAATAAACAAAAGACCAGCTGTACTGCATAGAGCTCTGTCTGTGGCTGTGGCCAAGAAATAATGCCTTGGGAAGAACAGAAGGCAAGAGTGAGCATCTATGATGCTTCCATAATAATCAAAAATGTGCCGATCATTCACAAAAAAAAAAAAAAAAAAGAAGAAGCAGTCATGGTCCTCATGCATAAATTTATTTAGGTGGTGGTAAAAAAACCATCTAGAATATATCAAACCTGTGTAGTGCAAACAGACAACTGTGAGAAGAAAATTGTTTGCATTTGAGCCTCTGTTTTGTGACTGCAAAAACGTTTTTTTTTAAAACCTAAGTTGGAAAACTGCAAGTCTCAAATCTTTTGCTATGCCTCAGAAAACAGAAGAGTTTAATCTGTGCATGCTAATAAATACACTGGGAAGCAGAGGGGTAGTGGCAGTAAGGTTTTAGGAGTCACTGTGAAGGTTTGGTAGCTTGGCGTGTACGGTAAAGTCATGGATGTCTTTGATTACTGTGGCTGAATCTGTACCGTGGGACATAAACATCCTTCCAGACTTGTGCTTCATGAGCACCACAGCTGCTTCCTTGTATACACCAGTGCCTCTGTCCTGGATCCAAGGATAGATCTGGTGCAATCCAGTTGTTTTCCAGTCTGGACAAATGTGGAGGCAGCATAAAGAGAACAAGAGCATGAGACACCTAACCCACCTTGATACATATTTATGTAAGTGGATAAATATAGTTCTAAATATAGAATCAGTGAAAACTCTTATCATATATAAAAATCCAAAGAGTAATTTAACTTTTGCTATTGTTTTTTCCAGTAAAGGTAAGTTCTTTCATCCTGCCAATTGTGCCTCTTTCATTAGTGAAATAGATTTGAAGATTTTTGTTTATTTGAAATAAGAACCAGACCATTTATGAAAAGATTGTCAGTCAGAAGTGAGAGTGAGGAAAGAGTTTTTCTACAAAAAAATTTGTATTTATCAGTCACCTAGGGCCATTCATAGTTGCTAGTCACTTCTGGAACTATAACCTTAGCAAAAGTACTTTCCTATATTGTGTTTCATTTCAGTGGGAAGAGCCTGTCAAATCCGGGTTAAACACTGAGATGCAAATGAACCTTTCTTTTTCTGCCTTCTGGCTCAGGATCATTCCTTTCACACATCTCTCCACCTCAGCAGTAAAACTGAGACATACACTATGACTACTGAATGTGTGAAAAAGTATTCCCATTTGCTGAGGGCTGAGAGAGGTCTTTAGGTGGGAGCTGTTTGCTTCACAGGTGTGGTTATATTGCTTCTGGCTTCAGAACTAATGGTTTTGTGGTCCATGGTACCTACACAGGACTACAGTAATTATTTTGAATACACATCAAGGAAATATTTTATTCTAGATTATCTTTGTCATAGCTCACTCTGTTCGTATACAGAACATACATGTTGTATGGACAGAGCATTTAGTATCACATAGGTAAGGGAGAAATTTTATTCAAAGATTTCTTTTCCCTTTTATTCACTGTATTACATAATTTAACATGAATGTGGTAGTCTCACTTGAGAGAATGAAGCAGTCATCCTTGTTTTTTCTCCTAGAGGAGCTGGCCACTTAACACTTGTCAGTCTTGCTTCTTTCCATCAGGCAGAGCACTCACTCCTCTTCAGCACAACTTTTCAACTCTTTATAGCTGCTTTGCAGCTGCTTTAAAACAAAGCCTCTTGAGTATACATTTGTTTGCTGCTTAAGACACCGAGTGCTACAAATGGTATTGCCACAGCAAAAAGTCCTTGTAGAAGTATTTCTGGAGTTTTTAAAGGAAAAAATCCACAAAAAGTTGCTTAAAATGCCGTGTTTCCTGTACTGTTTTGGGTAGCTTAGCAAAAGACCTTTCCTAGGGCCAGGCTTTAAGGTGATTAAAGGAAGAAAGTGCTTACAAAGCTGGACAGTGCTTACAAAGCAAGACAAGAGGGCACGGTCTCAAGTTGTGCCGGGGGAGGCTTAGGTTGGATATTAGAAAGAATTTCTTTACAGAGAGGGTGATCAGGCATTGGAATGGGCTGCCCAGGGAAGTGGTGGATTCTCCGTCCCTGGAGATATTTAAAAAGAGACTGGATGTGGCACTCAGTGCCATGGTCTGGGAACTGCAGCGGTAGTGGATCAAGGGTTGGACTTGATGATCTCTGAGGTCAGTTCCAACCCAGCCAATTCTATGATTCTATGATTCTATGATTGTCTGGCAGACCTTGAGATCCATGACCCAGCTTGGATCCATTTGTGCAAGGAAGTGAGAGTATCAGTGGGTGGAGCTGCTCAACAAAGAGAAGCTGTCCAGGATTCATGTCAAGTGTAGTCTGGGAATGAGGAGAAAATGCTATTTAATGCCACATATGATTGCAGGGAGATACACAGGGCTGGACACATTCCTGGCACATCAGCAAAGAAAAGCTGTGAGTCACTGATTTCATCTCCTGCTGTATTCACACTGTAGTTACTGCTATGGGCTAATAGCATATTAATGTGTCATAGTCCAAATACTTCAAAAATCACTTAACCCTTTCAGTTGTAGACATGCTAGGGAGATACAGTAGAAATTTCAGAGACAGGGTCACCTTAATCTTTTACACGCAAAAAGAGGTTTATTTGCCTGTCAGTGAGTGCATCCTTCATGTTTACTTGACTTTGTTTAACCAAGATACCAAGTCTCCTCATGACTGGTGCTTTTCAGTTTCAGTCTAGTGTTTGCACATAATCTGAGGTTTCTGGGGCTCTTCCCCTGGAAAGAAGTTATTTATTTATTTATTTGGTGGGTGCCCGATCTATCAACCTGAGGTAAGATCTGCAACAATAAACGTGGTTAATACTCAGTTTCCACCATGCTCTATCCCTGATTTCTTAAGTCTTTTTAAGACTTCTTAAAAACAGATGCTGCCCATTTGTCTTTCTGATCCTGTGCTTCAGATAGAGCATCCCAAAAAGTTTTACAGCTGTCAGGTCTCAACTGGAAGGTCAGTAAAGGGCATTAGACCCTTTTGTGATGTGTTTTACCTTTCACAGCAGCTTTTACATTAACAACACAGTAAGGGAAACTGATGACCTGCAAAAAGCTTATTTATCATCTTAAGTAATTTTTAAATTTTTAATATTTGACATATTATGCCTAACAACCTTAGACTCAAATATTCTAAAGCCTTGATGTAGCTATATACTAAATATAGCTATATCATCCTGCATATTATGCCAAGTTCATGTATTTAGACATATATTTAATTAAATAAATGTGTTAGCATTCTATTTATCAACAATTAATTTTAGTAGGCTGTTTTATTTATAAATATTAAAAAATAACTAATTTTCTATGTTTTTGTCTTATTTTTATAAAAAAATCTGAAATTACTACATATTATTCATTTTTACAGTAATCTTTTTACTAAGTAATTATGCTCACATTTAAAAAATAGTAAGTCCAAATATATCTGAAATATACAGCTTTCTCGTTTGATTTTACTGGAATCCCCAAATGACTTCCCTTTGTTACACTGACTTCATGTTTTTGCAGACTACTTAATTAATTTATTTTTGCAGAGTATTTAATTTTGAGTGGTAAAACTGGTAGATAATAAGGAAATCAGGATTTTTGTGAAAATAATTTTTTGTTTTCACTAATTGCTCTTTTTGTCAGATTTTTTTTTTCTTATGTCTTTGGATGCTTTTTATATACTCAGTGTGAATAGTTGATACGTGTTTCATATAGAAGGAAGGTTTTTTTATTAAATAGTGATACTTTTTAAGAAAACACAGGAGCCATGCATATATGACTTTTTGCTTTCATTTTGATGAAGCAAATGCCTAACAATAACATTATCATACATATAAAGCCTGAAAACTATTAACTGAGCTGAGTGATCTCTTAGTGCTGTAACTATCAACTAAAAATAAAATCAAAGGTCTGAGGTTCTTAAGTAATTTTTAATTAAGAAAAAGCTGATTGTGATATTTTTAAGAAATAAAATAAGGATATGTTAACTTTAAAAATAACTAGGTTTACACTTGGAGCATAAATATGGTTGTATTACAAATTTTGGTGATTTACCACTGGTTTAGAAATTCAGTTTTAATATGTTTAGGTTTTATAATTCCTCAAATGGCACAGAGAACATGGATTAAGGAGATGTCTTCTATTATTTTAAGATAAGGTTGTTATTCACTTAGCTAAATCTATATTTAGTATATTGGGCTCAGTCTTACATTTTTAACAGACATAAATTATGCTGTGCTTGCTTTCATTTATTTATATGATAACCGTGCTCTTCTTAAAATTAATACAAAAAATTATTCCAATTTGATGTGTTCAGGTTCCTATAGTATTAGATGGAAACACTTAAGTTAAAACATTGCAAAGCCAAGAACTTCAAGATGGAACTTTCAGAGACTCCTGCTAAGATAATTAGGTGTCCTGACCACATAAATGCTTTGAGAGAATGTGGTATTAAATGTACCTTGCAAGTAACTTCACACTGAGTGGCTGGGAAATTGTTTGGAAACACCTCTTCATTTTTATGTGATCCATCTCTAAGATCATATATTCTGCCCTTACAGACAAAAGCAGAGGCATCTGACAAACCTTTAAAGGTTTTTTTAGTCCCTCTGAGGAACATGCAGGTGGAAGCCCTGTCTGCCCCTCTTGGCTCTCAGTCCAGCCTGTGTCATGAGCTGTCCTGGTTTAAGTCACTAATAATGTAATGGCTTTGAGGGTATTTCCATTTCCAATATCATTTTGCAATTTATCACATGTATTTCCTAGCTTGGTCCCGTACCAGCTGAGCTTCAGATGTTCTAATGAATTTGAACACAGCTACATAAGAATATGTCGCACAGAATGTTTTGTGTGTTTTTTCAAAATTTTTAACCATGTAATTAGAGACAGTGTGCTCTGTACACATCACTGACAAACAGTACTGTAGTTACATGAACAGGTGAGTCAAGGTGGGGCAAGATAAAAAGCCCTTGTCCTTATGGAGCTTGTCAGGATAAGTTGCATTACAGTATTACAAGTCTGAACGTTTTTAAAACTATGAGCTTAGGACATTCCATGCTTCCTAGGAAACACTTGTTGAGGTTTCTGCAGCCATATGAGAACACTCTAAAGCAATAAACTGATCTTTACTTTTTCCACCTTTAATATACATGGTATGTTCAAATTTTCTTGCAGGCAAAAGTAGTTTTTCATATGGATTTCTTATTTACTGCCTTTACAAGATTTTGACCAAAGGAGCATGGCATCTATAAACCCATCCCAAAGGACTAGTCCAGTGAAGAATTTCCAAGTTTAAATTCAGCACCAATATGAAGTCTTTAACCAGACAGATTTCTTAAACATCCTAAATTCAAACAGCCAGAGATGCTACTCATTTCTCACCTGTAATATTTCCAGTTTCTGAAAATTGAGTCTACCCTACAGAATCACATGTGGCAAATTAATAGTTTAAGTTTTAGTGTGGTGTGCTATTTAAGATTCCAATTTTGTTTTCTAATAGATTTCTTAGAAGAAAGCTAAATGCCGCAAAAATGTTTACTGAGAACTTGGTGTGTTTCATGATGGTTTCTTTTTTTTTGTTTTGTTGTTTGGTTTTTTTGTGTGGTTTTTTCTTTGTTTTTTGTAATTTCTGACACTAAAATTGCACTGAAAGAAGCTGCTTCTTGGAAGTGAAATATTACTAAGGTGGACGACACTGTTGCTGCTGTGAAGAGTGTGACTGGGTCTTTTGCTATGACAAAACATATAAGAACACCTTTCCCCCTTCTTTGGCATTTGTCGGTGTTTTTTAAAAACATTGTTGCATTTTTCTCTATTATGAAGTTAATCAAATGCCCACTGATGTAATAAATTACATCCCTCACTACTTTAATCCAATCAAACTACAGGAAGTAAGAGGGAGAATATAATCGTGTGCCTTAATTTTACTGCTGTTTTAAAGTATTGAAAAAACACATGCTTAAGACTGAAGAACTGTCAGTAGTGGAATTGTATAATAGATAAAGACATGAACTAACCTGAATATATGCAACTACACTGGGAACTAAAAAAGGTGTATTTTTGAGGAAATAGGGAGATGGACTTTTGACCTGAGATTTTTTGTCAACTCACACCAAATTCAGCGGTGCTATTTCTAAAAGGCAGTGATCAAGCTGATCTGATCTTTGTTAAGATTATTTCTAATTTTGATGACTTTTTGTGTACAGCCATTGGGCAAACATAGGATCAAACCAATACTTGCTGTTTACCATGAATTTCAACACAGCAATTAACTAAATCTAAACAGTAAAAAAATGAAGGCACTAAATGAATTTACACTTAATGCATTTTACAGTTGTTGAAGAGTTGTCTTTTTCAGCTGTTTCTGTCCTTCTGTGGACAGAAGGAATTTTGGCTCACAGATTTCTTGGTTCAGTTGTTAGGGAAATATTGAATGAAGGCTCAGGTAACACTTGTATTACAGCTGATAAAATATCTATGCATACTGCAGCTTTCAAGTACAATTGTTTTTCAAACAGACAACGTACTATCCCAATTATAGCAGCATAACATTTTAGTCTTACAAGGAATCATAAGAGATGTGACTTTTATATCATTTATATATAGTTTGTAATAATAGGAATTGCATTAATTTGAGATACATTTTAAACAAAGTTCTAAATAAACTTATGTTTCTCACTAATTACATTATCTGTTTTACATTATATTATATTACATTACGTTACATTACTTTACATTATTTTGAACTACCATAGTCATGGGAAAATTATAAAACATTGCTGTATGGTGTGGACTCCCAAATGTTTTTAACTGATGGAAGACAATGCTCTGCTGCTTTCTTTTATTCTTGCTGGTGTTTGGGATAGTGCGAGTGCAAGGGAGAGGAAACAGAAATGTGCGGTCAGTGCAGGGGAATGCAATCCCTTTCAGGCAGCAAAGAGGAATTATATCTGTTTTAACAGACTGAGGAACTGCATCCTGGGACTCTGGCTCTCCTGTCCAGTGTGTGAGCAGCACTGGATAGTAAAAGATTCTTCCATTCTGTCAAAATGCTCTAATCTAGGGAAAGACACATCTGGAGAATATGACTGAAATATTTCAGTCGGTTTGGCTCTTTAGAGGGAAGAGAAAAACAAACCTTCAGATAATTTGCACAGCTTTACTGAAAACAAAACATCAAAAAGACCAAAATGTGTCCTGGTAGTACACATTTATACTGCCACATCAGCTACTTAACCTCAGCTCTGTAGTTGGGAAAAAGTACTTTCTAAATTAAAGAAACTAGACTGAAAGATTACAAGTATTCTTCTAAGCCATCCTCTTGTTTCAAGACATTGTTACAATTTCGTGTGATTCCTGAAAAATATTTGTCTATCCTTAAAGCTTCCTGTGAAGGAGACCAACAACCTTCCCAATCATTAATTAACCTCAAAGAGAAAAAGTTCCTTCAAGTTTTTAGCTGTTTTTCTTTTGCTGTAAATCAGACCCATCAGTTCTTACCTTACTAACTGCAGACAGAGTGAACAAACTGTTCCCTTCTTTGTGATAGCCTTGTAAAAACTGTTATTATGCTGTCTCTCAATTTCCTCTGTTTTAGCCTGATCAGTTCCAGTTCTGTCTTTCTGCATAGGTCATGTTTTCTAGATCTCTAATCTCTTCTGTCTCCTGGGGTGTTTTCAGACAGTTCATTTCTTTCTTTGAAATCTGATGCCCCAAAATGGATGCAGTATTCCAGCTAGAGCTTTGCCACTGCCAAGCTGAGTTGAAGGATCACTTCCTGCACTTTGCAGGCTGCTCTCCCATGCATGTCACAGAATAGTGATTGCTTTATTTTTTGCAGTATCATAACTGTGACTCTCATTCAGCTTGTGATCTGCTGTATCTCCCAGATTTTCATTTGGTATTACTCATCCTAACCAGGTGATTATTTCTGCCTGAGTATTGTTCCTTCTGTTTTTCTCTACAGTATTTCAAACTTCTTTTCTAAGCAGTGCTCTGATTTCTGAGAATTATTTTAAGTTCTTGCAATGCCTTCCTGTTTCACATATGCAGGCTTAGTTAATGAAGTTTCTGTTCTGTCTTGTGAGTTCTTAATGACCTCCAGCCAGCAGGTCTTTTCTGTTGTTCAAAGACTCACTAATAACTACTCTGTCGTTATATAATTCAGTTTCACTTGCTTTATGATACTTTAATCTAAACCTTGTTTCTTAAATTTGCTCATGAAATTGTTACGTGAAATTATTTCCAGAATCTTGCTGAAATCAGAATGTATGACAACCAGTTGGTTTTTTGCTGTTTTGAATCCTTGCATCCCCTTTACAAGCAAAGCAGGCTGACTTACGATTTGTCCTAGACCATTTGATATTGACTGTTGTTAATCTGCTTCACTTTCAGTGGTTTTAAATTTTTTGTCTTTTGTCAGTACCATTACTTTGCTACTTTGTCATGGACTAGCTCTTTCCCTAGCCACAACAAACAGCCATACTGCAAACTCCCAGTGCTGAGTAATTAAATCAGGCTCTTTCATCTCCACTCTTTCCAGCAGCCTCCATCACCACTAACATTCCAAACCTACTTCCCACTCCTCTGACAGGTTCCATAAGTGGCCAGCTCAGCTGACTTCGTTAACATCTAGAAATGCTGACACTACAACAGTAGAGACATAGTGACTTTCAAAACCAGGAAAATATCATGGTCTGACAGGAAGCTGAACATGAGCCAGCAGTGTGCCCAGGTTGCCAAGAAGGCCAATGGCATCCTGGCCTGTGTCAGGAACAGCGTGGCCAGCAGGTCCAGGGAAGTGATTCTGCCCCTGTACTCAGCCCTGGTGAGGCCACACCTCGAGTCCTGTGTCCAGTTCTGGGCCCCTCAGTTCAGGAAGGATATCGAGGTCCTGGAGCAGGTCCAAAGGAGGGCAACCAGGCTGGTGAAGGGACTCGAGCACAGATCCTATGAGGAGAGGCTGAGGGAGCTGGGGCTGTTCAGCCTGGAGAAGAGGAGGCTCAGGGGAGACCTCATCACTCTCTACAACTCTCTGGAAGGAGGCTTTAGCCAGGTGGGGGTTGGTCTCTTTTCCCAGGCAACTCCCAGTAAGACAAGAGGGCACAAGAGGTCTCAAGTTGTGCCAGGGGAGGTTTAGGTTGGACATTAGAAAGAATTTCTTTACTGAGAGGGTGATCAGGCATTGGAATGGGTTGTCCAGGGAAGTAGTGGATTCTCCATCCCTGGAGATATTTAAAAAGAGACTGGATGTGGCACTCAGTGCCATGGTCTGGTAACTGCAGCGGTAGTGGATCAAGGGTTGGACTTGATGATCTCTGAGGTCCCTTCCAACTCAGCCAATTCTATGATTCTGTGATTCTGGCTGCCCTGTGAAGAAAACTCTTTGTGCAGAGCTGTTATAGGGAAAGCAGGAGATACCTGCCATGGTGCCGTGGCCACTAAGGGCTGGAAAGGGAAAGGGGTTTTGGCTTAATTGACTTCTTGAGCTGCCTTTGTATCAAATTCAGCCCTGAATCCCAACACTGGCAGTCATAGTGGCTACCATGCATCAAGTGGTTGGGAAAAGAAAAGGGGGACATGAAGCAGTTCAAAGTAAATAGAGAAAGTTTTCTCTTAAAGATGGGCAACTTGAGGCACAGAGAAACAAAGTGTTATTTCCAGAACCTTGCAGTAGGTTTTTTAATGTGAAATATCATCCAGAAGTCCTGACTGATGTATGTTAGTCTCACACCAGAATCAACTCCTCAGCTATTTAATTAAATCTCTTGGGAAGGGGGTGAGGAGGGGGTAAGATATATGGGAAAGGAAATGGGAATGTTATCTCCTCTTTACTGTGTAATTCTCATTTAAGAATGGCTACTGCTTTCTTAATAATGAATTTACATCAGTATTTCATGTCAGTGCAAAATGCTGTCTGAGGAATATACATTGTAAATGAGAACCAAGAAACTGATGTTAGAAAATTAGTGTAGACCTTAGGAAAGCGCTAAAAAGCAGAACAGATTTTGTTTTGTAGTGTGACTTTTGATTAGGAAAATAATATTTCCATCTAATGAAAAATTAACTAGAATAACTAATTTTTTTTAATTATTTTTTTTTCCCTTTCAGCTCCCAGACAGCTGTATAATGGATTACTATGAAAAATACAAGGACAGAATGAATGAGCTTGAAGCATTTAATATGGTAAAAATTACAGGTTTAATACTGTTACCTTGTATATATCTGCTAGTCTAGAACAAACCCTGTTAAGTTTTATGGGGAAGTTGACTGTCTTACACCGTGGTATGGAATCTCAAAAACAAAGCAGCTCCTCCTTCAAACTTTGGAGCATATTCTATTCCAAGACTATATTAGGTGTCAGTAAAATAATAAAGCAAACACATGGAAGATTCTTTTTCAAGAATGACTTTTACCCTGGAAAATGAAATGTCAGTCTCCTTTCAAACCTAGACTGGTCTCCATGCAGTTGTTTCATAAAAATTCTTTTTATTAAAATTCATTATTTCCCTCTTTGAAATTGTCCTGCTTCCTATAATATAATTTTCTTGTTGGACAATGTCTTGAAACCAACCAAATAACATAGTTTCCTGGGTTTATGGCTTTACGTGTATTTTTGATCTCCAGTATAATCTGTTTTGATGTCCATCCCACAGGGAAAATTGGCAAGGTGATACTTGTACAACAGAACCACTAGAAAATGACTGACCTTCCTGGAATTGTTCAGTGGAAGTGTAACCACTCGGAAGTGTGTTGGCTCTCTTTCCCAAAAATCATTATAGTGTCTAATCTTTCTTTCAGCTGAAGGTTGTTCTGGCTCCCTGCATAGAAGCTTTGATACTTCTGGATCGTCTCTGTTACCTCAAGGAGCAGGTATTTTTGCATTATATTTTATGATACCTAAAGGCTACATCACTTAAATGAGTCTATTTCAGCCAGTTTATTACTCTGCAGACCAAAAGTCTCTGTTGCAGAATTACTATTCTCATCATATTTGCAAACGTGTAAGCATTCATTCCATTTAGTATAAACATATGCCCAGCAGATGTTTATTTTCTGCAAAGCAGCAACAGTAAAGTTTATGTTCTTTTAATTGTATGGTAATTAGTAGTAAATAGACAGTAAAAAATTAATTAATTAAGTAAGCAGAAAATCTCACGTTTTAACAGCATGTTGAGATATTTAATTATTGAAAAGAATATTTGAAATGCTTAACAAAATTGATGCTGTACATGCTAGAGCTTCCAGCAAATATTTTTTAGGACATGGACATATAATTCAAGAAATTTTGATTTAGGTCCAAAATGTTTATGATTTCCTTTAATTGTTTCTTAATTAAGATCAATGATAACAGAGGGTGCACTTTCTCCAACTGTGTGAATCAACTGAGGTACATTTGACTAACATGCAGCCTGGTTGTATATTTTGCAAGTATAGACTTGGGATATAATAAGCAAATGTTACCATTAAATGCTAATATTACAGTGTTTCTTCTAACACTAATTTTGAGCTTTGCCTGATTAACTTAGAAGCAGCAGTCATACTTTCTCTGCACCAGTAAACATTTTTTGGACAAGTAATAATTTGCTAGAAAGAAATGGTAGCACCTTCCAGCTTCTGCTCTGGGCCACGGTCAAAATAAAGTTTAAACCCATTCATGTGAATAGCTCTATTTTTCCATCATAAATCTTCCATTTTAACAGCACCATTTTATCATAAGTAAAAATTCACTTTATTCTCTGCCTCAGTGAAATTGGAACAACTGTAACTGTAACTGTATGGTTTTGTTCTAACTGGTATTTTTACAGACAGGCATTTTGAAATATTTGAATAATGATGTATTTCCCCAAATGCCAACCAGTTATAAATCACACAGGAATCTGTATGATTTCCAAAATAGGAGATCAGACTTGTTGCATTCAGCACTAATTTACCTTTCCTAAGTGTAATATATGCATTGATTTAATCTTGGACTGTTTGATTCACAAAATGTGTTTAGGAAGAAAAAATAGAAATTATAAAAGCCAACATGAAGACCAGATGCAGCTGCCCTTATTCTTTTGAAATCAGTTAATTAGCTTCAGTAGTAGAATGTGCTGCATAAAATGAGTAGGACTTGATCCTCAGCTTCTTTACTCTAGTTCAAAAAAAGCTTTATTAAAGGAAGTTGTAAGCTGTCATGTGGATGGGCCAGAAATAATTTAATGTCTTTAACTCCTGTTTTGAGTATCCTTTTTTCTCAATAAATGTTCTGTGATTTTCTTCTTAGCTAAATGCTTTTCTCTGCTTTGCATTAAGGATATTTTTAAATATTTTTTTTTTTTGCGATTCTGTATTTCAAAATATGGATCTATTACCATGTTTTAGCTTTTAAATCAAACACGTTTTTATGTACTTCAATCATGTATCATTTTACAGGACAACATTGCCTGGTCTGGACTTGTGAAGTTATTTGATCCTGTGAAATCCCCCAGATGCTATGCAGTTATTGCTCTGAAGAAATAGTCATGTTTTTAAGTGAAAGCAAATTGCAGATAGGCCGAGAGCTCTGAACTAATACTGCTATTTCCTCACTTTTATTCTGTTGTTTTTAATTGATTCCTGAAGTATATTGACTGCTTTTCAGCTACAGAAGTAAAAAGTGAAATGCCTCTTTGAATCATGAGAAATAAATATCCTCTTTATAGATACCATTGCTTCCTTATGTCTGTTATGAAACAATGTTGAACATCTGGATTTATTATAAAAGTTACAAAAAGTATTATGTTATTGTTATTTAAAAATAATTTTTTATGTGTCTTCTTTTAAGTCATTATACTATGTATCAGTGCCCCTTCCCTTGGTATTTCTAATCACAAGATCATATGTTCTCAATTTTTACCACTGGCTGGCGTCATGCAGTCTCAGACTAGCCTTGCCTTTTTCTTTTCTGGATTCAGATAGTATATAGTATATACTATAAACAGAAAATAAAATAACCTGCACTGTAAATAAGAAGTTTCTCGACTAAATAGGGTCCTTGTGCTTCCCAGTTCTTCAGGTCACCAGGACCAGCTTATTGATACAGCAGCTTAGAAGAGCCCAGATAGTACCTACCTGCAAAAAGCAGTTTTGTATTAACCCTTCTTCTTTCAGGCATTCTTCCTGGCATGCACTTGTTTGCCTGTCACTCTGAAAGAAAAAAAACATGATTGTGCTAATCCAGTGGGAGATTTCCCAGTGCTTCAGAAATCAGCTGCCCTGCTGGAGTTCACTCTCTACTCCTTGGGTTTTATCAGAAAGCTATTATCTGGGCCAAATGTGTTGGGTATAAATACTTTGGTACCCAAGTGAATTGAAACTTGCTAGGCAGTTTCTCCTTGGTTGTAATGCACTGCATTCATGAGTGGGAAATTTATTTGTTCATGGGTTTATCTCAACGGGTTGCCTAATTAAACTTGCAGATTTTCCATCAATTAAAAAAGAGAAAAGTTTCTATTCTAAGTCCTAGTGCTTTTATTAGAATTTTCCAGCATATATAAAACATAATTAACTACCAGTGCACAGAGAAAAGGACAACAAATAAATAATGAAATACAGCATTAAAGAAGAAGAGAAGAGAATGCAACTTTGGTGGGCAGAGGATGAGAATAGCAGAAAATATTTTTATTCTAATTGTATAGTGACAATAATTGTCATGGGAATCAGACTGAGATGCAGATGTGAGTTGGAAATCACATCTTATGCTGTTTCAGTTTGCAAAATATAATGAGAGCTTGTGAATATGGCTATTCAAGAAAAGAGAAGTAAGATATTTTTCTAACAAATCACATCTTTTTTGGTGTGTTCACTTGGAAAAAAGCTTTTTTTTTTGGTGGTGGTGGTGTAAGTTCACTGCTGTCTATTTTAGTAGTTAGAGTCCTTATTAGCTCCATGGATCCAATTTGAACATTTCACATTTGTTTGGCCCCAGTACATTCAGGTCTCAGAGCTATTAAACACCTGCACTACCCAAGAAAATGAACAGAAGTTGCAGGTGGTCACAGCATCTTTGGAGCAGAGCTAAGAAAAGCAAATGAGTCCTTCTATATATGCCACTTTTGGTTATATAGGGAGAAGCAAGGAAACTAACAAGCTGGTAGATTCTTGTCCCAGGAGAGGAATAAAAAGAAATAAAAACCTTTCCTAACCTCTAAGCATCTGTAAGGAAAAAGATTCCAGTAACATCTGAGGTAAAGATGCAATCTAGAGTATATGATATTAAAAAGAAAAAAAGATGAACGAAAGTGTTAGAAAAAGAGATTTTATTACATTATGTACTGCTAAGACATGATGACTAATTATCAGTGAAATGTTAAGAGCATTGTCATCCAAATCTTATGTGCTGCTGGAAAAATTTACTTGGGGATGAAATTGATTTTGTTGTGTTACGAAGTGATTCTTTCCCTGGGCAGGTATGATATCCACACAAAGAAAGAACAGTTCCTGACTGAAAGCAAGTGCTTCAAAGTACCCTGTTATGGCCAAAAATTAATCATTTCAGGAAGCCTGACCTGGTTTAATTTGAACACAGTCAAAATTGCATAGGGTATACAGACTACTGCAAAATTTATGTGATATTTTAATGTATGTAATCTATCTAAATTCAAAATTACATTCTTCTTGCTATCTAAAGAGGGCATTTGCAACAGTTTGGAATAATAAACACATCTCTAGGATTAGCCCAAGTGCTTTTTTCACTGATTCAAAAACATCTGAATAAATTTCCATGCCCCCAGCAACTTCTTAGGCTCTTTCAGTACTTTTCATGCACTTTGTAGTCTGTTCAGGCAAAGACAGAAGCCATGTGGTTCTTGGAATAATAACTAGCAAGAGGTTTATATGACAAGTTTGCATTCAGACAAGTCAGTTGCTGTCTGCTCTCAAAGCTGTTTTGAAGCGTTGGATGCCTGAATACCTATGAGCTATTGTTTACATAGTGGAAAAATCCCTGACATTAATCAAGATGAATAAAATGTTTTTTCTTCATGTTTTTTTTTTTTTTTTTCTTCGAGGTTCTTCCATTCTTCACCCACAGCTTGGACAGGAGCACCCTGTGCTGGGTTAGGAACTGGCTGGAGGGCCGGGCCCAGAGGGTGGTGGTGAACGGGGCTGCATCCAGTTGGCGGCCGGTCACCAGTGGTGTCCCCCAAGGATCAGTGTTGGGCCCAGTTCTTTTTAATATCTTTATCGATGACTTGGACGAAGGGATTGAGTCCATCATCAGCAAGTTCGCAGATGACACCAAGCTGGGGGGAAGTGTAGACCAACTCGAAGGCAGGAGGGCTCTGCAGAGGGACCTGGACAGACTGGAGAGCTGGGCCGATTCCAACGGGATGAGGTTCAACAAGGCCAAGTGCCGGGTCCTGCACTTTGGCCACAACAACCCCATGCAGCGCTACAGGCTGGGCACAGAGTGGCTGGAGAGCAGCCAGGCAGAAAGGGACCTGGGAGTCTGCATTAACAAGAAACTGAACATGAGCCAGCAGTGTGCCCAGGTGGCCAAGAAGGCCAATGGCATCCTGGCCTGTATCAGAAACAGCGTCACCAGCAGGTCCAGGGAGGTGATTCTTCCCCTGTACTCAGCGCTGGTGAGGCCACACCTCGAGTACTGTGTCCAGTTCTGGGCCCCTCAGTTTAAGAAGGATGTAGAGGCCCTGGAACAAGTCCAAAGGAGGGCAACCAGGCTGGTGAAGGGACTCGAGCACAGGCCCTATGGGGAGAGGCTGAGAGAGCTGGGGCTGTTCAGCCTGAAGAAGAGGAGGCTCAGGGGAGACCTCATTGCTGTCTACAACTACCTGAAAGGAGGATGTAGCGAGGTGGGAGCTGGACTCTTTTCACAGATGACCTCCAACAAGACAAGAGGACACAGTCTTAAGTTGCGCCAGGGGAGGTTTAGATTAGATATTAGAAAGAATTTCTTCACGGAGAGGGTGATTAGGCTATGGAATGGACTGCCCGGTGAGGTGGTAGATTCTCCGTCCCTGGAGACATTTAAAAAAAGACTGGATGTGGCACTCAGTGCCATGGTCTAGCAACTGCTCCAGTGGGTCAAGGGTTGGACTAGATGATCTCTGAGGTCCCTTCCAACCCGGCTAATTCTATGATTCTATGATAATATAAACTGTAGCCTAAAGATGATGAAGTCTTTTGACAGAGAACAGTCTCCATATTCTTCCAGTCTGACAGAGAGATATCTATCTTGATGTGCTCCCTATGGGATAGTGGAGATGCCTGCTTTCCCTCAGGTGCTTGCCTGATTCTGTTCATGGCATATCTATCCATTCTGTAAAACTTTGAGTATTTTATTTATTTTTTCTTAGGGCTGAAACATGTTCTAGGTTGAAAAAACAAGAGTATAAGCAGGGTATGTGCACAACCTTAATATCCAAGATTACGTTGTAGTGCCAAGATATCCAAGCCTTTATTTCTGCAGTTCTGATTCATGCCTTGGAACATCACACCACAAAAAAAAAGAAAAAAGAAAAAAAATCTGCACTGTTTTAGTTTCTGGGATTTTAATTTCAAGGGTTTTTTTTCTGATCAAATAGTATTATTACAAATTATCTTCTTCATAGCTAAATACCCATTCTTTGTTAACATCTTCAAATCTCTTTATTCCTTGCATTTTCTTATTCTTATTGATCTATGTCCTGCTTCTTGCTGATACATATCATAGTGTTCTGAAAGGAAAAGAATTCATATTAGGCTAAAAGCCATGAAGAATTTTCAATATCTGTAATAAATCAGAACAGAGCTATAGTTGCACAGACATTTAAATTTGCAAACTAACCCTTAGGACTGTGACTTTAGCTTCCTTACTTCCTGAGATCCACTGAAATTTTGCAGTTCCCCCCAAGGTTCCTGTATTTCCTTCCAGGGTGGTGGTGGTACACGGCCCAAATCTCTGGAATCCAGCTGCAGTTCCCTCACCATTCTGATGTGGAATAGTATGGTGGCAGTTTGGTGGCTCTATATTCTCTGTCTCCAAGTAGATGTTAAATAAGTTGTTTTCTTTGAATTTTCTAATCCAGTGTTGGTATCTTTGTCAATGTTTTATTTCAGAATATTCTGAGAAAAGAAGTAACATCTTTCTGAGATTTAGGAAGTCTCAGTGAATTTGCACCAAAGTTATACTTGTTACTTTCCCCCTTAAAGCCTTAAAATTAGTTCTTGATGATCAGACAGATTAATAAGCACCAGACAGCCTGATAGGCATAGGTTATTAAAAATTACTATGTACTGTGTATCTTCTCGAGTCTTTTCAATTCAAGATCCCTGAGGCATTTTTGCATGATCATCAAACTCAAAATATCCAAGGAAACCAATGTAATGAAGATTCATCTCATACTGTTAGGACTTGCTGTTGTACACCAAGATTCCCAGTCCAGACCTGCATTCTTCTCAAGCCTGGCTGAAGTATCTGTATCAAACTGGAGCAGCACAGACACTTGTCTCACCATCCTAGTGATGCTATTCATGAAATCTGCAGGAGAATTACATGCTATTCTTTGCTTTGTGTTAAAAGCAACAGAACTCCTAGAACGGCCATGTCCAACATCCAAAGAAAGATTTATCTTCAGAACTCTTCATTCAGTTCAGTCCTTTAGTTACTACAGTCAATACTACTACAAGGTCTGCAAAATTCTTACCTGTGGTTTAAGTTCCACAGGTGGAAGTTCCACTTTCTCTTACAGTTGTTTTTTTACTCATCAAAACTGTGACTTCAACATTCATGCCATGAGTGGGAGCTACTTGTAAAGATACTTATTGATTTTACAGTAATTTTAAGTTGTTTTTTCCTGTTCAGCCCAGGAAGTCAAGGTATTTTCTAATCTACATTTATTTTGCCCCTGTTGCATAATCCATAGTTTTGGTCTGTGATTGTTTTTTTTTTTTTGGTTGGTTGTTTGGTTGGTTTTTAACCATTTATCATTAAACTCTCTCTTTTCAGTCTTTTCACAGTGGGTATGTATCGTAAGCAAAGATTTTCCATTTTGTCTTTAACACATAGCAAGAAGATCATAGAATAATAGAATGGCTAGGGTTGGAAAGAACCTTAAATACCATCCAGTTCAAATACCCTCTGCATGAGCAGGGACAGATTCCACTAGATCAGGTTGCTCAAGGCCCCATCCAGCCTGACTCTGACTAATTCCAGGGAGGGGGCAGCCACAGCTTCCTTGGGCAACCTGTTCCAGCATCTCACCAGGAGAGAATTTTTTCCTGATGTCTGAATTTTCCTAATGTCCTAAATATCCCCTCTTCATGTTTTAAACCATTTCCCCTTGTCCTCTTGCTACACACCCATGCAAAAAGCCCTACCCCAGCTTTCTTGTAGGCCCCCTTCAGATATTGGAAGGTTGCTATAAGGTCACCTTGGAGCCTCCCCTTCTGCAGGCTGAACAACCCCAACTTCCTCAGCCTGGCTTCATAGGAGAGGTGCTCCAGCCCTCTGATCACTTTAGTTGCTCTCCTCTGGACACGTTCCAGGAGCTCTGTGTCCTTCTTATGTTGGGGACTCCAGAACTGGGCACAGCACTCCAGGTGGGGTCTCACAAGAGCAGAGCAGAGGGGGAGAATCAGCTCTGTTTCTTTTGATGCAGCCCAGGACCCGCTTGCTTTCTGGGCTGCAAGCACACATTGACAGCTCTTGTTGAGCTTCTGGTCCACACCACCCCCTAAGTCCTTCTCAGGGCTGCCCTCAATCCTTTTTCCTCTGAACCTGTATTTGTGCATGGGATTGCCTCGACCTTCATGCAGTTGGCACAAGCCTACTATACAATGTCTTAATATCTTTGTTCAAAAGTAACAAAGACTGTTCAAAAGCAAAATATCACTCCTAAATTTAATTATATTTTATCTGGGGATTAAAAAATTCTGCATGTGAAACCTCTGCAAACTCTTAATGAAAACATTACAAAACTCTTGGTCTCTCTCTTTGCATCTGGATGAATATGAACTTATTCACGTAGATAAATATGCGAGGGCAGCTGTTACTGGGTTTCACGTGAAATTTATCAAGCAAATCAAGATGCAGTAAATCTACAGAGCCAACAAATCAGATTGTTAGACTGAAGCTTAGGTTGCCTTAACACACAAATTGTCAGCTGTTCTATGAATCACTGATGAAAAGAACAAAGCTTTCTGCTTACTGAATAACTCAGTAGTGTCTGACACCAAAAGAGAAAATTCCAAGCAAGAAGTAGTTATCACCTCTCCTGACTATGTAAAACCTTCAGAAACAATAAATAACATGTACAGTTGTAAATCTGTGTTGTTTATTACACCTCCTATTATTAGCATAATGAATAAAGACTGACAGCAGCAGCAGCCATGCTGTTTCTCAACTATAAATCCTAAATTCATTTGTTAGTCTTAGAAAGGCAAAAGTCATCAGGAGGGCGCACAGATGTTTAAAAGTGTAGAATGAATGTTACATTACTTAGATAAATGTGCCATTTGTTAACCATTTTATATTCTTAGGCATGAGTAACAATTCAAAGAGCACAATTCAGAAAATGTACAGTGGATAGCATATAAGCTAGTTTTATCAATTTAAGTTCTTCATCATTTATTTATTCACAGGCTAATACCAGCTAGGAAGTGTTATACGGGTGATAATAGCAAAAACATTGCTCTGCTGGTTATGATTTAAAAAAAAAATAAATAAAAGCAAATAAAAACATTTAAAGCCTTACTTCCCCAGAAACTGTGGTTTTAAGTTGAGGATATGAGTAACAGTACAGAAGCATGTAATGAAAATGCGCATCATTAAAATTACCCCTAGACAGATTCTTAGTTTAAGTAAAAAATGCCTGGCCATCAAATACTTCATAGAATTGTCCACTTTTTTTCTTTTTTTTTTTAATTCCTGTTCTTTTTAAAGTTACAGTTCTGTAGTGATGTCAAACTTCTCTTTTAGCAAACAATTCAGTTGAGTTTATTTAGAAAAAGAAGATACTTGTAGAAAAGACTTTGAGAAATGGTACTTTGTTCCTATGCTTATCCTCAAAGAGTTTTGCAGAAGTGAGAAAACTGTAAGAAGTGTATCTAAAAGGTGAGGTTTTTTGGATAACCATGCAATTTCCACTAGTTTATCCCATGAATTATGTTTATATCATCTATCTAAACACCAGTTACTGAAATCATGAGTTATGGACAAAAGATCATTTCCTGTGTGAGACTTTTAAATAGCCTCTTTTCTGAAGACATCCAAACCTTTGAATAATTTTACTTTCTCTGTATAGAAAAGGAGGATGATTACAAGCATTCAGCATTATAACAAACGTCCATAGATAAAACACAAACAGATATTATATACAAAACAATCCATATTAGACACTTACGTAGTGAAGACTTGGGTCATCTTCATTTGAGTCACTGGCAAATTTCTGTTGATTTCCATGGGAACAGGCTTGGATACAAAAGCATCTGGTGAAGACAAAAAAGCGTGGATGATCTAACACCTTTTGCACAAAGACAGTGCACTTCCTTTATCTATATGTGTTGAATTTGAAGAGTATAGAAATTACTGTGAACTCTGTTTCATCATGGAAATCTTCCAGACATCTAATAAGAGAAGGTTCAAATGACTTTTATTTATTTTGATTTCAGATAGTATGTTTTTAATGCATTAAAATTCTTGGGATTTTCTTTGCTGCAGTCACTGGTCCTTTAATAGTGAAAGCACTGATTACAGTAGTAAAGGGTTAAATGACACTTTTTGTTCCTAAGAATACCTCAAGTGTCACAGCCTGTGTTTTCACTGAAGCCGATGGTAAAATTCCCATGAACTCCATTGTAACTTGTTTTATGAATAAGAAAAATAAGATTTAGCTTTAATTCTTAAAAAACATTTATTACAGTACTTTACCAGAATATCTTCTGAGCAAGATTTCATCATAAACCTGTTTCCCTTCCATTGTGCAGAAAATTTCTAGTATATAAATTGTATGATTTTCCCAATTATCAGATTGCAGGCAGTGCATCCCTTATTCATGAACTATATGTTGAAGACAGTAATAGTAATTTCCACACAGCCCATAAAATTGGTACAGAACCTATAAATGTGGACAGTGAAACAAAAATTTTTACTGATTTTTACAATGCCACTTATGATGTGTTTCCATGGAAAAGATTTTAAAATGTGTCTTTATTGAAAATATTTTCCAGCAGGATTGAAAATTATGTAACTGGAGGTAGGATTTTATGAAGAAAGAAAATATTTCAGATTGTCAGCAGGAACAGTTCTGGGTTGGTGGGGTTTTTTTGCAAATTTTCCTGTTTATTATGATTTAGCATTTAGATTTAAGGAAACATAAATTAATTAAGTGTAAAATGTGTCACAATAATCATACACCTTTCATGTATTATTGACATATTGCAGCTTCATATGTTCTTTATTTGTAAAATTTTTGGATAAGCAAATCAAAGAACTTCCATGTTTGTATGCATAAATGTTCTACTGTTTTGTTGAACAAAATAGGAGTTTTGTTGTATGGTAAGCAATGTAGTTTTTCTCCATTAAAACAGCTGCTGAAAGAAATCTGAATACATGCTAGAGAAGATTATGGTTCACAATTTCTTCACCAATTTGTCGTCAGAACTTAAAGTCAACTTAATTCACTGTTTTTCAGCTAGTAAAAGTTAGCTCAGGTTCTGATTCTGCAGCTCGGAAAAGGAAAGAGAGAGAGGCTTTAGACTGTGTGAAACAGCAGTATTATTACTTTGTGTCCCAGAGGCCAGCTAAGGCTGTTAGTGTGGTATTACACCAAATTAATTCTGTGCTTTGCAGCACCCCCAGTCAACTGGTGAAGTGCTGCCCTGACACAGCTGCACTCCTGCCATAGTCCAGGGAAGGAGCAGATGGATGCTGTGAGCCTCAAGTCTGATTTTTTGAGCCAGGAGCATGGTTTAGAGGAATAAAGGAGAAAGAGCTTCACCACGTCTCTTCTTCCACCTATTTCTTGAGTTATGTCTTCAAGCACTTTGTACTAAGAGCTTCCTCTTAGTGTCTATGGGTAGCAATGGAAATGCTTGTGAATGATGAGCAGGTCAACCATGGCTCCTGTAGAGTCTTCCATGTACTTAGTGTCTGGGACATACTGCCACCAAATGCTGGGAAATTCCAGTTGTGGGAGTCAGCCTGATCTCTATCTGATATTCCCAGACACTGCAGTGAGTAGCCACCTTAATGCAGTAGACTGGTCAAGTATTTGAGGAACTCTACTCATGTTGCACTGTGAAATTTTTTATAAGTTATGCCTGGCTTTGGTTCCTGTGGAGGAAGGCTTGGGTTCTGTGTGTCTCAGCTCCAGGAAATCTTTGGCATGCAGCTGTTAAGGTCCTGGAAGTTGAGCAGCTCCTATACTCACCTGCCAGTATTTTTTTCTTGTACACTTTCTCTATATGGAAGTTGGTTGACTTGGTCCAGTTGGTGACAGAATAGTTAAACACTGTAAATAGAAATACAAATACACCTTAATAAAAAAATCTGGTGATCTGAATTCTTCCTGCTGTATCTTGAATTCGAACGTCTTCCAGCTCTCTTTTCCATCACTAAAATGAAATGTTCTATCAGAAAAAAATTCTCTTGGAACATGTGGGTGGGATTCAGACTGAATAGACTTGCTTTGGTTGATCCATTGGAAAACACAGGTCTTAGAACCCTTACTCCAGATTTCATTTTAGAGATCATTTCTCTTCTTGCTTTCTTCACACTTCTATATACTCTTCTCATGGAAGGCTGAGGAAGGGTATCAGCACTCTTGTGTGTCAACAGTGGATACAGAAGGAACTCAGGATGCAAAATACAATTACATCTTCTGGAATTATGCATGTATCGTGCTTAACCAAAACTAAAGTGCATGTTAGTAGGACCTCTTGTAGGAACTAACAAAATACTGCATAAAATCTGCTAAGTTTTCATGACAAGGAATGGAAGATTATTTTTTTTTTTTCTCTAATTGCATTATTCTTTCCCAAGAATATTGTTGCAGGACTTGCTTTGTCTTCTTGAAGTGACACTGTGTTGCAATATGATGGGACATTCTATTTCAGCTTGTCCAGGGTGGTTTCTTTTGTTGTTTTTTTTTTTTAACTAGAGTGCTTCCCTGGAACAGTGAATTCACAGGCTCGCCACTGAACATAGCAATGCAATGTTATTATTCCCAGAAGGAGTAATATTCTCAGACAGGCTAGTACTATTATGTGTGATAAATCAAAAACATCCCAATTTGCTGGCAAAAAAGCACCTTGGGTGTACACTCTTTTTGTTATCACTACATTTGCATTCTGGCAATCCTCTTCAAAATTAAATGTTCTTTTAAGTGCTCTTCAAAAACTGACCTTGACTCTTGAAATATATCCTCAAGGAGACTATCTTTTTGTACTAGAGATGTCATTCTTATCTGTAGTATTTAACTTCCATGAAACTTTCATAATTTTTTGTCAGCTGTGTGATAATAGAATGTTGGAGAGAAGCACTGTTTTCCCAGTTGAAGTAAAAGTCTGCAACATATACTTTCAAATAATCTAAATAAGCTTTCACACAGAAATCTGAAATCTGTTTCATAGATGCTAAGAACATCAGTGCTTATTATGGTTTTAGACTTACAATGTTTCAACACCAATATATGCAGTCACTTGCTTCTGTTTGTATGGCCTACAAAATCAAACCTGTAATGTACTGGGCAACATGAACTGCAGTGGTCTGCTCTCCTGAAAACCAAGGAAAATTATTCCGGACAGGCAGTTTTATATAAGACACAACTTATCAGTGAACACCTGAAATCCCTGAGGCTAGTTATGAAAGTTAGCTACAGCCCTATTAATATTTAAAGCTCTTTCTTCATTCCTTTTGTGTCCAATCAATGTATCTTCTGTCTGAATTTTCCTAATGTCCTAAATATCCCCTCTTCATGTTTTAGACCATTTCCCCTTGTCCTCTTGCTACACACCAATGCAAAAAGCCCTACCCCAGCTTTCTTGTAGGCCCCCTTCAGATATTGGAAGGTTGCTATAAGGTCACCTTGAAGCCTCCTTTTCTCCAGGCTGAACAACCCCAACTTGCTCAGCCTGGCTTCATATGCAATTATCATAGCATTTACATCCAGTTCCTGAAAATTCTCTGTTTAGCTGGAGTCTTAAAATGACAGGCTTTTTTAATTCTGCAGTTTGTTGCTAAGAAGATGTCCTAAAACACACACAGGTGATAAATTACTTCCCATAGCAAAACAAACATGCTTCAGTAAGCTCTATCAGAAGAATATTGCAAAGCATTTCTGTTTGCTGGACTGAATGTCATCTTTCTTTGTAAAAAGAGTATTTTTCATTGATTGTGTATATGATACATAGAAGAACAGAAAAACATTGTGACATATTAATTTAACTTTTTATATCGTTTATGTGAATTCTCCTCCGAGGTGTAAAATACAGCAGTGACATATAACTAATTTAAACTTTATTTGAAAAGCTAAAAATCGGACTGCAAGATGCCTACCTGATCTGTCTCTAGCTGTGAGTTGTATTATCAGATTGTATTTCTCTCTCATATTTGTTGTCTTGAAATATACATTAATTTCTCCAGGGAACAACTGTTGGCTGCAGATGGTTCACAAATGGTATGGAATTATTATTTACATTTTCCACTGCTTTGTTTTCTGACTGGATAATTTCTCAGCAAAGCAAAATCTGTTTCTGCAGACATTGGCTCATCTGCTCAGCCTCACTACTTTAGTCCTGTTTAGGTCCTGAGGCACTTCATTGTAGGAAAAAGTGGGGACTATCTTGGAGGATTGTGAGCTAGAACAGCAAGAATGGTAAACTGAAGGGGAGATTAATGATGGAATATGAATTCTGAACCATATTTCTGGCAACTATTAAAGCATCTGATCAAAATTAACAGTTGTAACTACTCGTTTAATGAAGATGATTTACAAAAGTATTTATGGAACAATGTAAGCAAATAGGCTCAAACAGAGACAAAGAAATATGTTTTCTACATCAAATCAATAGCTTAAGTAAACATTTCTAAAACATATTTACCCCAGGCCTCTCTGGAAGATAAACCTGGTATGTGTAATATACACATTTAATATTTATATTCATATCACGATCAAATTAGCATGCCGTGAGCCAGTAACAGAAGGGATAGGGGGGAAATTCAGACATTTGATGCCAGAAAGAACATTGCATGATGTGGAGAATGAAAATTCAAAGCAAGCGTATGAAAAATAGCCAAATACACAGCAAATCGGACATACCATGGGATGCTTTGGAAACACAGCAACAGCAACAATGGAAACTTTTTAGACTTTGTTTAGCTAGAACAGACAACAAAAGCAAGACCAATTTAATTAATTAATGAAAAAAAGATGTTGACCCTTTGGAACATAGCAAAGGCAAACCAAAATAATTGAACAGAATGGGAAGGAGAATTGTTTCTCGTTAGTGTATCTATTTTTACACATTGTAGGCTCAACACACACAAAGCTTTATAAATAATTATCTCTAATGGGAAAACTCGAAGCCAACTCAGTGGGTGTTAAAGATGTGAGGCAGCGTGTTTGACTCAAATCTCCTTACATATAACTATTTGATATCCAACAGTTACTGTGCTTCTACTGTCAGGGTGCATAAATACATACCTTGCAGCCTGGTGCTTTGAATTGCACAGAATGATGAATTTCTCTCGTTGATTCTACTGTGTCAAGAGGTAAACTTCACAGCTTTTACCAATATGTCAGGATTTGATGAAAGCTGCAACTTACACAAAGTCACAGTAATGTTTCCAGTGCGTTTTCTTATGTTTCTCCATTTAAATTTTCAATTTTGTTTTTGTTTTCATTTCTGGAAAAGAAAGTCACTTTGTGTATTGTTGTAGTATGTATTCCCACTGCTCTCTATTGAATATGAGATGAGGTAATGCTGCCATGCAACAAACATCTTCTCAGTTTCAATCCATTGTATTAATCATTAATATGAATCTGAAAGTCATGACATAGTAACCCTAGGAGCGTTTTTTTTTTCCCATTTCCCATCTCCTTATGCAAATCTGTTTTAATATTGGTACACTCACAGGGGTAGCAGTGTTGACAATCCCTGTAGGATACAGGTGCCAGGAATCACCAGGTGATGAGCCAGGCTGGTGCCCAGTCTCACCTGTGCCCAGTTAGGGCTGGCCCCACTGAGCATGCCCAAGACCTGGGGCTAATAAAAGGTGAGGCTGGGTGCAACCAGGCAGCTCACTCTAGAGCAGGCACGGTGCTAGGCTGGTCACAGTTAGTCTCTGCTACTGACTTGGACTACCAATAGCTCCTGTCCCTGGCTTCAGAATCGAGCTCACGCTCTCGGTGACGTCCGTTTCGAGCAACAAATCCTTGCTGGGTTTTTTTTTTTTTTTTAGAATGTATATTCTGTCTGCTTGTTTTCCTAATGACTCCTGTAACAAATCCAGGGCTATGGGCTGACCACTCTTTTTTGTATTTATTGGGCATGAGAGAGGGAGTCCTTTCAGACTGTCCTTCTGCACTAATAATGGGAAACACCTAAGGAGGAGCCACTCCAGAGACTGCTTCATCCTAACCTGTCTTTCTCTCAGGTATTCAGAAGTCACTGTTTTAATGGTGAGAACAAAATGTATTTGTTTGTTTATTTTAATGTATCTTCTGCTTTCTGAACAGCCTGGTTCAGCTCAGTCGCTGTGTGGGGTAATCCTGTTAAGACAAGTAAAAGAGATTCTCTTGTAACCATTTGACTCCAAGTCCTGGCATTTTGAGGAAAACTGCCAAATGTGATTTCGTAGTGCTGCACCTTAAAGCAGAGTTTACTGGCAGGGGAAAAAAGGGTTGGAGTTCACAGATTCTTTGTCTCTCTCTTCTCCTGCACTAAGCAACTTCCATGCACTTTGACTTTCCTGGCCAAATGCCAAGTATTGCATGTTAGCAAGTTGTAGACAAGAAAGCTTGTGGTGATATTTTAGAACCACTTCTACCTAACATGCATGGGGGATAGATGTTAGTTTCAAAGTTTTGAGCAGTTACAAAGATTTTTGCAATTTTTTGTGAAACAGAAATAAGCGACTGAATTCCTCAGTTCAGCTTCATCCTGAAGTTAGGAGAGGGATGAAGGGAGATTTTCTGAACCTTATGAAAGAAGCTAATTTCATGAAGTTCTTTGTCCATAATCTTCAAGAATTTGTTAAGAATTTTCATTAATTTTTAGTTCTTCCTTTGTTGGTATGAAAATTAATCACCAGCCAAATAATCAGCATTCCTACCTGAATTCCTACCAGTCCAGGATTTCCTGCACAGCCTATGCAAAAGGAAAAAGTAAATTGATGAGAACATAGTTCTCCTCTGTGTGACCTATAAACTCCTTTACTTAATTCAAAATATAAGGAATTTTCCTGACCCAAATACCTTTTACATGGCACACAGAGCAGACACCAGCAGATTTTCTATTGCAAACAAGTATCAACAATCTAGTCTAGTTCTCATACATTTTCCCCAGGAAGCTAAATTAAGGATTTTTTTAATTTTAAATACAAAAGCTCTTTTTATTGTAGTAAGAAATAGGAAAATAAAAAAAAAAAAAAAGTAGGATATCAACCTACTGGCACAATATCTTTTTCACCATATGAAACAAATACCTAAACCAGAATTTGAATGTCAGAATATCAGGCTTTCAAGGCATCAACTTCTAAAGTCACTACGCAACATTAATTAAGGAACATTACAGTTATCTTAAAAAAAAAAGTAAAATCCTTACCTCTTCCAAAAAAAAAAAAAAAAAAAAAAAGATTAGATTAGATTTTCTCTGATGATTCTGTCTCTCTCATACTTCAGATTTGTGCTTATATACCTGTAACTATGGGCAGTATTTTTATATATTTTTAAAGTCCTATCAGCTTTGAAAGTCTTACTGGAAAAGAAAACTATTAATACAAAGTGTTGAACTCTGTAGTTCACTCTTCAAAGTGTTGAAGAGTGATAGCTCTTGGTTCACTGGAATTTGTTCAACTATTGTCTCAGCTTCCATGGAGCCCTCTGTTACATTCATGGCTTACTCCAGTTCAAAGCACTGTCTACACTGTTGCTTCCCAAAAACTTCCCAAAAAGTGCTTGACAGAGGCTTGTTGCACAAGCTTTATATGGATTGTTTTCCCCTCGTGAAAACTCAGACTGTTACACCACAGTAACTGCAGAATGGTGATGACATTACTTTGCCAGGTTTTGAGCAATTTTCCCATTGTCTAACCTTGCAGACCACAAAAATCCATTTAGCTCCCCACAGAATATAAATTTTAGCATTTGCACATGGATTCAGTTCACTAATGAAAGTTTCCTGTTCAAAATCCACAAATTCTCTCCCCCAAATTCAGGCAGAATACCTGTGAAGGTTCAGAGAAAATCTGCAGAGCACTCCTCTGAGATTAAGTAAAGGAAATGTTACAGGACCATCTAACACAGGATGGAATAAACTATTTTTATAGTGATGAGTGCAGCAGACCATTGATCATTGTACATAATCAGCTTTTTTCTAACCTACCTGCAAGGCCTCCAATGTCTATATACAGTCTGGCACAAGGCACAGCCAAAGGCACAGCCTGTTCACAGTAACTCACAGCACCCTTTCATTACAGAAATGATCACAAAGCTGGTGAGAAGATGGGCATTAATATAAGACCAGTGGACACTTCAGCCTCTTCCAGTTCACCACTGTCTTGGCATCCTGCAAGGCACTCATGAGATGCCATCCCTTCCTCATCATCCCCCCACATAATCCATTGCCTGCTCATCCAAGGGCACTCAGGCTTCCCTGCATTAGGATGCTTCTATGCAAACTTCTGGGGAAGCTTGACATCCAATCCTACTTAGAGCTGATCTTCACCCACCAGAAACAAATGGGCTCAATGATCCCTTGAGGGCCTTTCCAGACCCCTATTTTTATGTCTGTCTCCCAGTGTATCGTCTTCCAAAAGTTTCACTCTCCTTGTCAAAGCTGGAATCAGCAGTTTCCAAAATGTCAGGTTTCAGGTCTTCCCAATCCTTTAGACAATCACTGAGGAATTTGACAAATGATGAAATAAGGCTAGTGTTGGAATTCATAGGGACATAAAATATTAATTCATAGTTGTTTCTTCCCAGTTCCTTACCCTAAGCATATTCAAATAGATTTATAGACATCAACTGCAAATGAGAGAATGAAGACAAATATAATAAAGTGTTTTCTGCAGAAAAGACAAAGTAGAAATAGATGCTCTCCTTCTACCTGTCAGGTTTACTTTGAGAACAAGTATTTCACCTTTTCATGATAGGGGTTCTGAAATAAAGCAAAATGTTCTTTAGTTAACCTGTAACGTTCTCCCCATGTACAACAGTGACTGCATAGATTAAAACTACAATATAACTATATACTTTGCAGTAAAGAGTAACTTGGTAATATTTAAAGAGAGTTTAAATTATTTGGGCTTAAAAGTCAATTTAAATATATACTGTCATTCAGAAAATACATACTTAAATAGGCATTTAGACCCAAAGCTTATTCTGATGATACTTTTCTAGACTTTGAAACATGTAGGCAAGGAAAAAAAATGACCAACTAGGGAGAAAATGCAAAAAATTTTGAAAGGTTAAAATATAGTACCAAGAAGTATATGGACAAAAATACAATGTTACACACCTTTATTTTTGTCCATGGTTCCTTTGTGTAACTCCCCTAAACTAGGGGGGAGTTACACACCTCTGATACCCTTGGAAAAACCACAGGGAATGAATGGACTGTGTGCTCACATTCTGCTGTGCTGTGCAGGCACTGAGGTCATGGTCTGACTGTACAGAAAAGTCAGGTTTTGAGTCTGTAGGGCAAGATGAAAACTTCCACAGCAAAAAGACAGCATCAATATGATATTAATTTTAGGAAACACTGTCTGCACAGCCACACCTGATCTGAATCAAAAATATATTACTGGGAGGTAATATGGAAATGCATTCAAATGTTATTGACTGGGATATTACAGCCTAAACGAGACATCGGTCAAGCGCTGTGGTTCTTATTCCTCATCAGTGCTGGAAAGCAAACTAAAACAAACAAACTAAAAAAATCCTTGAATAATATGTAGTATGATTTTAAAATCTCTGAAAACCTAGAGAGATGTGTAGCAATTTACACAGAATTTCACTGTCTTCACAAACACTGGGATGGAAAAGGCAAGATCTAAAACAGAAATGGAGGAATGCTCTGCTTCAAGTTAAATGAAATGAGAGAAGTGTTCTTAAATCACAGAGAGAAGATACAAAGCTTTCTGACTAACAGAGAGCTGAAATACTTCAAACCATGGAGACCATTTCTGTATAGCAAATCGTGTTTGAAGTCTGAATTAGAACACAGTAATCAATAGGCGATCCAGTTTCAACTCTTTAAAAATTTACTTAGATTTTTTCTTCAAAGAGGTGAAGGCAATTTTGACACCGAAGATGCAAAAGAAGATGAATTACTGCAATAAGGGAAAACAAAAGCATGTAGAGATGAAAATTAACCTGCATGAAACGGTTCCATGCATTGCAATAATCAAAAAAATGCCTGGCCTACAGGAGAAAATGTAGAAATTGTAAGTAATTACATCTCCTTCTGTGAGTTTACTGGTGACAGGAGAGTTTGAAGAGAGAATGAACAAACAGGAATTTTTGGACATCATTGCAGCAGAAAATTAATTACCCACCAGTCCAAAAGCAAATGAAACATTTATTAATTTTAAGTTGGACACAGGTGCACAAGCTTGTGTGCAGCCAGAAGCTATGGTATTATCACTGAAAGAAAAGCCAGATAGTAGAAGGTAAATGGGTAGGTTCAGGGTTTTATAGGGGTGATCTTTTCTTTATTAAAAGGGGAAGAAAAGTAAATAGGCAGGAAAAAATAACTTGGATACTTCACAATTTTTAATTATTTTTTTTTTAACTATCTTTTTCAGAAGATGCACAGAGAAACAAAATATTGAGGAAGAGTTTAAGGATGCTTTCCAGGAGATAGCGTATTTCTCAAAGAAGTATATGCCAGACCTGACAGAACTGACATTTCACACCTCCAGAAAAATTCTGCTTGCTATTAGGGATCCACACATCTTAGTTGGCAGAAATAAACATGTGAGCAAGACCAGAAGCTTTGTATTGTTCCAGACAGTACACTAGGTCATAAGCATACTTGAAGGCTGCACTTGCCCTTCCAAATTCTGCTTTCAAAATATAATTTACAGAATATCTTTCTGACCGAATCACTTCTTTTAATTACTACAAATAATGACTGTGTTTTATCTTTCAATTGTCACATTTCTTAAGGAAAATGTTCTCCATTCCTCTTAATTATTTTTTCACAGGGAAAAAAAAAAAAAAAAAAAAAAAAAAAAAAAAAAAAAAAAAAAAAAAAAAGTCGTTATTGGAAAACCACTAATTAAGTTCTTCCAAATTGCTTCTGCAAAAGAATTGTGTACTGCTTTCTACACCTCTAGCACCTGATTTGTGTGCCCAGAACACATGCTTCATTAGCCCCTTTCACAAGCTAAGTGTCTGGTGTTCCAAATGTAATGCAAATCACTTTTTAATGGCCACATTGACTAGATAGGAAACGCTTTTGTTGGAGCTGTGTCTTGTAGTTAGTTAAGCCAATTAGCATGTGATAGAAGCACTTCTGGAAACATAAAGCCCAAGAATAGCTCTCAAGAGAAGGTGGAAGACTATCATGCAGATAGAAATGTTGTAAAAGGGAAGGGGAATGAAGCAGAACCAAATTTAAAAATAATTTCTAAATGTATTCAGTACTTTTTTTACTTTACAGCGGTCTCAGATGGACTTCTGTGAGAAACATTACTGGGAGGGAGAATCCTCTTACTATGTCTCTGTGTAAGGAGATAAAACTGGACTTTTTACTCAGTAGAAGACTGGCAATAACGTTTTTTCTGAGATTCTGCTTATATCATGAAATTATCTGATTTATCCATTGCACATTTGACTTCCTTCCAAGAGAAGATTTTTGACTGCTTGACATCAGCAGAGGTGGCAACTCAGTCCTTGCAGGTTGGGTCTCAGTGGCTTCTGCTCACTGGTCAGCAAAGTAAAGAACCAAAAGGATTCTGGAGCCTTTAAAATGGAAATTCATCACATTCCTTTCAGCACTGTTTCTCTAGGCGATGGGTAACACAGACATTTTATAATTTAACTATGTGCTACCCTGGAAATGTGTAGTACACATGAAGTCTCAGGAAGAGGTTCTTTCAGTCTTTCAGAAATTGTACTGAATTGTCTCCATCCATGGTTTGAAACATGTACTGACCAAGAGATGTAAATTACAATAAATTTGTTCCAAGTTTTCTTCATATGTGTCCTTTATTTGCTGGGAATTTCCAGTGCTTTTGAGAAACATGCCATTATTCAATGTAAACCAACAGAACTTTTACAGTCCAGCCCCATACATTTAGGAAGTTGTTATTTCTTACCACTGGCATATTCTGTTATATTCTGGACTGAAATATTCTCAAACAAAAGAAATCTCACTCTCACATATGAAGTAGAACATGTTTAGAATGCTAAATGTTTCAATTGCTATTGGTAGTCTTTTTTAAAAATTATTATTATTATTATTAATATTATTATTAAATATATAAGAAGAAAAGTTTCATACTATCCAGGGGGATTTTGAACAAAGAAAATGTGATTTTATACCTATGCTACACTCATGCTTTCACTGGAAATTTGCTAGCATCTGCTGCAAACTTGAGGCTAGAAAACTGCTGGCCATTTAGTATTTCCCCCTACCCGGTTTTGTTGCATCTTTCCTCTTTTTGTGTATTTGTGCCCTCTCTTCCTCCTAATCTGAATATATGCATTACAGTTTAGCTTAATCAATTATGAACTTGTAATTGAATTTATGAGACGATGCTCCCTGACTGATGGTGGAACAGTCAACTTCTGCAGGAGGAAACTTCAGACTTCTCTAGTTCTTCAGTCTTCATCTCAAACAGAGGTGGTTCTTTCACATGTCTAAAGATGTCTTACAAAACCAGGCTCTACAGTTGCTCCACAGCTGCTTCTCTATTTCTTTATCTAAGGATGCCAGAAGGGCCATAATCTTTTGATCCATAATCTTATAATACTCAGTGGCAGTAACTAAAAGTTTCTGTTCCTCACCCTTGATTTGGGTTTCAGAATGGGGTGTTTGTTTCTCTGACAGTAAATTATTTTTTTTAAATAGGAGTATGTCTTATCAAAGATTATATATGTCTTTAAAAAGATTTTTTGTTTAAATAGGAATATGTCCTAATCAAAAAAGTTATAGTGAAGATGCAAGGTGGTCTTGAGTTTTAAATCCCTGAAATTCCTCTATCTGTTTATTATGCAACAGTTAATTTCCTTTCCTTATAGAACAATCCTTCATTTTATCATTCAGTTCTACAGAGCTAAATGCTTTTTACTTACATTGACTTGAATGAAAATGGAGGTGACTCACTCCATTACAGAATTCTAAGCAATATTGGGTAATTCACAGTTGGTCTTCTCATACCTTGTCTATATACACTGTTAAATTGGATTTGAAACAAATTCAGCAGCTGACAAGGCTCCATCCATCAGTGTGTTTTGTTGATGTTCTAATGTACTTTCTATTACCCAGTCATCTATCAAATAAAGTCTTTCCATTTTTAGAAAGACTACAAAATTCTGAGCTGAACCTCTGTTCTTCACTATGGGATGACAGTGTGAATGAGTTTGGAGATTCTTCTCATGGTGCAATACTTTTTGCAAAGCAGGGTGCTAAGACATGTTTTCCATATTGCTGTTTTGTTACCTATTGACAAGCAAAGATGTTTGAGAATACTAATGCACTGCATGAAATGACATTAGGGGAAAAAAACCCACTTGCTTTTAATATCAGCTTCAATTAGAAACAGACTTAGAGGATTAAGGAGAAAGAGTCTGGAAGAAAATATTTCAGCCTGCTGAGTGGGAAATTAAAATCAGCACAATGTAAACATCACCAGCAAAATAGCTCACAGTATTAAGAGCTACTGACCTGTTATATTAACACAATTGCATATCCATGCTTGAATGCAGCAGCTGCACATACAGATAAGATATGATGTAGGATTTATATTGGATAGGAGTGGGAAGTAGATGAGAGTCATCCCTATGGAATCAGTGCTGCTGGTTTCCTCCCTGTCCCTCCCTAGCACTGCATAGCTGCAAGAAGCTGAGCAAGAAGGGGTTTATGCAGGTGACAAAGATCATTGGTCAGACTGAAGAGAGAGATTGAAGGATTCATGTGAGTGATGATGTGTATTTACCCCTAGGAACTGGGTGCTCTGACAGTTCAGCACACCCAGCACCTGCTGTTTTGGAGAGTGTGCAAATTAATTTGGATGGTGCTTCTGCACAGCAGACCTTACATAAACAAATGTGTGCCATTAAATTTCTGGCTCTCTTTCTGGCTTTTGAGTCTAAAGGTTGAATTAAACAAATGTTCTATTCCACAGTGGATTGCACCGCTATGATATCTTTACTTCCAGATGTCTGTGTTTTCTAAAGCTTCCTATTTGCAATTAATCTTTCTTTTACAGACTTCCCAGAAGAGGTTTGAGTCAATCTGAAATGTGGATGCAGTAGGATAACTGGAGCCATTTGACTGTTCACTGCATGCAGTTTCATCCAGCAAAAAATCTCTATGTTGCATGTAGCAACACTTGAGGACCAGAAAAAGATGTAATATTCCACTCAAACCTACCTATCTTATCTCTGCAGAGACTGAGATTTCTGATTTCATGCTGACTGAGAAGCATGAATGTAAAATTTCTCAGATTAAGATTTAGGAATATGACAGATTAAAATTTTAGTGGCTGTTACGATCCGAGTTATTATTTATATTTTGTTTGCGAGGAAATTTCAGCCACTACTCATAGACGACGCGTGAGTTTACAAAAATAACCAGGCTTTATGATTTAAACAAGTTAAAAGGATTTATTTAGGATTTATACAATTAGTTACTTTGGAGAGAAGAGTCGTTAAGACGAGAAAAGAAGGAGGATAAGTAAGATGTTATCACCGTCCGCCGGCCTTGGCCTCTGGCTGTGGTCGGGTGCGTCGGGTCTGTCGCTCCTGCCGCTTCTCTGTCCCGTAGCTGAAGCCGAAGTGCCGAGAGAGGGGGGGTCTAGAAGAAAGCCGCCTCGCCGCTTTCCGCTTGGGCCTTCAGAGCTGCTTCCCGACTTTTTGTGCCGAGCTGGCTGGAGTTTGTAGTCACAGGAGCTGGCTTCCACGTGTCCTTCTGAGCTGCTGGCTCCTCCGAGCTAGTGGCTGGCTTTTCGGTTCTTTTTGGGCGATTTTATACAGGAAAAGAAAAGGGGTCCCTTTTTTGCATAAGTCCCTGATACATACAGATTTCCAGACTTCCCGGAGATGAGTCATCCTTATCTTTTAGTCTTTTTGGGTGTCCTGCTACCTTCATTGTCTCCATCATGCACCAGGAGACGACCTGATAAGCATTCTTATCTTTTAGGTGTCTGTCAGGCATATGGTGAGGTAAACATATGTTAATTGACAAAATGTTGCAACATAGCAGGGAGAAAGAAAAAAAAGATTGATTCAAGAGACTTATTTTTGTATTTTTGAAGTGTTTACATCAGTGGCATTTTTCAGTACATCAGCAGCAGCCCACATCCCAGAAGGGGAATGCTTCAGATACCAATTAAAGCTCAATAAAGAATTCTCCTTCCAAATAAACTGAACTAACTATTGGATATGCTGACTGCACCATCACATAGTAGACCACAGTAACATATGACACGGTTTGGTTTAAAAAAATCAAACAACATAACCACAGGAAGATTGCTCTTTATCTCATGGACATACATTTGCAGTAAAACTTCAAATCGCTCAAGGGAGCCTTTTGGTCTATCACAGACTATTTCATTCTACGCAGGCAAGTGAGAAAAAGGGTTTCACTATTCTTCAGTCTTGTGCCTTCTGTCATCAGGATTCTGTAACTCTGTACATTTCAGTTTCTATGAATCCTGATTTTGTGAGTTCTCTCTCACTTATGAGTCAGGAAAGATTACCAGCTGAGTGACTGACCTTTAATTACTGACTCACTTCAGGTTAGCTACTGATCTGCTGAAAGTCAGTAGACAAATCACAGCTTCTTTTGAACTGCTGCATGACCTACATGGAAAGAATTCTGTGTTTGCTAGGAACCTGAGACATGCAGCTCAGTCAGGACCAGTTTAACATCCATGTATGAAACTCAGGTGTTGCATGAATATGCATTTCTTTGCTTTTGATTATAGCCCAGGAAAGAAAAATTGGGAAGTAGATAGTTGAAGGAAAAGAATTATAGAAAAAAATTATGCTCTTAAATGCAAATAGTGCAGAGGAATAGAATATCCAGAAGATAAGAAATTGTGTTGAAGCCACTAAGCTAGATACTGCTCTGCTGCTGTGGACATACAGCTTTAAATAACTCACCAGCAAGTGAGATTTACATGTATGTATATGCACACCTAATTTTAGAAAGGATTATTATCCAGCTTATAGAACCTCCCAAGAGATTTAGCTGAGAACCATATACCCAGAAAGATCAGATCAGGTCACTGACGGTTGTTTTCTCAGTCTTTATTGGAAGTGTTCATCACAGAACACACCTCACCCAGAGAAGTCTTGCACCACCCTTCCCAGTCATTGCTAACTAAGTGGTTTACATTAGATTCCTACCTCGAGGAACTTTCCATTGAGAAAAGCTCTTAGTTTAAGTTAAAGTAGAAATTTAAATGTGTGGGACCTGTCACAAAAGAGTAGGAGTTAATTTAAACTAGTGAAATTCAGTTTACAATTTTTAGTTAATTTAAGATGAAACACGACAAGGAGTGTGAAGGTGAAATAGTAAGACTTCATATGGCCTACATGTGATTGTTGAAGAAGAATTGAATAAATCAGTAAGACTTTTTCATGTGAGAAGCTCTGCAACCTCATGTAATTCAACTGGGTTAACTCAAATACAGACATTACATCTAGAAGGGGAATTTTAACTCTGAAGATGGAGTTTTGAATGTACTGGCAAATCCAGATGGAGTTCTTTAGTTCTTTTTTTTTTTTTTTCTATTTGAGTTTTAGCTGGTTGGTTGGGTTTTTTGGGGGTTTTTTGGCTTTTTTTTTTTAGAGGAGAGAAAGCAGCTAAAGGGATTCGCAGACTAAACTTTTATTTCTCATTTCTGGCAGGTAGAAAGGTTTGGCTTTGCGCTGAGAGACACTCTGCTTCCATTTCTGTTCCTGCAGAATCATGTGATATACATTATAATTTTTTGAGGCCAGACTCTGGACTGTGAAATCATCTCTGGAGAAGATCACAAGGGAAAGTATATATATCCCAAACAAAGGAGTGAAATTGTCTTGGTAACACTCCACCACTGATATACAGATGTTACAAATCATGTTTATATTCATAAATATTCATTGCCTGAACAGTAGCAGGCAGAGAAATTCCGAATGGGAAGCTTAGCAGGAATAATCTTGCTATCTCTTTAAAGTTATTATTTTATTTTAAAAGTGCAGACTAGTAATCAAAACTGCAGTGTCTTAGTGCACTGCTTTTGCACTGACTTGCACAAAGCCCTAAAGAACTTTGACTTGTATTTTAAAAGACAGAACCAATAACAATTGTACACAATTTTGCTGCATATCCTGGATAACCTATCTATCCCCCAGTTGTGTATTTGTAATTACCTATTTGTAATAGGTTTGTATAAAAAAAGTTTTATTGGTCAGTTTCCATTTACAGTTGTTGCTTGGGGGGTATCTTGATGTGAGCAGTTTCTTTCAGAAAGAGAATCTCTCTACTAGTGCAACATACCTTTTCCTTCTATACTTCTCACAGTATGATATACCCTGTGCATGCCCAATTTGTGGGCCAAAAGAAGTTCTGCACAACCACTCATCCTTACAGGTTCTCTAAAGGAACTATTTCCTTCTCTCTCCCCTACTGTGAATGTTTTCTTTCAAAAATAAAACTACCCCAAAACCAAACCAACCAACCAAAAAATGAATAACCCTACCAGCAAACTCTAGGCACAGTGCATACCTTGAAATTTTGTCTTTATGTGTTCTCAGGCCTGGGCTGCTCCGTCACTCTGCAGTAATCACAGTCTGAGGACACACAGCACCAGGATTCCTGGGCCAATCTTTCTCATGAATCACGATGCAGATCAGAATCATCTGTTGGATGCAGCTTTGTCCCATAAAGAGCTTTATTAGCTCTTCAGAGGTGCTGCACAATTAAAATCTCCTTTGGGTTCTTATAAGAATCCTGAGGTGCCCTTGAACATTTTTTAATACTGGATGGAGCAGGACTGGATTTAAAGCACAAATGAAGGACTAACCTGCAACCAAGTTGTGAAAACATCTTCAAGCTCTCAGACAGGCTGAGAATTTCAGGATTTAGAAATGTTCATGTCTTTCTCTTGGCTCTCTTGATTTTTTTTTCCCTTGTCACTTTAGAGGGGGAAAGGAGCAGGTAGAAGATGAAAACTGGCAAATGTCAAAGCTGGGAATTTAAAGGCAGCACAAATTCTTTACAATATTTTGATTTGAATCAAATCTTGTTAAATTATTTTCATTTCTGGGGCTGTGTCAAATATGAAATGACATAGTCCAGGCTTTGCATGACATAAAGTGTGCCTGGAAGAGATATGAAATGCCAGCATCTATCATAGGGTCCTAGACAAATGTCACAGTCCCAGCTACTGAATCTGACTTGACATTGGGTTGTGTCATACCTTCTGGGAAAGGATATAAATTACTGACTGGACAAGAAAAAAGAAAGGTAGCCTGGGAAAAGTCTTTTTTTCTAGGAAGAGGGTGAAAATGGTAGCACTGTTTATATTGACTACAAAACTCCCATCTTCTAGTACAGTTGTCATTTCAGGTTTGGTTTTGGTTTTGTTTTCTGGTGGTTTTTTCTGTTTTCTTTTGGGTTTGTTTATTTATTTATTTATTTATTTTTCTTTTTTAAGAAGAAGAAGTCTGAAAATTGCAAGAGAACACATGTGAGTGTGAGTCATGGATCTGGCAAGTATCACTTTGTGTCAGACTTTGTATTAGTCCATAGTGTCCTAATTTTGCACTGATACAGTTTTCTTTCCATGGTAATCTTGTAAAGTGAGAGTAAGGTTGTATGTAGGATTGGTAAGGTGCTGGTTAAGGTGTGGATAGCATTTTGCAGGGAGAAGGTACTTCCTACATGCTCCTACCATGCTTAGCATCTTATTCCATGCTAAATTTCAGCATGTATAAGTTAGAATTTAACTATAAATGGTGTAACTTTTTTTTTCTTTTTTATTTTTCTTTTTTTTTTTTTTTTTTTTCTTTTTCACAGAACGACATTACAGAGAGTATGTTTCAATTAATGCACACAGTGTTTGTCCTGGTAAACAGTAGATGCAGACAGACATCTGGAGTTACAATAAAGAGCATTTCAGCTGAAATTACGTATTGTCATTATAAATCTGTGAGAGAGACACACACCCTTTTATACACTGTTTTTTTCTAGACTCAAGTGGCTTATTGTGCTGCTAGTTATATGAAACTGTCCCAAAGTAGTCCAAGCTAGCATTGCAGAAGAAGTATTCTACCTTGCTACACTGAAAGCCACATGGTTGTCAGGGTGCTCTGCTTTTGCTGAGTCTTCTACGCCTATAGCACTGCAGAAGCAGCAGAGGTCACCGTGCACCAGATCCAGCAGCAACACTTCAGCTGCAAACTGGGCTGGGCATCCATTCCCGCAGCGTTTACTCAAATTGGTCTAAAAATCCAGGAGTTCTGGAGATCAAACGGCCACATATGGTGGGAGGAATGTTACAAGTGCTGCAACAATAACCAACTTCAGGAGAAAGAATACAAACATTAAAAGAATTGTAAGTAATAAAAATTTCAAGATGCTTGTCATGAGTTTGGAACTTTCCTGAAAACTACCCTGCTTAACTAATAATCCTATATGAATCCCTGTAATTTGTCCACTGCCTCTAAAAGAAATTGTAAAGTGGCTGATCCATGCCCTTAAAAACTCATTAATATAAACTGAAATCCAAATGTGTTCATTTTAGCTCTGAATTAAAGCTCAAGCTCCATGCTGAGCACAATTACAAATAATATATTAACTAACATGATGCTTAGTACAGGCATCCAGCTGGTGAAAAAGAGTGTAATCTATGCTTCCCAGCACATCTGCTCACAAAGTTTAAAACATATGACTTTTCTTATTGTACCTTGCCTTCTGAATGTGCAATTCCTGCTTATACCATGGTGTACTTAGCAGTATATGGATATTTCCATGGATAGTCTGTAGAAGAAATGTTCTCAGGCAAAGAACAATAGCAACCATCAGAATTTAATCTGCAAATTATAGGGAAAATTTGTGCCTTCGTGCATTCCATTGTGAATTGTGCTTCGATGATGTCACATCCATAGCAGTGGCAAAAGCATGTAGGCTTATTTATAAAACAAATAGGATGGCATTTTCAGCTCCTCTGAAGTCAATAGAAGCTTCATTGACTTAATGAAACTGCAATTTCAACCTTATTCTTTGCATGAATTATGCTTCTGTATTAAACCTCTATTATTCTCCTTTCACGGTCATTATTTCAACATTAGAACAATTTTTGTGGCACCAGCTAAACGGACTGAAGCACATACTCAACTGTTTTCAGTAACTTAGAGAAAACTCCAGCACAGAAAGAACTTTTCCCCTAAAATGACGTATAATGAGTTTAGCAATTTTAAGAAACAGTGACTACAAAAGAGAGGTTAAATCATGGTACCTGTGCTTCCTTTACTCTTATGAAATGATTCCTCATTTTGGTATAACGTTGTTAGGATAGAATGTCCTATTAAACAAGCATAAGATGAATGAATATCTCTCTTTAAACTGAAGTCAAGGTGTGGCTTCATCCCATAATGATGAGGAAATTGCAAGTGCAGCTGGAATTCAGTCCATAGGTTATGTTGTGTTTTGACACAGCATCGGGCTGAGGAAGTGGGAGCGACCGAGCTCCCCTCAGCAAGGAGCCCGGAGAGAGAGTGGTTCCAGAGACACACAGACTAACTTTGAGATCTGTATCCACCTCTAATTTAGGGAAGTTATTTTAAAAAAAATTGTTTGTGTGTGAGGTGTTTTGACAAAGAGGGTGACTGCTTCGTATCTATTTTGTGGCTGAGAGCAGGAGGCTGTGAAACCACCTGTCTCCAGTGTTTTTTGTTTGGCTGTTGCAGTAACCCCAGGTTGCACGCTGCTGAAACATTCCTTTAAAATGGAGCTAAAGCTGGGATCAGTGCAAAGTCTGTTAACAATCAGTTTAGACTTACAGAAATTAGCTAGTGGGATGTCTCTCCTAAAAAAGAAAGGGGGGAAACATGTCTGGTTTTCTACTGAAAAAATCTGACTGGATACCTAGTGTATACACGTGGGATCTGCACACAGAGGTTTTCTTTAAATGATAGGTTGTCCTACACACTCATTTGCTGACAGGGTTGACAGGAGGAGACATGTTTCCTAGATGGGGATTAAAGAAAGACAGGACAGGCTACAGGAGAAGTGAATTGGATGGGGCTTAGGGAAATGGCAAGCATCCATTCTAGCCACAATTGCTTTAGGGCTCTGGTATTATTATTTCTGCACTGCCTGTTTGGACTTTTATTAGGGTCAGGCAGAGCCAGAGGAAATCCCATACAGCACAGGTACAATACAGCAAAGTCGCCAATAAACCAGAGGGCTTGCCTGAGGCCAAAGTAAGCAGGTATAGACAAAGTCAGCTGCTTAAGAATTTGAATAACTTAATAGTGCAGTGCCCTTTTAGGACTGGGGAAAAGCTGGGCTCTCCAGTGGGAGAGTGTGCATCCCTGCAAAGAGGTCTCCACCAAGTCCTCTTCTAGAACTCTATTCTGAGGACTGCAGCACAGAAGGGGATGAGGTGGTCCAGGTGTTGTGAGCATAATTAAAAAACTAAATTACTTTATGATAAAATGATTAGTTTAGAATATTATAGAACTCATTTTCACAGAGAGCTAAAATTAATATGCTCAGTCTACTAAAAGTATATGCTAGTTCTATACTGACTGCAAGAGAACTTTTCTATAAACAGAAAAAAACTAATTTACATCTTAAATGATCATTCAGCCCCAGCCTATCGACAGCTACTTATTTTTTTCCCCTAAACTAGGCAATATTAAAGCACTCTGCATTCATTTACTATACAATCCCTCTAACCCATATATTTATACATTATAATATTTGCAAGCAGAACATTCTATTTAACTAGCAATCTAGAGTTTCACAGCTTGCCAAGAAAATGAAAGGTTTTTGAGTAGCAGAGATTAAAAAGAAGAAGAAATCCCAGCACTGTAAATTGTAAAACTTTACACCTTACAGCTGCCAGCTGTAATCCATAAGGAGACAGCGTTCTTAGGCTCCTAGAAACATAGACTGGGCTATTTTTTTAGCAAATATTCTTTTTGTTCCTTCAGAAAGGGAAAGAAAGGAAAGAGAAGGAAAGAATCAGAAGTTCCAAAACCCCAGAAGAACCCCTTACATACAGAGTACATAACACTGATGAGGAGTTATTTTCTCCTTGAGTGTGGAAGGATTGTGGTGATTTGATAAGATCTGTTAAGATTACATTTTGCTTGTTATTACAGTTGAAATATAACAGCTGAAATGTTACACAGCCTAAGTCAGACTAAGCCTGAGAGGATTTACACAACATTGCATTTACATAAGATAAGGCCATGGTGGTTTCTGTTTCTTTTTAACTGGAATACCTTCATCTTAATACTATCACGTTGTCTTTATCTTAAACCAGCTTTTTCTGTAAGATGAAATGCGTTTTTTTAAAGACATAGCAAGGCTTAGTTCAATAACACAACTTTTTGCTAATTTTAATAAATCAGCATGAGACAGAATTCCTGAAGTTACAGCTAACTTGCAGAAGTGAAACAATGCATTTAGAGTGCTGAGGGATGCTGGGCAGCACATTGCCATGAGGAGACCTTCAAGAAGGGCAACTACATCCTCTTCTGAATAAATGAGAGGCCAAACAACTGCATCTTTTTTCCTCTAACAAAAGAAGAAACAATGGAAAACTATTTTGGGCACATCCAGGAGAAAAAGATTTTTTAAAATGTAGGAAGGGAGATAAGGGGGAGACACAGGACTGATTAGAGCTCTGTACCTGTTTGTAAGGTTGGTCTGCCTGTGTCATTCAGACACAGAGAGACAAAAGGGAAGAACAAAGCATAAAAAACACCAAAAAATCAGTTGAAAGTCAAGTCTGAAGATGAAAGAGGCACAAGTGCTGAACTCTGAGGAAAAACTGAAAGAGAAAAAAAAAACCAAACAACATTTTGAGCAAACACAAGTGAGAATATGCTTCCTATACTAGCTATTGTTTGTGAAGAAACATCCAGATCCATCACAAATTTGTTTTCCTGATGAGAATATCTCAGGGAAACCTCTTTATGGTCTTGCTACTCAAAGCATGCAGATTAACAGTGGGAATTTAGTCTTGTAACCCTTACAGTTCACTAGACCTTGGAAAGAAAAAAATCTGTGTACCTGCCAACACTGAAATAGTGAATTAGACAGGAAAGGGGCTTAGTTAGCTATGTCCTCAGTTGTTCAAAAACAGTGGCTACTTATTCAACTGTTTATTGATTGTGCCTTTTACTTGCACCCTTGTCCACTGATTTTGTATTTGTTGGAGATTTCTAAGGGACATACTTAGATCATCTCTCCAGGACAATACAGAGGAGAAGAATCAAAAAGATAGTAATTTAGGTTTGCTATGCTCGCTCTCAGTTTGCATGCACTTCAGTGCTCCTCTTTTTAACACTTACTCTCTTTTCAATTTGTGCTACAAAGCAACACTAAGTTTGTAGTAAAATCATACAATTTGTACTATTTTTACACAATGCAAAACAAAACATAAAGAAAATCCCTTGTATTATGAAAGAACTCTGTGAAGCCCCTGGACTTAGTCTGCTTTAATTCAGGTCTGCATGGGTAGGTTTAGTGCTAGGCAAGTCTGCAAGTAGAATTAGAAGAGAGATACTTCCTTAAACCACACTGTAAAAATTATCATCTCTTAATCTGTGGTTTTACATTTGACTGTCACCTTATGACATTTTCTTCTAGTTAGGAAAGGAAGGCAAGCCTCATATGGAAAACTACTCTTACTCTGTGGTTCTTTTGGTCTGGAAAAGACCTTGTCCATAGGGAAACAGAAGTAGTAAATACAAGCAAAATTGGTATCTGGAAGTTAGGCTTGTGTTAAACTGCAGTACTTGGTTTGACCCATGGATAAGCACATGAAATGTAAGATCTAAAGATCTAAAGACAAGTTAGTTCTGGACTTCCTTTTTTGGCATGAAATCCTATGAAAAACAATCCCTACATGGCACTTTGGAGACAGGTCATTAATAAGAACAAACTGTTCACTGTGCAGGGAAGGTGCCTATTTCCTTTTAGCAGCTGATACAAACAATGTGGCTGAAAAAGAGAGACTCCACCACCACGAAGCCTGGCTATCCATAGGGCCAGCATTTGGTAAAAATGTTTTCCTTGTAGACAATTAAAAACAAACAAACAAAACCCCATCAAAACAGCAATGTTCTAATGCTGAAATGCAGTACTTTCCTGAAAACAGATTTTAAATACCAGTTTCCCATCAGTACCATTCTATAAGAAAGTACACTGCATTAAGTGTGAGCCCTAAAAAGCTTGAGCTAAAGAATCTTATCAAAGCCAGATAATGTAAGGAAATGTCTCCTGGCAATAGTAAAAAGAAATCGAAGAGAACCCCGGATTTCAAAAGATTTCAAAAGATTTCAGGATAATTATGTTATTCACATTTTAATCTTTTATTTGACACAACAGAACCACCCTCCTTGCCATCACATTTCATCATTAAGTTTCTGTGGCAGGAAAACTGTATACAGAAGAGCTCTTATCCTCCAGCTGGAATAATGGATAAAGGGGTTTAAGTTGTAATCTCTTAGACTTAAGTATTTTTCTACTTAGATACTAAAGAAATCTCCAGAGAATGCTTCTACTTTGAAACAATTTTGATAAGGAGCTATACATTTTTTTACAGAGAGCATTTTTAACAAATTAACTAGAGTTGTGAGGGCTTGGGAAAATACGCTTTTCTTAAAATTTGCCAAGCTTACTAGTGTAGCAAAAGCTATTGAACCTTTTGCTTTATTAAGTGACCACTCATGCTCAGCTCAGTAAAAAGTAATTACTTCTGTTTATCTTTTGTCTCTCAAATGGAAAATTATATCCAATTAAAAAAGATAAATCATATCGCAATAATAGTAATTATTATTATTGATTGTTATGACTGTTATTTACACTGGCTGCAGAGAGAATTTAAATGCTATTACACTTTAAAGTGTGGAAATCTACTGTCAGTTGAGGTATATATAAGACTTTCCATCATTAAGAGCTTGAAGAAAAGTGGTGGATATACAATCCTGGTCAAAGACAGGAGACCAATACACTGTATCTGATTTATGTAGTCAATTCAATTTAAGGGTTAGTTTGCTCACATACCATAACTTTTTGCATATTTTAAAACTACAGCCTTATTTAAAGTATTTTAAATTCGTCAGTATCTATGCTTCTGTTTCATTTGCTTTATCCCCACAAACAGATATCATAAAGCTACACTTCAGAAATTACCCTGTTATCTATTACTTATCTTTCAGTAAGAGGATATGAAAAATTGGGATATGTACATTCTAGAGAAGTTCAGTGTGGCATGACAAAAAGGCAGGATAAAGACTGTGGATAAAATAGCCACACACTTAGCTCTCTAATAATATTTTATTAGAGTATACAGTATATAAATATATCTTATTTTAGAGAACTATGAATTTTAGAGATCTCTTATTTAACTGTGCTGAGTTCTTTTAACTTGTCACTGTGAAGATTTCTTCTTTAGTTTTTCAGGAGTCACGAACTTCCTCTTTTCCTACAATTTCTTGTTAGTAACAAGATAAGCTTGCAGTTCACAATATAGAATCATAGGATCATAAAATGGTTTGGGTTGGAAGGGGCCTTAAAGATCATTTAGTTCCAACCCCCCTGCATGGGCAGGGACACCTCCCACTAGACCAGGTTGCTCAAGGCTCCATCCAACCTGGCCTTGAACACTTCCAGGGAGGGGGCAGCCACAACTTCCTGGGCAACCTGTTCCAGTGCCCTACCATTCTCACAGTAAAAAATTTCCTCTTTATATCTCATCTAATCTCTTCAGATAGCAAGGAAGATACATAAAAATATCCTGCTTGGGTCCTAGGTATAGTCCTACTTCATGAATTCTCTCCACTTTTGCAAACTGAGCATGGGCAGTTTAAGAGTAGTCAGTATATCTTCTTTGAAAAATTTCTTCTTTCTTTGACTGCTTTTCCTCCTAAACACTGTAGTGATCTAACATTGTCAGCTTTATAATCATTTTGAGCATGGGTGCCTCTTTCTCCTTTCTATTTCATGATGTATCATTTCCAAATGATTTGGAAGTACTCACTAAAGCTGCACAATATCTCTTCTTTGAAGACATTGCATGCAGCTTCTCAAGCTGCATGTTTTCTGTGGATACTTAAGTCTTTTATTACATCTCCATCTCTTAATTTTTCCTCCTTCAGTTTCCTCCTCCTGTGGCCCAAGCTGTCTTATTTGATGCACTTTCATTTGGTCTCATTACATTGACATTTGTGTTTTTAAGGGTATTTTCCTTTGATGTTGACCATGAGGTAAGTAGGTTTCCTAATGAAATGTACATCAAAGAGTTTGCTCACTCTTCAACGGATGTTCTTGGGAGAGTCATAAGGAGGCGATGCCTTGAAAATTAAATTTAAATTACTCACGAAAAGGCTTAAGCTGCAAACTGCTCATGTCAGTAAAACTTCTGGCCAATGCAAAAAGCCAGCTGGAAGGGAGAGCCAGGATCAGCCCCTGTGAGTGGGAAGATGGAAGGGATTAGTCAGGTCTTTCACAGCCAAGAGCTTTAGCAGGAGATTTTCACATGCATGCACTGTCATCAGTCTCCTCTCTCCCCACATCCTCCAGCTATCCTAGCTCTTTCAAGCCACTGCCACTTCTTTCCTCAAGCAGCAGAAGTCAGCAAAACTTAGCCACATTTGGCCCTCCTGGTTGTCCTCACTCTGCCTTGGCCCACATGCACCATCACCCCTGTGGAGTGCTCAGACTTTGCTTCAGTCTGCACCTTTCTTCAGTTTCCCCTTACTCCTGTTTGCCCTGTGCTTCATTTTTACCAAATATTTCATACTCATTGACACAAACACTTCTTTATGTTTCCCCTGGCAAAATAAGGCATTCACTGTGTGAATAAAAATGAATACCTGAATGTATGTACATGAAAGACAGTGAAAGGAGCAAAAGACAAGTAAAGAGCATGGAAAACTAGAACAAGGCATGACAGAGGAAAAAAATCCCCTAAATCCCTTTTTTGACTTCACTAAGCTAGTCTGTGGGAAGGCAGGAGACACTGAAACAATTCTAACTGGGAAGCAATAGGGGGAAAATGTCAATATGAAGGGAAAAATTCAGTACTTCACTGTCACAGACTGGTTTATAATACTACACAGGGGACTGAATCAGGAATTTATGTTGCGAGAACATAAATTTAAATGAATATTATTAAGGCATATGAATATGGGAAAAGGGAACATTATAAGGGCATTATTCACCTGGAAGAATAATGTCTTTAATCTTTTGCCATTAAACTCTGACCTGGTAAGTGACACATTACAGAAAAATTACTTCTCCAAGAACATTTCTAGGTAAAGAGTTTCAATAGTATTTTTGCAAGGATGTGAATTTTATGGCCAAAATATGATTTTCAGAGAAAAGTGAAGAAATATGCAGGTGAATTATGTAGGGTATCTGTGCTTTATAGATAGTCACATTGATTAATCAATTGCAAGTAACATACCTGGTAATCTTGTTGTGTTAAACTGCAAGCGCTTTAAAAATTTGGAGACTAAAGAGTAACTCCCCTGAAACCATAGACTGGGAGAGTTGCTAAAAATCTGAAAAAGATTTTTTTTTAAGATCCTCTTCAAGTATTAGACACAAGTCAGTTGTATCATAGATTGCAGTAAATAACCTCAGTGAGAAAGTATGATTTAGAAACAAATGCAACTATTTTTGTATGTGGAAATTAAAACTCTTTCACTTCAAATCTGCTTAAACTTAAGCAGGCAGTTGACAGTATTGCTGTCAAGTAAGAAGCTGGACAGTCCAGCTGTTTGTGGAGAACCTCTCAAAGACCATGTAAAAGCCCTGAACATGTGGGTCCAAATCTTGGGTCATGTTGACACTTGGGTGTTACTGCACTTGCACGAGGTTGCCCCAGTAGTGCTAACTACTGGTCTTAGGTCACACAACTGCTCCTGTCTGTGATGTTCTCCTTTGGATCATATATGAGCAAATGGCACTCCATCAGTCTCCTGACTTTCATATGGATTTTGATAGCCTTTAGGAGATAAAATCATTGCTGACGAAGGGGGACAAAGTGACACAGGCTGAGCTATGGTTTTCAAAACAAAGCAGTTTTGTTGCTTCAGGGTACTCATATATGACAGAAGCACCTTAGCAATCATGCATTTGTAGTGACAGCAGTATCAAAATAAAGATATATCATATAATAGAAATCTCCCGTCATATTCTGATCTGGCCTAACATCTGTAAAGGAATAATCTTTCATGAAATGCCGGTGGCCCACAAAGCGATGCACATAAAATGCTTAAATCAAAATGCAAGCTCCAGGTAATAGCTGAAACAGGTCCCCAAGGGATCCCCCTTCCCAGAACCAATTCTGAGTCTGACAGCCTATAAAACAGAGGAAAGAAGCACAGATCAGTTTTACAATACTGATTGTGAGCTGAGCATCACTGAAGGATGGGACAGCTGAGGACCTACTGTTGTTTTAGGAGAATCTAGCACTAAACAAAGCACAAGTGAATCTTATAAAACATGTTTTACTATTAAAGGCCTTAACACAAAGGTGAAGTATTTCCAGCTGTCCCATATGAAAGTGATACGTGATAGCTAAGGTAATCATACCAGGTGCCAAGAACAGATGCAACCAGGACGATGACAGACCAAGAGCTCTTGTAAATCTCTTCAGGAGTGTCCATTTATTAAGGAATTCAGCACCTCCGGCAGTTTCATGTCAGCAGATTCAACTGAGTTACTGTGTTAAAGGACCTGATAAACTTTGTGATTATATTACTTGGTCATTCATTCTAAATTTTTGGTTGTATGGCTGATGAGCTACAGGACAGATAGTTAAGTTCCTTGACACAGACCTGATTTCAGATACATTTTTGTTTTCTATTTGGCTGTATTCAAACATTTCTTGAGGCAAGCCTTTTCCAGCTGAGGAACAGCATGCAGCACAGGTAAACAATGAGAAGAAAGGAAAGTATTTGTAAAACTGCATTTATGACTGTGTGATCTTTCCACATGAAATGGTGATACTGGAGGACAAGGATTGATGGTTGGACTCAGTGGTCTTGACAGTCCCTTCCAACCACGATTGTTCTATGATTATAAGGGGCCAAACTTAGATAGACTGCATGATTCATCTTTTTTTGACCATGCTGAGAGTAGTATGAGCCATGAATTCACATCTTCCCATTGCAGTCGTAGTACAGTCTGTGGAAGCCATACACTGCATCAGATGCTGGGTGTGACTGCAGTCACTTTCTCATAGTGTCTAGAGAAAAAGGCCTGACCTAGATACCCACTTCTGTTTCATTACAGTCATCTTAACAAAGGATAGATTAATAATAATCTTAGCAAAATTTTGTAAAGCAACTAGGCTAGTATAAAGTGCACAGCTGGGCTGAAAAAATAATTTCTTAAATTCTATCCATGTGACACCATTTGAACATGAGGAACTAAAGAAGGAGGGCTTTCAGACTCTGAGAGGGGCTGCACACAGTGGGTCTATTCCCTCCCATTCCCTGCCCCTACTCTATAAAGCTCAGGCAGGCCCCAGCCTCTCCTCTTTCCCCTGCTCCTCACTGTTCTGCTGTTCCCCTGCACTCCTTTATCCCCAGCTCCCCACCTGCTCTCCAGAATCCACACCCATCGGCTGCTGGGAAGAGCCCTGGAGCCCCTCCTGAGTCGGCCCAGCTGCAAGAGGCTCTCAGGCACCTATCCCTGACAGCATCGAGATCGGGGTGTGTATAGATACTTGTATAGATTGGTATTTCTGTTCCTGTATCCCTTATGTTATTGTCTTTCCCCTGTGCTAGTAAATCTGTCTCATATTTTTTCCAATTTCCAACATCAAATCTCCAGTCTTTATTCCCCTTTTATCTTCCCTTGTGTGTGGTGGGGGGAACAGAGAGTAATTCTGTCCTTCGGTTTGTGGTCCACCCAAACTGCTAAGCCGTGACACCTGATTATTACACATGGCACTCTTGATATATAATGAAAGAACTGTGTTTTGTGCTCACTGTTAAAGCTTTTCCTCTGTTCCCACTAAAAATCCTTACTTCGATGGGAGTAATCACAAAGCAACAAGGGCTGACACTGCTCTGGACAACACTGGCTCATCTGACACAGACGGTACAACTGGACACTGTGGCTCTGCACTACAGCATCACTCACGGCTGGGTGATGATTTCCTTTGGCACAGGCCTGGCAGGTAATCTCTTTAGGACTAAGAAAGCAGCTTGTAGCCAGTGAGAATGGAAACAGGAAATGGAGCTACAAAGGCCAGGAGGTTAGACCCATTGCCCCCCCTCCCTCCCCCCCCCCAAAAATCAGTCCTTCAGTTACACTGAAGTAGCTCCCTTGACTGTAGAAAAACAAAGGTTAGAAAATCTTTGCATCTCTAATGAATGTAAATTATTATTTTATTCATTTGGAGCTTTTGAACAATGAGCCATAAAAGTGAGCATGCTGTTTCAGGTATGTCAGGTGTGAAGAAATAATAAAGGACAGCACCTGAGATGCAAAACTAGTCCATTATACTAATTTTATGCCAACATCCCCTGGCTCTGGTTGGTTTTTGGCTAAGGTCTTTTTTGGAATGATGGTGATGCTTTACTCTCAAATGCTACTCCTGTGTCTGAGCAATTTAATTTAAAGTTAACTAGCCTATCTTAATAGTATGTTGCAGTCTCATTTGTGATGCCAGAGTAGATGTATACATCTCAGGTGTTCAGCGCTCATGGTCAGTTACAGTTTGTCAAGAAATAGTTATAAGAGAATCCACAGTGAAAAAACTGTCTTAAAAATTTCTTCTTTCATTTCTGGTTTTCCTTCCACAAAGGGCAGTCTTGTATTTTCAGTCTGCATAGCTTCAGGCAATTCATGCAGTAAAGAACAGTACTATTCCATCGAGCAAAGAATTACAGTGAGAGGTTTTGGAGAGCTCTGTAACCTCAGAGAGCACCAGAAAGTCAGTGTTTTACAGAGGCATTGCAAGACTCCCCATTATCTAGGTATTGCAAAGCCACACCTGCACCTCAGTGAAGAGACTTTCTAATTATTCACTGACTTACCTGCCCAGGCAATTCAGGAAGGACACAGGCCCAGAACTAAGAATTTGAGAATGGATTTAAGCATACCAAGAGCTGTATATTTTCTAGGCATATTGGTAGCTCTAGTCCTTCTTCTACTCCAGCTTAAAGTCTTCTTCTTGCTTTTGGAGGACTTCTGCCCTCCTTCCTTTTTTAGTGACTCAAATTTCTTTGGCTGAGGGGGAGGGCAGGTGTCTAGCTGCACTGCTGATAAGCCCTGGCTTTGTGCATCTACTGACTTTGGACAGTAAGTGGCAGGATCATCCAGAAACCAAGTGTGTACTGAAAGCCAAACAGGAGTTTGTGGTCCATGCCTTCAGGCCACTAAAACCAGCTCAAAAAAAGCTTGGACAAAAAATTATCTGTGACCATTGTAGATCCTGTGACAACCAGTGGAGAGCTATTAGAGTTTCACTCTAGGAGGGTAGATAACTTGGTACAGATCTCTTCCAGATGACTTGCAGGTCCTTCCTGTTTCAGTAACAGGCAGGTACTCCTTAGCCTTGTTGCATCTCTCTCTCAAGGCTTCTTTTTTTATTTCTTATAACTATTCTGTAGAGTACACCATGAGATTTCAGAGGATTACTTTATTTTTTTTCTATTTGTCTTTTTTTCCTTTCCCCAGATTCCAAAGCTCTCTGATTAGCATTTTGAATGTCTATCTTTATATAACTTAGTTTGCACATTACTGGGTTTAGGCTGGTTTGTTATTTGAAGCCTTCTGAAGTCACAACAGTACCAGCTTATGCTGTTCCATCCCCTGATTCCAAAACACCATCATGAAACATAGTAATGAATAACATCCTTCTTTGATTGACAACTGTCTTGGTTAGTATTATATTGTATAAAAGTTTAACCTGGTAATAAAAAACTTCTGATTAATTCATTGTTCCTGCCCCTGATACCCACCATCAATTTTACAGGGCTTTCTGCTGTGGGGTCTTCACTGAGAATCTCTTTGGGCAAGGGTACAGACTGAGGTGTCTTGCAATGATTAGGCTTTAGTCTAACTTTCCATAGTCACAGACTCTCCTTCCCTTTTTCTCTGAGCTCCTGAGATGAATTAACTTTCTGAGCAATCATTTGTACATATACCTAGTAATCACCTGCAGATGAACCTGGAATGTCCCTGACCCATCAGATTATTGTCCTTTTACATCTGCAGCAAACAGGGATTTTCTTCTTTTGTCATCATCTATGGCCATTCTCTGTCAGGGCTACCAGATTTATCCCCTTTCCCATCTCTGTGAGAATCAAACTGGAAGAACAAGTGACACCACCACTGTGGGACAGGGAGGAGAAAATCCACCTGAAGGCTTGTTAATTGAGACAAACGACAAGGAGGTTTTTGCTCCCCGAGTATGATAATGGGCAAAACAGACAAAAAAAACTTGGGGAGAAAAAACAAAATTAGCCTATCAAGAGAAAAAAAAAAACCACGACCAGATCTTAACACCCAGCTTCTGCCTCCCCCTCAGCAGCACAGGAGTACAGGAATGGGGCTTTAGGGTCAGTTCCCCACACGGTGTTTCTGCCATTCCTTCCTCCTCAAGCAGAGGACTCCTCATGTTCTTCCCCTGCTCCAATTCATGTCCCTCTCATGGGAGACTCCTTCATGACCCCTCCAACATGAGTCCCTCCCACAGGTGCAGTACCTCAGGCACAGACTGCTCCAGCCTGGGCTGCCCACAGAGTCACAGCTGCTTGGGGAGCAGTCACCTCCTCTGGCACAGGATCCTCCATGGCTGCAGATCCACATCTGACCCTCTCCATGGTCCCTCACAGGCTGCAACTCCTTCTCTGCCCACCTGTGACAATCCCCAGCTGCAGTTCCACACCTGCCCACTGTGCTCCTGCAGGGAAAGCTCCACCCTTCCTGCTTCACCACAGGCTGCAGGAGGGGAAATTCTTGCTTGGGCACCTTCTACCCCTCCTTCCTCACTGACCCTGATGTGTTTTCTCTGGCTTTGCTCTTACCACCCTCTCTCCTCTGCTCTGCAGTTATGTTAATTTTCATTTTTTGAAGATTCATTTTCCCTTTCCTGAATGCATTCCTCTCAGAGGTGCATCCAGCTCCCCATATCTGCTCAGCCTTGGCCGGAGGCCCGGACAGAATTGGAACCAGGGGAGCTTCCATCAGCTTCTCACAGGAGCCACCCCTGTGGGCGCCATCCCCTGATTCCAGAACACCCACTCCACTAACCCAAGACAGTCTCCAAAGCTCTAGTTCATCTTTCACTGCCTTTTTTAGTGCCAAGTTTGAGTGGCTGTAGTGGTAAAGAGAAATCATGTTCTGAGGCAGCTGCTCTCATACTTTCCATCTGTGATGCAACCCTCAGCACCACGACCAGTCCTGTGCTCTGCCTTCAGCTCTCACAGGAACTGGACCTGCAGATGTCCATCTCTGTACTTCAGGACAGACTCATACCACGCCACCTGCTTAGTTCCTTCAAGGGCTTATGGTTTCTTCCATGTCTCTTAGTCTGTAGGAAGGTTGCTCTCATGAGAGAACAGTACACAAAGGCTAGCATCTTCTGGGAGAATCTGACAGCTAAGGACAAAGTCTTGACAAGGAGCTGCCTAAAACAGACTTGAAGAGTCCTTCCAAATATGCAGATAGATGACCCAAAACATCTGTTCCCATCGTTGCCCCATGCCAAAACCGGAAAGGTTCTTTTTCTCCACCCTGCATTACAGGACCCAAGAGCCAAACACCCTGATTGAACTCTCCCTCCCTATCCAGATGTTTGCCCACTTCTGGGCAGGGACATAGGAAAGTATCTCATGTAGCAGGAACTTAAGTTGTTCCTGCACGTTTAGAAAGCTTTTATAATGAGACTGAGCCTCTAAAATACACCCAGCTCTCACACTGTGGGACCTAAAGTGAGGTTATAAAATACCAGAGCCATTTTACTGTGAATGAGGAGGGTACACCAACTCTGGTCTGGAAAACCAGGTCCCATAATCATTCTGGACAGCAACAATTAAGAAGTCTGGTGAAGCCTTGCTTGGCTGCATGCTCTGTAGGGAGAGCAGTATGATGGAGGCCATAAGCAGGCAGCAGTATGCCAATGAGACAGCCTGGCTGCCTCCTCCTTATGCACAAAGCCTGATAATTCCTTCTTCTCCCCCTTTCATAAGTTACCACCACTACCCTTTATCAGAAGAACTATTGAAGTCCACAGATACTCACCATGATCCAAGTCTGTGCTCCCTCTTATCAGAACTGATCATTCTCTTTTTCTTGTCTAGCCAACATGTGCAGAGACCAGTACAGAAATCAATTTTTTCTTTTAGATGCTGTTTCCTGGACAGACGTGTTGAGAATAGGGATATCAAATTAAGGGTCTTGTCCAGAAGAAGGGCTCTAAGGGAAGTGGATAAGCAGCCTATATTCTATAAATACTAGGAAGTGCTAAAAGTCTACAAATGTATACTTGTATTATTTATTTTCTGCTCAGGACCTGTTCTGGATAGGATCCCCTCTTAGTCCTGCTCTGGACCCATCTCCATGCCTCATCCACAGCACCATGAAGAAGGACAGAGATTGCCAGGTTCAGCTGTGAGGGAGAACTCCGAGAACTTAATTAATGGCACAGAGGTGTTCTTTGTGATGAAGATGCCAGGTGGGTATACTGGGCAGGTTGGTGTACTGGTACGCTGAGTGTTATCAGGTATTCCTGTCACAAGAGATTAACAATCAAGTAGAACTGTGAAAATCTTTGCATCTTTGCAACCACATTTTTCAGTCCTTCCCATAGTGCCTGAAATACCTCCTCCACGTGCTTATGGGGTACTCCTGTCTTCACATCTCCCTAGATTCTTGCCATCCTGTACCTACAGACTATAAGTGAGCAGCCATACATATTGCACTGCTGCAAGCGTGTCCAGGCTGAGAGGGGGCAAACCACAGTGATGGGGTAAGTGTGGAAGTATCCATTGCTTGACAATCTCAAGATGAAGCCCTAGATTTTGATGGTTAAATTTTAGAGGGTGTGCAACCCTCCTTCCTGAATCTTCATTCCTGCCCTGTAGGATACAGTGGACTGAAGTCACTTACTAGGTCTTGTTTTATTTCCAGACAAATCCTAGAGCTTTAAGAACACTTTTTATTTGTCATATTACTTTAGAGAGTAAGAAAAAAGGGGCTGTCTTTATGTTCCCTATATATCTTTCAGCATTTTGCCTAGCCCAAGCAGGAACGCTAGTATTTATATTCTCTATATTTCAGAGTGTTCTGTGGCCAGAGGGTCTATGTATTATTGTTATTTTTGGTCCAGCTTTCAGGGCCTGCGTATTGCCAATAGCATTTTTTGTAAGGAGACAGTAAAAAACTTTGCTTTTGACAACATGTCTGTGACTCTTGACTCAGTGCACTTTTGGAAAGCCCTCTCCTCTGGTATTCACACTATAGTGTCCTCCACCACAAGACAATTTAAAATAAGATATTCCCAGTCCTGCCAGCTTTCTCTAAACACAGCCTGTGAGTTGAGAATGAGCTCAGTATGTGCATGACATGGATTGACATAGACATGCCAATGGGAGGGGAGAGGTTAGGGCAATTTGGGATATTCTACGACACCTTGGGAAGAAATGTGGATTCCTGTCCTGTCCTCCAGCTGGCCTTCCCTTAGGGCTCTTTCTGCCTTCTCCATCCATTTCAATAATGCAGTTTTACCCTCAGGCCATCAGCCCTCACAGAGCCCATATAAAACACCGAAAAAAAATATCTGGACACCAAGATTACTGTTCCTGCTGCTGCTGCCACAGAGAAATGGGCTGAGGAGGCAAAAGCAGAAACTGATTCTCCATGAGGTGGTGGTTTGAGCCTCCGCAACAGCCAATGCGTGCCCTTTAGCAGAGGTACAAGAGGGGTCCTGATACAGCAGGGAGATGCCTTTTTTATTATATCCAAAGCTGACCTTGCACCTGATAAGGACAAACGTGATATTCTTGCACCTTTAGCATGGATATACTCTGTATTTACTGAAGCATTAATCAGTTAATAACTCAGTGTGAGGAAACACACTTTGGAAAAAAACACAGACTGTTTTAAAAGACATCTAAATGAATAACAGAATAACCTGAAATTCTTATTTGGAAGCATCATGCCATGTCAATATCACTAACTCTTTGAATCTTGTGTTTTGAATCTTATGTTCTAGAAGCATATGGGTACCTACTTTAATATCACAGACTATGAGGTACACAGACACCTTTGAAATTTGTGTATAAGGTCTCAAATTTGTATTAGCTCTGTAAACAAAGCTTGGGCTTGTGGTTTTGTTGTTATGAACTTTTATTCACAGGCTGACTGTCTTTACCAAAAGTTTGTCTACCATTTGTTAGGTTTTTTTATATTCAATCATTTTGAAGGATTTTATTTGTCATCAGTGTAACTAATCTCACAGATGGATTATTAGGCTTCAAAAATTTGTTAAGATTTATAAATATTTTCTCTCATAGCTGAAATAGTTTTTGAAGGAAGAGGGAAGTTTATGCTGAAAACCTCCCTTTTTTATATAAAATACACTTCTGTTTTGTTAGAAGGAGGCCATATGCCCTGGCTAGGATGGCATGAATGACTCTGTGGCTGCACATGCAGTACAAAATGTACTTTTTCTGGTAATTTTCTTAATCTCTCCCAGTCTCTGCTCCTTTTATACCCACAAACTTTAATAAGCTGAAAAAGAAATTCTGTGAAGGCTGGAACTTTCACACCAAAAATGCAGTGCTTGAAATGAAAGTGAATGATCTCATCCATCCCTAATTTTTAGTGCCTTTTCTATGCCCAGTAGCCAGCTTTACTTGTATAAAACTTGACTCCGTGTCAGTCTTGAAAATACTGCTTATTGACTTTAAGTCGATTGTATTTACTTCAAGCAATTGCCTCTTGTGTACGTCCATATACAATAACTTCCCTAAGAAAATGTGAGGTATTTTTTATGTTGATCAAGAGAATGATGTCAAGCTCTTCTCCAACTGTGCACAAGTGAAGGAAGTTTTTCAGTGTGCTGTGTACAATTTTGCACTCCTACACATCTGACATGAGAACAATGCACACTGGGCTTGATCCAACAGAGAGGGGCTTTTGTGACTGCTGATCCTGGACATTTCAAGGGCCCCCCAGGCTCTAGTCAAAAAGTCTACTTTTGATTCTGATGGGAGAAAAGTGCTTCCTTCCATGGCAGCAGCATGCCAAATTATGCATCCCATGCTGGCTCTTTCCTGACTGGCACTGCATAATAGCTGTGGTAAAGATTTTACTGTTTACCTCTAAAGCCAGTTTGGCATGAAAGATGGATAAGCAGATGACTCAAACCCAAATGTAGTATTTCATAAGAGAACATTTGCAGAAAGAGCTGCTGACTGTTTTCCCCTTTTGTACCGTAAATGAACTAACTTAGCCAAATGCATTGCTAGGTATTTGTTAAAGGGCTTTTGTTTTCCCATAAATAACCCCTGCAAGTTTTGAAAATTAAATCAGCCATCACAAACAGGCTTTTGGAAATGTCACTGGAGCTGAATGTAGTCAGCATGCTCAAGAAATCATTTGTCATGATTCAATAAATGGGCCAGAGCAAAATTGGGAGAAAGACTGCAGTAGAATAAAACAGCTTCAGGTTCCAAGGTTCCAAGCCTACAGTTTCAAAACATGATTAGTCCAGCAACAACTAAATACTTACAGTGCCCTGCATATTAAAGGAAAAAAATAATTACTGAAGTGAGAAGAATATAATATTGATCAAAATAAGCAGAACATAGCTGCAGCTAGAGATGTAGGCAGCAACAAGAAATTGCTGGACTACCTCTGTAGATACTTCCAGTGCTAAGAATCCAAAGCTGGAATAGGTCCTTGATTCACTGAATTACTTAAGCATGTGTTTCGTTTCTTGTGAGTTCAAAGATCTTGTTCTTAAAGTAAGTATCTGCTTAAATGTTTAGCTGAAAGAGTGCCTACTACCTTGATCCTATTTTTACTGGAAACATCCATGACTGCAGGATTAGACTGTTAAATAGGACTGGCAGAACTGGGCCTTACGTGTTCATCCTTCATTCTTTCCTGAGATGATGTCCTGTCCATCAGCAATACATCTTGTATGTTTAACCAGACTAGGGACAGTTAATGGATCACAGAACATTCTTACTAGAAATTTCAGCTTATTAGGGTGGTAGAGGCCGACTCACCAGAGTGCTGAAGTATGACTCCACAAGCTGGGTAATAAAATAAGGTTGGTGTTGGTCTGGGAGTGTTCTGAACAAATAGCATGGCTCCCAGTTACTCCTATTCTGTCTTTCCATGTGCCAGATACAGCTACCAGAACACAAGCAAGTGGAAAAAAAGTCATAAGGCTCATGGGCTTGCATGCCAAGAGAGGATCTTATATTTTGTGAAGATTCAGCCCAGAGGCCAAGCTGCAGGATGCAAGGGAAGTGGAGGCAACTGTGGAAGCATAACACTGAGCACACAAGGTTTGACAGGTCTATGAGCAGTGCCATTATAGTCAATGAGAGGGAAACACAGGCTTTGCTCTACAGAGATGGGATTACTCAGGCACCTAAAATTAAACATGTGGTTAAATGCTTTGCTGAATCAGGGCCAGAGGGATGGAAAGTGAGTACTGCCAGTACTGATTCTCCCCTATCAACTTTTCCACACAGCTGCCTCCTGACGCCTGCTGACTTCTTTGTAAATAAGTACTGCATCTATAGTACTTTATTAATTACTAAATAAATTGAGCCATATCCAAGGTCCTGGCCTCTCTCAGGTCCTACTTAGGCGAAATTTCCATTAATGTCAATTAAAGGTTTGGCTCTGTGATCATAAAAATGGTATTCTGTATAAAATAGAGTCATTATAATAATAATACAGTAAAAATGTATGGAGATGTTTTTTCCTATGGAAGAACCAAACTGGGGGGAAAGCTTAACTGCAAGTTGGGTCCAAAGGAAAGAAAATTTTCTATTGGGAAACACACAGTAGAGGCCTTTTTCTGTGCACTCAACCAACTTGTCAAATCTTTTGTCAGAAATTGTCTCTCATTTTACCACAAATAACTCTTACAATGTTTGAGAGAATGACATACGTTTGTGCATAGCAGATTATTAACACATTTGCTCATTTAACAGGCCTGGTAATAATTATCAATTTGATTAATCATAGAAAAAGATTTGTGGTCACATCAAATTGTCACTTCGATTTTAAAACCAAAAATGCAAGCTAGAGTGTGGACTCTCTGTGTGAATCAGGGAAAATGTCATAGAATCATAGAATAGCTAGTATTGGAAGGGACCTTAAAGATCATCTAATTCCAACCCCTCTGCATGGGCAGGGACACCTTCCACTAGGTCAGGTTGCTCAAGGCCCCATACAACCTGACCCTGAACACTTCCAGGGAGGGGGCAGCCACAACCTCCTTGGGCAACCTGTTCCTCTGTCTTACCACCCTCACAGGAATGATATTTTTCCTAATGTCTAGCCTAAATCTCCCCTTTTCAAGTTTTAAACCATTTCTCCTTGTCCTCTTGCTACACAGCAATGCAAAAACCCCTGCCCCAGCTTTCTTGTAGGCCCCCTTCAGATATTGGAAGGTTGCTATAAGGTCGCCTCTCAGCTTCCTCTTCTTCAGGTTGAACAACCCCAACTTGCTCAGCCTGGCTTCATAGGGGACGTGCTCCAGCCCTCTGATCATTTCAGTGGCTCTGCTCTGGACACGTTCAAGGAACTCTGTGTCCTTCTTATATTGGAAACTCCAGAACTGGACAGAGCACTCCAGGTGGCATCTCACAAGAGCAGAGCAGAGGGAGAGAATCACCTCCCTTGACCGCTGTCTGTGCTTTTGATGCAGCCCAGGACAGGGTTGGCTTTCTGGGCTGACAGCACACACTGATGGCTCACGTTGAGCTTCTGGTCAACCACTAGCCTCAGGTCCTTCTCCTCAGGGCTGCCCTCAATCCTTTCTTTTCCCAACCTGTATTTGTGCATGGGACTGCCTTGACCCAGCTGCAGAACCTTGCACTTGGCCTTGTTGAACTTCATGCAGTTTGCATGAGCCCACTTCTCCAGCCTGTCAAGGTCCCTCTGGATGCCATCCCTTCCCTCCTGTGTGGTGACTTCACCACCCAGTTTGGTGTCATCAGCAAACTTGCTGAGGGTGCATTCAATTCCACTGTCCATGTCACTGACAAAGATGTTAAACAGCACTGGTCCCAGTACTGACCCTTGAGGAGCACCACTCGCCACACATCTTTATTTGTAAATTGCGCTACTGATCACAACTTTTTGGATGAGACCACAGCCAGTTCCTCATCCAATGAGTGGTCCACCCATTGAATCCGTATCGTTCCAGTTTAGAGATCAGAATGCTGTGCATTGTATGTGTATGTTAAGCAAAAAATACTGTCCATATGACAAGCATCTAGAATTGATGTTACGTATATTTAGTAAATCACCATATTCTTATATCTCCTCACTATGCTCATAATATTGCAAGAGTTACATTCAACCATTTTTAGAGTAGGCTGTATTTCCTCTGCCAGTGTAAACATCCAATTGGAAAACAATTGAGATAAAGAATATCCTTTATAAGCAGTAGTATAGGTATTGTAGCTTAATAAGCTGTACAGTTCTTTTTTAAATTGCAAATCTACAGATTTTTTTTCCGATAAGCATAGATGATAGGGCTTTGATATGGGCATTTAATCTTTCTAATTGAAATAGGTAGTGCAAAATAGACAAAATCCAAACTTTTATAAAATGTTGTCTTTCCCCCACACACTGCAATTAATTTGAAAAGATCTGAATACTCTATACCATGTAATTTGTTCTGTGAAGTTAAATCAATATTAGATTTAAGACTGTAGAATTCTAAGAATTTTTGCACAAATCATTTAACTGACCTATTTCGGTTTGTCTGTAAAATAGTGATTAATAGCTGCCTTTGAACCAATGCAGTAAAATGGAGTTAGAATTACAAAAATCTTGATGATTTTAGATTAAAAGTGATACATAAGTACAATCAATGGTATAAAATACATATTTAATATAGTATATAGTAGGCTAGGTAAAATATAGTCTACTTCACTAATAATACAATGCATAAATGCACAGCCATTCTTAGAAAACATCATGCCTTCCATTACTGCCAGGAGATCTGAGTATAAAAGAGGAGATACTCCAGCTACTTGGTTTTTTTAATAGCATAATTGAGTTGGCAGGCTGTATGCTTAGCATTAGGGGTTTGCTAGGTAATGACTAACCCCAGCAAATGCAGAACTGGATACAAGCTTCTGCTATGCTTCAGAGGTCCATAAAGCCTCTAGAACCATATTCCAGCGTTCATCTCCTTCTTTTTTGGTTCTCGCCTTGGTGACTTTCATGAAAAGATCAACACTAGAGAGTTGGTTTGGGTTGTTTTTTGTCAGTCCTCGCATACTAAATACACATATATTAGATCTGTGATATTTTAGGACTAAGGGCAATATGAACATGCCATACACATAAGAAAATAATTAATAGCCCATTGGAAAGGAGGGCTGAGAACCTAAAGGAGGTTGCAGTGAGGTGGGTGCTGGCTCTTCTCCCCAATGAATAATGATAGGACTAGAGGAAATGGCTTGAAGTTGCATCAGGGGAGGCTTAGAGTAGATAGTAGGAACAATTTCTTTACTGAAAAAGTATTCAGGCTATGGAATAGGCTGCTGAGAGAGATGGTGGAGTCACCACCCAGAGACGTTTAAAAGCAGTGTAGAAGTGGTGCTTAAGGACATGATTTAGTGATGGACTTGGCAGTGCTGTAGAGAGAACCACAAGTCCTCAGGTGTCGCCGATAATGAACTGGGAGCTTAGGCCCAGCTGTGCCCAATAATTAGGGCCTGCCCCAGCCGGAAATGGGCGGGGCTGAAGGGCAAAGTAAAAGGCATGCTCCCAGAAGCAGAAGGGGACAAGAGAGGAAGATGCCTGAGGAGAGGGACGGCAAGAGAGCTCTGGAGAAGAGCCGTGTCCCCGAGAGAGAAGGCTCGCCGCAACAATTGGTGGAGAATGCGGGCAACAGCAGCCGTGAATGCTGAGGTAATATAAGAAGCTCTACACGACCACGTTGGTTGCGGGAAGCTCTACAAAGCCTGGCTTAAATGCGAAAGGCGATATAAAGAGCTTCGAAATACGCAACCACGTCAGATGGAGCCACCACATTGGTGCGGGACGCTCTAGAAAGAGCTCCAAATATGCAACCACGAGTGAAGCTCCACAAGGCCAGGCTGAAATGCTGTAGGCGGCGTGAAGAGCTGGGAGTAAAAAGCCCAGCACGGCAAGACAACAGCCCGGAATGGCGAGCCAGGCAGGAGAGAAGAATGAGGCTCGAAAGGCGCAGCGAGTTGGCGCGCGGAACTCAAACCCAAGGAATGCTGAAGCTGAAGCGGAGCTCTGAGTGCGCATCAAGTCAGTGCGGTCCTGAAACGGAGCCTCCCAGGGACACGCGATGCGATCCTGAAACGGAGCCCCCAGGGACACGTGATAGTGCGGTCCTGAAACGGGGCCCTAGGGACACGCGATAAGACTGGTGCGCTGAATGCTCGGAGAAGCCTCTGCATGGCTAGGCATTCCGAGGTGGCGAGTACCAGCGAAAACTGAGCTGGTGTTTTAAGACCTCATCTCCTGCTAACAGAGGCTAAAGAGCCCGAATTTTCCCTCCTCAAAAAATATTTTTCAACAAACAACAAAAAGGGGGGAAATGTAGAGAGAACCACAAGTCCTCAGGTGTCGCCGATAATGAACTGGGAGCTTAGGCCCAGCTGTGCCCAATAATTAGGGCCTGCCCCAGCCGGAAATGGGCGGGGCTGAAGGGCAAAGTAAAGGCATGCTCCCAGAGGCAGACAAGATGAAGATGCCTGAGGAGAGGGACGGCAAGAGAGCTCTGGAGAAGAGCCGTGTCCCCGAGAGAGAAGGCTCGCCGCAACACAGTGCTGTATTAATGGTTTGACTTGATGATCTTAAAGGTCTTTTCCAGCCAAAGCTGTTCTATAGAATTATAGAAAGAAAGGAGAATTATATGAAAGAAAGAAGAACTGAGCTCTCACAGTGTCTATATCTTGCAAGAGCCACTTTCAATTGACCATTACCCACTTGAAATTTGAGCACAGAGAGAAGCAGATCTGTGTTAAAATTCGTTATCCTAACTGAGAGCTGAACAACTTGGTGACTAAAACTCAAAGGTCTGTCAGACCTCCCTGTGGAAGAGCACGGGAGCTGCTGTTTACGTTCTTTTGGCTGTCAAAAATCACCCTAAGCTGAGCTCAAGTAAAATGCATTTTAAAAATACATGTATTTTTTTGCTGCCTTACTGTTTATGGGCAGAGAATTCAGTCCAGGAGAGAGAGCAGAGTCTTTTTTGTGAATCTGTGTGTGACTAAATTAATATTAAAGTTACTATAATTTTTATATGACCAGCTCACTCTAGCAGCTAGAGATATTTAGACGGATGAGCTAAAAGGCCTGCAGGAGACAAAAGGGAACAGTGCTGCACTGTGCTAGGCAGCAAGGCATGCCTTGGCATATCCCACTGAAGGGGCTGACCTGTAACAGTTCACGTTTGGCACTGGAGTGTGTAATTTTTCTCTGCCTACATCACCATCATCTTCTCCCCCACTTCCCGTAACCATTGCAGTCCTGGTGTGATGATCTAAGAAAAGTTCTTGTAGTCCTGTGCATGGATATCCCAAACTGGGTAGGGCAGGACCAGCAGGCAGAAGAAGGTGAGGTGTCACAGTAGGTGAAAATCTACATTTCAGGGCCCAGGAGCAAGAAGCCTTTGTGATTTACTCGTCCCACCAGGCAAGACTGGAAGCTGGAGTATCTCTGTCTAAAAAATGTTAGAGTGGTTTCAAGAAAATAAGGTCCCTTCATCTAATGTAGCTGAAGAAAACACGTAGCCTGCAAGTCAGACAGGATGCAATTAAGAATGATCAGGTTTCACTGGACTGTCTGAGACGGGTATTCTCTGAACTGTGCTGGAAGGCAATCACAAGTCATATGCTTGGGAAAACTGCCCATGGGACAGTGAGATTATCTTTTGCTTGAAGAATGAAGTCCTGACAGTCTGGATTTCTGTCTCATAGAGACAGTCTAGCCTGTATTTGTGGCACCCTTAGCCTACACAGTAGCAGGTATTTAGCTGAGAGATAATAAAGCTGCATTCAAGTAATAGAAATAAAGATACTTTCATGGCTGGTCATTTTAGCTTCCTGATGAAGGGAGAGGAATACAAGAGCAGGAAGAATGAGGTAAGAAACATGAACAAAGCCTGAAGGGATAACTTGTTACGGTTTAGGATCATATGAGAAGACTTGAAAGTGTGTCAGCAAAATCTGGGTGTGGTAAAAGAACATCCTAGCAGAAGATCTTAAAACAGGCAACAAAACAGTAGCAAGAGTTTATGTGGTGTCCACCAATGGCCAAATATAGGAAACCACAATGTTTGTTAGCTCAAGCAAGCAAACCAGAAGTTGGCAGAGAGGAAGAAGAGCCTAAAAGTGGAAACTCACAGTGACGGCCAAGTGATGTCCAGGAGGGATGCAGAAGCTTCCTCATATAGCACCAGGAATTGTGTAGGCGACCCTGGCTCTGTGTGCTAAAGGATGGATCTGGAAAGATGGCAGCAGTGAAAGCAGCATCCCTAAGGGAGTGTATGTGAGGGGGAAAAGCAGAGTGGCGGGAGGGAAAGTCAGAGTGAGACACAAATATCCATTCTGCAGCTCCCATCACAGAGTGGTCTGTAAGATCAATTGGGGACTGAAAACAGCTTGTCCTGTAAATAACTTTTATGAGAGAGAACAGAACAGCTAGCTAAGAGCTCTTCATCAGTTAGGGAAAACAGGATTCCATCTGTTTATGAGTGAAATTGGTGGAGTCTGTAAGTATTTACCCCCGGAGCACCTTCACCTGAAGAGGAGGGTCTGAGGGTCCCACTGGCCATGGGTCACAGTGGTCCAGCTGCACAGGGTGACAGGTGAGCCTCATGACCCAATGTGTGAAGGCAGAGCAGTCTTTCTCTGAGAAGTCCACAGACTGCAGCAATTTAACAGCTTACACAAAGCTGTGGAGTGGAAGGAATCACTAGGTGGACTAGCAGTAGATAAATGTATAGGATATATGAGTGGGGCACACACTTTTGGTAAAAACTGCAGTATTGCAAAATTGTGGAAAATATAAAATATGTGACCTCTCTGGACAAGTCTTAGGTAATCCTGCTTTTCCCAGTATATGTACAGTTAATCTAATGGTATAATTTCCAGTGTTCTCTGAGCAGGCTCAGTGGCCACAGTGTGGGACCTGTCAGAAGATCCTTACAGAAAAGCACTGCCTTTTTTGATTGCTGCTAGAAATTCAGTCTTTCCTGAAATAATGTGCAGCAGAAACACTTGGTCTTTTGCCAAATCAAAAAAAAAAAAAGAGTGTTGCACCCAAATCAATTTAAAGAATTTGCTTCTCTTTGTGTTTCATGCATATCTCAACAATATACCCAGAGATCCATAGAGGCAAAACCAAAATTTGTATGAGAGTCATAAAGGAGGCTGGCACTGAAAAGTGGTGGAAGCTGCCTGGATTTGGCTGAAAAAAACAGGGTGGAAATGGAAACGGGCATTAGTACCCTGTGCCAGCCAAGGAGGAGTGAGGGAGGAATGACCACCAAGGGGCAGCATTTTCTTAATAGTTCTCACGTTGTTTGTAAGGTCTGCTTCCCCAGCCATCTCTACATCACCGTTCAGAAACCTGAAAGTAATGGGATAGTTGTGAAAATGTTCAGGAGAGCCTGTAGATGCCAGTCAGCATGGGAATGCTCAGTACTGGCCTCTTCTTTAGAGGCAGGACACAGAGGTCATGGAGTGTGGAGAAGATGTGAAAGTGCTCGAAGGGCACTGCGAAGCTGAAGCAATGGAGAGTACCACTGATCAATAGTTTATAGCTAAATGTGATGAAGTGTAAAAGTGTGATTAATGGGGCAATTAAATTTCCTTGCTTCCAGCAAAGACCTGAACCTGCAATTTGTTGTTTTTTTTAAAGTACCATAATGTTTAGTAAATTTAAAGGTACTCCTTAATTTTATTTTGAGCATTTATCCAAATGCACAGAGGTACAGTGAAAAATTCTGTCACACTATCAGCAAAAGCTATTAGATTATGATCCTTTAATCACCCATATTGAACATTAAGGCCCCGATTTAGCAATTCATTTATATGTGTGCTGAATTTTAATTATGTATGAAGACCATTGTTATTCAGAAAAATGTTTTCATGAGTGCTTGTTTGTTTTGCTGAACTGAAGCTTGAGAGTAATAAGAAGGCATCTGGCACTTACCTAAGAGCAATCAAGGGTGAGTCATAGTAGTGAAACTGAAGCTGTGACCACAGAGAGTTATTACACAGAGCAGTCTCTCAAACCTTACTTTAATAATCAGGGAAGGGAAAGATTAGTTTATCCCAGTCTTCAGACTCCTGAAGTGTCTTTTTTTGCAGGTTGAAACTGCATTATTTGACTGAAGTACTTTAATTTCTTGTCAATCAAGGATGATGAATATGGAAGAGTGGTTTTTTCCATGGTGCTATCTACTGGACAAATAATTCCCAGCATGCGATGGTGACTGTAAAACCAATTGAAAGGCTCCCATTGATTCTTAGGGAAGCTGGATCAGGCCCTGGGTGAGTCACTGCTCTGGTCTCAGCACTTCTTGTCTGGCCTCTGTAATTGTGGCAGCAGATCAAGGTCTCCCAGCCAGTGAGGATCTGAGATCTGAGAATCACTCCCAACCCTGAAGTCTGCTGACAAAAAGACACTGCCTCTTTCTGGCTGCTGCTTTCTGTCTTTCTAGGTGTTGCAGTCATCAGTGTGAGCACCCCCAGGGTGGCAGAACTGTATCTAGCATCCCCAGGCACAGCCTCTGGGGTGGATTTTGCTCTGGCAAGCACTGTACCTGGATGCAAGGCACCACTGCTCTGCCTGGCTAACCATGATGCTAAGGGAAGAGTTGGACCCCCTGTCAACTTGGAGTAATAAATGAGATAACTCCTCAGCTGCTTATCAGCTGGTTTAACTGCAATGTCCAGAACTGTTTAACTCTTACTATGACTGATTAAAAAACAATGGAAAATTGATTTTTTTTCCCTGCTATATAGGGAGGAAATGAGTGTAGATTAAGAACACAATAAACAGCAAAAGGGAAGAAATTCCATTGTACCCAAACCCAAGAGTATATATTCTAAACTGCAGGAACACGCTTTCTAAAGTCTTCTAAGTCTCTGCACTGGTAAAATAATTTGAAGCGGATTCAAAATAGATGAGTTGTCTTTAAGTGAAAAGAGACAGTTATCCTCTGGAACTGCTAACAAACACAATCCCGTTTTGTTATGAAATGTTTCTGACTTAAAAAAACTCGTGAAAGTAAACTCATTCATCAGTTCATCACGATTTCTTCAAAGGCGTTTTGGGAGTCTCTCTAAACTGTTGGCTTTATAGTGGCTTTATTTAGGGTTTGAGGAGAGAGAATGCTGCAATCAGAAAGAAACAAAGAAAGAGAGACAGAGGAAATTATTACCTTTCAGTCCTGTGATTCGGAAAGAATAACATGCTTCTTCCTTGTTATGTTATATTATATACTTACAGAATAAGAGTTGACAATGTGACGTTGAACTGTAACCCTCTACAGAAGAGATATCATCCTGCATTGTATACCAGGGACTTCTGGACCTGGGAGTTTTGTGCTGTTCCTAAAACGCCATCCTCCAGCTGATTTTGGATTAATCACTGTATGCTCCCCGCTGTACCTTTCCAGGAGAAGTAATTACTGCAAAGGGTAGGCAGCCATGCCCTCACCTCTGGGTAGTCACTTCATTTCGAATAAAGGTTAGTCTTGACAGCAATGTTAACGTTGTTGTTGTTGTTGTTGTTATTCTGTGGTATTTTTACATTCCTCAAACTCTTTCAAAAAAACCCTACATTAGTTTTCCTCATTTCTCAAGCTGTGTAGCCACACATTTTGCTTCTTCATGGAGAAAAAGGTTGTTGCTGCAGTGCAGCACTCTGGGCATCTAAGAACTTATAAAAGTACAGCAGCAAGTATGTACTTTTTCTGGTAGTGGTGAGTGCATTATCTGGTTTAGGATGAACAGCTGAGCTTGCTGTTCAGCTTTGTGGGATTTCTCAAAGACTTTACCACCACCTCATAAGGAAAGTAGGCTGGGGAAAATGCTAGGCACTAGCTGCAGCAAAGATCTTCCTGGCTCCATTTTGACAGTGGGATTAAGAAAACATGATTTCTAATAGCCATACAGCAAATTAAGGACATTTGACATCTGTTTCTGTAATTCTGAGAGCTCAAAATGCACTCATAAACATCCAGGAACACTGAGGTCTGTGACAGGAATACCAGAAGCACCCCAAGAGAAATATAACTGGCAAACCGGGTACTGGGGTTAATGGGAACAGGCCCCAGCCACACCTGGAGGACCTTGAGCTCAACATCTCAGGAAGCCCCCTCCAGCCCTTTGATACTTATTTTGGTTTTTTTCTTCATCATGTTCTTTGCTACATACATGGTTTTGTCTTCCCATTGCCAAACTTTGAACATCAGAAAACTTACAAACTCAAAGTAAACCATTTGGCTTAAAAAGCTGCAATAAAAGTGATCACTGAAGAATATGAATCAGATAAATGTGTCCTTTGACAAGAGCTTTTCTACTGAAAAATAATTTATTAATCCATGTTTTGCCACTGAAGGTTTGCTTTTGTGAATGCATGTTATAGAAGCCATCAGAATTTTTGTTCAAAGCCTAGTCCAAATATATGCAAAAATAAGATTTTTTTTTTTTCCCCCTGTAAATTGCATTACAATAGTTTCCCTATAGAGTATATGGCAAAAGTGGAAAGAGTACATTTACAGACATCCAATGTGAGACACTCCACCAGTCTGTTTCCTTTGCCTTTGTACCAAAGCTGCTGATGTAAGTGGACTGAGGTACGTGGACTAAGGTGTTCCCAAAATTAGGCTTGTGATTCAGTTCCTTTTTGTTGGTAGAGCTCTGGCTTGCTTTCAACATTTTTGTCTGGCTGGTGCTCTGTAGCCCTGGGGCAGGGCTTATCTGGCAACATTCATGACTAACTTCTGTCAGAACTCTTTCGAAGTCGAAGACAATTTTTTATTTAAGGAGGGTTGGAATTGTAACTAAAGAAACTTTCCTTATCTGATTTCAGCTGTGACCAGGGGAAAAAGAAAAATACTTCGCAGTTTTTTGTGGGTTATTTGTACACATATAGGATTGTCTCACAGGAACATTTCAGCCAGCTACCATCTGCTGTTGCTAATGGAAACTATCCCAATCAGCCCCAAATTAGTCAAGGCACTGAGACCAAACCAGATGAAGAATGAAGAATTTGCAGTCAGTTAAATGTTCAAAATGGTATCCTAAAGCGGGTGGTTTTCTCCATATGCCACAACATCTAATGGTGCAGTGATGAGGGTGAGCCCAGGCAAAGAGGGGTAACTCCCAAGTAATGGAAAAGGCAGTTTTCTGGAAACAGTTGGAATATGACCTACACTTTGGATGGGTCTGCATGTTGTGGGTGCTGGGGATGGGGTGCAGAGGCCAGGAATCACTCAGGGAGATGCGTTTCAGTGACAAACTGGTGAGAAATACTAGGCCAGAAGAGAGGTATTGGAGCATTTAATAGCCCAAGACAACAAAGCAGACAGAAGAACCCACCCCTTGCAAACAGCACTTTCTTTGCATGTGCATGTGATTAATAGCTGTGGTGAAGGGTTAGTGAGTAACAGCCTGATGCCAAATGGATATCGATGGGATCAAACCATGCGTTTGGCAGTTCTGGGAAGGAGTATTCATTGTTGTACACGGAATAAAGGAGAGTGTGCAACAGCTCCCCGAACCCCGGGTAGAGCTCTGGCACTCGGACAAGAATCTGGCTGTAACTCTGTACAATAAGGACCATGCATGTACACATGTGCACACAATTACATGGCATGAACGTAACAAGAGAAAATTGAATATAAAATATTACAGAAAGCCAATAATTCTGGTTTATATCTTTCTTTCTCCTTGAGGCAGAGAGAACCTGGCTATTTTAAAATCTGGGATCTATTTACATAGGCAAATGTAATGCTCTTTCTTGTGCAAAATAGGGTAGGAAGGAATTTAAAATGTCAACATTCCCTAGACCTGTTTATCTCTTTTTATGCCTCCCTCTGTATTAAGTATTAAAGAATAGACAGTAAATGATAGAAACTCTGACGCTTCTGCTGAAGCTAATGACAAGTTATACCAGCAGAAAATATGACCCAAAATCTGTGATGATGTACCTGCACTAGCAAATACATGGTAGTTAGCATATGGGAAAATGTTTTTGTTGACAGTGCAGGCAGCATCTTTCCCTTGTTAGCAGATTGAGGAAATGAAACAACAGCTTTAACACAGTAAGAATTTTCCATGAGATGTATTCAGTGGCATTATCTTTTGTTATCCAAAAATTCTTAACGGAAATGGAAACAACAAATTTTTTTAACCAACTTTACTTAAAAATAATCACAAAAACATTTTCACAATGCCAAATTCTCCTGAAGGTCACTAGAGATTGATCAAAGTCCAGGTTTTTGGTTGCCAGTGCACGAAGATGTTGGCATAAATCTTATGGGAGCTAAAGCTAGATTTATTTTCCCAAGTAACAAAGTAACCATATATTACTAGAAAAAAATGGAGGAAAAGTTAATAAAATTAGAATGCTTTTACTTGGCAAAACACAGGGAGTTCTCTCCCCTATGCCAATGTGTATGAGGGAAAAAATTGCCTGAGTAGGGTCTCAGAATTTTCTTTTTGGGTATGTTCACTGGAGATTATAACCTCCACTTCACTGCATCCTGTGCCACACACCAATGCAACTGGAACCCAGCATCTATGTCTAACAGCCTGTAGCCAACTGATGGACTGATCCCAGAAAGTATAAAGTTCTGTATCTGTCTGTTTGTGTGACACAGCAGGGGAGAAATCTGGGTCACTTGCATATCCTGACTCACTGCAATCAGTTAAAAGCTGTGAATGCTCCACTGAATTGATTAAACCTCCACTACAAACCTTGTGCACAAAAAAATTCCGCAAACACTTCATGTTTTGTATTTTTCCGTATTTGCAAATAAAGGAAGCAATTGCCTTAGCTCTATATCAAAGCAGCAATATCTTTAACCCACTAAAATATTAGTGCTGTCTTTAATGCACTAAAAATGAAATTTAATGTGACTTTATTGCTGGCATGTGTTAATTATACTTTAAAGTATGGAGACAGAAGCCATCTGAGATTTCCATTCAGGGTTTCATGTATATAGAGGAGATATTTCTCAAACTGAGCGAGCAAAGGAGAAGAAACAATTTAGTTCCTGCTAATTTAATTGCTGTTTCTGCTTTATTGTTAATTAAGAACCTAAAACTCCTTGACTATCCTCTCTGGACTTGTCTACATTACAGTTAAAAAAAAGGAGTAATTTGGTTTCAACATTATTATGAAAACCAAAACTGACTCTTGCTAGAGGGATGTGAAGGTTTACTCCTTATAATAATTTCCCCTTTTTTATTTAACTCTTGAGAATTGTGCTTGTGCTGGTGTTAGATATGTTTTGGTAATGTTGACATGTTCTCTCTAAAAGAAGAGTAATCATGGTTTTCCTGGCTTTGCTTTGTGCTTGTACAGCAGGAAGCCAAGATTGTACTAAAGTAAAGAAGTAAATTGGGTTATTCCATAGAAAAACCTGCAGGGATTGAGGTGGAAATTACACTTGCATCTTTGGCTGGTTTTGCTCTGCTGTGGGACAAAGGTCTGATTTTGCTGCCATAGAGACGTACCATTTTTTGTCCAATTTTCACAGCCTGTATCCCAGGCTGTACATTTGAAGGACAAATGAAGTAGAAGTAGACAGATGCAGACTAAAATCAAACTCCTTCAACATCTGCAACACAGGGGAAATGTCAGTACCCTGAAAAGTGGAGGACTGATGGACAGCAGGATGACTCACTTCTTTCTATGGGAAGAAAGATGACAAGAAACAGATTTTCAGCTGTTGATGAAGCTTTTCCATCTACTGGGCAATACATCTGCCAAAAAATTATGAGAGGCAGGATATGATATACCACTCATACTCCCTGTCCTCCACCTGCACAAAATCCAGGCTGTGCACCGCAGACTTCTTGGTTATGTTGAAGGCATCCATCTGTCAAGTAGGACTTTTCTCAGAATTAATGTCTTATGCCAAATTAATCCCTTGGATGATTCCATTGTGTTTTGTGTAAGGAAATATCAGTTACTGTGAACGGAAGGATGATCTCATGATGAAAGCAAATGAATGACTGGGAATCATGACTGGGATCTCAGATAGATTCCTCTTCTGCTACAGAGTTCCCATATGATCTAGATAAACCAACAGAAATGCCAGTTGTCTCAATTTCCAGCTATGTAAAATGAGGTTAATTCTAATTTACTTCCAGAGCCCTCTTTTAAGAACGTGTATTTCTTTCAGCTTTTTTGATGAAAGGAATTAGAAAAGAAGGAAACTGGGATATTGCTATTTTTATAAAGTATGACAAAAGCAAACAGTAGAGGCTCATGTTCTGAGAGATGACAAGTTGACATGTCTTGAATTAGTAAGTTTATGCTGTTAACTTACTCTGAACAAGGATTAAAACTCTTTTTAATCTCACTTTCAGCTATCTCAAAAGACAGGAGAGATAAATATGTATAGCAGACTACGATTAGTCTAGAATGGAGTAACATAAAGAAAATCATCACTGAAACTTCAGAAGAGATTAAAAATTACCTTTTGCTGTGCTATTGCTCTTTTATTTCAAGCAGTAATAAAACATACCACCAGAAATCAGTAAATGAGTCAACAGTATCCTCCAGCAAATTAGTTGACAAGTGGTACAGTATGGAAAACTGGAGCACCCTTCTGAGATGTGAGATACATAATTGTTTCCTGCTGCACATGAGTGAGGAGAACAAAAATAGCTAATTTAGTAGATATTCCTAAATGGGAAAGCTCAGGCACATGAAGATGGAATTGGCAGAGGATAGCAAGACACCTGGAGTACTGGGTAGGGAAAAAAAACCTAGGTTTTCAATTAAATAACTGAACTTTTTTAATCACAGGAAGCAGAATCTAACCATTTTCTTCTTGACTGTAACAGGGAATTAACACCAAAAAAAATTGCAAAAATGTTGTAAATAGATGTTAGATATCATTAAAGAACTTAGCTGCAAGACCTACCCCTTGAAAGTTTTATCATTTTTGAGGTAGATGACTGTATAAATTGGTTTGTTTTCATAAAAAATATCAGCTTGGACGGAACTCCCTTAGCACTCATCACAAATACTTAATAATTTGGAGCTTTTTACCAGAGCTTAAGTCACAGGAGGATTTACAGTCTGCTCTTTTCTTCCTGATTTGGAGCAGTTATCTGATTCCAGATTGCAGGAACACTACATGAATGTCCTAATTGCCAGTGTAGAAGCAATTACTCTTGCATACAATGAATAAATGAATACTGTGTTACAATGGAAGTTTGGATGGGAAAGCATCCTGTCACAGGCCGCCTGATGTTGGCACAGTAACTCCAGACTTAAGACATTACAGCTCAAATCCATCCTCCAGATTAGGCAAATGTACTTTGTGTCTCCTTGTGTTTTTAGTTCATGCTCCAGTTTAAAGAGAATCATCTGCAAGTTGTTTTGCACTCTCCTGTATCAGATATCACTAAGGGGCAAGAAAAGGTTTGTTCTAGTAACTATGATCTAGCTTCAGGATATGATAAATCTTTAGGTGACATCACAGTGTCTTTGTTGGGGTGATTCTGCAAACATCAAGTGACAATCTAGATATGGAACTTTAACTGTGTAGAATTAAATAATTTGAAACTGTAGGTTGTCTGGTGCCAGCTGAACACAAAGCCCACATTGGCATCTACATCTAAGGCACAGATACAGATGTACATGTTCTCTGAAGAATGAGATATCCAAGTCTGCAGGGTTTTAGATTTCAGTCCTAAAATTTTCCATTAAATGTGTTATCATTTTTAATCACAGCTGTTTGGAGTAATCTTCCTTAAGTTATGCTTACCTATGAGTTACAAAAATACTGTTCCATCTTAAGTGTGTACAAGAAATTTCCCTGTGTCTTCTGTCTCTCTAGAGAGAGTCTGCATAATTAGATCAGGTCAAGCTAAAAATGCGTTGGTTTTCTCTCTGTCTCTCACAGTCTCTCTCTCCAGCTCTGCAGCAATACTCTAGCTCCACTGACTGATCTAAAGTAGGAACTGGTGCCTTCTGGAAATGTACTTCCTTAAGAAATGTGTTCAGTTAAAATCTCTTCCAAGTACAAATGCAAGTTCTACATGTGCTTGGTTTTTCTCTGTGTGTTTAGTTTTTACTGTCCTATTTCATGCAGATTCCCGTGAGATTTTACTGAAGTTGCATTGCTGATGTTATTATTACCATAGCACTAGCAAAAGAGAAAAAAAAAAAAAAAAAAAAAAGAGACATTTCTGACAGAAAGCAGAAATGTTGGTCTCTTTCACAATCAACCAGATCTTGTCAGTGTGATGGGAAAACAACTTGCATGAAGTCCACAAAGCCAAACAACTTTACCTCTATGAATTAGTGAGTAATTCTGAAGGAGGCACTTGGCTAAGACATTCTCCCCTACCCTACTTTCTCCACTTTTGATAAAGTAAGGTCACTTGTTCATGTATGTATTCCACTAACTTGATTTTCTTCCTTAGGTAGCACCAGCTTATGCTTGCCTGCTAACAACAGCAACAGTGTGGGTGTTTTGAAATATGACAAAGTTTACATTTCTGAGCCTCATTAAGTCACATCTTTGGATGTAATTTACATTATTCAAAATTACCCACAGTATGCTATGACATTAATTTGATGATATCCGAGCACAGGAACTGGCAAAAAAATTAATAAATCCTACGTGATTATTCCTACAGTAACATTCAATATCCAGTTACCTCATTCTAATAAAAAAATCCCAGTAGCTTTCAGGGGGTTAGCCTTTCTCTTCTAAGATGCTTTGAGGAAGTTGGCACAAATATTTTCTACAAGCTCCAGCAAATGAACCCAGCGTATAGAAATTGAAGTGTCTAATCTAATCTGTTGGGGGATCTGCACCACATGCACTACCCTGACATTTAAGGTCTCATAGTCAGTGACCGGTTAACCAAATCTGTCACTGTGACACACATGTATTTCTGCATGCTGTGCCACAACTTAATCTTTCAGGCACAGTTTAGGTGAAGTATATTGTAGCACGGTGACTCAGAAGCTGTAATATCTTTAATGAAAAAACTTGCAGACTTGCATTAAAGCAGATCACTGTTGATTGCCATATTTGCAATAAGCATATGAATTTGTCTCCTAAGCTATACACAAAGTTCAGCTGTAAGACTGCAGTTATCTTTACAATTACTGTTATTATTGCATGTTGTTACAGCCCTCCACCTCTTCACTTTCCCTGATACCAGGGTCTGTGACAATGACTTTCTCAAAGTAAAGGGTGTTTGAGAAATGGCTGCTTAATGACACATCTGAACTTATGAATTACCTCTTTTGATACCTTGTGATTACTGTACGTCACTGTAAATTTGCTGTGAGTCAGAATGTTATCTTACATGTCTGGATGACATAGTAAAATATAATGTTGTTCGTAACTCCAGTGCATTTATTGCTTTTAACTGAGGAACAGAAGGAATTCCTCTAGCATGCTTTGATTTCTACCCTCGTGCTTTCTTCTGTGGTGTTGTTTCCTTAACAAAGCCAATAACTTTTAGGTTGAACTTGTCTCCAGCTTTCTGCACTGGCTCTTACCACCTGCTGTCCCCAGCATGGACTGGAACTGACAGGTAGGGTGATACATGAAAGTGTTGCCACCCATTTCTTTGGACAAAACCAGTTTTCTCCGTCAGGGAAAGCTCTTGTCATTGGGAGGGCACTTATCCTTGGTTTGTAAAAAGTTTCTGTAGCCTGCATACATCCTAGACTCTTGTGAAGATAGCTAAGTCCACTTCAACCAGCTGGTGGAACCGTAATGCTGCTGCCAGCCACCACCCTGGAGCATTGGGGCTGTCCAGTGGATCAGGCAGTCTCTCCACAGTCTACACAGTCCATCCCACCCTTTCTTGACATTTGATTTTATTAGCCAGGTCAGGTTTTGTTAAACTTTTTCCTTGGAGGATGTGTTTAGTTTCAGAAGTTTTTCTGCTAGCCCTTATCTACCCCAGCCAGTGGTCCTGCCTCTTTGAAGGAAAAACAAAAAAAAATTATGCTTTTGGTGGAAAACAAGAGATTTCTGCCACTGTAACTCAGCAGCAATTATATTGCTTTTTTTTATGCGAGGTTTTTTTGGATGTTTCAGAGAACAAGCTGGGAAAAAAACTGGTGTGTAAACTCGGTAATCCCACTTCAGCAAGAAAGACAATTTTTGGGATCTTGGCAGTAGATCCAGAAGCACATTGGGAATGAGGAAGGATCACAGTTCTGACTAAGTGTACTAACTCTTTAAAATCTAGGTTACTGTGTTCTGTACTTCAGCCTGAAAAGTTTAATGCCAGATCAATGTGATCTGCTAATGGCTTCAATAAGGCCCCTCAAAGCTTTAATATTCTCAATAAAATGCACCCTCCCCCCGTGTCTGCAATTACTGCCACTGATGGTGATAACACACTCCCTGAATCTAAGTAAAAGCAGCTGAGATGTTTGTGACACTTGGGGCAGACTTCACAGGAGCACTTTAAGCATTGCTTGAAAGAGGTCTTAATGCACTTAATATATTTTGAGGTCGCACAGCACAGCATTAAATAATCACATAGGGGAGAAAGAAAACTTGTTAAAAGCTCCCCGATTTATTAGACACAGCTTGATATTCAGACTCCCATTCTTCTGGGACAGCATGATGTGCCACTTGACGGAAATCATGAGGAAACAGTTATATAAAGGGCTGGCTAGCAGAAAAAGGAGGCAACATCTGAAAAATTCTCTTAAAAAAGAAAACAATCAGCTCGATGGACCCACACACTCCCTGCAACTTCATGCCTCTCTGTATCATGAACTACTGAGCATGGTTTTGATGCACTATTCCCCACAAATGTGTTTCTTGCTTGGGCCACTTATTTATCCTATTCAGGCTGTGCCCACCTCACCCCATGCAGGCAGCACCCCACTGCGGGGCAGCCTTGGGGAAGCCCCCCTCTACCAAGTTTAGTTTTTGCTTTGGTTTTGCTTAACTGAAGCCGACACCATGGGTGTCCACTCTGGCAGAGAGGGGAATACCGGGTTCAAGGCAAGTAAGAGGGTGGAGGCCCCTGCCCTCGCATCCCACCACGATGGCACATGCTCTCTATTTCTTACCAATGGGTTTCCATCCGACCTGTGCGGATGTGTGGGGTAAAAAAAGGGAAAAGGGAACAGCAAAAAAAAATATGAGAAAGGGAGAAGATGAATAGGGAATAGAGCAAAGGGCATAAGAAGAAGAAACTGAAAGCAAAAGGAACTAAAATGAAAGACAAAACGGCAGAAAGAAGAAAGAAGTCAGAAAGAGAACAGAAAGGAAAAAGGAAAGCGGAGAAAGCAAAGCACCAAAACCGGAGAGGAGGGTTGTGCCAATCCAGCGGCAGCAGCGGCACAAGCCCTACCCGGTGCACGAACCCTCAGCTCCCGCAGCTGCCGGCGCCGCCGGGGCCCGGGCGGGGCAGTGGGGGTGCGGGGGGTGCGGGGCGGGGCGGGCGCGGAGGGGCGGGCACTGGGCGGGCTCGGACGCAGGCGCGGTGGGAGCCCGAGGCGCCCCACGCGGGCGCTCCCAGAGCCTCGGCGGCGGCGCCCGGCTCGGCAGTGGAGGGGGCGCGGGCCGGGGTCGTGCGGGAGCCGGAGCTCGGAACCGGAGGCGAGGCCGGAGCCTGAGCGCCGGCAACCCTGCGGAGGCGCCGCGGAAGGAGGGCGGCAGCCGCCGCCGCCGCGCCCCGCTCAACCCAGCCCAACCCAGCCCAGCCCAGCTGCTCTCTCTCCGCCACTCGTCCCGCTGCCATGGGGTAGGGGGCGGCGGAGGAGGCACGGGGGGGCGCCGTCACTCTGCGGCCGCCGGCGGATCGCGGAGCGTCGCCCCGCGGTGCCGGGGGGCAAGAGGGGCAGCCGCGGCGGAGCTGGCGCGGGAGGCCGGGCAGGAGGGGCTGCCCCGGTGCGAGCGCGGCGGCGGCGGCGGCAGGCGGGGAGAGATGATCGCGGAGTTGTTGAGCAGCGCCCTGGGGCTCGCCCTGTACCTCAACACCCTGGGCGCCGACTTCTGCTACGATGACAGGTAGGGCGGGGAGCGGTGGGGCCAGCCGGGAGGGCGGGAGGGCGAGGGCTGCCCACCTGCCGGGAGCGGGGTGGTGGCCGCCCCCTCCGGTGTCCACGACGGCGCGGGAGGGTCACGGCGGCTCCTCGGCTCCGGGTGGCCGTGGCGGTGTCCGCCTCTGCCGGGGCTTTGACAGCTCCCGCGGGGGCTCGCTCTGCTCCGGCCCTTCCCGGTGGGTAGGGACCCGACGCGTTAACTTGGCGTGTCCTGGGCTGATCCCACTGGCGCGGTGCGGGCGGGGTGCTCCGCCGGGACCGAGCCCTTCGCGGGACATTGTCGCCCGCTGTCCGGCTCCTCTGGGCGGTCGCGGGGACCGGAGCCTCGCCGTCCGGGCTAAGCTAGGCTGAGCTCTCTACCTGCTCCTCACCTGAACGCGCCTGCCTTGGGAAGCTACTGAAAGCCGTTGTTAGCAGTCGGGAAAACTCCAATTTGTGCGTTTTCCGGTGACTTAATCTCATCACAATTAAAACAGATGCATAATTAAAATGCATGAGGGAGAACAGTACGCCTGGCTAAACTTACTAACCGTCCTGGGGTGTTTCATGCTCCATTGGAATTAAACCATCCAAAAAGTGAACACGGATTGACTTTGACAGCTTTTCATCAGCCTCTCTCTTCAGTGGCGAGTGGCCGCGTCCTCTGGGCGACGGCGAGCCCCGGCTGCCGAGACGGTCTGGTCCAGCCCTCCCGGGGGGGAGCAGCCGGTCCCCACACCCCCTGTTCTCCGACGGGGGAGCTGGGCGGCGTGGAAGGACAGGAGGGGGGTGTGCAGGAGTGCCTGTGTGTGTCCCGGCGTCCTGGCTGAGGTTCGCGGTACCGGTGACTCTCCGAGCAGCTGTGTTGGGTTTTTTTGGGGTTTTCTTTTTTTTTTTTGTGTGTGTGTGTGTGAGAGAGGAGGAACTCGAGGAAACACGGTGAAATGGGACAGGGGATGCGCCTGAACTGAGTAATGTTGCTGGAGGAGCTAAGCTTCCCAGCGCGCTGATGGGATGCGAAAGGGTCAGTTATGTCTCCGATTAGGAATTTGCTGTGGGGAATAACCTGCCTGTCCCGCAGTCTGTTAGTTACTGAACTTGGAATTTTCCTCCCTTATGCCGTATTACGGTGCACCTGTCATGTTTCACGATCTGTCACCGCTTCCACAATAACCCCCCCCCCCCCCCCCCCTCTCTGCACCCCCCCACTGCCCTGTTTTCGGGGGTTGCTACTATTAAGGGTATTACACTGGAAGTAAATGCCAAGTGTTAGCAGCCCTGAACAAGGTCTCCGGCTGGGAGCAGCGTCAGACACAGAATGTGGCGATTCATTCCTTCAGGTCGTTTACATGCACTTGAAGACTTGTGAAGCAGTTAAGTGCTTTTAGGTTTCTGTGAGCCTTCCGGTTATCTACAGTGATTTTTCATAAGCCTATTTTAACGTTTCAAAACTTCATTCACAAACAGCAAAAGAAAAAAACAACAATAAATTGCTCTTGTTCTGAAATGCAAAGTCTGAGTTGGACCAGTAGAAAATATTTTTACATGAATATTTTTACATGCTGAGACTGTTTCAAACTCACTGTGTATAGTTAAGAACTGCAGGAGTTGTGGAATACTTATGTAGCCCTAAATAGCGTATGTTGCAATTTTTAGGAAGAATTGGGTTGTTTAAGGGCTTGCTTATAAGCCTGTCCTGCAGGCCAGTTCAAATTGGCCAGTCACAGAAAGCTACTTGAGGTACTACCTGGTGTTATTGATGTGGAGGTCAAGATTACTCTTGATATCGCCTGAGTGTCTTTTAATGCAGTTGGAAAATAGTGATGTTGTAGCGTCATCTCGGAAAGGGTGGGAAAGGTAATTGCACCCTGTCTTCACTAGTACTAATCCCAGACTGTTTAAAAGGTGTTCTTAAATATTGCTTTGTTTCTGTGTTTGCCTTCTGACAAAATGAAGTACTTCTCATCATTGTAGCTAAGATTTAGGCATTCACTAGCATGCTCTAAAAGCCAGTTAATGGCATTTCTGTACGCAAGGTCATCTAATTAAAATGTCTTTCAACTGCAGTACTGGAAGGGGCGAGGCAGAAATGGCTGTTGCATGCTAGTGCTTGTTGAACTAGAAAGGGTTATCTATTCAAAGAGGCAGGCTCTCTGACCCAAAGTGTTCTTTTAACTGTAATCACAGAATCTCACTGCCCCGCAGGAGCCAACTTGAAAAGTAACACTAGAAAAGGAGGTCGATGCTGGAGCTGCAGGACACAGCCCTCCATGTGGGAGATGGATCATGCTAGTAACTTTAAGTGAATCAAGATTGTGCATTTAAGCTGGGAACCTGCAATGTTTTGTTTCAGGAGGGCAGCATATTGCCATAGTTTTTTTCTGCTTCCTTTGCCATTACATTGAAATTACATCAGACTGTTCTTTTTTTAATATAGTGATCAAGCTGACGATATAAAGGGTGCCTGTAATTGCTTTCTGTATTTTTTATGTAGGTTGGGTAAGATTAAGTGGCATCGTTAAAACTTCTTACAGCAAAATCAATTTCCCAATGGTAAAACTTAATATTTTAGCAGCAGCACGGCACCAAACCAAAGACTGTATGGACAGTGATATAACAAACTTCCTTGTAGTCTGGCTTTTATGACTGTGTATCAAAGGATTTGATATTTTATTTCCCATTCTTCACCCAGTTAAAGTGAAACTGAATGAATTTCAAGCCTGAGGAAGTTGAATAGCAACTTTCTACCATTACTCTGCCTGTTTCTTTTAGGCCAGACAGATATGTGGCACACATACAATCAGTGCAAACGTGATCTTTTTGATCAATTGACTTATTGATTATTTTGAAGCAAAGCAACAGCCTCTAAACCCAAGAGCCAGTGTACAGACAAAACACTCCTTTTTTCCTTTTTTTCTGTAGACCTAGAAAATACAAGCTTTTGCCACCCTGTTCCCTGATAATGTAAATCTTAGACAGCTGTGATATCGTAGTTACATGTGTTGATTATTAGGGGGAAATTGTCCTTCCCATCTCAAACCCATCTTGCGACACATACTAATTTTTTCCCCCCTCTTTTTTGCTTGATTTATTTGATGCTGCACGTGGCATGCAGTAACTCAAAAGAAGCGATGACCATGGAAAGGAGGGAGATACGTGTGTGTTGGTCAAATGCCACAGTGAGCTTGTGTTGCTTGTTAGCAGAGGTGGGTTTTGTTGCTCATCAAAATCATCTTGGAACTGATAACAAAGGGTAGGGGGGAATGCAGTTTCCATTCATGCAAATGTGTTGATGATCTTGCTTGTTGTACTGCTTTAAGTCCATCCTGTTGCCAGATTATGGGGAGCTAATCTGCACATGCAATTTGTGTTTCATGCTGACATCTACCAGTGTTACAGGAGGGAAACCTATTGCTGCAATTAGGCTTACACATCTGTGTAATTATTTTTACCTGCCATTTAAGGCCCCATAGAAGTAGGCAATTTGACCTGTGGGTGCCTTGGATTGGAGTTGTAGCCCTTCCTGTGACCTGTGCTAAGTAGGATGGGTCCCTGTCAGTTCGTATTTGGGGTGTGGATGATTTAGTGCTCTGCATATCTGGGCTCATGGATTGCTACAGAGAACATACACAAAGCAACTCATCCATTGAGGTGTTCCTTTCTTCTCCAAATGTCATAAAGGCATATTTTAAGGAGAGCACTAGTAGGAATCTTTAACCTTGAGTGATGTATTTTTTTTTTCTGTGGTGCATGGACAAAATTGGTGCTCTGAAAAGTAGGCACAGATTTGTCTGTTTCCCTTTTGGACTCTTCTGTGAGACTGGGTAGCACTGACCAACTTTCTCTAGCTTGTGCTGCATTTTGCTGAGCAGGCCTGAATGGGGCAGCTTTGCTGATGGTAGGAAATAGACAACAGCCTTGTTTGAAAGTTGCAGGGCAGTATTGAAAACTGCACTGAAGAAATCCTGATAAATGTTTTCACCCTGTGGTGTCAGACTTGTGTCATTTAAAAATAGGCCGAGCCCATTCACATTCAGCTGTACCTCTGTTGGGTCTGCCACATGAGATTTAATCTAGCAAGTGACCCAGATACGTGCAGTAGAAGAACAAGTGTAAGTACACTGAGGAAAATTACTTGCCATCTGTCTTGTTGTGTGTATTATTAATTTACATCTGATTTTTATGGCCCCTTTTTGTCATATACTCTCTATTTTTCAGCTCCAAGAACACCTCTCCAGTAGCTTTTGGTAGCTGCAGTTTCCGAGTGGTTGCAGTCTTCTGAATGCCAGAAGTGAGGCTGGGGGTGGGGAAAAGTGGGAAGGGGACTTGCATGCTTTCTCTGTTGTGTTTTCCCTTGGTTCCTCCTATTGTGTCTTCTGATTTCCAACTATCCTAAAGATAATTTGTATGTGAAACAATTTAACCATGTTCATAAACAGCAATGTAACCAGGAGAAGATACCTGAGTAACTGACACAGTGATTTTTCAGGTGTTATAGTTGAGTATCAACTCAATAAGTCAGTAACTGATTATCTAAAGTGCTAAACCTGGCACGATAATATTCGGTTAATATGGTACCAGTTCCATTTTTAAATGCTGAACATAATCTGAAAATATTTGGCTTTTGATGTAAAAACTTATTTCTGCATAAAAATTTGTGTTGAAAGAAACAGATCAAAATGCAGGATCTTTGTTTTATGAAAAAAATAGTTTTTTAATTTTTTTAAATTCTTTTATTTTTTTTGGCAATTGAGATGCTGTAGTGCAGAGATTTTTTATTTTTTTATTTTTTTATTTTTTTTAAGCAAAAAAAGAAATTGTGTCCCTGCAGTCTTTATTTTAAGATTTTTTTGTTGTTCCATTTATAACACATAAACCTAGTCACTTCAGGTAGCTGGTTCTGAGAATAAAGTCATGACTGTTAGCAGATGGAGAGCCTCCCTGAGTCACTGGACGGGATGTGCCTCATCTGCAGGAAGTTCCTCCAGCACACAATGGAGTTACAAATTCAGATGATCCACTTTCTCCAGCATCTCCCATATGTATTCCAGCTGCACTTCTGAATCCTTGAAGTTTGCCAGAGTTAAAGTCGTTTAGAAGGCTCAGAAGCTTCTCATCTCAATTTGTTAACCATCTGATAGCTGCAAGAGTGTTGAATTAGAGCTCCTTTGCTTCCCTCATCTGGAAGTTTGCCCTTCCCTCGTTGTGGGCTGCTTGGATTTTTTTTTTCCTGTTTTCTGTGAAGTTGACTGAAGCAGACCTTACTGTTTGTTTATGGAATTTCTTTCTTTAGCTGAAATATCTGGTGCTGAAGCTGTAGATGCAAGCCTGCTGGCAACTTGTGGTGAAAGTTGCTCCAAATCTACAGCTGGAGAAACAGACTGCGACTGAGCATTAAATAAATGCCTATCCTTACTGTTACACATATAAAAGTGAATCTGTTCTTTGGGCTAATGCTTTAGATTAGATTTTTTTTCAGTATTTTATAGACTTTACACAGATTTTGAGTTAGCTGTCTTTTTTTGAAAAGGAAAACTTTTTAAACTGTCTGTTTCCCTCTATTTTTTTCATCCCTGATTTTGGTCTGAAATAGTTGTTTGAAAGATGGAAGCAGTTTATCTGAAGACACAAACCTTATGCTGAAAGTTCTTTGTTCTCTGACACTTTGGCCCTCAGGTTCTTAAATTAATTTTGGAATTTCTCTTGATTGCACAAGTCTATTGTTGGCCTTTGAGGTTTGGCAACCTTTGAACTCCTGCTTGGGGTGACTGATCATGTAAACTCCCCGTATCTTCCTTTAAAGTGGAAGCTTGTTTTGTGGGCAGGTTATTTAAGTCAGGATGGCAGCAGGATTTAATTTCACTTCTTCTACATCAGGTTCTTAGGTCATATTCTTGGAGTCTCAGGTTAGGCCTCTGTATTTGAGTGATTTGTGTTACTGCTTGCACAGGTGGTCCCTCACCAGTAAGGGAGAGGGTACAAATCCTGTAATTTCTTTCCCACTTTCACCTTCTGCTGAGCTCCACACTAAACCATTTTTTCCCCCAGAGTCCAGCCCATCGCTGAGTGAAACTCAAAGAGCCAGAGGAAGCTGGTATTTTGAATTGTACTCTAAATTTTACTTATCAACTCTACTGCTCAGTTTGCTGCTTCAGGACAGTTGAAATATCTGATGGACTTGGGAATGGCTCACAATGAGCATCTCAAAAGGCAGTGGTGTGTGCTTTGGCTCAGTCTTTGGAGGATGCTTCAGCCTAGCACGGAGTTGCTGTATTTCCTATATGACAGCTTACTGTGAAACAAAGAAACATGCTGGATTCAGTGGGGCAGCAACTAAGGATCAAGTAATCTGTCAATCTCCACTTCAGAGAAAAAGAGCTGTTTGAAGCCAATGCAGCTCTGCCTTGCAGCCTCTGTAACTGGGGATGGCTGGTCAATGTGCTTGAATGCTTTGCCACCCCAGCCATTTCTGGCCTTGTTAAGCTTCAAGAGGGAGAAAAAGTAAAAAGGGCTTCTGTGAATACTAATCCTGTGTTCCCTAGGGCGCTGAGTTACTCTGTGAGCCTTAGTTGTCTTACTGGCTTCACAAGAAGATTTTTCAGGAGTAGTGGGAGGTTTCAGTTGAGGGTAAATTATGCTTATTTACTGTCTTCATATCTCTTCGTTCTTTTCATCTTGTAACCAATTTAATTGCTGTTTGTTATTAATTGCTGTTGGAAATATTGTGCTTTCAGCGTAAACTGTATTGTCTTTTATATCTTAATTGTTTTGATTTTTTTTTTTCCCCAGTGTTTTATTGAAATGACCGATATTCATGCTTCAAAAATCGTTATAAATCAGGGTACACTCTAAAAAAATAATGTAGGTGTGTGTACCATCATGACGGTAAATAGAATAGCAGATTTCTATTCCATGCCTGAAACTTGACACCAAGTCTTTTTTTTGGCATCAATCTTCCAGCTGAGAGCTGGACGGGCTTCCCATTAGTCTGCCACAAAGGCTTTTTAATTTATTTGTTGGGGTCACTGTTGACTGCTTTCTTCTCTCCAGGAGTTAAGCATGTTGGCCTCAGCAGCACTCCTGGTCCCAGCTGGCCCAGGAAGCTGCAGTCTGATAGGTAATTGAACGATGATTTTCCAGATGATGGTACAGACCATTACTGCTAGATGACTGGACTGATGTGTGGCGTCCTCTATTGCTCTCCATCCTGTCAATAGGAAAAAAAAAACAACCAAACAACCAAACAACAAACAACCTGCCCTGACCTCTGTCCTGTGGTTCAAGGGAGGAAATGCTTTTCTGAATTTAGCATCCTTTTTCCAGGATGGGTGGTTCTGAGCTTAGAATTACTCTATGCTGTTTGGCTGATGATTGCATGATTTTTTTAACTCCTGTGTGTTTTAGAAAGCCAGTCCAGTGTTAGTTCAGAGGAACAACACAGTAATTGATATTGATAGCAGAACTATTGCTGTCAAGTCTCTGCCAGTGCCTGGATACTATTTTCATGCAGCTTGGTAATTTGCATATTTAAATCCTGCAAAAGGACTTGAACTCTTGAAACAGGGTCACAATTGGCTGACCAACATTGTCATGGAAACAAACCCACTCAACAGCAGCCTAAACTGTTCTTGTATCTCTGTCCCCTCTTCCCTTCCCACCCCTGTGTTCTTTTTACATAGAAGAATAACTGGTCCTGGGCCCAGGAGCCAGGCTCCAGGGTGCCTTTCTCCTGACCACTTCCTATCATTGCTGCAAAATGACCTGTGCCATATGCTTAGGGCACCCTTCTGGTGGGAAAACCATCTTCAAACCCACTCACATCTCTGAATAAAAGACATATACCACAAGTGTTTGTTTGTAGTCCCAGTGTAGAGATAGCATTTCATTTGTTTGTGTGGGGTTTACACTTGCTTGGCTACCTTCTCTGAGTAAGCTCGACTTTGGTTTTTAATTGCTTTTCTGAGAATCTTCTCTCCCTCTGACTCAGGGGAATGCAGCTCAGAGTTGGATCTGACTCTCTGTGAGTCAGATACTTGGAGGCAGTGGCTGATAAGTGTGTAGGCTCTGAGCACTATAGTGCATTAGGAGTGCCTTTACAGAGTTTAGTCTCCAGCTTCTATGCAGGAATGTTTGTCAGGTGATGCTTTTTAAAATAGCTCGTGAGTTTTGCTCAATAAATATTGAAGCTGATAATGGATGCTTACTTTGGCATTAAAACCTCCAGCAAATACAAGTTCTAGTATACAATTAAAGCAAAAAGAAGTACTCTTCCACTGAAAGTAGTCTCCTTAAGTTGATGTTTGCAGTGGTTTAAGGTGGCAGAAAACAGAAGACATGGGGAAAAAACCTAAGGCAGTGGATGTTTTCCATAAGTATCTTCAAGAATTAACACTGCTACTAGGAAAAGAAACCTGTCTGTACGTGGATGTCAGCCAAGCCCCTGATGTGTAGTATCCCAGTTAAAACTGAACTCCCCCATCCACCCAGCTAGCACCAAACTGTTTGTTTGGTTTTATCAAGGAGCCCCTTGATGTGGCTTCTTCCAGGTTCTAATAGGAGATGAAAGACTCCATGAAGTGCCAAGCACCTGTGTAAAAAAGGGTTGGTATGCTGAAATTGCTTCTAGAAGGTAGACAGAGATGGTCTCTACCTGCCATAATGTAAAGTCTAAATATTCACTGTATGGTCTCTGCTTTGGATCCACATTTCTTGCAGTGATTCCTGTGCTTGCCTTCCAGCCCAGGGTGTTTCCCTGCAGTGTGTTTTAGTACCTTCATGATTCAAGCTGCTGTAACTGAGGACATTGTGTTGTCAATTGAAGTCTTTTTTTTTATATTTTTGCATATACATTTGACAGGCTTGTAGTAATGTGAATGAAAGATTACAGTGAAATGTAATGAAAGATGCTGGGCTACATAGTGAGCTCCTTTGAGTGGACTTGTACTGGGCCACTTTGAGATGGGGATTAGGTCCAGCAGGAAATGCAGATGAGGTGCTTGCCATCACCTCTGGCCATTAGGGCAGCTTTTCTAACCTCAAATAACACCAGAGATTTTTCTTACTGAAGTAGAAGGTGCTCATGTTGCTTTGAGTGTGACTCAGTGGGTGTGAGAATCCACTTGTAGCTCTTACGTAGGTTCTGAGCCTCCTGCTATCTGTTTTTTTTATATATATGCTTTTTAAAAGAAGACCTTTTTCTTTTCAAATGTATTTGAAGAAACACTGTGCCTTGTCATATCATCTTCTTTCCTGCAGTTATGTAGAGGTGCTTTCATGCCTTCTCTTGCGCTTGTTAATGTATTTATTTGGTTTAACTGCTCCTGTGACAATGGTTGTTGATAGTTTTAATTATTTTAATAACAGGAAAGTTCAGAAGTGCTCAGGGCATGGGTTCCAAAGTGAGACTGGATCTTAAGAAATCTTATTTTGTTTTATACATCAGCCATTTAGATACCACTAAAATAAGAAAAATGCTTAAGTCTTGGATTAAATCTTTTCCCGTGCTGGTGCCAGAATTTTGTTGGTGAATCGTCTTGGGCAACTCTCTGAATTAATTTGTGAAGCTTTGTTTAGAAGTTTGGTTTATGGGTCTCTAACAGAGTCATTTTTCTGCTGCCAGCCTTTCTTCCTTTGGCCTTCCATGCTTCCTCCCAACTCTCATGCCAAAAGAAATACCATTCCTGAGAAGATAATTCTAGGCATAGTATACATCTAGCTGTGCATTTCAGTGCTGCAAAATCTTGAATTATAACAAGAAATTCCTTGCAATAAATCCCATGAAGCTTCACTGTATGTGCTTTACTTTCTTCAAACAAATTCAGTTGTACTTGAGGAAAATTTTAAAGGTGTTTGGTTTTTTTTCCCCAGGAGGGAAAGCAAGATTGATCTTGAGAAACGAATGTTAGTTATAGAAGAAAGGTTTCTTTTTAAAATTAATTATATGTAATTAAACTTCTGATCTTTTACATTTTTATAATTAAAGCAGAAGAAAACGTAGGCTTTTTAAAAGCACTTTGATATAAACTAAGGTTCCAGTATGTTCTATTCCATTTCACAGTATATTACTCATCTCTTGTACATAAATCAGTTGGCTTGTTAAAATTGGTAGTATTTCTCTTTAATAAATATTATGCTTCTGGAGACTTCTTAAGGTGCATTTTTTTCGAAGGAGAAAGACATAGGTGTGGGGGGAAGGCTGCAAAGAAAATGCTTCCTCATGTTGCTGACCTGGTGCTAAGGAAGCAAAACCCAAGCTGGATCAGTTCAGAGTACTGTCTGTGCTGCTGGCTGCATAAGTTATGATGGACTTAGGTACTTAGAGTGTCATGCCTGTCTGATACAGGGATAAATCTGAAAGGAAAGATTCAGTATCCAGGGAGCAGGAAGCTAGTTGGGCCTCTGGAATTTAGAGCCTGCTTTTAGCACTTGACAAAGAAAATAACATCAGGATATTAATAGAAGAGGGGTGTTTATAAGCAAACAAAACTGATTTGCTGAGGTACTGTAAACCTGTGAAATCTTGCAGGAAACTCTTCTCCTCTAGGGGACAGGCAGCTCTTTCTTCTATTTTTTCCTACGTGTTCCAATTTCAATCAATATGTGCAATCCTTTCAGATATATTTAAAGGCTACCTAATTTAGGGGCTAGGAGTGTGTCTGGTAAGGTGGGGAAGGGATCATACAAGGAAGAAAGGCTTTAAGAAATACTGGCTTTTGCTGGGTTGTTTGCTGCATATCTAATCAGCTAGCTTGGGATACTAATAATTGTTAATATTTGGTATTTTACTCTTTTAAAAAAAATGCTAAAAACCACTGACTATATAAGGGTAACCTTAGCATTTTGTCTATATGACAGAAAGAGGCACTCAACCTACTGTAATTCTGAGCTGTTAGCTTTAATGTGTATGGAATTTAGCTTGTTTTTCAGGAAAACAGAAGGTTTGCTGCTCCTTATGCATCTCTAGATCTTTGTGCTCCTTGGGAATAGTGTTGGAGAAGCAGTCTTGTCTAAGCAGGAAAATTGGATAGTGCAGGTCTGCAGGTACCATGGTGATGAGCATGATACAAGTCTTGAAAGGCTCTGATGCAGTAGCTTGAAGCAAAGTACCACACTGTTATGAACAGCTTCCAAAAATCTCATGCTGTGTGTGATATTTAAATCTCCTAACTTGTCTCTGTGCTTGGCTGGTTCTGAGCATCTTGCAGAGTAAAATTTGTAGATTTCGTTGAGGCTTCATGTATTGTAGCTTATTATAGGCAAGGAATTTCAGTTTGTGTTTGCACTGTGCTGATTGCTAATGATATGAAAAAGTGTGTTGGCTTCCTTTACAACAAAACATTTTAAAACTCAGTTTCTTTCTACTGAATCCTAGTGTTATGGTACAGGGTTCTGAATAAGTAAAATGACTCTAAAGCATAGAAGAACTGTGACACAGGTAAATATAAGTATGAAAAAGATTACGGGATTCCAGAATAAACACTATTTTATTATATACCTCATTCTTTCTGTAAATATCTAATGAAAAAAACTAAATTATGTGAATGAGAATTCTTTGTGATGGATGGGATTAAAATCAGTTTATTGAAATTTTATTTCCTTCTGATCGAGGTGTGATTTAAACAGTTCTACTTAAAAGTATAAATCATACTGGATCTTAGTGTGGGCAAGGGTATAGGGACATCTGTTCATTGTGTAGCATAGTGGGAGTGATGGCTGAATGTTTTTGCTTGAACAAGGGCACTGAGAGCACTTTATTTTGCATACCTCATTCAAGATAAGAAACCATGAGGAAACATCTGTGTATGGAGGATGAAAATGCACAGTGTTATAGTCTGTATGTGGATGAGAAGATAGTAATGAGTGGAGAATATTTATTTTCCATCCTTACTTTTCATGGATTGAAATACTGTATAAAATGTGTGAGATAGCAGAACCCAGTCCTGCTAAGGAAGAGCAGATATTGTGATATTATAATTCTTAGCTTGAACCTGGAATGATACCACTTAATCCTTTGCCAAGAGTAAATGAGCACTCTTGTAGAATAAGCTGCTGAGAGAAGACTGCTTATCAGGCTGTATTTCGTAATGTGAAATGCAAACCCCCTGTTCGTAATGGGACAGTTGCATTTAATGTGCACATATAGTAACAGACGATTTTTCATCTTATCTATCCTTGCAGTGCTATCTTGTGTCTGCACCAGCAGTGCAGGTCATGGAGGGAGTGAAGGGATGGACCCTGCAATCAGTGAATCTTCCAATTAGTATCAAATTACGCCCTTGGGAATTTTTAAGCTTGTGAATATAGTAAGTAGTGTGGTAATCAGGAAAAGCGGGTTGTTTTTTGTATTCAAGGAGTCTTTGTTTCTTTAATCATTGTTCTTAATTTCAGTAGGAACTCTTTGTATGGCAGTAACTTCTACATTTTTACTTCCTACAGCAAAAGATCTCTGACTTTGCAATTTTTGAATTTCCTCTTTTTTTCTCCTGAAGGTTAGAAGTTAGGTACTTGGGTCACCTTACACTATCCACATTAAATAAAATTAAATGAGGAAGCAAGTGCAGAGATTATATTTCAGCTATTGTTTTGGGAACTGACTAAACCTTGATTTAATTGAATTCAATTTAGATAGGTTGAATCTGCTGTTCTAATTAAAGAAAGAAAACTTCAGCTGACTAATTTGTTCTGTTTGTCACATTCTTTCTTTTTGAAATAAAAATGAATGAACTCTCCAGCTAAGCAAAAATCAGTGCCTAGCTGATTATGCATTAACTATTTCATGCTTATTGGAATGGAAAAAATGAGCAGATTGGAGGGGATGAATAGGCTGCTTAGTAATATCCAAGAAGGAAGAAAAATACGACCTAATGATCTGCTTTAGTGATGATTTGCTTATTGCCTCCTAACTTAAGGCAGAGATAAGCAAATAATTTTGTGGTTATGCCAAGTAAGAGATAAAATGGCAGTGTGTGCCTTGGCTTTGCAGTTAAGGCTTCAGTTTTACAAATTCTTGGACATGTGTACAGCTTTTCAGATGTAAATAGTCCCATTAGATGAAATCTGGATCCAACTAGAGTCAGTGGTAAAACCTGTGGCAATTTAAATAAGGCTAGAGTTTCATGAATGAGTTCAGTAAGACTACTTGTATACATAAAGTTAAACACATAGCTAAGTATTTGCAGGAGGGAGGCCTGCAAGGATATGAGAATAAGACCCTTGTGATGCATTTTGAAGCCTGACACATCTTGCTGTTGAGTGATGGAGAGCCAGAGTGAGGAAGTAGGTGAACCTTTTGGGCATAAACAAACATAGAGTATATAAAACATCATAAATAACTACAATTCATAAAATGCTTGGTTGGTCCTAAATAATGAATCAGTGAAAATGTTTATGGGCTGTGCTTGTTCTTTTAATATATTTGTATTTTATATTTTTGGCACAAAGGCATCTAAGGAATTAGTATCATTATTATGTTTCATTATTCAGAAAAACTTAGTGGGAGATGCTTTCTTTTGGAAAGGGAATGATATAAAACAGAAGTGAAAGGCCAGCCTCCTCAACCCTGAGGCATTCAATATTTTATAATTATGTCAACTGCTGTAATCACCTTGTATATTAACTACTTATTTTCATATCATTCTTGGTAAGGAAGCACTGTGGGTATTACCATAATGGTGATAGTTCTTGCCATCTGAGGCTCTCTCCTCCAGATGTTTCACTGACTTGCAAATTTGATTTGTGGCTGCTTGTACAGAGAAACAACTGGTACACACACTGACAGATCTGTCTTTCTCTTTTTGCAGAACATCTTTGCAGTTTCACATTTCTCGGTGAGAAATATTTGAACGACTGCCCCCTTAATCCTGTGAGATTTAGATAAGTGCAGTTTTCTGGGTTTTTGAGGGAGTCCTAATTTACATTTCATATCACACACACACACAACCAATTAGCATGAAGTCTTACAGCAGCCCGACACTCCTTTGTGCTTATGGAAACAGTTACACAATAGTGCACGTGCAAATAATGTTATCAGGTGCCCTCTGTGCATGCTTACCCTTTTTACCTGGAGCATACTAAAAAGCTGCAGCCTAATTCTCATTTAAAATCAACCTGCTCAATAGTGTGATGAACTTGTGGTAAAGGGAGAAACACTGAGGTCTTAGGAAAATAATAGCTGCTATTAATTCTTTTTAATGACTTCATTTTGGCATACTGTTGTGGCTATTTGTTCTTTGTGCATGGCTTTGAATGGGAGAAACATGACTCCCCCCCATCTCCCCACCGTAAGGTTAGATCAGGCTGCAACATTTCCTTTGTCTTTGCTCTCTCTCCTTACATGTAGGTGCAGAACCTCTCCAAGTTGGAGAGTTGCAGAACCTCTGCCCAAGTCTCCTCTCCAAGCTGGAGACTGATATTGCCAGTGTGTTTGGTGAATAGAAGAGAACATACTAGCTCCATTATCCTGCTTATTGTGCAGTCCAATTGTTGTTGGGGAATAGACTGGGACTACTTGGAGTAGTGGACAAGTAGGAAAAAAAGTAAAGCAGCAAGGCAATGGAAGGTTCAGCACTGGTACCGAGCTCGTTGGATGTTGTGTGCACAGGTGTCTGGGGCAAATACTTTCTCACTTCTCAGATTTTGAAGTGCTCTAAGGTTTGAGAGATTTGTTTCAGTTTGATAAAATGCTGATGTAATTCCATTCACTTCAGTTGTATTACCCCTCGGGGTAAGGTGTGGTATCCCACCATGCTTTCAGGAGCACTTGGGAGATTTTGTGCTCCTAGGAGCTTCAGACTGAAAGGTGTGAGATGAGCAATGCATGGAAAAAAGGTGGTTTTTGTGTAGTGCTCCTTAGTGTTGTACTCTGTGTTATGTTTGTAGGTACAGGGGCCATCTAAACACTATGGTGACAGTGAGTGAGCATCTGGAGAAAGGGGAAGGCAAGGCAGAAGATGTAGTAGATAAGGATGAAATGAGATGGAGTCCTTTGTCTGGTCAGTTTATGGGATGCAGAGGATCCAAACCCAGGACATAAATTGGCATAAGAATTGTTCTCAGCAGATCAGTGCTGGTAGTACATTTGCTGGAAGAGAGACTCGCCCTAGATTTTCGCAGTCTCGACTGTTTCTGTTGCAGCGAGCCAGGCTGAGTCAAACTGATTAAGCCAAGGATGCTTGCCTTGCTGAAACAAACCTGAGATCAATCACACTGTCAGCATGACCAGGAGGTCTGAAAGAGGCAATTGCTAGCTGTGGAAATGGGGATGAGCAATTATTAGTGCTGATAATCTGGTCACGGGGTACCAGGGAAGCTTGTCCATAGAGGTCTCCGTGGGTTTCACTCTTGCCTTTCGTGAGATGTCAGCTTGCTCTTCTCATCTGTTCTCCCTGTCTCCCTGGGTCTTTTTCTCCTCTCATGTTTCCTACAGTGGAAAGCTCATAAGACATATAGAAAATTGATGCTGGAACCAAAGTGAAGAAGATGAGCAATGACTTTGTTAATAGAGTTAAGTCCCTTAAAAGGAGAAAGACACAATGTGGGGGGGGAAAAAAAAAAAAAAAAGAGAAAACCAGATCAAACAGTGTGTCTGAGGACAGGCTTAGCTGTTGCTGTGCAAAACAGAGATGGCTGCTGAAGCTATGGTTTTGCTGCTGCCTTGTTTGGCTATTCCTTACTCTAAGTCCTAGTTTGGGACAGCTGGTGGTGCTGTGAGGCACTGCTGCTCTCATCTGGTCCTTGCCAAGACTGCTGTATGGATAATGAAGCACAAGATTTTAACCAAGCCTTGGCAGTAGTGGTTCAGCTGGAAGGCTAAGCTGAACTATCAGCAGAGACAATGGCCTATGTATATGAAGTAATGGTTGAAGACATAAGGCTATAGAAATTCTTGGAAAGTGTCACAGTGCTTTGTGCTTTGAATATTCTACTGTGAAGAAGTTTTCCAGTCCCTTTCACCATGAAATGAATTTCAAACATAGCATTGCACAACATGTGGCATTCATATATTATCCCATTATTAGAATTGTTATGAGTTAAACAAGTAATTTTTTTCCCCTGTCTTTGCCTAGACTATTGTTGTAGAAGACAAACATGCATCTTTAATGCAAGGTAAAAGAGGCTTTTCTCTTTCTTCTTGGACTTCATCTTTCCTACAGTGTCTACCCAAAGGACAAATGAAAACTCAATTTTTACATTAAAGAAAAAGTGACTTGTAAAGACACACTATACTCCCAGGCCTCCAAGAGTTGTCATCTGAAATTGGAAATGTAGCAACAAGTAATGTATTCTGAGACCAGCTCTATGTGGAGTTTTACTGAAATGTTTGGTGGATGTGCTCAAGAGTGCTGAATGAAGCTTCAAAAGGTTTCCTGTGTTTCCTGCATATTACCTGGTTTTTGATGCTGGTATGAACTTGGTAGAAATGCACTGTACAATGAGATTTTCATGTTAGATTTTTTTTTTTTTAATACCATTTTTTTTTTTTTTTTTAGATGAGAGGAATGGATTAGAAGTGCTAATGGCCATGGCTTGTATTTGCCTTTAGTTGACAGGACATTTCTTATATCTATATCCTGTGCATGGTGAGATCTGGGCTTTGTGCATAGTGTCAGAGCTGGGCTGCAGACAGCAGGGATGGGATGGGAGCAGCCTGCTGGCACAGATCAGCCACCAGCAGCTCCCAAGCAAACTGCCTTGCACCTTGGCAGTACTGGTCTTATAGTACCTATTGGTCAGGATGGTATTATGAAGCATGTTCAAGCAGTAGGCATTTAATGGTAATATTCAGAAGGCAATAACAAGAACTATTACACATGAAAGTAAAAAAAAAAAATTAATTCTGAGCATTCAGGAATGTTAATGCTTTTCGTAGCATGCTTTCATCCCTTCCTTTGGTGTGTAGGTAACTATTTCACATTCACATGGCAATAACAGCCAGTTTTCAAGGGATTTAGTTGGAGTCATGGAGACCCTGCAAATATAAGGGACAACTGCAATCTCTGTCCAGCCTAATAAAGGACTAAAGCAGGAAATCATCCAGGGTAAGGGATGATGTATGGGCAATGCGTGTTCTTGAGATCCTCTGTGGTTTAAATATACTTGCAGTGTCTGAGCTGAAACAGTGTTGTATTTTTGCCTCAATGTTAATCTGAGTTATTTGGATTTAAATATTTCTGGCATAGGCTAGAGTTGTGGCTCTGTCTTCAGGGCAGATGCAGCCAGAAAGCTGAGATGGAGACCAGTGCCAGACTTAGTAAATGGCTTATCTGCAGTGGTTCAAATTTGTAGCTTATAGCCTTTTTCCAATTTATTATCATGAGTCTTGAAGCAGTCGGATCATTCTAGAGTTGAGTCCTTGCTATCTGAGAGACTTTACAAGTATGAATTGTCCTGGTCCTAAAGTGCTTGTCTTTCAGGCCCTTATTCTGGAACAAAAATCCCACCCAAAACCAACATACTTCATATCTACCCCTTCTATGTTATATTAACTAGTAGAATTGCTTATATAAACCTAAAAATTGGTATGGCTGTCTTTTTTTTAAGAACATAGGAATCTTAGAGATTTGCTCATGTTTTATTTCTGATTACTTCATGCTATGAGTATTGATGAGGTAATCGAAATTTGTATCTGGTGCACGAATACATGGGGAAAACAAATTATGTGTAGTGTTTTTCATCAACTGTAATTAAAGGAATTACTATTACAATCAAAATTAGTTGCAGTTAATGAAGGGATTGCTTTTTTCTAGTAATGTATCAGAATCACAATCTCATTTTCCCCCTCATATTTCAGAAAAATGTTTGAAATTTTTTTTTTTCTTGTTCTGCCTTCCAGTCCTAATCATCTCGTAATAGAAACACCATTGTTTTCAGTATCAAACAAGGCATAAGCCCTACCAGATGAAAACGTGAGCAAAAGCAGTTTCATGTCACCATAGAATACGAACTGTGAAAGTGTTGCAAGCTCCACTCATCTTCTTCCATGTCCCTATTAAATTTGTTCCCTCTCCTGTGGCTTTTGTTGTTTGCTTTGTCCATATCTGCTTGGGTTTTTTTCTACCTTACCCATAGCTTGCACCTCCTGTGGGCTGAGAGCAAACCTGCTTGCACAGTGTCTTGCAGGGCACCATCTTCACTGATCGGTTGGGTACTTTAAATGTTGTTACTATTCTCTCTGAGCCTGATCTTTTTTTTGTTGATTCTTACAGTTAGTGTAACCTGCTGCCTCTTGCTTATGTAAGTATTTGACAAGGATGAGTGTCAGGATTTTACGTTGGTGAATACCAGTAGTGGTGTCTCTTCTATATTACATGAAGTTCTTAAACGCTAAGAGAGTGCAAAACAGAAAGATTCGTGCTGCTCACGAATTTTGCTTATGAGCTGCAGTACACCTGCCAGGATGCCTTTGCCAGCAGGACAAATCTCAGAGAGAGTCTTGCCCTTGTCAGGGGTCAGGGCCACCCTTAGACCTGGAGGGCTGTCTCGGCAGTCCTGAGGATACAAATGCTGGTTTCCCAGGGGTGGCTGCAGCAGGGTTGGCGAGACGGCTTTTGTGAAGGCCCCTGGCTTTTCCTCCCCTACCTCCTTTGCTCAGATAATCCTGCAGCAGCTGTTGGAGTTTCTCCTTTGATTCCTCTGGCTTCAGCAGAGCTGCAGGGTCACTAGAAACCTGGCTCTGACCCCTGCTGAGCTGATAAGAGCAACATCATCCCCAGTGAAACCTATGTGCTGTTCTTGCCCTATTTCAAGTAAGTGAATGCTAGGGATTTGTTTTCCAAGGATGGGTGACTACAGGTGCTCCTCCTTCCCATCACTGGTCCCTGTGATGCCAGCTGTGCCACGTCCCCAGTGCCCCCCCCACAGGTGGGGTGTGGGTTACTGGTGTGGCATCAGCCTTTCCCTCTGATCTCATTCCTGCTTGGGAGAGCTGGAAGGACAGAGTGGGCATTTGTAGATCAGGTTATGCTCAAATTTGACAGGGAGCATCTGTCTGTATTCTTGTGATTTACTGCAAAAACTGTTGCCAGTGGATGTCTGTGGGGGAGCTGGGAGCTAGGAAGCAAGAAGATCAAAAATACAGAACTGACAGGTTGATCGTGTGGTATTTGGGGCTGTTTGCCACGTTAAGTGGAACAAACATCCCTTATTTTAGATGATGTCTTGCTGTCCATAAAGTAAACAAATCTCTTAAAAGCTTTCCTCCGATTATTTTTAGCTTCAGCTTGGATTTGTGAACTACATAGGCTTAGCAAGGGTGCTCTGCAGTTGATTCAGTTCATCTCCTACAAAGCAACCCCAATGAACTGATTTGGAAATGGCTTAGTGTGTAATCTGCATTGAGAATACCCTTCTGACTGTCATTTCAGGTGATCAAATCATTCCCTAAATCCTGATAGTTTGAACATATACTGCTTGGATTAACTGCTTCAACTTTATAAATGTACCTGGTTGTCTGTTAAAATAGTTTGCAGTAGTCTCCTCATATAGCCCCTCTTATAGAACTATAGCCCCTCTAACCTGCTAATGTGCTATATTAATCTCAGCAAAACTGCTGAAAGAGTACAAGTAAAAGACATACAAATGTATTTCCACCCAGACTTCTGATGTAATGAGATTAAAAAAATGTATATTCATCACCCAGTTTCTGCCAGCATCAGAGTGGCAAGATCGTGGCTTTACTAATATGTGGGTGGTATAAGCTTGGGTTTGACCCTTCTGCCAAGGTATCAGAATTCCTTTCTGAAAACATTTTGGGCTCTAAAATCACTTAGCCTCAACATATTTCTCTTTGTCCTGATGCTGGCAGCACTGATCCCAAAGGTGGAGGTGAAGGCAGCAGCTGTGGAGGGGTCCCCTTTGGCAGGGTGGCTGGGAACCTCAGGCAGCCCTCCTCCCCTCCCCTCTGGCTGCCAGAGAGCTCATCCAAAACCCAGGCACAGGCATGGAAATCTGCTTAGAGGTGCCTGTACTGATGGCATCACCCATCATGAAATGGCACTTAAGTGTTTTGGCACAGTGTTATGAGTACCATCCTATCAGTACTTAAAAAGCTGAGTGAAACAGAACCCTTCATGATTGCTCCTTTGTGTACCATCTGGCTTCCTAATAGAAAACCCAACCTCTTTTTTCCCTTCCTTTCTCTTATTTTAAAGCCAGAAATGTAGGTTTATGTACTGGAGAGTCCAGCTTCTATCCCTTTTTCTTCTCATCTCCAAAAATGGAAAGAAAATACAAATGCAGTGTTTAAATTATTTTCCACTTGTTTTTAAAAAGGTCTTTTCTCATCTACTGACACCAGCTTTGGCTCCAAAAAAATCACGCCTGTAACTTCCCAGGTGCCTTACAGTGATTCTTGAGAGTTCTGAATGGAGACTAAAACTCAAATCCTCTGACCATTTAGCCTGAGCAAACTTTACCTGTGTCTGAGGATCTCTGCAGATCTTCCAGATTTACAGCCCCTAACCCAGGGAAGTTTTTAGGAGTTCCAGTTTGTAGTATTAATTTATTAAAACCAAACCAAACCAAAAAACAACCCCCAAATAAACAAAAAACCCCACACAAACCAGAAAACAACCAAACAAAACCAAGGAAAAATCACACACACCAAAAACCCAAAATCCCACAAAGGATACAAAAGTGATGTTGGTCAGGTGACTTTGCCTGTGTCTTTGCATTGACGCAGCTGGGCAATGGAGGCAAATCAGTAGGTAAATGCTTCAAGGGAATATGTTTTTTCTCATCTCTGGTTATTTTCTGCTTTTGGTATTTATTCAGATTCTATTCAAACGTTCATTCTTTGTAGTGGTTTTAATATTGGATTGATGAGCATTATTACTGACAGTGAAGTGCCTGAAGAGAGCCGCTTGATTTTCAAGTATTCTTGTTAATAGGTGGCTATGTATTTGCAAGGTCAGTCTTTGCAGAATATCTCTAGTTAAGACAACAGGTTAAGCACACTGTCAGCTTTCAACCTGTACCAGTCCAATGCACAGATGGAGAAAATGTATTGTGTGCCTGTGCTTCAGGGTGGGTGTTCCTCTAGTACAGTTGTTTATAAGAAGTCACATTTTCATTTGCTTTGTTTGACCTTTATTTCAAATTCTGCTTGTTTAAGGTCTTTTTGAACTCTGCAGTGTTTCTCCTAAGTAGTTGGGTAGAGAACCAGGAGGTCAAGTGCTGGTTTCAGAGGAGTGTTGCTTTTAACTGAGTGATGTTGTAAGCTCTTAATTGTGTGTGATCTGTTGGTCTTTCAAACCCCTTCTAGAGGAGATATCCAGCAGATGTACAGTAACCAGAGTCTACTGGAATAGGTTACGACCCAGAGAGGAATGTCCAGTAATTACTTTCTCTCTCCCCCTCTGGTGGTATAAAGAGCTCCACCAACTCTTGAAACTCATTTGCCTTTATTGAGGATTAAGTGTGTTGGGTTTCTCCCTGCTGCATTTCTTGCTGCTATTTTTTACTGCTCCTTCTGTCTTGTAGGGTTTTGCTGACAAGGAGTTGTTATGCTCCATTCATAATCATCTTGCACCAACTGTTTGTAGCAAGAGGTGTTATTTTTCATACCTCTCTTTTTGCCTTTTATCCGTTTACTTAAGAAATAAGAGGCTATTTTTGCTCTCTGTCACAGTTACTGATACTTGCCTAAGGACATTGGACCTACAGTTATATTATGTGTATTGGGAAGGAAGAGAAAGCAAATGGGTGTCTGAGCTCATGGTAAAATGGTGTTCATTCAAATACTGGTCACTTTTCTTCCATCTTATAATTCAGAAGATCAGTGTAAGACTCAGGAGTGAGCAATCTCCAGTGAGGCCATGATGCTGCATCTTCATCCTCTTTCCCCGTCTCTTTCTGGGAAAGAGAGAGGAAGTGGTATTTTTCCTTAGTTTTGAAGTTGGCTAAGCTGGTGACAGCTGTTTTATTGAGCAAAGAGGAAACCCAAGTGGAGGAAGTCTGAATTCTAGTGTTTTTCCTGCTGTGCTTGTGCTTGGTGCATGTTTGGGCAGGTGGTCCATAGTGGCACCAAGTATCAGGATCCTTTAATGGAAAGCATTCAAATGTGTTAAGCTCTCTCAACAGAATATGTTACTTGTGGCTTCATGAGGTAAGAAGAAACCTTTCTTTTGTTATGAGCAATGTCCAACTGCACCACAACACTGCTTTTGCAGTGATCAGCCACTGCTCTGTCTTGCTCTGTAGCCCATTTCTGATTTAAAAACTTGACTCTTAATGACATACCAACAGTATGAGCAAGATCTATTTTGCCTAGCTTTGTCTTAAAACATTTAGGTCTAGTTGAAGATAGCCATGAGGGTGAAACTGTTTCTTTGAAGAAACAAAGATGGGCAGTTTGCATGCTTAGTGAGTTTCCTTGAGTGACTTCCGTTCTCTGTCTCCATTCATAATGTATTTTAAATATCTAAAACATATGTTTGTCCTACATGTATGATAGGATTTTCTCCTTCAACTTCAGCACTGTTATTAATAATCTTCAGAAATAATCATGTTGTGGGGAAGAATGAATACTGACTTCTTGGTTTAGATGACCAGGATATCAAAGATGACCAAGTAGTGTGGCTCAAACATGCATAATGTAACTGGCTAACCTTTATTAAAAAAGGAAAAATAAAAAAACAAGCAAACAAAAAAACAAAACAAAACAAAAAAACAAAAACAAAAAAACCCAAAAAACAAACAAAAAACAAACAAAAAAAAAAACAAAAAAAACCCACAAAAAAACCACACCCAAACAAACAAACAAAAACAACAAAAAACCCCTTCATTGAAGACTATAATGTAAAAGATAAGGTAGAAGGACTACCATTGTTGCTGAACTACTATATATATACAAATACTACTATATATATATACAAATACCAGTCTTTTTAAACCAGGATTGCAAGAAAAACTACCATTACAAAATTATTGACACATCTTTTATCCCCCTTCCTTTCTCCTGTTCTTCATGTTTAAAAGAAAAAACCCATTCTATTAACTCTGAGCTAGAGTTCTGTCTGATATGAATTAAAGTATAGCTAGTAAACAGAATTAGGCTGACTCACAGCAAAGGAAGATGTTCCCTATTTTAGCTTTCAGATGAAGTAAGAAGGCAGACTGATTTTTAAAAACAGCTACAATTATGACAGATTACAGGAATCAACATATTCTGTAGAAACATGAAGAACTCATGGGGCTGTCTTGTCCTTCACATGCAGGAAGAGAGAGATGTGATGCAAGTGATGTGGTTAAATTAGGTCATGGCATGAGCTTTGGTGGGGATTGCTAGTAAATAATTTGCACAGTGGAGGAGAGCTTCCTTCCTTAATTGTTTCCACCTGGTAGCAGGCTATTGTCAGACCCAGGGACCTCTCTGCCCCCTTGAGCAGCACTTTGAATGAGAAAAATACAGCTCACTATACTGCTAGTCAGTAATGTTTGGATAATAGCTAAATCTGTCTGGCTTCGTTTACAAAGCTGTTTGGAAGTGCAGTAGGGCATCATTCTCCATTAGGAATACATGTTTTCCCACTGCTGTCTCACTTGGGAGACTTTTTCTGGGTTTTGGTTTTTGTGTTGCTGCTACTGCAAGAGCCATAGAGCCACGATGTGGTTTAAAAGGTATGGATAAAAATGCAAAGTGTTACATCAACCTTTTCAAGTGGAGTGGCTTCTTTGTTTTAAAAAAATGCACGCAAAAGTTGTTTAGGAGTGCACTGCCTTAATAGAAGAGACTTAATAGGGAGGCCTTTCTTATGCTCTTAATTTAGATACTAGAAAGGAGATGAATACATTAATTTTATGCATTTGCCTTGCCTAACACCAAAAAGAGAGGAGAGGGCATGCATGTGAAGTGGTATCACTACCTTATCTTGAAAAAAAATTTTAATGAATTCTAATGCTATCATGCACTCTTTGGAAATTGGCTTCTCTCATCCAGTGGAGCTGTGGAATTGCTCAGAAATTCAGTCCAGTTTTAGAAGCTGAAGGCGAGACTATTGAAGTCCACCCTTTTGTAATCTATGCTTTTTAAAAGTGTACTTGGAAGAAGTGAAATGGGATAAGATTTCATCAAGAATCAATTGAAATGTAGTGTTTTGAGGCAAGTATATAGGATTACTGCAGACTGCCTGCTTACACCTATTGTAGTTTCACAGTCTCTTAACTTCTATGAAACGATGGTATTGTAGCCTAATTAGTAGTTTGCTTTTTTTTTTTTTAATACATACCGTCTTGGGAATAAAAATGTCAAAATTGCATTACAGCAATTAAAAGCTTTGTCATGATTGAAACCCCACATTTGCTTGTACTCCTGCCCTTCCTGATGTGAAGCAGGAGGCAAAGGAATGGGCATCCTTGAGGAATGGTCACTTGCCTGGGCTACCAGAAGCTTCTTGTTAGCTATGGAATATTAAGCAGGGTCAAATCTGCCTCAGGATGTCAGAATGAGATTGCATTTTTCATTAAAGTCTAATTTGTTTTTCAAGGGGAAATACTAGAGGTGTTGGCAATTATCATTCTTGTAAGATGTAAGATTTCTAGCTTGAAATTTAGTGAACAAGGCTGTCGGTGCTTATTTAGTAACTCCTTTGTGAATAATTTTGGACTGAATTTGTATGCTTGTAGCAGACCCTTAAAACCTCTTGCAACGATTTTCCAGTGATGCCACTATTTAATCAGCTGAAGACATTGGATACGCTTCTCCCGAAGCTTTGTCCTTGGCTTTTGGTCTCTTCAGGCACTTCCTCTGCTTCCTTGGAGCTATTCTGAGGCAACCTGGGGTTGCCCTGGAAAAGGTGCGGGAGAGATGGGGTGGGTAGGAAGCCAGAGAGACACTGGCCTTTGGACAGAAGCATAAGATTCTAGGTTTTTTCAGATTTCTAGTTTTTCAGACTCTACATTTCTTGAAATCAAAATGGTTTTGCAAGGTGTATAAATCCCTCATATTGGAGGCTGGACTGAAAGTCCTCTACGCACGTCAGTTTTGTCATCTAATCTAGGAATTAAATTGAGCCTATGTAACTCTTTTGCTAAATTTTGATTTGCTTGCCAGGTTAAAGGAAATTGGGGAGTTAGTAGTGCCAAATAAGCTCTAAGGTTGCAGTGCTTTTCTCTTTATTTCAAGGAACAGAGTCTTGAGCTATAGTGAAAAAAAAACAACTGTGCCATGCATTTAATATTGTTGGGAAGGTGATGGATTTGTAAATGACCAAGTTTGTGACTGACACGAAAAATTCCTTAAATCTGAAATAGCAGCACAGGTATTTTGGATGGTGGGGATTGCAAAGTGTTTCAGGAGTTCTGTGGGACTGTTCCTGTTCCTTGCCTATGGAAGTGGTTAGCAGCTGTTTATTGCCCTCAACTGTGTTTAATTGACAAGGTTAATTGTTTTGAAAGTCTTCAGTTTTATGCCTGTATCTCTGGGCTTGGCCTTCTCTGTACAGCCTAAGAAGCCTGGCACATCTTTTCCACCATAGTGGCAGAGATCAAATTGCATCAGAACCATCAGACATTGTCAAGTAAGTTGTGACTGAAGTCTCTTGGGAACATAGCAGTTTCTCAAGCACATGTTGTCAAAACAGCTACAAGCCTCAGTAATGCTTCATGGGAAAGAATGAAATGATCACTGAATTGCTATTCAAAAGAGGAATAAAATCCAAGTGAACACCCGTCTTCAAAGAAGCTGAAGTACAGCTTGACTTGCACTTATTGCCTTTTGGATATACTTGTTTTTTCATTCTGCAGCATAGATTGCCTGAGGAGAAAACTATTAAATATGCAAAGACTGCTTTCAAAGATGGTGCTACTGGACTAAATAGTCTGTTCTATGCATATGCTATTCCAGTGTGCCTTTGTGTGTGTTTGTGCTGGTGCATATATAAAACTGACTTCAGAAGTTTAATGCAGTTCTAAGTCCAGATAACAGCTGCTGCTGTTATCACTTGATTTGATGCTTTGGTATCAAAGTTGGAAGTCGATTTGTGTGTGCTTGTAATCTTAGGTAAAACACCCCTAGGGACATATTTTTTGGTTTTTTTTTTTTTTTTGGTCAATTTAGAGATAATTTAATATTTTTTAAATATATCATAATTGCTATTTAAAAGATGTGTTGGCTCGGCTAAAAGATAAGGGAAACATTAAAAATGCTTTGGAGACATACATTTGAGAACTGTGTGAAATGTTTTGTTTTAAATGATAACGTTTCACCTGCAGTGCATCAGTTTCCTGAATTTCAATAGCCTTTGGTTTGATCCTTTTATGAACTGAGCCCCCGCCAGCAGCAGAACAACCTCTTCAAATGCATTGCCACTCTGTGCATGCATTTCTGAATTTTGATGCTATGGCCTCCAGTAACTTTTTTAAAGCCATATTCCCATATCTATTCTTGGTTAGTAATTTAACCAATCTCCTCTGCAAATGTGATCTTTTTGTTTCCACTTGATTGCTGTGGTGTGTAGCTGTTCAATTGCATGGCCTGCTTAATTTTATGGTTTGTGGACAATCTCTTTTTCAAAGGATTTGGGAAGCCCTCTACCAATTAGATAACATCTATTTTGCTGTTACTCTCATATAGTCATCTATAACATGAAATGGGGAGTCCAAAAGCAATTTGATTACTCATTCAGATAAGAAATCTTACCACAAGTCCTTGCTGACAGTCGAATGGAAGCAACAGTGGTTTTAGCAACTGAGGTGGATGTACAGCTGTCCCAGCGTTCTCTGAGAGTGCTAAGAAATGGCTTCCTATAAGGGAATTTCTACAGGGTACCGTATGGCCATAGGATCTTCAATTATTTTCTTTTCCTGGAAAAAGAGATTTCTTGGAAAGATGGTAGCCTTTTATTTTTTAGTTAAAACCATTGTTGTTTTCTTCTGCAGAGCAAAAGTATAATGAAGGAATGAATTTTGTGATGAGTCCTGTGCCTTTAAGCTTTGGGACGGTGGGGCGATGATGTGTGCTGGAGAAGAGGTGGGGGTAGGCAAAGTCCTTAGGGTCTTGCTCTTCTGTAGTAAAGGAGAAGAAAGGTTGCAGTGAGTAGTATGAGGAGTGCACTTGACCTTGATGTTGCTCATGTTGTTACAGAGTAAGGCAAAGATCCCCTTTTTGATGTAAGCATCTTTCTCGTGAAACTTTAAGTTTCACAGTTGGTGGGTATGGGAGGAAACTGCATGTGGCTGCTTAATTAATTAGCAGAGCCTGTAACTGTGATGTGTATCCTTGATTTATCATTGAGTACTAATAGTGAGTGACAGCCTGGAGAATGCTTTTACAAACATAGTCTGTCTCAAACTGGGCCAGTGGCTGGGCTTCAGCCTGTCTTTACTGTCTATGCTATGTGTGTTGGGTGGCTGCCCAGTTTATAAGAAATGTTGGTGACTCTGTTCTCTCCATGTTCATTTCAACATCAGGAAACCAAACTAGAGATCAGGAGGCCAGGCTAGGGCAGCTTTCTGGCTTCTCTTCCTGCCTTGCCTTTGTTTTTGGGGAATGAAGGCATCCTTGATGACAGCTGCAACCTTTGTTTTTTGCTGTTAGGTGTGCGTGGGTGGCAGGGAAGGTAGAAGCCTGATTCTTACTTCCTGAGGGGAGGTGGGACAGAGGAGAATCAATTAAGAGATGAAAAACACTTTAAAAAATAAACTGAGTAGATAAAACTCCCCCAAAAATGAAACTATAGGCAGGACACGATGAAAGTTTCAAAATTTGTATACTGACATTAATATTTGTAAATCAAATGCATTTCTTGCCTCACAGAGTGAGTGAGGCTGGTTTTAAATATTCTATGAAATTTTTGTTTAATATTTGATAGTGAAAGGGTTTTTTTAGAGCATGTAATTGAGTTGGATTCATGGATAAACAAGTTAAAAGTGATTTCCATCTGTATTTCTTGTTCCACATAAATCCTCAATTTTCTATGCTCTCTTGAGTACTCTTAGCACTTTAGAGGTAAAACCTTCATGTTAGCTGATGTCAGAACTGCTTTCTCAGTGAAAGCAGTTTCCAGTACTAAAGAACCATTTCTCTTCAGTAAGAATATTGCTTAATTGAAAAATCTTGTCTGTAAATACTAATTTGTACTTCCAGGTGACGTCCAAGTGTATTTTTGATCTTACTCCATCTAAAGGAGTGCTTAAAGAGCAAAGACAAAGAGAGCCTTTCTGGAGAGATGGTGTTCCCAGCTTAGACAGTTCATCTGTAGCACTTAAGACTCAGTGTCCTTGATACACAATGATAGCATTTCTGCTAATTTTGTGTTGTTTTGCAAGACGATTAATTAATATACTAATGTTTTGTGAAATGTTAGGCATAGATCTGTTGCATATAATGTTTTTGTATGCTTCTGCTATGGTGACAGTATTGTTGCCCCTAGTAATATAAGATTGATTTGAAATCTCGTTTATACTCTGTGAGTGGGTAGAGCATCCAATTTGAATATGAGGAACTAATACATTGGGTTTTTTTATGAACTTGGGGAAAATAAAGCCCCCTCTGAAATCTACTAGACTGCTAATTACCTTTAAAGTATCTTACAGAGCTACAATGAACACAGCTTAATAATTATGCAGATTTAATTAGAAAAAAAATGTGTTAACCTCCTTGATACAGGAAGCTTTGCACAGTTTTTGAGCTAAGAGATTTATATCAGACTGTCCATCAAGCTAGGCTTCCGTGGATTGTTTGAGCTGCAATCACAGGGATCATCTGTGGAACTGGATAGTTTCACAACTACTTCAAAGGTAGCTTGCAAATGAAGTGGTTAATTTTAGTTGAGGAAGGTACTTCAAAGGGTTATGTGCTTACAGGAATCCTGAAATTGCTAAACTCTGTTTGAGGATAAGTCCTTGCAAGTGATTAAAAATGTAACCCTTATCAGCATTTTGTATTGATAGGCAAGCCAAATACTTGCCAGTTTATCACCTTGCTGCTGTTCAAATCAGCTGTTCCGTGTTGCTGGAAATATCAGAAAAATGCCTTGCTAGGAATTAGTTGGTGTAGTGTCTCAGTCATCCTTCAGAAATGTTGCTTACAAAGTACAATAATGTTCTTAGTGAGGAGAAATAACGTGTCATTAGGACATAACTGAAGAAAAGTCTATAGTATGCCGTATACAAATTGTAGGGGGAAGCAAATTCTTGGCAGTAAAATTTAAGAAGGTTTCCACTGAAGACTGAAAAGGCCCAACAGCTTTGTTTTGTTTTGTTTTTTTTGTTTTTAATTCTCTCAATGTGGCAAAAGAAACACTTCTTCAAAAATTGTTAAATATTTTGTCCCATTTTGTAAAGTAAAAGACTGTTGCTGTGGACTGTCAACTGGTGAATGTAAGATCTCACCTCATGTGGATATGGTACTTAAGATACTGTGTAGTCTACATGTTACTCACAGTTCTGTTACTATCGAGGAAGCCAGCAAATGAGGAGATAAGGCTCTGCTTAAAAATTTACAAAATGATTGTGGACTCATTTATCTGGCTGCTCTGGTACACGCTACATTAAAGTACATAATGAATAACTGCATCATGGTTCATGTAGGGTTTAACATTCTTAGGTTAGACTTTGATAAAAGGCACTAAACGAATGAATAGCTATCCTATGTATAAATCATATGGATAAGCAGAACGTAAAGCAGAAGTGAAGTCTACCACACCCCATAGTGGTTAATCTGCAAAGGAAAACAGCATGATTCCCCTGGAGGATTATGTGCTTTAGGTCTTGTGCTTCAAATCATGTTTGTTAATAACCTTTTATTTTTTTGTCTCAATATGGAACTACTATGTGAGAATAACAGTGTTTTATCTGTTAATATCAAGTGTATAAATGAAATGTCACTACAGTTCTGTCTCTGCATTATTGTTGTTTTTTTTTTTGTTTTGTTTTTTTGGATTTTTTTTTTTTGTTGGTTTTTTTTTTGTTGTTGTTGTTGGTTTTTTTCTTTTAATTTTGTACTGGGTGAGAACAGACCTATTAATTTGGCTGGTGTATGCTTGGAATACAGCCAATGAAGACACTTCTGGTAGAGTTTGGAAACAAGAGAAAGCACATTAGAAGTCTAGATGAATGGTTAACTGTTTTCCAAGACACACTCAGAACAACGAAGTAGCTGTAGTAATGTATTTTAATTTCCTTCACTTTGGGTTTGGGAGCTATAACCTTTATTTTTGACTGGTGACCTTTCAGCTGTGCTTCATGTTTTGGTCATCAAGTTTAATCAAGATCTGGATTTTAGTCTTGATTCCAGTGACTGTACTGGGTGACTCCTTAAATCTGTTAAAAGAATAAACTTAACTACAGAGTGATTTATTTATCAGTGGCACTCCTTAACATTGCTCAGTGGTCCCTACCAATATGTTTGAGTTAAAAAATTAGTTTGTATTTGCCTGGAGGAGAGTCTGCAAGTTAGTTATGAGAAGCAGGAGTTTTCCACTAACTGTTAAGTTGAACATGTCTTCAAAAGTAGCACACAAAAATCAGTCTGCTTGTAAGGGGACTAAGCTCTGATTTTGAGGTTTTCTTCAGTTTGGAATTTACTTAGTTTCTTTTCCCCTTTGACTGGTGTAAAATAGTCCCAGCTAGGCTTGGCTCTGAAGCCGGGTATAAAGTCCTTTTTTCCCAGGCTTTAAAAAGAGATGGTGATGTTGACTTTACTCTCTTTAGCCCCTGTTCTCATCCATGGTCATAGTATCTGTGGGTTTTGGGCAAGCAGTGCACCTTATGGAAGAGAATTTATTTAGCCAGAAACCTTTTTCATGAAACAGGAAGCCTCTGGCTATATATAAATGTGTATCCTCATACTTCACCCTACCTGGGGCAACGTCTGTCTAAAAATTACTGGAGGGAGAAAAGTCTTACTACTCATTGCATCTGGTTTTGATGATACTAGAAAGCAAGTTATATTAGAACAAAAGAATGTAGAACTTTAAAGTGTCAAATGAAATTCAAAATTAATCAAGAGGAGTATTATTCTTCCTTCATTCTCCTTCTGCTCTGATTTTAAGATCTAAGCATTAGCGTGGTATGAGGCTGTGGGTTGTGAAAAGATTTAAAGCTTTTGCTCTTGTACCATCATTTTTTCCTGTTTCTGTTAAACAAGTGAAACGAGGACTTAAGTCTCTAGTACTCTCTCTGTAATCAGGTTCTGTATTTGAATTATTGCAAACTTTCTAAAGAGGCATCTGTATGGCTCTGCTAATATTTTGGTAATATGGAGGTGCTTACAATCTGATTAACATGTGCTGCATTTTTCTTCTCTCCTGCTGGGAGTATAAGTCTGGAGCTAATAAAATGTTTCCTGACCTTGAATAGGGGAGAATAAGAGTTTTCTTTCTTGATAAAGATGTTAGTATGAGTGCTGATTTTGTTGCAATAAAATTTGAGAGGCACAGTAAACAATACAATTTGTGAGAAAATAGACATAATAAATTTTAGCCTGTCTACCCTTTATTTCTTTAGACTTGTCAGCTATTTCTTGCAGTAATTGTCCACGGAGGAGTAGATTAAAAAAAAAAAAAAAAATTTCCTTTCTGCAATATGTAGCTGAGAAAATAAAAAGCTGGTTTTGGTTTAAAGGCATCTTCTATTCAAAATTTATACCTAAACCAGTAAATCAATAAATACTTTGGATAATTAGAATTACATTTTGTGTATACAACAGCTGGGAATTCCATTCTGCATCTTTATCACACACATAATAAAAAGAGAAGGAAACTGAGCGTGTTTGCTTTCAAAAGTTTGCTAAAATGTATGATTATGAAAACATTTTTTTTCCATTATGATTTCCCAAATACTTTTTAATTCAGTGATGCCTCTAGCTCTTTCAGGCTGTTTTGAGTTAAAATGCTTTCCTTTGGAGCTTGCAATGGTGACATAATGAAGGTCTACCTACAAATGAGGTTGAATTAGGAAATGCTGATTCACAGTTAGGAGAAATGTTCAGTTGAAAGCATTTGAGCTAGTAGATCATTAACAGAGATTTGTTAGTGGAATATTTTTTTTAGTAGGTTTTTGGTTTGGTTTGGTTTTTTTCCCAGCAAAGGAAAAAAAAAAGTCATGGCATGTTTGTCCCTCATGGTTATGCAGCTCAGATTCCTCAATAACAAAGGTTATCCTGGTGCAATTAAGGTCCCCTCCTAAAGCAGCAGTGTTCTGAGCTGCGGGTGATAATGGATGGTGGCTGATAAGATGCAGATGCCACTGGAGCAGGGGAGCTGTTTGTCAATCACTTGCTTTTTGCCCCTTTACTGGATTCCATCTCTTTGGAGAAGCGGCTCCAGATTTTGTCAGGAGTTCCATTTGGATTCCATTTGATTATGATAAAATAAAGATGAGTTAGAAATTCATGTCTTTGCTATGCCAGACATTTTCTGACTTTTTTTGTTTGGTTGGTTTTTTTTGGTTTTGGTTTTGTTTGCTTTCAGTGGTTGAAACCCCTTCCCTGTCAAGAAACTCTTGAAAATGAGTCACAAAGAGCGCTTGACATCTTCCTAGCACAGTGTAACCTGAGTGTTCTCCAGTGGTCCCCAAACTCCTGCATGGAAGCTAGGGACATTTTCCATGTCTTGTGAAACAGTAGTTCCTTCTCAGCCCTGAAAAAGTGATTAGTGCTGTGGTCGCTGTTTAAAAACATCAAGGATGTTATTGCAACGTTACGGCAATCCTGGAAGTGGAAGGGTTGTGATCACTGAACAGTGAGACTTGAAAGGTATCTGGTTTTATTCTGACATGCAGGAGATGATGGCTTGTGTCCACCTTGATGATGTTTATAGTCTATGAATTAGGGAGGGAAGGATGAGAAGAGGACCTCCGGAAGAAGCCCTTTGAAGCCCTTTGTTCTTCTAAATGTCCTCTGGCATTTAGGGTTATGGAGAGCACATCTACACCGGAGGTGATAACAGAGCAGGAACTATGACATTTTTTGTTGCTTTATTGTTTTTAGGATTGGTGGAGGAAGAGAGGAGGGATGCTACTAAGAGGTGTTTTCCTCCTAGGGAGGAATGTTTTTCCTGTCTGAACCTCTGGCTACGTCAGGAGGGAAACAGAGGCAGTAGAGCTTGCACAAGTCATGTTTCTCCAGTAGAAAGGGCAGATTTGTAGCTACTGATGCGTTTATACCAATATGCAGCTATCAGCTGGAGCTGGTATCTACTAAAATGCTGTGATTCTAACCTGATCACTCCTTGTTCTCACCTATCAACAATTTGGCTGTCAGCTTCTGTTTCCAGGAAATTGTAACTGGCTGTGTTCCTCCTTCTGGGGTGGGAGATGCAGATGTAGCTACAACAGAGTCCTGCTCATGTCTAAATAAGCAGCTGAGTTTCTGTCGAGGGAGGGCAACATTTACGAAGAAGTACAGAAAGATTTTGCTAAATGTTGTCAGATGCCTGTGTCTGGAAAGTGGAGGGAGGGCTTGTAGAATTTATTATGTGTTGCGAACCTGCAGTTCTGGCTAATTTTTCTAGGGTGCTGGTTGGAGGATGTTTCTTGATACATTTTGGGGGCTTTGAAGGGGTTGCATTACTTGAGTCAGCATGTATTGGCCTCATAAAGGTTACAAGGGTCAGTTGTGCACAAGAGTGGAATATATGTTAATAAATACAATGACTGGCCCACTCCTGTGCTACTCCTTGCTGGTGGTCTTTCAGCCTGTTTAGATAAGAGAAACGAAACCTTTCCCTGCTTTTTCATGGTCTTGCATACTTAATCTGGTTTTCAGCCTGCTGTTACCATACACAGAAAAATTAATCCATGTGCTTAATGATACATCTTTGAAAATAAATTAGTAATCCCTATTCAGGTCATAATTTATGCCTCTGAAGTTCTAACGTGTACTAGAAAGCATTTTAATCATTTGGCAGTCTTTCAAAATAGGCTTTTTTTTTTTTTTTTAATGCTTTTCAGAGGCAGTTTTTAGGAGCTTGGTAGTTCTTGAAAATCATGCCTCTGATTTCTTAACTAAGATAACTCCATGCTCACCTATTGCCTAACTTTCTACGGTGTCTTTGAAATAAATGGTGTTGGGATGGCAGTAACACTCTGCAAATGCATTTCTTGTAAAATCCTCTGAAGTGGTTAAGTGGTTTAAAACATTGTGTTGGGAAGATTATTCTTATAAATACAAAAAGTAGAAAGTATAATTTTTTTTTTCTTTGTTAATGTTCACATAACAATACCAAACAGTTTTATATGTTTAAAAAAATGTGCAGAAGAACAAAAATATAAAAGAAGGCTTTGGTGGGCTGCTTTTTTTTTTCTCTGTTCACTCTTACACTAGCAGGCAGAACCAGGGCTCTGAGCCTTATCTTGTGGGGATTTACACCTGATAGGAAACCGGAGTACATTTTGAAGGACAGAAGTACATGGTTGTCTTTGGAATAGTTACTAAGCCTGGTAGCAGCATGACTGTTCACAGGGGATAATGCCTCCAGGCTTTAGGCAAAGCGGTGTGGAGAATGTGAGAATAAATGTCCCTGGGAGACACCAGGGGAAGCTGGAGCCTGTCAGATAGGTTTCAGCATCCCAAGGCATCTGATCTGCAGTGAAAGCCAGCAAAACTAATGGTACTTTGTAGCTCAGCTAACAAGAATTTAGGATCTACTGTTGCTGCTTATTTCTTTCCTGAAGTTGTTTGTTGATGTTTTATTTTATTTCTTTTGTGTGCAGATATGACTGTTATGGGAAAGGCTGCTAGTAAGATATAAAGGTGTACTGTTTTCTGGGTCTTTGGCCCTGACATCTTAAATGTTTCTTATTTGACACTTTTGAACTCTTCTAATGGGCATTTTCCATGTGAAAGATGTACTTAATTTCAGAAATCTAACTGTGTGACTGCATAGCCTGATTATTTGTGCAATTCTAACGCAACGTGATTTTAACAATAAAGGGATTGGCAGCTCTGGGATGCAGGTTTTAGTCCTGCAGTACTACTTGGAAATAAAGCTACATAAAATGATTAGCAAAATTATTTATATATTGTATATTTATATATGTTATATATTTTTATATAATTTATTTATATATCCACTAGGATTCTCATCATGTGGGTGAGCACCCTGCTCCTCAGGCACGTTGTTCTCCCAGGCAGCCCTCCCAGCTCTCTTCTCTCCTTTTCCTCCTTTCCTTTGACTCTGCATGTTTAGTGTGTTTTGGCAGTAGTTTCAACAGGAAAGCCTCTGTCCCCTGCTGACCCCTGGGAAGCCTTTGAAGCTGGCTGTTACAGTGCTTTGCTGAAAGGTAGGAGAGATCCTGGCCCAAAATGGAAGAAAAGGGGGAAAGGGAGTTGGAATCTGGCTGCGAGCTGGGAAGGGAAGGGCAGCAGCCCTGTGGTGCCACATCCTCTCCTGTGTGCTTCAGCCTCCTCCTGCAAGGCAGCCACTGGTGATTCTCTGAAAGGATCACTTTGTGAGTGAACTGAAGAGGTGAGACATGGTGTTTTATTCTGCCCCAAATTACATTTATCAAAAGTGTGATCCAGCTTATACTCACCTAGAGTAAAATTGGAGGTGGTGATGGCAATAATCTGTTCTTAATTTTCAGTATGGTTCTGCCATTAAACTTGAGGTGTGGTAGTGCCTCCACCCCATCCTTTTATCCAACTTGAGCTGTGATGAAACAATAGGCTTTTCAATTTTTTACAGCAGTGGTATACCTGCAATTCTCTCAGCATTCTGATGCCTTGAAGTCTATTGCACAGAGTGGAAAGAAGAAACAGGTCAAGTAGATATTTGGAAATAAAATTACTAGAGGACCTTTTAGTGAGGAAGTATTCTTCTCTGTTCAGGAGTGTACATGAGGTGACTCCACTTCCACCTGGTATTTTGTGTAAAGTTGTGTGTTTGTGTGTGTTGGTTCCCTTGCTTCTTCCTCTTTGACTCTGAACAAGTCAAAGTGACATTTCATTGATTTCTCTGTACAGAAAATCTTGTGCAGATAATGCAGTAGTTCTGGTAGGCATGATAAATAACATTTAAAATACAATCTTGCAGAGAAAAATGACACAAATCTGAGAGAAATGTTAATAATCAAAGCCTTTTGTCAAGCACTGTTTTGAAATTGGATTGAACTCATACTTAATTAAGACAACTATGCTGAGAAACTAAGGTTTGAAACATGCCTTTGAACTAGTAGCTACAAAGAGTCTTCAAAAATAGCTGTACTATTATTTCCTTAAAAATAAACCAACAATCCCATCCTACATATAGAGAAAGAGGCAAATGCTGCTGTAGCACCGTAAGTCAAATGAAGAAGAGTATATAGCTGCTGTATATTTGCTTTCACAGTAGCATCAGTTGAGAGCTGCATAAAAATGGGAGTGTGTGGGAGTGGCCAGAAAATTGTATATTTGAGATTAAAAAAAAAAGTCACCTTTCTGCATCTGAGGGTGTAGAGATGCTGAGTGCATTTAAAGTGTTGCTAATTAGTGTTGCTAATGATAGAGGGTCGGGTTCTGACATTGAGTTCTACTGCTGTAAGTTAAGTTTAATTTGATGGTGGCAGGGTTGAATTTGTGCTTGTGTTAGTGAGGGAAACTTCTGTCTCAGCATTTGCTTTTTAATGCCAAAATCTAGCCCACAGGGGGAAAAGCTTCTGTCATTCTGTGAGTCTCCAGATGCTATTTTCTGGAAGAAGGTAATACACAGATGCAAGAGAACTGTTTGTGGAGTACCAGCTGCAAAGGTTGTGTGTCAGACGAATATGTTACGGATATCTAGTGTATTATTGGAAAATATTAGATTGAAGCATTTTCAAATCTAAGAAGGACTATCTGAGTAAAATCAGAATAAAAATAGATTTTCACTTAAATTCACAGATTAGAGGCCAGAAACGAATGTTAAGGAATGGTTAACTTTTTTCTAGCTTTTGTAAGATAATAAGATACTGTACAAAGATATAGTCCAGGTTTATACAACACTGCTGCTATTTTTTTAGTTTTATTTTTAATCAAGACTGCAGTCAGTGCCTCCTAGGAAGCTGAATAAGATACATTCACTACCTCACCTAATGCATAATTTCTGCAGTTATGATCATTTTCACCCACCTCACTTTTCATCTTTCTTCCTACAGAGCATAAAGTAGGGGAGTTGATTTTTTGAACATTTTTTGTTAAGAGCTAGTTTGAGGGTTCTGGATGAGCTCTGCATCCACACTAAGAAATTTAATGGTTAGGGAGGTGTCTTGACAGGGTGTGACATGGGTTTAGGAGGTGAGCTGTGTTTGTGAGGGCTTTCCCTGTCATTAACTCCTCCAGAGGAAGGTCAAGTTCCAGATGAGAGAACCGGCTTGTGCTATGGGAAAATCTGAAGAGCCAAATTCTCTCCTCTACTTCTCTTGAAGTGCTCCTCAGTGTTCACTTCATCAGCTTTCTCAGGGGAGAGGGAACAAGGGAGTTAGGTTGCCTTTTAAGTACAAGTTTCTGTTGCTGGTAGAATTGGAGTATCTAGATTATCACAAGTAATTAACAATAATAATTGAAACCAAACAATATGAGGTCAAGATTTCACAGTCTGATGCTGTAGGGGAAAATTAGTACATGGGGAACAAACCAAACACATTTTGCTACAGGTTATTAAAAGCCCTGATGATATTTGCAGTTTCTTTATGATCAAAACCCAGATCCAACCATAAGCCTAGTTTCATTAGAAGTGTCAGACTTGCAGAACAGCATTCATGTGTAGTTTTGTTGCCTCTGCCACCTGTGCAGTGTCTGGATGTCCTAGGTGTTTTTGACTTCAGACAACTTCTACCCCTCCTGTGGTGATGCAAAATACAATAATCTTACTGAATCCTGAGAAGGTAAAAAGCCATATTTTATTTCTATTTACTTTCTTTTTTTTTTTTGTTCCTTTTTTTAACATACGACTGTAGATTAGGAAGCTAAGTGGCCTTCATCAGTGCTACTTGGAAGGCTGTGTCCAGGTTGACTCTTAAAGAATAGTCTATGTGACCTCCTGTCTGGCTCCATGTCAGCTTTTGCAGCTGTAGGACAGGGCAGTGAATAAGTGCCTGGGGACATCCTCTTGTGCCCCAGGCAGTCTGGGGCTCTGGGGACCTGCAGGATGTTTCCTGGCTGTGCCTGGGCACATGTGCACTTGGTGAATGAGCTGGGCAGGAGGTCTCTGGTCCTCACTGGGGTATTTCTTGGGAATAAGGTTAAGAGGAGCATTTGGAGTTCTGGGAAAGTGGATGTGGAGGAAATCAAAGCCAGGTGTTACAAGCTGACCTGTTTTCTAGCTTATTTGCTTTCCTGCTTAAGCAGGCACTGCAGTGGGTTAGTTGGGTTTTTGGTTTTTTTTTTTTCTTTGATTTGTTTTTATGAATAAACTACATTTCTCTGTGGTTGCCTTCATTTTTAATTGCACAGGAATAAGGGCTCATCACATACTATGCAAATAAAAAGAGAAAATAAAATATAATGTTGAAAACATGATGTATAGGAAGCTTAGTATACTGTTTTATCATATGATTATGTGTAGAGCTTTTTATTACAAGATATGTTTTTAGTTCTTGGTAATGCAGGTTGTCAATGGCACTCAGCTAATACTGCTTCTCATCTCTATTCTGAAACGAGTCTTAAAGTTACTTATAATTTAGGCAAGAACTAGAATATCTATTTTAGCAGGACTTTCAGCCAGAAGCAGCCACAGAGCAGAATCAATGCTTGATACTTCATGTTTCATGAAAATTGAGAAATATTGAATGGGAGAATATAGAACTTTCAAAATGTGGAAGATAGCATTTACAGCTGTCACATAGTCCAAAATCTTGTTCTCCCAAATGTTCAAAATAATTTACATATAAGGGATAGAAATGTTGTTTTTTCTACTATGAGCAATACCAAAAAAGTACTAGAAATATTTGTTGTCAGGAAGACAATTCTTTTCTTTTTTTTTTTTTTTTTTTTGGTCTGAGTTTTTGAATAAATGTTGTTGCTGCACAAAACTCAGATTTTTTTTTTTTTTTTTTTTAACACTTAGATTTTACTGATGATGCTTAGAATACAAATTTTGTTGTGGATAAACACTTCTGTTGTGATGTGATTCCAGAAAATAACTGATGCTTTGTTATCTCTATCAAACCCTAGGTTAACCCAGTGATAATCATATGATTTGCAGATGTGTAAATAGACTGCTTTAATATCTTGCCAGGTACTAGTGTTCTGTAAAACAGGCAGAAAGGGTTTCCAATGCTTGCTAAAAGCCATCTTCAAAGGATTTTTCTACTTATTTTCATCTTTTTTCTCTTTCCTGGGACAGCATACTAAATGATGGTCTCAAGTCCTCGGTGCTGGTGATAAATTAGTAACTTTTTATAGTGAATCCCATGACTCTGAGCTCACCCATTGGAAAAAACCACTCCTCTACATCACCTAAGTGCTATTCTTGTGATCTGCAATACTATCCTGCTTCAGTTTTTCTTAAAGGGACTGATTTTTGAGTAAGCAGATGGTTTAGTCTTCTCTAAGGAATCCATAAGGAAATGCATTGCCAGGAATATTTTGTGTCTCATGACATTTAAGTTTGCTGTCGTCTGGGGTTTGCAAGAGTATATTTAGTGCTTTTTTTAGTGATGTTCTTCAGGAGGTTTAATTGCTGATCCTCAGATTCATAAATGGAGACCACAGTTGTGTTGCTGGATGCCTTTCAGAGGAAAGCCCTGAAAGGTCAACAGGGCTCTGGTTCCATGGGTGTAGTTGCTTGGGCTGCTCAGTCTCCTGAAAGCTTGGCTCTTTTATCTGTTTTGGGGATGTGGATACATCTACTGCAGCTAGTGTGAACTGAAGAAAGATGGTATAAAATGACAGCCTGGGCTAACAACAGTTTTATTTTTTGAAAAACACAATAGAGTAATCAAAATGGAATGCATTTGAAGTGTTAATTTTTATTGCCCAAACTATTACTTAAAAACAAAATCACAAGGAGTACTAACTGTAAAAAAGGTTTAATTCTTGATCTATATTGACTAAATGTGTAATTATTTAGTATAAAATAGAACTTTTTATTAAATATGGTGGTTCTTTCAGTTTTTACTTATGTAGAGTCTTAGTTTTTATTTGTTAGAAAATAGTGAATTTTTTTCCTAAAATTTTTTTAGCCTCTTTCATCAGGCTAATTTTGATTAAATATTGTTTTGTTGCAGTATCTTGGATACTACTGTATTGGCTCCTTAAGACAAGGAAGGCCAATGGCATACTCTTGCATGTTTGGCAAAGTCTAAAACAGAAGGTCAAGGGAAGTGATGGCTCTGTTCTGCTCCTTACCTGAGAGCTTCCATCTGGGTAATTGTATCCACTTTGGGCTTCCCAGTGGAAGAGAAGGATTTAGGAGGAAGAATAAGTCCAGCAGAGGAACATTAGAATGGTTCAGAGGCACAGGGTTTGGTCACCTGAAATGTGAGAGGACTACATAGGATTTGACTGCTGTCTTCACAGAAGGGCATTTAGAGGACATTGATCTTCTTGGAGCTGAATAGGGAAAGAGCAAAAGACAACAGTCACACTTTGTAGCTGGGAAATTTTGGTTAGGTAAAAGCTTAAAAAATACCCACAATATGAGTGTTTAAGCATCATGAAGGTAGTCTCTTCTGACCTAGAGTACTTGATGAACATCCATATGAATGGTAGACTTTTTTTATTCCAGTTTCCTTGCATATTCTAATAACTAAGCAAAATTACATTTGTAAGAAGTTTATCCCTAAAGTCTACTTACCAAAGGAACTATTTGTAGTGGAGGGACTAGATCTAATTGATTTTGCTCACCCATATCCCTCCAGATTTGAGATTTGTTCACAGAACTAGGAGAGATCACACTTTCATTTTACTGATGGACTGGAAAATAAGCTCTCCTGTTCCTGCAACTCCCTGTGGGTTCATCAGTTTTGAATAAATTCAAGACTAAATGGAGCTATTTGCATGAACCAAAAAAAAAAAAAAAAAAAAAAAAAAAAAAAAAAAAAAAAAAAAAAAAAAAATTAAAAAAAACCCAAAAAACTCAAAAAAACAGCTTTGTATTTACTGAATATGCTATAACTGTCCAAGCTGGTTTATCTCCTTAACAAACTACACATGTTTAGTCAGACAAACATGTGGGTTTTTGCAAGAGCACAGTATGAAATTTACACTCACACTTCAGAGAGTGTTTTTCTTGGGAGTGTTAGTACATTTTTGCGTGCATAAAAATTAAACTGTCTTGGTCTTCCCTCTGCCAGGCAGACCAGGTGCGTTATTATATAGGCTGTAAGTGTAAGGAATAATAAAAGGTGAAGAGGATTTTTTAGAGGAAAAGGAGCTAAAAATTTTCTCAGAATCACAATGTTAGGCATTGGAAAATGTCTAGCAGCTAATGTAGTTACGCCCTTAAACTGCTGAATTGGGGCTGTATTGCTGGATTCTATTATTATTTTTAAATTTTTTCTATGGTTATGAGCTCTTTTCTTCTGGATGCATTGCTTGCTGAGATGGAAAAATTTAAATAGGTGCCATAAGTTGCCTGACTGAAGTTGTGCCTCAGCACATTTTGTTTTTCTGTTGACCGTGAACCTAAGAATATGGAGACAAAGCTGGGAAGGGTCCTTGGACAACATTTGGTCAGCAGTATATCAGGTTTTAAAACCAACAGGCCTGATTATTTGCTCAAATTGACAGTTTTAGGATAGCTTTCATCTGTCCCAAATCTTACTTTTTAACAGACTACCTGGCAGGACTACAGAAAGGAAAGAAATGGGGCTTTTTTGGAGGGGGGTGAGGAGTAGGACTGGAGGGGAAAAACGTAATTGCTAATTATGCTAATACTGTCTCAGTTCCCCAATTCTTTTCTCTCTTCTCTCTCACCTGGCAACCTTCTTTGCCTCTTTGACCCAAATCAGGCTGTACATCTATTCCCATCTTTTGGGTCTGAATGACACTTTCTCTGGAAAGCTGATTAAGATTCTTTATGTGTACCTCAAACTATATACAATGGCTCCAACAGCCTTCCCTCATCACATGTAATTTCCTTGGGTGGTGGAAATTAAGAGGTGTGTGCAGTGGGAAGTAGTTGCTCAGAAAGCAATATTTATTAGTTTCTGTTTCTTCTTCATTCCATTTGCTTCGGGGACCAAATCTGGGGGTAGTTGGGGCAATCATCACTTCTCAACAGCCTGCTTTCTTATTGTCCTGGTTTAGGCCAGGATAAAGGTGATTTTCTGTCTTGTACTTTTGCTTTTAGCTAAGTCTCTTGTAAGTAGTTGCACTTGCTGAAATTAACAGCAAGTTTCTCAGACAGTGTCTGCTTCTAGGACTGATAACACTTGATGTTTAGAGTTACGGCTAGAGCCTGGTGTGCAGAGCCAAGGACACTGCTCAGCTCTGAGGAAAACATAAAGAGGTCCCACCTGCATCCCTCCTTTGGGGAGGAACAGACAAGATAGATGCCAGAATTGACCAAACAGAGTATTCCATCCCATATACGTCATCCTCAGTATAAATTTGAGGGATCACAAGGGCCAAGCCAGATTTCCAGCTTCCGGCTGCCTGCCCTTCCTGTCTTTCCTGCTTCTCTTCCTTCACCTGGCATCCTGGAAGTATTCCGTCCATTCCTCTGCCTGTGGTCCTGATCCGTGCCAGCCCTTATCTGTGTGTTCCTGCCTCCAGCTCCCGACTGCTGCTGACTCCAGGAGTCCAGCCTGGACTTTCCCAGGGCTGCCCTGCAGCCTCAGTGGTGACGTGAGAGCTATTGGGGGAAAGGGGGGAGGAATGTGGTATCCATTTTCTTGTATATTTGTATATATTTAGTAATTTTTCCTATTTATCATTACTATTTCATTAAAGTTGTGTAGTTTAGTTTCCAACCCATAAGTCTCTCTCCCTTATTCTCTCTCCTTTCTTATCAGGGAGGAGAGAGAGATTAATAGCGTCTGTTACTCGGTTTAATTGCCAGGCCAGTGTTAAACCGTGACACTTATGTGTACTATGAGATGGATCTTTAAAAGCATTGGTGTGTATTTAGAATAGTGATAATGATGATTGAATAACTCCTGCCTAACATGAATAGAAAATGCTGGGCAACAGTGTAAAGCCCCATCTCATAGCTTCTAAGTCAGACCATAGCCATGCATGCTCTTCAGGTACTGCACTTTATGGGGGGAAAATGCCCAAACCAGATCCTCCTGAAAACCCAACAAAAGAAGCCCCCAAACAAACAAATCCTTCCACAATCTTCCCCAACAGTCACGTTGTGGATGTCCTGAGGGTTCACAGTCTGTTGAGAAAGGTGTATAGGAAAGGGAGTTTTATTAGGTATTGATGTGTGTGGTCACACTTCTACCAGCTATCCACATATATTGTGGACTGTTTCAGCAGCACGTTTTGCCCTCTGGTCCTGCTTAATGATTCGTTCAAGGCTGTTGGCCATAAATGCTCTTTACTGTTCAAAGGTAAAGCTTATCTGTGGATGCAACATCTTAAGATGAGGACAGACCAGCCATTTCACCCAGCGTTACTTTAGCAAGATCTTGTGTAGTGGCTTTTTGTCTCAGACAATCTACCCTTTCTGTTTCCTTTTAATACAATTAGGAATGGAGTTCTGTTTTTTTTTTATCTACTTTTGAAATATATTCACGGTATTATTTTTTTTTCTTGTGGAGAAAAATAAACTGCATTTCCAGGTACAGATCAGACCACAAGCCTAGAAACAGTGCAAGTTGTTATAAAGTATAGAACCAATTTAATGCATTAGTAATAGCAGTATTTTTCCATTATATAGCTTCACAATAAAATTGGAATCATGTCAACTACAATTACATATTTCAGATGCTTCAGTGTACATCTTTTACAAATGAAATTGAGCAGATGCAATTCTGTAGCAAGGAATGGATTAGACAGAAACAAGGCGTTGGCCTTGGCAGGTGTCTGTGTATATGAAGCTATATCCATGGGCCTCAATTCTGTGGCTTTAGTGGCAGCAAGAGTGGGTTTTGGTGCTGTGAGGTTTGTCTCCAGCTCCCCTGTTAGTCTCTTTCTGTGTGCAGTGGTGATGGGTAGTCTTGTAGTTGAAGGTCAACTGAGAAAGATGCAGTCTGCTGGAAATGTTATTCAAAAAGCATTTTTATCCTGTAATGGCTATAATCACAGGATCAGATGCAGAGTAGTGGTTTTGAGATGATTTGTATTGATCAGCTTTGCTAGTCTGCTGTTTTACTGCCTAGTACGTACTGCTGAGCTTTTGTCCTAAGATGATGATAATATATAAGGGTTGTCAATAGCTTTCATTATAATTACTCTGAATTTGCATATTAACACACGTATTGTAGTTGCGTTGCTCTTTGTGGCTATTAGCTGTATGCATAAGGGAAGAGGAAGTAAAAACAATTTTTTTTTCGATTTGGTGTGTAAGTCTGGACAATAGTCTTCATACAGTAACATATAATCATTCAAAAGGTCTATAGTTGTCAGTTTTAGAGACTTTACAGTTTTTTCCTTTTTAAAGCGTGACCTTTTCCGTTTAAAGTGTGACCATCTCTTTGATCCCTTAAGCTGTGGACTGCGTAACCTTTGACTAGTAGAAACAAGAAATGCTGTGCATCATCTAATTACGTATTTTGTCTGGCTACATCAAAGTAGGTTTGATAAGATCTGTTGTAGGAAATCTTCTGCATCATCTACAGGAGTGAAGGCTGTAGCCAAGGATACTGTGACTTCCTTTTGCAGTGAAGAATAACACTGAAACATAGTGCCATACTGGTTTATCTTTGAAAGCTTATGGAAACCTTGAACACATTTCAAATAATGTTGACTACAACAGCAGATCTTCTTAAATGAAACTTCCTTTCTTACATGCTGACATTAGAAAGAGTAAGAAGCTGCTGAGTGTTGATGTGAATTGAAACTAATTGAGAAACTGCCTGCTGCTTGTTTTTGATAGTGTAGTATTCAAAAATGAATGATGGTGAACAGTACTTTTGTGTTTGGTCTGAAACTGAAATAATGGCAGTGCTACTTTACAGTATGTTGCTGTTATTTAGCCCTGATGTTCGATAGGTTTCATTATACTCTGTAACAGGAATGAATGGAAAATCTGGCTTTGTTCCAGACTCCTTTGAAAAAAAGGGAATAGTGTTTTTATGGTTCGGAGTTGGTGCATAAACGGCAAAATAACATCAAAGATGTAGTCATTGTGCCTACTTTACCCATACATGGTGCTCTTTAAATAAAATTATTTCCTTTCTTGAAATATTAACTATTACATTTTCTGCTGTAAACTTGCAGATGAGGAACATATAGGGATTGTGCTGAAACATTTGGGATTTGATGAATTATTTAAAAAAATGTGCAGGGGGAGAAAGGCCAGTCACTTTTTGTGTAGGATTTTCCAAGTGCTTGTAGTTGGTTGGAGTTACCGTGTGTAGGTATTGCATGGACAGTAGCTGGCTTTGATGTCAGCCTGAAACTGCTGCCCTCTTTGTAGATCTTTCCTCCTCCACAGGGAAAAGTGATGCTTGCATTGAGCAGGTGTCCTGAGGCTTCCTGCAGTGTGACAAACTGCCCCGAAGTGACAGGTTTCTCCTTTGGCATTTTGTATCCATCATATGCTGTAGGGTGCAACAAATCTGTGGTGATGTTGACATTTAACTGATGGCTTTTGAAAAGCCTGTGCAAAACTAACTATGTTGTGAATAATACTCCCAGAGATGTTCAGTTGTCTCACTTAAAAGGTGGGCTTGATGAAATTCCCAGAATTGTCATGGTTGGAAAAGACCTCTAAGATCAGCAAGTCCACAGCTAATTTGGTACTTAGTACAGGCCAATGGGGTGGATGGCTTTTGAATATTTTTCATTATAACAGCGGAATGTAACAGGTATTTTCTTTTTCTTATGACAGGAAAAGACTGTAATTGGTAGTAATGAGATGACATTATGAATGTTAAACATCCTGTGCATAAACTTGTTCAGTTGACCTGGCCTGAATCAGCATTTTTCTTTAATCTCTCAAAGTGAACTAAGGGGATTCTGCTCCCCTCTGCCCCCCTCCCATTCCCAATGACTAAATGTCTTATCAGAGATCAGTCTTTGTATCTATTAGGAAGAAAAATAGCCAGTATGGGAAGGAAGTGAGTTTCCTATAGCTGCATTAACGTAGGCCCTTAGGATAGGAAGAGACCAGAATAGCTGTTAGATGAGAGGTGTCCTTCAGGATGTAGAGAGAGAAAAAAGATTAACTTACAAAAATTCAATCATTCAGCCTAGAATTTTTGTAATAAATACTTCCAGAGATGAAGTAGGCAGGATAACGGTTAAAGAATTCAGTTTTATAAGTGTTTTTTGCAAAGAACCTTGTGGGAGAAGAGAGGACGGACTGCTATTTTTACTCTGGCATTTTAGCAAGTACATATCTTCAGCTTTGGCATTTCTTATCTTGAAAATCTCTTCGTGGTTTAAACCCAAATAAGAAAACTCACATGCATGCACTGAAGTATTGGTTGTAGACAACAGCTAATGTGTAAAAGTGCCTACAGTATCAAAAGATTTGAAATAAATATTTCAGAATTTTTCTTGGCGTTAGAACTCCTGTAACTTCAGAGTAGTACCTTTTCATCTCTTCATTGTGGATTAAAACACATCTGATTCTTTGCAATTAATTTCTAAAGTGAAAGCTCTCAGTAGCCAAACTGCAGAAGAATATCACAATTTTAAATAAAATATTAATTTTAATAAAATATTTTTAAAATAAAATCAGAATTGTTAATAAAATATTTTTTGTACTTCAGGAAACTTTCAGTTGTACAGATGATGTGATAATTCTTTAAAATTTTTTCTTTCATAGAATTCAATGTCAAACTATATCCTGAAGTTCCTTTAGAGTCCAGTGTAAATTATTTAGTAAGTTTATGTGGCAGTATGAAGTACTCCTAATCACTTAAAACATTTTGCTTCTTAGTTGTAAACATAAATGGTATTCTTGATATCCAGGTTGAATCACTGGGAAGAATAGATCAAAGTACAGTTAGGACTCTCCATATTTAAAGCATAATGCCACTGATACTGGTTGAAATGGTGCACATGGTTACAGTGGTTGCAAGTCAGTGAGGCTGAGGTTAGCATTGGTTGTTTAGAGCAAGTTCTTAATCTGTTTTGGCTGGTCAGGGTACTTACAGCTGCTTGATGAATCCAACTTCAGTATTTTTATTTGGTTCAGAATGGAATGAAAAATATTTAATTAAAATACATATCAAGAAAGGAATTTAAGACAGCTAATGGCATCCAATCTCTGAAAAGATCTCTAACTACAAAAGAAAAAGCAAAGACTTAAGAATGGGTTTCATGGGTATCCGTGAGATCCTTTAGGCAAGTTTTGTCTAATGTCCTGAAAAATATTTTTGACGCTTCCTGATTAATTAAATTTGTGCCAGTGTGTTGCTTTGGAGGACATGAACAGAGCAAAACTTTTGGTACAAAATCTTTTTGATAACATTTTTGGGAGTGAAACAGCTTCTTATTGTTCCACTCCATTTTTTAGGTCTAAATTCTCTATTGCATTTAAGGCCTTTCCTCCCTCAAGTTAGCATCATTTCCTTTCTAAACTTCTACTGTTTGTTTAAACAGATGAAAAAAAGAAAAAGCAAATACAGCTCTTTGCAGCAGATGATTCCAGCCACCATGCTTAAGAGGGGGCTTAGCTGCTGGAGGGTTTTTTTGTTCATTAGTGATTCATTGTGGAACAACTCTGCCTGAAGCAGTTGTGGTGCTTGCTGTATTTAGTTCCTGGAAATCACTGGTTTCAAGTTTCTGTGTCCTGTACTCCTCTAACCTAAACATGAGTTCTGTGACAGTGAGAACTGTAAAAAAAATGTATGTTGTGGAGGGTCTGGAGACTGGGTGGAGGAGACTGAATCAGTGGAGCAACTTATAGAGAGGGTCAGGGTCATTAAGGTCAGGATCTTCAGGTGTGCAAATGTCTGCCCTTATTGCCTTCATAAAACTGAAGGAGTGGGATGTAGGCTATGAATGTGTAGTAGTCTGTGGATAGTTTTGTCCATGCTGATGGTTTTGTCACTGCAAGATGAGGCAGAAATTCCTGGTTACCTCCTTGTGGATTTCTTTTGTTGGTCTAACTAGAGCTGCCCTTTGCTGCTTTGTGAGGGATGCTTGCTCAGAGCTTCTTTAGGAGCTTTGATTTAAGGTGTGTTATAGAAGCAGTTGTCTTGGAAGCTGTGTCTGAAGGGCTACATTTAGAGGATGACAGGATAAAGCCTGAGAACCATGGTATATTATCCATTAAACCGTGGTTTGAGTACAGAGATGTTCTTTAAGGACAGATATCAAAGCAAGCACAGGAAACACTTCATTCTTCCAAAATTACATTGTAGCAAAACTTTTAAACTATTCTGTGATTTACTTCATTTCAAAGATTTACAAAGTGATAACAAACAGGACAGAGGGACTGTTCGTAAGTCATAGTGACAGAATAGGCTTCTGCTGCTGCTTACTGTGTGGTTTGCTGACAGGGCTGGGTAGGATGCCATTCAAGTAGTAATTTTCTGTATCAGCAGTATTACTGAAAGCTTTTTGACCATTTTGCTGCCCTAAGCAGTCTGCCACATAATTTATATCTTGGTCTTTGGACACCAGAAAGAATGGAAAATACAGTAGAAATAGTGTAAGGTTTCTAAGTAGCACCCTAGAAAATGTTCTAAAATTAGTTCCAGTTTTTAATTCTTAGTTAAGAAAATGTGCTTAAATTAATCTTATGATTTAATTTATTTCCACCCTCCCCCTCCATGGAAGTGAGTAAGGAGCTGCTGTCAGGTTGCCTTCTTGATTTCAGACTTGGCTGTATGGATCAATGCATGTCTACTAGCAACAGTAACTTGCCAAGTAGCTTCAGAATGCTTTAGTTATGAATTTTGCTTTTTTAGTTGACTGTAACTTACAGTCCATAGCTGATTTATGCCATGCAGTTCTGCTCTGGCATAGAAGCACTCTGATTCGGTACAAACTGGACAATGAATTCTCCAAAAGAGAAAAAAGTAGAGTTGAATGAAGCCTGTGGGGTCTGGAGCATCTGTGTCTTATAAGCTGACCACTTTGCAGTTGCAGTGAAATGATCATTTGTGGATGGTTTTAGTTGCTGGAAATGTGGGACTACAGTCATGTTCACCACAGCAATGTGTGGTACGTGGCTGATGTAGAGGGGTTAATCTGCTTTGTGTACTTGTATGCAACCACAAACCATATGCTGTTTGGGTATGGTTTGCCTGTTCAGGGCATCTCTTTTGGGTGTTGGGAGCTGGGAAGCAATTGCTAGTGTCAAAAAATGAGACAGAGGGGGGTGGGAAAGCATCTCTGCAATGGTTGGTTTCATTGGAGGATTTTGCTTAGTAAGCATACATACCACGTTAAATAAGGATATGGAATAATACGTACCTATAAATCTCTATGGCTCTCTGCCAGTCTGACTTGGGGAAGAATTGTATCATGACTCAGCTGTGGCAATTTGATCAGATAGTAAGTGTCTGAGTGGGCCACATCAGCCTGAAAATTTTGTGAGTAGAAACATTAAAGGCACCGTCTGTAGTTTTGATAGGTTCCTGATGCTTTGAAAGAAGATGATGTCTTCTCCCCCCCTCCCATTAATCTAAATTTTCCTAGCCTGCTAATAAGAGGAATAGTGGAGCATGGAAGGTTGGAAGGTTGCCACCTGCGTTTAATGTCTTTGGTTGTAGTTTTCATTGCCTTTATATTCCAATATGCCACTTCTGTAATTCTCCCCGCTTGTGTACTGGGTTCCTGGGGCTCGTAGTGCTGTATATACCTAAAAGTTCTCCAATGTTACCCGTATTAAATCTGTTAATCAGTCTGGGACAGCTAATCTGCACTTTTATTTCCTGTACAGTTTAGGAAAGGCAAAAGATGCAGCAAGAGGCACCTTTCAGTGGAAGTGCTTGGAGCCTTATTAATAAGTTCCTAAGTCTTCCTGGTAATTGTCAGAGTAGTTTGGTGTATGTAGGAGAGCTAAAAATAGATGGGACACCTATTTAAATATTTTTGAACGTGATTTTTAGATGCAGTGTGGCTTATATGTGAGAATTCCACTAACTTAAAATTCCACTAACTTCTTGATTAATTTTATTCAGTGTATACTATGTGACCCATTGTGCATGTGAATCTGGAAAAAAAAAAGAAACTCAGGTAAGCATCAAAGTATTTCTATATTTTGAGATTAAAAATTACAGAACGAATTTTATCTTGAGTTGAGCTGTCAGTAAAAGCAAATGGTAAAAATGAAGCACTGACAGGTGGCACAGAACTGGAAAGTTTGTATTCCTAGCACCAGGTTGTTGTCTGCCTCGTGGTGAATGAAACTGAATTGTATGAACATTGCACCTTACTGTTCCTGGCCTAAACTCTTCCTGGCATATTAGTATTGCAGATTTGCTCTCAGCAAGGACAGAAGGAAGAGTCATTAGTGGCTGGTTTTTTTTTGTTTTTTTTTTTTTTTTTTTCCCCTCTGACATCAGAATGTGAAGGCTTAGTAGCATACATGATTTGATAAAGTGAAATATAGATGGAACAAAAATAGTTGGAGTGCTGGTGCTCCGTCAGCCTTTAGTGTTGGAGCGATGGAGTTACTATCCAAAACCAGAATGTTTTGCTCCATTATCAAATGCTTACACTGTACACTAGTGGTTACTCAGGAGTGAATAATCTTCGTATGTGTGGGAGGATATTTATTCTTGGTCTTTGACTTCCAGCTCCTGCTTCTATGTAAGATTTAATGCCGTTGTGATTGTAAGACTGTATCAACATGGTCACTGATAAACATCAAGATATGTAAATCAGTTTTTCAGTTAAATCTGTGAAAAAATACTTGAGTGGAATGACAGCAGAAAACAAACATCAGAGTTTTTATGTTGCCATCTGCTATCCATAGCAACCTACAGCTACTGGTTCTGGATATTCTGTAGGTGCACAATAAAATAAGCATTTGACCAAAAGCTGACAAAGGAAAACAGTAGCCTGTGGGAATTCTGGTCAGTACTACTCTTTGGGGTAGAGGTTTAAGAAGAAGCCAGCCTGTGAAAATAATTCTTAAAATGGGTGGTAAGGAGAATGCAAGTTTGGAGAGAGATAAACTTGAAGTTCATTAAAACAGTAAGATACTTAGACTCCTAAGTTACTTTTAGTGGATGTTAAAATCACAGTTTAGTTTAAAAATCTCAGGGAACTGAAAGTAGACTCCAGAGCATTGTAGCTAGTATATGTAACCAGGTGCTGATAGCTGTTGTCTCCTGAGTAATAAATTTGTAACTCTTCTGGAAGCGTGGTTACTGGGTTTTAATGTGATTTCTGGAAGTTCGAAGGAATGCGTTTCTGCATCATCTCAACTGAAAGATGATGAAAGCTTGGGGATTGCTGGAGTTGGGTAGCTGGTGAAGAGCAATGCAGACTTTGGTTGAATCAGAGGTTTTGTGAGATAATAGCACAACAGACCATAAAAATGACCATTTCCAGCTGTGTGCTTTATAAATTAGGTTTTTATCCTGCCAGATAGTTAATCAGAGTAAGTGGGCTAGGAAGCAAGTCTTTGTTTTTTAAGGTGCTTGAAGACTAAATCATTTCAGAGTAGGAGGAATGAACCTTCATTGAATGGTGGCATGTGTAGTGATTTTGAAACAGTCTTACTACAAAGTTATGAATTGTTATGAATGCAGATCTTATCTTACTAAGTGTGTTACAGTGTTACTAAGTGCATCAGTGTGTGGACAATTACTGTTCTACGGATGCTCCCATTTCCCCCCTTAATTGACTTTGCCATCTTAAACTAAGATTTTTTTAATTGCAGGTAAAAACATAGAATTTGCCTAGTATATGTTTTTTCTGCTGGAATTAAGGAATGCATAATTTTTATTTACCTCAGATTATTAAAGGATATTCTTTTGCCAGAGGTGATGTACAGTATACGAGTTGCCATTCCCATAAAATGTAATTTTTTGTTTCGCCGTGAAGATCATGGTGTTTTGTTTACCCGTTGAGAATTTTCTTCCCCCAAAGTTACTTAATTAGTAGAAAATGCACAAGAATTGCTGACTACCTAATTAAGTAATTTTCTTCTTTTCTGTGTTCGGGTAAGTAGATTAGCAGTTAATCTCTTTGCTTAAAAAAAAAATAATCAAATGCTCTAGTCTCTGATTTCTAGAGGTTGCAGAGTCTGTTGAATTATCTCCTGAAAGGCAGGAGAGGCCATGATATGGCTCCTGGTGAACTGAGGGCTGGTCTCCCTCCAAATCAAGCTAGGAGACTTTGTGACTTCTTATAGCAAGTTCCTGTAGCAATATACCTGCAGTATTTTTTTATTTTTTTAATACCAAGCATAGAAGCCAATCATTGAGTCTTACAGTGCTCTTAATTTATTAAAAGTTTTGGGTTTACTATCCTGTAATATATTATAATAATGTTATGAACTAAGCAGGGGGATGAGTTTTCTGCAGTTCCTCTGTGTTGCACAAACAGATTTGTGAAGTAATTACTTGAAAACAATGTGTATACTAATTCTTCCTGAAAATATTGAATGGAATATTAGTTCGATTGTTTCACTTTGACGTGTGACATGAATCACATGCCTTGAGCTTTTGTGAGTGTAAGCAGGTTTCCTTTGTCTGCAACATCTTTTTTGCTGCTCATTGGAATTGATGTGGCTTTTGGCAACTGGAGGAATATTTGCCTGTAGGGTTTCAAATGAAATTAATTTTCTACAGCTGTTGGCTGGCCTGCTGATGCCAAAAGGCCACAGATTAAACTGTTCCTTTCTCTTGTAAAGAAAGATTCACAATCATGGTAATGTCCTTCCTACCACTCCTCCCTAGAAATCCCCACTCTTGGTAGTGGCCATGTCTAAAGAATGAAAGAAAAGTCTGTTAAATGAACAATATGAAATTATTATCTTATCCACATTAACCATATATTTGAAGTTAGATGTACATGTCTTGTTCCCATCAGCTGTGTATATATTGAATCACATACCAGTTTTAGCCTTGTATTTAGGATGTGAAAAAACAGTTACGTCAAAACAGCATCAGTGTTTATTATGCCAGTATGCAGTAATCATACACTGAATTTTTGGGGTTAAAATGTTTGGTCAGCTTCTGCTGTGCATTTTGTAAATTGGCTTTCAACAGGATTTTAAGATCCTGGAGTAAGAGGCTAGGAAATAATTAATCCTTCCTGCAGACATCACTGGAGCAGGCATGTGCAGGTGTGTTACACATGTGGTTTACACACGTCTTTCCAAACCTTACAAATCTTTATTCTCATCTTTTTCAAACTACGTGTGTGGAAATAAGGGCAGAATAACTAAAATGCATGTACACAGCCATGGCCACATGTATTCACTGTGCCCTATGCTGACATTTACAAAACCTTTGTATTGTAGTGTAATATTTGGAGCAATTTAAATTTTACTGCTGCATCCATGTATGCTAACCTGCCTTATTAGTAGTTTGATATTTAAGAGAGGTGATGCTAAATTGATGTATTATAAAAGAAGACTCAAGTTATCTCATTTCAAATTCCTGCTTCTTTCTTTCTGAGGATTATTTTAATACTCTTCATTTAGCAAGTAGGGAAAGCAGCATTAATTAATACAGCTCATCCACACTAATGAAGTTGACAACCAAGGAATGTGCATGCTATAATGAGGTGCTTGTGTACAGTAGGTTTAAAAGAAGACTGTGTAATAAATTGTAATGGAAAAAAAGTATGATGGGAACAGATAATGTAGTGAGTGTGCAGTCTGTCAAGACTGCAGAATGTTTTCCCTCTGAGGACAGTACAGCTTCCTCATATTTTAAATCTGTGTTTTTGTGATCTCAGTCAGAGAAGAGTTCTTATTTCATTACTGCTTGTCATATAATCAAATACTAATCTGTATACTTAGTTACAACAGACTAAACTCCTACTTACATCAGATATCAGAAAAAAAAGAATTAAAAAAATTAGACTTTTTTTTTCCTCTGAAGAAAATTGAAAGTCTTACATGGTTCAGAGTTGAGAGTTAGGTGTTGTAAACAGGGAGTGAGTGAGTTCCAGAGGAAAATTGCTCCAGCGGAGGTAGCTCATTCCAGGTTTAAGCTTGTTGAAGTAATGACCTGGAGTGCATCCCAACTGCTATTCATTATAAATCTGAACAGTTATGATAATAGGATAAATGAAGAATGACTTCATATTCTTTGGGAGGATCTCAGCGGAGCTTGGGTGCAAGTCCAAAGGTTTTAAGTATTTATTATGTGTGCTTTGTAGAGAAGGATGAGGGCTGAATGGGCTTTGAGGGGTGGATGTTTTCCAGGCCAGGTTGAGCCAGGCTGCCTGAAAGCCTCTTGTTATTACCTCCTTGTGGCTTGAGTTGGAGTAAAGCAGAGAAAGAGAAGGACTTTCAGTGTCTTGCCAATATTTCTAAACTGAGTGGGAACCTTTTTCCTTTGTTTTGTTGCTTAAAAAAAAAAATCTCAAAAGAAACAAAAGGGCAGGTCTCTTCATTGGTCTGTAAATTGCTTTGATCAATCTCAGTAGACCTCACAAAGTAAAAGAAATGTCAGACTTTGAAGAGGATGTAAGAAATAGAAATGCTGGTAATGTCTAAAATAGAAGTTTGTGGCAATCATTCTAATGCTATTGGGAATAAAAATTTTGAAGCCTCATGTTCATGATGCAAAATTCCCTAAAAGATGACATAGTCTTGCTTGTTTAGGGAAATAATTACAATTTATTATGATATTTAAATTTCAGAACATAATGTATGTTATAGAAATGTCTCTTACTCTATATAAAGAGTGTCTGAAACTTTGAATGCAAGTGTTACACTCCTTGCTTTTACTAAATTAATAAGAAGCAATGAAAATAAAAGCAATTAACATCTTCATGTTCCCAGAAAAAAATTCAGCTTTCCACAGGAACTGCTTTGCATAAACAGTATGAATGAACACTTCTTGTGTGCTGAGGAGATGTCAGTTAAGTCAGAAGATTTGATGATGAATATACTGGTGTAGAGATTTTTGCTCTCTTTGAGGGTAATGCAATTAAATACAAGCAGCTGCAAATACATGTAGGACTTCAGTGAAAGAAAACAAAAATTCTTACTTTCCTACATGCAAAAAAAAGTAAAAAAACCACACCAACAAAGAAGAAACAAACCCAAAACCTTATGCCTTACCTTGATACAGTCTGTTTTTCTCCAAGGTATCTTGGAAATTCTGGATATGCTTTTTAATCTGGTCATGCAAATGTTTCTTGTCTTACCGCTTTATATGGTGGATCTGATATACATGAATGCATAAGAAACTTGACAATTAAATATCTTTGAGGTTCTAGTCTGTCTTTCAGACTTCCTTATGATCACCTTCACCTAGTCTAAACTGAATTTACAAGGATAAAGAATTGAAACTATTTACTTCTTCCTGAGAGATTTTACTTAATCAAAATTTGGTCTCATGAAATAAAGTAAATTAAGTAATTTCAATAGTGGATGATACATTGTCCAGAAGGAAAACATGAGTAAAACACGAGACTGTTCAGGCTGTCTTTGAGCTATAAGATGTAATATAGGAGTTTGGAAAAGGGGAATGGGATGTGAATAGTCACAAGGCCAAGTTTGTTAAGTAAGCCAATTAAATTCTGTTTATGGATGTTCTTTTGTAAGACAGTTTCGTAAAGAAAGGAATTTTTTGAGAAAAAGTTTTGAGAAAACTGTACCAACTGCAAAATGACATCTTTTAAAGAAGCAGAGAAGTGTGTTTCTGTACAGGTAAAGTGGAGGTTTAGCAGAGGTTGGAGGTTGTTGCTTCACCAAAAAGTTGTCCATTAAGCCTCTGAGTCTTGGAAGTCTGGAAAAAATTAACTATGTTTTCTCCCATTAAGTGGCTGAATGAGACTAATTTTAGTATTTGTATTGTGGAAAGAAAGGCATTACCTCCTCTGTGATGGTAGTCTGTGGTGCCAGGCAGTAGTAGTCTTGTCATGTTGGAGTGAATATATAATCATACGTAATAAAGCAAGACAACTGAGGGCTGAGATAAAGACATTGCACTACCTAGCTGCTGCTTTCTGTAGCTATCAGTATGACTTGTTTTGTTAGTATATATAAACCACTTCAAAAATAGAAGGGGATTATACAATACTGTGTTAACTGACCAGTTAAAAATTACCCACTTAAGTCCAGCTGTGGTTTGAGTTCATCTTGGAAGCAGTGAAATATTACAGCTTTTTTAACCATATAAAACTGTATTTCAAACAAAATATGCAAAATTGCCCTTTCACTTATTACAAGTGTCTTGGTGTTTGATTTTTTTTTTTCCCCTTGTGATGGATTTCATTTTTATATTTATTGTGTGAACAGCTATAGAAATACATAGCAAATTCTGACATACTTTGTTCTTGCAGATATTTGGCTAAAATGGGAAGAACTATATAATATTTAACAAGGTATTGGAGAGTCTTCAATGTATTGGAAGATGTGTTTGCAGCGTGATGAACTCCTGGATGTGAGGACTGTGTGCATGTGATGGTGCTAGAGCTGTCTCATTCACTTGGGGTACTTGAATCATAGAATGGTTTGGGTTGGAAGGGACCTTAAAGATCATCCAGTTCCAAACCCCCTGCATGAGCAGAGATGCTTTCTACTAGGTCAGGTTGCTCAAGGCCCCATCTAACCTGGCCTTGAACACTTCCAGGGAAGGAGCAACCATGACTTCCCTGGGCAACCTGTTCCAGTGTCTCACCACCCTTGCAGGAAAGATTTTCTTCCTCATGTCTAGCCTAAATCTCCCCTCTTCAAGTTTTAAACCATTTCCCCTTGTTCTCTCACTACACATCCATGTAGAAAGCCCTACTCCTTGTAGGCCCTCTTCAGATTCTGGAAGGTTGAAGAGTAAGAATAATTCATAATGTGAAGGAGAAACCATTCAACCTTACACACCATGATCACCAGTATCCCTCACCTTTTGCCTTACTTGTGTGCTGTTACTGCACCTACTGACAGGCAACTTTGGAGTCCAACAGAATACCAGTGGCTTCGTGTTTGTCATCTGTGTGATTCATACTGGTGGGTCTTACACGCTGCTGGCTTTTGCAGAAATGTTTGGTGGTTTTGTGGTGTTGAACATGTTATTTTATAGGGCCTGAGCAGTGGCCAAAAGATTTGTTTCAACTTTAACCAGAGCCTGATTCAAACCACTTACCCCAGAGAATGAATCTGGGTACTTTGTCAGTGCTGTTACTGGGAGAGATGCGAAGAAGAGACTCAGGGAGCTCTGCAGAGCTAAGTCTGTTGCTTTCTTGTGCAGCACTACTATTGCTGATGATGCATTCGTGTTCCTCTTGCCTGCTGAATGGCAGAAAGGTGGGGACTATCACTTACCTGAGATTAGAAGAAACAGTTTTCAAGAGAAGCACTCAAAATGTTATTCACCTCCAGCTTGTTTGCCTCTCATAATTTTGAGTGCTCTTAATTAACTGAATGTTATGTGGTATTTTTTTCTTTGTAGACCTCGAGGGAAAATTTAACTTTACTAAGAGAAACATGTTAATACAAATTAAATGCTATTCCACCCCAGATGTCATGCTGTATGCCAATTGCACAGGGGTATTAAGTGTTTCTGAATTCTAATTGTTGATTTATTATTTTTTTTCCTTAACAGTTGAATGCTTTTCAAGCTGTTCTCAGAGGTTAAGCCTCTGCATGCTCTCCAGAGCAGCTTATACAGCAGTGGCTTTAACTTTTTATCAACTGATAGCTTGTTCTTGCTTTTTGCCCCACCTCTAGCACTTCAGCACTTGCAAGTTTGATGGTGTTGTGGCGAAACTTCATAGGCATATTAGTTCTTTGCAGTCAGTAGTCTCTTAGCTGTGTTTAGTTACCTCCAATATTGCCAGTTTTCATAGTGTCACTGCACCTGTTCTTGCCTTTTTTCTAACTTACTCTGCCTAGCTCAAGTAATGTACAAGGTAAGAATTTGCTTGGAAAATATGAACCAAGCTCTGAAATTTATAAAAAAATCCATATTCCAGAAATAAAACATCTGTAGTCTTACTACATGTGTGTTTCATGATGTACTACTGAAACATTTATAATTCTGTATTGATAGATACTATATCTTAGTTGCTCTGTGATGTCAGGAGCAACCGATATTCTCATTTTATTTTTCTGTCATAAGTGGCATTTTGAGGAATGTGAGCAGAGGAAAATTAATGCTGACATAAAAAAAATCTTTGTAGGGTCTTCTTTAATGTCCAAATGCTTACTGACTTTTCTGTTGGACAGATAAAAATAATGATTCTAAGTATAAAAAAGCAACATGCAACTGAAAAAATACATTGCACTGTCATTGGTATTGTGTGCCACTTGATTATGAGAGCAAGAAGAGAGTAATGTTTGCCCAAGTTTACTGAAGCTGTACCTTCACTTAGAGAAGAGGTAGTTACAAATGATCAGTTCTCTCATTGCACTGAGATGACAGAGTTCCAGGAAAGAGTTCCTCCTTACATCACATATGGAAGTGATCTTTATACTCTACTGGTGGTGCCTGTGGGACTCCCAAGAGGGGCTGGAAAGGACAAACCTTGTCAGATGCAGGAGAAGAGTCTGATAGAATGGCCCTACTGGTCTTCAGTGTTTCAGCTACATGTGCATATTTCCAGATTTGAAGCATGGATCTCCCAGGAAGCTTAAAACCTTGTCTTTTTAATACACTTTTTAAAATGTACACGAGGAGTATCAACATTTCCCACTGATCTGCCATTCCAATAACCAGCACCTCTCCTATCCTTGTTTGAGGGAAGGCTGAAGTTTGAGCAAGGATGAGTGTCATTCCCAGAATCTCTTGGTTTTGGAAGCTGTTCTCATCCAGGCCAGAGCAGATGGCCTGGATTATGATAACCTTGAATATTCATGGTGCTGAAGAAGGGCATCTGTTTCTGTTCTTTATTACATGAAACTGAAAGCTGAAACTGAGGTACCTGGAGAGATGGGAGAAGTGGAGCAGGAGGAAAGGGAAATCTTTTATGTTGTCATGAGGATGTTAGCAGCAGTGTCCCTGCTACACTTTGGTGGCTGAGACTCAAAAAAGAATTTTTATTATTTTATTTTTTCCTCCTCAAAGTGCAATAAATTTAGTTTTCTCAAGAGCCTAGACAAGAGTTTTGCCTCATTTATTATCTTTTTAAATCCATTTCTCTTTAAATTCAGTTGTTAAGCAGCTGAAACACTTAAGACAGTGCTTATGTTAGAATCATGCAGCAGCTTGAAGTTGAAAGCCTTGTGGGATCAGGACTGAAAGTCAAGGAATGGGGGTAATGTGTGTTTACCCCAGCTGTAGGTGAAAATAGTAGGATGCAATATTTTCTGGGGAACACCAGTCTCTTCTTGGGTTGGTTGGGATAAAATACTGACAGCTGTTGGAGTGATTGTTTGATCTTGATTATCTGAGAAACATATTTTTAATATCCGTTACCATATCTGACTCCCTGGGATTGGATTGAAATACTTTATCTGAAGTATAGTGGCTTTATTTTTTCATATTGCTTGTGTTGTCTTTTCTTTCTTTAAAAACTTTTTAATTTTTGACAATGTGTTGTTTACATTCTTGTACATTTACTGGCTAGAAGCTGTTTGAGTAGTTAAAAAAAAAATGTGAGAAGAGGCCAGTCCTTTCTGCTCCTTCCAGTTTGGCTTCTGAAGCGCTGCAGAGGAGGAAAAGAAATATTCCTGTTTTTTAACGTTGAACAGCTGCCTTTTAAAATGATGTTTATTCTAATGTGTGCATTCTGGTATCATTTGCAAGTGAGATCGAGCTCATGGGATTCATCCTGTTCCTTCAGGGACATATGTCCACATCAGAGAAACATGACACATTGTGACAGCATTGGCATCCTGTCTGCCACAGAGGATTGGTGCTGGGTCCAAGGGGCAGTCGTGGAATCAGGAGTGAGCTGTGTTGGCAAAGTTCTCATGCTTACAGAGCTGCTGCCTTTACTGTGCCTTGATCTGTCCCAGGCCCTTAGCCACAATAGGAAACAAATTCACAATCTTCGTGGCATGAAGGAGAAAAGAACTGAGTGATTTTTGCATCATGCTTTTTAAGTCTGCTGCAGGACTCCACTGGTAAGTTAGAGAGTTAAATCTGTAAGCACCTAACATCCAATATGAGTGCCCTGATGAAGATAGTGTCAGGATAGCTTAAAAAGCGCAGTCAAACAAATATTCTCATCAAGTTTATAACTGGCACCTAGGAATCCCTTTCACCCTTATCTTGATTTGTCAAGGTGGTAACAAAATAGGCTTGTGGAGGACAAGGCAGGCACCTGTTGGAGAATGTGACTTGTTCTCTGAAAGAGAGGCTGCTTTTACAGTAAATGGTCATTCCAATTATTGTATTTTTCAACCAGAGCTGTGTTTTAGAAGACTTTCTGGTATTGGCAGTCAGCAAACTGGGAGGCTGAGGGGTGAAGAAGTGCTATTATTCTGATGTTCAACTTGTTTGTAGAAAGCAGGCATCTTTCCAGGTGCAGGAAGTCTTTTGGAACAAAAGTCTCAAACTTGAGAGTTTTTTATCCCGTTGCAAAACACTAAGCCTGTTTTTTTCTTTTTAGAGAATCTTGCTAAAGGCTGTCTTCACTCTGGTTTGCAGCTTCATTCAATCACATTCTGGTTTTGCTCTTTTAAAGGTTTGGTTTCACTGTAGTATAACTTTCAGCATCTGCAAGAACTCTCTGTGGATCGCTGAACAATAGGGGGGAACAAAACCATTGCCAGTTCTGCACAAACCAAAGCCTGTACTTGAAAATCTTCTGGGCCTTAATGCATCCATCTAACTTTGAGGTTCTGATTGATCAGTGCTGGGAATAGCATTAAATTCCAGCTGGTTGTGATGCACTAGGTCATGATTAAGCTGTCTCATTTGGGAAGGAGGAAAGAAAAGGAGATGAATAAATCCATATTTTACAATTACTTAAAAAGGCAGGAATCCTGTTACTATACAGGTGTGAAATAATTTTGGCCATTTATTCCATAGTGCATTGGAGGTTTTATACACTGAAGTCAGCACAGAATGACCTTATGGGATCACACTGTTGTTAAGAAAAATTTTGGTTTAGTGTTGCCTGTGATTTCTGTGTATGAAAACCAAAGTGGTCAGAGCTGCTTTAGCAAAATTCTGAACTCTTACCCAAGCAGTGCCCTTGAAAACTGTGCAGTTGTAAATATATATTTTTGTATCAAAGTTTAAATGTTATCATGCTTTATTTTTAGCATTATTAGATGAGGAATCCCTTAACGGCAAGAAAGACCTGACCTAAATTAATCCTCTGAAGTAAATGCATAGCATTAAGATCTTCAGTATGTCATCTAAAAAACATTTCTTCAACAAATACTTCTTTTTAAGGTGAAGTTTGGACCTATCAGGTATGTTAAAAGCAGGTGTAGTGTAGTAAAACTTCAGCTAAGTGTAAAATAAGGCATAAGTGTAAAATAAGGCATTTGTTTGAATGTGTCCAAATGAATATAACTTCTCAAGATAGACCTGCTGATCAGAATTTGAATGTACTGCAATGTTTTGCTATGGAGGTGTGGTCTAAGTGACTGAACTCTCAAACAAAAATAGAGCAAGTTTGTAGGTTTCTAAATTACACTTAATTATGAAGATGGTCACTTCTTGTGTCATTTCACAGAAAATAGGAAAAGCCATTATGGAAATGAAAAGTCATTATAGGAAATGAAAAGTCATTTTCCTTTATGTGGGTAGGCTTTTTTCTGAAGTTAATTTTAAAATCTGTGGTTTATCTTTACAGTCAGTCCCAAAGTATTATTTGGAAAGGCTCTGAAGAATTGCTAAAACAAGGGAGTAGATATTCTGCTATTGTAGTGTTTGCTCCTTAATTTCATGATTATAATGTTTAGCACACCTTGGTACTTGCTTATAATGTTACAATTAATTGCTACCTCCATTCTCTTGTCTTTTCTCCCACCTCAGTTTTCCTTAACTTGCTGATCTTAAGATTCATAAGAATAAATCTCTGATGAAACTTAAAAATAATGAGTCTTTTGACTGTAATGGTAGACCTTGAGAAAGGAACTTTAATGACCACTGAAGTATAAATTCTCCATCCTTTACAGCAGAAGAGTATGATGTTGCACACAAGCAACCAGGAAAACACATCTTTTTGCCCCATTACATTCAAAACTGCTCCTTTAGGAGATGCTATTAAAAACAAATTGCATTTATAAAAACAAGTACTTTGTTTTTCAAGACAGAAGAATGTGCTCAAAAATGTGAACTTTTAGTGACATATTTTTCTTAATTTTTATCTATGACTGAGATGAGAACTGAATGGATGTTTAATATGTTATACATATGGCATGTATTAGCCATATATAGTACTGTGAAAGTAAGGTTGTTTTTTTTTCTCCCTTCTACCAGGAAATTTCCTGAAAGATTCAGAGCACTATATTAGTAATCGCTTTTAGATATAGTATGAGGCATTTCTTAAGAATTTAACTTGAACCAATAGGAATATAGATCTGCATTTAAATGTTACAATCTCTAGAGCATTTGTTGTACTTAAAGTGATATATGAAATATGCCAGTTAATAAACAGTTAATGCACAGGTGTTTTCGAAGAGGCCCCTTTTCACTGTTCTGTTTGGCAAGGTTATTCCCTTTCCAATTTATCTATCTGTAAACAGCACTCAAATATGAAAGAAATTATTTATTTTAATATGCTAAACTGCTGTTCTGACCTGCATTATTCTGGAACATGTGTTTCTCTACATTTTTAGGTTTTGAAGTAGTCTAAAGCCTGAAATACTTAGTTGTACCTTGTATCAATTTTGTTGTCTGAAATTCCTCTTTGCTCAGTTTGTTTTAATGATGACTTCAGATTTTGCTCCTTAAAAAACAATCACACAAAAAAGGGTTTTCTTTCTTTGAAGGTTTCAGTCCATTTCCCACCTCCCTTTGTGAGTTCAGAGATTTAGAATTGGCATTTTGGCCTATTCCTTGTGGTCACTCAGTTGTGGCTCCAGTCATATACACCCTTCTACTGTCTGTGGAACAGTGGCCACCTGTTTAATCTTACCAGTATGCTTATTTTATTTTCAGTAGCCTCCTCATTTAGTCACTTGGGTACTTTTAAAAACATACAGACTGATACTTCCTGAAGCCTCCAATATCGTGGAAATAGTTTTTAAAAGTAATCCTTTTTACTCCTTTTAACATAAAATCATGTTTTCCCATTGGTTTTTAAATGTGTGGCTTATAGGATTAGCCATAGGATGTATATTTCCTTAAAGTAAGTACGTGACAGGTTGCTCTTTAGTCATTGAATTTCCATAGAGCTCCTTAACTGATTAGAAAGATTTGAGTCCTGGGAAGTGTTTTCTTTCTCCATTGTCTCTGCGGATGGTGGTTTTTATTCTGATATATTTTCTAACAGTCGTGATAAACCCCAAATATGACAGGATTTATGATACCTTTGGCATGTCATTTGGTTTCCCATCCACTGCTGCTTTTTCCTCTGCTTCGTTCCTCTGCACTTCACTGGTCTAGCTCTCCCTTTGGTCTCTTGACTGCTTCAGCTGCCTTCTCCTCCCCTGTCTGAAAGCCTGGTTCTTGCCCTCCAAATCTCCCCAGTGTGCCCTCGTTTCCCATTGCCATTTCCTGCCTGTGCAATGTATTATATTGAGGTTTGGGTTGCTGAGCTTGAAGTAGTTTGACTTGATGCCAGGGAAGCTGTGAAGCGACAGACCTGCAGGCTGCTGACAGCTCATTCCCAAGTGAAGTAGCTGAAAGTAAATTTTTTTTTTCTTTTTATCCCCCTCCTCCCCCTTTTTTTTATTTTTTCCATTGGGAGATTTGACCTAATTGAAAATGAACAAACATATCATCAAAGTTTCAGAAATTTATGCAATGATCTGATAATAACAGTGGTGTCTATCCCACTTAGATTAAATTTGACAAGGGAGAAGGAACCCATGAACAACAGAGGTCCAATATACATGCTGTGTTATGGGCTCCCTTCAAAGCCAGTGGAGAAAAATAAGCACCTTCGATATGACTCACTTAAAGGTGATGTCTAAAATGTTCAGATGAGTGCTTATTTCTCAAAGGTAGACATCTCATGTTTGGAGTGTGTAATCTCACTGGATAAATCCCTTCAGGGATGTAAAGCATTTACTCTGGAGTAACAACTGATAGTAACTTTGTGGAGAAACAAACCTTCCAATCTTTAATTACTGTCTTTTTTTTTTGTTTTGTTGGTTAATTGGTTTTTTAGGTATAAATCCTTAAAATCAGAATGGCTGAATAGGTATAACTGATTCCCTTTCAGGATGCTCTCTGTGATGGGAAGTGTGAAATATTGTGAGGGAGTATTTGTGCTGCCTTAATGCTTGGCTAATTGGGCCCCTATACACAACATAAACATTTTTTGGCTCCAAGTGATGTGGACTTGGCCTCTGTTTATTTGTGTTTATTCAGAAAATGGTAACTGCTAATTAGTGATCGTGTCACCTTTAGAAGAAGGGGGGAGAGAGAGGGAGGAGGAGGGTTCAGAGATTTTAGCCTTGCTTATTGTCTACACAGATGAGCAGATTTGCTGCCCTGTAGCTCGTGTATTGTCCTACAGAGCTTTGGTAGCTTGACCTCCTCTTCAGTCTGTTGACCTTTGTCTTTCTGTTCCAGCTTGTGCCTGTCTAATGCTAATTAGAGATCTATTTTCAGCCATGTCCTTGGGAAAACAGGATCTTGTCCAAGGCGGCATTGGTGGTCCCAAACAGAGCGAGGCAATGCATTTTCCCAGTTGCCCCAACTGCTTGCATCCTTGAGGCTTTACCATATGAGACACATTAGGTAGCTATTAAATGATGGGGTTAAGTTACCAAGTGCTCAAACACTGGAATTGCTAGCTAGGTAACACGTTTGTAAAGGAGTGCACTGACGTCCTGCCTGTCAACAGTCAAGTTCTGTTTTAATTCTTTTAAACGTAGCTGGTGATTCAAAACATTGAGACTGCTAGATAAAAGACTATTATATTGGAGATTCAAATAGTGCAAGACTTTTTGTCTGCTGTGCTGCCTTCGCATTCCTCCTGAAAGTAGTACAGGGGAACAAATAAGCATTTGATGTCAGGGCTTCACAGAATAACTTGAATATTTTGCAGCAGCTGGAGTAGATGAATAGAGTCAAAACCAATGTATAAATTACTCTTAAAGATCTGGTTCTGTTCTTTGTTTGTGGGGGACTTGGTTAGAACTATGAATCTTGCCAATAGAATTTTGGGGTTTGGAATAATTACTATGAAGTTTTTATATGGTACAAATTAACTGGATTATCCCATAAATCCATTGTCAAATGCTTTGATAGAAAACGGATTAGCCCAGTATACTTATCAGTAAGGTAAGTATAGTCTTTACAAGTATGTTTTAAGATATCCTAGCTATCTTGGAAATTAAATGAACTAAAACTTCTACTTATAGATTTCTGTCATTTTTATTGTGTCACAGCCTCATAATAATTTGAGAAATGTCATTGATGATGTTCAGAAACTGCAGGTGCTTTGGTTTTTTCTGGGTCTTTTTTGTTATTTTGTTTTATTGTTCATGGGCAATATTAGGAAAGATGTGATAGCTTTTATTCATTATAAACTGAGAATAATTTTTAAATTTTATTTAAATAAAATTTTTTCACCTTTCAGTTAGGAAAGACAAAATTTGTTTCTCTTTTCTGGAATATTGCATTCTGTATTAATCAAATTAATAATTTGGGAATACTTAGTCAAAACCAGATGAAGCTGATTTTTGTGTGCATATTTACAGGTGTGTAAAACTTACTCAAGGAAATACAGTCTTTTAGCATTTTTAAATTTTATTTCCAGAAGTCTGTTAGTGAGATGTCAGTGGGGGATTTTTGTGTGAAACTTGTGACTGTGCACAGTCCCTTTTTAACTGGGAGCTGTGGGCCTTACTATTTGGAACTGATTAGTTAGTGCTAAATGGTCCAGTCAGCTAACATGGAAGACTTACTTTCTTGATAAGTATTTTTTAAATTTGCAAATAGTAACCTAGAATGCAGCAGACTAAGGATGTTTATTATTGTGTTAAAACTTTTTTGTATGCTTGCATATTTAGAGAAGTACTACAATAAGTGGATTGCCAGTGGGTTGGAAAAACACATGTCCTGGTCTTGAGTCATCTTGTTCTTTAATCAAATGAAAAAATTGCTACATAGTAGAAAAATTATGGAAGTAAAAGCTTTTTAGTGCATGTATCTGTGGTTTGTAATGTAGGAACATGGACTTCATGTGTGTGCATTTTGTTTCAACTATCTTTGCTGTGAGTGATTACTGCTGAGCTTTCTGTGATCCTATCACAGCCCCACATTGCTCCTTAAACAGGAAACTTTGTCCGATTATTTTTTAAAAAAAGAGAGCTTTGGCTGATGTATTTGGCATGTACCTTTTCTGTGACTATAGTTATAAGAGATCCTATTAAGTGAACAAGAGGAAGAACTGTAATACAGAAAAATGTCATGACACATGATGTCTCTTCAGGTGTTTTTAATCACAGCACTGCTTTCCTCTTTGTAAAGCAGCATGGAGTCTTTCACCCCTTCATCATTCTCTGGTTTACAGATACCTTCCTGAAATGTTACTTTGCTTCCAAACAGCTTCATTTTTGCTCTACTAAGGAAAAAAGCAGAATTGGACTCTTCTGCTTAGATGCCATTACTCTCTGTTGTGTAAACATTTTTACAAAACATGAAATACTTTTAGATGTTGATTTCAAAAGTAGTATGCTGATGCCATTTGACGTAAAGAGTTAATTTCAAAAATAGTTAATTTCAAAATTCTACATTCTACTTAGGAAGGAAATATACTCAAATATTTTTCCTCTACAAGTGAGGAAAACTGCATACAGACTGGTGTAAGAATATCTGTTTTTATTAGCTAAATATAAAGGTAGACTATTAGAGGTTGTTTGAAAAAACCCAAACCCTGGAACTGCAGTACTGAGAGCTATTGTAATTTTATGGTTTTACTTCAGCTGTGGATGTTTTCTTATCTGTGCTGCTTACTAAACTATTTGAGTCAATATCCTGATGTCTTTCTTCTGCTATGAAAACTTTATTTATTTATTTCCTTCCAAATTAGAAAACTCTTCCCCACCAGTTCTGTGTAAAAGCATTGTTTCATTATTCCTGCTGCATTCTGCATGTTTTATTTATTTATGTATTTCTCCAGTGGAGCTGGGTTGGAAAAGGTCATTAAATAATTGGGCATTTTCTATCCACTTCTTTTCACAGTAAATCAAGTTCTAATGCTCAGTTACTCTGTAGCTATTCAGGCTATTGCAGGGTAGGTATGAACCACTACATTCTAATTTAGCAGTATTTTAGAAATTCTCTGTTGACTTTTCCACTGACACTTTTTCTATTGGTATAAATGACTGCATGTGATGCAAGGAAAAGAGTAGTCAAACTCGAGGTGTAGCAGAACCTTTAATATTGAATTTCTAGATGACATCTTTTGCTGCAGTCCCTGTGTCTTCACATTGTCATTTGCGATGCCTTTTGTATGGCTGTGTTTAAAATTATGAATAAGCCTTTTAAATTTAGGAGAGTAAGTTCTGTGATGATAATTATCAGCAACATTTGACTTCTAAACACTTCCCATGTTGACACTAATTTTCATATTATAGCACTTAAAACCCAGAAAGGCTATTGTATGTAGCAGTTTATAGTTTTTTAATACTAGCTAATGGAAATTTCAACCCCCAAGCTGTCATTTATTTAATAATTTTCCCAGTGTTCTTTGGTCATAACCATTTTCTGCCTAATAATTATGTATGAATGGTCACACTTGATCAAATTGCTTATCCATCTAGCTTACACTTTTGTTCATAGGAGTGAATGGCAAGGCAGTAGAACTGTGTGTGAGAGCAGAGGAAAACATAGTGATAGTTTGGAACCTTAATACCAAAAATGTGCATTTTGGATCTTCAACTGAATACCCATTAGAGCGTATATTTGAAACAGTAAAGTGAAAACCTCACTTTGTATTTCGCTTGCTACGTACTGTCGAGTTTTTACACATCCCTGCCCTGTGGCTTTTTGTGGTCTTTTTTCCAGTGTGAAGGATCTCAGTCTATTCAGGTGCTCCTTTTTAACCGTTTTCCTATCTGTATGATTTCTAGTTCCCTTTGATAAGAGAAGGAAAAGAAAACTGGTCTTGGGGGCTCAAAATAAATAAATGGGTGCACCCATAAGGATAAAGCATGAGATAGTGATTATTCCTTTTTGGGGAAAAATATCCCTATGTTCTACTTCAACATGAAAATACATGAATCTTAAAACTGAGATTTAAGCATATCTTACAACTCCTGAGATTTCTTTTCTTCACAGGCAATAGCAAGCTCCAAGTCCACTCCTCTCTGCATAAATATACTGAGGATGTATTCTGCTGGGCTGTATGCACATCTATAGAATATATTAAGATTTACTAATACTGAATTTTGTCTTGTAATTAATTGCCTGATAGCAAAATATGATTAAGGTTTTCTGCAACTATTTAAAGTTGCCATTCGTTTTCACTATTGCATTAAAACCAGCAGACTTCGCAGTTTCTTTTCCACTGTTACTCCCCTCTGTTCCTATTCCTGTTTTTTAATTATTTATTAATGTAAGGAATAGCAAGTTTTTTTCTTTTTTCCTAGATCTTTCTAAAGACCTTGTGATGGCTCTTAAGCCATCTTCTGAGCATTAGGATTATGTGTTTGTTCTAGCTGCCATCTTTCAAATGAAAATTCCATTTTCTTTCAGTTTGATCCTTACATGGCAGCATTGAGCTCTTGAGCTTTTTGTCAAAAACAGCGAGAGAGTGGAAATTCAGGTTGTTGGTTTTTTTTTTAAGTCATAAAATTTGAATCTGTTAGGTTGAAATCAGACCTTTGATTAATTAGCACTACTATACATGGATTTCTCTATTTCAATCTTCTATTACATTTAGATCCATTTGAAAATACTAGATGATCTGAGTTTCCTTCTGTTGAATTTTTATATCAAAATTTCCACCAACATAAATGGTTTTCTCCCACTGAATATAAAGTGAGAAAACTGACTATGTTACTTGATACAGGCGTGGTAACAAATATTTTTGAAAGATAAACTGTAATCCTAGGAATGTATAGGCAGTTTGTCCTTTGTGAAAGTACATGTACTTTATTTACTGTGCAAGATTTACCTCCAACTTAGTATTACTAGGTTGCTTGGAAACTTCTCAGAGTGCTGTTTCATCTTGGCTAACCTACATAATTTCCTGGCATCAGCATTTTTTCCATCTCCTTTAGGTCTTTAATAAATATGTGGAACAATGTAAGCCTCAGCACAGCTCCCCAGGGCACACCACTGTTAACTTCTTTCTATGCTGAGATTTGGCCATTTATTAATACTCCTTTGCTTCTTACCTGTTGGAAAGCATTCAGGCCATGACAGGACTTTACTACTCTCACTCTGTGGTTACCAGGATGGTGGTTTTTGTTTTTTGTTTGGTTTGTGTGTGGGTTTTTTTTGTTTGGGTTTTTTTTGTGTGTGTGTGCGTGTTTTGGTTTTCTTTGTAAGCCACCTCTAATGTGGTGTATGTAACCTGGAGTCATTGTTTTTTCCTTATCTGTTGTTTTCTGAACTCTCCCAAAAAGCTCTGACAGTGGAGAGAGACTATTTCACATTCAAGGGCTGTATTTATTTTCATTTCTGTAACGCTTATCAAAATACTTGATATGTCCATGTTGATTCAACCTCATGGTCCTCAACATCCAGTTATTTTTCACTTTTAAGTGTGCTACACCTTACTCTTCAAGAAAAGAGGGTAGGGAGAAAGTTCATGGTGTATGGTAATGAACGCTGCAACTACATATTTCCCAGTGAATGGGTAGCACTCATGTCCCTTCATTCTGATGCCTACTAGCAAAGAAAGTGAAATTGTATCTGTGGAGGCTAAGGGTTGTTTGGGTTCTTTTCAGTTACCTTTTCTGTAGAGCATATATATTTGGTTGGCTGAACTAGCACCCTGAAGGTAATTTACAGGATTTTTTCCTTACTGAATTAAAGAGCCTTCTTCTTCCTGTATAATATAATTAATTCAGTTTATTAAAGAGGGTAAGAGTTTTTTGTTTGTTTGTTTTAAATTTGTTGTGATTACAGCGTTTCTTTTATGTAGCATATTTCTCATTTGTGGTATCATCCATTTGGCTACCGGTTTATGTTCTCTGCTTTTTACTTCTTTCAACAATTAACTTAGTTGCTAATTTTTTTGTGTGTTCATAGCACCATCTTAACACTTGCTTCTGATTCTCTGAAAAATGAGAGCTAAGTAGGCTGTTTGTTTTATTCCAGTTTAAATTTGTAAAAATCTTTTTGTTAAGCAGTAAACATAGATCTAGTAAGTTCTATAGCTGGTGTGTAGAAAAGCAAAGCTGGGTTTATCATTGCCCAAACCTTTCAGGATGTTGCTGCTGTCACTTTAAATTCAATACTATAAAAATTCTGTCTTCAGTCTATTATAATTTAACATAAAGTTTGTTAAAAAAAAATTGCAATGAGATCTGCCGTATTAGCATTTCAGACATGGGCAAGAGCACTGCTACCATGGGATTTATGTGTATGCACAGACTAAATGCCATATGCAAACTCTTTACAGGTTTAATATTTATAAATCTGGGTTATTTTGGGGCAGGCCGTGGGTATTATAAGGCCTGATGCATGCATTAAATACAAGCTGAAGACCTTGTCTTTTGGCTTCCTTTGCTTAATTCTTTGTAGAGGCTGTTCCTTTGGGAAATACTAGGTAATACCCTGTATTTAGAGTGTTAGAGGTAACATAGCAAGGAGTTCATAGCAGGCTGCTTCAATTGATGATGATTGCTGCTGTTTTTCATCTTGATCTGCTACTTGAGCCATGACAAGGACAGAGACACATAACTTTTCTTTTACACAAGAAGTAGTTTCTTAAAGCTTGAAGCTGTTCATTGTCACTTTCCCTTGCCTCCTCCCAGGTGAGGTAAGTAAAGTGTTCCAGCTGAAACCATCCAACCTCCTCACTTCAGTAGTGATGAAGAAAATAGAGAGGTGGTGAGTCTTCTGTTACATCTGCTTTCTCTGGAGTTGTGAGTGGTTCCAGTTGAGAGCAGACTTCATTGTTCAGCACCTACTATGATCACACAGGAGCGAAAGACCTCGTGTGTGTGTGTAAAGAGATGAGTGCAGATGAAATTCCTTCCTTTATTTCTGGAATATAATGCTGTTCCTCAGCATTCAGAGGTTATAAGATACCATCTTTATGCTGTGAGGGAAGTCAGGAAGGCGGCTCACCTGGCAGGAGAGCTGTTGCTCGAGGGGGTCATTCAGTGAGGTACATGTGTGTGGAAGATGTGAATGTTACATTTTAACATTGATGCTCTCAGACAGACACTCCTTCAGGAGACCCAGGATATAAGTTAGAGGAGCATAGTGGGAGGTTTTCTTGCTCCTTGTGATGGGAGGCTGAGAGTAGGGTTCAGAATCCCTTTTGGCCTGAGGACACTGAGCTGCAACATGTGAATGACCAGCTGGGGTCACTGTTATTTGGGACAGGCAGGTTCGCACTGCTTGAGACCTGGAAGTGATTTTATCTCTTGTTCTTCATTACCATTACAAACAAGTCAGTTTCTCTGACTTGTTTTATTTAAGAATTGTTGTGACTCAATGGGTAGATGCAGAGAGACCAGTTCATGTTGTCTACCTTGACCTTAGCAAGGCTTTTGACACAGTCTTCCATAATATCCTCATGAGCAAGCTCAGGAAATGTGGGATAGAAGAATCTGCAGTGAAATGGATTAAAAACTGGATACACAATAGAGCCCAAAGAGGGGTGATCAATGGTGTGGAGTCCAGCTGGAGACCTGTGACTAGTCCTCCAAGGATCAGTGCTGGGTCCAGTACTGTTTGACATCTTTATCAATGAATTTGGGTGGGACAGAGTGTCTTAGCAAGTGTGTTGATGACACAAAGCTGGGAGAACTGGCTGACACCCCAGAAGGCTGTGCTGCCATTCAGAGGGACCTGGACAGACTGTAGAGTTGGCCAGGGAAAAATTTAATGAATTGCAACAAGGGCAGGTGTAGAGTCTTACATCTGGGTAGGAACAACCTCAAGAACCAGTAGAGCTGTTGGAAAATAGTGATGGGGAAAGGGACCTGGAGATGCTGGTGGATGGAAGGATGACCATGAGCCAACCATGTGCCCTGGTGGCCAAAAAAGCCAATGGCATCATGGGGTGCATTAGAAGGGGGTGTCTAGTAGGTTGAGAGAAGTTCTCCTTCCCCTCTTCTCTGCCCTGGTGAGGGCACATCTGGAATATTGTGTCCAGTTGTGGGCCCCTCAGTTCCAGAAGGACTGGGAACTGCTTGAAAGAGTCCAGTGCAGAGTGACCAAGATGGCTGAGGGGGTGGAACATCTCCCTTGTGAGGAAAGGCTGAGGGACCTGGGTCTCTACAGCTTGGAGGAGAATGAGGGGTGACCTCATTAATATTTATAAATACGTAAAGGGAGAGAGCCAGGAGGATGGTGCCAGGCTCTTCTCAGTTATGCCCAATGATAGAACAAGAGGCAACGGATGTAAGCTTGAGCATTGGAGGTTCCATATAAACATGAGGAGACTTTTTTTTTCTACTGTGGGGGTGACAGAGCACTGATCAGGCTGCCCAGGGAGGTTGTGGAGTATCCATCTCTGGAGACATTCAAAGCCCACCTGGACATGTTCCTATTTGACCTCCTGTAAGTGACCCTGCTCTGTCAGGGGGATGGACTTCTGAGGTCCCTTCCAACCCCTAATTCCTTGTAATTCTGTTTCACAGTTCCTGCTCTTTTCCTGCCCTCATTTTTTGTTGTTTCCCAGTACCAAGGAAGGGTGGCCGTGCAGGTCTTTCCAATTGTCTGGGCAGTCCTTGTTGAGGGAAGATAATTAGGCTCCAAGTAGGTGGTGACCTACCTTAAGTTAAGGAGGTGTGTCTGTGTGTGTGTGTTGGGGGGGGAGGTGGCACAGTGCTTCATTTCTTCAGCTGTTGAAAGCTCTCAGGGTGGGTGTGCTTTCTGCAAAGCCTTCTTCTTTCTTTTGTTCCCTTGCTGTCGCTGTAAAATTTGTTTCATACTTTTTTTCTGCTGAAAGTTGTCAATAGGATATGCTCATTCCCACCTAAATCATCCCATCTTTCCATCCCCAAAGTAATTCTACTTTCTTATAATTGAAAAATAAAAAAAAAAAAATATTGTCATCTGGGTCATTTGTTAGAGGATGACATCTTACAGGTCAGGGCATGGAAAGACCTGCTACTATATTGATTTGGAATGCCACAGAGTATTTCTTGAAGGCTGGAAGTCATTACTTTTACAGACCTGTTATGTCTTCTGTGCTCAGCATAAGCTTACTCTTTTGGCCCTCACTGTGTGCTCTCCTGCTGTGGTCCAAATGTTTCCTACACTGGCCACACAGCCTCGCTTCCGCCTGGTATCAAACACAGCTGATTCACAGATCCCTGACCTTTCACGTATCTGCTGGTGCACAGGCCAGAAATGTGGGAGGGACAGAGGAGCTCTGTTACGCTTTGGAAAATGTGTTATAAGAAACAGATTCTCAGTACCAGCTTTTTAGACAGGCATTCCCTTTCATAAGGTCTAATTTGCCTTTGGCAGAACAGCCTTGCAGCTCCCTGTGTTGTGAACCCATGCCCAAGTGCATGTTTGTCCTGTGAATAGATGCCTTTCTCCCTGGGTGCTGCTTTCATGGAATTATATGTTAGACTTTTATGTCAGACTGCTAAGAACTAGAGATACTTGCTTTTGTATAAAATCACTTGGTTAAAAGTCTTTTAGAGCTGATTTAGGAAGGAACTGAGAGAGATGTCTTTGCTGCTGATTCAGGAGGTACTGAGGTGCAACTTGCTTCATAGTGTGAATAGAAAGGTAGGGAATAAACTTAAGAGAAAGTTTAAGAAAGCAAAGCAGGAATTTTCAGAAGAGTTAAAGGCATAATTCAAGCTGATTATCTAAAAAGCCAATTTATTAATTTTGATTATCTAGAAAAAAATAAAATAAAGTTAAGGGAGCCAATAACTAGCTTCTGCTTACAAATGCAGGTCACCAGAATAGGTCAATGCCTGTATTACTTTCAGTGCATTTGATTTTGATGACTGGAAAGCTTTTGTATTCCTCCACCTACTGCTTTTTATAGACCGCCTTTAAACATCATGAAAAATGCAGGTGTGTTGTTTCATGCTTAGAAAGATTTTCATGTGCTGTTTCACTTGGGCTGCCATTGAAATGTTAGTGGCTTGATTATTGGAGACTTTGTCTCATTGCTTACTTGAAGTAACTTGAATATGTGTGAATAAAGAATTCTTCTATCTTGTGTAGAGGGCTTGTGGACATACAGGCAGGCACTGGATTTATTTGCTCAGTAGCAATAACTTCCAAACTTCTGTCAAGGTAGCCAGAGTTTAAAGAAATTCATATGTAACATACTGTTATATATTTTGTTATTGTATCGGTTATAATTGTAAGCACAGAGCAACAGCTGCTGCATTTTATATGGTGTTTTTAAAGCCTACAAGCTGCTTCATGTGCTTACCAGGACACAAGGAAATTTTGAAAGCTGAATTTGTTATGTAATGTGACTGTTTGCAAACCCAACTGATCTTTAATTTTTCATACTGCTAGGCTATTCAGATAAATCCAGATCTTTTTGAAGGTAATTAATTGTTAAAATCCCATTTCCATCACTGAAGTGAGATCCAGATTTGTACTTCCACATAAATCTTAAAAGCTCTTACATACCTTTTCAGTTTTTCTGCCCTGAAAGGTTGCTCAATGAAAATACTAACACCGAATCTTTTTCTTATAGGACTAATATGCTTGCTTAGGTAATATGTAAAAATTTATTCCCTTCTACCCACAACAGAAGAAAGTTCCCAAATAGCATCCTCTCAAGCAGCCCTCAAGTTGAGGTCCAAACACTGAGCTCCTATTTTCCTTTTCAATTGAGAAAAATGTATAATATCTTAGTGATATTACTTGTACACTTCCCAGTAGCGATGTAATCTCTCTCTGTTTCATTGACCTAATGTCTTCCAAAGAAAATATATAAAGGAAGAGGGGAGGAGGTAGGACTATTTATAATTATTTTCATTTGTCAAGTAAGTTAATGCTTGCTCTGCCTTTTATTTTACTTCTCGTTCTTGAAACTAAGTTCTCCAATAACAGTGTATGTATAGCCACATTATAGTATTTGAGCTCTTCCTAGTCTTTACCTTCCTGTAAGAATGAAAATTATATATTTTTAAACTGTTCTTCTATGGACACGGAATTATGGATCAAAGAGATTTTTGGTTTTTTCAAGTTAGATGCCAAAAAAATTTCTCTTTGTTTCAATGATTACAGTAGGCCTTACAACCTTGGTAATCCAAGTTATGTGACACCCCAAAGTCCAGAGCAGCCTCCCCTTTACTTGAGGGGAGCATAGCAAGCAGAACTGATGAGTTTCCATCCTCTGTGCTGTGGTTCACTAGACTACAGAGATAATGTGTTTGGCAAAGCCAGCTCCAAAAGTTCCTCCAACTTGTGAAGCTTCTGTTGGTCTTTGGGACATGGAGTCATAATTCCTGCTTTTCCAGATGGTTCAGTGTGACCTGGAGCTGTAGCAGTTGGCTGAAGTTAAGAAACAACCTTGCTACCCATTTCTGTAACAGAATGTACAGCATGCATTATTTAAGCAGTGAACTGGTAACAAATTAAATAGTTGTATTGTTCATCACAGAACCTTAATTAATAAAATCTGACTCCAAGTGAGCAAGTCTGCCCCTAGGTACATCATTGTGATTAAATATTTGAAACAATCATAGTAACTTTTAAAAATGTTGTTGTTAGTAATAATTAGATTTTTGATCCTAGGATATCCTTCTTGCTTTCAAGAATCCTAAAAGTCTGACAACTTCTAGAGGAAGAAACGAATTCTTTGCTGACTGCCTACATTGTCCTTTCTGTCTGCAACTCATAGGGTTTTATTTATCCCCTCTGGTTGCTTGCTGCTTTATTCTTTGCCTGAAGTTGATATTTTTAAAACGAGACTGAGGGTGAAATAAGCATTGACTTGAGGGATAGTTAAGCTATGAAAGGGTCTGAAGCTTTTTGACTTGTCTCTTTGGAACAGGCCTTGCAGAAAGCCTGGGGCAGATGCACTAAACTATTGCTACTGTCAGAATAGTAGAATTATTCAATAAACTGTAATTAAAGTAAAATATTTGCATTAAAATGCAGGTACTCCATAGAGATTTTAAAATACGATTTTTTTTAAATGACTGTGGAGTGAACTTATTTTAGCTTAATAACATAACAGGCCTTTTCAGTGAACAGCTATCTTTTCGGATTCAAGTATCTTCAATTTTTCAAGTAGTTTAGTTTTTTTAATTGTATGCATGTGCAATTACAGTGGGAAGGAATTGAGTAATGAAATATTGTGGGCAGTATTCTACATGTAGTATTCTAGACTGTTGCCATCGGAATATGGTAAGCACTCCCTATTCTCAGATAGCTTAGATTAGCAATCCACTTTATTCACCTTTTATAAAGGTAAATTGTCCTCTGAACCTGAATCTGGATATACTCAATGCCATTATTTTGACAGAGTATGGACATAAATGTGAGGAGACCCTGGAGACCTGGAGGTAGGAATAGAATGGGACCCATCAGAAGCAGCGGATTTATTTCGGCTGTGGAAATCAGGTGCATAGCGTTGCTTCTGAGAACAGGTAGCAGTGTACAGGGCTTGTCTTGAGGAGTGATGGCAGTCCTCCAGTCTGTATTTAGATGGCTTTTTAGGTGTGGGCCCCTAAACCAACATCTGACTGACCGCTAGTTCCTCTTATGAATAGAAAACTCACTAGTGGTGAAATTTGCTGCTAAAGTCTTACGAACAGAAATGATGTTCTGTAATGAAGTCATTACTCTTTTAATGTTACTGTTGAAGCCAGGCATCTGGAACTAAAGTTCCAAGGGAACTGTGAATGCCAGGAACCCTTTTTCTTGTGCTTGCTGCATCAAATTGTGATATTGCCGTAGTACCGGACATTTGAACTCTGAAATGTATCCAGCTTGTGCAGGGTGTAAAAGGGCTTATTTGTCTAGTCTGGAAGTGGTGACAAAGAGAGCTACACTGGTGTCCTGCTGATCTTATGAATGTATATACAAAGTATGATTTTTCTTTTTTTAACACTAATTTGAAAATGGCAATTGTAGTGTAGCTTCAGACGACCTTGTTCAGTGAAACTCCTTATTAGCCATCTGTGAGATTTAAATTAGGTTTAAATTAGGCATGTTTCTGTGCAGACTGCCCTTACATCTACTGATCTCTCTACAGGAAATACAATGGCAAGGACTGTAATAATTCTGTCATTTCTTTATATGTATACAGAACAGAAGAAATACTCTTAAGCCTTTTTGGTTACACCGGTATGAATCTTTCCCCTTGTTTCTCCAGCAAAGTAGTTACATTTAGGTATCTATTTTTAAGTATGTTCCCCTGATATTAGTAGTCCAATGTAAATTTTAATGGAGGAAATTTAATATTGGAATGGAATAAACTATCCTACTAGAGGGTAAAAAGTATCACAAGTGTAAATAGTGCAGAGTAGTCTTTTTTTAACCTGTCTTTGTTGGGAAGCATGGCCAGGTGGAGGGCCATTGACAAGAAGATGGGACAGTGTGTATAACACCCAGCATTGGTCCTTTTGGATTGAACCATTTCTTCTGTTGAAGAATTGGCAGTGCTGTCCAAAAGTGATGTCCTTCTCTATACCATTTAATGGAAAGCTGATAAATTTAATTTTTTTTTTTTTAATTGTGGATAAAGGAATCTATTTTTCACCATGATAATGGTAATGTAGGTTTTCTATAGCCAAATAGGTGCAACACCTTACATGCTTATTCCAGGTGACCTTTCACACTTAAGAACCTAGAAATTTCTGCAGTGCACTATGAAGACAAAACAAAAGTGTGTTGTACATAGGCTGTGGGGGTAGGGAGGAGGAAAAGATGTCGAGGAGCTGTTACAGGAACTGCTTTTTGTACTGCCATGTAATTTTTGGGTAATGAAGATGCTAGCTCTTTTTTTGTTACTCAGCTATGTGTTGACCTTTACAACATTGCCCTCTATGTCTTCTTGGGTCACAGCACCAGAAAAGGCACTTGGATTACTTGCCCTTTCATCTGGGAACTCTGATTTCATGTGGGCTTCCTGTTCCTGTGAGATGATTGCTCTGAGCTGACTTCATACACAATCGATTACTGAAAAAACAAGTTGAAGCTGACCTTAATTTTATTGTGCTATTCAGTGCCTATTAAGTGTTTGTCGGGGGTTTTCTAGACAGTCTGTGAACTTTAAAAACCTAAAATGCTTACGTTCAGTATGGTAAATGGAGGTTTAGCTAAAATACTGTTATTAACATGAACTGAATGCCTTTCATATTTACATAATATATAGCACTTTTGAAGTGCTGGTACTAACATGAATCAATTTTCAAAGCACCTCTGTACAGTGAGAAGCTTGAGAGTAGGTGAGAAGCTTGGTAGCTAAATAAATCAATCATCAGGGCTGAGAATATCTCTACAAGGGTATAAAAAATGACTAAATAAGAATGTTCTAAATTAAAGACCAGTTTAATTTAATTTAATTGAACTTAATTCACTGTCTCTAACTTCTGTTCCCAGTAAGTGAATGTGCTTGCTCTTAAGACTTTTGACCCTCCTGGTCAAAATGGGACAGTAGTATGAAAGAAACAATTCCACATTTCTTTGCTTCCCCCCCTAAATTATGGTGACTGCCTTTTGCACAAATGTATTTCGTGGGTTTGTGGTGCCCAGAGAGAGACATTGGAATGTGTAAAGTTCATATGTATGCAAAAGAAACCATAAAACCTACTTGGTGAAATAGACATGTTGGTGTAATTAGAGAAAAAGTCTAGGGGTGAATATTCACTGAAGCTGACAGTGAGGTTCAGGTTTTCTGATCTGCATTTAGGAACAAGATTTCAGTACCTGGCATGAAGAAATTCTAAAACAGACTATTAAAATATGACAATCTGAAAGGGCAGATTATTTAAAATTTTGATGTCTTAATAGAGTGGTTATGTTCCTCAGAGGCAACTCTGCATCATAAATCAATACTTGGTGAGAGAGGGCAGCACCTCTGTCACTCACTCCATGTATCAACAAGGGAAAAACATAGTTTTCTTGTAAATTTATTAACTTATAGATTACTTATAGCATCTGTTAAAAGTGAGCCAACCCTTACCCCACCTTCAGTTGTCCCTAAACCCACCACTATCATGAAGTGGGGTGAAAAATATAGGGGAAAAAAAAAATTCACTCTTTTAGTAGTATAAAGGAAAAAATGTTTAGTTTCTAACTAGTCTGGTCCTAACTCTTAAATTATACTCTTTATAAAATGAAAACTTCTTCCTAGAAATATAAAAAAAGTTATTGGACCTGCACTCTCTGCTAAGTAAAGTGATAATGTCAGGTAATACCACAGACAATTACATACTGGTATTTTTTGTTTAGCTTTACTTCCGATCTCTTGGGCTAAGGGAAGCCACTGTATCATCTATCAGGGAAAGATTTTTCCAACACAATTTATTTTCTTTCTGTGGTTGTCTGTGGCTCTCACAGCCACTTCCTTTGTTTCTAAAAAAAACATGGCATTTCTAAAAGAAGTATGGCATTTTTTAGACTAAAACGAAGTTTATCCATAGTTATTTCTGAACGGTTTTGCAAGGGAAAAAATAGTATAACCCACCTCATTTTGCATATCTTAAGAGCAAGCTTTAGCTTGATGAGAGCCATCAGAACCTAAGGCCTTATACAGAATGCCTAAATTGGGAAATCACATTCAGGGAAAGAAATATGTGCATCTGTGGCTGCATGTGTGTGGCTTTTCTTCTAGACCAGCTAATTTCACTCAGTGGGGTAATCAAAGCTGAGAAAGGGAGGTGGAAGCTTTCTTTTTAAAGTAAGTCATTTGAAAGAAAAATAAAAAATCCAAAACAGTTTTTGGATGAAGTTGATGTTTCTGACAAGGATCATCATGTATTTGGACAACTTAATGGATTTGTATTGAAATTTCATTTCTGTAGCTGGATAAAGTAATTGTATTAATTACTATCTAATTTTCTACAGTCCCCTTACCCCCCCCCCCTTTCCGTTATGGGTTAGTAATCCTACATTCTTTCATGGAAATGGGAGAACACAGCAGCTGAGGGGAAAAAAAAAAGCTGGAGGAGGAGGGAAAATGTCTTCTAATCTGATGTAGAACTGGAGAAATGTTAAATGGTTTGGCTGCTTAGAGCAGAACAAATCTTAAATCTTACAGCAGAAAAATACTGAAGGCTCTGAAACCGTAATTCTTGAAATTACAGTGCTGAAAGCCAGTTTTTGCTATTAAAGTATTGAATGTTGTTGTGCATGAAAGCATCACTTGTAATAGAAAAATGTTACTGAATACTACATTCCTGATGCTGTTGTAATTATTTTCCCTTAGATCATGTTTGTTTGGTTAGATGACTCTTGAGGAAACCAGCCAATAAAGCATCATTCATATAAAGTAAATTATTTATAGGAATATTTATCTTGCAATGCCTGAATTTTTACTTACACTTACAACTTTATACCATGAGCTAAAAGTGCCTCAGAAGCCTAATCATTTGGACTTTTCGTCTTGAACACTACTTTCTAGTGGCTGTTAAGTTATTGTAACCTTACCTAGAAAGCAGAACCAGGATGCTGCTATTTACTTCAGTTGTTTAGACTAAAAAAAAGTTATTTTTTTGTAAGACAAGATCTCTTTTATTCTTAGAAAGAAGTTGACAGATTAAAATGTTAATGACAAAACAAGGAGAAGTGAATTTGCTTCATAATATCCACTTGGCAGTGAATATTGAAGTGCAAAAGATGATTTCTGTCATCTGACATGCTTCCAAAAGGGCTAAGTGGCTGCTTCAAATATAAACCATGTCACTTTATTGAGGATATTGAAAAGTGGTTTTCTCTGTCTTTATGATTCTAGCTATTATGTTAGTTTTACTACTGCCAGCCCTGTAGAACATGTATAGTCTTGGGAGGCTGAACTGGTTCATACATCACTGAGAGAATGGCTAATGAAATTCCAGCTGCCAAATTCTGCCTGCAAATTAAATGCAAAGCAGTTTCACCTTGTTTATACCACTGTTTAATATTCTGCGTTGCTTTTTAATTTCATATGAATCTGCTTTCTGCTCCAAAACTTCACTCTTGTTTTTATGTGTGGCTCAAGATAGTTATCCTGTACATTAATTTTGATTGTTACTGTTCTGGGCATGGTAGATGTACTCCTGTGCATGTGTTTTTCAGATCTTAAATGTTTAGGATTGCATTATATAAAATGTCACTGCAGTTGGAAGGAGCCCATCAAATATCTGCTGCTAAGTCATAGCACTATGAGCTTCCAAGGGGATGAGCTTGATTTGCAGATCTCTTGTTGATTTTTGTGGACCTAACAGTTGCAGAGTGGTAACCTTATTTTTTGTATTAGAAAACCCAGAACCAAACAGTCATTTTCACATTTGCTTTTCCAAGTGGAAGCACACATTTTCATTTCTGCATAAATGACACGTGATTAAGCAGCTGTAGCAGGTGAGGAAATACATCTGTCTGATTATGAATTCCTCTTTTTTTATGAATAGGAGCTATGTTTATAGCCATCAGGATGTATGAAAACTTCCATTTCATAGCAAAAAACATGCGTACCCTACACGCAACATGAAGAAATTTGTCATAAACAGGTGAATGTACATTTGTAGTACATGGATTGCTTGGGGCAGTCATTCTTTTTTTACCCAGTTTCTGTCCCTGTTGGGCTTCGGCATGGGAAATCCTAATAGAAGAGCAAGAACAATGTAAGATGTGTAAGTCTGCTTTTAAAAAGAGACTCTTTTAGAACACAGATGTTCTGAGACTGGAAGAAATAGGGGCAGAAAGAAATAATCTTCTCTGAATAGTAATTCTGGCTAACAACCTCATGGTCACTTTCCATCTTGTTGTTTGTTTTCCTCCCAAATTAAACATGAGCTTGATGAAAGGAATGAAGTTGGAGTGATTCAGGATTAGTTCTGGGATCAGGGATGGGATTTCACTGTTCAAGTGAGAGGGTTGGAATTAAGCACTGGCTGGATTCTGCCCTGGTCCACTCCTATGGACTTGTGTTGTTCCTCAAAATTCAGACTTTATCAGAAAGACCATAACAAAAATCTCCCAAAGTGGTAATAGGTTTTTGGTCAGAAGAGCTAAAAGCACCTGGTTTTGGGAAATAAATTATAATACAATAAGAATTTCACTTTTATATAAGGAGCTTTTTAATGTATGATCTAATCAATCATAATAATATCTGACTATTTTATCTCTGCAATATAAAGCTTTGCACTATCTTCTTCACTATACCTGTAAATACCAATCTGTACCTGTAAAAATAGTTCAAATATTATTACTGGTAAATGCATTGCTCTTTTAGAGTTGTTGCAAATTCTCTGCTGGAGTATTTCTGACTATATTGAAAGAACAGCTTATCCACTTAAGCAAGGTTTTCTTATATTAATACTAAATAGGCAAGCTGCTGAAATGCCTGTGAAATATGTAAAATGAAAACTTTTATATTTAGAGCTAGACCTTTGAGTGTTTGTGAGAGTTTCAGAAGTGTTTGGGAGGATGTGCCAATATTTGACTACGCTTATTTTTTCTATAAAATCACTCTCCTTAAAGCCTGCTCCTGAAGGAGTAATCTATGTGTGTGTCAACACTCATGACCAACTTCCTTTGTCATCTTTCCAGTCACTGACATATGAGAGACCTGATCTGAATGGCAGGGGTGAAAAGGGCTCTGTTTGTATAGGAGTTTGTAGATCACACCAATTAGGTTCTTCTCCCACAACTGGAAAAAAAAAAATAATATCCATGCTTATAATTTTCTAATAGGAAAAAACCCAGAAGCCTAAAATAAAAAGCCTAATTATAACTAATTGAAAACGTTTTCTGCAGAAGCTAGTGGCATTGATTTGCATAAGTTCTCATTAAGGTGAATAATATATTTTCTCCAATATCCATTAAACAAGCTTTAATCAGTTGAGCTTGAAAAGCATCACCATGAAACCTCAGTTTAAAACTCATTACACAGCTTCTAAAATAAGTTCTGAAAAATTACAAAAACGTATCCAAGAGACATCAGCATCCTTCAGACAGTAAGAAGCCATGTAATAAATACCAAGAGGAAGGGTGAATTGTTGTTCCTGGCTTTAAGTTAATTCTACAAAGACAAAGCATGCCCAGTGGGAAGGAAGCTTTGTGTCGCCAGCACAGTGGGGTGTTGTACTGGAATGAGGTGTCTGCAAACTACTTTTTCTGGTAGTTTCAAGAAAAAACCAACACAAACTGGCAGGTATGCTACAAGCTACCACCTCTGCCTTATGTAGTAGACACCGTACCACAGGTTGGCTTTTCTCTTTGTTTGCCTTTACTCTGTGTTTAATGAAAAACTTTCTTTTCCGAGTTAGTCCATTTGGTGATCCGAGCTGTGTGAAATTCAATTTAGAGTAACTGTTATCTTTTGGCTATCTTTTGGGTGCCAGGAAAGGTGGAGTGGCAGGTCTCAGAGTTTCTGCAGTTCTTGGCAATGCTTTCCTCTCTGTATTTAAGGTCTTAAAGACATGTGTACTTAAAAAATTTTTACAAATTATTAATAATTCTGTTTTATTAATTTTTAATTATTGCTGACAGCTGCACTGGATTCCTTCCTTGGCTTTTAGTGAGCAGTCATACTTTTGTACACTTTTCCATTGCAGGAGCCAAATTTAAAGCTTCAGATGTTAGTACTGTATCAACTTTCTAAAGTAGCAATTCCAAAATTGCAGTGTATGTATATACATACTTGAATAGTTTATGACTGTCCAAAGTAGTGGTTGGCCAGGCTGGAAATGGAACTGTCAGAGTTGTTACCTACCAACCTTTATTGAGGCACTTGGTCAAAGAAAAAATTGTCCAGATTTGGTCCCTATTCTAGAATATTTTGCTTCCTATTTTATTTTCTTTGCTATTTACAATATACAATACAAAGAGGAGACCATGAATTCCAGGCTGGATCAGGATGGTTACTATTAGTGAGTTCTAAAAACTTTGTTCCCTTATCCCTATCAATTTAACTCTTGCTTTCTTTGAGAGAGACGTATGGTTAAAAAAAAAAGTGCCACCAGCAAGAAAATAGAGAAGTATAACTTTTGTGTTACGTGTGCTGGGAAGTTTTACTCATTTTCCCCTGTTTTTCTGCTTCCCAGAATTTTTTCCTTGTGAATTTGTCTTGAGAGAGAGAGCTCAGCTGTACAAGTAGAAAAAGTGTTCATTGATGTTCTCTTGTATTATGGAAACTTTAGTTTAAAAAAAAATTTTGAAGCTTCTGAATGAAAATATGATTTATTATTACTTTTGTGAATTGAGACACTGATTATTTACTTAGTTGCAGGGTGTCCTTAAGACTACTGACAAATGCCAGTTATTTTTGAATGTTCAAATCATCATTTGTTTCTAGTGTCCAGGAATACCACCACTGTGGTGGTATTCCTGATTATATGAGTTAGTTGTTACAGTTTCTTTTTGTAACCCTGGAGAATAAAGGCAAAAATGAAGGGGATGTGTTATTTACTTATTTATTTATTTTTAAAAAAATATTGTACAGTATGGTAAGCTGAAGTACCTGCTTTATTTTCTGCTAATTGTCAGATTTCTTATTATATTGGACAATTTTTTTTTTTGCATTTATTTCTTTTGGCTTTGTAACAGCCTTTAGGTTATCTTATTAATTAAACTGTACCCAACATATTGTGTGACTCATCTGGAGAGGAAAATACACATAAAACTATCTCCAGATAAACTCTCTTTTGATGTTATTTTCCCTGCTTCTTTACATCTTTTTGTTAAAACCTAGTATCCCAAGGCTGACTGGTATATTCAGATTCAGCTGAATAGTTGCTTTAAATATTATGGGAGGTCTATAAGTGATGGGTGGCCCAGAACCTGGTTACCATTCTATTCAAATAAACACACAAAGAAAGTATGTGCAGGACCTTTAACTCTTACAGGAGCTTGGCTGTGTGCCATATTTCTGACTTAATGGAATGGCTGATTTCAAGGTTGCCTGGGGCCACAACCACAAAGAAGCACATATATCTCTGAGGTCATTGAAACTAATTTTATTATTTTCATAGCTATTAGAAATAAGTCACCTGGCTTGATTTATACATAAAATTGGAGAATATCAGCCCACAGAGTGACCTTTAATTTAAAACTTTCATCTATTTTGTTGGCCTGTAACACTGGCCTGTAATATTAAAATAACATGAGCTTGTGTCTCTAGAAATACTATTTTGTCTTCCTCAGTAGTTGATGGTTTCACTGTAAGTTTGGGATTCAACTTCAACACCTTCATGTCAGCACTTCATAGCCAGCACTGTTGCAGTTCCCAGTTGACTCCAGTTTCCAGGGGTGCGACTTGTAACTCCCAGTGAGTTTTAAAATGTGATGGTGAGTTTTTGGGTTTCCTGTGGGCTCCCAGTGCCTCTCATGAGCCAGAGCTGCTTCTGTTCCACAATGGTTTTTACAGGGTTTTATCCCAAAAGCTTAGAACTGAAAGCGAACTAGAGGGATGAAGTTGATTTGAGTGAGGTAGGTATGGCCAGTTATGTACATCTGGGTAAATTTTTTCTATAATAGTTGGATAGCAATGTCTTACTTGTTCAGTATTTCTTCAGGTGGCATTAAAAAAGCATGGCAGTCTACACTGAAATCTTTATATCCCTTCAGTAGTACATTGTCTTGGTGGATGGGATCTGTGGGTTAGATAGCTGTGTCATTTATTAGCTATGTCATAATTCACTTCTCAGCATCTTTCTATGTACCACAATGTGTTAGGAACCTGGAAAATTTATGATGCATACACAGTATTGTATTATTCCAAACAAGCAATTTCCTGTGGTGAGAAATAAATCTTCAGTTCTTGCCTCCATTGCAGCAAGATCACTGTAGAGTTCTAGAAAAAAAAAAAAACAGGTGTTGTAGAGGAGAAACTGCTTATTCCTTTTGTTACTCTAGGTTGGTTTTATTGTGCAGAAATAAATACATCCTGCTATTTTATATGCTCTGGCAAACTGTAATTTTCTTCATTAAACTTTCAGTGGCCTGTAATGCCATGAGAGACAACAAAGCGGGAGCCTGAACTCCAAAGAAATAACCTGCCCCAGCTTTGTAGGTAATAGGTGTGTGCTGTAGTTTATGTAAATATTCAAATGGAGTGTTGCTCTTTGGGAAACAAACAAAACAACAACAACAAATAAACAAAAAAAAACCCCAAAGCAAAAACAAAGGGGGCATTACAATGCTATTTCTTAAATGGTATACATAAAACACATGCAGATCCCTGGTAGAACACAGACTTGATTCAAATTTAGGCAAGCTGAAGCTTCTCTCCAAGGTGAAATTCTGTGTTTCATCTGTCCTTATGTGAGAAGCTGAGATATTTGAAGAGAATACACTTGCCTTATTGACAGATGCAACAGCACACTGCACCCTGTTATTGCTTTTTGAGGTCTGAAAGTGCCGGCTGATCTTTGGGTCATCTTCATTGCACTGAGTTCAATGTATGTCTCTTAATCTACCCGTTATTTGTTTTCCTCTGTTTGAAGTTTTGTGTTTTTTCTATTGTGATCTCCACCAGTTGTCCTTCTGAATGGAAAATGCAAAATTATCATTGTCCATTAGCAGTGCTAGAGTTTTGAGAGACAACTTAGAATTTCTGTCTTAATAAAATACTCCACATGAATCATTTCCACACAAACCATTTCTGGTTTTGTTGTAGACTACTGACAGAAGCAAGCTGTTCACTTTTTAAGGCTTTCGTAATGCTTTGTGTTCGATCAGTTTTCCTTTATAGATCTCTTCGGGCAGAACTTATGGCTGTTGTCTAAAGGGCAGAGTTATGAAATACTGTATCTTTTTTGGCACTTGAGTTTCTCAGATGCTAGGAGAAATGCTGTTGTGCTGCTGTCAAGGGTGGCTGAACTTAAATATTACAGTAGGGAAGTTAAGCCTAGCAGTAAATATTGGGTTTTTTTCTTCCAGGAGATCTTCAGACCTCTGTTTTTTAGAAGGATACTTAGGAGAGCTAAAACTGCTGTAAAAATATAGAATAAATGAAATGGCAAGCAAGTCACTCATGCAGAAAAGTGCAAGTGGTTGACTACTGTAGAGTAGGACAGAGTTGGACATCTGGCACTGTCTTAGTTCAACACTATCTGCTTTTTTTAGTTGTAGCTTGGCTCAATTAGCTGTAATGGTATTGTCAGGAAGGTTGATCAAGTACTTCATTCTGGTACTGGCTTTGGTTTACCTGGGCTGTCATCTGAAATACTTTTTAATTCCTGCCTGCCTCCCAACAGCTGGTCTAAAACATAGAAAGGAATGGTCTCTGGTTGTTTTGGTTTTATGTATGGAAATCTAAAAGGTCTATTAAAAGGCTATAAAAGCTTATGCCAATTGAATTTGATTATAAAATTCTATTGCTTTCACTGACATAAACTGGAGGTTATTCCAATACTAATGTGGATTAACCCCAGTGTAGCAGAAATCTGAATTTTATCCTCTTTTTTCTGATACCATAATTCAACTAATTTTTAATTTCCTGGCTTTTTAGCTCAATCTTTGACAGCATCCTCTAAAATCTTTGAGAACATACTTGGTGTAGACCTGCATATGACTGGCAACTATAAAGCCCATAGTTTCTTTTACAAAATAGCTGTGATTCGTCCTTTTGATGTTGCTCCCAAACGCATGCCTACTATCTGGGTACTCTTAACCAAGGAAAAAAGGGAAAATGACATTAATTTTGAATGTTGCTGTGATTTCAATATCCAGTGTTTCACAATTGCTATGGCATGCCACAACATTTGGTTTTCTCTAGTGGACCCCTGCATCTGGATAAGCTATTAAGGAACAAATGTGAAACAAATCAGTCAAACTCATTTGAGCCTTTTTCAGTAGAATCAATGTCTTCCTACAGTATTTCTGTAAAGAAGTTGAAGAGCTGGAAAGAGCATAGTTCTTTCATGTAGGACTATGTAGGACACTATTCACCAGAAGAAGTCATTGCACATCTTTGTGGGACTAAATATTGGTCTTAATTATCTGGATTGTTTTACTTTTTGACAAAACTCTTTTCTTTTTTTTTTAACTATTTTTACATAAGTTTGTAGCCAGTTCCATTTTTATTTTTTTATTTCTACTAAATAAAACCCAAAACACTTCCAGGAATTTGTCTCACACATATGTGGCAAGGCCTATGGATAAAGTCTACCTCTGACTGTCACAAATGTTTCTAGCCAGATTTTAGCCCTTCAATATATTCTCTAGGAGTTTTGCTTAAAAGGAATCTGAGAAGGAAAAGTGATGCAATTTTTTTTTTTTTATGTGAAATTTTCTGAAAAGATAATTTAAATCTTTTGGTTGATTCCAGTGTTGAGAAGCATAAGCCTTGAGTTTGATCTCAAGTTTATGTTAACATTTCTGGCTGTTCCTTCTATCAAGTGAAACTTTCTTTGTTTTGTATGTTTCCTGAGCTTCCTCTTTTTCTTCCTCAGAAGGTTTCACTGAAATGGCACTACATCATCTTTGATTCATGGTTGTGTAGCTGGACTTCGAAGCTGACTCAGAATAAATTTATTTTTTAGATTCTCATAGAGAATTCAATTTTTTTCTTTATACTTAGCATGTGACTATAAATAGGGCTATAACCACGTTCACCTGTGACTGCAAATCAGAAGTTGGTAAACTAGACTAGGAAGATAGGGTTAATTTTGAAGACCAGTTGCATCTGTTTGATTCCTTAGACCAAACTCATTTCAGGAAAGAAATATTTTAAGCATTCTATTTTAACTTACTCCTTTATTTGGAATTTACTGTCTACAAATGATACCTTTTGAAGTGTGCCAAGTTAATATATTTGTGTGCGATCTTTATATAATTTGTCAACTTTTGAGGGCAGTTCTACTAAAAATGGACATAGGAGAAGAAAAAAAGATATCCAAGGGTTAGCGTTTTGCCATACAAAATAGTCTTTTAAGACCTCAGCTTAAATATTTATAAGATGTCAAAATGTGCTTAACATAAATGGAAAATGTTCTTTCTGTAAAATATTAAAAACAAACCAAAACAAACCAAAACCACCCCACAAAGCTGCTACCATGGTATCTTTGGGTAGGAAAAGTGATGAGATGTACGATTGGTGTGTGTCAAAACACTGGTTTGATGCGTTTATGCATCTTATGGTGGGGCAGAAAGGGGAGAGAGGAGGTGACTTTTTGGAGAGAGGAGAATTATGGATGGACAAAAATTCCATACCTGATAGTAGTGTGGTGGGGTTTGTGCTTGGCTGTGCTTTGGATAATCAACAGCAGAGTGGGCCTGACTGCTCTCTGAATCACTTGGCCTCTATGGATATACATATACCAAACAGTTTTCACTAAATAGATCTTAAATAACAGCTTTCAGTTAAAACAGTAAAACTTAAGTTTAGACCAGGCCTTGTTTAATGAAAGTGGTTTTGGGTTTTTTTTGGTGTTTAAATAAAAAGACTTGAAGACAGGAACATACACAAAATAACATGATGCTTTTTTTTATGCTCTACCACTCTCCTCACTCCCAAACATAAAAAGCTCATAGAGATGCCATGTTGTAGTTCTGAATTTTCTCCATTACTCATTATTTCTATATTTGCGTGTGTATGTGTTCCTGAGTATTCTTAATGCTTCACTAAAAATAAGTCAGAGTGCCATCTAAATATTTTTCAGACTTTAGAATGCATAAAAGGCATATGTTTAGGGATAATTATGTACAATTTCCTTGAACTTTCTGAAACTGCTGTGTCAAAAAATAGATTCAATGGGAGAAAAAATGTAATTTTTTGAGAACTGAATTACTGAGCTTTTTTTCCTCAATGTAGTCTGCCATGTGCTGAAAAGAACAGAGAAGTGGATGGTCAGGGACTGATGTATGATGCATAAACTCTGTTGTGTGATTGTACAGCAGATGTGCCCTCATTTTCAGGTAATGGCTTAAAATGTGTCATTCTGTGTACTCAAAGGTGGCTTGTCAAAAGAGGTAGTTTAATACTAATTCTCTTAGTCTGGTTAAGAAAACACATCTACTTCAGTGACTCTTCTCAGGCCCTAAAATGTCCATCCTGGTACTGTTAGGTGTTGCTGCATGGTGGAATGGCAAAAATTATTTGTTTTATTTTTTTGAGAGGAAGGTGGGGAAGAGAAATAGTTTACTGCTCTATTCTACTGCAGAACAGTAAAATCTAATAAGGCCTGCTGGGCCCACTTTTATCATCTAAAATAGATTTGAAAAGGGCAGCAGAAGAGTTCCGACTATAAATTCTGACCACGCTTCAGAAGATGGTAGTACACACACACACACTTGTATATATACACAAATGTATATACACACTATGTATATATATATATATACATAAACAAATTGTGACATTGCCAGGCAGGTGTTTGGCACTGAAGAATATTTTGAAGAATAACTTTGAATGTGTATTTGAAAGAATATGTTATCAGGTAAATATGAAGTATCTCATATTCTCCTAACAGGAACAGTTACTGATTTTGTGTTGTATGGTGTAGTTGGGAGAGAAGTTAGCTTATGACAGAGCTGTGAGAAAGCATTTTCTGGTTTAGGAATGTGTTTTTTTAAATCCCCCCTCCCCCCCCCAAACTACTGCACATGCTGTGGTAAAGAAACTTGGGGCAGACACAAAGACAGGAGCCTTTTTTCTTCCTCTGTTTTTATCTGCTGCCTCCTGAGTTGGTATCTCTCATTGTCCTGCTTTAGAAAATATTAATCACTTCTCTCACTTCCCTCCAGCATGCATTTTGTACCTGTGCATGAATAATGAAGTATGTCATGCTGTTGATATTAATTAGGGTTTCAAATTGCACATAGTCCATCTTCTGTGGACTTGTTGTCAGGCTGAAGCTTAAACTGAGAGGGAGTGAGGTGCTCCTAGGGTTAGCATTAATAGAAGTGAAAAGGCTTATGTTATGGAGAAAGATACAGTTCAAAGCCTTTATAGTTAGCTTTTGAAATATTTATGTTTCAGGTGGAAAAGATTTCTCAGGCTATCTCAACCTTCTTGTAACCAAAATGTTAGGCTTTCAAAGTTTTCAAAGCTCTCTTAGTCATTAAGAAAATCAATATATGTAGCATACTTCTGTGGTTAGGGCAGTTGCCCACCAGCATTCAGTGCTGCATGTAACTATTACCACCAATCTCTTCTGAGTAACACCGTGTGTCTTCAGATAACCTGTAAATAGCATGGAAGGCCAACTGGGCTGCTGTGTATTTGGGAGATGTGAAGCTGTTGGAGTACATAAAGTAGGCTCTGGCTGTGTCTTCAGGCTTGTTGTCTGTACAAGCAACATGTAATCTTGAAAGCATCCTTAGGATGACTTGTTAAGATCCACTGTAAAAATACTCCAGGGTGCTTTCCCATAGTTATTTATGAAAAGGGCGTAGATGAAAAATACTTCTCAATGATCTTGAGGAAAAACAACAAAGAAACCTCCAAGCAGAGACTTCCCAGTCCATCACAGCCTATCTGTTTTATGCGGGAGAGGGCTGGTCAATGGCTTCCTGTGTGCACGTTTGGGAGTTCTCCTTTTTCTTTAAAATATGTTCTCTACTTCAAATGCTGATGTTCACTTTCAGCATATGGGGACCATTAGCAATATTGAAGCTGGACATACGGCTTAACGCATTAAATCACTTTAGAATGTCGCATCTGTTTTTTTACCCTGGTGTTAACACCTGGATCAGTTTAGCACTAGTGCAGAAGTTTAGGATGTATATAGCTGTTAATTTTTAAAACATCTGGGGTTTTGTGTGTGTATACATGTGTATGTGCATGTGTGAACTGCTGGATTTTTGGCACTTCTGAGTTTGCTGAAAAAAAAATGTTTACTCAATTGTGCTCAAGGTGTGTGTACTGACCTAGGCGAATAAGTGGTTTAAGGATGCTTTTGGGTAGATTAAAAATTTCGATTTTGCCTTTACAATTTTTGTCTTCAGACTTCCATTTCTGAAGAACCGATAGCTTTTCTACCCCCCCTCAAACCCATCAACTGAATAAGATATCCCACTCTCCTGGGATGTGTGAAATGGGCAGGTATTAAAAATGTGAGAAAGCAAGTTCCCTGGCTGAGTCTGCAAACCTTATCTAAGGCTGCTTGAAAGTAAAAATGTCAGTTCTGTTGGAGTTTTGAAAAATGACTTTCCCTGGTGACCTGCTGCCTTTTAACAAGAGCAGAATTTGTGGCTCTGTTCAAGAGTGATGAGTGCAGTTGGAGAGTTTTTCTTGTTATGCCCATTAGCAAGATTGGACTAATCTGAGGGATGTAACCTGGAGGTAAACTGTGAGTGAAGGAGAAGACAAGGCTAATAAGGCATTTTGTAGTTTCCTTTATCCCAGAGTCTTTCCTGGAGCCAACAATTAATATAATTTTCTATCTGCTAAGAGCCCGGGTGGCTGCCAGCGTGAGAGACTTTACAAAGGACACATCCGTGCTTCCTGCCAGGCCGTGAAGAGGGAATGCTTTCAAAATTGCTGTGGAAATAGGCAACTAAGCATCAGTGCTGCAACAGAGTTAACAGCTTGTTAATTTAGTAATTGAAGAAAACCAGAGCCTTGCCCCAGCCAGGAGAGGGGGGAAGCAACTGGAAATATTGAGCACTTCCCTGGTGCTGAGGCTGTGCCCAGATGTGGGCCTGTGGCCCATCTCAGGGAGGCCCATGGAGAGAGAGGGAAGGGCTGTGCAGGGCTGGAGACCAACCCTGATGTGTTCCTGGGGCAGGGACTGGTATTCCTGGAGGCTCTTGGGGGGGTGGCTGATGCTAACCTCAGGGTCCTGACTTGAGCAATTTAGCACCAATTTTTTTTATTCTTTTGTTAGATACAAACCTTGTATGCGCTCCCTTAGAATCATAGAATCATAGAACTGGCTGGGTTGGAAGGGACCTCAGAGGTCGTCAAGTCCAACCCTTGATCCACTACCACTGCAGTTACCAGACCATGGCACTGAGTGCCACATCCAGTCTCTTTTTAAATATCTCCAGGGATGGAGAATCCACCACTTCCCTGGGCAGCCATTCCAATGCCTGATCACCCTCTCCGTAAAGAAATTCTCTCTAATGTCCAACCTAAACCTCCCCTGGCACAACTTGAGACCGTGCCCTCTTGTCTTGCTGAGGGTTGCCTGGGAAAAGAGACCAACCCCCACCTGGCTATCCCCTTCTTTCAGGGAGTTGTAGAGTGATGAGGTCTCCCCTGAGCCTCCTCTTCTCCAGGCTTTCACCAAGATAAATATATAAGGGCTAGTTCCAGCCAGTCATGTTAGACAGCCAGACTGGGGATGCAGATGGGCACAGCCCCAGCTGGGTGGGCTCTGTTTCTGTCTGACCTACTGTAATGGTGTCCAGGTTATTGTCCTTGGTGTTACTGAGACATAGTCCACTACTAAGGGCAAAATTACAGCTGCTTGGCTCCAGTATCTCAGATGCTTATATTCCTGCATCCTTCTGTGCAGTCAAGTCTAATGTTGGCCAGGTGTGTTTTTACTGCATTTTATAATGTGAAACAGGGTGGTGGTTGAATGTTTGCAAGTAGCCTATGTGTGACTTGCTTCTTTGCTGTAGAACATCTGGATTTTCTCTTGTATTAGCCTTTCCAAATATCTCAAAGCATTATCCAGATATTTTCTTTTTTTACTTTCAAGTATTTAGCAAAAAACAAGCTTAGGGAAAGAATTTTAACTTTATTTCAAATCTTGAGTCAGAGAATTTAACGTTTTACTTGACTGGACCACTGAGTAAGCTGGAATTGGCAGCTTCTCTTAATATTATCGGCATGAGAAACTAGGAGTATTTCAAGATTTTTCCAGTTAATTCAGTACCCAAATATAAAGTGATCAATACAGTACCTTCCACACTTTCAGAAAAATTTTTTTTGGTAAGATTTTTTTCTTGGTGGTTTGGTGTGTTTTTGTAGTTCTTTACTTTAAATTTGTAATATGAAGAGAACTGAACAAGAAAGGATCAAGGATGCATCAAGTTTGTTGTTAAGGCTACCAATAAAATTTGCCTGAGTTAATGCATTCAGAATGTACAATAGGTTTCTTTATGAATTGGAGAAAAGCAGTTTACTTTTGGTGGGTAGTAGTCCAATATGAGGATGTGCTGCATGAAAAAGAGCAACTCAGAGGGAGCAGGCTGGCCTCTGTGCTTAACAAGTGCAGCAATAAAGTGCGGGGTTGTTTTCATGTGTATGGGTAACTTCAGTTCCATTTATTTATTTTGAAGTGGTTGCAGGGCTTCAAGTTTTGGAAATGGCCACAAAAAATGGTTGGCAAAAGAGATAACACAAGCTGCCATTTCCTGGGACCAACCTCTGGCTCCAACCTGGACCAACCTGGGCTCTTTGTATGAGAATGCTGTCTGTGTCTCAGCGGAGGGCACTTGTGCTGGCAGTATTACTGCCACTTATTTTCATAATAATTCCCCAAGAAGAAAACACTTCTGCAGTTCAAGGTTTCAACTCCTGACATCTGATAGCCATTCTTAGTTATGCTCGCTGTTTGGGAGTCAGTAGTCTAAGAAATTGTTTTTTTCCGATAAAGGACTCTTTCCAGCCTAACACGTGCTTTATTCTTGCTGGTTTTCTTATGGTGAGCCTGAGAGTGATACTACAAACTGAAATCACAAACAGCGTACTTAGATTTCAGGAAAGAACTACCCCAAAGGACAAGATAAATAATGTGAAAACAAAGATCTTGTTTTCTTCTAGTGCTTTTTTGTGACAGGACTAAAATGAGAAAAATGTGCGTGGGGTTGGGAAAACAAATATAAGCAACCTGATCCACTGCAAAAATGAAGTTTTCAAGTATTCTAGAAAGCATCATCAGATCTTTAAAGGATTTCAGATGACCTCCCCATAACCTCCATATGTGCAGAGATAAAAGGACATGCCAAGAGGAAACATGTCTGGAAGCATTACAGCAATGAGCTGTGGACAATGGAAATGCTGAGCTGCGTGGTATTTGGAGTATTTGCATGGAGATGCTGTGGCATATCAGTGTTTGACCATTTTTCTTTACAGAACAAGGCAACATTCCTGAAACTAATACCATAAAAAAAAAAAAAAAAAAGGGGGGGGGAGGGGGAGTTAGATATAGATTCCAAGGGTCTGGGGTTTTTTGAGTGAGAATGTGAGGGGAGTCTTGGAGTATGAATTTATGAATTAGAGTAGTATGTTTCAAAGGCTGGCCTGAGTTTCGCACCAATTTTGTTTCTTCCTCAGCTGAATTGAAAAATTCTTAAGTATGGGAAGATATTTATTAGAAAGGTGAAAAGAGGGAATGAGTAAAGAATTAGATGTAAGTCTAATTCTTTTTTAATATTTTTAACAGAAAAGTCTTGAGTTTGCTGGAGTTAATGTTAATTACCATGCTAAAATAAATACTAAATGTCATAAGCTCAGTAGTAACTACAATACATCTTTAAAGAATTGCTTAAATACAACTTTGGTTATGAAGGCAAGTAACTAATTAAATTCTAATCATCTTTTTGAGCTAAACAGGTCTAGCACATTCTCCCACAGCATAAATTTTAAATGCAAATTATTTTATTTGTACAAACATTATGGGGGACAGATTTTTGCAATACTGAATTTGACATGGAGACTGCTAATGGTTGACACTAGTCCTTGCCAGGGTGGCTGCAGCTGAAGGCTGCAGCATTTATTTTATTTTTTTTTTTTTCTGATCAAGCTGACACAGACTTGAGTTCATAAGCTTATACGACCTAAAAATGCTTTTTCCTTACTTGTAAGTATAAGAAATTTAAAGAAAAGGTCTATTTTAATCTGTAAAATTTAAATTTGTCTGCCTCAAGCAAGGTATTAGCTGATAATGTTGTCAGTCAAATTATGTTATGTATGAGACAGGTATGGGAGTGCTGCATACAACACTGGAAATTTGCATGCTTACTGACTTCTGAATTTATTGTTCATCCATGGCAATGAGATTCATTCCGACATCAAAATTAAAATTTCAATATAAAAGGCCAGTTGAGGTTTTAGTTGTGAATTACTGGAGGTTCCGTTGTTCCAACAGTAATGTTTAAGTTTTCAGATTTCTTTTACATTTTAATTATAGCTCATCAAATCTGAACTGATTACTTCTAGGTTAGACTCAGAAAAATGTCACTGAAGGGTGTTTTAATTTAATGGAAGCAGCATAACATCTGTTTCTAATGTTTTAAAAGCCAATTTATATGGAAATCTTGCTTTATTGAGAAGTCAATAGATGCGTAGTTTTCTAACACCTCCTTGTAAAAATTTAAAACTTGAATTAAAGCAACACCAAAGCAATGCTGTTCTTTCTTGAGGTAGTAGTGTGATTGCATTTTCACAACACCTTTCATTTGCATCCTTTTTTGTTTTGTTTTGTTTTTTTTTTTTTTTTTTTTTCTGATGAAGTTTTTATTTGTTTTTTTTCAGTCGAGCCATCAAGACAAACCAGGACCTTTTGCCTGAGACTCCATGGACCCATATCTTCTACAATGACTTTTGGGGGACACTGCTCACTCACAGTGGGAGCCACAAGTCATACAGACCTCTCTGCACCCTCTCCTTCCGCATCAATCACGCCGTCGGAGGAATGGACCCCTGGGGCTACCACCTGGTGAACGTTCTGTTACATGCTGCAGTCACAGGCCTTTTCACAAACTTTTCCAGGATCCTGTTCGGGGATGGGTACTGGACCTTGATAGCTGGCCTGCTGTTTGCATCTCATCCCATCCACACAGAAGCCGTAGCAGGGATCGTAGGGAGGGCAGACATCGGAGCCTGCCTCTTCTTTCTGCTTTCCCTGATGTGCTACGTGAAGCACTGCTCTACCAGAGGTTCCTCACCCATCACTTGGGGCTGGATCTTGGGGGCAGGGCTGTGTGGAGGATGCAGCATGCTGTGGAAGGAACAAGGAGTGACTGTTCTTGCCGTTTCAGCAGTGTACGATATCTTTGTATTTCATCGACTGAAAATGCATCAGATCATTCCTGCTTTGTACAAGGTGAGTCTCCTTTTCTTTCCCAAAAGCTATTCGTGAGGCACCACCAGTCGCTGTTAAGCAGGTGCTAGATGAGTTTTTAAGTCCACAATAATTCTGAGTAGTTTAGTCAGCTCCCCAAAATAAGCACATATGGCTAATGCTGAAAGAACATTTAAAGCAGTTTGGTATGGGGTTTTTACATTTTGTTTAAACAATGTGTTATTATCCATTGCTGTTACTTGACACTGGGGATATATTTTTTCAATTACTTTTCTTGCTTCCAGCAGTTCCCTCCTCATTCTGTTTACCATTGAGCACTGGAATTCTGGCTGCCTTGTGCAAAGAATTCATTCATACTCTTATCCTCTTGTATCTTGCAAACTCAGCCTAAGTTTGCTCTGGTGTTCAAGTTCAGCAGCTGCTACCTGTCTACAGGCTCTCTGAGGCAAGATAGAGCTCTAACTGTTCTAGTTTAGCAGAAATGCATAGAACGTGGGGGCATGCCTTTGGCATGTATTTTTTTTTCTCCCCTGGTAGTAGCTACGACTTAAATATATTATTGCTGTAACAAAATAAGTATTTCTCACTTTTTAACTTCTCACCCAAGAACAAACAAGTAAAATAAGTACACAAACAAACCCACCAAAACCCTGTAACTTCCCTCTTCCAAATTCACATGTATTTTAGTGGTACCCAGAAACCCCAGCCAGAATCAAGACTCATTAACATCAGTTGCTGTACAAATGAATAACTGAGTATGTGTAATTTTATTTTCAGATGGCTTTTCAAATGATGGCTTTTCATTTTTCAAATGGCTTTTAGAAAAATGCTGACCTAACAAGAGGAGAATGTTTCATAGGGGCATGTGTTGTCACATTTTTCAGTGAGACATAAGGAAGAGAAGCAATAAAACAAAATAACTCTTTGCAATCTATCTGAAACAATGTGATTTTAAAATTTTGTTCTCACTTGAATTGAAAAAAAAATGTAGAGCGATGACTGCTACTTGTATTGAATATGTATGTAGAGTCAAAAAACCAGGTATTCTCTTGCAGTTAATTCGTAAACTGCTGTGATATATTGACTTAGTTATCATGCTAATTTCTGACAAAACTCAAAAGGAAAGAACAATTTCTTCCCATTTTAATTCATGTGTATTGGAGTATCTAAGATCTCTGAATGTCAGTCTGTCGGCAGTAGCCAAATACTGTATGTTACATTGTGCATCTAATGCTGTGTGGAAGCAAACAGTAAACTAAGTTTTGTGGGGTTTTTCTTTTTTTTTTTTTTTTTTTTTTTAAAGTGCATCTGTAACAGCAATATTTTTTTTTCTGAAGTTTGGTTCATAGCTCAAGTATTAGCCTATCCTATAGAATTAAGCAGTGGCAGAAACACTCGTATGGCACATTGAACATTCTCAACACCTTGTGCATGGCTTCACACCAGTTCTGTGCTGATGTTCCTCACAGCCTCTCCTCACTGCAGCCCACAGCGACCAAGATACAGTCATGGAGCTGGGAAGTTTTGTATTACAGAATACTCATTATTTAAAACTTTTGGAGGCATTTCTGATGAACTTTTAATAGGGAAGAGGTTTTTTGTTTTTTTTTCCATTTTTCCCCTTTTTTCTTACTCAGGGCCAGGGGAAAACTGGTTCAGAAGGGACTTAAGTGAGTGAAATCCAAGCTTCCACATCATCACTCTTTGAACACAGGGCCTGTCTTGCTAGGTGTGGAGCTCTACATTTGGACACCTGGCTTGTCTGGGTTTTTTTTCACCTCACATGAGACTTGTCTCAGACAGCAAACTAGTGCCAGTGTCAGTGCCTCATTTAATTTTCTATTTGTAATGACAGAAATTATAATTCTCTGCTTTGTAGATTACAAACCTTTATGGACACTGGATTTTAGCTGGAGGGAATTTTATGGTGGGGAATGACAGTGAACAAAAATATGAACGTTTTACTTCATCTACCAGAAAAGCATTTCCTAATGTGCTAAATTTCTAGGCTACATTTTCCTTGTACATCTGTTCAGGCTGAGCTCTGCTGACTGATTTTTACCTCAATACTAGTAGAGAAGCCTCTATTCACTCATTTACTGTGATGAGATCATCAGCTGGGAGCTTCAGTTATAAAGTATCTTCAGTAAGGCTTCTTTTTTACTTATTTTTTATGAGAATCATTGAAAAATTAGTTTTTTATTTTAGGAACATATCATCCTGCAGGGCTTGGGGTGCCAGGAATATGTTCATTGACCTAGCCTGCTATGAGAAGTTTTTCTTTGAGTATTTGTCTATCTGCTCTTTCTTACTCTTGTTTTACATGGCCTCTATGCAGTTTTCTATTCCCAAGCAGTCTATGGGAAGCAGGGGTGAAAAACTGGCCTTCTGTAAACTTAATCACTGTAAATTAAAAATAAATAAATAGACAGGTGTCTCAAAAGAAGAACAAAGTTAGCACACTAGAAGCAAATTAAAACAAATGCTTCAGTTTAATGAAGGGCTTCACACTGCATGATAAAAAAATTTTAAGGCAATAAACCCACTATGATTTACCTAAAAAGGATGCTGAAAATAACTATTGTAGTTCACTGCCTTCTTTTGAGTAAGTGTTTTCTCAATCACTTTACCACTGTGTTTATATTTCCTTTGGTCTTTGGGGTTTTACCCTTCCACATGGAAGGGCATAGGGTATAGGGTATTCCTATATAGGGAATGCTCAAGTTAGTGAGACTGTCTCTGGCCCACTCCATCAAAAAACTAGAAATAGTTTTTGGAGATGCTTTTTAGTCAATATCAATGGATAATTTGAGAATGGCCAGTGTACTTGGAGTTCGGAAATGCAGAATTTGATTGTAGCATGTGTCACAAGTCCCAACGGTGAAAACAATCTGATGCTGTCCTGTTGATTTGCAATTACTTTTAACATTTACTTTCAAATAATTTCAAGATTATTATGCTGTAAGACTGGCATTTGGAATTGATAAACTGGCTCTTCCAAAATCATTAGTAGGAACAGACCTAAGTTTTCTTGCTAAAAGCTTTGGTTTTAGTTTGATTCTGTGTGTGTGTTGTTTAGTTATTTTAAGTCTTGTATTTAAAATAATCAAAATAAAAATTGAAAGTATATAACCAACAGATCAGTTCTTGCATTATGAAGAACTAAAGCACAGCACAGACTCAAATAAAAATGAAGAAAACTTTCAACTCTGCATCTCTTCAGGATCATTTGGGTGTTGCCCTTCTCTTGCTTCTGCTTGGCCTTAAATAAAATGTGTTCCAATGAAGAGCTGACAAATTCTTTCTTGTAGAATAAACTGTAAATGTCCTTAAGCAAACAAAAACAACTTTTGGATTAAGGGATTTATTTATTTTTTGTTTAATGTTCTTGCCTATACTTTTTCTTGCTCGAAAAGACATTCCTGCATTGCAAATTGCATGAGAGCAAGGTAGCCATCTACAGATGTGAGGCATCTTGTGTTATCCAACTGGCCTAAGCATTTTAAAACCTGGAGTACAGTTTAAACCCAAACAAAAAAAACCTCAAAACAAACAAAACTCCATCTTATCAGAGGACTCTATTAGGATATCTGGCCAATTGGAAAGGATTGTGTCCACTTACCTGTTCTGGAATTTATGCTGTTCCTTCTCTGTGTAAACAGTTGGAGAGGGCAACTGGAGGAGAAGGGGAAATTAAAAGATATTAAAAAGGGAAGTACAGGAAAAAGTTATGGTCTTTTGTAATACATTGGAGAGGAGAAGCATAGAATGGAACCAAGGAAGAGAGGAAAATAAATCTATGAGATTTCAAGCTTAAATCTGAACTAAATAAATAAGCAGTAATTATATGAAACGATGCAGAATAAACAGCATGCCACTGTAGTTTTGTAATGGAATGGTAAAAAGGAGATACCCCTTCCAGTTCCCCTAACCCTTCCCTCCAGCTGAGCTGACAACTGCTTGGTAGGCTGTACTGCAAACTATAACTGAGATGAAAGGCAAGTGATAAAAAAACAATCCTGAAATCCCACTGCCTTCCCTGTCCCTGCCTTGCTCACCCTCCCTCCCTGTTCTCAAACACCCCTCCCAACCCCCAGGTATCGTAGAACTATCTCTAGGAGTTATTTAAACTTTAATCAATTTTGTTGTATTCAGTCCTCATCACTGCCCTACAAACAGCTGTATTTGCAAACACTGAGAGGAAAGCGGAGGTGCAGGGGGAGGAACAAGGAATGGAGAGTGAGGGATTTGGGGGAATGAGTGGTTAAGGACTTGGGCTGGCTTGCTGCCCAACTATGGCTTTTGGCTTCTCTGTAAGCCTTTTCAGGATACACCACTGGGGAAACTGAGACACAATTAATTATGTTTAAAGAAAAGTAAAACCACAGACCTTCTCCAGGATGGACAGTAAAAGATGTTCTGATAAAAGCAGCTTTCAAAATGTTCCAGCAGTTGGTAGGAGATGGCATTGAGGTGACAAGCCTGGTTTCCTCTGCTTCGTTCTTATTTTTGTGCCAAGTATTCAATAAATATGAAATGGTGGCTACTATGCAAGACCAGTAGCTGTTTACTGGGCTCACATCTATTATCAGGAGAGTCTTGATTTGCCACATCAAGTTCCTGACAGTATCCCAGTGTGATTTGAGTAGACTGGCAGGGCTTCTGAACAAGGCAGCTGCAGAACCAGGACCACCAGCAGAGCAGATGAATATTACCCCTTATTTAGGAGCTATTCTTAATTCACTTTAAAAAATTATATTGTAGCTACATATTAGATTGTCCAGATCTTTTCCTTGTCATCTGTGTATTGATTATTCAGTAGAACTTGGCGGCTGCTTTTTTTCCTTTTGCCAAGTCTTGTATTCCATCTGCCTGTGATGGTCTCACTCTGGCTGGCAAAGTTGTCAATCTGGACCCTGTTTCTTTTCGTTAACTCTATTTTATTCTGTCTCTTTGGCCTTCGAGCATGCTGGCAGCAATGAATTTTCTGTCTTTAAGTCAGCACATTTTGATGGAAGCGTATTTATTGCAGTCATAAATGCTTTGTCTGAAACCAGAGCAATTAAAAAAAAACAAAAGTGGTGCTTTACCAGGGCAAAGCATTCCTTATGGAAGAAAGGCTTTTGTTGTGGTTTTTTTTCCTTCAGCATTTTAGACCTTGAGTCAATTCCAGTTTAACTTGTGTAGCAGGTATGAAGATTGATTGTCATGTATGATAGGTATTAGATAATTGTACCTGTCAGCAGCAAGGCTTGCATACGTTTAACCACCAGAAGTGAAGTGTTGCAAGGGGGGAACCTGAATACAGGAGAGACCTGTGATCAAGTTCATAATTATAGAAAATATGCAAATTCAGAGACCGAATTCTTTTGTACTTGAGAGCAGAACCATTAATCAACATTGCCATACAGAGTCTTCTATCCAATTAGTAGTTCAAAGCTAGTATAAACCCTACTGTGATGCCTTTTTTGCCTTTTAAAATTTATTTTTAAAGTGGAGATGGAGCAGGACAACATTAGTAGTTTAAAAGATGGGGCAATTGCATTTAACGTTCTTTTTAAATATAACAGTAATGATAGAATATTTATTGCTTTTTGGTTTATGTGTACAAACTGCATTTCAGAAATAACTAAACCAGATGTCTCTTCTACTAAGGTTCTACTGCTAAAGTACAGCAACATTTTACCAGATCAACATTATTGCTAGTGGTGGGAGTTTGTTACACTAAAATAAGGAAACCTGTCTTTCCCCATCACTTAGTTGATTAAAATCTCTCCCCTGAGAGGTCTGTCTCACATGTGGAATTAGTTATTGGTATCTATAGCTTAATGTGAACCACAAATTGGATTGCAGGAGGCATTATCTAACCTTCTGTGCTGTTATAACAGTATTGGGTTTGTAAAAAGCAATTTTATTGAAGGCCTATATTTAAGGTAGTGTTGTAAACCTGGGGCCTCCATGGATGACATGGTCAACCACCAAACCAAATTTTATAAAACATTATGTTCTTTTACAGTTTTGGAACTGGTTTAGTTGTGGGTGAAAAGTGTGATTTGTCCTCAAAATAATGATGAACATTAGGTAAAGCTACTGATGTTTGTGGACACTTTAAGTTTGAAATAAGCCCCTTTCTGCATTCTGTACTCTTGAAAGTTGGTGCTTTTAGAAATACCATGCTTTGGAAAGCAATTTCAAAATAAAATGCTGTTCTTGATTTAAGTGTACAGTTTCATCATTCTTTTATGAGGATCTTTAAAGTTTTAGCAATGTGGTTAGTTGATCTTGCTGTCTTGTCACCCATCTCCAGCTACAAGATCTGCCATTTTGCAGCAGTGTTACATTTCAGTTTACAGTCTAGCTTGAGGATTTATTTTCTACAATTTGCAGCTTACCCATATGCCCGGTTATTTTGTCAGATCTGATCAGTAAGCTATTATTTTGTCAGTTTTTTCTGGTAAACATTTGGGTTGAACGGGTCCAGCCTTAGTCCTTTGTCTTTGAAATTCAGTGCATAGACTGTTAGGGCTGCAGGACTTCATCCTTGGAGTCAGGTATTTGGTAAATATACTTTCCCTTGAGACTGCTTTTGTCCCAGATAAAAATAATACATAAGTTACAGCTTCAAAACACAACCTGACCTCTTGCAGGTTCATTTTTCACTAATGAGCTGCATATTCAAGTGTGCTAAGCTGTTAAATGTTGCAGTTGTATATGTATAAGCCTTTGCATTTCAAGAAGCTGAGGAAAAGATGGGAAGCCCCATTGCCACCTGGGGCCCAGATTTTTTCCCTAGCTGTGATCTCTGATTATTTGGTGGTCAGCTGGGGGTTAATTTTTCTGTCAGCTTTAAGCCTGTACAAAATTGTAGAAATGCTGAGATGAATGTGCCTGCACATACATTGCTTATATTTGCAGATGAGCCAACCTGGTGCTTTTCTCTTCACTTTGCTGGGTGACAGCAGCATGAGGCCTGTATGGTCATGCTATATGGAAATACTCCAGCAAATACTTCCTAGACAAAAGAAGCTTTTTGCAATTTATTTCTTTCTTGACAATTTTAAGTATCTCATGCTATTTCCTGTAGTTCCCACCAGCTCCTTGCTACTTTTCCTTTTGATCCTGAAATAAGAAAAGCAGTATTTGCCTCGACTATTTTCCTTCTCAGAGATATTGATCTCCCACAGGTCCCTGTGATAGTGGGATAGTACTGAACTGGACACAGATATGTATAAATAGCTGTTGTTTCCTGAAAATATATTATCATAGGGTGATTTAAATTACTGAAACACGTCGTGTATGTCTGAAATACAGCATCCTAGGGCAAATGTTGTATATTTTTTTTTTAAATGAGGAATGGTAAGATATTTTATAGAAACCACTGGCTTAAAGAGGATTATATTTAATATTTAATCTCTTATGTCTTTATTAGAATTGTTAATAAAATCTGTACAACTTGTCTCTACCCACTTGAAATCTACATTATTTTGGAGACTATATTTGAGAATTTCTCTCTGGAAAGATGGAAAAAGCAAAGGCTTCCTTAATAAACAAATCACAGAACCACAGAATGTTTTAGGTTGGAAGAGACCTCCAAGATCATCCAGTCCAACCTTTTACCAACACCATATAACTACTAAACCATGTCCCCCAGGTCCAAATGCCTTTTAAATGCTTCCTGGGATGGTGATTTACACCACCGCCCTGGGCAGGCCATTCAAGCCTTTGTCATTGCCTGACAAGCCTCTCAGTGAAAAAATGTTTCTGAACATCCAGCCTAACCCTCCCCTGGCACAGCTTCCATCCATTCCCTCTGGTCCTATCACAGTCACTAAGGAGATGAGGCCGCTTCCCTCCTCGCTCCAACCTCCCTTCAGGTAGTTGAAGAGAGCTCTAAGGTCTCCCCTCAGCCTCCTCTTCTCCACACTGAACACCCCCAGCTCCCTCAGCCTCTCCTCACAGGACTTGTGCTCCAGACCCTTCATGAGCCTCAGTGCCCTTCTCTGGACACGCTCCAGCACTTCTCTGTCCCTCCCATAGTGAGGTGCCCAGAACTGAACACAGGACTCAGGATGGGGCCTCACCAGAGCTGAGTACAGAGGGATGATCACGTCCCTATTCCTGCTGGCCACTGAGTTCCTAATACAAGCCAGGATGTCACTGGCCTTCTTGGCCACCTGTGCAGACTGCAGACTCATATTAAGTCGACTGTCACCCAATACCCCCAGGTCCCTTTCCAACTTACAGCTCTCTAACCACAGTTCCCCAGGTCTGTAGCTTACCATGGGGTTCTTATGACCCAGGTGCAAGACCTGGCATTTGGCCTTGTTAAACCTCACACAATTAACCTTGGCCCATTGGCCCAACCTGTCTGAGTCCTGCTGTAAGGCTTCCCTACCCTCAAGCAGATCCACACAGACGCCTAGTTTGGTGTCATCTGCAAATTTACTGAGGGTACACTCAATCCTCTCATCCAAATCATTAATGAGATCATCAAATCATCAAATATTAAAGAGGCCCCATGTCCTGGTTTGGGCCAGGATGGGGGTGATTTTCTGTCTTGTGCTTTTGCTTTTGGCTGGGTCTCTTGTAAGTAGTTGCACTTGCTGAAATTAAGAGCAAGTTTCTCAGACAGTGTGTGTTTCTAGGACTGATAACACTTGATGTTTATAGTTACTGCTAGAGACTGGTATGCAGAGCCAAGGACACTGCTCAGCTCTGAAGAAAACATAAAGAGGTCCCACCTGCATCCCTCCTTTGGGGAGGAACAGACAAGATAGATGCCAGAATTGACCAAACAGAGTATTCCATCCCATATACGTCATCCTCAGTATAAATTTGAGGGATCATGAGGGCCAAGCCAGATTTCCTGCTTCCAGCTTCCGGCTGCCTGCCCTTCCTGCCCACCCCAGTACTGAACCCTGGGGGACACCACTTGTGACCAGATTTAGCCAGCCAGATTTAGTTCCATTCACGACTTTTTCAGCCCAACCATCCAGCTAATTTTTTATCCAATGCAGGGTATATTTACCAAAGCCAAGTGCCATAAGTTTTTGAAGAATGCTGTGAGAGACCTTGTCAAAAGCTTTACTAAACTCCAGATAGATGGTTTGAGGCGAGTCAGCCCCCATGATTCCTTCCTCTTGTTGGTCGCCTTCTCTGCCAGGGCACCACAGGTGTTCACAGGATCACCCCTGCTCCGCTTGTTTTGCCTCTCTCATTGGGCAGAGATCTGCTCCCACTGGCCCTGCTTCTGTGAGTTCTTGGATGAAGGGCAGGGTGCTTGCTGATGAGAGGATGCAGAACCCTCTAGTCCACTGAGATTTACCTTACAGTCTTTTCTTGAAGAGATCCCTTCATGGTAATTATCAGATTCCCTCTCTCTCTCCCTAATGATTCTTAGCCTGCTCACCTCTTCCTTGAGCTCCATCACACATCATCTTGGAGCTCTGCCACCTTGCTGAGCAGGTCAGCAGCCTGCTCACACTGCACACAGCCATGGGCAACATTGACCATGCCAGCTGCCAGCTGCCAGCGAAAGTCCGTGGGTTTCTTCACAGCCTATGGCCTGGACTCCAGTATCCAGTTTGGCGGGAGCTGGGAGTAGTCTTTCTCCTCCAAATAGCAAGCAATTTGCAACTCCCTCAGCAAATGAGTTATGCTGGGCTATCTGTCCTTCTCTGAGCAGGGAAGGAGCCCTCCTGCTCGCCATGCCCGCCTGGCCTGCTCGGGTGAGCACCGAGCACACCGTCCCTCTCAGCCCTCTGCCTGGAGAAGAGGAGGCTCAGAGGAGACCTCATCACTCTCTACAACTCCCTGAAAGGAAGGGGTAGCCCGGGGGGGGTTGGTCTCTTTTCCCAGGCAACTCTCAGCAAGACAAGAGGGCACGGTCTCAAGTTGTGCCAGGGGAGATTTAGATTGGACATTAGAAAGAATTTCTTTACGGAGAGGGTGATCAGACATTGGAATGGGCTGCCCAGGGAAGTGGTGGATTCTCCGTCCGTGGAGATGTCTAAAAAGACACTGGATGTGGCACTCAGTGCCATGGTCTGGGAACCGCAGCGGTAGTGGAGCAAGGGTTGGACTTGATTGTTGCAGAGGTCCCTTCCAACCCAGCCGATTCTATGATTCTTCATGCCCTCTCTGGGGCCCTTTAAAATCTGATGGCTCCTCCTCCTCCTCACCCCATGTTTTTCATGCAAAAGAGCAGAGGAGCATTTTCATGCTTACAGAGACTGTGTGAGCGCTTTTCTTTCTGAGGTTACACGCCAATTACTGATAACAAGAACAGCGTGATTTTTTTTCATGGTGCTGTTTAATTACAGAGTGCTGGTAGACTTGTTACTTCCATTTTACAAAACCTATGCAAATAGTATCAACCTGACAATGTTATACTCCAAGCTTTTAGTGTTTTCAAAATATTTAAGGGATGGAGTGGAAGCATCAAACTTACCATATTGTGCAACAATTGGGTTTCAGAACATTAGTTCATGTCAGTGTTAGTTTTTCTTAGTGATTACTTTAGCTCCCTAATTGCAGAAGTTTTCTAGAACTCTTGCTTTTCTGACAGCTGACAGTTTTCCTGTTTGAAATATCAGTATTTAATTGTTAAATTTCATGTTTTTTTGATAGGAATTGTCAATATATTAAATATTTTTTGCTGAGGTAAGGGGACTTGGGTACCTGTGAACTTTGACAGGTAGGAAATATATGGAGCTCTGGCCCATCTTCAGTTTTCCATTTGTTAGCCTTGTTCCTTTTTTCCCTGTATTTGCCTCTCCCATGAGCCTGTAGTCTGGGCACTGGCCACAAAATGGGAAAACCAACATATAGTTAAACTTAAGTGGTGTCTTAATGAGTTAAATGTCTCCTGGTATAATTCCTTTCCTGTAGATATACTTCAGGAATTATGCCTTTCTGCTTAAGTGTTTTGGTGTCGTGGTTAAAATGCATGAGGGCCTTTGGGAAAGATAACAGTGTTGAGAATATGTGAAGATCAGGCTCCTGATTTTTGAGCTTTTTACCTGTTGTCATCTAAGTTTCAGAGGTGTAGTGCTCTGAAAGAACTGCCTGAGTCTATTCATTAGATTTTGATTTCTCAAAGACACTTGGCTTCCTCCTGCCCAGGAGAGACATTCCTGGTACCCAGGCATGAGCTGTGATGACAGACCTGGGAGTTCATGTTTTGAAGGAGCAGAACATACTCAAACTGTAAGCCACAAGGGTAACTTTTCTCTTGGTATTATGTTTAATTTTGAATTTCCTGGCATGTTCTCATTTTTATCTCCATCATAATGATTTAATGATTACATGCATGCTTTTTCCAAGCTGAGTGATTCTAAACATTGACCTATGTAGACAGTTCCATTATAAAAAGAGGGAAAATATAACTGCATGATACTTACAGTGGAAACAGCCAGTTGTGATAGAAGGCAGCAAACATTTTCTGGCGTATTTACTGAAGGAACTGAACAGTATTTGGTACATATGTCTGTATTTCTTTTTCCAGCTGCAATGTAGATTAGGTATGAGGTGGGAAGGAACCCAGACTTGCAATACTGTAGCTGACCTTATGGGCTAGTTGTTAGGAGGTAAGTTTCTAGCCTCACTAACCTTGAATGTCTCTTAGAAAAGAGAAGAATCCCTTGATGCTGCAGAAAGGCCACAATGGGATAAGGGGAGAAACAAAATATTTTTTACTCCTAAATTTCTAGGAAACTAATTGAGAATGCACATGAGGAAATTATATTAAAATTATCCAAAAGCATTTAGGAGAAGGGAGAGAGAACCTGCGTACTTTGTGCTACTATATGCCAGGTAGAGCATTTGCATCTTTTTATGATCAGAATGGTAAGACTTTCAGTCACACACACAGACTACTTCTAAGGCTGTAGATTTGATTGGGTTGTGCAGAAGTCAGAGCTTCTGTAACATTTAATGACCAAAATCCTGTTTTTCTCCTTGACAAAAAATATGGATGTAAATTTCCATAGCAACAAAGTCTTTAGAGTGAGTGTAGGGGCACATTGAGTTAATAAAGGCAATGAGGGATCAGGGGAAATGTGAGGGTAGAATTGTATTCAGTCTCTGTAAATTCTTTCTTTCTTTCTCAGAAAACATGACTTTGGGGGTTATGGATAAATTCTTTGCATGTTTTAGTCTGCATGTTTTAAAAGTGTCCTGGGCAGCTTGTACTACTGTAGAGCACACTGAACCTTGCATCAACAGCAGTGTTTATTTAGTAGGGATTGTGAGATTAGAGTTTATTTTTAAAATATGCATTTATAGTATCTCTAGCTCTTACTTGGAGACTTTTCTCCTTAAAACACGTGATTAGAGGTGGCAAAATATTGCCACAAAATAATTCTCATGAGGTTTAAAATAGAAGCAATGCCAGTTTTTATCTTTAGTTCTTGGTTCTTTGGACTACTTTACATATACCATTTTTGGCTTCTTGTAATTTGAAATCTGTGAAAGATCAGCATTAGGAATTTTGTAGAGTAGTTGGGATATTTTTGTTTGTTTTTGTTTTGTTTGTTTGTTTGTTTAAACCATTATATATTTTATACCTTTTCTGACCTAAGCTGTTAACTGGGAGTTTGTGGCTAACTCTGGGTGAGATTGAAAAATGATTGGTTCAATAATGATGCAATCCTGTTTATTTACAAAGAAAATACCAAGTGTAATTTATTCCACAACAATATGTACTTTTATTGCAATTCTAAATCCCTTTCAGCTAGCATTGCAGTGCTCCATCTTGCATCTTATTCTGGTGGCAGTATACTGCATAGTGAATATTTTTACCTTGCTATCTTCACACCTTCTCTTAGTGATTCACATATGTTTCTCTCACATGGCAAAAAAACCCAAAACAAATAGAAAAAACCCAGACAAGGTAAACAAAAACTCACACCAACACAAACAACAAATCCAAGCGAAAGCAAAACCCTAATAAAAGCCCCCCCCCCCTCAAAACAAAATAAAGACTCCAACTATTGCCCATGCATCTTTGTTCTGGTAGTGACATCTTTCTTTGCAAGAGAAAATAAGTTGATTATTTCAACCAACTTCTGTAAAGGATCTTGGTGGTAAGAAACTCTTATCTCAAGTTAGATCTGTACTGTACTTAGGTAGTTAGTGATAATAGTATAGTGTGAACGTATCCAGATGAGCTTACCACAGGGACCTTGGTACAGACTGCAAAAATGGGTTTAAAGGCACAAAGGTAGATGTGTTCCTTGGCCAGTTGATATTAGATTGGTATTAGTGCACCAAGTTTGAAGCTTTACAGCAGATACACTGCTCATGATTTGACTTGAATACTTGTGAGCCTTGTTTCTATAAGGACACGCTTTAGTAAAAATAACTTAAGGTTTCATTTGCTTTGTGTTTTGTAAATCTATAGGGTAAATCTTTTCAGGATAATACTGAAGTTTGAAAAGGGGGAATAAAAGCATATGATAAAAATTGGTCTTCTTACTTAACCTTAAGGTACCATACAACAAAACTTGTGAGGTGGCTGCAGATGTGGCAGATTACGTATCTCTAAACAGTCCTACTTTTTACCTGTGGTTACAACTTAAATATTATACAAATGTTATTATACATTTTAAAATAAATTAAAAAAAAAGGAAAAAAAAAAAGCTTGCAATTCATCTATGTTCATATTTTAATTATTGTTTCGGTAGCTCTATGTTGATGCTATTTGAAGGTATAGTTTCCAAACCCAACTTTTAAAATGTGCCTCTTTTAAATCCATCTATTTTCAGTTTGAGAATTGTTTTCACTGCACCATAGACCATGATATATATATATATATATATATATATATATATAAATGGTACTGCATCAGCTCTAGACCCTTGCAATATATGGTTTCTACCTTGGCACTGCCCTGCTCATGACACGGTGTGTTGTCAGCAATCTGTGCACAGCAGCAAAAAGGTTGCTGTGTCCTTGTGCTCTCAGGTTGGTCTCCAAGGCTCTGCAGTACCCAGATGGCTCCTCTGTGCTCTGATAATCTGGTAATAAACTCTGTCCTCACCAGATGAAATAATGAAGATAAAGGCATCAGTGTAGCTTCACTAATATCTGCCTTGTTCATATTTGTGACTGCAAATCTACATCCATCAAAGCTATACATTTATGTAATAGCTTTCTCTTTCTCTCTCTCTCTCTCTCTGTAATAGATCTATCTTTCAGTTAAAGCCTGCTTCCTGCTAGAAATCTGAAATTATATTCTTATTCTGAAGTAGAAATGATTTATCTGGTTTATTAATAAAAACTGTGCTCTCTGACTTGGGTCTTGATGCTTGGTGCTTTTAGCTTTGGGTCTATACCAGTCCTAATTAAAGTTATTTCTTGTTTTTCCCCTCCTCCCTCTATATTGAAAGAATTTCATTGCCTGCTGAAGTACTATTCTTTGAAAGAAAGGGAGAAACAAGTAATGACAAAGAAAATTAAAAATTGATGGAAAAGCTGAACATATGATATGGAAACAAAAATTTGGCAATCTATACAGGGTAACCATTCTCATATTAATCAGCAGAGCTGTTCAGTGAGCCAGAGTGTGCAGCACCTGCCCTCCATCCTTACTGCAGGCAGTGTTTGTAAGTTTTCTTATAAGTTCTTTCAGACTTATGAAAAGTGAAATTGTATAAAATTTTATTTGATATGTGACCTCACATTCTGTGGCACTTGGTGGTTAGAAACTGACATACTGCCTCACTGGGGTAATAAATTAATGTTTTTAATACAATTGTTATTTTTTCGCTTGTGGTGTAGCAAACAGTTTCAGATCCTCAGGAGGAGCTTTCTAAATCTGTCTATCTGTCTGTCAGATGGTCTGCTTTACTATTTCGTCCTCTGGACTTTTTTGCAGTATTTTGATTAAATGTTGCATTATTTCAATACACAACCAATTTTAAATATTCAGATTTGGTTTTAATAAAAAGTATTTCAAAAAATCAACCCACAAAACAGCAAGTATATCCAAAAGCTTACTGAAGACTTATAATTTTTTAATATGTCCCAAAGCTATGCTGCTTAGCACCAACAGAATTCTTCCTAGCCTATTAATGTGAAGAGGTGCAGCAAAACAACTTAGAATTGTTCTCACTAAAAATTCTAGAATTGCTTTTTATAATAACATGTATTTGAGTCTTTTATCATAACATAGCTTTAGTTTTTGTTTAATCCTCCCAGGAAACTCAATTTTCTGTACATTGAAGCAAATAAGGAAATAATTTTCCATTTTTTTTTTTCCTGTTGGTCATGTTGATGACTGTGGAAGTTCAAATACACTGTGTTTTCTGTACACAGTTTTTTGGTAATCTGATATCTTCTGCCATTGTGAACTATATAGGCTGTCTGCAGAAATATAGACTCCTTATAAAAATTTTATTAAATGTAAATGTCCAGATAACATTATCATAACTTAAGTAGTTCTGCAATTGGATGTTATATCCTAATTCTATGTGCTATCCTAATGAGTCAAACCCACTTTTTTTTTTAGCATGAGACTGTAGTCTTTTTCTGGTTGTGGTGTCAAATGAAGTTCTTACTGAATCCTGAAGCCAGAGCTTCATGCTCAAAAGTTGTCGTTCCTGGTAGTTTATTTCCTTAAGAGATTTGATAATGTAATAGAAGTTGCTCTTAGAGTAGCACATGTGATGGCTTAATCATATCTAATTGTATGTGGGAAACAGTGACATTATTCAACTGTGAAAACAATTTGCATAGTAGTTCTGATGTGAGTAATGCTAAGCTTTTTTTTTTTTTTTTGAATGAATGAATGAATAAATGTGCTTGCAAGATCCTGCAAAATCTTTAGCTTCACAATTTTTGTTTTGGTTGCTCTTTGGCCATACTTTCTTGGTGTGTAGGCCATGAATTACGGGGTCTGGAGTACCTAGAGATGCTCCCCAAAAACTGGAAGGCCAATTAAACAAGATCTAAACTGTCAAAGGTATTGGTAAAAAGGCTTTTGGTCTTCTGACAGGATTGCGCATGGTTTTCAAAGTCCACCTGTAACAAAAGTTTCTTGATATTTTTCAAGTTACTGGAGAAATTGTATAAAGAGAAAGCTGACAGTGTTTTTGTTAGCTTTTCCTGATGTTACTATGCAGAGACAAAATAATTTGTTGGCAACTGTTGTGTCTGTTGGATGAGAAAAAATTTCAGCAATGGGCAATACAGGTAAATAAATCCTAAATGTTTACCCACAGCTACTTCAAATAGGAAATCTTAATGCAGCTATGGCTGCCAGTCCAGTCTAGTTAAGCAATTTCCACAGGAAGCATACTTTTTGGGACGCCACTGTACACTTCCCACCTGAAATTAAGAACACCAGTGGACTTTAAAGGATTATTGTTCTACTAGATTCCTCTGATATCCAAGTGTGGGGTTATTGTGCAAGTGCCTTAACCTGGGAGTTTATATTTGTTTTTTAAAGGTTTATCCCCATCTCCAGAAAGCTGTGATATTTTTTTATTAGAAACCATGAGGAAGGGCTGAAAAAGTCAAAACCTCAAAAAACAAACAACAACCCTGGTCCCCCAAACCAGGATGCAGACTTTGTTCCTAAAATAGTTTTTCTAAGAATAGCAGCCTAGTTTGAGCAGCTGTTAAACAAGGGAAAACATAGATTATTTTCATCCCCCTGCCCCTTTTCTTTTTTTTTTTTTTTTTTTTTTCTTTTCTTTTTAGAATGATCATAAATTAATAAAGATTATGAGAACAATGGAATGTAACAAGGAAAATATGAATTAATCATGTCATTGGATCTTGAGTTCACTGTTTAAATTACAGTTTAGGCTTCAATGGTTTAGTTTTCCACTCAGTAGAAGGCACAGTATACAGAAAGGAATGTGTGTGCATTTCTATTTTGATATTCATTCATTTAGTAGGTAGGTCATACAATATGCTAGTAATAAGCTTCTGAAGGGGTGGTGGTTAACCTTCATAGAAATTCCAAGTTTTTAAGTGTAAAAGATTCTATTAAAAATACACAAATTCTTTCCAGTACTTTCCCGAATTGTTGCTGAATATCAATTTCTGCACTTCTAATATATATTTTTAACGTCTCATTTTTGCTTTAAACCAAATTCATATTGGTTTTGTTAAGACTGTTACCATGTGGAGGAAAACCTGGGTAGCTGATAGACAAAGCAGAGGGATAAATGACTTTGTCACAAATAACTGGGATTTTAGAGGATTTATTTGGGTCTGTACTATTCTGTGTCTTTGTAAATATTTTATAATAGTCCCTTAACATAGACCTAGGAAATCTGTGGAGGATTTTTAAATTAAAGGACTCAAGTATACCACAAATAAAAGAAGATGGCACAAAATGACAGCTCTCAAGCTAACAGAGGTAATCTTTAGAGGTCATTTGAAACATTCCCAGATGACTAAAAATATCTGTTTTATATATGTTGTCCTTTTATTACAACAGAGAATCTGAAAAGCATCCTTTTTTGTCTTTGTTTTTGGCCTACTAAACTCAACCTCTGTGCCTCATTGCACCTTGCACGTCTGCTGCTGTTTTTATGTTGCCAGGTGTTTCTGTAATAGGTGTTCTGTTGTGCTCAAGGATACGTTTGGAACTGGAACAAACCAGGGACACCTAAACTTAATGATGGCAAATTTCAAAGTGGCTTTAAGAGATTAGAGTGAATTTGCTTATAAGAAATGATAATCTAAAACTAATGATCACAGATGTTCACTGAAGTAAAAGAAATAATTACCATACCTAAAGCTGGCATGCAGTTTTGCCCTTTCCTATCTTCCACTTACCATTTCAAAGTGTTGCTGACTTATACTACTAACTGTTATTTCAGATGAGTGCCATTGGGATTGAATTAGAGGGATTTTAGAGTCCTGTAATTTATGAGAATATGTGCAGCCATTTAGGAGCTACTACCAAAAATGGATTAGATGTGTGGATATGAAAATTTGTTTGAAAAAATGCTAGTTAATGCAGTGGATTTGTTTGTAAAAAAAGGCCAGCTGTGTAAAGAACTTTTGGGTAGTGATGTTATAAAATTCGAACCAGATGTTAGGAGTAAAGTAACCTGAAGATGCTAACTGCAAAAGAGTGTTCTCCCATATCTTCTAAAAATGATAAGAATCAGTGAATTCAACCAGAATGTCTGTGTGCTGACGTAGGATAGAAACAATCCATAAAATAGACTGTGGGCTACATCATTCTGCCATAACACAAGATTGAAGTCATTCCTTGCTATATAATGTTTTAACATTTGTAACATTTGTAAGCCAAATTTTTTTCAGAATTTTCTTCACATGAGATAATTATGGGTAAAAAAAGTTAGAAAACGGACAAGAGTTGTAGAAAGCCTAGATGCTTTGTTGTTGTTTTTTTTTTTTAAATTATCATTTGCTAACTTCCCTTATAAATAAATAATATGCAAGTTTGGCATAGTGATTCTTGAGTGTTGATTGTTAAATTATAAATAATTGAATAATAAAAATTACAAAGCTTAAATTGACTTCTTTGTATCCTCTAGCAAAGAATAAGTCTTTCTTGTAGCAGATTCTTACAGCAGATCCTGCAAGTTAAAGATGGAAGCCTGTTACTGGTATAAACAGAGCCAGAACTGAATATTTTATAATCAGAAGGAAAAAGATTGTGGAATTGGAAGTGCTATTAATTCATAGTGAATTGTTCTTTATCTTTAGATCTTATCTTTATCTTTGTGCTTTTTTAGAAAAAAACACATCCTATAAAATGTAAATCTGAAGAACAGAGAGGACAAGAAAAAATTGGCTTTATATACTCATTGACAAAACCAAGGCAGCCCAGACTGCCATAATCATACAGCAGATCAGGTCTAGATCTGAAGAAGACTTTTCTTCAACTAGTTTCTGGGAAATAGCCCTTTGCTTTACAAGAAACAATGCCATATTCACCAAAACTAGACATTAATTTATTTATACTAAAATAGTAAATTTGCCTTAGAAGGCTTTCTTTTAGTAAAAACAAAACAAATTGCTCTCATATGAGCTCTTCAGCGTCCCAAGGACACAACTGCTTATTTTTTTAATGTGATCAATGATAACCTAAGGGTGAAAATTTCCAAGTCTTGTCTAAATATATAATCTTCAAAATTCCATCAAGAAAATGAAATAGCAAAAAAATGGGTGAACCTGCCAACTATCTGTGCATCTCTAGAAACTATGTTGAAGAGATTTTTTGCCAGTGAGACTGAGTGATGTATGTCTCAAGTGATAATAGAGATTTTTACTGTGAGGAAGGATTTTAAAATGCATTGACCGATCTTACTTTTTATTGTGGAGTAGATATATGTTAAACAGCAATTGAGTAGAAGGCTAGATTTCTGAGTGACAGCAGATTTTTTTGAGTTCATGGGATAAGCTGAAGAGCTTTTAGCATATTTTAGCATTTTATTAGGTATCTCTGTAAAATACCAGCCTCTCACAAGGTTATACTGTCATGTCTCTTCCCTGTCAAGTAAATCGTCAAAATGTGAGTGAATCACCAGGAGGTTCTCACTTCTTCCACCCATCAAATCTGGAAGGGAAAATATAATTTCTACAGTCAGTGAATGTTATGATACGTTTTTACAGAAAGCTCAAGTCCCTGGCCTTCTGTATTATGAACTACTTTATGTATGATGCCATTTAAAACCAAACTTGTCAGTCTGAAGGTAACATCACTAATGGAAGTTGATCACTCACTATATTTATAATTCAGTCTTCAGACCTCAGGGTGTTTCTTGGTTATTAAGCAAGAGTAAAGCTGGTTGAAATCCTCATCACTGAGATGGCTTAGGAAAAAGTCAGTGTGAAAAGAAAAGTCTTAAGCTGACAGTCTTAGCGTTTAATCCATAACTGCAAGGATGACTGCAACTAGCACGTTCCAGGCATGAACCAGGGAAGTACAGTCTTGTCAGCCCAGTCCCAGGATATCTGTCAAAGCCATGGCAGAAGGGACTGCAGGAACCAAAGGGAATGGGCTGGTTCAGCAGCATCGAGGGATCCGGCAGAAGTGTTCACCAAACCACTTGCCATCATTTACCATGACCTGCATCAACTGTGGTGTGTGTCGTTATTTTTTCCTTGTCACTTTGTTTTCCCTTGCTTTTGCAGTGGGAATTCCAAGGCAGTACTTTGTGCATGGATTATAGGAGAGTCTAGATGGTATGCATATATAAAAAAAGTTCATTATAATACAATATTGAAGAGAAATGCTCATCAATTAGCTGACTCTCCAGTTTGTGGTCAAATTTTTAAATATTTACAGCTCTAAATGTTCTTTAGGTTTTCCAGTATTTATTAATCCCTATCAAAGAGTGATACTTCATCTTTTGTTTGGCAGTCACTCAATAATTTTTATTTGCTGATCTGCTTAAAACTGTTACCAAGAAAATAACTGGTGATTTGTTTTTTCCTCTTTTTTTCTTCTGTAATATTCAAGATATGATATTCTCTTTGGCTACTTAATCTAAGCTCTCAGTCCATTTTAGGTTTTCTAAAGCTACTTCAGCACTTTCAAATAATATTTGTTTCTTTACTTGCTTTAAAAATAAAACAAGATTGTAATTGCAGAACAGGATTTTTGTGAATAGTCTGGAGCAATGTAAATGTTTTAAGATTTACAAAGAATAAAAATTCTGGCAGGTTCTGCCATTGAGCCAGAATTATTATAGGCAAATTCATTATTTTCCTTGTCTAGTTCACTTTTCTGTGGATTAGGAATAAGAATGTTAGACTGTTCCCATGATTTCTGTGAGCAGCTAGAAGTAGTACAGTTACACAGATTGGATTCTGGGTGAAAAATAGAAAGGAATGGGATTGTCTGTAAATGCACTTATGGTGTAAATTCTTCATTTTGGTGTCAGGTTTCAAGTATGAATTGATTCCTTTTATAAAGTTACTAAGAGACCGGCAATTCTGGAAGACAGGATCTTTATCTGTGAGATTCTTTTACTGAGAAACTTTCCAAATAAGACTTAATCAGGAAAGAGATATATAGAATATTCAGTCTTAAAGTATTGAAGATTAATTAATGTCAAGAAAAGGCCATGTGTTAGACAAATTTTAGAATATCATAATTTTCTCCAGTGGTAAATTACAGCTTTTCCATTTGTTATTTTACATCCTGAATTGAACTCCATCAGTAGAAATGTTTAGTAACTTTTCTCATCTACTTCTTTATCAGGCGACATTAAACGTTCATGTCTTTAAGAGGAATGCTATCCAATTTAAAGTAGGCGATCTTCTCATTCTTTTATGTATGTTCTTGGTTTGGGTTGATGCGGTGCTGGTTTTAGTAGCAGGGAAGAGGTTCCCTGCCCTGGGGATGACTCGTGTAAGTAGCTGGAATAGCTCTCCCTTCTCAAAGATACCTGGCCCTGCCTGAGGCCGTCAGTGAACAAAAAGATGAACATAGTCAAGAAGGGGAGATACAGGGTAGTTAAGAGCAGCTGGTGAGAGACAGCAACACGTGGAAACGGAGGACAAGACCAGAGGAGAGTGATGCCGAAACGCAGTCAAAGGCTGGTGAAGCAGAGAGACCAAGGCGGGTGAGGAAGAGGAGGGAGAAGGTGCCTGAAGAGATTTTTCTCCAGTCCCGTGGTGAGGCAGCAGCCTGGGCCCTGCACCCATGGAGGATCACGGTGGACCAGACACTGAAGGATCATGGCGGAGCAGGTGCTGTGGAGCTGCCGCCTGTGAGGAATCCCAACAGAGCAACTCTGGACCTGCAGCCTGGGGAGCATCCCGGAGCAGATTTTGTGGAGCTGCAGCCATGGATGGGACTGTTCCCCAAGCAGTCCCTGGCTTTGTGGGATGGCTGCACTGGAGCAGTTTGCTCCTGAGGGACTGTGCCTGGTGGGAGGGACTCACGTTCGAGGGGTTGGTGAAGGACTTTCTGCTGTGGGAGGGAACCCACAATGGAGCAGGGAAAGACTGTGAGGAATCCTTCTCCCTGAACTGGAAGGAGTGGCAGAGAACAACCTGTGACATCCGGACTGTAAACCCCACTCCCTGTCACCTGTGCCACTGGGGGAAGGAGGTAGAGAGACCGAGAACAAAGTGCTCTGGGCTTGGGAAGAAGGGAGGGGTGGGGGAAAGTATTAAATAAGCTCTGGTTGGTGTTTTCTCTTTGCCCTGATTTGATTTGATTAATGATAAATTAATTTTTCCCCAAACCAAGTCTCTTTTGCCCCTGAGCGTAATTGACGAGTGGAACCCTCACAGCCCAAGACAAAGAACCCAGAGGTTCTGGGTGGGTTTCCTCCTCCCCATCCTGTAACAGGGGAGGGGAGTGAGCAGACGTGTGGTCCTTGTTATCGCCCAGGATCAAACCAGTTCAGTTCTAATCAATTCTGCCAAGGTGTATGATTTACAATAGCTGTGAAGATAGCAGTAAAGATTGGAAATCTCAGTCTTTAGAAAAATGTGATTTGCATAGAAATTTCGTAGTTAATGGGGGAGGTATCTTCGTTACTAAGTGGTAGGTTTCTTGATTTGTGCTTTACCTGCTTCACTGGCTACTGTGGCAGTATGAAACCCTGCTATAACTCAGTATTTCTGTTAGCAGGTCTTAGAGTTGCTCATCAGCAGCTCATTGTTTGCTGTAGCTGGTAGCTTGGTGCAGGGGAGGATTTCTTTTTAAGAGGTGGCCATTTCCCATGTGTATGGGCTTCTTTGCTGGCCTGCAGATTCATGGCCTCATGTGGCTCATGTTTGCCTGTCACACCAGATGTGCAATCTATTAGGAACTTGTGCTGAATACTTCACACTTACTTAACAAATGATTTCTATAAAATGGCGTGACTCTTTGCCACCTGGGACAAGGCCAAAATCCGAGGAAGTACCAAAAGCAAAAGGTCAGATCCCACAGGTTTACCCAGAGCCTCTCCTGCTGCTTCACTCCTCCTGCTCTCCGTACAAGTGATAAAGCACCCCCAGCATTTCCCAGCGGGGTCATGAGCGCTGAAAGCCTGTTAGGAGATGAGTGACAGCTTGATGGAAGTGCCTCAGATGGACCTTGATGGCCGAATCAGGCGGAATTCCCATTAGTATTTATCTAGGAATTAATACAGTTACTGTCTTCCAAATGGCAAGTTGTCTAGCCTCACAGGTTTGCACAGCAGAGAAAAATGTGTCTGTAAGAGCTGTCAGTGTTAGCAGTGTAATTAACACATGCCCATGATTTGCAGTCAGTTGTGGAAAAATTCTGTGGGATCAGGAGATGACTTTCTAAGGAATTTCTGAGAATTATTCTTTAAACTTTTTTAGGTTTTTATACCAGACTTTAGTTAGTGAGTACAAAGTGCTTAATGATGTGCGTTATGTAGAAACATACATGTGTACCATTGCTTTAAGTTAGTAATGAAAGGATTTCCCTGATAGCAGACTGTTAGTATAAACTCTTGGAAGGTAGTAACTTTTTGTACAAGTTATTTCTAGTTGCCCAATGACTGTACAAAGTAACATAAGAGGTAGACATAAAAAGGTAAGCAAAAGTGAGCTAATTACTTAAATAGGCTTAACATTCCCATATGTTGCACTTTTCCAAGCTCTATTAGAAGAAGAGAGCCTAGAGAAATACAATTCTTGTAGACATTCAGTAACTTTTAGTATTTGCATATCACACGTATGTTAACCATATCCAGTTTGTTCTTCACTGGCTGGTTTCTTCTAGGTGCAGTGGAAGGACAGGGGGAAGAGGGGAAAGTTTGAGATCAGTTATATGCTTGGGTGACTGATTTGGACTGCTCTTAATTTTTTTCAGTTGCTTGCAACCTCTGATATCTGTGTTTTTTTAAAGGGTGAAACTGCTGAAGAGGAGTGTGATTATGGCCACGAAAATAGCAGTTAGTAATATTCAGTAGTACTTTTTATTTATCAGTTTGTTTACAGTTCAGACACACAAACCAGTGAAGGCTTAGAGGAAATTTTTTACTTTGACTGACATGAAGATTACTATCTCACCAAAAATATTTGCAAATAGAGATCTTAATTCTTCATTTGTTTATCCACCCAAAAAGCTAAGCTTGGATTTCTCAGGGCTGTTTAAACCCTCTGTAGACTCAGCTGGAAACTTTCAGGCTTATCCCTAAGCAGTTAGTGTTAGTGAAAAAACTAAGGTAGGTAGTTCACAAAAGGAGATCAGTTTGTGTAAGCTGGTGGTAATCGTCAGTTGGAAACAATCATGATCTTATGAAGAACACTTGATTCATTTAGCCAAATAAATTTACCATTCTAGTGGCAATAAAAGCAAACCAACCAACCAAAAAAACAAATAGCAAAACCCCTACAAACAAACAAAACTTCCCAAACCTCCCAAAATGATGTAGTCTCTGTGTGCTGTGCAGATTGTCTGTAACTAGTTAAAGATGCCCCTGCTCATTGCAGATGGGTTTGGACCAGATGACCTTGAAATATCCCAAATTATTCTATGCTTCTGTGTGTCTGGCAGGATTGGGAGAGTGTTGAAGTAGTTACTTTTGCAATGCATCCTGATGAGTCCCTACCAATTCATTTTGTGAGTCTGCTCTCTCTGCCTTCAGTATCTGGAATTTTTCTCCAGTCTGAACAAGGACAGTATAGCAAAAATGTCACTGCTCTAAACACTTCATCTGTGGTCCATTTATTGGCTAATTTTTCTTCAGGCTCTAAATAGTTCTCAGGTGGCACAGCTGATGGGAATGGTGAGAAAAGACGTCTGTATCCCACTGAAAGTCAAGGTGGGCAGGGGAGGAAAAGCTGGACCAGGAGGGAAATTGGAGTTTGCTGTGGAAAGCTTTTAGCTGCTGTGTCTGATGAATAGAAGCAAACACAATAGGTCTTGGGATCAAGTTTCTGTACCATGTCTTAATTCCACCTATGTTTTGTTCAGCTACATCTTTTATTCTTCAGAATATAATTCCTGAAATGCTCTTCGAGAGACTTAAGTATTAAACTATTGGTAAAAGAGTATTACTAAGTATGTGGAGGGGAATAAATTAAATTTTAGCAAAAAAAAAAACCAAACCCAAACCGAACCATAGCAGAGGGGCAAGAGGATTAAATAGCTAAAGGTTATGTAACAGGCAAAATAAAGAGTTTAACTTTTCTGTAGCATTAGCTGTTCGCTACATTTGGCCTTGGTAGAATGTTCCACAACTTTCTACTTTGTGATTTTGCAGATCTGTGGGATTTTTGGTTGGTTGGTTGTTTTTTGGTTTTTTTTTCATGTGACAAGCTGACTCCTGGGATTGTTTTTTTTTCTTTTTTCTTTTTTTTTCTTTTCTTTTTTTTTTTTTTTTTTTTTTTTTCCCCTAAGTGTATTTATTTTGCATGCTCTCACATGTCATCTGCAATCCAAAATGCAGTTGCTATGAGGGAAGACAAGCATGATTTTGGATATATATTTTTTCTTAACATAGATTTTCAGTGGCATGACTTAGCAGGTATGTGCTGCTAAGTCACAGATAGTTTTGAAGAGGTTTGAAAGGTACACTTTAAAGCCAGAAAGATCTAAAGCTGAGCAATTATGATTAAATTGTTTTTTAGAGGATATGAAATCACATTGCTGAGTCAAAAGAAACCATTTTTACTCTCATCTATTCTGGGCTGGGGAGGGAGAAGTGTTAGGCTGTCTTATTTTAATCTGGAGAATTTTGATTGAAGTTCAGAAAAAGCTTGCACATTTTTAGTTGGTGTTAAAAGTCACAATGACATGGTCAGGACTGCAAATGTCTTTTTATCTGTGGAAGAGGCAAGATGAAGTTTCAGAAAATTTAAACCATAGTGTTGTACTCTCCAAAGTATATTCTTCACTTGCTCTTAAAATTTTTGTTTTTTTAAGAAATCAGTACTCTTTCCCTCTGTTAAAACAAGCTGAAACAGTCTTCCTTCTTTGCTCTTCCTTTTTCTATTTGTCTCAATCCTTTAATTGAGGTATGGCACAAAAGAATTGAACAGGATGGTTGCATAATGACACCAAATATGTTTATACTTGAAAGCACAGTATTTAAAGTACTCAGTCATGTGGATCTGTCCAGATCAGGAATGCAGCCACAGCATATGGGGTTTTAGAGTTACGTGTTTAACATTCCTCACATAAATACATCAAAGCTCAACTTTTTCAAGAGCAAACCAAGGTTTTTTATGCCTCAGCACTGATGGATCTGAAGCAAAAACAATGTGCCACCATTTCATTTGTTTTTTATTGAAGAAAGGATATTTGAGGGTGAAAAAAGCTCTTGAGTTGGGATGCAGGTTACCTTGCACATTAGCTAGATGGCACTGAAACACACTTGTGCTGCTGTATAGAAGTGACTTGTTTGGAGCATGGTATTGCATGACATTTAATAAATATTGTATCCCTTAGCTGCTGCTTTTCCTTTTCTAACCATACATAAATATCCTAAGTCTTCATAGGTATGTTTTTTTCTTTAAAGTGTGCTCCGGATAGCACGAGCCTAATCATACTGACTAATTGTTTTGCCAAATAAAGGCAACGTGAGCTAATGCTGAAATTTTTGCAAGACACTTTTATTTTCAGAATTTGAAAATCTGAAAATCTGTATTTTAACATACAAGGCATACCCTTTTCTTTCTCGCTGATCTGTTAAATGACCTTTTCCAGGCTATAGCTATAGAAGAACAGCATGCTTAACACTGAAGACATTTTAAAATACGAATTCTGCATGAACTGCAGTTGTGGAATAACATAGAAAAATTACTCTCTAAGAAGTTAGCAGATGTTCCAGTGATTCTAGCTGCATCATCAGAAAAGGTTAGATACTACCCTGCTGGGCATCTACTGCTGTCTGTCTTTGTAAGTGGTTAGGAAATACTTAAAAGACTGGTGATTTGGCATAAAATACTGCTTTTGGATAGCTTGAGGGTAAAAATGAATAAATTACAGCATTCAGAAAGCAAAGCTCCAGCACTTTTCCCTCATATGTGTTTATTTCCAGCACATAATTTGTTCCTGCAAAATCCTTACACGTCCTGCATTATTCTGAACTCATCCACAGTGACTTCAAGAACCTTAATGCACATTTCTACTGCCTCCTCACCTGCCTTCTCCTCGAGCTGCCACATTTGTTACTCTTACGTTTTTAGAATTGATCCCATGATATGCTGTACTACTTTTAAACAAACAGGGATCTACTTAAACTTCTTTCTAGCTGCACTTTTTTGTGTGTATGTGAAATTGGATTTTATATGGCCAAATTCATTATCACGTTCCTATCCTCAAAGGAAATGGTTAAAAGCAATAATTGAAGTGGTGAGGAAGTGGCTGGTTATGAACAAGTGTACTTACAGTCCTATGCAACTCTGTTGCTGCCCTGGACTGAAGGAAACCCCCCCCAGGACTATGCCGTAGCTTAGATTGCAGGCAAAAGCAGCTCAGCTTTGTGAGATCTCTTTTTAAATCTCTCCCTGGTGTGGAGCCAAATTTCCTCTTAGGTTGGTTTTGCTCCTGACTTCAGAGGAATGTTAGATTTTCTGCTGTTAGTTGCAAAATGCTATATGTTGGTTGAAGTTTTCCATTTGGAAAATCATAATGCAAAGAGAAGCTGCCCTTTTATTCAATAAGGTTTCTTTGTGTCAGGATCAGTGACATTTTTTTAGAGCAAAGGCAAATCTCCATATGCAAAGAATAACTTACTGACAGTACTTTCAGAAATGCACCTCGTGCAGTTCCAATTGGCGTGGCAGTTTTCTCAGCATTTTAAGCCTTATATCTTAGGACAGTGAGGCTGGCTCAGGCAGAGCTCTAAGGTCATTCTATCTGGATGTTTTTCTTAAAGAGAATACGCCAAGAATATTTAAAACTTTTATTTATTTCTTTTTAAATTCAAATATTAAAATATGGCAGAATCTCATGAAAGTGGGAAAGGGAGCAGATTTGCTGGGTGATGCATACTTCAAATAGTTGTGTTTGAAATCAGGTTTTTTCCTTGCCTACTTTTGTCCTGGCAAGGGCAAGCTTCTTATTTTTCTTTCCCTCATTGATGTGAATCTTTGCAGTCTCCTGCAGGTCTGCAGAAATGTCTGCCTGTTGTCTCTGAGACCTGGTTCTTTACTTTTCATCTGTTCCCATCCTCATGGCTCATTGCTTTCTACCACTTCCCCTGTTGTTCCCTGCACTGCAGCACCATTTCCCAGTTTGGTGCACTCAGAGAGTGAGATCTCCATTGTCCTTCCCAAAATCCCACTTGAACCAGCACCTGGCTACCTGTTAAGATGAGCAGTTAGCCCAGTGCTCTTCTGACAAGCCACAGCCCTTTAGCAAAACATACACATAGTGTAAATGGTGAGCAATGAATTACTCACTTGTAACATCTGTCCCAGTGAGAATCTCTGCTTTCACAGAAGAAAAACCCCAAACCAATATACATAGTCTTCATGGTTTTGGCCAATGCTTAGGAATGTAAACCTTTTTAATCTGGAGTTTCAGAAAGAAAATAATAAAAATTAAGGTGAAGTGGGGTTTATAGCCTTCCAGCTATTTCTGTGATAAGATTCAAAGGCTGCCTATGGGTTTGACAGGAGTGAGGTCAGCCTCAGCTGTTATGTTCTTGACCGAGGGAGGTCTGCAGGTGGCAGGAGGTGTTTCTCATAGTTTGTTGGTTTAAATCTTTTTTCATTTAACCTTGTAATATGTGGAAAGCATGAAAACCTTTCACCCAAGCACATGGCCCAAGATGCAAAGAAGGACTTGGGGACACAGTTGATCAAGTCCAAAAGGTTGGACTTCATTTTCTGTTCCTCTGCCACCTGCAGTTGCACAGGGTCCCTAGCAAGTCCTTGAGCCTCTGCTTTTAGGCATACGCTGGCAGGTTTATGTACAGAGCACCTGTAAAGCCTAATCAGATCTGTATATACCCTCCACCTTTATTTCTGTGCTTTCAGGATTTCAGTGTAGTTCATTCCATTTGTGCCCTAGCACACTAGGGCTGCTGTATGCACTATGTGCTCTGAGAAATGAGTATGTGCTCCAATAGATACAAAATTGTTTCTTCATTGAGATACCAGAGCTCTGGTCTTCTCCAAAGTAAAGAACTCAAGGCACTCTTACTCATGTTGTCAGCTAGGAACCTGATAATTGCTTTGCATGTAGAAGAGATCAACTTTGAGAAAATAAATTTACGCCCTTAGGAAGACAGCATCTGTATAAGCTGGGGTCTGTCACAAAAAATACAGATAACAAATAGAGACTGAAAGGTGGACGTTGTTTTCTCTTGAAAAGGAAGGCGTCTCCATGTTTCTGCAAAGTCACTGAATAGAGGAAGAAAAAAAATTGTTTTCTAAAAACACATCCAACTGCCTAACTTCCAATTTTAAATTTGAAAATGGAGTAAGGTTTCTAAGGAACTAAATTTGGCAGTTTTTAGAGACTACCCATGATGTTAGTCAGAGTATTGGTTTATGTGGAGTCCATGCTTTTAAGGTATTTAGTTGTCAAACAAATAAGATCTTGATGCTTCCAAGCTGGTAGGTAATTAAAAAAAATGGAGTCACTGTAGTTTTCAGCATTATATATTTTTTAATTGTTTTCATAATTTTCATATTATAAACATTCTTTGCAGAAATCACCTCAGACAAATAACCCAGCAATGCTAAAGGAGTTTGTTTCACAGAAGTACAAATACCACTACACTACAGTCTTTACAGTTTAGTTCATAGTTAGATATGTGAATTGTGGAAGATGTAATTTTTAATAACTGGAAAAATGTTAAGGACCCGTCAGAGGAACTCCTGAAAAATTTAGCACTTGTCATTTCTGTCCCTGTATGTATTTTGGTTAATGATTTTTATGTTCTTGTGCAGATTAGAAGGAATTTTAATGAAACTTGCAGTTATGTGATTTGTTAGCCTTTTCAGTCAATTTTTGCATCACTGAAATGAATATTGCCAGCCAGTTAAATCCATAATGTGTGAGTACTTGTCTTTAAAGGTTATCCTCATTTTTTTTCTAAGCGAGGTCAAGAAATGTATTTGCTGCATTGATTGGCAAAGTTAAGAAGTTTGTAAATGATTAACAACTTTTGGCTTTTGCAGCTGCCTTGAAAATCAATTGAATGTGGTCAGTCCCTTTCTGTGACATCTTGGGATTCATAACGATAAAAAAATCGCAGACAGCCTGCCCTGCTGATACCTCCTGAGCCAGAATTCAATGCAGAAGTGGAAGTTTATGGTTCATTACATGGAAATTAGTCATGTCCTCATTAGTTGATGGGAAAAAAAAGAGAACAGAATATAAACCCTTGACATGCCAAAGAATGTATGTAGCAGTATCTTCTGCCTCCCTCCCCCCCCATTGTATATATAAATATATGCATGTAGGTGTGTATATATATATGTGCACTGTTGACTAGGAGTGTTGGCATTTTAGTATGAATTATTGTAGTCCTCTTTAAGTCCTGTCTTTTTTTTTTTTTTCCCCCCTTAGGACTCTTGTAGTCTCCTGGAACCACTTTTATTAGTGACTGTGCAGGTGTATAGCTTAGTAGGTAGAGAGGAGCTGTCTGTGGAGGTGGCAGTAGTAGGATTTTGTCATGTTAAATACTCTGGTTACTTCTTTTGTACCAGCCCTGGAGAGGCAGAGTTTGGGTTTATTTTAAAAGACTGAGACCTAGCCAAAGTGGAGTTGTGGGCAACCATTCTGATAGCAGATATTTGTAAGCTCAAAGACAAGGAGAAGGGAGAAAACAGAAGGAAAAGGAGTTACAGAAGAGGTTCTCAAGCCAAGAAAGTTGTCTGGTTTTCACTTATTTCACCCTCTTTTCCTTTACTTTATGATAGTTTTTGCATAGCTCTATTATTGAAGATTTTTTATTTTTTTTTTTTTTTTGCAGCCTTCTGCTCCCTCCATATTTTTTTAAATTTATACCTTTCTCTTTAGGAAGGAAAAGGATAAAAAACTGAGTATCTTCTATTTTGACTTGTAAGTGTTCTCCTTTATGTCTATGTTGTCGCTCTTTCCCTCTTGCTTTATGATCTTTGTTTCTCTCTTTTAAATTATTGTTTTCTTTTACTTGCTCTATTTCCTCCCACTTCCATTTTATTTATAGCTTTTTTGCCCATGTATTCCCCTCACTAAAGCAAAAACAGCTGTCTGAAATTTCCCTGTCCAACATTATTTTATTTTAAAGGAAAGAGAATTTGGGGATTATTTTGACCATTCCTGTGTGAGGGAAGAATTTGATAGAAGTGCTGTGTATTAAAAATAGAGGAAATTCCTTGTGTCTTTCAGTTGTATATTGTTAAAAGGCTCGTTTCTGGTTTGCACACTTAAGCTGAAAACTATGCAATGATGAAGAGATACTTTTTTATAGCTAAAACTGCCTTCACTTCTCAGGGCTTTTTTCTTTCTTAATAGCAAACAGCAGTAGTATATGTGTCGCAGCGATGGTAAAAATACAACAAACTTTATTGGAATGATATGGGATGATATCTCTTATTACACTAGTTGTCTGGTTTGGCCTGTTTTTTTCTGTGAACTCATGAGGTTCAACAAAGCCATGTGCAAGGTCCTTAACTTGGGCTGGGGCAACCCCCAGTGTCAGGGTGCTGGGTGGGCTGGGTGAGAAGGGACTGAGTGCAGGCATGTGGAGAAGGACTTGGAGGTGTCGGTAGCTGAAAAGGTGGACAGGAGCTGGCAATGTGAACTCACAGCCCAGGAAGCCAACCATCTCCTGGGATGTATCAAAAGAAGCATAGCTATCAGGTCAAGAGAGGTGGTTCTGCCCCTCTGCTGTCGTGTGACATCACCTGGAGCACTGCATCCAGGTCTGGAGCCCTGAGCACTATAAAGATGTGGATCTGTTGCAGCAGTTCCAGAGGAAGGCCACCAAGATGATCAGAGGGCTGGAGCACCTCTCCTGTGAAAACAGGCTGAGAGTTGGAGTTGTTCAGCCTGGAGGAGAAAAGGCTCTGGGAAGGTCTTAATGGGGCCTTTTAATATTTATAGGATGCTTATAAAAAAGGGACAGACTTTTCTAGTAGGGCCTGTTGCTTTTAATGTAAGCTATGTAAGCTTACATTTAGTGGAGCTTCAGTGGTGGGTTTTTTTTCAGGACTTAGAAACATGAAATGTTACTAGTTAAGTTACAGTAGCTGTAACTACTCTCATGTAATTCATACCCTTGAAAAAGCAGGCATCTGTTTGAAAAAGCAGGCATGTCTCCTCATGCTTTGCTATGATGTGTGACAAGAGTGCTTCTAGTGATAGTTAGAAGTCATGGTTTGATTGACATCTTTGGTAGAAGCCATGGCTTAACAAAGTTGCACCATTTTCTTCAGTTTTCTGGCCTCCTATGTCATTCCCTCTGTTGGACTGACACAAGGTCACTTTGTGCACGAAACTGGTCACCTTGAAAATCACAAGCAAACAAAGAATTCCTGAAGCTGGCTGAATCCTCCAATTGTGAAGAAGCTAGTCTAAACTTATTAGTTAAAAAACAAATGTGATTTAAGTGTTAGTCCAGTTATTCCTGCAATTTAATTTTAAGAAATCTGGAATACTTGTGCCTTTGTCTTCTCCCCACCTTCCTACTGATATCCTTCCTTAGCAAGCTGAATAAAGTAATGTGGCAACTTGGTGATTAATTTTGAACATGCAGAGTTCTTTATTTTCCCATCTCATGTATGAAGATTATGGTATATGGGTTCCTGACATTTTTTATAATCATTTATAATCATGAGGGGCTGGACGTAGCCTTGATCTGTGCTTGGATTAAGGGGAGGGCTCAACTTTCTGTGTAATGGGCACGTGTAGTGTTCTGAAGGGGAGAGTGCTGTGAGGAGGCAGGTATCTACCTGCTGAATTTGATGAGGAAAGTTACTTCTCTGCTCTTTTGTTTTTGCTTAGCCTGAGAGTATCTGGTTCTAGGGCACATTTTATTTCTTGTTTGCACTGTGGAGTGCTTGACCTTAGGGAACCTAATTTAGTTCACTAAATTTTGCTAACTTTTTTCCTGCTGAATTACGTCTTATTTGCTAATCTCTCATGTGTTTTACATTTGAAAGCACTTGTTAAAAACAAGGCAAAAGCTAAAATAAGAACAACTCTGAGAATTTTTGTTTTGATGGTTTTACTGTAGCAGAAATGTTCGGTGATGTGGGTGTCTGCATAATGTAACACATCCTCTTCCAAATCCTGCCTTTTTTGAATTCTTGAAGAAAACCGACACTCATTAAATAGCTTTCTATTGTGATAACTTGGAGAGAGAACTGCTGTACTTCAGCCTTCCCACTGAGTCAAGTCTCATTATAAATTATCTCTTTATGGCTCCAAAAGCTGCGCTTCCAAATTTCACTCATTAATGAGGCTGGAATGAATTTCATAATGGCAGGCTGTTTGCACTGGAACCATGCTCAAGAAGGACTGGTGTGTTTAGTTCCTCAGTGCCTGAAACACGTTTGCAATGCAATGGTTCTGCAAACCATGATTTCATGTGGAAGGCTCCACGTGTATGTGAAGATGTGTGTGTGAACAGGGATGGTCACGTGCAAGCAAAATGATTTCCATTTGCACTGTCTTTATTTCTTCCTCTCTTTAGTCCAAAATGCTGAGAAACTTATTTAAAACAAATGTTTTGATAGCGATCATGAATGCATTTAACAAAAAAATAAAATTTCTTAGTTTCTTCTAAAAGAATATATAGCTTTTATTTTTTTTTTTCAGAGAGGCTGGGATATTTTAGAGTTAAACTGATTTGGCCATAGATCATTACCTAGTGGGAAATATTAAAGATCTTACTTTCAACTAAACAGGATAACTGCGTAGGCTTTCAAGTAAATTTAACATAATTGGTTAAGGGGCTTCAGTGTACCTCTTAAAGTACCAGTAATTGACCTCTTTAAAGCACTTCACCCCCTAATAGTTTGGTTGAGAAGCATCTTGGTATTGGTTCACAGGAGACTGCTAACTGCCTCATTTCTTCACATTAGCTTAATGGAGAGTAATGGCATCCCATGACATGACATAAGTTTTGTCATCCATATTCTGCCTCACCATTTTTCATCTCTCTTTATTTGGATTATTAAGTATTTGGTTTTGCATTACTGAGGTCATAATTGCTTTACCTTTAGCTGTTGGTCTCTGGGTCAGACTTGTAGTAACAGTTTGTGTTTTTAAAAGGGCTATGCTTAAATATCCTTTTAAATACACCTTAAGGTATCTAAACTAAGGGTAGAAAAATGAACACTAATGTATTTTGCATATTATTTTATTCTTGTTCCATGTGTAGGGAGACAAGGTAGAGGGCATCCTATTCAAGGTATTACATAATTTTATCAAATGTACTTTTCAGGATATTTTCTATTTAAGAGTTTACAGCTTCTATTACTGGATAAATATTCTTCTATTTGTACATTTCTAGTCCTGTGGTAACTTTGAGGCACTCTTTGCTATCATCATGTAGTCATTATTTATATATCTAGCCTTGCTATTTGCTGCAAAAAGTTTGATTTGTTCTTGCTATTCCTTTTTTAATAGGCAGTTGATCTCATTTCTGTGTAGTGTGTTCAGTAGGGAACAAACACCAAAAAAAGTTCCTCAGTAATTAACATAGGACAGAGCAAGCTCTCTCGTCTTCAGTTTAATCTTTGAGCATAACTAATTCTAGAAGAGACTGACTTGATCTAACTAAAAAGAAGAAAAACTGAAATTGTTATTTAAAATGTTAATTGTCCCAGTCTTGCTTCTCTGAAATTGCAGTATCTACTGGTCAGGTAGAGGTTGTGTAAAAAGGTACAAAGGTTGTGTATTTCATTTATTTTATAAGGTGTTTGCCCCCCCTTCAATGTGTTGTTCTTCAAACGTCTGAGTATTTCATAGCCACATGGGAGGCAAGATTAGATTAGATGACAAGGGAGGTGTGCAGATGTGTTTCAGAATATTTGTGTTGAATAGAAGTACGAGAGAAGTTCCTGTCAATATACTTGGAAACCAAGCTTTTCATCCGTGGTGGTGGCCTTCAGTTAGCAGTCTCTCTGATTTACCTTTTCCTCTACTGTTGACAGGGACGCTGAATCTTGAAGGTGTGTAGTTTTCGCTTGTAAATCACTTTTCTGAAGGCTTTTTGAGACTGATGGTCACTGTTGTGTTGTCTTTAGCTTCTCCAGTTCTTTGTGGTTCCCACTGTTTGAAACATGATGCCAGTAGAGCATAGAATAAGTAGCAAATATACAGAGATTGCATCCAGACCACAGGACTTCCTTTAGGCTGTTATTTATAATACACACTGCATCTGAAATAAATGACTGACATATGATAGATACTATGAAATTATTCCTACATCTAAAGGTATTGACTTCAAGCATAAAGGTTTCACTACCTGTGAGGGTTTTTTGGCTATATTTTTGTATCAGCTTATAAATAAATATGTTTCTTGGGTGGATGGGTATAGAATAGAGGTTGGATTTTTAAATTTTTTTTTTTTTAATCACAAAGTAGCCTTTATTCAGTTTGTCACACAACTAGCTAGATTCTAAGTCACTTCACAATTTTTTCCCTATCTTACTGAACTGGTAGATCTGAAAATAAAATATCAGCACCAAAAGCATCTTTAAATACTCTTTTTTTTCCAAAGGAAACAAGTGCTTGTATGATTGTAAATGAGTATTTCTTGATAATATACTGTGCCTTTTCAGTTGAATACTAGGTTCTGTATTTCACATGGACTAGGTAGATTGCTTGTGTTTCTCTGTAAAGGTTGTAGATGTTTAAGCTTTACTTTATTAGAAGAATTACAATGAAGTGTTCACATTTGTGGTGTACTTTCTGTGTGATCAGTATAGTTTCAAGATAACTTTGCTGCTTGTTGTTTCACTATATTTTAAAGGTACAGATAAAAGAAACACAGCACCTTTGTTTTTCATTTGGCAAAGGGAAAAACAGAAACTAGTAAGATGTAAGATGCTGCTTGTTATCCACTGTAGAAACTGACTTTCATAGCTTGTTGGGCTTCGAGCTGATAGATTTTTATTACATGTAGATTGGTTGTTCTGTCAAAAATAAAGCCAGATTAGTATTTATCCCAAGTACAGAAACTGATTATTGATGACTTCCTTCTACTGGATTGATAAATATGCATAATCATTGCCAGAGGCTTAAACTGGGATTAAATCACATTTTTACTCATAAAGTCCATTTCTATTTGCATTCATCATTTAGAAGTGTGGGTCTATTTATATTCTTACAGTGTGTTTTTTTATCACACTGAATATTAAACCAGCTGTCTTAGGCTTCAGTTTTCTTTATTGCTGTCTTATTAGTGTAAGAAACTTATGAAACGTGCTGTAATAATTTTGGGTGTTAGGTTTACAGGTAGGGTTGCAGTATGTGCTCTGGAGAGCCATTTTATACTTTGCTTCTTTTTTCCTAAAGCGTGTCTGCATCTTGTACAGAGGAGCAAAGCAAACTTCCTTTACAGGAGAAAGATGCATATCTACCCACTCAAGTGAAGCTGGGCTTTACGAAGTTGCTAACACTTTGTGCAGGATGCATTGCCAGGTCAGATTTACCTAAATCAGTGTAGGAGGTACAAATGACAGGGTGAGCCTCAGTCCTGGTTTGTCATTTTCAGGTGGGTTCCTTACTCAAGAGGACACCCTGGCTATGCAAGCAAGTGCAGGCTTTGCCTTCCCAGCAGGACATGGGCAAATCTTCGTTTCTCCTCCGGGCTCTCCAGGCCTGTTTAGCAAGTTGCTCAAGCCTAGTGCTAAGCTGTGCTGCCTGCCTGGGCTGTGCTTGCATCTTTGGGACAGTCCTGGTTTCTTGTAGCCCAAGAAGCAGAGGCAAATTGGTGCTGTTTTACACAGCTGGAATTTTCCCTCGGTTCCCTTTGAACTTTTGTGAAATGCTTTCTCGTGTTGTGTGGTTGTGTGTGCTAGCTGGGTTTCTCAACGTGTTGGCAATTAAAAAGGTTTAAAAAATGTCAAGCATATTTTCTGGCTGATTTGTATGCTGTTAGCTTTTTTTGCAGTCTTCGTTTAATTGTTTGTTTTTTCTCCTTTTTTAATGTCTTTTTTGTTATCAAGAAGTTACAGGGTATAGTGCTGACTTTCTGAGTCAATGTTGCTGTTACCATTCTATCTGGGTGAATTTGAAATGTGGCCATTTGCTGGTGTAAATGCTGATGTTACTGGCACCATTCTAGCAACCAGAAAACTTGAATTACTATTTGTATAGCAAATAGAAACAAATATTTATAGTTTTTGATGTTGCACTAAAAAATTCAACACAAAAGATCTGTCTTTTTGTGTGTTTTGGGTTTTTTTTTTGCAACATCATGGATTCATATACCTGGGGGTCAAGAATGCTTATGGGGAAGACAAGGGGACAGAAGATGGAATGTATTAAGAAAAAAAATGTAGTTTTTACATTATGATGACCAGCTTAAAAATAATTCATTGACTCTCCCAGATTTTTTTTTTATTAATCTTTGCAGATTTTGTTGTTGTTTGGGTGGGGTTTTGGTTGTTTGGTTTTATTGTTAAACTTTGCAGAAGCATTCATACACGAGTTTTAAAAAATGTGCTGTAGGATGATGGAGTGTCTTAAAGGCAGAGGTGGGTGGCAGTAACCTTTAAATTGAAGAATGAAGACTGCAAACCATTAGTATACATGACTGCTTTTTTTTCATTGAAGAAAATTTGCACTTAAAACAATCGGTGAGTAAAACAAAAATGTTACTTTGTATGAGGTGGATTTTAGAAACATTTGGAAGATGCTGATGTGACTGAGGGAACAAAATGTGAGGATCATCGTAACTAACATTTTGCCTGAGTTGGGGGGAAGTGAAGCAAATGTTGAGAAGAGGATTGCAGGAAGCTCTGGAACTTCATGTAGAAATGACCAGAGCATGGATGGGTTATACTTCCGAAGATCACAAAGAGAAAATGTTCCTGGGAAAAAAGTAGGCTTTTTTTCCTACTGGAAGGTAATGCCTTTCCTAGGAAGGTAATGCCTAGAAGTTACCTCATGAGGTCATACAGTGCATGATATTGTCTCTAAAATAGGACTGACAATATCCCTATCTTTCTTGCAAGTTACATATTTAATCTATTCTTACAAGCAGCAGAAAGCCGTAGAGCCAACCTCACTGTTAATTTTTCCAGTGCATCCCTCCATTGAGCAAGGGAAAGAATCTCCTGATAACTAGTCTGAATCTTTCTTGAAGTGAAACTTATTTTTCTATTCCTTCAGACACATGTACATGTATTAGATTTTAGCAGTCATTTAGGTACTAGAAAGCAGCTGTTATGTCTAAACAGCTTGTGTTCTTCATTTTTTCCTCATGGAACGTGTTTTTCTAGATCACTTATGAGTCTCATTCCTCTCTTCTGACCTCTGTCCTGTTCCTTCACTTATTTCTGTGAACCTCTGTGCTGGAACAAGACACTTAGGATTTATGGGTATTAAAGAGACTGGAAGGATTACTTCACATCTCATAAAGGGTAGGCTTTCATCTGTATTCTCAGTACAATGTTTACCTTTTTAGCAGTGGTTTAGGAGAGTTGCTTGTGATGATAATCCCTGATGCTTCTCTGAAGATAAGCCAGCTAGTTATAATAAGCCTCATACTTGTGTAGCTTTAAGGAGTCTTTTATATGAGATTATTTTACTGAACATTTCTCTGTTTTTTCAAGATGATATTGAATTCCAGTTCTGTCTTCTGAGTTAGCTCTCAGAATTTTGGCTAGTGCTGAAAGTGCTGCACCCTTCCGTCACTGCAAAACCTTTTAAATGACTCTTATTAAATAACATGGGGGTATGACTGTTGGACCTGTCAGCCTGAGCTCTGGTAACAGCAGTGCTGAGCAGCATTCTGGAGCAGTCTAGCAGTTCAGAAGTGTCTTTTGGTCCCAGTGGGCTTCTAACCTCCTGTGCTGAGTTCTTGCTGCTGCAAATAACCCTGTTTAGATATCCATGGTATCACCATCTTGCTTGGTAGACTTATCCTTAGAGTGAGCCTTCTTTTGTGTCAATTGTACTCACACATTTATCAAGATAATGTGGTCCTTTCTGCTCTTGTACTACCTCATCATTCATACAGTCTCTACTCTTAATTCAGTTTATCTTTTCTTCTGGAGAACTTATGAGTTTGTTTTCTTGTTTGGTTTTTTTTGTTATTCTTTTTGGAGGGGTGCATTATGTTGGTTGAGGCTTGTTTGCTTTTTAATTTAAAGATTTATATTTAAGAATTAAAGATTTTTGATGAAGGCTTGGGCAGTTTTTAAATGACAGTGATTATAACAGTTGAAATTTTAGTAAGGCAAGTCAACAGCAATAAAAAGTGCTTAGCTTGGGCTACTTGCTAATGACAATAAAAATATGTACATACTTAGTTGTCAGCTGTTTTATGAATACAGTGACTTCTCTGTTGGGGAAGAATTGTACGGTTTTGTAACACTAGAAGTAAATGTCATTTGATATCTACAGTTGGGCACAGTATTGAGTAAGATATTGACAGCTCAAACTCAGAGGATAAACAGACCTTCAGGCCAGCTGTTGTTGTATCACCAATGTATGTGAGTGAACACTGTTTAGTGGGTCATCTAGGCAGGAAAAAATGGGGCAGGTGAAGAGGGAGCAGCAGCTCAGTATTACGACCCAGCAGGGCTTGTGGCAAATAGCTTTGTCCCTGATGGGGATACATTTTGAACACTAGTTCAGCTCAAGCTTGGCTAAGCTGTGATCCAGGAACCTCTGCCATGGTGGAAACAAGATACTGTCAGTCTAGTGAGTTTGCAGCATTTTTGCTGCTTTAGGAAGCCTCAGGTCTCAAGGAAACATATTTTCAAGGAGCTCTGGGCTGGAAAAGAAAATCCTATGCATCATGCTTGGTGGCTTAACCATTTTATTTCTGTGTTTTCTTTTTTGTGTGATTACCCCTGGTGATTTTGTTATCTGGACTGTCTCAATCATGTGTCATATTCAATGCTTCTTTCTGAAATGGATAAGGTGAGGTTAAAAGTATTTTGTATTTTGGAAAAGCTTTGGGTACTGCTTAGATGATGACTGAACTTTGGCAGAGACTGCCCAATAGAGACATCTGCTCTAGTGCCCTATTAAAGAGCAGTATAATGGAGTGAGGAATTGGGATATAATGCAAGGGAAATGTGCAATGTGGGTGGGTCATGCAGATGGATTTTGGTATGGAGATAAAAAAGGTTTCTGTAGTCACAAACACTAAAATTGCAGTGGTGGTACTTGACTGTTAGCAGGCAGGAGAAATGTTAAATCTGATCTAAATCAGTGCTCATTTTTTCCCCAGATGAAAATGACTGCTTATGAAAGGTTAGGGGATTTATGAGAGTGTCAAAACATATGGCAGATGGGCTGCATTAGGACTCATGAGTATAGTAATCCAAATCCTTTCTGCCAAGCATTACAGAGGATCTCTTCCTGCTGCTGAGCTACACTAAGTGTACACAGTCAAGAGGAGCACAAGCTGTCAGGAGGCTCAGAAGAGTTGCTAGTGAAAGTGCTTGTCTGAGCAGAGTTGATTTTGAAAACTGTTTTTGCAGGCCAAAGTCTACTGGGAAACTGATTGTTATTTATAAATGTTAATAAATTGCTGCAACCAGTTTGTTTTGGTTTCTTTGTTTGGATTTTTTTTCCCTTTGGTTTGCTGGACAAGGCCTGGAAGACAGTAAAGCCAAAATGTGAGCTAAACCTTTCTAATTATCTCTGACTATATTAGTACAGAGGGATAAAAGCTGTGCAAAAGTCACGAATGTTGAGAGAGAAGAAAAGAGGGTTGAGTTTGTCATTCCTCTTCTGAGCCAGCACTATCTAAAAAAAAAAAAGAAGCATCCTACTTTAAATATTTATATCTGAAGTTAAACTGTTAGGGACAGTTTTAGTTTAGACTGGGAGACTGAGTCCAGAGAATCTCCTCTGAAATCTGAAAAGTCACAGTATTACACAGGTTACTGGTAGCTGTAGTTACCATGTATATGTAAAGCTTCTGGCTTTTGAGAAGATCCAGATCTAGAACAGTTTCTGAGGAAGCATGAAAACCATTTGTGTCTGAGGCAGCAGGAGGATATTTGCATTCCACTCCTATAGTCAGTTAATTAAACTAAAGAATCCACCAAAACTCCTCTAGTTAATTTAGAGTATTTTAGAGCATTATAAATTGTTATGCTGGTATGGAAAACTGCTTACTTGGATAGCTCTGAGCTCCATGGGTGAATGCTTAGATACTTTATTTGACAGTGGTGTAAAATTTTTCTTGATGGAAAAAAAAAGAAAACAAGTTTTGTTAAAGCATGAAACACAATACTACATGTAGATATGTTGTGTTCTTTGTAGAACAAAGAAGTGTTAGGATCCAGACCTTACAAATCTTAAATTTAAACTTATAAAGGATGGTGCACATTGTTACTCTAGCAGTTAGGATGGTTTTGCTCTGAGGTATAGATTGTTTGTATTTGTAGGGCTAGGGCCTGCAAGAGGCAAGCTTTTCGTTGTTGTGGTTTTATGATATATGAAGAAGATCTGAAAGTTTTTTGCAGTTTTTAGTATTATCCATGGGGAATGGTGTATCTGCTCAAGCATGGTTTTGTTGACGAAGTTTGTTTGGTGAACTTTCTCAGCATTTAATTAAAAAGTCCATTTGCTAGATCTTCAGAAAAGGAAGATTTTCTTCCAGTTGTTAAGTATTAATGAAATAGCAAAGCAGTCTAAACAATCCATGAAAGCTCACTTTTGTTAATCAATTTTCACTTCCTTAATATTTGGTATGTCTTAATCTTTTGACTGGTATATAGTCTTCCAGCAAAGACCTGCTCTGAATATGTATTTAAAACAAACAAATAAAGGAACAAAGCACCATCTTCCACTTCCTAGCCTCTTTTCTTTGAGCAGCCTCCTCTTAAGAGACTGCAGAAAGATCTATAGAAAAGACCTAGAAAAGGTCTATAGAAAAGACCTGAAAAGGTCACATTTAATATTTGAAAGTTGTTTGTGTGCATGTTTGAAGGAAGGAAGTTTGCTTCCATGAATTCTTCCATATTGCCTGAAATGAATTAAATCATTGCCTGAATGAATTAATCTGACTGCATTTAAATTTTTAAAACTTCCCAAGGAGAAGCTGTATAGAAATGTGAAAAAGAATAAATCTCTTCACAGGACAAGGGGATAAATTATGATGACTAGACCATGTCTTGTTAGTGGAACATAAGTAACCTGATGGTAGGAAACTATTAGTAATTGACCTTAAATGGAGCAGCATAATCATCTGTATTTCATGGTGTCAAGTCTAGAGTGCCACCACAAAGGAGAAAAATGACCTGTTTAAAAGAAATAAGATAAAACATTCCAGTGTGAGGTCCTGCTTCTAAATAACCGAGGAAACATTGAGTAACCATCCCAGGAATGTGTAGTGTGAGATGAAAGAAACACTTCTAATAATAAAAGGAAAAACGATTGACAACTAATTCTTTGTAATAATAGAAAAATTACCAAAGTGGTTATGCTGTATCTGGAGCTATTTGACAAGTAGTTTTTCGTTTGTTACAAAAGACATCTGAAATGTAATATAAAAATACACATCTTTTAGCTTTTATGGGTTCTTCTGTAAAGAGAGAGTAATCTAAAACAGCTTTCATTTAGAGCCCCCATGTAGATAAGAGCAGAACTTATACTCTTCAGTCCTAGAAATAGGTGAGAATGTCTTGTTTCCTGCTTCTCATGTAGGCAGAAGTGGTATGTTTCTGCAAGCATTTGAAATAGTGAGTGCTTTGGGATGGGAAGAGGGGAACCCAGGGGCAGCTCCAGCTGGCAAATATTGCATTACTCTATAAGTGGAGGCTCTTTGAGGTGCTAGCACCATGATATGGATAGGTGGAGGCAGTTGTGTGCTTCATGTAGTATTATTTAGACAGAAAGGAAGATCTGAAAGGTTTTAGAACACCAACTTGATGTGATCTGCTTGAAGAAACAAGCTCACTAACAGTCTTCTGTTTGGGTGTGAGTTGCAAGATGAAGTGGGGTTTTCAGTAGTAAGCAGATCGAGAAGGCTCAAAATGGTTGTTGTAATTAATGTGTAAGAGCTGGAAGGCCTAAACATGGAATCTGTGTCTGTTTTCCTCTCTTGACTTCTTAGAAAGTTTGTTTAGTCCTCAGTGAAATGCCTTGGAGAAACTTTCATTAGGAAAAAGGGAACTGGAACGTTCTTTAAATCTGGTTATGGCAAAGTGGTGTTTTGGCTGCTGCCAGGCCACCAAAGAATTTGGGGGTTTCTGTAGGACCCATTGTAAGGTTTCACAAATTCCTCTAGAGTAAAGATTGTTTCCAAAGAGTTACACACTAAATCTTAAGCAAGGACTGACAACCCTGAGATCTCTAAAGACTTGACACTGATGCCAGCTTGGTACAGCTTGAATGAAAGAAGCTGTGCTCTTAATCATTGGTCAGCAGCATAACTCAGACATTTTGTGATCCAAATGTCAGAGAATGAGATCTATAGTGCTTGTTCCATTACAAAAAAAAAGTTGTATCAGGTATTTCTCTGTTCCTTTCATTTATGACTTAGAGAATTAAACACCTGGTGTTGATTTATCCTGATGACTTTTTTTTTTTTTTTTTTAATTTTATTTTCAGAGAAAGAATTTGACCCTCTTCTTAAGCATTGGTTTATTGACCTCCTGGGGAACTGCACTCTTGGGTGTCCGCTTATACTGGATGGGCAACAAGCCCCCAAGTTTTTCCAATTCTGACAACCCAGCAGCTGACTCGGACAGTTTTCTCACACGCACTCTGACCTTCTTTTACCTGCCAACCAAGAACCTCTGGCTGTTGCTGTGCCCAGATACCCTCAGCTTTGACTGGTCTATGGATGCTGTGCCTCTTCTGAAAGCAGTCAGCGACTGGAGGAATCTACACACTGTGGTGTTCTATGCCGGACTTCTCCTCCTTGCCAACTTCAGCTTGAAGGGCTCCAGCAATGAGAGAGAATGCAATGGGAAAACTGTAATGAATGGCAAGCAGAATGCTAATGGCCATAGCTGCCACTCAGAGATGGAGTATAAAACGCTGGTGGTGAAGTCAACCTTTGCATCAAAAGAAGAGAATGGTATAAAAAAGCATGAAATGCAGAAACTGCAGCTTCCTTCAACTGAGAACATTGTCATTCTGTCTCTGTCTTTGTTAATAGTGCCCTTTGTTCCTGCCACAAACCTATTTTTCTATGTTGGCTTTGTAATAGCAGAGCGTGTGCTGTATGTTCCTAGTATGGGCTTCTGCCTGCTGGTTACAGTAGGTGTCAGGGCCCTTTATGTCAAAGCCCAAAAGCGCTTTCTGAAGAACTTGGTTTTTTGTTCCACTGCTGCATTAATTTTTTTCTATGGACTCAAGACTGTTGTCAGAAATGGGGACTGGCAGAATGAGGAGATGCTGTATAGGTCAGGGATAAAAGTAAACCCTGCTAAAGGTAATTTTTGCTCTATATAGTGAATTTTATATTTATTGCTATCTTTGTTTGTCTCTGAAGCATCTGATTTTATCAACTATATCCAAAGAGGATACTTTAGGAAATGTCCTAATGTTGCAGTAGTATGCATGCTAGTAGAAAATCAGGAAAAGCAGGACTGTGTTTTGATGAGGTGTGTTGCAGGTTTGGCATTAACATGGAGAAAATGAGACCCAGAGGTAAGAGGATACTTTTCTTTTTCATTCATCTTAGTTCTGGATTGATCCATTGTTCATTGTTCCATTGATCTTAGAATTAAAGCTTTGTTATTAATATTGCAGGCTGCACCCTGGTAATTCTCCGTTGGAGTCTGGTGTCTATCACCCTAATGAAGGTTTTTCAGATGTTCACCAAATGCTCTGTTCTCTATGACTACAAAATACATGAAATAGTAAAGGACAGCGTCAGGGAGGTGCTATTTTTTTATTTCATCTGATGCAAATAACGTCAATACTACATAATAAAAATGAGGAAATGAGGTCATATTATTCAGCCGAGGAAATGACTGTAGTTCTCTCTGCATACAGGTCCTATAAAGAATTATTATCAAATATTTATGCCTTCCTGTTAATGTATAAATGTCAGGTATTTGTAACACTGGCCAGCTACTTCTCTCAAAGGTTGTATCTTTTCTGTAATGAAATGTGACTACAGCTAGTGTAAACAACATCCAGACTGGTAGTTTAGGGATCAGTAACAATGTTTAGCAGTGACTCTGTGGTTTCATTTTATAGGGCAGATCCAGCTGGGATCCTGAACTCCATGCTGCCTGGCTGTACTGCTTTTGGCACATGAGCAAGTTTTTATGAGTCACAATACCACCTGTGAGTGCAGTGTAGTGATTGACTAAGCCTTCCTCATTCACAATTCATCAAAAGGGAGAAGGGATGACTTGACTGCTTTGTTTTTCTATGAAAGAAAAATTTGACAGTGCTTCAAAACATTGCACTTGAGTTTTTCCAGTTCTCTGCTCAGAAGCCCGTTGTATGATGTGAAGTCATCTGCTGACAGAGGTGTACTTTTTGGTTAGACAGTTGTGTCATGCCATAGTCTAAAAGATGTGGTAGTAAGAGGCAATTGTAGGTGTTACTGTAATTGACAGGGAGTCAGAAAGCAGATTTGTTATGTCCTGCAAAGCAGCATTGTAGCAGCTTGTCAATCATCAACCTCATTTTGTAAATCTTCGTATTCTTTGTCACCCTGGGTGAAATTATTAAACTTGTCGCTTTAGTAAGTGACTTTTTATTAACTCTGAACAAGCATATCCCAAATCTTTCACTTAAAAAAAAGCAGCCAGTACAGGAGTGCAAGAAGTGAGGTGAGCTAACTGAACAGCAAAGCACCATACCAGAGTGATTATGTGATGCTGTGAGATTTACCAGTTTGGTGATGATATGAAGCTTGCATTAAAAAGTTGTCAGTCCTTGAAAAGGAGAGAATGTGTATTCACTTAATTAATAGTTAATATGTGTTCCTTTTTTGTCCTTGGTGGAGATCCCCGGATATCCCAGACTGCGCTAATAGTTGTCTGCTTGCTTTGAGAGAGTTTTTGTGATTAAAAAAATAATAATAAAAAACCCCAAGTCTAGCATGCTATAATAGGATTGGCTGGGGTGTTTTCTGGAAATTGGACTACTGGGTATTATGCTCCCTGGAGAGGAGCTATTTTCATCATACATATCTCAGTATGCACAGTCTTATGTGTATATGATTGTTGCGGCGAGCCCTTCTCTCGGGGACACGGCTCTTCTCCGGGGTTCTCTTGCCATCCCTCTCCTCAGGCGTCTTCCTCTCTTGTCTTCCTCTGCTTCTGGGAGCATGCCTTTTATTTTGCCCTTCAGCCCCGCCCATTTCCGGCTGGGGCAGGCCCTAATTATTGGGCACAGCTGGGCCTAAGCTCCCAGTTCATTATCGGTGACACCTGAGGACTTGTGGTTCTCTCTACATTTCCCCCCTTTTTGTTGTTTGTTGAAAAATATTTTTTGAGGAGGGAAAATTCGGGCTCTTTAGCCTCTGTTAGCAGGAGACGGGGTCTTAAAACACCAGCTCAGTTTTCGCTGGTACTCGCCACCTCGGAATGCCTAGCCATGCAGAGGCTTCTCCGAGCATTCAGCGCACCAGTCTTATCGCGTGTCCCTAGGGCCCTGTTTCAGGACCGCACTATCGCATGTCCCTGGGAGACTCCATTTCAGGACCGCACTGACTTGATGCGCACTCAGAGCTCGGCTTCAGCTTCAGCATTCCTCGGGATTGAGTTCTGCGCGCCAACTCGCTGCGCCTTTCGAGCCTCATTCTTCTCTCCTGCCTAGCTTGCCATTCCGGGCTGTTGTCTTGCCGTGCTGGGCTTTTACTCTGAGCTCTTCATGCCGCCTTCAGCATTTACGCCTGGCCTTGTGGAGCTTCACTCGTGGTTGCGTATTTGGAGCTCTTTCAAGAGCGTCCCGCACCAACGTAGTGGCTCCATCTGACGTGGTTGCGTATTTCGAAGCTCTTTATATCGCCTTCCGCATTTAAGCCAGGCTTTGTAGAGCTTCCCGCAACCAACGTGGTCGTGTAGAGCTTTTTATAATACCTCAGCATTCACGGCTGCTATTGTTGCCCGCATTCTCCACCAGTTGTTGCGGCGAGCCCTTCTCTCGGGGACACGGCTCTTCTCCGGGGTTCTCTTGCCATCCCTCTCCTCAGGCGTCTTCCTCTCTTGTCTTCTTCTGCTTCTGGGAGCATGCCTTTTATTTTGCCCTTCAGCCCCGCCCATTTCCGGCTGGGGCAGGCCCTAATTATTGGGCACAGCTGGGCCTAAGCTCCCAGTTCATTATCGGTGACACCTGAGGACTTGTGGTTCTCTCTACATATGATTGTCTGGATTCTTGCCATATAAGCTGACATTAAGTTTCTTGGTAGATATACTAAAGGAAAGACAGTATGTCACTGTGGTGACATAGATATGACTGAGCTGGCTGTAAATCTCCTTAAAATATCCTCTTCTGCTGAATATTTACTAGCCCACACACATAGGAACGAGGCTGGGTATAAGAAACTCCATGTTAAAGTGACCTGTCACACAATTCTATTCAGTATTGTGCATACTTCCTAGATTATCCCTGGCTTTGACTATGCTAATTTTATTTTCTATTTCTCATACAATCAGGCTAGCCTGACTGGACTAGACTGGTTGCCAATCCCACCAAAGCATTAGGAGACCAACAATTCAAACTACTCTTCAGTAATTAAATGAGGTTGACGTAAGAAAAACAATTTATTTTTGTTTGCCTCTCTTTTTTCTTTTACTTTTATGAATACTAGTGATAAATAGGCTATTCAGACGTGAGACAATGGACTACTCAGTCAAATGGTAGAGTGGAGAAGTGTTTTCATTCCTTTTAGGCCATTAAGAAGAGGCTGACACTCTTAATTTCTGTTTTCCTCAAGTCTCAGCCACTTCTTCTCATGCACATATTCTTATTTCTGATCATGTTTGAGCAGCGGTATAATTTTACCTGATGGTTCTGCTTTTTCTCTCTTGTGCTGCAAAATGCTTTGGAATAAGAACTTCCATCCTAGGCTAAAAGGCAAAGAGAGATCCCTTCAAAAATTCACCATGTAAGTACTGAGAAAGAAGCAGAAATCCACAAAGATCAGTTTTTTCTAAAGGAAGGAGGTGATCTGTTTTGTATGGATACATCTGTATTCTGGCCTAGCCAGGATGGAAAACCACTGTGTGGCTGGATGCTTTGCAACAATGTTGAGCTGATGTGCTGTACTAATGAGATCATTTGAGAAGCAAGCTATTAGTGCAGGTGCATTTGTGTACTAATGCAAGTGAACTACTTCCTAAATGGAGTTGTCTCACACAGTGATGGTTTACAATCAGGTGTTGTAGTAAGTGTAAGAATATAATCTCCTCTGCTGCTGTGGGCCTTTTTCAGGCAGAGTTCTCCAGCAGCTTCTTTCTCTGTGTTCAGTCCTCAGTGAAGAAATGGGCAGTCAGCACCTTTCCAGGACTTTCTTCTGGCCCTGATCATGGCCACCTTGCAGGCAGAGAAGTTGAGTTCTGCCTCACATGAGAAAGCCTCTTGTTACTGTCCAAGGTAACATTAAAATTTATTTTTGTTTTGGATACACGAAACAAAGTCCAAGCATAGGAGTGCAAGCAGATTTTATTTGACAATTGACACAGGCAAAAATGTAGAGCCAGGCAAAAAGGGTAGTGAGGAAAAGAAGATATAAGAAAGAGAGAGAAAAAGTGGTAAGAAATTGTAAGAAGGAATGAGAGAGAACAGAGGAGAAATAAAGGGTAAGAAAGTGGGAAGAATGAGAGAGAGAGAGAGTGTCACCACCAGGGGTCCAGCTGTCCAGCGAGGTTCTTCAGGATGGCGCTGATCCTGGACAGGGTCCGGTGCAGAAATGGGGGTGGGTCAAAAGACGATGAAACAGTCAGAGCATGGACAGCAATATATACCCCTGAGTCCTTTTGTTCCAAAGGGGCAGCTGTCAGTCAGCCAGGGTCCTTAGAAGGCAGGCTGCCTGGAGAGGAGCAGAGGGGTGTAGCCCTCCACCCAGTCATCAATTCTTATCTTCTTCCAGAAGCCATTCCTCCTCTCTTCCAGCCAGGTACATCGTGCCTCCAGGGGCATCTCAGCATTGAAGGTTGGACCTCAGGAAAGGGGAGTAGTCTCCACTCATTCATCAGTTCTTATCTTCTTCCTGATGCCTTCCTTGCTCTGCTCCAGCCCCCTTAGCCAGATACTTCCCAAGTACAGTCACAGTGGCTTAGTTATGCCTGGAGGGATGTCCCAGCATTGAAGGCTGGTGCTCAGAAGAGGAATAGCCTCCACCCAATAGCTCTTATCACATCCCGAGGGGTCACCCCTGCTCAGCTTTGGCCAGCCAGCTCCTCCACCCTAGCTAGGGCTATTCATTCTAAAATTGGTCTTTTGAGACAGTTGCAAATCAGTGAGGTCAGACTCACACACCCCTGCCCCTCTCAGGCAGCCACTGACTTTCTACAGTTTACATTTCTCCAGGCTGCTTATGTCTGGCACTGAAGATGTGAAAAAAATGCTCAGAAGCACAGTACATGGCTTATCTCTTAAACCCCAAAATACATCGTGGGAGAGTCAAGTAAGTGAGTGGAAGGTGGTGGTGACACCACCTCTGAACTGCAGTGTAGGTGCTGCCTTTCCTGGCTGCCTCGCTGTGCCCTTCGCTAGTGCGTTCCTAATGAGGACTTGGGATGCCTTAGCCTCATCTGTTCTTGGGCTTCCTCATCTGCCCTTTTGGTTATGGCTAGTTTTCAAGTAACTTTAAGGTGATCTGAGGCTTGCTTTGTTACAGTTTGTCAGCACTTGAGGGAAAAATAGGCAAGATTGATTAATGTTGTTTATGGATCCTGAAGTGGCTGTGTACGTGTTTTAAAACTAGGGAGGGAGAAGAGCAAGATTTTCTCTTTAAGTTTGCTCTTTAAGGCAGCAAACTTAATGAGCAGCCTGGCTGATATAAAACAGGTCACATTAGTTGAGTGTTCTTTTATAGTGAAGGAAGCCCCCCAAAATGTGTAGATAAACAAAAAGGTTAAAAATGGGTGGTAGTTGTCACATCTTTTTCAATTAGATTCAGAGTCATTCTGTGCTGATGATTACCGTGTGTTTAAGAAAAAATTATAATGATACACAAAATAATTGTTCTCATTATGCTTTATTAGCTCTAGTTTCTCTGTAGTACCAAAAGTGTGCTTCAAAAAGCCTACTCTTTTCCTCCAGGACATTTTGTACCTTACAGTCCACATCATAATGATCTTTGATGTTCAGATATATGTGCTGTACTGTTATAGACACTGATTAAATAAGTAAAATATAACAGAGAGAGGCTTAGACTGTCAGACTGCAGCAGAGTTATTAGTTGCGTGGTCAGATTTAATAATGAAATTTTAGTCTCCTGATGTTTGTTAAGTAAGCTTTGAAGATCATTCCTTTTGATGCTTCTTCATGGAACTAGTTGACCCGCAACTCCAAGAGGATGCTTAACTTTAATCATGCATTCAAATCTTGCCAAATTTATATATGCAACTACTCTTCTTGCAATGAAACCTATAGCAAGAACCAGACACCAGTTCTGCATGGGGCTCAGATGTTTGTTCTTATTCTGTTATGTATTACTGTTAATGAAATATCGTGTGTTCACATGTTGGGCAGGTCAGTGGGGCTGTAGTATGTGTTTCAGTCCTTTCCTGAATCAGTTTTGCAGGAGAAAAAAAGGTAATTCCTAGATAATAAGATAATTAATAATCTCTTACATGAAGACAAAGTTGGGGAGATGGAATTGGGTTTCTTGATTCAAGTTGGAGTCAAGTTGCTGAGATATTTCTAATAGTTGATTGACATGAAAAAAAAATTCTGTCTGGCAAAATAATTCAGTGGAACCTACAGTTCTTCTTTGAGTTAAAAATCCTATTCTTAGCATCTTACTAAGAACTATATCAATTACTCTGTTGTTCTCAGTGGGCAGCAGTAAGATCAAGACGGCTGACAGAGAAGAATATAGAAGTATAGAAGTTGTTCCATACTAATACAAAGTCACTCTCCTATCTTTCCACTCTTCCTCTTACTCCCATGTCTGAAGTATTTGATTTTACTTAATGTTTTCATAAGATATTCTAATACTGAAATACTTTTCTGATCCACAGTGTTCCTTTTCCTATTTTATTTTATTTTATTTTATTATTTGCAACAGAATTGTGGCCTCATTCTGCTAAATTTTTGCCCATAGAAAATTTTTAATACCTCTGGGTATTTTTTTGCACAACATTCAGCCTTAATCAGTTTCACTCCATGGTACTTCATGGGTGATTACCTTTTTCCTCTTTTTTTCTGTTTGTTCTATGTAATTTTTTTTCTTATTCTTATACTGTTGAGATAAGAATATGAAGTTTAGACTGCTAAGCATTTTCATTGAACAACAATGCTCAGAGCAGTTATATGCTTATCTGAGCAGCCATAAAAAAGTAGCATTTTTCTTTCATAGTTGTACATAGTATGTACATAGTACATAGTTTCATACATGTAATTTCATGTAATTAGTTTACTCTTTAGTTTTGTAACAGAATCATAGAATCACTATGTTTGGAAAGGACCTTCAAGATAATCGAGTCCAGCCATCAGTCCTACATCACCTTAACCACTAAATCATCTCCTGAAGCACCACATCTACCATCTTGTAAAAAAATCTGACAGAATTCTTAAAGCTGAATTTGGAGTTTAGCTTATTTAATCTCATCTAAGAAGAACAATACTTGCCTTTTGGTCTAGATCTACATAAAAATACAGTCTTTGATTTTTTAAATTTTAAAAACCAAAGCTCATTCTGTTATCCTTTTGATTAATTTCCTCTTTGTTTTACCATTACTAATGCATCAGGGAAATGTATTTGCTAAATTAACTGGTTTAAGTGTTTACTGTGGAGGAGAGGAAATAATGTGAGTTTTATTTCATTAACATAAATTCGTTGTTGTTTTTGTTAAAAAGGTACCCAAATTTGTTCTCTCTCAAGACCTGCTCCTCTGAGTTAAAAGAAATAATAATAATAATAATAATAATAATAATAATAATAATAATAATAATAATAAAATCCTCTCCTGTCATACTAAAGATTACATGCTCTAGTTCTGTGCATTCAGTAGGAGTAAATACTAGAAGCTGTTTCCATCTGATTTGACAGCTTGCTGCCATTATCCTTATCTACTCTTAGAAAATGATTTTCTCATAACAGTAGCTGTCAGTAGGAGGCCCTTTCTTCAGCAGACAGTGAAAATAGTCTTACTTCATCATCTTGCTTCAACAAAAAAAAGTAGTTATACCTTGTACAAATACCTTGTAGAAAGCTAGGTAAAGATATCATATTTCCCTCAAACAAGAAGGATGTAATAAACCAGTATTTTCCTTTATTATTAATATTTTTGTACCAGTAGTGATGACTGGAGTCAAAAGCAGAAGAAATATTTTATGGTATGGCATTTTTTTAAAAATGGCTATTATTAAGAGTTTAGATTTTGCTGACAAAAAGCTCCTATAATACCTTTAGAGCTTTGTTTTCAGTAGCTCTGGCACACTGATAGTTGATCACCACATCCTTTTTCACCCTCCAGATAGATTAGTGTGTATTGCAACAAACACCACAACGGCCATTTAAAAATACTTTGAGCATTTTGGGATAACATTTCAATGTTTTAGTGCATAAATTTGTTTTTTAATATGCAATTTGGCAGTAAAACTCTTAAGTCATCTTTGGGCCTCTAGCCCAAAATGTCACTGCACAGTAATTATTTCTTCCTCCTTTGGTTCATTTAACTTCAATAATAAAATCACTATCAAATTTGTAAAGGCCCTCCTTAAATAACATGGCAGTGAATGGAAAATGCTGGTTTTGAAAAACAAGGCTTGAGAGAAAGTAATTTCAGTGCACACTGAAGGCTTACAATTATTAAGCATAAAATTTTTGCATATTATCACTATTAAGAAATAGCAGTGATAGAGTAGCATCTTGAGTTGGGTATTCAGGAGTTTCAGGTTTGCTAATGGGCTCTTTACCTTTGAACAAGTGACTTTAATCTCTGCTTTTCCTTCTGGAATGGAATTTGTACTACCTATTTTCATTAGGCACTGGATCATTTTTTTAAAAGTTGTGATTCATTATTTTATTAAAATCTCTCCACATTTATGTCAGTACAATACTCCTACTAAGCTAGTTGCTAAATATCAGGCCATGTAGTTGTTACAATGATTCTTAGTGTACTTTGTAGTCAACTTAACTTATTAGTAGTCGTTGTCAAATAAAAATAGCGCCAACTAAACCTTAATCTTCCCAACAATTTTACCAGAACATCCTTGTACTTAATCTCTTGACAATGTGTTGCATTGATATTTTCCTTGATAACGTATTATTATTTTCAAGTTGGATCAGATATTTAAGTTTGGATATTTTTAAAGAAGAAATTAATGTAAAGGTATTATACCTTCTGTCAGTGTTGTGAAATGTTCCCTACCGTTGGTAATAATGCTTGTAACAGGTACTGTGTGGGGAAATACTACCCGATAATGAAATTACCTGATATAAATAAAACCCTCAGAGGTTGTAATTATATATTATGAGTATAATTAGTAATATGCACATTTATTAACATTTAGGTCTGTTATTGCCACATACTATGTTATAGATCTGGTGTCTTTATTCCTAACAAAAATGTCAGAATTCAAAGAATAAATGTACAGGATGTGTCAGGTTCTTCAGATAAATAGGAAATAGTTTTTCAGTCTGGTTCTCAGCTTTAAAAGGAAAAGCCTGACTAGTAGGTGAGCTGTGTAGAATTGTTTGAAAGTTGAATAAAAAGATTACTCTCTGAAAATAGCATAGAGCTCTTTAAAGGAGTGATGCTGCTGCCCTAGCAAGAGGCATAGTTCCTGGGAGTGTTTCAGCATGCCATAGGCAGTTCAACCTAAGCAAAACAGTCTGGTTATGCTACATATGTTGGAGAGCTAAAAGAAAGTGGTTTACACTTCAGTTCAAAGTCAGAACTTACTCTCTAGTGACAGTGATCTCTCTTCCAGTCCTTCAGTAGTGCTGTAATTTCCCCTGAAACACAAGTCTCTGTGGGATATCTGCTTCTTCAGCAGGATACCAGAAAGCCCAGTCTTCTTCCTTTATGTATATAGAGAACTAGAAACAAGGATACTATTTTTTTTTTCCTTGAGTGTAGTCCAACAACATCTCTAATCTGTGAATACTTAATAGCAGGGGGATAGGAAGAGAATTGATTATTAACTACTAGCTAGACTTCTTTTTCTCCCTTTGCATATACTAAGAGTTTAAAGAAATAAACAATTTTGAGGCATGGACTCATCAGACTGTTGTCTCTTCCCCTGCTTTGCCTGAGGTGCTCTGCAAAATTGTTCAACAAACTCATGTCTGCTAAAAACTACCTTACAAAAAAACCCCATTCCTGGTAAAGAAGGAATTAGCCCTGGCAAGATGGCTTTTTTTTTTTTTTTTTTTTTTTTTTGTATATCAAGTGAAGTGGATCAAGTTCCGCATTATCTTTGCCAAAAAATGACAGGTTTTACTTTTCAATTTGATTAAAAGTCAAGCACTTAATCCATATTTGTGTTCTCTGTGAAACTAGCCTGATTGTCTCAGAGTGGAAGAATGACTGAAGAGTTAGTGTTCATTAGAGGAAAACAGGAATCTTCAGGTTGGTTCTCAGTCTGAACATGTTTGTTTAAATGCATTAGATAGTCTTTCAATTGTTTCATTATTTTACCTTTTTTCAAAATCTGTCAACTGTGAAAAAGCTTTTTTTACATACTGATTTTCACCATGGGTGACATAGTTTACTTATCCATAATGGATTTCATAGCAGTACACACTGACTTTCCATTACATAAATCTGGGAAAAAACCAAACTTTTAATGTGGATAAGACAGTAATTTACTCACATGCTTCTTTATACCTTTTCTGGCAGTGTAAAATCCCAGTCAAGCTTGGGCTGTCATCATTGCCAGCACATGCATAAATGAAATTATGGCTTCTGAAATTATAGTACTCAAAAGGTTTTCATATAGTTTTTTTTAGAACTTACAGAAAAGACAAAATGGAGGGGTGCAGTGCTCAGTGTCCTTTTTTCTTCTCTTTGCTTGGATGCTCAAGTACACTAAACCCTTTTTTTCAGTTCTTAAAATGCAGAAGGTATTTGGAATATGGACTATTAAAGATGCTAGTTAACAATTCTAGTGTCTTCATCGCCTCTGCTGGCAAAAGATGAAGAAGGTCATTTTATCACCCCTTTCCCACCTATATTTCCATACCAGTGTGGCTATGTATTGGCTGGCAAACCTTCAGAGGTTCACTCTTGCCTTAATAAGTGATTTAGAATAAAATAAACAAACCCATACAATAAAAAGTGTCATGGAAAGCCTATTTCCTAAATATGCACTAATTTGCTCTTTCCAAGTCTGACATACATTGGTTGAGCACTCTGGCAGTTCTTTTAGTTTGACAAATACTTGCCCTGATTTCTACCCCCTCCTGTGGCTTCTCTGGCACATTTCCAGGACACTGTCCTCTCAGTTTCCCTTTCCTGGCAAGGAGCCAACACAGTCCATCTACTTTTAGCTTTGAGGACCAGAGATGTAATTTTAGTCAGTTAAGTATACTCTTCCATTTCTGTAGGAGTCTGGCTGACAGTTCACCACTTGGGACGTAAGGGATGATTTTAAAATATGTAGTAGATGTATTTTTTAAGAGCAATGCCTACTGTTTAAAATTTAATAAAATTTGACAGATCTAGTATATGGTCACTTCCTTGCCTGAGTCACTGCGGTGCTCTGAAGAGTTCCTCAGGGTTAATCCTGATGTGTCTGGGGTGCCCGAAGTTTTCCTGTTCCACTTGTATTTTTCTGCTGCTCTGGCTTCCTCTTCCTTTCTTAAACTATTTGAGTGCATTGCCTCTACAAAATACAATTCCTTATGAGAGTTCTGGGTCAGTGCTGGCTCTCTACTTTATTCCTGACCTTTGTGAAGTTTCATTATGTGGGAACTTTGTGGCAGTAATGGCTTACAGCATTCACCCATTTGCAGGGTACATATAGCTAATAAAGCTGTGAAAAAAAAGGTGTGGTTGGCTCCACTGTGAATCAGAATGGAGACTGGATTAGATACTGAAGAGACTATGATCTGCCTGTTCCTTTTTTTTTTTTTTTTTTTTTCCCAATCTGGATTGCTTTATTAATCTGATTCATACTATAGCCTTAGGGTGGCAGAACTGATGGACTGGAGTGTGGTTGTTGCAGTAATTCCTTAAAAGTATAATTCCATCAGAGCTGCTGTGTCACGAAACACTGCCCTGAAGTAACCTTCAGCAGTTAACTCCTTTGGGATTTCTGTGGAAATGAAATGTAATCTGTGTTTATCAGTCTTTCATTTCTACCTTTCTGTCAAATGAAAAGCTATTTCCTGATCCATTGGGCTATGCCAGCACAGCTTTGAAAGTAGACATCTGTTTTATTGGCAACAAGAAGTAGTTTTATCTTGATCAGAGTAGCTACATCAGAGTTAAAACTTTAAACAAAACCGAATCACACAAAGGCTTGGAAATGGAAGGATGTATCCAGAATGATGTATGTGTTGCTGATGTGTTTATTCGTAAAGAATACCTACAGAGTTGCAGTGAGAATGTGATTTCTGGTTTTAATTTTTTTTGAGGTTCTACAGGATGAACAGTGGCTTTATGGGCTGACTCTGGTTTATAGAACAGTGTTGTCAGGGATATTGTCTTTCTTATGTGGGTGAAATGGAATGTAGGACACTGGCTGCACTGAGGCAGCTCTTGGTAGGCGTGAGGTGGTACCTTTGTCTGAGAGATGTGTGGCTGGGATGAATGTTTCTTCCTGAACTCTGTTGACTGTGTGAGGGCTATGCTAAGAAGAGTTTCTATAATGTTACTCTGAAAATGTTTTCCATTGCTGATACAACTAAAAACAGTAAGAAAGTGTTCTTTGATCCTGTGTCACCTTAAACTACGGTGTTGGAGATAATTTCTTCATACAGTAGTCTGTCTCATAAAGCGAATCAGGATGTCTAGGAGAAGCTGGGAGTATGTGAACATACCTATAATTTTTCTTAGATGGCTTGCTTTATTCTGGATGTTTGCTGAAGACTTCATTAATGTAATATTTACTATTCAGCCAGATTGTAGAGCCCTCACATACATGAGATTAGGTTCATTAAAGCTAATTGGATTACTGAAATCCACACATATGTCCTGGGCATAACAAGGAATCCATACTCTAGAGTAAACAGGTAAATGGTGAAGCCTAAGAATACTTTACCAGCCTCTCAGTTGTATCTCTCAGGCCACTGTGCTATCCTTTGAGGAAGAAAATTTTCTGCAACATAGCAAGAGGACTGAATATGCTGAGTATCATCAGGTAACAATGCTGAGCATAGTGCGAAGTGTCATGCATTCATACCCATTTGCATAAGGATTTCAAAACTAAGAAACAAAGCTGAAACACTGCCTGCCAAAAGTCAGTTTGTTCAATACTCACGCTGACGTGGTGCTGGATAGCTTTCAGTGCTCTGCATAGTTTTCAATTATGTTTTTCTTTCACCTGCTGTCATTTCAGAAGTCCTGGAACCGATCAACAAACAAAGTGTTGAACGAGTAATATAAACAACACTTTTAATAAAAAGAAGAATAGTTTATAAAAGTTAGGAGGTGGTGAATCTCAAGTACAATCTGTCTCAACATTACCACCCAACCACAGATTAAAAAAAAGAAAATTAAAATCTATGTATAAAGTAAATTAAACTCATAAATAATGGGTATATAGGAACATCTATCCCTTTAGGAATCAAGAAACAGGGCATATTTTCTGTTGAGTTACCAAAATGAAGTAACTTGATCAAAATGTGTCTATTAACAAGTGACGTTTTCAGAGAAAAATTATTGTAAATGGTATGTAGTGACACTTTGAAAAAAAAAATATCTTTATTTCTTTGGAATCATAGGAAAAATATAAATAGCTTGTAGCAACTATAATGCAGAACTTAGACAAAACCCTTTCCTCTTTCAAAGTAGTAACTTTTAGCATTTACATGACCTTTTCTGTTCTCAAACCACTTAACAAACATTATATAATTGATCTGAACCTTTTTTTATGAGAGATAGTGGGTCTGTATTGTAGAAAAACTATTAAAAATGTTCAGCTCTCTCCATTGGCATTTTTTGAGTGTGCAGCTGGGCTCTCAGAATATTTTGGGGGAAACCTATTGTTCCTCTGTTTGTGAAACTTTCCCTTTCTAGATCAAAGTGATTGCCTAATGAAATGTGAATGCTAAAGACTGGAGCTTTATCAGAAGTAGTACCCTTGAAAGGATAAATCTGTAAGCTGCTGATGAATGTAACCTTTTGTCAAGGAGGAAAAGGTGTTATCCTTCATAACTATCGTTAAAACCTTTCAAATGTGAAGGATGTAAATTGTGCTGTGCTCTTTATTTATGTGTTACTCAACAGTAAACCAATTTTCTTGAAACAGAAAATACCTCTTAATTCCCATTTTAACACCTGTAATTCCAGTAAGAGGAAGCTCAATCTAATGACAGAAAAGTATCTGTTTTAAAGGTATAAACTTGAAGAGTGTAAGAAAGTTAAATGATTTTCTATGGATGCCACATACACATTAAGTTTATTTTAACTGAGGCATCCTCAGCTGTCAGCATTATTTCACAAAATTCTCTAATTTTTCAAGTCTGTAACCTTAGTGTACTGGTCCAGTGCCCTGTGTGGGGTGGTATGTGGCTTTCAGCTCTTTATGTGGATCTTCAGATAGGTGGTAAAAAAAGAAGCTTGCTTCATAAAGTATCTGATGTGCAAATATTCAGTGCTAAGAATGATGAGGAAAACATACTTAGTGGAAGTTCCAAGAATATTCAATACTCTGTTTTTACCAAACAGCTGGGAGATGCACATCATGCTGTGCTTGACTCTACCTCTGTGGTGGTGATATTGCCACAGAGTGAAGTGGCAATGTGAGTGCTTGTAATTTGTGACTTTCAGAATGATAACAGTAAAGTCGTAATTTACTGTGCAGAATTAAAGTGTGTTAAGAACAGATGGCAACAAGAAAAAAAAAAAAAAAAGTGCCCTAAACTAGCAACATAGGTTTTCATGCTTCAGGAACTTGAGTCCACATAAAAGTTAATAGCAAAGGAGAAGAGGTTATTATTTTTTTTTTTTAGTTTGGTTTCATTTTGTGCTCCAAACTTTTAGAACTAAATTTAGTATTCATCAAACCTTCTATGGTGACAGCCCCCTATAAACAGAAGCCTTTTAGCCTTTTATACAGTGTGATGAAGGCCAAAAGGGTCTTCCCCATGCTATTTTCATCTCTGTATCATGCAAACGTTTACATTGTTAAAGAAATTGTTACAGCTCAGAAATTAGTTACTTGTTCAAATATCAGGTTCAGATTTGCTGCTGTGGTCATGTATTTTACAATCAGGGATTTAGTTTTTGAATACCCACTGTATCAAGATTAGTGTCTTAGTGTCCCTTATCATAAATGCTGGTCAATATACTCTCTGCAGCTGTCACATTGCAGCATAAACGCAATTTTTTTAAAAAAAAGAACAGCAGACTTCTTGCAGAACTTCCAAAAACTTGGTATGATTGAAATTAAAAAAAAAAAAAAAGTTTTTTTTTTTTTTCTGGGCCAGTGTCTTTTTATTACTAAACTTCATTTATGAAAATGGAGAGATAATTGTTATGCATTCACTATTTCTTAATAGATGAGCCAGGAAAAATGCAGAAGTATTGTAAAGAGAGAAAATGTAACCTGAACTGCTGTTATTAATTTCACAATCTAAAGAGTAGTAAATAAAGTAAAAATATCTGTAAGGGTTCATAGAAGTTTTCTTGGTTTGATATGCATTTTTCTGTGACTAAATTTGCTAGTTTGGAACTGCTCACAAGTTGATTATGGATGATTTGGCTGTTCCCTAGGTACTTCAGTCTTTGTTCAAGTAGTTTGTTTCACTCAAGTAATAATCTAGTTCACATTTAGTGATGCATTCACCAGTTTGTGTTTTATTTTGTGAGTACATCTGATAGTTTAAAGTGAGAACATTGTATTACAAAACATCAATAATTTCTTGACATGAATTGTGAATCCCATATATATATATACACTTATTTTTATTTTAGTTTGAACGGAGTCCTACATTTATTTCATCAGTTTTTAAGTATTTTTTCTTTTAGTAAGGTTAACAAAATGCAGTGTTTGCCTCTTGGCATAACACACACAGAAAGACAGCATTTCCTTTTCTTTGCTGCATTATTTTTCAAAGTTCTCCAGATTGATTTTAAGTTATTTAATATGGGATTTTGTTTGTACTTCTTCTACTCCTTGTTTCAGATATGGTAATGGATTGTGAGTTTCCAAATAGATTTTATCATTATCTTGTTTTGTGTAGATTATATGGAGGTAATGGGTAGGAAGGGAAATCCTTTTGGGTCATCTTTAATATATATATATATATATATATATATATATATATATATATATTTGTATATATGTATTTTTTTATGCAAACTTAGTCCAAGTAATCAATATATAAGCTTGTACACCACTTGAGTACTTTTCTCTGAAACTTTTATTTTATTACTTTGTTATTTCCATTTCACTGAATAGCAGAACATAGTCCTTGATTCAGTAGAAAGATTTTAGATATTTGCACACCTTTATTTCCATTTCTCATTTGTTTTCATAATTCAATTGCAAGCTTTAAGTTCACCTGTTCTTTTTAGTAAGATGTGCTTCTTAAATCCCAGCAGATTAGATTGGACAACATTGTTCCTGCTTCACTGCTGTTTGGATTGATCTCTTCCAGAATGAAAGTGCTTAGAGAAGGTTTAACATGCCAACTCAATATTTTTTAGGCTTGTTAGATCTTAATCATCATTTTCTATGAGGTAGTGGAGAAATTATTCATGTCAAATTTGAAGCTGAAATTTGTCTTATCCATTTTAATTTTGAAAGCAATTAAATGCCTGAGAACTTGACCTGCTCTCACTGCACAGTGGCATAAATGCCATCTTTTAAAAGAAGTCTAGTTTGATATGGCTGAAATGGTAACACTTAAAGAATTGTTTATTTTCTTGCATGTGATTTTTTCCTACTATTTATTTAAAATAACAACAGCAACAACAATTTTCCTGCAAAGAACCATAATGAAATTCCCAAGTATTAAGGGATTTTTCAGTTTATGATTGCCTTAGGATACAAGATGATGAAATCAATTTAGTTTTTAATATGCCTGTTTATATGGAGTATGATCAATGGAAAAATAGGCAATGAAGTAAAGTTTGAATGGGTTGACTGTGTTCTAGGTACATGAGATATGTGAATGTTACATTTGTTCCTATGCTAGGATGAAGTATTATTTATAAACCACCTGGGACTATTTTGGTCTGGTTGGTGCACAGGGAATTAAGCAGCAGGAAAAGAATTAAATAATACAAAGTTCTTTCATTCACAATTTGCTCTACTGAATAGGGTCCAACAGGAAAAAATGAATTTGTAATTAAATTCTGAATTATGGTCTTTATATAGTTCAGCATCTTCTGAATATTATATGTTTCTTTTTACAGTTTCAGGTTCTACAGATTTTATATGAAAAAGATAAAAAATAAATGGACTAAAAATGCATTATAAATTCAAGAATTACTTACCTAGTTTCTTTTTCTTTGAGAAAATTTATTTTTAGTCTCTCGGCATGTACAGAGGGAAAATATTCAAGTGATGAAACTTAGCTAGAGCTACAGAGTACATTTTTGATAGGGATTTGGCTTCGTGACCGGGTGTAATTTTATTTCTGTTTCTGAATGAACGCATAGTTGAAGCAATGTTGCTGCAGTTTTGCAGGACAGATTTCTCTTGAAATTTGGATTAAGAAATTGGATGACAGCGATGTAGTTAATAATTGAAATTCTTTGGTTTTCTAAGGTTAGTTGCACTGGTTAAGACAGAAAAAGAATGTTCATTGAGTAGCTGACAGAGCCTCTTTTCCATGCAGACCAACTTCATTTTCAGTCCCTTATGTGCCAACAACCTAGAGAATCTGGTTGAGGAAGAATTTCTTTACTGTAAGGGTTATAGAGCCCTGGATCAGGCTCCCCAGAGATGTTGTGGAGTCTCCTTCTCTGGAGACTTTCAAATCCCACCTGGATGCATTTCTGAGTGACCTGCCCTGGTTTTGGTTCTGCTCTGGCAGGGGGGTTGGACTTGATGATCTTCAGAAGTCTTTTCCAACCCCTGACATTCTGTGATTCTGTGCTGTAGATAACATCTGCTTGTAACTTCCAGGGTTATGAATATGATCTCTACAAATAAGTATTTATTCTGTAAAGTGTTCCATGTATCTTCATCTCCAGCCAGAACTAGCTCATTCATCTACCTAATCCTGTGTTTAAATAGATGTGAAGATTTCTACTCCACCTACATGGTTTGGGGAAGTAAAAAGATGTTGATTTTCCTGTTTCTTTTAATGATAAATTCTGAGACATTCAAGCTATTTTCTGCTAATATCACTTCTAGTGTATCACATTAAGTTAAATAAATCATCTGCAGTTTTACAAGTTTAGACAAAAGTCTAAATCAAATTTATTACAAATGAAATAATGGAGGTTATGTATTAATTGATGTGAAAAACTTAACACGTTATTTGGCAGAATGTAAAATGAAGTGTATTATTAAAGAATATATTAATTTAGATAAATAACAGAGCTTACAGCATGAAATGAAGTCTAAAGTTGAAACTGTTACATTTAACAGTGTTAATAGATTTTTTCCAGTTTTAACAGATGAAATTACGAACCAAATCATTCTTCTATACATCCTTTCATTTGCTCAGCTTCCGAGTGGTTGGGAGAAAGTAACTTATCAGGAAATAGTTATCCACGGTCCATTATTTGATGTAATGTTCTGTAATGGAAGATCAGAGTGAAAACAAAAGTACCTACAGAATATATGGAACATTCAACTCCAGGAAATTGGATGGTCATGTACTACAGAACCAACAACAGAGCACATTTTCAGAAATTAGTTTAAAAAAAAAAAAAAATCTGTGTTTTTCTTTCAAGTGTGAACGCTTACAAGCTGGCTAATCACCTTAATCGCTACTTTCAAAATGCTTTCTATGTGTAAAAAAGAATATTAGCAGAAATAAATTCAGAATTATGCACATATGCATAATCTAAAAAGAATCTAAAAATTGAGTAAAAAAAAAAAAAGAGCATGAGTAACTGAAGAAGCAGAGTTTAGCTGTTACTTGAGCTAGCGTTTATGGCAATTGAATATGAGGAAAGATTAGTTTGCCAGAAACTGTGTTTGGTGAAAGGGACATGCATCATCTTTCCGTTATTCTTACTCATTAAAAACAATACTTGTGAAAGAAGTATTCAAAGGAATTTACAGGTATTCACAGAGAACTGTTTTATGAAACAAATTAATGTATTTTTAAGCAAATTTTTTGTTTTGTTTTTAATGTATATACATCGATTATAATTGTAATGCCAGTTATATTAGCTTCTGAAACTGTGAATAACATAGGCTATCTTTTCTGTAAAATGTGAGTTCCAGTTGCTTATGTAAGTATAGTTTTTGAGCCACTCAACAAAATGGCAAAGGCCACACTTGTGGAGCTTTAAATATTTTTTTTATCTCAAGTCCTTTATAGATGGAATATAAAAGCACGTTGTGTAACACAATAAATTGAGGTGGAACCACGTGTTTTCCAAGTAGAAAAAAATATATGTTAGTGATCTATGTAGTACGTTTATATCCATATGGCATACTTTTAGACCTGATTACTTACCTAACTGTTCTTTCAATTCCTGCATTGTTTGTTAATTTTTGTACTCTTGGAAACTCTTGCTGTTTGAAGTAGGTAGGGTTGAAAAAAATTAAAACTACGAAGATGCCCCAGTTTCAGAGTTAACTCCATTTATTTTTGTTTTGAGGTCATATGAAATGGTTCTTTGCTGTTGCTATAATTGTTTCTAAAGCATGTAGACATATTTGTTTTGGGAGTTCCTTTTCCCACCCAAAAACTTTATATATACAGAATGTATGCAAATCACCACTACAAAGTTTGCATCTCACAGTTAAGATGCAGAGATCCAGAGGACGAGGGGGAGGGGGAAGCCAACCAACCTTCCATTCTCTTCCATAGAAATAATTTCCTTGTGGAGTTTGCCTCTCTCAGGAACTTCCTGATACTTGGATACTTGGTCACGTGTAATTGGATTGTGGCCCTTTCTGAATACTTTTTTCTCCTTTTGACAGCATGGGGTAACCTTGGAAATGTGCTCAAGAGCCAGAGCAAGATTTCTGAAGCTGAAAGCGCCTATAGAAATGCCTTGTACTACCGCAGCAACATGGCCGACATGCTTTATAATTTGTAAGTATGTGTGACTTCCCTGAGGCTGGATTATCTGTTGTGAATTAAGCTATTGATTTACTTGCTGCAAATGGAGGTGAGGTTAGCTGTTGCTTTGTAATAGTTGTTTCATTAACTGTGTTTCTTAATATGCTAGACAGGGCCTTTTCTTGGTCAGCGTTATAATATATTCATGTATTTGGTGTGGAGAAGGTAAACTTAAAAGTCTGTTTGCTTTAAAAGAAGCAAAAAAACCCCAAACAACCAAAGCCTCACGCTGAACAAAGTATACATAGATAAGATGACAATGGTAGCACTCAATCTGCTTCTGCTAAAATACGCAGGTGTTATTTAGACTTTTCTTTAGAGTCTGAATAACACTTGATGGGGGGATTGGTTGTAATCAGTTCTTAGCATAAGCCGATACCCTTCAGTTAGCTCCAGAACTCTGAAAAGGTAAAATAGCAAATTACTTTTCTCCTGTGACTGACTTCAGAGCAGCTTAGGTTCAAGAAAGCTTCATTACTAGAATCCCACTGTAGATGGAAAAGAGAATAAATACCATGATCATTAAAGTAATTACACAGTGTAATGGCATATGCAGAAAACCAAATCCAGGTGACTGCCATTCAGTAGGTAGTAGGTTGAAAACAAAGTCCCGTGTGTGGTAGAAAAATACAAGTGTAAGAAGAACAATGCATCCAAAAATGAAATGCAAGTAGTAAGCCTCTTTAAATAAGTGAATAAGGAAGTAACATTCTGCCTGTAAGTCTAGTTTAAAATAGTAATTTATAATATCTGAAAATTAAGTTTAGCATAAGAGGGTTTTTCCTTCCTTTTTTTCATCGTTTAACAAAGAATAAGTTGCCCATTTCATTAATTTGCCTTCCAGGTAGACATACTGGCAACTCAATTTAATGATAGAATTCATCTTCCAAAACGAAATTAATTTCTCAAAATGTGTATATTTTTAATCATTACACAACAATAGATGCACACATGTGTATATTTTTTGCCTCATAGGCAATGCAGAGTGTGAAAAGCATGTTTTTAAGAAAAAAAGCCTTCTTACATTTAAAATATAACTTCTGAATGCAGCAGAAGATTGTAGGGAAAAAATGACAAGGTTGATAAACCTTGATTTGTTGTACATCATTTATTTTGGGAATAAAATTTATAACTATTAAAATGTATTTAATGTTTATAAATTACTTTTGTCTCTTACTCACTCACTGCATCATAGAGAGAAATTGAAGTTCGTACCAGGGCAAGAAGAGGTTAGGTCTTGGGCAATAAAGACAGAATTATAAAAGAAATCAGATTTTATCAGTTTTGCTGGTAATATTTATCAGTTTTGCTGGTAATCTTCCATTTTTACATCGATATGCAAAAAATATGCCTACAAACCTTCAGTTCTGTTGAAAATTTATTGGAATTCTACTGAACTGTGTAAAAGACATTTAATTGAAATGCTGTTTGGATCATATAGGGCTTATAAAGTTACCTTACATATACCTGTGAAACTAAACGACATATTCAGGGAGAAGTGATTGCTATACATTATGTGTATTTGTATGTATATGCAAAAAAGGATCTCTAATTCTAAACGTTTCTACTTCTATCTTGTGTGCAACCAAAACAAAGCAAAAATCAAACAAAAAAATCCCACAACAAAACCTCATAGGAACATTAGTTATTTAAGAGAAATTGAAAAATCTTGCATCATTTTTTGTAGTCTTTCCCTGCATGGGATATCTGGCTTGAAAACTTGGTGGTGAATGGAGTGGGCTTTGATATTACAAGACCACAAATGAATCAATTAGTTTAAGCATAAATTCTGAAAACTCTGAAGAACTTCTTTGCAAGTTGAGTCATGCAGTGCTATGGGATCCTTGTACAAAATAATATTTTAATGGAAAAATGCATCTTGTATGTGCTTACAAGAGGCCAGGTAGATTTGCTTTTTCTGATTCTTAGTTTGCGCCTTTAAAACTGAAGCTGTCATTTGGCAGAAGTTTAGGAAAATGCACACTTACAGTAATTTCTAATTACTGTATTTTGACCATAATATATTCTAAGTCCATTGTATTCTCATATGCTCTTTTTTTTTTTTTTTTTTTTTTCTTAGTACTTATGCCATGTATTTGGTACAAATTAATTGGCATGTGGAACCCAGTGTTCACACATGGCAATAATATATTTAAGTGCTGTCTGATCAAGGAGCAAAGTGTTAAGTATGAACTCACAACTTTTAATGGGTAACAACCAAAGAGATAAACTACCTAAACAGAAGCATTTGATAACTCTTTGAACTCTTTCCTTCTCTTTGAAGAAACTAAAATGTGATGTTGGCTTAGCAGTTGGTTATTAATGTATTAAAATCTAGATAACAGATTTGATGAATGTGTGATTTTAGCCAGAAATTTTTATTTTCTGACTGTTATGCCTAATGCCTCTGAGTGACAGCTACTTACCTCATTTAGAACAATTTAAACTGCATTAATCTGGGTTATATAACTACATAATCTCTATTTGAAGATATGTCTAAGTCTGAACTTGTCATGTCCCATAGTGTTCAAACATGTCAATTCTGTAACCTTAAATACATTCCTAAACTTCTGGAGACCAGCAGAAAAAAAATTGGTTTTATTTTTATTTATTTTTTAAAAGAGGGGGGAAAAAGAAAGCTCTTGGTAAGATTGATGTTGGTGATTCATCAGTACTTTAGATATGCCTTACAAAGGATTTGTTCTGATGACATTTTCTTAGTTCCAAAGAAGTATAAGTGAAACTTATGCATAGTTAATACCTTGGGCTAGCTTCTGACCCTGCCTGTCTTGAAGATGGGATCTGTGGCTTGGAATTTAGGAAGCTTGAGCTCAGGTTAAGGGCTTGAATTCTTGTTTGGAAGCTTGCTTTCTGAAACTCTCATGGAAAACTCAGAGGGTAAATAAACACCTGGCAACTCTGAAAGCATTTGAGATTTTCATAGCAATTTCAGCACAGAAAGGACTTCAGTTGTTTTATACTGGAGATGGAAAATGTATTACAGTATGAGTTTAACAAGGTAGTTCGTACTTTAAAACTACATATAAAGAGGCTTCCTATAAATAACTTATGACATCTTGAGACTGCACTGCAGGTAATTTTACAAATAAATCTCAAAGCCAACATCTCAAAGCTATGTAACACTGCTGATTTCAGCTAGAATCCACAGGGTAGTCAATTAGCAGAAACTGATGTCTCTTGCCATGCTGTGTTTTTTAAAAAAAACAAAACAAAACAGAAATTCATTCATTTTGTTACTACGAAGTATCAAGGACAGAGCTGTAGGAGTAGTTTTGTCTTCCAAAGTAGACTTTGTTCAGTAGGTTAAAAAGTTTTTTGTTTGCTTTGGCTTTTCAGTCATTGTTGCCTTATAATTGGTACCTAATGTTTTTTTGTTTTTTTGTTTTTTTAGTTATTGTTCCAAATTGCTTTTATTTAATGCCTAAATTAAAATTGCTAATCAGTCAAAAAATAGTTTTGCATGTATTATTTCACTTGTATTGAGGCCTCACTCTGCTTGGAGTAGTATTTTGTCGTCTCTATCAGTACTCTATCTCAACCTGATTTTCTCAACTAATTTGAAGAGTGTTTGCAGTTTGCATTGAATATGCCTTTGAATTGTACTAATCAGTTTAAGTGTTGTAATTTTGGAGTATATTCCTAAAAAGGAAAAATTTTGACCAAACAGCTCTCCCCTTGCTTCTCTCACAAAATCTCTCATTTTACCTTTAGTGATATAGGGCTGTGTTTATTATGCAAATAATTTAATTTATTTGCATAAATTCAATGTATGAATTTTTATAAACTTTGCTGGGGCAAACAGGGTATTATGTCAGTAAATGTGAAAATTTTTTAGATTTCTGTTAGGTAAAGCCTTCAATAGTAGCTGAAATTTTAATTCTGTAAAGTCTTGGACTGTAGAAGCGTTTTTTATGCAATGCTTAACTCCACATCCTTGCGTAAACATTAATATGAGCAGAGCTCTTCCTTGTCTGTTGTTAACATCTGAAATTGTTTTCCCTCTGCTTCTGCCTTTTAAGAGAGCTAGCACAAAAATCTACATGGCTGAGCTAGCAGAGACAAAAAGCACTAAAAGCAGGGTGACCTACTAACCTGTGTTAAACTATATTTGAACCTGCTCCAAGCAAAGTTGCTACACTGCTTCATGTAGTAGGAAACAAGTCGAGGTTATAGTTCCTTTCCCTTGATAGACCAGAAGATGCAGAATGTAATGTAGAATGTTAAAAAACAAAGAGGATGGATGTGTCACCTGCTGTCTAAGTACTTGATTATTTTTTTCTCAGCTGTGAGCACAAACTTGTTACAAACCTGCTTGGAGTCAATCTCTGCTGGCTAGCTTTTCTCTGTCAAACACAATGGCTGAAATTTGTGTCTTTTTTTAACCAAAGTTGTCTTGAATAATTCTTGCTGTTTTATGAGATCGGCTCTTGAGGGAGCACCCAAAGGTCACTTTGGTGACTGGTGATGTCTGGCAGTGCAGAACTCAGCTTCAGGGCTCTTTGCAGGGTCTCTATGAAGTAGATAATTTGGTATAGCATTGAGACCTGAAGTAAACTCAGTGACCTAACTAGTCAATTAGATGCCTACATATTAGAAATAGTGATGGTTCATAGTCCTTAGGAAAACTTTATTCATTTTATAAAATTAGGAAAATAATTGTTGGACTCCCAAACTGAACGGGAGACATTGCTGTTATGTTTCTTACAGGCCCCTCTTGAAAGAAGTTCTCTCCAGCTCTTAACCTCCATTGCCTGCTGGGGCATGTGAGGGGAAATAAATACCATGTATGAAGACTGCTGGCATGGCACACCACACCACTGTCCCGTGTCCAAAGGAGGGAGAAAGGCAGGAACAGTGCTATTTCTCTCTCACAGCTGCTAAGAGAGCTCTGCCTGTGTTAAAACTGCAGAGCTGTGAGAGTTGATGCAGTGCTGAAATGGTAATAATAACATCTAGGACTTCCCAATAACAGGGAAAAGAACAGGAGCATATTTGCTGATCACTTTCCTTGCATTTAGAAAGCTGTTCCCTAGAACTGAGAGATCATGACAGAGTTTTGACTGTATTAGCTGAAGGACTAGAGGTTGTTTTGAGGGCAGTTTTGTTTTGTTTTTTTTTTTTTTTTAACTAATGGAGTTATGGATGACTGGGTTTAGTGAGGAACTGGTCATTCTGTGTTAGCTCCTACTGAATATGTTGCAGTTCCTACTGATTAAAAAAGTAGGATTTCTGTTCCAATTATGTGTTTACTAACAAGATGCTATTGGAAAACATTAAATGTATTCCCTGTTTGTACTGCTCCTTAATGACTGGCTTTCTTGTTATTGGAGCCTAGTTGTAGCCTCTTGCAAATGGTAAGCACTCATTTGATTGAGTAGCTAAGTGGTTTGTTTACTTAAAAACCAAACCAAAACAGAAAAGCCTTAATTAAAGACCAGAATTAATGATCTCATGCACTGGGATGCTGTAGCATCCATACCTGTCTTTCTACCCACCATTTTTGCAAATTGCAGTAGAAGAGTAGCCTTAGGTGAAACATATCCTCCACTGCTCTGTGGCTGGAGACATATCTGTGACAGGAGTACAGAGGATTTTTGCTAGCATAGCATCTAGGTAAATGTAGTTCTTTATAGATAATGGGAATCAATGGGATGTGTGTGGCTTGAGGCATGTGTGAAGTGCAGTTGTGGCAAAATAATAGCTAACAGGCCCTATATTAGCAGTTATCAACCGGTAAACAAAATTGATTAAACTATTTCAAAATTAAAAATTGAAACTGGCTTGAAAACTTTATAAAGATTTCACTGAAAAACATGTTTACCTTTATGACTGTTAACAGTTACTGTTCATTGTATGTGGTCCTCTTACGGCAGTTTTACTCATTGAGGAGTTTGCTCTGTAAGTAGACCAGCTGACTTTAATAGGACTACACCAAGAAAAAATTAATATATAATTTGAGAAAAAAGAGTAGGCTGTGTACAGGCTGTATTTTACGACTGCTCTTTGGTCCCTGAAAACAGTTTTGTGCCATTAGTATTCAGTGATTTTAGATCAAAACCAAGGCAGAGAAAGAAGCCAGGAGTATCTTCCAATCAGTTGGTCAGGCAAGATAAGTAAAAGTTGACAGCTTAAAGAATGCAGGATGGTTACAATGAACTTAGCTCTTTTTGTCTTTTCCTGCACATATTTAAATGAGCAATTCTGTCTATAGAAATGAAGTGCATAATTTCTAGAGAGACAGAACTTCTATTCTCATTTTTTTTTCTTCTTTTTCTTCTTCCTGTTAGATAAACAAGATTCTGAGCCAGTTCCTAAAGCACTGGGTAAAGTCTGTTACTCTTGCAAGGAGTCAGCATGTATCCTCCATTTCATAAATAATTCACAGTCCATTGACAAATTAGGTAGAAGCAATGCAGTAAAAAAACCTCTTGATGTAAAATTGTTCCAGAATATTGCTATGGTGAAAGTTAGAATTTGTCTTCTAATTAATCCTAAACTAATTCTTAGACAATTTATAGCCATTTACTTTGTGTCCTATGGCTTAAGTAGCTCTTTCTTTTCTAAGTAATTTCATCCTTTTTTATTTACAGAGAGAAACATTATTCTTCCACAATACTTGTCTTATTAGGCTAAAGGAGCCATTTACTTCCTCCACACCTTCCCTCCATCTGATATACTTCACATTTTCCCAGCTAGTTACAGAATCATCAGCACAGAATCATAGAATGGTTTGAGTTGGAAAGCACTTTAAAGATCATCTTGTTCCAACTCCCCTGCCACAGGCATGGACATCTCCCACTCGACCAGGTAGCTCAAAGCCTCATCCAACTTGGCCTTGAACATTTCCAGGGAAGGGGCATTCACAGTTTCTCTGGGCAACCCATTCCAGTCTCACCACCCTCAGACAAGACTTTCTTCCTAATGTCTAATCTAAATCTACCCTCTTACAGTTTGAAACCATACCCTCTCATTTTATATATAAAATATATCCTATTAATATATATTTCATATAAGATATATTAATATATATCATATCTACCTATCCATCTATATTTATATCCCATATTATAGTCCCTTGTAAAAAGTCCCTCCCCAGCTTTCTTGTTGGCCCCTTTCAGGTAGTAGATCCATCCCTCTGGAGCCTTCTATTTTCCAGGCTGAACAAGCCCAACTCTCTCAGTCTGTCCTTGCAGGAGAGGTGCTCAAGTCCTCTGATCATCTTGGTGGCCCTCCTCTGGACTCGCTCAAAGGGCTCCATTTCCTTGTTATGTTGAGGATCCCAGAGCTGTATAGTACTCTAAGCAGGGTCTCACAGATAGCAGAAGAAGAGAATCACCTCTCTTGATCTGCTGGCCACGTGTCTTTTGATGCAACCCAGGATACAGTTGGCTTTCTGGATTACAAGCACACATTTCTGGCTCCTCTTGAGCTTCTCATCAACCTACACCTCCAAGTTCCTCTCCTCAGGGCTATTCCCAATCCATTCTTCTCCCAGCCTGTATTTGTGCTTGGATTGCACTGACCCAGGTGCAGAACTTTGCATTTGGCCTTGCTGAATTTCATGAGGTTGCACAAACCCTACTCTCAAGCCTATCAAGGTCCCTCTGGATGGCATCCCTTCCCTCCAGCATGTTGGCCACACCACACAGCTCAGTGTCGTCAGGAAACTTGTTGAGGGTGCATTCAGTTCCACTCTCCATGTTGCTAACAAAGATAGTAAACAGTGCTGGTTCCGGTACCAACTTCTGAGGAATGCCTCTTGTTACTGATCTCCACTTGGACACAGAGCCATTGACTACTACACTTTGAGTGCAACCGTCCAGCCATATCTTTCCAATTTGGAGAACAGGATGTTGTGTAGGACAGTGTCAAATGCTTCACATGGGTCTAGGTATAAGATATCAGTTGCTCTTCCCTTGTCCACTAGTGCTGTTGACCCATTATAGAAGGCCACCAAATTTGTTGGTCATGATTTCCCTACTTCACAGGGATATCTGCTGCCTTCCTGGGGACAGGATAAGGGACATCATGAGTAAACTTCCAAGCCTGGTGAGGCCTTCTGATTACTACCCACTTTTGGTCTTCCAGGCAATGAATTGGTATCAAGAACTACAAAAGCAGTCATGAGAGATTTCAGGGCCCTGGGGCAACTAGTTAAGGATCTGGCATGCAAGCTGTGTTCTTCTCCATCCTTCTAATGACAGTGATGGCTGAGGCAAGTATCAGGAAGAGCTGACAGGTTAATTCATGGCTTAGGGACTGGTGTCAACTGCAGGGCTTTGGGTTCCTTGATCATGGATCAATATATACATCACCAAGCCTGCTGGCAACAGATGGGGTACACCTATCTCAGCATGGGATAGTTAGGAGTTAGCAGCCCTCGTTGTGAAGGCTTTAAACTAGGCTGGAAGGGGTAGGGGGATAAAGCTAGGCTCACTGAGGACAAGCTTAGGGATGGCCTTCTGTCTGCCATCCCACTTGAGGTGGGAATCGGTAATAAAGGGTTTGCACCAGTGTTGCAATGTACTGGGCTGAATGAAGACCAGAAGGACCCCCATTCCCCTAAGGTGGGGTCAGCAGGCTCAGCACGTAGCATGGGGAACAAATAGGAGGAGTTAGAGATCTATGTGAGGTCAAGGGGCTATGATCTAGTGGCAATTTCAGAGACATGGTGGGACACATACATGAGCTCACATGACTGGAATGTGGTCATGGATAGTTATTTTTCCTTTTTAGGAAAGACAGGGCAGCAAGGAGAGGTGGGGGAGTTGCTCTTTAGCTAAGAGAGCAACTTGAGTTCTGTCCAGGGGTAGATATGGAACAAGTTGAGAGTTTGTGGGTTAGAATTAAGGGTCAGGCTGATGTGGGGGTACTGTGGTGGGTGTCTATTGCAGGCACCTGGTCAGAATGAGGAAGCTGATGAAGCCTTCTACAGGCAGCTGGCAGCAGCCTTGCTGTCACAGGTTCTTGTGGGAGATTTTAACTCCCCAGATATTTGCTGGAAGGGCTCCTCAGCAGCCATTCACAGTCTACGAGGTTCCTCCAGTGCATTGCTGACAACTTCTTGATGCAATTGGTGGAGGAGCCAACTCGGAGTAGAGCATTGCTGGATCTTGTCCTGAACAGCAAGGAGGTCCTGGCTGAAGCAGTGAAGGTTGAGGGCAACCTTGGGTGCAGTGACCATGAGATGGTGGAGTTCAGGATCTGATGTGGTAGAAACAGGATCCCAAGTAGAATCATGACCCTGAACTTCAGAAAGGCCAACTTTGCCCTCTTTAATCAATTTCTGGGAGAAGTCCTATGGGACAGGGTACTAGAAGGTAAACGGACGCAAGGTGGTTGGTTATCATTCAAGGACCACTTCTTCGAAGCTCAAGACCATTGCATCCCAGTGGGAAGGAAATCAAGAAAGGGAACTAGGAGACCAGTGTGGTTAAACAGGGAACTGCTAGATAAATTCAAATGGAAGATGAGAACCTATAGATTGTGGAGGGAACCACTTGGGAGGAATATAAGACTGGTGTCTGAGAATGCAGAGAGGCAACTAGGAAAGCTGAAGCCTCCTTGGAATTAAACCTTGTGAGAGAGGTTAAGGACAACAGGAAGGGCTTCTTCAAATGCACAGCAGGTAAAAGTAACACTAGAGGCAGTGTAGGCCCTCTGCTGAATGAACTGGGTGCCCTGGTGAGAGAGGATACAAAGAAAGCAGAATTGCTGAACACCTTCTTTGCCTCTGTGTATACAGCTGGAGGATGTCCTCAGGAGCCCCAGGCCCCTAAGACTGCTGAGGTAAACAATGGGTCAAGGTAAAGGATGAGTTAGCCTTGGTTGACAAGGGCTGGGTTGAGGATCAGTTAATGAGTCTGGACATCCATAAATCCATGGGTCCTGATGGAAGTGAAATGAGAAGAGGTTGTCCCTGCTTTCTTGATGCCCAACACTCATATATTCATGTACATTAACTAGATCCTCTCAGTCTTTTCCTCTCCAGACTAAAAATCTCCAGGTCTCTAAGCCTTTCTTCATAAGGCAGGTGTTCTGTTCCCTTAATCGTCCTTGTAGCCCTCCATTGTACTCTCTCAAGTAAATCCCTGTCCCTCTTGAAGTGGGGAGCCCAGAACTGAATGCAGTAGTCTGGTGAGGTCTCACTAGGGCAGAGTAGAGAGAGAGGAGAATTTCCCTTGACCTGCTGGGCACACTCTACTTAATGCACCCAAGGGCACCACTGGCCTTCTTGGTCACAAAGGCACATTGCTGTCCCATGGATGACTTGTCCACCAGGGCTCCCAGGTCCTTTTCCATGGGGCTGGTCTCTAGCAGATTGCCCCCTAACCTGTACTGGTGCATTTTGTTATTACTTCCCACATGCAGGACTCTACACTTGGTTTTTTTGAACCTCATTAGGTTCCTCTTAGCCCAGCTCTCCAGTCTGTCCAGATCTTGCTGAATGGTCACACATGCTTCAGGTGAATCAGCCAGTCCTCCCAGTTTTGTATCAGCAAACTTGCTGAGAAGACACTGTCCTGTCATCAAGGTCATTTGAAAAAGATGTTGAACAGGACTGGATCCAGAATTGATCCCTGGGGGACTCCACTAATTACAGGTCTCCCACTGGATTCTGGAACTAAGAAAGGAACTAATTTTTGCCTCAGAGGTTTGAGAGTCACAGACCCCATCTTCCCTAGCCTGTTGCTCACTTCAATCCTATCAGTTGGAGAGAAATAGGTTATCTGAGGAATAACGGAGACTATCAAAAAGGGCCTGAACAAACAGATGCTAAAGAAATTCAAGGAGGTCACAGACTTTCATTGTTACTATCTGTTGATTTCACTCCATCTGATTCTGTCTGTGCCCCTCTGTTCTGTAGGTAGTCAGCTCGTTTCTTGCAAGCTTAGCTTGCTTTTTTAATTAGGCAGCTATTAGTTCTCAGCTTATGACAGCAGAATTTACTGTACAACCACGGTCAGTTTGATTGAAGGGTGTTTTGCAGTTCTCCAGTTGAACTGACATAACAAAAAGTTTTATTTCAGATATTTTCCTGAATGTATCTTTATAAAGATGCTTAAGTTTTAATGGTCTTAAAGTAATTTTGAGTATCTTTGATGAAAATTCTCTAGTTGGAATGTAGTAAATGCTAAAGCATATGAAAATAAGGTGGAGGAGGCATGATGAACTTTCCTGTCATGGTTTTGACTTCTGTTCTGAAGTGATACTGTAAATGAAACTCCAATGAAAAAAATAAGCATTTCTGTGGCAAAATAATCCATACTTCATGTATTTCTGAAGAAGGAAAGAATATATAATGAAACTTCCATTTGAAGCTTGTTGAAGATTTGTTAGTATGAGTTAATGGACTGAAGAGGGAGTTGACATTTCACAGGCAGTATTAATTTGGGCAGTAACTAAATTTGAAGTGTTTCGGTATAGTTTTAATTGCATCTTGGGAGTTACTGGACAGAGGTTGGTGAGCATATTTATATGCCTGCATTTTGTTTGAGCTTAAAGCTAGACAGGATCTGATTTTTTTCATCTTGGAAGGGGAATATGTCTGCTCTTTAAGCTCGTCCAATATTCACTATAAATTTGGGAATGCTTTGCTAATTTAATGTGACTTGCATAAATTTTTAGCTATTTAAATAACTATTTATACCTTCACCAGTTATTCTCAGAAGTATCCCCCCCCCAGTGTTAATTGGATTAATCGAACGGATTGATGAAATTTTAAAAATTCTCCTTTAAGCCTTTTCTAAAACTAGAATTAGAACCTCATAAATCTAGTAATTTTTGTACTACCAGAACCCACGAGGAAAGCCAGTGATGACTCAGGACCAATTTCACAAGAGGCAGTTTCATGCTTTTTCAAGGTTTTTTAGATTACATAGGGTTTTTTCCTTCTTTTTTTTCAACCAAACCTTATAACAAATAGAAATAAAATACTAATTATTTGCTGTAATTGGGCACTCCATCTTGCATGTGAGCAGCTTGGGTTTATATATCTTGTGTATCTTGAAGTGTCAAATAATCAATTAAGGGTGCCAGTACTAGAGAATGCAGTGAAAGCAGAAGATAAATTTGATAATAATTATAAATAAAAATTCTTTTAAATCAAATAGCACAAATGTCATACACTTACCAAAGTGATTATTTTTTTTTAATTTAAATTATAAATATTTGTTTTTTTAATACATTTGCATACACGTCTTTCAGTCTCCTAAAACTTTGGGAACTGTAACTCTTTGAGCATTCATTTGAGCATAAAATTAGGAATTAATGTCAATGATGGCCAGACCACTGACTTATCAGAAATTTGTGGATGGGTAATGTCATTTATAAATCACAAGAATGCTTGTCTTAAAAGCTTTAATTAAAGCTCGTGAACTATGAAACTAACTGACATCTGGAAGTATTTGATATCATTTTTGATACCTTTTCAGCTATTAAATTTGTTCAGACCACAAAGAAGACAGGAAAAAATTGAACTGATGTAGATACCTAGCCATGCAGTGAATAATCTAGTGAAATTATTCAACAAGGACTGGTTAAGGTAATATATGTGAGGTGTTATGTGGTTAACTTTATTTTGCTTTTGAAAAAGACCTGCTTATTTGAAGTCAAGAAAAGACAAGCTAAAAAATGTCAGTGACTTAGTTACAAATGACTCCACTATATTCCATCTGCTTAAAAAGTCTCACAGTCTACCATTTTCTCATCTTAGTAAATCTGGTCAAAACTACTGCTTTTAATATCTGCTTTCTTAAAACTATGTAGATGCACTTGATGTCTATGAATTAATCCCGTTTTCAGACAAAATAATTTTCCCACAGAATTGTTAGTAACATGCAGAGTTGTTACATATCTGAAATACAGGTCAGCATATTCTTCTTCATAACCTTATTTTTGTTTTCAATATTTATTCTGAAGTTACTCTTTGCAGTAACCTCCCTCTCTTTTTTTTTTGTCCTTATGCAGAGGATTACTACTTCAGGAGAACAGCAGGTTTTCGGAGGCATTGCATTACTATAAACTGGCAATTGGTAGCAGACCCACACTAGCTTGTAAGTATTTCAGCCATACAGGCTTGCATAATATTGACTATTGTTTTTCAAGGAAATCTTTTTACTCTTATTACACTTTGTTATTTTTCAGAAATTTTTCATTTGGAAAGCAAAAGGTGAAATTGTGCAATTTTCAGATGAAAACAAGCATTTCTTAGTCAACAACTATATTTAATGTGATTCAGGGAAGAAGCAGATAATGATTTGACACTGGCGAGCACCAGTAGAACCTAACTAAAATGCTTCTCATCTGGAGTGGTAATCCATAGAGCCATCTGCTAAATTTTCCAGCTCCTGTTTTCTCTTTCTTACAGCCAGTCCCTGATTTTTTTTGAGATGAGTGAATAATACAAATATATTTGAAGTTCTTTCATTTTTACTTTCTTGCTTAGGGGAAATGGGAAATAAACCATAAAATGTTGCCATTCATTTGTTCGACATTAAATTTGTTTCGAAATTAAGTTTGTTCAAAATTAATCTTTTTAAGATTGATGACTTTTTTGTATCTTAATTATTGAATCTTCTATAAAGGTAAATATACATGTGTATATGTATAAACATATGCAAATATTTTTGCAACATTTTAAACAATGATTCTTGATTCCTTTCCTTTCCTTTCCTTTCCTTTCCTTTCCTTTCCTTTCCTTTCCTTTCCTTTCCTTTCCTGTCCTGGCCCGGCCCTGCCCTGCCCTGCCCTGCCCTGCCCTGCCCTGCCTTGTCCTTCCCTTCTTTTCCTTACCCTGCCCTTCCTTGTTGTTCCCTACCCTTTCCTTCCATTCCCTTCCCTTCCTGTAGCCAGTTTCTCCTTTTCTTTTCTCAGAACTGCTACCTCTTATATGTTCCTTCTTTCTCTAGTGATTGTTCTAAGCCAAATCAGATAACTATGAGATTTTTTTCAGCTATTATTTTGACATAAATCAAAGATTAAATAAAACATAGTGTAAACCCACTAAAATATTTCCCGTTTTTACAGCTGCTTATTTAAATACTGGTATCATCCTGATGAACCAAGGGAAGACAGAGGAAGCCAGGAGGACTTTCCTGAAATGTTCAGAGATCCCTGATGAAAATTTGAAAGATCCTCATGCTCATAAAAGCTCTGTTACCAGCTGTCTTTATAACTTAGGAAAACTTTACCATGAACGAGGACACTATGAGGTAAGACTCCAGATTTGTGTACAGTATCATGATAAAATCTTCATAGATACATAATATCTGTTGCTTCCATCCAAACTTTCAAAAGATATGAGAGGTACAAATTGATCGAATTTCACCAAATCAAAATTAACATCCTCTACAGAGCATGTCAATTCTCTGCAGCCACAGGTGTGATTATAATAATTAGCAGAGCAATTTTCCAGTGTCAGAGTCAACCATTAGCAATGGTCACATCTGATATGGGGAAGGTTATGGAGTGGTTCATCATCACCGGGTAGGTGCAAGACAAACAGGGGATCAGGCCCAGCCAGCATGGGTTTATGAAAGGCAGGTCTTGCTTAACCAAGCTTATCTCCTTCTATGACCAGGTGGCTTGCCTAGTCACTGAAAGTGAGGATGTGGAGGTTTTCTTCCTGGACTACAGTAAAGCCTTTGACCCTGTCTCCCACGGTGTTCTCCTAGAGAAGCTGGCAGCTTAGGGCTTAGACACATGTACTCTTTGCTTTGTTAAAAACTGCCTGGATTGGCAGGCTCAGAGTTGTGGTGAATGGAGTTAAGTTCAGTTGGCGGTCAGTCACCAGTGGTGTCCTGCAGGACTCAGCTTTGGGAACAGTCTTATTTAATATCTTTACCAATGATCTGGGTGAAGGGATTGAGTGTATCCTCAGTAAGTCTGCAGATGATACTAAATTGGGAAGGAGCGTTGGTCTGTGTGAGCATTGGAAGGCTTTACAGCAGGACCTGGACAGGCTGGGTCAATGGGTCAGGGTCAACCGTATGAGGTTCAGCCAGGCCAAGTGTTGGGTCCTGCACCTGGGCCACAACAATCCCAGATCATGCTACAGGCTTGAGGAAGAGTGGCTTAAATCTGCCTGACAGAGAAGGACCTGAGAGGTTGACAGCTGGCTGAATATGAGCCAGCAGTCTTCCCAAGTGGCCAAGAAGGCCAGCAGCATCCTGATCTGCATCAGAAATAGTGTGGCCAGCAGTACTAGGGAGCTGAGTGTTCCTCTGTACTTGGTGCTAGTGAGGCTGCACCTTGAATACCATGTTCAGTTTTGGACCCTTCAAAACGACACCAAGGTGCTGGAGCATGTCCAGAGAAGACCAATGAAGATGGTGAAGGGTCTGGAGCACAAATCTTCTGGGGAGCAGCTGAGGGAATTGGGATTGTCTAGTTTGGAGGAGACTGAGGGGAGAGCTCATTGCCCTCTATAACTACCTGAAAGGAGGTTGGAGTGAAGTGGGTGTTCGTCTCTTCTGCCAAGTAACTAGTGTTAGGGTGAGAGGAAATGGGCTCAAGTTGCACCACAGGGGAAGTTTTTGGATATTGGATTGGATATTAGGAAAAATTTCCTTATGTTCAGACATTGGACGAGGCTGCCTGAGGAGGTAGTTTAGTCATCTTCTCTGGAGGCATTTAAAAAATATATGGACATAGCATTTGCAGACATGGTTTAGTTGGCTGGTGGTGGTGGGTTGATGGATGGAATTCATGATCGTGGAATTCTTGTCCAACTTTAGGGAATCTAGATAATTTTATGTGATAATTAATTCTCTTTTGCCTTCTTCCAGTGGCTGGTAGGCAAAGGATATAGCCTGATAACAGACCAGCTGACCTAAAATGTACTGGCTTTTTCATAAAGCCCATCTTACTTTGAGTCTCCAAAAATCAGGCCTAATTGGAATAATTAAAAACTTGAGTCTTTAAAGACATCCCTTTATGTGCTATTCTCAAATAACTTAACCTAAGTGCTGAAGTGGGTTGGATAATTTTTAACATAATGGTAGACTCTACCTAAGCCATCTCATCTCAGTTATGTGTGCAAATCACAGAATCATGGAGTGGTTTAGGTTGGAAGAGACTTCCAATCCAAGACCATCCAACCTTTGACCAACTATTAAACTATGTCCCTAAGGACCGGGTCCAAATGCCTTTTAAGTGCCTCCAGGGATTGTGACTCCACCACTGTCCTGGGCAGGCCATTCCAATTCCTGACAAGCCTCTCAGTGAAAAAATGTTTCCTAACATCCAGCTTAACACTCCCCTGGCACAGCTTCCATCCATTCCCTCCGGTCCTATCAAAGTTTACTAAGGAGATGAGGCCATTTCCCTCCTCACTCCAACCTCCCTTCAGGTAGTTGAAGAGTCACAAAATGTGACTGTTGTGATTCCTCTCCACTCTCCCTGATTAAATGACTTAAGCTGGACATTTGCTTCCATTTTTGATCTTAAGCAGTATTTGAAAGAAAGTAATACACTCTTAGCATTGCCAGGCATACTCTGGAACTGGAGTTACACATGGGTTTGATCCATATAGCTTGATATAACCTGACTGTGACAGTTACCTCAGCTGTTTAAGATTAGGCATGCACAGCTCCTTGGATTCTCTGTTATTTATCTGGTGAATCCAGGTCTGTCAGGTGGCAGTTACTGATTGGTTAAAACACAGACATGGATGGCAAAAGCATCCGTAAAGGTAAGAGATAAGCAGTGTGTTGTTTGCATGGATGATAGAGTCAAAGGGCATGGTCTTGGAGAGACAAAGGATTATGATAATATAAACAGTCAGATTTCTGCCTGGCAGTCATTGCAGTCTGACCCAAGCGTGATTTTGATCATACCTGTAGATTTTTTTTAAAGCGTATTTCACCTTCTTCAAGCTGTGAATGTCTGATGTGATGAAGTGCTTTTGTGGTGCATTTGAGTTGATGAAGAGCTAACAGACTGACCAGTAAACATCCTAAGTGTTTACTGACTCATAAATCTGTGACCTAGTAATTAAAGGCCCAGCATATTCCATGAAGGGAATCCAGTTTTGGCATAACTGTTACTTGGTTCATCTTTTTGTGAAGATTACGTTTTGTTATTACTTGGAAGGCAGTAGACAATGATTTCTTTTATTCTTGCATAATTTACTGTAGCATAGTCATAAATAAGTCCTTTGTATGAAGTTTCATATTATTCCATATTCTCTGATAGCTTTAGAATTTTATATATAATTATAAACTCGTGACTGAGGGGGTTAAATAAATCTTCCTTTTATTTCCTCCTGGGAAAAGAGGAATTTTATCTCTCGTCAATAAACCTCATTGAATTTGGTGAAACTTTTGTAAATGAGAACTGTGAACTTTCTGTTGTATTTATGGCAGTGATGTGTTTTCTTTCTGCACCTTTCATTTGGGGAAGGAAGGTAGCTTTACATGTGAAAAACTTCTTTTGAAACTGGTGCTTTACTAATGACTTGTCCCACTTGTGTGTCTCTTTCCAGGACGCCCTTATGGTTTACAAAGAAGCAATACAAAAAATGCCAAGACAGTTTGCACCACAGAGTCTGTACAATATGATGGGTAAGTACATTGTTAGTGCCTCAGAAAGACACTTGAGGAAGCAGGCCAAGTGAAACGAAAGAGCTTTTGCAGGCAACTGGTACTCAAACGAATTAGCTAATAAAACCAAAAATAATTGTCTTTAGTAGATGAGAGCCAAACCAGTTCAAAGCTTAAATGCTCACAACTGTAGTACTGGATAAGGCACAATAAATTACGAGACCTGATGTTAAGAAAAAATTTTTTACCATGAGGGTAGTAGAAAAATGGGACAGGTTGCCCAGTTGAGGCCTCATCCCTGGAGATAGTCAAGGTGAGGTTTGATGAGGCTCTGAGCAACCTGATCTAGTTGAGGGTGTCCCTACTTACTTTTAGAGGTCTCTTTCAACCCAAATTATTCTATAATTCTTACAGACAAGACTTTCTTCCTTATGTCTAATCTATATATCTATATCTACCCTCTTTCAATTTGAAACCATTCCCCCTCCATGCCCCAGTTTTCTTGTAGGCCCCCTTCAGGTACTGGGAGGCTTCTATAATGTCGTCTTGAAGCTTTCTCTTCTCCAAGCTGAACAAGCCCAACTCTCAGTCGGTACTCATAGGAGGGTTGCTCCAGCCCTCAGGTCATCTTCGTGGCCCTCCTCTGAACTTGCTTCAAGATTTCCGTGTCCTTCCTGCCCAGGATATGGCTGGCTTTATGGGCTTCAAGTGCACATTGCTGGCTCATGTTGAGCTTCTCAGCAACAAACACCTCCAAGTCCTTCTCCTTGTGGCTGTTGTCAGTCCACTCCCTATGCAGCCTATATTTTTGCCAGGGATCACTCTGACCCAGGTGCAGAACTTTGCATTTGGCCTTGCTGAACTTCATGAGGTTGCACAAACCCTGCTCTCAAGCCTATCAAGGTCCCTCTGGATGGCATCCCTTCCCTCCAGCATGTTGGCCACACCACATGTTGGCCAGCTCAGTGTCGTCAGGAAACTTGCTGAGGGTGCATTCAGTTCCACTCTCCATGTTGCCAACAGAGATAGTAAACAGCACTGGTCCCAGTACCAACCTCTGAGGAATGCTTCTTGTTACTGATTTCCACTTGGACACGGAGCCATTGACCACTCTTTGAGTGCAACTGTCCAGCCAATTTCTTACCCATAGAATGGTCTACCTCTCTTGTTCATGTCTCTACAAGAGGTCGATGTTGTGTTTGAATTATTATTTTTAGTATTCCTATCTGTAAACAATTTTGATAGATTTTTCATTGTTCCAGAGATGCTTTTAAGTGTGTATTTAAGTGTGTATAATTACACTTTTAAGTGTAATTGTCTCTGAAAGGGAGTCTGTTTCTTCTAAGCAGCCTCAGTGTCTGGCCCAGTAGACTCTGTGAGGGCCTGTTTATCTGGGACAGAAAAGGATGTATGTTGCCTTTAAAGTAGTTCAAAGTAGAGCAATTAAAAAATATGTGTAGAAACAATTGGGATCAACAGCAAGCATGTGGTGTTTTGTGGCTTTTTCTCCACTACCAGTACCTAAAATACAAGGAAATGTATTGGTTGGTAAGAGTTGGTTTGACAGTTGTTGGAAGGTGGCACAACTCAGTGTTCTCTACTTAGTTAGGAAAGGCATATTTTTTAGCTACTTAAAAGTACTTGGGCATAGGAAAAAAGAATTTCTAAACTTGTAGTTGTAAAGAATGCTATGTTTACATGTCACAGTGCTTGCGAATCTCTGTAAACAATAAATTGTGTGCTTCTCACTGTAACAAAATATCTAATGTCAATAACAAACACTTCCTTAACAGTTCATGCAGCCCAATGGATAGTTACTTCCCCCTGAATGCTGAACTTCATCAGATTAGTGCAAACATGTAAAATCAGTAAAACACACAGGTTGATTTTTAAATCTACTTTTGTTCATCTACAGTCTTTGTTGAACTACTTTTTAATTAGTTTTATTTGTCAGCCTTTGCTGATAAATTTGGTGGGGTTGTCCACAGTCTCCCTGTCATGAATTAAGCCTCTGCTTATAATCAGTGTTCCATAGTGAATGCTGAAGTACTGCAAACCTTCTGCCCTCTTTAGTGCAGATATATATTTCATAATTCTGATAGAAGTGCTCCTCAGTTGTACAGAAACTGGAAACAGTAAAGCAGTGTTAATTCTAACATGATGGTTGTGTTACAAAACAGGCCTGTGACACCCTTTTTCTTTTCCTGTGAATAGACACTCCCTTTAGGACCACCGTGACCTATAAGATTCTGTCAGTTTGTGGTTTGGTTGGTTTTTCTTTTTTTGTGTCCATTGGTTATTTTTCTTTCAGTTGGTTACTTTTTTAGGTTCAGGAGGTCTTTCCCAGTTTCCTTTATAGGCACAGTCCATGACATTCAAGTTCACTGTTCTGGGATTTGCATTTATTAAGTGACAAAACAGGAGTGAATACAAAGACCAACTTAATCCTTTGTCTGGGCTTGGCTGCTGCTACACTTCCTCCCTCCATGCTCTGGCTTCAGTTGCCTTCAGGCAGCCACCAGCATTTCACAGATGTCCCAGTGGCATAAAAAGTTAGGGTCAGCTGAGCTTACCTGAGCCCCTTTCAGCCTGCTGTAAAGAGCAACAGGGTATTACAGACCTCTGTGAGTACAACTTACCCTGAATGCAGCAAATATTTGTAATATGGTTGCTGTTGTGATGGCAGCTGTTGCAGGGAAACCAGGATTGGCTTTGCACTAATTGCTGAGGTGTGGCTGGTTGGCGTGGCTGCAAAGGCAATCCAAGAGGCTACATGCAGAGGAGGGTAGTGACTGGAGATGAATGCAGTGCAGCATTATTAATTGCAGGGCTCAGGCTGGTTTCTCTAAAGCTGTCCTGGATGCATCTGTCCATGAGTGTAGATGACTGCAGTCAGACACATTAAATTAAGTTAATCTCTTCTACCTGTAGTAGTTTAAAGGTCAGATGACAAGACAGAGCTCAGTACTATGCTCACTTTATAGTGTGTAAAGAAAAAGATAGCTCTGGGGAGTAATTAAATTCATCTGATATAAACATCTCTTTTAGATTAGACAAATAATCCCCTGCAAGCATACTTCTGTAAAAGGAGCTGAGATGACTAGCTTAGACTTGGTAGTTGAAGTTGAGTGAGATAAATCCTAAACACCTATTCAGTCATCTCTCTGCATTGGATGTGACAGGAGAGCAATGCAACCACATCCATTATCAGGAATGCATCCTCTCCACAGCTCATACTGTCACTGGGCACCAGAAGGCCAACCAGATTGTTTATTTCTGTTTGGATGTTCAAGATAAAATTATAAACATGTTCAGTATAACACTTTCTTTGCTAAACAGCATTGTGTAAACTTGTCTGCCTACTTCTTGCCTTTCAAAGGGAGATTAGAGGAACTGAAATAGGCCAGTCCTGCCTCATGTGCTTGGAACTGCATGAATCTGACTCTGAGCTATGCCCACTCACCATGTGCTCCTTTCTAGGGAGAAAGGGGAGAAACTAGGGAGTGCTACCCATCTGCTTGTGAAGGAAATGTCCTTCCCTGTCTCGCTGCACATGGAAAAACCCTTCATGACTTATGAAATCCAAGAATACAGCCTGGGAATTTGCTGCTGCTGTTGTCATTGTGATTGGTGTATTCTGAGAGTCTGGCAATCGGCTTCATTCATTGTTAGATACTAGCATGTGATGTAAGGAAACAGTGCTTCCTCTAATTTTTAGTAATTATTCAGTCATTTCATTGAAGATTTTCTGGAGTCCTTTTCCTTTATGGTGTCTGTGACACACCGGAAAGAGAATAAAAAGGAGATGAACTGTTTAACCTGAACTGGTGTTTCAAGTCCAGCACTTGAAATATGGTAGCATTAACACTCCAGCAGTGTTAAGCCTTTACACCACCTGCTTTCCCTGTTTGTGTTACTGGTTTTTTTCTGCCCTTGCTTCTACTGGCCGTATGCTTTGACAGGCCCAGTGACTCATTGCTTCGTGTGCCAGCCTGCCCTACTTAGTCTCATCTTTTAAAACTCTAAGTAACTTGTCTATTAAAAGAAAAAGAAGTATTGAGCCTCAAGAAGCAAGCCATCTGTTTGACTTAGCATTTTATTCATGGTACTAAAGGCAGGACTAAAACACCAGCATCAGATGTTCTAAGCTTGTACATATGAAAAGTTGCAGGGTAGATTTTGGTCTCCTGTTGCTGTGATTTATTTTGCCAGGTGTGCAACAACTCAGCTAAGGAAACCATATGTTTCTCTGGCTTTGTACCAAGAAGTAAAACCTCTTCTTTCCTCTTTTTTTTTTTTTTTTTTTTTTTTTTTCCTTAAAAGAACACAAAACAGCTAAAAATTAAAACTCTAAAAAGGTTGGCTTAGTATTTATTTTCCCTATGTCATATTTCTTTGATGTAAATTAAAGAATACATGCTAAGGTTACACAGATTAATTTGCTTGGCATGGCAACATGCACTACAAAGGCCAGAGTCCAGCTCAGCTGCATTAAATAGGTAATATATTTTGTTTAAAGTTTCAATTAAAACTTGGGGTCAAAAGATAAAATGGTCCCAGTGGGATCTTGAACATTTTAATGCCGATATTAGAATTGCTTAAGGATCAGCCTCTACTCTAGTTGTCCTTTGCCTTCCTTGAAACGTGATATTGTACAGTTGATTGTATTACATTGTTTTTAAAACCACACTGGCCCTCCTGCTACAGTAATTCATACTTTTGCCAGTTAAGTGGTGTGAGGTGGACCATGGAGGCTTTATTTTAATAGAGAACAGTAACAAGAAAGGTGTTTGGATGTCGTTGTCCAGATTTAGATTGGCAGGATACTGTCATAAAGACAAATTTCTCAATTACACTTCATCTGGCCTTTGCCAACTAACATCTGAACGTCTATTTTCAAATGCATATAATGGAAAATCATTGCAAATATTTATAATGTGAAATTGAAGTTCCAGAAGAAGCTAACATAGCAAGAGCAAATAGAGTTAATGATGCACAGATTAGAGTTTAGATTACTGCTTGCTTATCTGCTACATTGCACATGGACAGAAGACAAATCATATGCAAGTGACTGGAAAGGGGAGCCAGATTTTACATCTGGTGCAGAGGTTTGCATCATATAGCAAGCAGAAAGATTTTGTGTTGATGATTGGTGATTATAACATAACTATTTCTTTATTTGATTATGCTTTTGGGTAGATGTGGCTGTTTGTACAAACCTGTTAATAGTGTTAAGGCTCTATTCCACTTGCCCCTTGTTCCCATTAAATGCTTTTTAGTTTAATTACTTTTAAACATTGTTTTGAACTCCAGGAAACACTTTTGCTGATACAGTTTTACAGGTCATGCTGTGCAAGCCTTACTTTCTAAGAGCCAAAGATGATTAAGCTGTGAAATACATATCCCACATCGTAACTTATGCAGAGCATGGTACCTGAACTTGTCTGAGCTCCAGCCATCCAGTGGTTCCTAGGCATCTCATGGAGCTTTACTGGTAATTTCTTAATAAAAGTACGTGACAGACATTTTTTTCTTCTAAAACTAGCTTGGTGAAAAACAGATTTTTTTCTTTCATTTGTATATTTGTTGTATGTTTTAGAGAAATAGGAATGGAGTGCATTGTAATTATGATTGAAGTAAAAGGCTGTCCTTCCTGCTTTCCCCCTCCCTCCTCCCATCTCACTACTTAAACTCTCCCCCCCTCTGAGACTTTGCAGACTAGGGTAGTTTACATCTGCTGCCCAAAGCTAAGTATAAATCTCCAGGCTGATTGCAATGTCTCCTGGTTTTTCACTGTGGTTTTGTTGTTGTTGTTTTGGTTTGGTTTTTTTTAGGGAATTTTTTTTTTTTTTAAGGAAATTGAGCTGGGTATGAAGGTTACAGTAACAAATTGCTGAGGGGGTAGTGAACACAATGTTTGAGACCAGGGTTTTTTTCTGGTTCTCAGGTTTTCTTAGTTTTATCTCTTTGGACAATTGATCTGTAATTTAATGTGAAATGACTGAGGTTTCTTAGGCAATATTATGAAAAAGCTAAGAGCTTAAGCCTGTATATATTTTTTATTAAGCATACAAGGTTTTGCAGGAAAATAAGTATAATAATAATGTTTGTAGACCAAAAATACTGTCCAGTACTAAAGTTGTGCTACAGGGATCCCACTAAAGGCATGATTCTAATGGAAAATGCTTCTATTAAGGATGTTTTAGAGAAACCTATGCAGGCCTGTTGTTTTTGTTTTACTGGCAAAAAATGTCTTCAAAACATGGGTTAATAAAGTACAAGGCAAGGAAAGAGTGCAATCACTTCTTCAGTTATGAATTCTTAGTTTGTACCCTTATGATTTACTACTGGGTGCACATCTGTTGGAAAATGAAAATGAAATTATTCTTCATAGGTAAGCTCAATGCTTCTATTTGTGTCAATATGCTTCTTTCACTGGAACACTTTTGTACAACAGGAAATAGCTGTGCAAAGTCCATGCTATACAACACTGCAGATGATTTTAGTTTGCTAATTTATATCTGTTTTCCACTTCAGGTATTTTCCTTCAAAAGTAGCTAGTGGTTTAGTTAAATCAGATCAAAGGCTTTGCCTTGGCTAATTGAGACCTATAAGAATCTGCTCAGTCCAATTAAAAAGGGATTGACTCCCATCCATCAAAAGCCCTATTAAAATACAGTACATCCTCAAAATCTTCAAGGAGATTATTCTTTAAATGGAAAAAACACAAACAGAATATGCTTAGTCTATACAAATCTTGATGCTCATTAAGTTCACATGCTTCAGCTGTTTCAGAGATGTGCATGCACTGCATATATATCACCAAGACTTAATCTTTTGCAGTATATCTTAAACATCACTATAGTACAACATCAACCTGTGCTTCTAGATTTATTATATTATTTTAAGTGCTGGTACTTAAGGGAAAAAGAAGGAAGCTATATATCTAGGGAGGTGCATCTGCAGCCTTGATTTGCACAAGGAGGCTGTGCAGTTGCATTATGAAAGGCACGAACCTCTTATGGTATTTCAACATACAAGGATGTACACCTCTGTCATTTTCTAAGGCAACTTTTTTATGTACCCAATTTAAAGAACTAACAGAAAAATGATATTGAAATCCTGACTGTGTATAGGTTAACCTAGAACCATTTAATACACACTAATGTAAATGGTACCTAATTTTGTTTATTAACAACATCAGATGTAGCATACATGACTGAAAATGACAAATACTTTTTTTAATCGCAGGCACACAAATGCATCCTGAATTATAGAAGTCAAGGCATTTGTGTTTTCTTTGTTATTTTGTTGGAAAAGTAGCTGAAGCTGGAATAACTTTTATTAAAATTGCAGTAGTTTAACACATAAGCATCACTTTATTGAATTAACACTTCAGTTAACAGTTGCTTGATTTTATTCCGGTCTTTGAGTACTGTGGTGGCAGAGCTTCTGTCAGTTTTCAACTTACTTTGATTTCTTTTTAGATAAGTGTCATTATAAGTCATTCAGAAGAGGAAATTAATAACAGGCCCCTTAACAGTTCTTCCTTCTATAGTAATGACATGTTCTAATTACTTATAATATAGTAATTCTTGACAATGTGAGGCTTATGGGCAGAAAACATTCTTCGGAAGAAAAATGTTCAGTTATAATTTTCCACAAAGTCTTCAGGGAAATAAAATTCCCTTTTCTACAGTTTGACATTTAGATTGACATCCTGTAGCTTCATTTCTAGATGCACTGCTCAGAAATACCCTCAGAGTTTTAGGATGTTAGCTTTTAAAGTAGTTAAAGCTAAAACCTATTAAAAGTGCTTAAAACCTATTAAAAATTGAAATCCAAAGATGTTAATCTCTTCTTAGATCAGAATCTATCAGAGAAAATAGATGAGAACCGTGGATCTTTTTGAAATTTGGCAGTGCATTCAGCATATACTACCAGCAGATAATAACTCCATCTCTTATGGCTGCTTATATTTCTCTTTAAAGAATCTTCTTGTTAATTGTTTGAAAAATTGCCGACCTGTAACAGGTTCGGCTGGAATTTTCCACTTGAAGGAAAGAAAAGGGCAATATGGATTCCTCATTTCCTGTATGCTAAATGACGCAGGGGGCTGTGGGGAAAATAGTATGCAATCAAATAATTAAACATTCTGCCACAAAAGAGCTAGGAAGAGAAGTTAAGGGTAGCATATAGGTTGACTTCTGGCTTATTCCATCCTGTCAACACTTAACTTCATGGCTTTTATTTTGTGCATAACAAGATATAATGTTACATCCCTTATTTATGGCTCCTGGTATAGTGAAAAAAATGCATTTGACAATGGTATCCCTGAATTAGATCGTAGGTTTTGAGGGGTGTTTTTGGGTTTTTTGGGTTTCTTTCCTGATTTGATTTTTTTTCTTTAAATTTGGCTTATTTTGGGGGGAAATGTTCTTTTAGTTTGGCTTTAGCCGGCAATAGAATAACTTGAGTACTTCTGGGACTGAGACATCATCTGTGTATGTAATCAGATATCCAAGAGCAGTGCATGAGTACAGAATGCTCTCTAGATCCTTGAATTAGAAATCCTTGTCTGCTAGATTTACAAACTTGCACTCCTTTTTGGAAAAAAAAAGTCTTATTTGCTCATAAAAATCATATTGGCTGCCCTTAGCCATGTCTCAGTGTGACATCTGATGCTGCATCACTGTCATTTTATCTGTGGGCTGTGGTTTGGTCAGTTTGCACGTACTGCACCCTAACTCCTGAAACTTGAGCTTATGTTCCACAATGTGCCTGGAATCTCAGTCCTTGGGTGACAAAAAAAAGAAAAGTTGGCCTCCGCTTAAACAGAGAACAGTTGCCCTTTCTCTCTCTGATGCACTCACAGCTGGTAATTTCCATGTGAATCAGAAGTAGGGGAAGTGACTCACCTGGGGACAGCCTTAGCCATCCTCTACTTTGATCAGATGTAGTCCTCTCTTGATCCTCCAGTGGTGACACTGGATAAACTGTGTCTTCGTAATTTTTGAAAGATACTTAGCCATTTGTTTGGTGTTATTGTGAAATCCTGCCTTTCCTGTAGCATTTTCAGTCTGTCTGTGGCTCAGGCAGGGACACATTTATGTCTCAGTTGTTGATGTATTACGATGAAATGCAAGGACATCGTGTATTCTCTGTACCACTCCATGATGTGTAATATAGACTGATGGAAAAGACAATAACTCCTCCATAGTAGATGTGATAAAATTTCTGTTACTTTGAGACATTTGGCTGAAACTTAGACACTGGAGCTCTCTCTTGAAATTGTGTTCCAAAAAGACTTTCATCACAACCGTGCTTTTTCAGCACAAATAAGGCCATAACTCAGTCTCCCCCCTCAAGTATTTACAATGCTGTTTTGCTCTCTCACTGCAAAGCTCTTTACCTTTTTCAAGATCTCTTCCCACTTAATAAACATCAAAGTATAAATGAGATTATAAAATCCTGAGACCTTGAGAAATTTGGGGCATTCTCACTGATGCTTGTTTTACCCTGCAGGAGAAGCCTACATGAGAATGAGCCGGCTGCCAGAAGCGGAGCGCTGGTACGTGGAGTCGCTGCGATCCAAGAGTGACCACATCCCAGCCCACCTCACCTACGGAAAACTGCTGGCTTTGACGGTGAGTTAATCAGCTGGTCCTAGGCCCTTCAAGTAGATGAGGTAAAGGGATGGGAAGACTTTGTCCTGAAAATTGCTTATTGCCTTATTTGTCATGGTAGTTCAGCCGTACCTTCTAATTAAGGATTTTGACAGCATCATTTTGTGGTGAAATATTGGATCCATTCCTGAAATATAGCCACCTCTGTTTCTCAACTGGGTGATTTAGGTTTGTTAAAGAACTACTGTCAAAAGTATTAGTGAAAGTGGTTTTAATATGATGTAAAAGTGAAACTTAACAAAGTTTGATGGCAAGCTTTGCTCAATTATTGCATGGCACAATTATTTCATTCAAAACTACCAAAGCATAAATCAGACTTACCATACTGCAAGGTTATGTGCCATATTGGTCACTTACCAAAGATAAAGACAAGACAAGACAAGAGGGCACGGTCTTAAGTTGTGCCGGGGGAGATCTGGGTTGGATATTAGAAAGAATTTCTTTACCAAGAGAGGGATCAGGCATTGGAATGGGCTGTCCTGGGAAGTAGTGGATTCTCCATCCCTGGAGATATTTAAAAAGAGACTGGATGTGGCACTCAGTGCCATGGTCTGGTAACTGCAGCGGTAGTGGATCAAGGGTTGGCCTTGATGATCTCAGAGGTCCCTTCCAACCCAGCCAATTCTATGATTCTGTGATTCTATGATTCTATCCACCGGTAAAAGGTCTCTCTGCTTTGGGGATTAACTTTGAGGGACATCCCAACACAAGGGGAGATCACCTCCCAGGTTGATCTAACAACCCAATCAGGTTGTTAGTGAGGAAAGCTCAAAGAAGGCTTACTTAGATTGTCGTATTTATAGAATAAAGTTGTTGGCTTGTCATCTACTTACATGCTATGAGAAGGGTATGCATGAGACTTCTTATATCCACAACTTTCTTTTCTCTTTAATACATGAGTCTTGGGAAAGCCACCTGTTATTCATGTGTTAATTGCACGCTCAACGTTCTAAGCTCACATGCATTGATGCTCACTGTGTCACTCTGCTCCTTTGTGGATTTTCAGTGAACAGACTGAAAATAGAGGAGTTTGTGGCCCAGCCACAGCTTAGGCCTTCACCTCCTTTGGAACCTAAACTAACCTACCAATAGTTTTGTTAAGGTGTCAAGCACATCCATCACATTCTGTGCCAAAGAAAATAGTTGTAATAGCACAGGAACTTTCTAACAGGTATTAGGGAGTTCTCTGGTAAAAAAAGTGCCTTTTTTACTAGTAGTTTAGATCACAAGTAATAATATAAATGCAACAAGGTACTCGGTGTTTGACCCAGAGTTGTTGTAGCATCCTGTGGCAGAGGTAGAGGTGTCATCACCTATACTTTGTAAATTACATGCCTTATGATTGGGATTTACGCTCTTTGGGAGTATCTCTCTAACCGTGTGACAGGAACTACTCAACTACTAAGAGCTAGTTCTGAAAAAATCAGAAGACTTGTGCTTTTTAATTTCTTTAAAATTTACTTTGCCTTTTGAGTATAGATGAGATTGTAGCTCCAGCTAAACTATCTCCATAGGGCAGTAATAGAGCACCCTTGTAGCTCCTTGGTTTTCACACATTTTGAAGATGTGAATGGATTTCTATTTTATTCACTAAAATAATTCTGTTTTAAGTGTCTTTCACTTGTTTTCCATTTCTCATTCCTATTTTTTCTGGCCATATCCTCTTTCCTGTCATGTCTCTTTCACATTTTCATTCATTGGTCACCGCAAGTGGTTTCATATCTCCTTTGAGTTCTACTGATACACCTCTATGGCTCTTCAACTTTTCATCTAGATGTAAGTTTTAGTCAGACCATATTTAGGCCCTCTCCAAATTTAGGTAAAAAATGTCCTTGAACACAGAGTAGAGATTCAGTGAATAAAAGTAGCTCATAATTAATTTCACCAGATCCACTGCTAGTAGAAGTATCTGAATTTGGAAAAGGCGGAGAAATTAGAACAGAAGTTTTCTATATGAGCAACAAGTAACCACAAAATTAGAAATAATTAAGAGTTTTTCAGTCTTGTATAATGTAAAGTATCGTTTGATTAAAAACAACCTGAATGGGAATTTTTAGCTTATAATGGAAGTCAAGGTGCTGGTTTTATGTCCTCACTGCCTTTCAGTTTCAGGCACTGGAAAGATAGCTGTTCTTTACAACTTCCAACTACAGTTAAAATTTCTTGAATATTGGCTGATACATGCACTCACTGATTACCTTCCTCTAGGAAGAAAATGTAAGTAGGTTATACAGCAAAATTTCCTAATTCACCTTGCCTTTCTGGCAGTTATCTTTGTATATTGCTAATAGCAGAAAGTTAGGATTACTGCTAATGTAATTCTCTCTTCTTAGGAGATCTTTGACACAAAAGTTCTAATTCATTAGAATTGCTATGGAGAAAGAAAGTTTTCTCAATTAAAATCTAAATATAATTTTTAATTTTTCTTCTTTTTTTTCTGTTGTACTGGCACTGCCCTACCTCAATAGTCCTTTGGTTAATTTTTAATATTCTGAACTGCTGAATATATGAAATATGAGGTCTGCCAGGGAAAGTCTTGAAGTTGCTATGGGGAAAAAGTTCTCACAGTTTTCTTCAAAATAATAAAATCCCCAAATCCTATAACTCTGTACAAACATTGTGAACTACTAAAGTTTTAATATTGTCCCTTCATTATGAAAGTTCAGTTAGAGGATTGGCATACCCCAACTTTGGGAAGGAAGTGATGGTAAATGTATGTAAATCCTTATAATAGAACTGAACTGGTTACTTTTCTCCAGGGATATAAACATAAGATTCATGTGAGGTGGATTGTGCCTTGTGGATCTGAACTACATTTTTGGAGGAATGTGTCTCATTAGCAAAAAGGACAGGGGCTGTATACACTTTGAACCCTAAGTACTGCACTATGGTAGGCAATAAAATTTCCTGTCCTCTCTGAAAACACACTTAGTTACTTGTACTTGCTCTCTGCAATAGTTGCAATCTATTCTCATCACATTTGTTTGTTGTCGTCTCTGAACACTTTTTTATTACTGTTTCTTCTTACATTTATGGCAAGGTGTACAGATTGAGTTCGAGTCTATTCTGTTAACAGCAGCGTGAGAAGAAAAGGGAGTGCTGATGTTGGCTTGTAGTGACATAGGGCTTCATAAACACATAATAAAGCAACGTATTGGTGACAAAGCAGTCAGAGATGGCAGTTTTTTTTTCAGCTGGTAATTTCATTCCTGGAAAAACCTTCATTTATTTTTGATCTGTTGAAATTTAGCATTTATCTCATTTAATTCTTTCAGCTACAATGTCTGAAAAGACGCTCAATAGGGAAATCGATGATGAAGAGGTTTGGCAGTAGAATATGGATTTGTGTATTTTTGTTGGTCACTTACCCTTAATCAGTTTTGCAGCCTACCATCTGCTCAGTGATTCACATTAAATAAATTTTGTCTAGTTTCTAGTATACTGTGCCATACCAGTATTAGTTCCCATCATAAATATATGATTGCTGTAACTGACATGCTTCCTGGAATCCACATAAACTTCCTTGGAATTCAGTAGCATTAGAGCTGCTATCCTTGGCACACTTGTTTCAGTCTATACCCATCCATGGCAATTTATTCGTCTGGTAAACTTGACTGAAGCAGGCTTTTCTCTCATGTTAATTTTCTCACAGCGTGGGTATTTAGGAGAGAGAAAAGCCTGTTTCAGTAATTTTTCAGATGCTACAGGAGAGATGTATAGAGGCTTCTGTCCCCTCATCTGTTGGAAATAAACCTTCAGAGATTTTCCAGTCCTCTTTCTGAATGTAAGTGCTGAGAACTGTTGATAATATTTCTCCGTGCCTCTTCCATGAAAGAAATGTGAAATAGTTGATGAAGTGAAGAGTGGAAGCGGGTGCTAATATAGAGCTAAAATTTTTCTCTGTCTGTGAAATTGGAGGGTGAGGGAGGAGAAGAGGAAGGTTTCATACAAGTTCCTAAATTCCAGCCAAAGGCTATTCTAGTGTAAAACCTAACATCAATCAGACCTATGAAGTTCACAGTTCAGTTGTGTTTTACTTCCTAACTTAAATTCCAATGAAGTGGCTCAATTTTAACCCCAGTTTTTCTGCCTCTTCAAGTCTGGAGCCAGTATTAATGCTTACTAAAAGCAGCATGATATGATTAATTTAATCCCTTACTGCCAGTCTGGATACCTGGACCCACTTCTTGTGCCTTCTTTTTTCTTTGCTCTTCCATAATGAACTGTGAGGATGACCTGTGCACAGTTTATAGATATTTGCAGAGCTGCTTGTACTTTACCGCAGGCTATGCTTTCCCAACGTTCAGTAAAGCTCTTTAAACTTCCATATAATAGAAATAAGTGAGTGTTCTAGAGTGTAAGCTATTTGTTTTGTTCATGTTGTCTAACCTTGGTTCTGTCAAACACCAAATCTAGAAACTTTGCACATTTTCTAAATTCATAATGACCTTCATATGTTCTTTTTTTTTTTTTTTTTTACATTTTATTTTAATATTGAGTTCCACAGCACATGTAAAATAAAGGCACCATATACTAGAAGATTTGTTTTTAGCAATGAAAATACGTTTGTGGGATTTTTTTTATTTATTTTTTTTTCCAGCTTGAGCAGTAACCTGAACAAGCAATCTAGTCTAAATGAAAGGTTAACTATACCGTGTGCAAGGGATTGGACAGGATGATATCTCAAAGTCTTCTCCAACATGAATCCTTCTATGATTCTGTTACATTATTTTCATGCTGGAGCTAATTCCAGTTTACTGAAAAACAGTGTTTCGAATAGAAGTCAAGGTGCAAACATGTATTTAATATTAACATCTGTTATCTTCTTACTGAAAAGAGATATTAAGGCCAGATTAGCTTCTATCAGAAGCATTTGCAAGATCATGAGTGATATGTAAAACAGTAAAGAAGGTAAATCACAATCCATGTATTATGATAGATTTAAAATTATTATAACTGTGCAACAAGTGAATAATCTATGCTATTTAAATATACTTGTTTTAAATCTTTTGGGCTTCTATAGAGTAGAGTATTTCAGTTGGAAGGGGCCTACAATGACCATCTGGTCCAACTGCCTGACCAATCCAGGGCTGACCGTAAGTTAAAGTGTGTTATTAAGGGCATTGTCTAAATATCTCCTACGCACTGACTGGCTTGGGGCATCATCCATCTCTGTAGGAAGCCTGTTCCAGTATTCAGCCACCGTGTTGGTAAGGAAATGCTGCCTAATGTCCAGTCTAAACCTTCCCTGGTACAGCTTTAAGCCACTGCTATGTGTTCTATCTCTGGATCCCAGGGAGAAAAGATCATCACCTCCTTCTCCACATCCCCTCCTCAGGCAGCCGTAGACAGCAATCAGGTCACATCTCGGGCTTCTTTTTTCCAAACTAGACATGCTCGAAGTCCATAGCTGTTTCTCATAGGACATTCCTTCTGGGCCTTCCTCTGGATGCATTCAAGGACCTTCACATCTTTCTTAAATTGTGGGGCTCACAACTGCACACGTGCATCTCATGTACTCCACATGAGGCTGCACCAGCACTGAGTGCAGCAGGGTGATCACCTCTTTTCACTCACTTAGTGGTGCTGTGTTTGATGCACCCCAAGATGTGGTTTGTCCTCATGGCTGCAGAAAAGTCAGACCAACTTAAAAAAAGGAGCAGTTAATGAATATACAGTTACCTAATATCATACATCACAAGTATTTTGTAACCCCTCTACTAGATAATATGTTCATATCTAAAAATTACAGCTCACTAACATACAATTCCCCTGAAAATATATTAGAACAGTATAATTTAAGAGTTAAAAATCATGATATGTAGCTCTGCTAGCAGACTAATTTGAAAATAACCAGTTGTCTGGGGCTAAAGTTTGCACATATCTTCTTCCCATTTTTAATTTTATTTGTTTATTTATTAAATAGAAATGATGTGTAGCTGTTTAGGACTGCAGTGCTTTAGCATTATGTATTTTCAAGTGCTTTTCATATTTTTAACATGTTATGAAGCAGAAATTACCTGAGAAATGTATTTGTCAGTGTGGCATGTTAGTTGACCCAACCAATTTCCTGATAGCACAGGAGTTTGTTACTGCAGCATCTAAGCCTCAGCCCTTGTTCAGGTAATTTATTTCTGTATCTCAAAGAAAAGCATAATTTTTGTAAAAGGCTTTAAAATTGCAAGGCTCCCAGTTTTCAGATCAAAATCAGTCTGTCAGAAATGACAGTGCCAGGTAAGGCCTTGAGCGTTTGCTGTAATTCATTTTCCGTTTTATGGGCAGACCTTCTGGAAGAGAAAAGCTTGGCTATCATGCTAAAGAAAATAATTTGTTAAGTGAGACTTTTGATTTTTTTTCTCCTTTCACTTTAGTCTCCTTAAAAAGGAGACTGAGGAACCCTCCCTATTAATGGCTGGCCTTTCTGGCATCAGGCAATGAATGTTTCGTCAAGTAGCACACTAGCCAGAGAAGCTTTATTTCAATTAGAACCAAAACTGTTTTAAAGTTTTGTTTTATCTGTTTTGAGTGAACTTGAGCCCACAAACCAACCCTCATAGTTTGCAGTAGTGCCTAGAATTGCTACAGTACTTAGGGGCAGCCCCATATTGTACCATTTAGAGTGTTGTATCTAGGAATTACAGGCTTTGCTATATTGCTTTGGAAAAAATTGCAGTGTTTTCTTGCATTTTATGTGGAACCACACAGTGCTGTTAATTTCCTATTTTTAGTGGCTTGGAAAATCAGCCAAAGTGCTGTAAGAAAAATTTACTTTGCCTTGTAAAATGTTTGTGTTACAGCTCCAAACCATATTAAATGCAATAATAATCACTCTAAAAGATTCCCCGAAATCTAAAATGTTTTATTTTGAAACATTTTCTCCTCAGGGTGGTGGGGAGAAAGCAAACATGGATATGGTAGAGACTGGCAGTGTTTTGGATAAAGATAAAAGGAACGTTATTGTAACACTGAAGTATGAACACTGAGGTTAAGTACTTTTAAAAAGTTTTAAAAATACTCCCTCAGTGGGTGGCCATATTTTTTTGCCTGCAGTTGTTTTCTGCCTGTGTTGCTGACAAACAGAAGGCCAGAGAAGTATCCTGCCGTTTTTGGTTCGTTGTGAAATTACTCAGAATGCCACTATCAGATACCCTACTGTATTCAGTAATTGGTTTAGTCCTTAACAAATGGAAGGTAGTAAGAACAGAAAAAAATGGGACAGCAGGGGAAAGAAGAAACATAATGCAATAATGCAGTAGACAAATTCATGATTTTCTTGATCTGTCATTACTTGCTGATGATTTGCTTCTCTATATTTACACAAATTTGAAAAAAAGCAGTACAACAGTTGTGATGTTAAAAGAATCGTGGATGTTTTTAGATATAATTTGTAGAACAGTTTATACCTTCTTTTAGTAACCAATTCCTTTAAAACATACTAAAAGCTTTTTAGTAATAATCTGGGAATGACTAATAAATGCCTACACATATAGAAGTCTTTATTCTGTGAAAATACATTTTCTGAGTGTGTCGATTTATTCAGATGAGCAAAGCTGTTAGATATTTCATTTGTGGAGGCTAAATCTCTTGGCTGTTAGTACTGCTTCCAGGAAGAATTTTTAAATGAAAATATTTCAGTTAAAACTCCCATCATATAAAAGCATAAATGGCATGGAATCATCAAGAAGGCCCTCCCAAAGAAGTCAAAGTAAGCCAAGCAGTAGACGCTGCCACCTTTCTGTTGTGTATTCAGTTTGTGAAGTCTGAGACAGACATTACAGTTTTTCTTGCCACTTGAAATCCCTCAAGGGTTAAAACTGATCCATGCACAAAGTTTGGATTTAGGAACAAAATCTGCAAAATGTCAGAAGTTGTTTTCATTTTACTTTCCATTTAACAAGAAATTTGCTTGTAGGGGATGTGAAGGGGCTGTTTCACTCTTCAGTGTGGAAAGTCATGTTGATTGATTTCAGAACCATAAGCCCTATTGTTTTAAGGTTTGGTTATCTGGTGTATCTGGAACATTAACACCTCCAGGCTGAATGTTAGGATTTCCAAACTATAGAAATTTCAATATCTGACATCTATTGAGCTTGTATTTCTACTGAGCTTGGCTACATGCCATAAATATTGCATCCATAGATATACTTTTTCAGTCCCCTTAGGACATTTGTTTGGCTGCATGCCAAGTGTAACAGAATTAATTTTAAAATGGAATATTTTCATTTATTTAAATATAACATATCCATCTTGCTAGTTGGTAAATTATTCTAGAGCAGGTATTTAGGCACATAACCCCTCACTAACCTCCTTTAGGGATCTCATCTTCTGTATCTTGTTTCTAACTTCCTGTAGACAGGGAAAGGGGAGCCCTAAACTTCTTGCTTTACTCAACATAAATTTAAAGCTTATTATAGAAAACATCACTGACACAGGATGAAATGCTTTCATGAAAGAAAGAGATCTTTTTGTTTGGTTACATGGTTGAATATAGCTGCCAGTTACCTGTTATTGCTCTGAGTGTAGTAATTTTTTCAGTAATCATAGAAAAATGCATGATACAGTCCGAATTTTGCTTAGAAGAAGCCTACAGGACTTGGTGAAAACAGCATGTGAGGGAATTTATATTCTACTGACTGACCAGTGAAATACAAGTAGATATTAATACACGATTTTATCAGAAAATATAAAATGTGGCCCAAGAGTGAATGGAAATAAAAGTGCCTAATGTGGAAATTTACTTACCATTTTATTACATATTCTTTATATAAAATAATCTACAGCTTAATAACTGAGGTGAACATTTCAATACTGGTCTAGAAAGTAAATAAATCACAAAGTGTAGAATGAAATCTGTTCTCTAGAAATTTACTTAAGAATATATATAACCTTGCTTTGTTTTAACAGTGATGTAACAAGGTAGATTCTTCCTATAGTTCAAGCTGCCAAAAAAAAAAAAAAAAAAAAAAAAGACTCAATAGTTATGTATATATTTTTAAAAATACCCAAAAAAACCCCAAAACCTTCAAGAGGAAAAAAAATCTTATACCTGTATTTCTTTTCTAAATCATTTTCAATGCTTTAATGAAACAAGAATGCTTTTTTTACAGTATGAGAGCTGTAAAAAAAGAAAATTAATGAGAAATACCTCTATTATATTATTGCTAGGTCAGATACATACTAGTTTACTTGGAAGTATCACCTTGATAGGCTTACTCATGCACCCAAGCCCATATGAGCTATACTTTAGATTCCTAAATCTGTGTATAAGTAGTGGTGTCAAATTTAAAAAATTCTTAAGCACCAGTGGATTCCCACCAAAGTCAATGGACAATGCTGTATCTCAGCTCTCAGGTTATCATGCCATTAATTATCCCTGTAGATGTAGACTCAAGAACCCAGTTTATGTTATTATGCTCTAAAATAACTGTCTCATAGAAGAATTACACTGACTTCAGTAGAGTGTCAGTCAGACTAGGTGGATTTTTAGTCAACAAAAATCCACGTTTAGCTGAAAGTAGACTAATGTGATATATTTAAATAGAAATGAAGTATTTAAGGGGCAAAGAGAGATAAAGCTAAAATAAGACGTTGCATTTTATTGATTCTACCAAGACTTACCTTTAAAAGTAATTTACTGGATTAAGCAAGCAGCATGAACAGATTCACATGTGTATAAGGACCCTGGTCCAGTGAAATGACTGGGAAGGAGAGCATCAGTCAAGACCTTAGGGCCGGAAGTGTGTGAGTGTGTCACATTGACAGTAACGAAAATGTTGCCTCACATTTTCTGTGTGGTAAGGATCAGTATAGGGTAAATTATTATGGATTAGTAGATACAGATTTATACCATAACTTCTTCCAAAATAATCCCTTACTCTGTACACTGAGATGAATATATTACACCAAAGAGAAATAATACTATCTTGTTCTTGAAGGTATTAGGTAGCCAAAACTTGCAAGTATCAGTACTAGTAACAGTATTGTTTTGCAGTGTTATCATCTAAGAGATACGAGAGAGGAAAACTAAAAAGACAGCTAAAAGATAGCATCTTTTACAAGTCCACTGATCTTAGTCCAGAAAAAAAAAAAAGACTTTCTGTGGCTGTAAAATGCTCGGCCCCCAATTATCTGTTTTTCTACTTAAATATATAGTACTTCCTCATTACAAATCTTGCCTCATGTGCGTGTTTTTCTGGGCCAGATGTTAACCTTTAGAAGTCATTGCTTGTCTGCCATGTTCAGTTGTTTTTACTACATTATTATAGAGATGAGATGTAGAGGCAAGCTATATCTCTTTGCTGCACAGGAAATACAGAGGCTGAGATAAATTTTGGGCCTTTGATGTGTACAGTAGAAGTCCCATGTATTTTAGTGGGACTGGCATTTCACATTCAGGTTATGGTGCAAGATATTTACACTGTAATTCAGAGTGAAGATGGGAGAGTTGTAGAAATAACAATAAAACTAGGGGAACAGGAAAATCCATCCATTTAGATACTTAAATGCTACCTGTAAAAGTGATTTCTTAAGTCTTAGTATTTAGAGGCAGTATGAAGTGCTTGCCTATGTCACTGACCACACTGTAAGATGCAACTCTAATTCTTCTTTGGTTGGTCTATCTAACTAAAACCCTCAAGACTTTATCACTTATTTTCTTAGTTATATAGCATTTAAATTGTCTTTTGCAGTCCTGTGACAGCTTTTGTAAGGCAAAAGGAGCTGGTTGTGAAACAGTATGCAGGGCTGCAATAATTTACAGAAACATCAAATGAAGTCACAATTTCAGTTCAGACTTCTTTACTGTATCACATAGTCTCTCTGTGAATTTAAAATGTCCTGGAAAGGAAGAAGGAAATATATAAAATAATAGTGTTTTCTGTATTCAGTGTCCACAGGTTAATCAATCTTCCATTAAGAAATCTTTTCATAATTCAATTATTTTTATTAAAAATGTGAATGCTTGCCAAAGAAAATTGAGGAGATGTGGGAAATGACAGGCAACTGCATTTGTGACAGAAGTTGAATTCCTTATGCAGTCGCATAATTACCAGTTTAAGCTGGTAAAACTGTATTGAAGAGTGAAATCTCTGCTCTACTGATTATAGCCTTGCACCCTTTGAAGAATAATGAATATTTATGAAATATAAAGTTGGTTTAAATTGCAGAAACCACCTAATTTATTTGAACCACCTTCTTGGTTGCTGCTTTATCATCATAGTTTCCACAAGATTGTTATTCAGAGCTGCTCAGCTGTATTAATCTTTTCCAATTTTACTAGCATCTTAGGGTCCTTAGACCTCCAGCAGCCAGAAGTATAACGGCTGCCTTAGCATGTGTTTGCCAGAAGGGTTAGAAAAAAAATGGAGGCGAATATAAAAAATGTAATTTTATCCTCATTTTTAAAACAGATTAAGTATAAATATAGGGTCTTCTACTAATGTATCCACTGCCCTTTGCTAGCTTTGCTTCATTTGTCATGGAAAGATCACAGCAGTTTTCTGTAGGAATGCCCGGTTAAGCCATAAGTCTGACTGTATTAGCATGGTTGCATCCATTGTCTTGGTCTCTAGAGGAGAACCAACCAAAGAAACAAAAAAACCCCTATGAAAAGGTGGTCTTAAAAAACAAGCTCCTGAAATGACATTTAACTGTTTGGTTTCCAAAACTGCAAAGAACCAGCCATTCTGACTTAGAGTCTGCATGATAATGTGGAACGTGGAATATTTCTGAAAGCCAGGACAACTGACACACTAGGTTGTAGGAGCCACATGTCATTTACATTCACTTTTTAACTTTCAAATTTGCTGGTCTTGCTGGAAGGTAGTAATCATGGGCAATTCGTCTCATCTTCAGGCGTGGGAGAAAAAAAAAAAAAAAAGAAAAAAAAAAGATTTTCTCTATATCCTAGTTGCAGCTGCGGTGGAGTTAATTTTCTTCATAGTAACTGGTACATTGCTGTGTTCTGGATTTAGGATGATAATAATGTCAATAGCACACTGATGTTTTAGTCATTTTTAAGTGATGCTTAGCCTAAGTCAAGGACTTTTCAGCTTCCCAGGCTCTGCCAGGAAGGATACGCAAGAAGCTGGGAGGGAGCATAGCCAGGACAGCTGATCCAAACTAGCCAAAGGAATATTACATACCATATGACATCATGCTCTGTATATAAACTGGGGGCAATTGGCCATGGGAGACTGATCACTGTTTGAGGAATGGCTGGGCATTGGTCAGCCATGGGGCGCAGTTGTATTGTGCAACCCTTGTCTTCCTTAGGTTTTATTTATCTTCATTTTTATAATCTTCATCTTCATACAGTTATTGTTATCATTATTAATATAAGTGATATTTTATTTAATTTATTAAACTGTTCTTATCACAAGCCATGAATTTTACTTTTTTATCAATTTTTTTTTTTTTTTTTTTTTTTTTTTTTTAGTGTTCCAGCAGCTGTGTGGTGCTAAGTTACCAGCTGGGATTAAACCATAACAATTTATTAATGGAAAATTGTTGAAAGCTTTCGTTATTAGAGACATTAGATTAAGGTCCAGGTCCAGTAAGGAGAATATAAGCGCAGTCATCCAAATCAATGATTGCAGTGTCTTTATTAAGATTTTTTTTCTCCCCCCTCCCCTCACCCTCATAATGACATTGCCATCAATTGTTTTATAATTCTATCTTGTTGGTCTCTACTCTGAAAAGCCATAAGTATGCCAGTGCTTCTGTGCAGGAGATCTCCATTAGCATCAGGGCTAGGACCACCCACTCATCCCTCCTGAGCAAACAAGTAGCTCCCAGGTAGCACTTTTTCCTTAGCTACTGATCTGGACTGGATATGAACCGGTGACCAACAGGTGGAGGTTATTTTGTATACCATTATTAATCAGAGTAGTCAAGTCCTTCTGTTAACATCGCAAGAATAACTTTTTTATCCTTCAAATAAGTCTGCTAGCATGCAGTTGCAAACTTAGATTTTTTGGTTTGTAAAATTGCCAAAGCATGTGGCTTTGTATATACAACTGCACACCGTGCTGCTAAAAACTGGGAGGCTTCCAGTGGCACTCAATGGCTGGATATGTATGGGTCAACACATATAACAGTGAATATGCACACAAAGTGCCTTCCTGCCCCAAATCAGTATTTTTCAGCTGTATAAACAATTATTTGGATTTTCTTTAAAAGTTAGAATTTTATTCCCTTATGCTATGTGTTTTATTTAATACCGATCACATATAGTGAGAAGGGGCAATGAGAGGAATTGCTGTCTTGTACCTTCTGCTATGGTATTAACATGTACATTTGATATTTGAAAGAAGTTGATGAATACTAAAATTTAATTGTGAAATGGCCTAATTCTGTCGAGTGATTAGATTTTATATAATTTGACACAAAAAAATAAAATCTATTAAACCTATGCTGAGGTACTGACATTCTAGCATCAGACAGAGGACACCGAAGAGGGCATTTTAGATTAAGTGATGGAAGGTTCCTCAGAATGCTCTTCTGGAAGAAAATGCTTTTATTCCTCCTATTAATTTTTTTTTTTACAAATGTTAGTATATCCAATTCATGGCCAACATGAAGAAATAGAGCTATGGCGATCATTTGTAGTCAGAACATTTTATGTCTCAGATGATACCATGTAAGATTTTACTCCTCTTTATCTTTCATGAGTATTTGAGTCTGTTAATGGCACAGTCATTCCTTTGATGCTATGTATGCTGGCACCTGTCATCACTATGTTTTTCAGGTCTCTTGACTGGCCTGAACTTGAGTGCAATATGCCACTTGGAAAGTGCTAAAAAGAGTAGAGCCGTGATATATTTTTTTGTGAATCCACTAAATCAAAAGTAATCATGTTTGACAAATATTTGTGGCCATATAGTTCGGTAGGCAGAATCTATGCATTTTGTGGCTGTATTCAGTGAAATAGAAATAGTTCATTTTATGTTCTAGAAACCAACACAAAATGTGACCAAAACTAATGATGTTAGCCTGTTCAAAAAAAAAAAAAAAAAAGAAAGCAATGAAGCAAAATCTGTAGATGTTAATTCTGTCAGTAGTAGTGATACATATGCTTGTCACTTTGAAGCCTCAGGGCTGGATTTATATGTCATGGTACCTTTTACCAGACTAATAGTGCCAACATTAGAGTTAAATGTGCAAAATTTTATGTTCAATTATTGCCCTTCCCCCCCCCCCCTCCAATTATTTTAATTTGAATAATTATTTTACATTCACCCAAATTTACATTGTCTTTTCAATTGGAGATTATTTGCTTCTTCACTTTTTTTTCACCGTTATGGTTGAAAAAGAAATTGTATTTAATCTGTAGATACGGCTTTACTGTGGTAGTAGATGAGGAAAAATCTGTCTGGGATACAGCTGTTATCTTTTTTTGTGGGGAGTTTTTTGTTTTAAAAAGGGTGCAAGGCACCTTTAAACAATTTGTGGGGTAACTTTAAATGTGCACAAGGGTGTGAGGCACTGCAGCATAAGATAGGACACTCTTGTGTGGTTGCACCAGTTGATTGACAGGAGCCTCGTACCATGTGGATATAGTTTTAAGTTATGTGGGTTTACTAAAGAAAGTTTAATGAATAAAATGCTAAATTCTTAGCTCCACTAGACATTTATTTTGTGAAACTGGGATATTGTAAATGATAAGCCTGCTTGTATCTCTGCCAAGATGATTTCTTGCAAATAGGCCTCTGTGTTGGTTTAACGGAACTTGGTATTGATATAGTTCTTGGTGTGCTGCACAACTTCTTTTTCTATCTTTACTTCATTGTCTCTAAGGCCCTTGAGGGAAATACTGAGAATGTGGAGCAGCTGTAATCACGAACAGACCTTGTTATTATTCCTGTGTTAACTTGTGGGATAGTGCAGTATGTGTACAGTGTCTGTTTCCAGACCACAAAACTTAAGAAAGCCTACATGCTTCTATCTGTGAAATAATGCTCAAGGCAACCTTGAGAGGTGCAGACCACAATGACTTTCTCCCACAGTGGTAAAGCTTAACTGTTCTTTTTTCTGGAGGCCTTTTGTATTATAATACAAACCACAGCAACTAATTTCATGGGGATAGGGATAAGCAGGTCCCAGGTATGTTACTGAATAGCTGATAGTGATTTGTGTTTGAGTATCAGACTAGGCTAATCCAATATTACTGTCTTCTTCATGAAAAGAGTAATGACCACTAATGGGTCTGCTTTGGCATTTGTATACCATAATGCTAGTTCAGTGGCTTGGTGATTTTGGTGATAAGAAAATGTGTGATTTGGAACATCTGTTCTTTCTACCATCATTTCTGTTGGTGTGGGTATTCTTTCTTTACTGTTTCATTGTACTGTTGACCACTGTAATTAAAATTACATTTTCTATTTCAGTTATGTTTTACAGTTGACAGAATTGATTTCTGATGAAATCTTACTTCTGACATTAAAATCAGAAAGATTTTCTATCTATGCTTTCGTTTGTGGTGACTTTACTGTTGAATATGAATATGAATATGGTGTTATTAAGTACATGGGGTGATGGAATGAAGCTGCATTAGGGGAAGCTCAGATTGGACATTAGGAAAGGTTCTTCACTGAGGAAGAGGTTGGTGATCAGAACAGGCTCCCCAGAGAAGTGGTCATGGCACCAAGCCTGTCAGAGTTGAAGGAGCAATTGGACAGCACTCAGCCATATGATTTAGTTTTATGTACTCCTGCAAGGAGCAGGGAGTTAGACTCAATGATCTTTATGAGGCCCTTCCACCTTGAGGTATTCTATGATTTCATAGAATCCAAATATGTTTTTTGGGGGGGATGGAGGGGGCGGGGGCAGTCTGTGTAATGCTTATCCTGATGTCAGGAAAGTAGTAGCATGGAGCTTCATGTTCACCCAAAGGCCTTTACAATACGTTTTGCAATAACTTTCTCCCACTTCCTTACTTCTTGGACATTGACAATGTTGGACACATTTCTTCCTCAGTCTGGAGATCTGTAGCATAAAGTAGTTGACCACAAACTTACCGTAACACTTAAACTTTCATATTTACTTAGGTTAAGTCTCATGATAATAGCAGTTGTTTTTCTCTAGTGCCTGGAAATTGTTAACTGTACAGAAATGCTCCATGGTGATGCATTGTTAAAATCATTTTCCCTTCTTTTTTTTTTTTTTTTTTAATTTAAGGGACGCAAAAGTGAAGCAGAAAAGTACTTTGTGAAGGCCATTCAGCTGGATCCTACCAAAGGAAACTGCTATATGCATTACGGTACGTTTCAGATAGATGGGGTTTCCATGCATATTCCAGGATTGCTGTTAATCTGTCTGAGTGATTAAGGATTTGAAGAGTGCTACTATCAAAAAACATTCTTTAAAGAGAAGGAATCTAATCCACCATGTATAACTTCATCTCCATTTCAATTTGTTAATCACTGTAGAGGGAGAGGTGAATATTTTCATATTTTGCATAGCTTTCCTCCTGTGAAAGGATTTTCAGTACTGCTGCCTCTCCGGGAAAGAAAAATTGTGACTTTGGCCATATGTTAAAGTTTCAAGGCCTGGAATATTATTATAAAATGTTTTGGCCTAACATTGCTGGCTGCTGGTGGGTGGGCAACTAGAAGTTATTGTTCAGTGTGTGTGAGTTCTGTATATTGAAGTGTCTGCTTTTTGTTGCAAACTTATGGGCCTCACATCTACCCTCCTTCCCAGCATCTTCATAGCTCAAAATGGATAAATATTACAAAAGCTTTTGACAGGTTGGCTATACCACTGACATACTAAGCCATACTTGTGTTTTAAGAACGCAGTTAATTCAAAGGTATCTTTATAACTTTGGATTGTTTTTGCTAGAAGTGCAAAAAAGGTTTCCAGATGTGATTAATCCCGAGGAACCAAAATTACTTAACTTTATGGACTAATTCATTCTTTATTTTAAAGATTATAATAAAAAAATTAAAAATATAGGTGATGTCATCCCAATTGGAAAATATAGAAAGAAGTAATAAATTTCATCTTAGTTAAAAAAAAATATAGGGAACCACAGGCATTTTTCTTATATCTTTGTATAGTGTTTTAATTTCCTCTTCCAATTCTAACTGGTAAGTGTAAAATAAAGTGAAAATGAGTGGACAAAAGGGCCAGGTTTTCACTATGTATGATTCCTTTGCCTGAATTGCTCACATGTTGTATTTCTGTTTTGGTGCTATGCAGTGCAAAATTCTGTATGCGGTCTCTCAGAATTAATGCATACACTGTTACTTAGAATATGTCATGGTATTTAAATGAATGCTGCCCAGTGCTGAATTACTTTGCATTATGGATCATTGCAGTTAGCGACCTTGTCTTCTACTTATTCCTGTACAGGTAAACCTGATCGAGGTATTAATGCACATAAGGTCCATTATTTCAGTTGGATATAAGTGTAGTTTATATCACAAGATGAGGAAAAGTTGTAGCAGACTGTTTCTTAAATCCTACTGAAGCCCCTTCCTGCCCGTGTTATTAAGAAATCTGTCCTTAGTTATTAGGAAATCTATTTGCATAGAAATTCAAAAGTAGGTCTCAACAATCCATCCTAGCAATTGGAATTATGGTTGTGTGTATTTTGTATTACATGTCTAGACTTTTAAATTTTTCTTTCTCATTTCTTCCTCTGTTTGCCTGTCTTTTCCTGTGATATTTCCTCTGTGTCATTTTCAAGTACCCTATAAACTAAAAGCAAGGTTATTCAAATCATCATTCATCTCTGATGTATTGACTGCTACAAATTGAAATGGTGTGTTGTTTGCTAATTGATTCCCTAACAAATTTAGCAAGCTTTGCCTTTACTGTGTCACAATTACAAAAAGTGCTTTCTGTGTTCTTTGGCAGAGGTCATTCTTGCAACATGCGTGAGATTCTGCTCTGCAGATTAGGAGTGAAGGGCAAAATTTAGTCAGCACTTGGAATGCCTGCATATTAAAAAGTGATGCTGAAGGACTGTGGACACAATAAGGTTGTCTATACCAACTACTATGTCTCTGCCATGGACTGTTATTCATAGAGAACTCTAATGAATGCAGGGGGCACCTTTTCTTTTGATTGTATAACTTATGGTCACCTCACCAAATTCAGTGACGTTATTCTAGGCAACATCAAAGTAGCTGTGGGGAAGATATGGTTTACTTCTTCTTGGCTTAAATGTCTATGTAGTACTGGTGATCTTGTCACTTTGAGCACAGGGCTTTGTAAAATTTGAAATAAGTTATCCTTGCTTTTCTTTCTTTCCCTTTTCCTTTCAAACTATTTCTTGTATTGATCAGGAATCTGTAGTGTATGTTACATTCTTAGTATTACAAAGGCATACCCACTGAACACTTCAGGCTTTTATCTCCATCTCACTAATTTGTTTTAGCACCCAGGTACTGTCCATATCCTATATGCCAAGTGTTAAACAATAGGGAAATACAAATGTATTTTCCATGTAAATCTCAGAGATTACTTTTTAAACTCAGCCTGAAGATGTTGAAACAAAGAGTAAAGTAGTTGGCATCAGCCCTAAAATCCTGCATAGCTCATGGAACAGCAAATGAATATAGTGGTGAATTGGGAAACAGTGTGTTGATGAAGTAGTACTAATAAATGGACTGTGGATTTTCTTCCAAGTGTGCATGCATGCACACACTTATAATTTGTGCTCCCAGGATATTCAGTTGTTATTTTTTTAATTATAACCCTTTGAACTTTTTTTGGAGGTACAGGGAAAATGATCAGTATTCTGTATCTTTTAAGAGGCTTATGTTTGTATTATAATGTGCTTTAATTCAGGCCTTAAGCCAAATAAAGCTGTTCTTAGAAGATGTGATTTGATGCAGGAGTCAGCATATTTGGTGACGTGAAAATTTGGAGAGAGGTAAACAGTTTCATGGTTCTTTCATGGGATAACACCACCCACCACAGGACATTTCTCTGATCAAACTAGTTTTGTGTAGGTAATTTGCTGACTTTGGATTTCAGTGGATTTAGCTTTAAAACAGCATTTCTCAGACTCATTATGCCTGGAGGTATGTGAAGAAGGAACTAGTGGAAAATCTGAAGATACAAATCCTTGCATACTGCAGACATGATGCTTCTTCATTCGACACAAGGGGGAGGGGCTTTTGATCTAGTGAGCAGAGGGTGGCAGTCCACTCTCAGGCTGAAATGTAGTTAGCTGGTCACCCATCCACATTTTCTTCTTTTCCCCTTTTTCTTCTGCTTTCCCCCTTCTTCCTTTCTCAGATATCAGTTATCTGAACACTGGAACTTTGTGCATAACTATTGTCTTAAGAATATGTGAGGTTTGGTGGTCATCTGATAGAAGCTACTCAGTCACACAGTACACTACCAGAAACATCTAACAGATGAAAGAGAAAATGCATATAAATCAAGAAGAATAAAAATGGCAGAAGAAAATGTCTAGAGCACCAGGATTTTTTATTTTTTTTTAAATACCTTTCTGGTAGTGGAAATACTACTTTTTGGCACAGCCTACAGGTTTTTAAACTAAAATATTTCAGATACTAGGTTTGAATGCTCCCATAAAGTCTGAGGCATTTAACCAGGGTATTTTCAGGATACATTTTTTGAAAAAAGACTCTAAGTGAACAGTTGTGACTAAACCAAGCTGAACCTAATGAATATATATTTCCTTTTTCATGTCCACCTTTTTTTTGTTTGTTTGTTTGCTTGATTGATTGGTTTTGGTTTTTTCCCTTCTGAAAAGTTCTAATTCATAATTTTTTACCCACATCTACTCAAGATATTGATTCTCATGCATCTCAGTGTTCTTTGAACATTTAACTCAAGTAGGCCATCTTCCTGCAGGATGTCAGTGGCTTTTGTCTTTAACAGAATTGAAATGGTCTCTGCTGACCATAGAGAGGACTCAGTCCAATCTAGATGCTTTGCTTATATGCATATGGTCAGGTGGGATGAATCCAATTATCAGTCTGAGAAACCACAGAGAGACCATATGAAGTTACCAATTCCAAAAGAATTTTTGCACACATCTTTTAAGAAGATGTTAGCATCTGAAGAGTAAGTCAAATTTGTTAGCAAATGTTAAGCCATGTCAGACCAGTGACATTATGGCCCAAAGATTATTTAGGTTTGGATTCAGTTTTTACCACCCACAAAGGAAATACAGTTCTTCCATTTCTGCCTGCACTGAGCCTATCTCAGAAGTTGGAAGAAAAATCTGTATAAAATTTGTTGATGCAGAGAGATTAGATGAATTTCAAACAGAGCAATACTCTACTGTTTGTCTGTTTGAGAAGAAACAAAATAAATTCTTGAGTATCTTTTAATTGAGATGGCTAGTAGGATGCAGTGTAGTTGAGGAATCTGAAATAGTTGAAAGCTTTCTGTATTAATTTTCACTTAAAAAACCCCATACAACTACAGTGAATTTAAGTTGTGAAAATATTTTACCTCCAAAATCATCTTACTTATTTTATAATTCACTGTTCATAAAAAGCACACAACAAAAAAACATTCCCAAAACCCACCACTAAAGCAGGTTCCATTTTACTTACTTGCTAAAAATAGCTTTTATTACCATGTCTCTTAAAGTGCATCAGGTGGCCTCTCTCCAGCATAATCAAAATGGAGTGGGGGAAAAAAGAGAGAGAAAGAAATAAAGTTTCAAGATAAATGTGTGTACAGGGGTCTCTCCTCCCTTACATTTGTAATGGCTTAATTGAAATGTAGAAGTTTGGAACCCAGCAGGGTGTTCAAATTAACTCTTATTTTATTAATCACCAGCTCCTTTTAAAATTGTTTCCTTTGAATAATACATTGTTTCTAATGACTCTAAATTGTTTAATTATTCCTTTATCATTATGAAAATGTATTAATCTCATTAGATTAATTATGCATTCTCTTAATTAGGCCATTCACATTGATCATATGCCCTTTTCGGTGTGTTCCCAGTATACAGATATAAAACAAAATTAAAAGCATGCTTGTCAGATTAGGTAAAACTGTAGCATATTAGCTTCTAGTTGTAGGAAGATGAGATTAATGTATTCCCAAACATTCTAAGTTTTTTTACATTATTTTTCATATTTTTAATTTGTTACAATTTAGTAGTTGTTTTTAATAGATTTTATGATTATCTGGGTTTTGTAATACAAATTTAATTTGTTAATTGTTGTTTTTTTAGTTTCACTGATATCCTAAGTCTTTCTAGTCATTGTTTCAGCACAGAACTTTTAGCCAGTTTTGATGCCTAAATTTTCACCCGAGTCTGTGAGAACTTTGTTATCTGTCTTGCCCCCAAAGATGACTACATTCCCATTCCTAAGTCCCAGCCTGAAAATAGATTAGAACTACTGGAAATAAATTTCATTGAAATATGATAGCAGGGGATTTTTCAAGCACCATTTTTTCAGTCTTTAAGTTATGCATTTACATGTACTAGTGAGTGTGAGAATTTACATACATTTAAGATGTGCATACAGTTTTCTTCTTTGATGTGATATATTTATAATATTTCTGTGTAGTCACATTGCTCACAGTGTTCGAGCTCTGTGTCTTTGTTCTTCATTGCCTGAAGAGCAGCCTGGGGAAGCTTTATTTTTCTCCCATGTATTTAAGGAAAAAATCTCACAAAGAAAAACAGTGCAGTAATGGGAAAAAAAAAGTGTCAAATTTCTATTGATAAAAATAAGATGTCAGATTTCTATTGATAAAGAAATATTGACCATGACTAAATCGTGAAGTCTCCCTCGTTTCTTCAACAGAGTTTTATGCCTGTGGAAGAAATGTCACCCTAGTTCATAGGAAGGTCAGTTTTTATCTTTGTAACTGAACAGAATAAAACAGATTTCACAATCCATAATTCCAGTGAATTAATTGCCCTGACTGACAGGCTAGCTAAATGAAGTATATGCCAAATGGAAAATGAAACAAAGTGCATGGGTGTGCTCCATTGGCAATACCAGATGCTACAAGGTGACTCTGTATTGAGAAATTAAAGGTGAAAGATTTTTAGTCATTTTAAGTCTTTTGGAAATCCTAATATTAAATACATAATGATTTTCTTGCAAGACTATTAAACACATGTTCATAGAACATATGCCCTCTTTGAAGGAAGGGTGTCTGTCTTGAGCATACAGTGCCATCAAATTAAGATCCTGACTCTGAAGGATGGCTTACACCTTTTCCTACAATATCAGTGAATATAATTTTAAGAAGGCAGGATTCCTAGAACCAGAACAGGAAGGAAGGTGTAACTAACTTGCAGAAAGACTCCACTAAACCTCTGACCTTTCTTCTGCCAGAAGTGTCTCCAATAACCTAAAGAAAATCATCAGATACTCTTTAACACAGACTGTATCTTCCAGCTAAAGCTGAAAAAAAATACTCCAGAAATGGAGCTGTTCAAAAGACTACCATTTTGAAGTCTTGTTTGCAGTTTTCTGGGCAGCTGTGAAAAATTAATGTCCAAAGATACGTAAATCTTCAAGTCCTTCTTGTTTCTCTCTGGGCTGGTGCTATCGCAAAACATTAAGAGATTATTACAAACCAGTATAGTAACTATTTATTCAAAAATCCCTTTAGAACAAATCACTTAAGTAGAATGCAGTGGAGTATTTCCAGTTTAGGTCACTAACCCTACATACTATGGAATTTCTGTTTCTGGCTCTTCCCTTGAGTTTATCCTTAAATCTAATCACCCTGACATCCCAAATACATGGTTGACTCTGCTTTCTCAGCACAATATACTAGACAAGATGTGGTATAGAAATTGCAGATCAGAGACTGTGCTGGAAATGCAGCTTTAATGCTTCTTTCATCTTGCCAAAATGTGGGGTTTCTGCAGGAAATGAAAAAGCCTGTGTCATGAACAAGACTTTTTTGTTAGTGATCATAAGTTTTAACCTGCAAGTGCCACATCATTATGAGCACTTTTTTAAAGAGATCGCTTGGAGCTTCTACAGAAGTGCAACTGGATAGTTCTTTCCCATCCAGATTTCAGTTTTCCAAACCTTATACATCATCAGGTGTCTAGGGAATGACATAAGGTCCAGAATCTTGCTTAGTATTTGTAAAACATGAGTTCCTCTATATGATATGTTTTCATCATTAATCATGTGTTTTTAGATCCATATGTGGTCACAAGTTCAGTCATCAAGTCCCAGAGGCCTGCAGTTTAATTTATTCTCTTATTGTGCTCTGGATGACATCCAATGGTATATTTAGCACAACTGCAACAGATAAGTTTTTCAGAGAAAGAAAAAGGCTAATAAAAAAGATTTTTCTAAGCCAGTGCATATATTGATGCTGCAGTACCCTCTGGCTTGCATAGTCTTTCTATGTATTTTATTTGCATGGAATACATTAGCTTGTCAATGGGACCCAGTTCAGGGGATAAACTCTCCAAAGCCTTTGCAGAAAGAAAGCCAGTTTATAGATTCAAATAAAGATGGAATGTGATATAAGGAGTAATTAAAGGAAACTACAGTGCTGCTACCATCTAGGTGATAGTGATATAAGTTGTCTCTCCTTCCCCTCTCACATCCTACACATTCAGCAAGAAATTGTCTGAACAGACCTGGAAGGCAGGATCTTCAAGCAAACATTCCCTTGCTCTGGGAACTGTTTATTCACAGCCAATGAATCTGTTTTGAAACTCTTAAAGGAAACACATTAGGTCATGTCTGTTGAAGTGGCATCTTGCAACATTGATTTGTCACCTGGAAAGCTTTGGAAATAACTTGGAGACTTTTTTTCTCTCATTTCTTCTACAGAATGCCATTGAAATTTTCCATTCAGAAATCTCTGGTTGCATCTGCTCTTTCGCTCTGCGTTGCCACAGCAGAGTTGAAGTTGACAATGATTTCAGTGGTGGTTTTGCTTACGCCAGTGAGAATGCTCTTCAGTATTTCAGACATGATCTTGTAGCCTTGTAGCCCTGCTGCATGATTCCAAGACAGATACAGTGCATTGGGTCAGCCAGAACCTGATCTCTGGTTTGGTTTCTGGTGAAACTTGAGATGCTTTTTCGGTACCAAATCAGCTTCTAATCCTTGTTGCTGAATGTGCCAAAAGAACTTCTAGTAAAGTCTGTTATAAAGAGATTTGATAGTTGCATCCATGATCTTGATGTGTCCACTTTTTATGTTAATATAGTTTAAGTTGTCGCCATTGAAGGATAAAACTCTTTTGAAGAGGATAAGATGCAGAAGGCTTTGTGGCAAATGTACGTTAAAAGAAGCACGGGCTAAATGTTCCCTGTTATGGTAGGATCAGAAGTTTTTTCCTTCTTGTTCAGAAGATAGTTTACTCAGTTTTGCTTGGATTAATGAAGATACCAGAATAGGAGTGTAAGTGTGGAACCAACAGCATCTTGGAAATATTAAAAATGGTTTTCTTTAAAAGTGGCAGTAGCAAGATGAGCTGTTTCAGAAACCTAATCTGTTCTGATACAAAGTACCTTTGAATGTTTGCCAGCAAGTGAAAGAGGGAGAACATTTCAATTGAAGAAAGATTGGTGCAACCTGTGCTTTTATCTCTAAAATAAAAGCTTATAGTGCCTTTGGGGAATAGTTGAGGCCATTCTAGAGGAACACAATAATGCCTTTGTGCCCTGAACATAAAAGATTTTGAACACACAGACATATCCCAACTAATTAATACCTTTGGTATTACAGTAAAGCAGCAGAACTACCAATTCAGATGTACAGTTTTTAAAGTGGTCATTGTAGAGACAATTATACAGGATAGAGAGGTGTATGCCTTCATTTCTGTAGGTATTTGTTAAAAATTTTGACAGAAGATGAAAATAAGTTGCGCTTTTTTTTTTTTTTTTTTCCAAATCCTAGGAACTGGAAATTTTTTTGATGTTTAAATGGCATATATACTTCTTGGTTTTTGATAGGTTGCATATATTGCCTCAAAAATTTTTTGTCTAGTATAGACTCAAAAATATTTGAAAGAAAAAGTAGCATAAACTAGGCTTTAGGTGTATGCTTCTTCAGCTTTTATGCTATTTTTGATGCTTAGATGTGTTTGTTTAGTGTAAAATAATTAAAATAGTGAAGTATTGAATTAGTTCTCTGCTGTCAAAGGTCTTTAAGCACTCTTGGCTACACATTTACGCTCAGGTTCTGTGCTCTCTAGCTTCAAAGGTGCAAACATCTGTTTAAAAAAAAAGTAATGTTCCAGGCAAAGAACAGTGATTTTGAAGACTGCATCTGAGCCCAAACTGTGAATTTCCCACTCCATTCTAGAAGAGCAGTAATAAGAAATATGCTTTTCTTGAAGAAGGGAAATCTGGGATTCAGAGCTTCTAGAAAGCTGTTTTCTCAAATCTGGTTCCAATTCCAAAAAACATCAGGCTACCATAATTTATGTTCCTGGCAAGAGTCAGAGTCATGACACCTGCAATAAGAAAGCTCTCTATGTGATACTGGGCAGCGTTTCGTAAATCGTGCCGTTTGCCAGGTACCTGTCAGAGGAGAAAATCCTGCCTGTAAATTTAGACCCACACAAGTGGTTCCTGGATGGGAGGGGCTTGTGGATCAGACCTTCTGATCCACATTCACCACCTTGCAAAAATTCTGCTCTGCTAGTGCTTTTCTCGTGGGAAAAACGTCTTTATGGCTTTGACAAGAAAAGATCAAAAAGTCTGTTTTTTAATGAAGAAAGTGCATCAGTGAACTGCCAATCCATTTCATTCTAGTATGAATCTAGTATATCATATTAAAAGGAAGGGTGGCTAATGTTTTCAAAATGGGACATCTCTATGCTTAGGTGCTTTAAATTAGATTTTGATGTGTGAATAAAATTAGTCTCCCTTTCAGAACTTAGCAAATCAATTGTCAGCTGAAAGTTTCTACCTTGTACTGTGTAGGGCTGGAATAGAGTTAACTTTATTCAGAGCAAGCTGGATGATGTTGTGTTCTGGATTTGTGGCTAAACCAGGCCTTGATAACACACTCATCTTTTGGCTGGTGTTGAACAGTGTCAAGGCTTTCTCTTTTTTCCACTCTGCCTCCTCAACAAGTAGGCTGGGGATGGGCAGGTGGTTGAGAGGGGGCATGATTTGGACAGCTAAACTAAGGGATATGCCATAGGGTATAGCATCATGTTCAGCAATAAAAACCAGGGTAAAGAAGTGGGGGTTTGCCTCCAAAGATGGCCTTTGTTTGGAAGCTGGCTGGGCATCAGTCTACATATGAGAAGTGGCGAGCGATTTCATTCACACTGCTATTTTTGTTGTTTTGGATTTTTTTTATCTTCATCTATTAAACTGTCATTATCTTGACCTACAGGTTTTCGTGCTTTATTTCTTCCTGTTTTATTTCCTTACCTTGCCAGGGTTGGTGTGAGTGAATAACTATGTGAATACTTGGATGCTAATACTTGGGTGTCAGCCCACCACACACCTGTACACTGAAGTAGACGAAAGTATTGAATTTTCCACCAGATTAAGAAGGTAGCAGTCAATTATTTTTATAGCCCATCCAGTTAAGGAAATGCTTTAATCAGCAGCCTCTGATTAAATAACCTCTGTTCAAACATTGAGTGTGGCAGCAACAAGGTGTTCCCTTTTCTTGTACACATTCAGTATTCTACAAGGGTTTGGATGCAAAGGGTGCTGCAGTCAGTTTCAGGAGAGTCTGCTGCCTACCCACTGAGTATGAGTTCATGTGCTGGTTTGGGCCAGGACAGAATTTTGTGTCTTGTAATTTTGCTTTTGGCTAAGTCTCTTCTAAGTAGCTGTACTTGCTGAAATTGCCATCCCAGCACTAAACCATGCCAGTTATTGCCACAGTTACTGCCTCCTGTAGTAGAGAGGAGAGACTCATTTATGGTAATGCAGTCTTTTTCTGGAGAACCAAAAGTTTTACTTGTACTTGGCTGGTGTCATGCAGGACTTGCAATTGGGTTTTAGTTAACTTTGGTAATCCTGTAATAAAGATAATCCTATAATATGTTATGTAAAATAATAATCCTATTATAGAGACACTTTTTAGAGACCTAGCAGTAAATAGTGAGTTCTAGTTTTAACAATTTAAAACATTAGGGTTGTTGTTGACATTTTCAGTGTGATTAATGGAATGTATACAGCCAAATCTCAGAAAAACAATTAATTAAAGTAAGCTTTTAAGTAAAGCATCTAGCAGTCACCTTGCTTTTCAGTGATTACATGCAATGTCCTGGTCTAAATTAGGCTTCTTGTAGAAATATAAAGCATATACGAATTGCATGGTATCTTCAATACATTTTGATCTTATGGATGTCTTAAAGAGTAAAGAAATTTGCTGATTATGTCCCATGAAGTAGAATGTGTCAGTCACATCTGATTGCACTAGTTGTAGTTATAAATATATAACACAAGATAAATACATGTAAGATAACATCTACATTAAACTAAAGTGTTAAATATTTCATACAGAAAGCTAGAAGTATGTTTTTAAAGATCTGTCTCTACAAATCTTTGAGTAATTTTTATTGAAGACAGTCATCAAAAGTTTTTTCTCCTAATGGGACTAATTAACTAAATGGCCCATTGACATGATTTTTAAATTCTAAGCTGCAAAATAATTTTCCTAAATTAAGTGTATAATCTTGAGTGTTCTCTGTGTCTTGAAGATTAAAAGGTTATGTCCTCATTCTCTTCCTTGGCTGGATGTATCAGTTCACCCAGTGTATAGTAATTGTCTCATTCTGCTAATCCAGTGCTTTCATTAACAAAGGAAACATCGTGTTAACAGGTTCAGGGTGGGTTGCTTTAACATGGACCTAAAGATTAGGTTTTAGTTCATTTATTTGAAAACAGTTGGGATATTAGTTGATAAAGTTTGTTTCAAAGAATTCTCTTTGAAGAAAATAGTCATTCATCCACAATCTAGAGGTATGAACAGCCTGTTGTAGTTGGCTAGATTTACTTGCCTGAGAATGTTCAGATTCATGTCTGAGTTTGTCCTGCTACGTATACAACTTACCCTTTTGTGGTACAAAAAAAGAAAAAACAAACCAAAAACCAACACCCGAACAGCAAACAAAACAAAACCCACAAAACCTTGTAGCTATTGTCAACAGTTTTATTCCCTTCGAGAGACTTCCATTAATGGCTTAAACAATGGTTTCTAATTCTGAAGGCAAAATAATTTCTTATGATCCAGGCTGTTCTTGTTATGTTTTCTTTTTATGTTTTTTTCTCTCTTTTTATTTATTTATTTACATATTGTTCTGCGTGAGAAAGCCTTTTTGGAAATTATCTGCTTCTGGAATCAATGAGCATAAAGCATCATAATGAAAGGATGACAGATACTGGAGTGTGGATGTAACTAAAGCAAGCAAACCTTACGTTATGAATACAAAAAGACACTTGAGTGTTTTTCCAAGGCTTTTTGCAGATCTAACTAACTAAGATATAGTGACTGCTGAGTAAACAGTGTTCCATCTCTTGCTAAGTCCAAATGTATTCACAGAAATAGGAAAAAACTGTGAAAGCTGTCTTTCATCACTTTTTGTAATGATATAATTCCTTCTGCAAATGTGTTCATTGTTTGAAAGCATCACTGGATTCACTGTGCCCCTTCAGACCTTGCTAGATCTGGTTAAGTGGATTTTCTGTATGTACATATAGTACATAAAAGAAAAACAAGAAAAAAGGAAAATCCTTTGCCTTGAGAGGAAATAATTTATTCCTAAAGAGGTTTGTGGTGAGTGATGGCTTAGTAAACTGTTAGTTGAATGAATGAATGATCCAAAGTAAGATGAAAAAGGAAGGATGAGATGCTGGAATGTATGAACACCATACTTTAAGATACCTTTTCCAGACATAAAGTTACATAGACACAGAGTCTAGACAGCTGAAACCCTTTGAAAATTTCTTTATCCAAAAATAACACATTTTATAAATTAGGTGTGAAAAAATAATCTAAATGAGCAGACATAAGGTGGTTTGAGTACCTTCCAAAGTGTTTTTTCTTCCTCTTAGAGAAAAACTAATTTATAGAGATCTATTAGCTGTTGTGTGTTTAGTTTTGAAACTTCTGTACTTTAGTTAGTTTGCTAATGCTGAATTGCTAAATTTTTCATCTTCAGCTCGGTTTAATGGTTATGATGAAGTCATTTGTAAAAGTCATGTAGGAAACTTGTAAAAAACTGTCTGTTGTTCTCTTAATATTAGTGAAATACGTGATCAAATAACAGGTCATCGAGGTGTATATATAAATAAAATAATTTTAAAGCAAAGTATCATTTATAATTTAAAAATATGTTTGTATATATATATAGCAGTATATATTTTTATGTAATTGTGAGATTTGCTTTTAAAATGGCAATATATTTCAATTGTAAAGATTCTATTCTTACTTAATTTTGTTTTGAGGATGGGAAGATCAGTGTACAGGCAGAAGGGCAAGTTATTAAATTGTAGGCTACTTGGAGGTTGAGAGTATTGGTTCTTCATGGCTGAGTTTTACTTTATCATTCTTACTCTTCCTAAATACATTCTGCAAATATTGCAGTTAATTATTACCTGCTGTACTTCCTGCATTTTTTCTATATTCGCATTTTAAAGATACTGAAGTCCAGAGCAGATGAACAAATGACTAAGCATTAAATCTGAGATATCTGACTTTTTACTTATATTTTAATTTATTTTCCTAACTGGATAGAAAAATATAGATCCATAACTATTATCCATTAGTAGTTTTCTTTGTGTTCACATTCATGCACTCTATTACAGGTCAATTCCTCCTAGAAGAATCCCGCCTGATTGAAGCAGCTGAGATGGCAAAAAAAGCAGCTGAACTTGACAATACGGAATTTGATGTTGTTTTCAATGCAGCCCATATGCTCAGGTTAGTGCTTTTACATCTGCCTTATTTGATTTTCCTCCTTGTTTTTGGAGGAAAAATGTCTTTATGGCCTTTGCTTACAGAGTGTATTTTTTGACGCCCATCAACTCTCTTGAGAATTCAACATTACTAGTAAGATAAAATGAGTTGGAGTGAAACTTTTGCAGGATTTAGCACTAATTTCTGTACATTATATTGTCATTTCTTACCTTTAAAATTTCTGTTGTTCACAAGCAGGTAATCCTTTTTGCTTGCTTACAAGAACAAGTGTTTCTCTTGTGAAGAAGCTTCAGCTGAATTTCATCTCTCACCTAATTTTAAAATATTTAGGATGCATTGCAACTACAAATAATAGACCGTATTTCTGATTTGAATGTAACAAGAGAATATGGAAAAGATAACATTTTATGTTTATATCACTGGGGGACACTACAATAATTAGAAATTAAATAAATATTTCCAGGCTAACGATGACTTCGAGACTCATGGGAGCACTTAATGTTATTATCAGAATCTGCGATTTAAAATGTAGTCTTATATTTAATTCTGGTTTTCTATCTGAATAGAATACAATTTTAAACTTCCCCCCTCCCACCCCCCCTTTTAAAGCTGTCAGACCTGGATAGTCAGTAACATTAACCTGCTGCCTGAACATTCTCATTAAACTCACGTAACAGCTGTTTTCTGTGCTTATTTCTAGGATAACTATCTAATTATTGTCTATTGTCCGTTTAACAGCTATTACAATACTTGATTATATCTATGCTTAGAAAATGCATGAAAAATGAAATAAAAAAAAAGCTTTAGCACAAAACAGCTATTGCAATCCTTTCTCTAACAAAGATATCTCACTTGTCTCTTTATACTTTTAACTATTGGATTGCAAGGTGAAAGGAAAAGAAAATGGTATTAAATGAAGAATCCGTTTCAGCTAAATGACCATGTTCCAAAATGAAGTGTTCTATGCCAGAACTTTGAAATAAGCCCCTAAACAACCTTTCTGAAATAACTCCCACTGCTTATAGCTATGCTGCTTTAATGGATGTCAGCCATGGTTACCCTACTTGATCTGGTTGGGAGAGGACACTTTGGGAGGTTTTGACCAATGTTGAGCTCAGTGATTCTAAACTGCATTAGAAAAACCACCAAACCAAAATCCTTTTTTTAAAAAGGCCCAGTGGTTTAGTTTAACTGGAATTGAAATGGGCTCCTTTGGGATACCAAGTTGGAGTAATTTTTCACTTAAATACTCAGCTTTCTTTGTGGAAGATTGTAATGTCTTCCTAATACCCTCTGGGAGTCTAAAGTGGTCTGGAGGATTTAGCAAGAGTCAGGATGGCAAAGTTAATTCAGTGCTGCCAAGTCTTTGCTAAAAACCACATGTATTATGATCTGAGTTTTCCTAAAAGGTTACAATTCTGTTGTCTGCCTTTGTCCAGTACATTACTTAGCAATTTATTCAATAAATTGCTTACATAATAGCTGTTGGACAAGGGGGTGAGTATGTATACATTAGGACAGAGCAGCTACAAATCCATCATGAATCTGTGGGACTTCAGAAGAATCTGCTTTTTAGGATACTTAGCTTGATGGAGAGCTGATTCCAAGAAGAAAGCAGATAACCAAGATAGAAAGGAAGAAGGAAAGAAGAGAGTACTTAAACTGGCACAGTGACATAGAAAGAAACTATGGATGCTAAAGACAGTCCTAAATGGAAGGCTGACATTATTAAATGTAACAGTTTCAAGAAGGTCACCAACTGCTCTTTGGTACTATAGAGAGCTATAAAAACTGACTGAAAAGTACAAATTTTGAATGAACTGCTCAGCTGTGAGATAGAAAATATTTTATAGAAGTTCGCTGGGAATGGAAGTGAATTGGTTGTCGTGAGACAGAAGGGATAAATTTTAAGGATGTGTTGTGGATTAACAGAAGTGATATTCACATTAATGATATTTATGTGGATTATGCAAGGTGTCCAAGATGACTGGGAGATATTAACAGCAATTCAGATTATTGTGTAAATTCTAATTATTTTTTTTCAGAGCAGATATGTAGAATATGGTACACTGTTGAATTAGAAAGAAATCATCTTTCCCTCCTGCCGTACTCCTGTTTCCACCATTAGCCCAAGGAGTATTACAAGATTCAAAAACATATTCAGAATTTCATGAAAATTCTTTCCAGGTTGGGTTACAGATGGTTTGGACTGAAAACAATCACAACACTCTTCAAGTCTAAAATATTTTCTTTTATGAAATTCCTTTAGTCATTGAGGAAGAAAAAAGAAAAAGAAATTAAAAAAAGAAGATTAAATTAAAATGAAACCTATTTAAAAAGTAACGAATTTTGAACAATGCATAGACTGAATAGTGTAATGGTATGAGTGCTTTCCCCCCTAAATTTGCAACAGAATTGCTAACTGTGTCTAAAAACAATAGCTGCATTTACAGTTATCTTGTCAGTGTAGCAGTCACAAGTTTGCTCCTTCTGTCAGGTATTCCAACACTGTTTACTTCTTCTCTTTGTAACTAATCTGAAGCTGAAGTCAAGAAAAAAAAATGGGCTCGTTCTGTTTGCATTATTGAGAGATCTTCCTGTTCCAATTTTTTTTGCCTAGATGACTTCTGTAGGATCCTGATAGTGCAATAACAGATTAATCATGTAATCTGTAATACGGATGAGATGTGGGATGAATGCAATTAATTTCTTTGTAACAGTCTCTTAGCATACTTGGCTGTAAAATTTGTTTTCTCAACAAGCTTTTGTTTTGGTTTCTTTTGTCTTTTCCCAGACAGCTTCATTGAAGGGTCAGGTTTGGGTGGCACTTCTTAAAAGAGTAATTGGTTATGTGTTTCACTTCATTAGTATTTGCTATGCTCTTGCTTATAGCCTTAGTTTGAAGCTTATGTTTTGATGCAGGTACTTGCAATGCCATATGGTAACTGTAGTTTCAATGACTGAATCATGGATTACATTGCAAAGTTTCACTTTGTAGCTGTATACTGAGATGAGCTGCCATGAGATGGGTTTCCTGGGATCTAGGGGGATGATTACTTTAAGGATGATGGATGGCAGTATAGAGACATCGTCATACTAATTAGAAACAGCAGAAGAGCTTCATATTGTCTTCAAGTGAAAACAAGAATAGAAAGAATGACTTTGCTTATAAGCATGGTTTGTAGGAACGGTTGGGGTTTTTTCACGATTCTGTATGATAGTGGGATGCTCCGGGAAACACTCATGTTACATGAAAATTATAGGCTTTTTAAAAATGAAAGTTGGAATTACAGCACTGTTAGATGACATGGTCTTCAGTGAATTTCTGTGGGAGTATTTTGAGTCTCCAAACTACACTGACTGTTCAAACATGGTGTTGCAGTTGCTGGCGCAGTCTGATAGGCACGAGTTCACCCTATCTTATTGCCTAAATAGGTTTTATTCATTCTTTAATTACTGTCCGTGTGATTAAATATATAGGTAGGTATATATGGCTAAGCATATAGTCTATGTAATTTTGTTTAAACTGTGGTAAAACAAAAAATGTGGATGAAGGGTTACATGTATGGAATCTGATTATGATTTTGTTGTAACACATAAAGACCGATTAAGAATGACAAGTATTAACTTTCAGCATTTTAAAATAAGAATCTCTGAAGAAAACTTCTTTATAGCTGGACTGACATCCATGATTTCACTTTAAAAAACAAAATAAATCAAGAGTCTTAAGCCTTGTGCCAAGCAATAGGCAGGTTAAAAATAAACATTTCCTCATCACATGTTTATGTACTTAAGCCAGTCAAATTGGTGGTGTCTCTTAAAGCAATACATTTTTCAGTGATCAGCATAAAGATTCAAAATGAATGCAAGCTGTATATAACTGGCTGTCAGGAAACCTAAGAGCAATGTGTTGTCAAGGGCTTTTATGAGATGTTAGTGGCAGTTAACTGGAACAAAATACAAGGAACTGGTAGGTACAGAGGCTCAGGTTAAGAGATATGAGAGAGTAAAAAGAGGTGACAAATTTATCACTTAAAATAGTATTGAATGCTAGGCAATTAATGGGGCAAATTAGATGTGTTTTCAAGGTCAAACCTCTTGAAAACATTTAGGATAGGAGGTTGATCTATAGCTTGTAACTATGAAAAGGACACTGTCTTCTGAACATCTCCTTGCTTCCTTTCCTTCCTTTCTGTTTTAAAATCAACACTTTATCTAATGTTTTAGTCTAATGTGAGATATGTTTCCTTTAGTAGTGTCCTTGCATTGTTTGACATCGATCCAGAGGCCTTTCCTGCTTTGTGGAATGGTGTTACTGAAATTTCCTTCTTCTGTGCCTTTCATTTTTCTCAAAAGAAAGCCGTTCCAGGGCTTAACATAACAAATTTCTAGTTTAAATTTCCAGTGGACATAGGGACCAGAGTTCTGCCGTGTCATAACTAAGGCAACTGCTGCTGAATGCCCCGGTAATGACACGAGCATTTTCCATACCAGCTTAGTGTGGTGTGCATTCATTTCTATAAACTGTTTATAATGGAGAACTGTAAATTCAAACTGATTCCAAATTAGGAGTCAATGACCCTTGCTTTCCTGTGGCATGTACACCTTGAAACAAGCCATGTATTTCCATTTGGCTAAAAGTAGACACAATTTCAATTTCTTCCACGTTCACATGCCTAAAAACTCTTTTTGGAGGTGAAGTGTATCTGCCTTCTGTATCTGCCTCTTGGGTAAGGCACCTTGTTTATTGTACTGAATTTCACCATGTTCAGAAATGATTTTTTTTCCGACAGTTTTGTGCAAAAAGGAAAAAAAACCAAAAAGCTTTGTGCCATCTTTCATTTTATATGCCTTGTAGTAAATCCTAAAATTTGGAAGTATGAGATTATGGGTTTTTTCAGTCATTTCAAGTGCTACTAATGCCCAGTAGGAATGATCCAGATGCAGGTTAAATGAATATTTTCAGACATTGAATTGTTTCTAACCACTTCAACCACTGAGTTGATGATACATGTTTAAAGTAATTTAAAACAGTTAACAGGTATAAACCAGGTTCTACTTGGCAAATTTCTAGTCAGGAAGTGGTTTTGACATGCACACGAATTATGTGAGAAACTTCAAAGGGATTAACCTTCTTCCCTTTCTCCTCCCAAGACCAATAACTGTCAAAATTTGTTGATTTGGATTAGTTGCCTATCATGTATTATGTTGCTAATGTTAAAAATTTGGGTGGATGAGAGCATAAACCACAATCAGATCACTGAATAAGAAAGCATGTAAAAGCTCATGTAATGAACAAGGTAAAATCTCCAGTTACAAGAGCTCATTTGATTGATGCTCCTTCAACTTGTGACTGTTTTTGGAAGCAGAGGAGAAAAGGTTAAAACAATCAGAGAACCCTACTCAGTGTTATCCTTGTTTTCTAATTTTTTCATTTTGTATCACAAAAATACATCTGTAATCACATAACAAATACAAATATGCTGAAGATTTCCTGTCCTAACTCTTCTATGAAGGGACCTAGCTCTTCATAGGAAAAAAGACCCCAGATAAATAGCCTGAGGCTGCTTTGTTGTTCTTCCACATTTTCCACCTTCCTCACGACATGTATGTGATCAGCTTATATTCATTGGGACAGAAGCCAGAATGAATAATTGTTGGAGGGAAATTAAGAAGGTGGAGGCAAAAGGAGAAGAGTTTGAGAGAAGAGATAGAAAAGGCCTGTTGAGACAAAAATGTTTGGATTTCTTTTTGCAAAACATACTGCATTTTTGTTTGAAGGCACTAAACTGAAAAATCAGAAAAAAAAAACCAGCCTACTAGGAGAATGTAGATGCTGTCTATATTAGTAAGGAAAAGAGGTGAGCTGATAATGTTTCAGGTACTCAGAAACTCATGTTGTTCCCCTGTGATATGAGATCTAAGTTTATATCCCCTCTCAGGCTGATATGAATAATTGTTGAAGTCAGAAAACTTTTCTGAGTTATTTCCCTGTATCATGGAAGCCTATTTTTGAAAAATCATTGTATTTTCTGATTTTTTAATTTTTTTTTTTTTTTAATGGAATGCTGGTATTCTTGTGGACGCACAAATAAAGGAACAGTATTATATAATCTACAGCATCATAATTTACTGTTCAAGTGTGGCAAACTACAAAAAAAGAGATTTTCTTCTGATGAAGACTGATACATCTCTGGTTTTGCCTTAGATGAGTGTTTGGCCTCCTGCTTTTCAATCCGTTGTGTACTAATATGATTTCAGAACTAAAAAGAAATTATGGTATGCAAGGAGGATTTGTGATAATGGACATAGTGAACTACCAAAAAATCTTTTAGATTGGTGTATTTTTTGCATTTATTAGGGTAATATCCTGAAACAGTGGGGAATAGTTGCACTATTTTGGTTTTAGCTATGTTTCTTTGGGTTGTTTTTTTTTTTTTTAACCTGTAGAAAATGAGGCTTAATATTTTTTTTCTGTCCTGATAGACAAGCCAGTCTTAATGGAGAAGCTGAAAAGTATTATGAAATGGCAGCAGGATTAAGACCTAATGTAAGTACATTCTTAATGATATCCATTACTTAAGTTGATTAACATGCTGAATGTGCATACCTTTGTGTTGAAGAGAAACCTCTTGCTGAAGCATTTGATCTCTCAGCCTATGTAATCATGTTCTTTTAATGGTTAATTACTGGATAGTCAGATAAAGCTGTTCATTTGTCAAACCACTCACTATACTTTCAAGTTGCTTCAGTAAAGTGGTCTAGCTGCAATTCTTTATTAGCTAACATACTTGGGAAAGATTTCTAGATTTAGGTTTATTTATCTACCTTTTACTGTGTTAAGTTTGGAAAGCTCTCCTAATTCCATCTATTTTCACTAGTAAAAGAGAATGAAAAGCTATCCTGTGACCCACTGTCAAACACATTTTGAAGAATACATTTATGCCTTTTTTTCTGTCATGAACTTCTGGCAAATGTTGTTTAACAGACTTAAGGATTATTTTACTTCTGAGGTTTTTGTATATTAGCAAAGAAATGCTTATTCTCTAAAGCAGAGGTATTTGACAGACGCTTTTTAAAAGAAAAGCTTATTTCCAATTTTATTGTATTAGGAGCTAACTTAATAAAATGTTTTCTTTTCACTACTTTTTACTCTACATTATATTTCTTTTCAATTACCTTCACATCTTGGGGAGAAACACTCATGAATATAAATAGGGCAGAATTTATTTTAAATACCTGGTACTTTTGTCTATGCAATAAATCAAATTGAGAATGCATTTCTGTCAAAGCAGTCTGCAGTGGCAAATGCGAGGATACGCGTGAGCAATTTCAGTCCAAAAAGAAAAATCACGAATAAAAAAGGTATAAAAAAATACAGGCTTAAAATGAAAGTTTTTAGACCTAAGCATCAAAAGCAACACCAGCTAAAACCCAAAACAAGCTAACAAAATAAAATCAAAAAAAGCCCCAAATAACTTTTTCTTATTAAATGAGGCACTTTCACACCATCTCTTAAAAAATCTTTCAAAAATCTATGTATTTCTTTAGCTATATTTTGTGATATAACAGTTCAGAATCTGTGATTCCTTATGTTTTCAGATGCAATACTTTTTGGTTTTCTTTGAGTGGACACTTTAATCATAGAATCAAATCATAGAGTGTTAGGACTTAGAAGAATAATCTAGAGATCATCTAGTCCAACCCCCCTGCCAAAGCAATATCACCTCAGGCAGACCTATGAGGAATGCATCCAGGTGGGTTTTGAAAGTGTTCTGAAAAGGAAACTCCACAGTCTTTCTGGACAGCTTGTTTCAGTGCTCCATCTTCCTCACAGTAAAGAAGTTTCTCCTCATGTTGAGGTGGAAGAAGTTCCTATGTTCTTGCTATTAGCCATTATTCCTTGTCCTATTACTTGGCACCACTGAAAAGAGATTGGCCTTATCCTCTTGATAGCCACCCCTCAAATATTTTTACACATTAATAAGATCCCCTCTCAGCCTTTCCTTCTCAAGGCTGAACACCCCAGTTCTCTCAATCTTTCTTCACAGGAGAGATGTTCAAGTCCCTTAATCATTCTTGTAGATCTCTGTTGGATTCTCTCCAGTAGATCCCTGTCTCTCTTGAACTGGGAGGACCAAAACTGAATGCAGTATTCCAGGTGTGATCTCACCAGGGCAGAGTAGAGGGGGAGGAGAACCTCCGTAGACCTGGACACACTTTTCTTAATGCACTCCAGGATACTATTGGCCCTCTTGGGGGGCCACAAGGGCACGTTGCTGTTCAATTGAAAACTTTTATGTCCACTAGGATTTCAAGGTCTTTCTCCATGGAGCTGCTTTCCAGCAGGGCGGCCCCTAATCTGTACTGGTGCTGGTGTTATTCCTACCCAGATGCAGGACTCCACACTTGTCCTTATTGAATAGTTCCATGCCTATATATATGTATATATACACACATACCTACCTGTTTAGTGTTAGTTGCTAAGAGGTTTGTGCCCAAATTTCCTCTCATTGAGAATATTGTGGCAGTGCTGAAGCCTCGTTCTGTGCGGTGGATCAGCCTTGATCCTAGAAAAACGAATTGCTTAAAGCATCTGTTAAACAAGAACCTTCCCTCTTCTGGCACCTGAGATGGAACCTGTTAGCTTCTGTGAATTTTGGATTGGGATGCCAAAAAAACTGGCTCTCTGCTTTTTTTTCAGCATGATCTTTTTTTTAATTCTATGGGTCCCCAATCACTTCTCTAGTGAGATCTCTGTTACTAACTCCTCTCTTTTATTCACTGTAAAAGACAACTAAACAACTACATTTTTTGTGGGTTAAAACCCCTCAAATTTTGATTCTCTTATACCCATTTCTTTATAAACAGTACACATGGTGTGATAACCTCTCACATACCTTTATTTAGTTTCTCAACCCTTCGTGTTGCTTTTGGAATGAAGCCATACTTCATACATGGTACTTCCTCACTTGCTTCCCAGCGTATAAGTCCTTTGGATCCACAATCTGCTCTGCTGAGCTTTTCTACCCCAAAGTCCAGTTTAAATGGCCATCTGAGTTATGACTTTCAGAGATATTTAGTTGGTTACTTCAGTGTTTTTTCCAGACAGCAGTCTCCACTCCTGCATTTGTCTCCTAAGCAGGCCTTTCATTTCAGTGTCTCAAGACTGGGACACATCAGTGAGCTACCAATATGCCTTTGTGTCTGAGTCAGTTTCTCATTCATCTAATCTATTTTTATAAAAGTGTTGGCTAAAGAGCCTAAAAACATCCCCAGGATAACAGTATTCAATTACAGGAGAAATGTAACTCCTCTGAAACATGTAAGCCATTGTTTTTAAGAAAGCAAACATAGAAAGATTTTTGTATTAGTGGCTGTGATTCATTCAGCACTGAACTAATTCTGCAAAATACTGGATGTATTATTAATTTTCTTTGTGGAAAGCTTTATTACAATGAATGCAAAAAATAACTATACCCAGTAAAGGAACAACTCAGTACAGTGTAAGTTGAAATATATATCCACATCTTGGACGTCATCTTTGCTTTTGTATACATCTTTATTCTGCAGACTGTAAAAGAATTATAACACTTTGGTGCAATAGCAGCACCAGCTGAAATGCAGTTTGGGTGCAAAGAAAAACAAATCTGATCATATTATTATTCCAGATTTAGACCTAACTGTTCTCTTAAGAATGTTCATGATTGGCCTTTTCACAGTAACTATGTATTTATCCCCTACGAAAGTAATTTCTAGTCGAATTTCAGAAGAGCAGTATTTACTGTAGAATATAGTGTTGGTGTGGAGATGGGAATCATTTGTCTTAAACTTCACTAAAGAAGCAAGCATTCTCAGGATTATGTCTATTTCCAAAGAGGCTTCACAGAGTTGACTTTCCCCTGGAGAACCAAGGGCAAGAGAGGAATCCAGAAAGCGGTTCAGAGAAGGAATCTGCTTTTATTTGCAGTGTATCACTTCTTACAGGACTCTCTTTTTCTCCTTCAGCTCTATAGGTAACCAACAAAGAGCAGTTTCCCTAGCCCCTGGATCTTTTTGAATACTTTCCAAAAAATGCATTTCCACATTGCATGTTTACCATCATCAAAACAAAGTAATTTTAGAGCAGTGAGAAGCTCATATGTGTTTGTTCTAGCAATGTTGGCTTGGATTTCTGTTAGTCATGTTAGTCTAATTTTAACAAATTCAGTTGCATGAAAAAATGAAAACTTATGTTTCTTAGACAGCAGGACATGCAGTATTTATTCCAAGTGGGAGTATTGCTGAGGCAAGTCTATCAGAGATGGTTTCTAGGTGCCCTACTTAATGTTCACAAACCAGGAAATCATTTTAACAAGTTGATAGGCACTCTGAAATGTGAGCTTTAAGCTCAGTTTGTTGTGGAAAAAAGTCATCCAGAAACTCTCTTGAAATTGGCATTTGTTACAAGAATGTCACATATTGACTTTTATTAACTTTTAAGGGGTCACTTGTGTAACAGAACTGCATTTCTAATTTTTTAAGTCTGAACTTGAAGCAGCCAATCTTTAAAAAAACTGTCCTAGAACCCCCCACATATGGCCAATGGTTCTTGAGAAACCAGAGCACTTTGAAGTATGACCTTGAGAGTCTTAAATGCAAGAGAGCTCTCCAGAGCCTTAAGACTTTGAGCCACCACCTTTAGCTGATTGGCTTAGGAGCATTCCTCAAGGAGGTGCCGTGACCTGCAAGTCCCTGCCATCCCAACCACACATTAGTGTTGCTTGCAGTCTGGAGCTCGTGACAGCTTTAAGCCCCGTGTCATTGGCACATTGTCAGAAGCAGCTGTTTCCACTCTACCACTTCAAAAGGGCTTGATTAAATGTCTCTCTGTAACAACATACATAAGGAGACACACACATAGAATCAGGGGGAAAGGAGAAATGTACCTATAAGCAAAATAAATACAGTTTCCACTAGATGGTTTAATCATGATGTGGGGGACTAAACTATTTCTTGACTCGAAGGGTTTATGTAATCAGTTAACACAATATCATATTAAAAAGCAGTTTCTATTTTTTTTCTTCTCCAGTGCTGGAATTCAGATTTCATGTCAAAGGCTCCAAGCTTGCAATAAGCTCTACCTCAAGCTGTCTACCAGTTGAAAAACGAATCCTGGTGACTTCCAGATAATAGTCTATATTTTTATAGCCACCTTATGGATAACATGCTTTCAGTGCCTCCTTATGGAAAGTATTCATAATATCTGGGGTTTACTTATGGCAAGACCTTTAAAAATGAATATACTTCCAGTAGTACATACATCTTCCAGAAATTCAGTAGGTGTTGGATTTTATCTTGAAACATGTAAACAAGCTCTGCTTTTTTATATATTTTTTCCTTAGGTGTTTCCGTGCCACATTTCCCTATCTGAGGTTCTCCTGAACATTCAGTGATTCTCTCATGTGGCTTTACCAGACTAGGAATAACTGTGAGAGAAACAGCTTTAATGCATTTTGCCAGATTTGTATTTCCTGTTATTGCCAGGGAGAATTTTCACAAAACTTATAGGAGCTCCTACTGTGTTTGTTCTGCTGCTGATGGCAGTAATGGATGTTTTAACAGTGATTCTTAAATTGTCTGCAGCTGACCTTCAATCGAGGGATCCTGCAGATACCTCATCAGTGATGAGTCTCTTGCTCCTGCATTTCTTTTGAACAAGTCTACCTAATGCCTGTTGTCGAGTCCCAGTTGGAGCACCTTGCCATTGCACTCCTTGTTTCGGGACTGTAGTACAGATAAAGCTGATATGGTCCTCTAGAGAAATGGTATACATTTTTACACCATGTATTATTGCCAGTAAAGCAGGACACTCTGTTTTAAAATGTTCATGTGCCATGAACACATGGCAACCTTTTATCTTTATAATAATGATCACAGAGCGGTATTTTTAGGTAGCCTCCAGCAGATTCACCTGCTCAGATGTTTTCCACTACTTGTGCCTGCCTTTACAGTAGATACAACAGTGGGCCTAGTAGGGCAGGTGGAGCTTCTGCTGGTTGCCTGCTTCCCTCTGAGCTGCTCTCAGCTTCCCCTGCCCCGTGTCAGGGGGGCTCAGCTTCCCACTACCAGCACCAGCTGCTGCTCAGCCTCGCATTGTTTAAGGCTTCCACTCAAGTGTGCCAGACTTTCCATCTCAATGATATGAATGGTTGTGGATGCCTTCCAGCTCAGCAGCACTCTTGGCCTCCTGAAAATGCCTCCTTTCTTTTCTTCTAGTGAAGGTGTGAGGAATAAGAAAAATTCCCAGGATCTAGTTCTTCCTCTCTTCCTGCTCCGTTGCTTCCTAAAGACTGAACCAATTGTTATAGGGCATGCAGAACTTTTGGGCACTATAAAGAGCACTGTGGTTTCCTAATGGGAAGATAGACATGACTGATGGGAATTGTATTTCCAGATGGCATACTTTAATGGTTTTAATTCAGAAAACAAGAGGGGTAAGAGGCTTAGTCATGGATCAGCTTCACTATGGGAGGAGACAGTGGAACACCCTAAGGGAAAAGAGGACACCGCTCTCTGATCTCAAAAATACGAGAGCACTTTCTCTGTTATGGTAGATTGGTAGGCTCTGGGATTTGGTATCAGAATAGCTTTGACTATGGTCCTCCTAAATATTTTAGAGACGTCTTTAGGGTTTTTGTTGTGCAGAACTGTCTGTTTCAAGATAGGCTGTTGTTCTGAGTCTTAAAGTATAAATACTTCAGCAGCGATTAATGCCTTCCACTTTAAAAAAAAAACCAACAAAACAGCACCCAAAAATACTCAAAATACCCCAATCAACAAAAAGAATCCCAACAACCAAGAAAACCCTGACAAAATAAAAAGAAAAACCCATATAGAGTTTCCCATCCCTATGAAATCCATCAGGGGATAAAGGACACACAAACAGGTGCTATTGGAGTATCACTATTGACTAGATTATAGTTGCTTCTGATTCTCCTGCACATGAGAGGTAAATTGGGTTGTATAGTTCCTGATTTCTTCAAGTGGCATTCTACAAGCATCTGTGAACTCTTCCTAATGTAGAGTTTTTAAAACAGTAAGCTGCATACCCTAAAATGCTTTGCAAAGTAAGCAAGAAATTTGTTGTCATGGTAATTTGGAGTGCTTTTCATTTACTTTTTAGCTATGGAAATGTTTACAGATTTCCCATAAATATTAATCCTTTTACAATCTAATTATTGGCATAATCTATTTTCTGAGTCATTCCTCTTCATTAACTCTAAAATGTATAGACATGTTTTTCTTTAACATCTAGAACAAATCTTGGAAACAAGCAATTATATTCTAACTCCTTTTTTCTAATTTAATTACCCTTTAATTACTTCAATCTTCTTTAAATCATCAATTACTCTTAAAAAGAAATGTCAAAACACTAATTTTTTGCTTAGCATGTAATTTCAAAGAAAGAAACTGATAATTCATGTGCTATTTGTCTAGGACATGGGTCATACAAGATATTCAAGTATATCTGGTGGCAATCCCCTGTTTCTTGCTTGGAGCTGGTAATAGAGAATTTCCTTAAAAAAAAAAAAAAAAAACAAAACCAAACCAATTTTTTTAATGTGCCCATTTTCCATGTCAGGCTCTGTTGCCCAGAGTGTTCAAATCCCCAAACTGTGTCTAGAATCTCAAAAAAAAAATAACCCAAAACAAAAACCCACCAAAAAACCCCCCAAAAACCTGTCTATATCTCTAAAATGTAAAACACTGTGTTTTCACAAAAATCATGCATGCTTATTATTAGTTCAGTGATGTTTCCTATGAAGTTAAATACCCAAGTATCAAGGCATAGGTTCTGTTTTCTCTCCAGGCTGCTCTTCTGACACCACCAGATGCTTACAATTTTCGATATGTCATAAATTCTCTAAAAAGAGGAAATTCTCACAAGAAATAATAGTTGAGCTATGTTATTGTCAAGAAATTTAGAAATTTTATAGGAATGTGCTTGAGTTAGCATGAGGGGAATTCTTAGTGTCCTCACATTTATTTTTCCATGTTTTATATGCATTTTTAATATAGAAATCTGAAGTCTTTTTCTGGTATAAAGATTTGTTTAGTTCACCATCAAAATTAAGAAAAAAAGAAGAAAGGATATGACATCAAGTAATCCTGTCTCTTGGAATGGAGATTTGTTTCATCTAGCATTTTTCATCCACATCTTAGGAGACAGATGATTTTTTTATTCTATGATTACTTTTCAGTATGAAAATAACTGTGCAACAGTTGTGATTGTGCTCAACTGTTATGTTAATTTATTGAATAATTCTAAAAATAGATTTGCAAAACTAACAGCAAGTCAGAGCCTGGATTTGTACTATTCATTTAAATGAAAGGAGTCATCATGCTTTGAGGCGATGGGAGGCTGTAGTTTGTAAAGACACTAAAAACTAAAAATTGTGGCAGTGAAGATGATCTATCATGAGCAGACATATGCACTCGATTGCGACTGATAGTCTGGTAGTAATATGGCAGGAGGTACAATGCTGACTGCATCTGTTCGTGGAGAAAGCAAGACTGGCTTTGCCTTGTAAACAAAGCCCTCAGTGTCCATCAAAAATGAAGTGCTATGATAAATAGAACTCAGAGCAGTTGATTACCATTTCAGAAATGAAACCATTTGTTTGAACTCAATTAAAAGCGAATCCATCAAGTCTTTTCCTACTAGAGTAGTCTAGACCTGACTCTGGAAGCAATGCAATGATTTTATTCTTCAATTAGAACTGATAAGGAAGTGTTTTTAATACTCATTAAATGAACCAAGCAACAGGACATTCTCAGTGGGATGCTTTTCAATTAATAATGTCATAATTTTCTCCTAATCTAACTACAGTTTTGATCTGTTTCTCATTCTAGCACTGACTTTTAGTTGTGGGTTGGCAAATTCTATTAGATTTCTGCCCCCCCCGCCCCCCCCCCCAAATTTCCCACACCTCTGGATGTATCTAGGTGTATAGAGGAAGAATGTCCTACAATAACCGTGGTTTTGATCTGAGATAACAGCCTGAGAAGATCTTTATGTTTGCAGAGAGCTAGGAATTGGATAGGTGGTAGGTGTCCGATTGAACTCTTCCTTGGAATTGTCTTTAAGAGTAACTATTGTACCAGTTTGAATGTATTTTTCCCAGGGAAATTTACAGTCTGGAGATCTGATGTCTGCTAATGAGAATATGCAGTGAGGAGGGCATTGATAGCTTTTAAGTTCTCACAAAAAAAGAGACCCTTTTGTTGAGGCACTCTGAGCCACTGTATATTGGTCAGCTCTGCATATTGCATTTACATGATCCTTTTTACCACAGTTAGTTTCACTGGAGAGCAAACATACAGTCAGGTGTACCCACCCTGTTGAAGTAAGTCCTTCCATATAATGAGCACATCTATTCCTAAGTGGAGGCAGTTTTACTAATTGTTCAGGTGCTCCAGTAAGGATTGTCTTTTTGTAATCTGACATTATGGTTTGTAACAGTGCCATTTGCCTCAGCATCTGGCTGCCCCAAACTCATCGAAAGCACTTACAGTGTGAAAGAAAATAGGTTTCTTTTCCAATATAATAACAGTAAAAACAAAAATTCACAATAAAACCCTAAACTAAATTCCATATGAAGGTTTGCTGTTGCTCTTGTAAGTTGCTTAAATTCCTTGAGGTAAATGACTGGTATATTTATGGTGGAGTTTTATCATAACTCAGTAGTTCTACTTCATTTCTTCACATTCCAGCTGCATTTAGATACACTTTTGAGAGTTATTTTTTATTATTTTTGAAAGATCAATACATGATCCTTCATTAATTATGTTTTTAAAAATCTGTTATGAAGCTGAATTGATGGAATTATGTGCTGATTTTTTCGCAAATGGGATGTCTTACCCATAATAGAGGAAGAAAATGCTTTCTAAATAGAAATTATGGAAATTTCACAGGAGGCAAACCTTTTGATTTGGGAGGGGAGAATGAGCTTTAACAAAAAGACTGATGGAAGGTAGGATCCAAAGTTAATTTCTGTGGGATCCTGTGGTGTTCATATAGAACAAGTGGTATGTGTAGTGAAAGTTTATAATGAGAAGGCCAATTAACTTGAACCATTGACTGCAGAACTGCATAGTGATTCTAGTGGCCCTGGACTGTAGTTTCATTCAGGTGTAGAAAACTTTTTCTGTGGGCAGTTTGGAGCAAGTATCTAATTTCTCTGAATAATATTTGATAGTTTGAGAGGCAGGAATTGAATTTCCTGGTGCTAGTGCTGAAAATATTAGTTGTCCTCTTCTGCCTTCAGAAATAATGAATTAAACCTTAGAAGTGTTATTCACAGTGACGCTTTCTTTGTCGCTTTCTTAAAAACATAGTTTGAAGAATACAAAAAGCATCTGTTCAATAAACAGCAGTTATGAGAATATGCATTATCAAGTGAAGCCTCTCACCTCAGAGTAAGGTGTGTAAATCTACCCCTGAACATATAATGCCATTATTGATATTAATTACTTAAAAAGCATTGTAAACGTGTGTCACTGAGCAGATGTGGTAAATACGGCTGCCCTAACAGAAATTAATTCTATTTTTTTACAGGTCACAACCTTGTAAAATACTAGTGAACAGTTAGTTCCTGGTGGTCTTAATATTACTTATCGAAATACCAAATTTTAGTAACTGCAGCCTTAAAATCTTTGAGCTGCAAAAATTAAAATTAAATCCTTGCCCTTACCCTGGAAGTTAATAATCTTAATATGTACTGTAGATTTAATTTCTAAATAGTATATAGGGAACACGTGCAGGTTACTGGCTGCCAAAAGGCATGAATTCTTATGAATCACAAAGACCATTGTAATTCAATATTTTGCAAAGGACCAATAGTATATGCCTCTTTTCTCAGGTGCTCTCATAATCCTATGGGTAAAACTGAAGTCAAGACAGAGTGTGAGCATAACCTTTTGCACTATGCAATGAGCATGAAAGTGACAGAAGCCAGATGAAAAAGGACTAAGGGGAAGAAAAAAGGTTCAAAGTTTTCCATGCAGGTGTTTGAGAAAAGAAAAGATCTATGAACAGGATATTTTCAAACTTTGTCTATGCTGTAACAAAAAAGTAGCTCCTTGACCAATACATAAACCTCAAAAGTTTATTTGTACAATTGCCTTGGTAATATTTCCACATGTATAAGTTGCATTTTTTGACAATTAGAAAGTACCTCAGGCACTAATGATAAACCATGTTGTTAACAAAACTGGTATCATTTAGTGTGATAGATATTAATTGTACTTTCTTGCCAGTGGAATTAGTATCAATAAAGAAATAGTGATTGATGCTGTCTTCTAGGGGAGAGTTAGCCAAACAAAACCATGTCTGTGAAGAGGTGGAATGAAGACTAAAATTAATCATAAATATCCTACAGTGCCTAATAATCATAAAATCATAGGATCATTTAGGTTGAAAGAGAGCTTTAAAATCATAGAGTCCAACTGTAAACGTAGCACTACCAAGTCCACCCTGAAACCATATCCCTAAGTGCCACATTTACACATCTCTTATAGTATTTTTTAATTCCTGTTTCTGTAGTGCTTTAATATCACACTTTTTTGTGGGCTGCCTTAATAGTGACTGTGCATGATATAAGCCTGGAACAAGTTAACAAGATTCTCATTCTTTGTGCTCAGAGCAAGTGTACCTAAAAAAACTATACCTTATGACTGCAAATACCTGAAGTTTTGTAAAAAGGTTTTGACCATCTAAAGGACCTGCAGGTGAACATCTCCATGGTACCTGATGGTCTTCACCCACAGCTCCTCAGAGAACTCATGGATGGAGTTGCAAAGCCACTGTCCCTCATATTTGAAAAATCATGGAAGACTGGAAAAGGGGAAACATAACCCCCAGTTTCAAAAATGGAAGAAAAGAAGATCCAGGGAACTATAGCCCAGTCAGTCTCACCTCTGTGCCTGGCAATATCATGGAGCAGCTCCTCCTGAAGGCTCTGCTAAGGCAAGCAGGTAACAAAGGAGTGATTGGTGACAGCCAAAGTGGCTTCACTAAGGGCAAGTCCTGCCTGACTAATTTGGTGGCCTTGTACAGTGGGGTCACAGCTGTGATGGAAAAAAGACAGAGCAACAGCAATTCATGTTGGAACTAGATGATTTTTAAGGTCCCTTCCAACCCTGGCCATTCTATGATTCTGTGAAAACTTACAGTAATATCAATATTTATCTAGTGCTCAAGTGTTTAACTGAACTGATTCCCCTGTCAGACAAAGGTGGAAAGCCTTTTTTAACACTTAACGCTCAACTCAGCATCTGGATTCAAAATACTGGAAATCTTGTGATTTTGAGATTCCTTTAGTTAGAGCTTCTAAATTTTCAAGACCAGAAATGAAACTTCTTCCTTCTGAAATTTCAGTTTTTGGCTGTTCTACTTCAAAGTGGGAGCTCTAATGCAATACTTGATATACCTGTGACTAGCATCTTGAAAAACATTTTATGTGATTAGAAAGCAAAAACCAAACCAAAACAAACAAAACCCAACCTTTTTTGAATGCTAATAATATATACTGTGAATATAATTGTGTTCATAACCTCAGATGATTGGTAAATTAGTTTTCTCTGAAGATCAGGTAGTTTTGATGGTGTTAATATGGACAACTATTCTAATCAGCCCTATGTGCTATCAGCCTCCACATGTTGCTGGGTGAAGTAGAGTATATTAATTCTTTTAAATTCTTTTAAATTAAAAGTGGAGTTTATATTTAGCAGTAATGCAAGGATATTTCATTTTCTGGTTCCCAAGGCTTAGAAAGAAAGCATATGCAAAAAAAACACCATTACATTTTCTTAATAGGACAAAATTCTGTTATAAAAAATTCTGGGAAATTTCGGTTTGTCAGTATGGTAGTTCAGTTGACATTATTATTCAGCAAGTTTCTCACTTGCAGGGAGTATAGACTTCCTTATTAGCATGCAGCATATTCATATTAGATAAAAAAAGTTGTTAAATATTTTATACCATAATTCTAGCTATGTTTTAAAATTATCAAACTGTAGACATCACAGCACAGTTGGATTTCTATAAATAAAAACTAAGTAATTTGAAGATTTTTTAAATGAAGTCCTAAAGTGTTTGGAAAATTTGCTGTGATGATCATATCCTTTACTGATGTAAGCATTTAATCTGGAAAGCTAGAAGTTTAATTAGGAACACTTTAAAACTTGGAAAATACTTTTTTTTAAAACCTAAAAAAATACATCGTGGCTTCTATGTAAACTGGGTGATTACCAGGAGGTTTTTAGAACAAGACTCAGCAATTGATACATGGCAATTGGGGAAAAAAATCTAGATACAAAGAAATTACAATTGTAAGCCTGGGACTTCTTCAGCTGCTTCTGTGATCTGTTGCCTTAACCAGCTGTAGCACATGCTTTTGCTAGCATTGAAACATAAACCAGTATATTCTGAATTTATATAAAGCCAACGGTAGACAGCTTTTCATAGCAAGATGTAATGTGTATCTAGATGCTTGTTTGGGTTTAGATAACTGTGTTTTTGAAACTCTGAGCAGTCTCTGAAGTTTAAGATGAAAAAGATGCTCAGGAAAAAACCTCCACTGGCTGGAGAACATTGATGTTAAAATGTCCCCTATTGATGTGATAATTTGAGAATCAAAGTACAGTTCTTGATGCTTCCTTCCCATGCCAAGCCTAGGATTCTTCTCTGACTCACAGCTGTGAGTTTCTTTAATGATGCCAATGTCTAAATCTATAAGCAAAATGAATAATTTGATGATATGCTTGTGGATGAAAACTCCCATATCTGCCGTAAGTATATAAAAAAACTGTGACCCCTTCCTTCACTTTTAATTTCTGGTTTTAAACTTACATATCCTGTAGTTTGCTGTTTGAGACTGGATAGCCTCTAGTGTTTGAAAGCATACAAGACTAGATGCATACAAAAAATACCCATGTGTCTTCTCCTTTCACCAGGCAGGTTAAAGTGTCATGTGCCTGGAATGTCCAGATCAGAATGTCCAAATGTAAACTAATAATAAATATTTGTTGTAAGCTCATGATAACATTTTTGTAGTATCATCAGTTGTTAATGTGACCTGGAATTAACTCATGATATTCTTCTTATTAACTTGATGTATTAAATGGATGTATTATCCTAACCTGAGACTATTATATAAATAGTATTCAACAGAAACCACTCTGTTCCGATCTCTCCATTTTTTGGTTGGCTTTCTTTTTTTGATGTCCTTTTTTGTTTTGTTTTGTTTTGTTTTCACCTTCCCTGGATATTAAGATTTTGTTACTGGTGAACAAAATATGAATCGAGTGCTAAATGAAGTCTCTTTCTCTTTAATGAGATAACAGTAAATAGTGGCTACAGTTTTCCTCTGTCAGCATTAACAACATAGTACTCTTAAAGATGACAACTGAATCTGTAAGAGGACAACTGTCCTCTATAGCCTAGGTTAGTTGTTAGTTTAATGCATAGAGATCTGTATTCTAGTTAATCTTAGGGTAATTTAATTGGGATGCAGGCTCCCTTTACAGCAGAGACATGTAGGGTAGGTCCATTTTTGACTAGTACAACTGTGGAAACTGTGCTCTTTGCAGTGTTAATCCACTTTCGTACTTGCAGGAAGAAAGTTTTCCTCTCCATTTCCTTTTTTCACTAGTTAAGAACGAACTTGCAATTTAAATGATGTACTTAACTGTTGTAGAGGAGTTGAAGGGCATCTTTCCATTTTAAGAGTTTCAAAGATGCTGACTTTTTTTTGTTTTGTTTTCCAGCAGAACTGAATGTTTTGCTGTCTGGGCTTACAAGAAATCCCTCTCAACTCCGAATTTTTTTTCTTTTTTTATTCTCTCTGATCTGTAATGTTTTGCCATGCATCCTGTCATCTTGTTCCAGAATGCTTTTTGCACCAACTTAGCTGTTCCCAGACAATTCACTCTTGTCATCTTAGCTAGCTTACTGGAGATCAGTGTCTTTCCTGTGATTCATGTTCTGTTTGAAACAAAATACCAGACATAGCATATGCAAACTGCAGTTGTTACAAAGCCTTATAGTGTAGAGAACCTGGCAGAAACATGAGTCTGTGGAAAAAATGCACTCAGCTTATCTCGCAATATTCAGTCACTCCCGTGAAAAGATTTACTTCCATATTTCACGGCTGAATTTACAGTGCTTTCAATGTATGGCATTGGAGAGTAAGATCCAATTGGCAGCAAGCATCTCACTGCATGTCCCTCCCCAGCCTCTTCTGCCCTCTCCATCTATCCCCATGCTTGTCTTTGTTTGGTCAGTTGTTCAATCACCCAGTGACCTCTCCCCACCTGAGAAGGGGAACTGGAGAAAGATAAGGAGACACGTTGGTCAAAATGGAAACAGATTGAGTAAAATTATAATTAAAAGCTAATATTTGAACTAATACTAAAAGATACATGAAGTTCATAGAATGGCTTGGGTTGGAAGGGACCTTACAGATCATCTAGTTCTGACTACCCTGCATGGGCAGGGACATCTCCCACTAGACCAGGCTGCTTCAAGTCCTATCCAGCCTGGCCTTGAAGACTTCCAGGACCGGACATCCACAGCTTCCCTGTGCAGCCTGTTCCAGTTTCTCACCACCCTCATAATGAAGAATTTATTCCTAATGTCTAAATCTACCCTCTTCCAATTTAAAGCCAATATCCCTTGTCCTATCACTGTATGCCCTCATCAAATGTTGTGAGCACCACTGCTCTAGTGAACGTGTGACAGTCACAATCAAAGAGGGAGTAGCCCTTGGGGGCAGGACAGACAAGACACTACCGGGACATTTGAAGAAAGTGGCCATTGAAGAAAGAAACCAGTCCCCAGCAAATTTTTCAGTTTATAGTGAGTGTGATGTTTATGGAATCAAATACTTCTATTGGCCAGCTTGGGTCAGCTGCCCTGGCATTCACTCCTTTAGCACCTAGCGAACTCAGAAGTGCTAAAGACCTTGATCACTATGGAAACCCACACGCCGTGGCTGGCCATGAGCTAAAACAAAGTTTCTTATCAAATTTGTTTCCACTGAACTGTAGTCTTAAAAATGCAGTTTTTCTGAATAGAAAATCAAATCTGTGATTCTATCCCTGAGAAACCAGGATGTTTTATAGTATCCTTACGTGTTTGGGCAGCTCCTTGGTTATAGTTTCACTCAAATAGTTTGTCATTGTCAAAAGCAAGTACCAACCCTGAAATGATTCTATTGTCCAGTTATCTGTAGTGATAGAAAAGGAGCTGTTGACATTTTGACTGTTACAGAAAATACTCTTCTGTGCTACAGCAATACCACCAGTAATAAAAGTTCAAGTGAAATTCCTTGCCATCACCAGAGGAGAATAAAAAGGTATGACAGCACATTATCCCATGGTCACTGGCATGAAGAAGCAGTCCACCACTGCTTTGCTCTCACACTGAGTGAGCAATTCTATAACTAAAATTCTGTTGATTCTCTCCTCAGTCATTGTACCTTCTATGTATGTTCAGTTATCAAAAAGAAGTATCTGAATTCTTTGCCCATATTAACTGTGGGCAAATTATAATTAACTAGTAAGTTCTGGGATTAAATATTCACTTGTGAATGACGTTTTGTGTCCTTTAAGTATTGATACTACTCAACAGGAACCCTTAACAGAGCAAGTGTCCTTAATTGCACTGTTTTAAAACAAAACACTTAGCCTCTGTGTTTCTGATGGGCTGGGCATGCTGATTACAGGGTTCATTAGACAGTTCTGGGGTTGTTTTGAAACATCTACAATATCCCACACTACAGTAATTAAGACCAAGACGAATATTGGCAACAGTGACCTTTTAAAATAGCTAAGAGAGAAGTAGCTTGCACTTGTGATTCTACTGGAGTAAAAAGTGACATGATTTTCCTGAAAAGTACCCTGGCAGCAACAAAATACACTTTCATCACAAAATCTGCTGCTCTGGCCTCTGTCATGTTGAGCAAAGAAGGTGATCTGTAAGCAGGGCTTGGGGGGAAACAATTTCAGATTTTGATGTTTGTGCTGTTGTTTTTCCATACTTGTCTGCCATGCAAGAGGTGTTTTTGAGTTAGGTGAAGTGCTTTTGTACGTGTGTCTCTCTCCATAACTTCTTAGGCATATATAGGAGTAAACTTCTCATCTGTTTGGTACTGTTCTTCTGATATTGCATTTGCTGTGAGTGTATCAAGAACAAGGAATCAAGTGTATCAAGAACAAGTTCATCTGTGTCATTGATTCTGTTTGTTAGTCCAATACTGTACTTGGTTACATTAGTATAATCCTGAAATACTACTCAGAATTATTGATTATTATTATTATCATCATCATTATCATTATCATCATCATTATCATTATTATTATTATTTTATTTGGGAATTCTATAGTTCTTTAATTTTAGAGAGGACTTCAATTTTTTTTGCTTGCCCCAAGCCTCTTTTATTTTGGTAGCTTAGAGGAAATTTGAAAGAATTGTCATCAATGTAGAGCAAAAAGACCTCAGGCAACTAAATGCATGCCTTTTGCTATTTTGTTCATTTATTGTTTTGCTATTCCTCTCCCTTCCTCTCTACGAGCACCTCCCCCCAGCACCCAAAAAAACCCACCAAACTACTGAGGAAACAAGCACACCATGATAAAAATGCTAATAAAGGGAATAATTCCCAATAGACCATAAAAGACAGAATTTATAACCCAAATAGAAAAGTCAGTCAGCTTTCTTTTTTTTTTTTTTTCTTTTTTTTTCTTTTTTTTTTTTTCCCTTGATATAAAGCATCTGTCTCCAAAAGGAAATGAAAGCAGGCCTGTTTCCCCTTTCAAGTCTCTGAAGTAGTAGGTGGTGTCATTTGTTATACAGTGCTACAAGTCCCCTGTTATTGCACTGGTAGCTGCTGACTGTACTGAAAAGTTTTATCAGCTGTCTTTAATAAAAGACAATACATGTGAAGAAAAACTATAGCAAATGTCTTGCTCTCGTGTCCTCAGACCATCAAAGAGTGATTGCACTGATGCACAATCTTGCAGTCACCCCAAATTCTTGTGGCTGTTACAATAAAACAGAGACATTGGAGTGGGTGATAACCTAGAAAGTTAGGGGGTGGTCTTTCCAAAATCTTGTTCACTTCCTCATTTGAAACATGAAGGAGTTGGAATGAGCTTTCAGCACTACCCAAAATGAGTTACCAGTTCACATTTTCCATGGGTACATTTGTTAAAGAGCTAAAATGGCCTAAAATTTGGTCTCCAGGAAACCAGGACTGACAAGCAGAAGTTGGAAAATTTCATGTTCAGTTAAATTTATGCAGTTTGTTCTTTTTCTAGATATTAGATGCTGCTTGCTCTAGTGAAATAATATACCAAATCAAAGAAATGCTGGTAGGAAGGTTTTCTTAGCTAGGTGTAGAGTCATTCTTTTGAGTACTTGATTAGTACCATACACATACCATATTTTAAGGAGAGTGTGAAATAAAGTTAGAGGAATTCTGGGAGCTGTATAAGGCAGCTCTGTTATTTCCCACACAATCAGTTTGTGGATGCTGTAAAATTAGCCCTGAGCACATTTGAACATATGTGATATTTAAAATTAGTTTTTCTAGGTTTAAGATTTTTTTTAATCCCTATCCATTTTAAATTTGTTAAGATACATAGTTATATTTCAAGTGGGAAGACAGTTCTTTGTCAATAACTGTGCTCTTGAAAAAGAATTATTCATTATCTGTAATTAAGCAAATAAGGAGCACAAGACGTGGGGATGGCCATTTTACTCATGATTTGAAAAAATGTGCTCAATCTTCAGTGTAAAAATTAATGAATAAATAAATATGTGGGTATTTATACAACTACCCCTATACAGTGGAGCTGTTTTCCAATGTTTCTTCACTTGCATCACTACAATTAGCACCCAGAACACTTCTGATTAAGGAATGTTTTATTCCATTATAAAATACTATGCAGGATTGTCATTGCAAAGCTATAGCTATGATAATGAAGCTGCTAATATGTTGTCCACAGCAAAGACTACATTTCAAGGCTTAATTCTCCTCTGTAGAGAATGGCTGAAGAGGAAATTCTGGAGAATATTTGAAGGGAAAATCATAATAAAATCCAGCTGAGTTTTTTTGTTTGATTTTTAGTAAAAAACACAGTAACTGACTTAGGAGTGGTGGAAATAATGTGTCAGTTTAAGGCAAGAAAAATTAAATCTAAAAATAATATCTTCAGATACCTCTACATCTGCATTACAATATTTACAATAAAGAACACTGGACTTTTTTTTTTTTTTTTTTTTTTTTTTTTCCCCCCCTTAATTTTAAAACTCTGGAAGCCAGTTGTTCTGAAAATTTAATGTGTTCTTTATGGGGTTTTTGTAATGTATATATTAATAGGTAAAAATAAGCAGGAAGAACTTGACTGTACTCTTACTAACATGTGAATACCTTAGGTACTTGCAAAAAGGTAGGTTAGACTCTTCTCTTCAGCTTCATAAATCTGCTTTTGTGCCTTCATATTATTTAACTCGAGCAACCAGACAAGTTTATTTGTCATGAACAACCTATTATTTCATAATTGAGTGGTCTGAAGATGAAATTAATATAACAAGAAACATTTTGTCATAGCTAAATTTGAAAAGCTTGTTAATCACATAAGAAGTTTTTTAATTGACTTCTTATGAAATTTCTATATCTTTGTTATTAAATAGCACGTGTTTCCACCACTGTTAATTTTATTCAGTTGTTTGTTAATAAATAATTGCCACAGCCTGACTCCAAGTGAATATTCACATGCTTGTGAGAGCACAGTAAAGAATATCCAAGGACCCCTTAACATCCTTCGAGTCTAAGAGCAGATTGATTTGCTCCTAGTTATAATTAAGACAAAGAGAAAAAAAGGAATGAGTTCAATTGTGTTAACTATTCCTAACAATTATAAACTCTTTATTGGCAATGGGTTGAATTAAAATTAAATCCCTGTCTTTAAACCACTCTTGGTTTAATTTAATTTTCTCTTGGAAATTGTGCTATGCTGACATTACCACATGTAAAGCTTTATGAATTCTGTGTTTTCTCATTTAAGAGAGAAGTCTATATCTGTAGACACAAGATCTTGCCCTATTCTATACTTTGAAGCACAAAGTATACAGCAGCTGTTCAGAAACCTTTTCTTGTTATCTGTATTTGCTTGAATTGCTAAATTGCTTCCATGGAAAGTCTGCAAACATAAGGGAATAATTTATTCAAGTGGAAGAAGGTTTTCTGAAAAGAAAAATTGAAAATACTCCTAATATTTCTTTTTCCTTTTTTTTTTCTTTTTTTTTTCTTTTCTTTTTTTTCCTTTTTACCAGTATCCAGCTGCCCTAATGAATCTTGGAGCCATTCTTCATCTAAACGGTAAATTGAAAGAGGCTGAAGAAAACTACCTCCTTGCTCTTCAACTTAAACCTGATGATGTCATCACTCAGTCCAATCTTCGCAAACTGTGGAATATCATGGAGAAACAAGGTTTGAAGACATCCAAAACATGATGATGAAAAAACGAAACTTTTTTTCTTAAACTGATTTAAACCACAAACTACAACTTCCACGCAGTTGCCCAATCAGAGAACTCATTGGACCTGACTGCAAAGATCAGATGTCTTAATTGCTGCTAGGAGAAGCTATTCTGCTTTTTTGGCATAAGTTTTTTTGCTAGATAATGCAAAAAGAGAGACTTTAAGGTATTAATGAAGGACTTATTACCCCACAAAAATATTTAGAACTGTAGCACTTGAGAGAAGGTGTTTTTGCATATTCGATAAATAATTACAAATCCCATCTTGCTCATCTTTCGGTGGGTACACAAAATGTAAACTGTCTTAGAAATAGTAAGGGAGAATTGTACAGTGTACACTAAGCCATATGGGACTAAAAGTGGTTATAGTAGGTTGAAGTATTTTGCTGATATGGTAACTCATTAAAATGTATACTAAATCCAGTGTGTTTGCAGTTTGTCTTAATGCTGCTGTATCTCACTTTACAACCACTTGCTTACAAATTTGATGGCTTCTATGGCCAATTGACTTTTTTTTTTTTTTTTTTTTTTACAAACTTGACACTTCTGATTACATGACATAATTCAAAATTGTTTACTGAGAATATGCATATTATTTCATCTTGTTAAGTTTTAATGCAGTGCTCTTGAGATACACAGTCAAATAACTGGGCTAGGCAGAATGATCAAGGAACAGCCCATATTCTATATCAGATGTATATGTAGAGTGGAAAAAAACCAAAAGCAAAATAGAGATATTTTGTTTATATCCAGAGATATGATTTAGCAATACAGGCAAGACTGATGTTTGCCCTGATATCAGATGATATCTTGAATAGTATAGTAGAACAACGTGTTTGAGCCTCTTTATGTTAGTGCTAGGTAAGACCAATTTTGAACTAGACTCTGCATACAATATTTTTGCAAGAATTTAGCCAAATGAAATTTGGAAGTATCAGTGACTGGATATGCTACAATTGAGACTTTATGAACAACTTGGAGAAAAGGGAATTTTATACAATGATGAGGGTAGCAAATAACCAAAGGGTGTGGATTCGATCATGCTAAAAACTGTAGATTAAGAGAAATCTGTAAAGGTGGTTGCTAGTTAGTTTTCACAGGGGTGTTGTTTTAAAAAATATCACATATTTAGATTATAAACAAATTAGCGTTCTGCTTTTCTTCTGATGTGTGCGAGCAGCAGAGCTGTCAAATGTCTAGATATTCTTTTTGGTGAGGTTCACTTTATTTCCATTTCAAATTATTTGGGCAAGTTACTGTTTTAGCCTTCACTTTTAAAGGTAAAAATAATTTATTTTAAATTGCAATGTATTGAAACTTTATTCAGTTTTTTTCAGGCTACTTCTTAACTGATTTCTTTCTTTGGAAAAAGTATTATTGCTTGTAAGAAAATTTACTGCTTCATTCATTTACTGCTTCATTTAATGACCTGTTGCTACCTGCTTCAGTGTTCTTTTCATAATGGTAGAAAAAATGTTAAGTGGTAGAGCTCCTTGAACTGAAGCTTCCTCATGATCTTTTGTTAAAAACTTTTTTTTTTTTTTTTTTTTTTTTTTTAACTGTTGGGTGCCATCAGACAAAACTGTAGAGAAAAATGCTTTGCTGTATTTATTTATTTATTAATTGACTGCAGCAATGTTAACACAACAGTCTGTAAGTGTTGCTCTTTCTTTTCTTAGGTTTTCCTTGCATATTTTGTGATTAGTGTGTGTACCTAATGGGAAAAGAGGCACTTGTGTTATACTCTACCTATTTGGTCATTCTTCCCTTACACTTGGATTTTAAGTCTGCATTGGAATAGATTTGGGAGCAGCTGTTTCAAAGTCAGTAGAGTAAAAAATTGTAGTAGTGTGTGTTTCTTTTTTCTTGCTCTCTAAAATATGCTAAGTTGCTAAGTTTACCACTGGTCTGCCAGAAGGGCCAGATGGGCAAGATTGTTTGGTTTTGTGGAGTGTGTCAAGTTTTTCTTAAATAATGTTATGGCTGGAAAAGCAAAATTGAAGGGTAAAAAGGTGAATTTCTACTTTATTGTTGAAATCAGTGTTAGAATGCAATGGTAGCTTGAACTTATTCTGCTGTACTGACTTTCTGGAAAGTATAGAAATAAATTAGATAGTAACTGTAACTGAACTCAATAGAAAACTGTGGTATCCTGCAGCTTTAGTTGCTCAACAGCCATCAAACTTTGGTGGCTTCTTGGTCTTAACTGTTCACTATGTTATTTGTCTCCTTCACTTGTACTCATTTTTGTTTAGTAATTTTTATTCAGTGCACAAAAGGGGGAAGGGGGAGCACTCTTGTAATGCAGTGGTTGCATTCCTAACTGGTTTTGGTTTTTTCTTAAAAAAAAAAAAAAAAAAAGGAGAAAAGAAAGAAAAAAGAACCAGCGTAAATTTAACAAGAATGTCCCTGAATACATTTTGTTTTACTATAAGTCTGGGCTTGATACCTTTCTTCTTTTGGAATAAATTTCAAACATGTTTAAAATATGTCTCTCTGCTCAGGGATTTATGGTGGATTATTGCAGACAGTGCTAAAAAAAAAAATAAAAGAGCACAAGACAAGTTTACTAAATTAAAATTTTATTTTTTGAAAAACTGTTATTTGTATAAATTATCAGATTTTTAGGCTTTCCTTTTTGTAGAAATAATTGTTTATGTGCCAGATAAGAGAATTTCAATTTTGTTTTCAATAATAAAGCATTGATAACTAATACACTGTGCATTCCTTTATCTGTTACTATAACAACACTTCTTAAAAAATTATTCTAATGTAATAAATTGTATCGACTGGTTTTAGGTATTGATGGTCGATAAAGCATAAGTGGAGTACAGCCTATCACAGCTGGCTTTCTTCTGTTGCAGTTTTACTTGAGCTGATATTTTCAAAAAGGATCTTTACTTGAGCTGATATTCAAAAAGAAATTTTGTTAATAATTCATCTCACTAAATCTTGCCAGAGGCGTGTGGCAACTCTTATATTTGATTGTTACTTCTAAACTCTGTGATAATAAAAGCTGATTAGTAAGATATATTAATAAATTATTTTATTATAATTATATTTATTTATAATTTATTATCAATAAATTGCAATTTATCATTTGTTATAATATGTTACAAATATTGACATATATGCGTTATGTCAGTAAAAATGCTTCTAAGAATTTATAATTTGCTACAAAAGCTGGGAAGAAGTCTTCAGTTTACAGACATGGTCTTTTTAGGGTCTGAGACCACCTTCTGTGATGCTGCAGTGTCACATGATCAGTTTCAAATCTGCTGCGTTCCCGCACAGGCAGTGTTATAAAGTGACTTGGTTCTTTGGTTTTCTCATCTTCTAGAGACAGAGCCTTCTTAGCACAATGGACCCAACACTAATACTCTTATACCTTCCCAGTTCTGTTGCAATCTATCTAACACTGATAGATTTGTTCTACAGATGAAGAACAGTGATGGTTGTGAGCAGAGCTCTAGGGAGGCTTTGAGTGACTGAGTTCCATTTTCAATTGTCTTGACTTGTTTTTATCAAAGGTCACACCTCACCTTCATTCTCTGCCTATGTAGGTTTTGATGAAATAGCAGATGATGAATATGGAATATACAAAAAATAATAGGATCTGTGTCACTCCTTTCTCACGGAAATAGAGTCTAAACGTGTATGAACTCCTGCTCTGTTTTCTTATCCATAAACCCTCCTCTGTGAGATCCTATACTATCTGCCTTCTGTTGTCTTTCCAGTGTTTCTGTTTATCCAAGCATGACAAAAAAACAAAATAAATATCTGATACATCTCAGTTTCTGATGGAAGCACAGCAGCTCTGCAGTGGTTTTTTTTCACTCCTGCTGTCTTAGACAGGCATCTTACACAGGCCCATCGGAACTTGCTCACTGTAGCTGGCACAGATGGCTGTATTGCTTCTGGGATATGAACTAAGATGAAGGTAAGGCACTAAATTGTTCTGTGTAAATGTATCAACTCATTTAGATCTGGCTTGGGACTCTGTGACATGGTTGAGTTTTAGGCATTCCCATAGCAGCTTTGCCTGACATGGGTGAGTACAAGTAGCCTCACACTAGCCTCCAGCTCTAGTGTGAGAACAGTCACTGACACCTGAATTACTTCTTTTATTTTGCTGTGTCCCTAGGAGTCATAGCAAATGAGAGATTCTAGTGAAGGAATCTGGAGATTTAGAAATAAATTGTGGGAAATTTAAGAAGAATCCCATATAATCGTACACCTTTTTAAAACTGAAGACAATATGAAGATGTAGGTGCTAAAAAATGTCATATTTTTGCTGTAGAACTGAATCTTGTCTTTCTTCTGAACCACTGTGATTTCACATTCTTTGAAATAAAATGCTAAAAGAGGGGTCTTTTGAAATAAAATAAGAGACCCCACTTTGAAATGTCCCTGCCTTACTTCACATGAATACTGAATGTGTAATCTCCCTGAGATTCAGTAGTGTGAGACTGGAAGAAGGAATAGACTATATCCCATGTTATGCCAGGAATAAGGATGGAGGTGTCAAGAAGGAAATGCCATTTTTGTGGAAGTGAGCAAGAATTTTAGGGAGGCAGGCTTTATTCCAATAACAAAGAAGGAACCCTGTTTGCTGTACAGGGTAATCCCAGAAAGCAAGAAATTATTTGAGAGACTTTATTTATTTCCTCTCTAGATTTTTTTTTCCAGTCAGCAAAGGATTTTTTGTTCTTTTCTGGAGAAATATATTTTATTTTGTCTGCACTTTTCTTGGAAACAGATGTTCCTGCATACCCAGGATAGGATAAACTGCAAGAAGGCGTATGCATCAGTAAATATTTTTAAAAATGCAAATCAGACTTTTGAAAAATGTTTCTTATATAATAATGAATCAAACCAAACGTTAACAACCAGAGATATGTGGGTCGGTGAAGGTGGTACAGAGGACATAACAATATATTCCCTATGAAAGACTGAACGCACACTTCATGTTATGCCACTTCATCAGAAAATCTTTAGAGTTGAGTTTGTTTTCAGATATCAAATTGATGTTTCTCCCTTCCCCATACATTCTTCATTTTAACAAATTTACCCTGTTGTGGTACACTGGCTCTTTGGTGGTACCACAGTTCTAGAGTTAGACAACTTAGAAGGTTACATATGAGCAAGCATTTCAGAAGGGCAGAAACATCAGAGTGAACTCTCTAGGAAGGTGTAAAATAAAATAGATTAAATAATTTCTGTTTTAAAAACCTTTCAAGATTTCCTTTTGAAGAAACAGGTGTTGAAGCCGTGTGCAGTGACAAGAACTGTGGGGTTGGTTTTTTTTCATTCAATAGATCTTGTGCATAAGCCTGTGATTCCTTGTGTCACTGAGCCCTTAGCTGGTGACATTCTGTTGAATTAATTTTTGTTTTTCTGAAACTCTGAACCTGATTGCATGAAGCAGTGTTTCTGGAGAGTTTGACTAGTTTAAGCCAAAGGTTCAATTTTGAGCTAAGCAGAAATGAAACTTGGCTTTGATGGCTAAACTTTACTTTGGTTTGGGTTTCAGGAGTGATTTAACCCAGATGAACAGATTTTCCAGCCCAATAATACAGTGGTTTGCTGTACAGGGTAATCCCAGAAAGCAAGAAATTATTTGAGAGGCTTTATTTATTTCCTCTCTAGATTTTTTTTTCCAGTCAGCAAAGGATTTTTTGTTCTTTTCTGGAGAAATATATTTTATTTTGTCTGCACTTTTCTTGGAAACAGATGTTCCTGCATACCCAGTATTTTTCTTTATTACAATAAGAAATTAGATTTACATAGAATTGTTTTATTTATTATTTTGGCATGTTTGTTGCAACCACAACTATAAGTTTCTCTACAGTACATGAGCGTATAATGCAGTGTATTGTTCCTTATATTAAATCAGTTCCCTTTTCTGGTTTCTATCCACTATGTAAAGCAAATCATTACAACAAAGAGACAGTTTTGAACACCCCCTGTTCCTGGTATCCAGCATTGTTCTTCCCATTGTGGCAGTGAATATATGACATTATGAAGATGTAGGTGCTAAAAAATGTCATATTCTTGCTGTAGAACTGAATCTTTTCTTTCTTCTGAACCACTGTACTTTCATAGCATTTTTTGTCCTTTGCATCTCATTAATGAAAGAAGCTCTTTAACAACTGGGTAGTTGCTTTTTTTTAAAAAATAAATATACTTCCAATAAAAACAGAGCTCTGTGAATGGCACTCGTTCTTTAAAATTCATAGAGAGAGAATAAGGTTTCTGTGATTAACAAAAAAAAATGTGTTATTTCTGATTGCTGTTCCTCTTAAATGAGGCTTCTCTATGAAGTTTTTGAGTGGCAATTAATATTTTAGCTATAAAACTGTGAATATGTTTGTGTTTCTGGATTTTTTTTTTCATTTTCCATGGAGTAAGTCTCCTGACTGTTCTTATCAGTTGAGTCTCGAGGATATTCTTGCACAGAATAATTGCTTCTCCTTTCCCTACTCACTTGTTGGCTTCATGAATGTTTTAGGGAGTAGAAGCAGAACTAGAAGCTTCTCCATCAGATTTCTGCCTTACAGCCAAAGATGCTAAAAAGAAAAACTTGTTTTCCTTTCTCACAAGGACTGTAAACTATAGACCATTTAGGTCTACACTAAATCTCCAATTAATACAAGTTTTAAAGATTAATGCAAAGATTTAGTAAGTGAATATCTTGTCCACCTTTTCTAACTCTAGAAAAGTTAGACTCCAGATTAAGTCAAATGTTTTTTGCCTGCAGTGTTAACGATTAAAGAACCTCAAAGCATTTTCTTGATGTTTTTCAAAAATCAACAATTTAAAACCCCAAATGAATCCACTTAAAGAAAAAGCTAAAAAAATGTCTAACTGTACAAATTTTGTATAATTGGATAAGTTGTATGTTTTGTATACAGTTTTGTAAATTTGTATAAAAAACTGTATAAACTATTCTAAGTTCCTTGCAAGTGCTGCTTGCAAGTTTTTGTTGCTTATCTCATGAAATCATATTTGATTTACAATTGGGTTTGACATTCTAAGGGTAATTCAATACTAAGTCAAAAAGTTTTGCTAAAGACATGGTTTATATAGATGTGTATACATGTATGTCCCATTGGCACAGCTGTTTTGATAATCTTCCTTGTCAGTGCTGTACATATTTCCTCAGCCAAGCTGGAGTAGGATATTTACTAGAAGGGTTATTCTGATTAATGTGAAAACTTAGCTCTACTTGACATAGGAAGAGGAAAGGGAGATCAAGCTATGCAAAAAGTGATGTGTGCTGTTTTGTGGTCTCTCAGTAGTGATATTAAATGTTAGATCTGACCGCATAAAATAAGTTTTTTGTTTAAATTAGTGAAGCTCCAGATTTTTAAATTTGCCTCTGCAAATGGGATTGTCAATGTTTAGATTTACAGACAGATTAATGTACATGAATGTTTTTTATATTGATCATTATATTAATATTTGCTAAAGTTCTATCACATTTACTGTTGATTTACCTTTTAAAATCATTATTTCAGTTACATATATATATATATTTTAATCTGCTTATAAGATAAGGTGTATTTTAAATAGCATTCAATCTGAGAAATTATTAACAGAAGATGTCAGCAATGGATAGTTTTTTGTTAGATTTCCTTTATTATGAGGAAAGTTTAGGAAAAAAGACAAAGAAGGAGAAATCTTGTGGTTGTACTTTTTTACTGTTGTAGCTTTGTTCCCACATAAAGATATAATTAGCTGTTCAAAGGCCACAGTGATCCATTGAAAACTGATGCATACACCTGGGCCCAGGTAATTCCAAGTGAAGCTATGGAAACATATCTTATTTTGCCCTGAAAGAGGCACAAAATTATGAAGCAGAGTCTTCACATTATACTGCAGCTTGTCAGCATTCTTGCCAGCATTTTGCTATTGTGAAATCCAATGAGCCCATCTGAGTATCAAGATCAAGATATTTCTGAAAGTAATGCATAAGATAAATGAAGGTGATACCTGGAAAACCTGGAATAAAATACACTGTGTCTCAAAAAAAAAAAAAAAAAAAAAAAAGTACTGGCAGGAATTACATCAGAATTTTTTCTTTTTTTCTGCATCTTTTGAATTGTTACAGTCTCCAGGCCTACAGAGTGTGAAGATGACCTTCTAATGGCTGCTATACTTGAGTTCTCCAGTAGCCTTGGCTGATAACTTGTTGGATGTGTATGAAGATCTTTCGTATGCAAGGTGTGCTTGGAAAGGGTACACAGGTACTGCAGAAGCATGACTTCTACTGTAAATACTTTTTGAAACTGGGCAAGTGTTAGCTGACCTTAGGGAGAAACTGAGCTGGGAGAAGCAGGCTGGACCTGGATAGTTCTCCAGTGAATGATGTTCACAGTTAGACAGGAAGAAGAAGCAAATGCATGTTGGCAACCAGTCATGGATTTCATCCATCTTAGTTGAAAAATATATATTAAGGATAATAAAGTATTATTAATAGATTATGATGTATTAATACAATAAGAGAAAATTATGTAAGATGGTAATTTAATAAGACAATAATATTATATTATTAAGACAAGCAATACAAGGCAGATCATCCATCTGTACTATGTGAAATTTTTACTTTGCAAGGGTGGAATCCTAGTGACTTCATTAGGCTTAAGGGAAACAAAATGCAAATGGTTGCAAAACTGTAAATTAGTTGCAAAACTAAAGCATCCTGAAAGCTTTTATAATCAAAGTGGGCAAACTCAAAGTGCCTCTGACTTTGTGTCAGGTATTGTTACCTTGCCTTGCTATGCAGCAGATCAGACACTGACCTGAACCCACTGTCATTGTTTGCTAGAAGGTTCAAAGACATGTCTCCTGTTTTCTTTTTTTTTTTTTTTTTTTTTTTTTGCCAGTGAAATTAAAAAGTAACCATAACAGATCACTAAAAAAAGCAGGGAGGTAGGAAGGAATGTCCATTTCTGTTCCTGCTCTAAGATAGAACAACTTTTCTGAAAGAAAATCTATGAAATTTGATGTAAGAACAGTGGGCACTTGAATTCAACTTCTGATGAGAAATTGATTTAAAAAGAAAAAGTGTCATGATGGAGAATTGTGACTTTTAAAACTGAATTCAACATAATCTGCAGAAAAGAAGGCATTCAAAGGCAAAACAAGGGAAAGGCAGCCTTTTAATAAAGTGTACATGATTTGGTTTTGCTTTATTATTTTTAAGGATTCCTGTGGACAAGTCTTACTACTTCAGGGGGGAAAAAAAGGCAGAGAGACAATGTGGGAAGCTGCACTGCAACTGATTGCTCTGTCTGTTTTTAATTCTTGTTGTAAAAATATTGAGTGATACTTGGTCTTTCAGAAATTTGGTTTGAATGGACACTTGTTGGCAAATTCCAGATTGTCACACCCATCTTGATCATTTCCTGCCTAGAACCTCTGGACGTGACAAAATGAAGAGATCAACTCTTGAACTTCCCTAGCTCTGGTCTTCCCTTAACCTCACTCTTTTACCTTTGGCTCCTGTCCCTGCTTGTGCTGCTATAGTCATTACAGACAGCACTGCTCCAAGAGCAGGCATTTGTTGCTTCTACTTGGCTGTAAAGTACTCAGCTCTAATGGGACTGTATAAATAAAAGTAATTAGTTTTTCTGCCTCACTCAGGGAACTTTAAATAAGACAAACAGTGTATGCAGATCTAACCTTTACATAAATTACTTATTTGTAGGGTTAATAGATCTTTATTATGCACCTCTCTTTTTGCCTCTGAAATGACAAGAAAAGGCAGTAATACTTAAAACATAAAATTGCCTCATACATTTCAAAACAGAGAGACTTAAAAAGCTGTAGAAATGATAGATTGACTTGTACTGAACAAGCAGCATCACTTGGTGTTGGATTTCTTCTTTTAATTCAACCTTGGGAATATTATAACCATACTTTGTACATCTTAAGGGGAATTGTACAGATTCCAAACATCTGTTAAATTAAATATTGGTGATTCCTATGAGCACGTAGAGCAGATCTGCTATGAAGGGGACGATAACTGTGCATATAGCTAAGCCCTGGGAGCATACTTGATTCACAACGTTGGGTACCCAATTAGAAGAACTGGAGGTTTGGGTTTTTTTAATGCAGTCTCACAGAATGCATGGTTTGATGGCAATGATTTGCTCTGATCCTTCCATATAAGATACAGTATACTCTGTGTCTGAAATACTGAAATGATGGAAGAGGTTCAGATGTTTTAATAAATAAGTTGACACTTCTTTGGCATTAATTTCCCCTTCCAGCCATTTCTGTCTGGTGGTACTTTAAAACCAGGGTGGATAGGGCAGGAGAGACAATAAATTAGATTCTTGAAGAGAAAAGTTTAGATTACTAACAAAATCCAAACAGAACAAGACACATTGTATGTGACAAATGTAGAAAGAAGAAAAAAACAACCCAACATACTATTTCAAACAGGAACCTTCTCAAGGGTCCTTCTGCTTGAGGGCCTGTTCTCAACCCACAGATCTTGCTGACTGACAGTTTCTGCTGCTTTTCAGACAATGTGCCCCTGTTTTTCATCTGCTTGGCTTGTTATAAAGAAATTCTGTCCCCGCTGAAGATTATGACACTTCTGCAATTGACTTGAATGGCTAACATTTAACTGCAGAAAACAGGGACTTGTTTACATTTACATAGGCTCCTCTGATGATTTTTTGCTATCTCCTAGTGCAATGAAAATTATTCTTACTCCTTCTCTGCTGAGGAGCTTTTACATAAGGAACACTTCAAGTAAACTGTATTTTTTGTTAAAGCCCACAGCCTCACTTCACATAATGTGAAGCTGTGTTATTACAATCATCAAGACAGAAGCTGCTCTAAAGCATCAGTGCTGGAGCAGAGCAAGTGCTGGTCCCTGAGTTGCTGTTTTACCATGCAATGTCACATTATCAAGTTATAACACGGATGCCTTGCAAAAGGAATTTTTTTTATTGTATGTTTAGGGAAATACAATTTAAAATAAGATATGTTCCCTTCTGCCTGGAGAGCTCCTGGTATTATGGCAACTAGAGTATCCAACTGAAAACAAATTAATGTTACAGTTTATCAAATGAACACTTTTTTCATTGTTGGACTGAAAGAATGCTAAAGCCTGATAAGAAGGTGCTATCTCTCTATTTCCTATGTATAACCCCTCCTCCCAATCTGAAAAAAGCATTATTTAGGGTTATTTTCCATTTGGCCTCTCTTATGACTTCAACTGTACTTCACAGTTGACTGAACAATGTTGTTTGAAAAGTGATTAAAAAAATGTAATTAATGTTGCAGGAACATAACCATGATTGATAGAACTAAGGCAGGTGGGGGAGATCTCAACCTGAAATTTATTTTCATTCTAGCAGAATATATTTTACATTAAAAGCTGTAATTTCTGAAAATCTTGGGGTTTTACTGGTGCTTTAAATCCAAAAAGGGGAAAAAAAAAATACAACATGTACCCCTAGTAAATCCCGAACCTCTTAAAATTATGTGGGTTTCTGTTACTGTGACCTCATATTAAAAATGTCAGATTCTAGTTGTTATAAACCAAAGAATCTAGTTCTACATATGCTATTTCATCAGGATAAGGGTAAAATGTGTACTTACTCTTTTCCATTGTTTTTCTTTTGTACAGTTGTAATAACTGTCGTAGGTTAGTAATTAGTTTTCTCAGTCAGAGACTTGATGAACAGCATTTTTCTCTGAAATGCTAATGCATTTATGGCTTGCATGATGTTAGCTTTCAATGGAAAAATTGTACATCAAATCATTTACCAAAGAAAATCCAAAAATAACTTCACTAATGAATCCCCTTTTCTCTCCTAATTTCATTCTTCACATTGATTGGATTCCCATAGTTACTCCAGACTTTACCTTCCATGTCACAGCTAAGACTTATTGCATGCTCACTTGATTTTTCTAACAGCATCATCTCCCTCCCTGATTTTTTTAGCAGCCTCATCTCCCTCCTCTTGAATAGGTTCAGGAATGGTTGCTGACCTCTTTTTGCCACAGTGCTAACTGTTCAGCTGGCAGGTTCCACTTCACAGACTGAGGCAAAGCAACCAGTTTGTCACCTCAGTTAAAAGATTCAGTTGAGAAATGACTGCAGAATGAAACCTGCTTTTTTTTTTTTTTTTTTTTTTTTTTTTTAATTCATGAGCTGTGTTGTTATTAGGTAGGGTTAAAAAAAAAAAAAAATGCAGCCTTACCTAGTCTTCAGTTTTGATGTTACCTATACATAGATGAAGTCTTTCTTTTCAAAAAAATGTTAAAAGTGTTGATTGTTGTTTTTCATGTAGGGGCTTAACTTCCACCTGACTCTCACAGCTTTTCCCTCAGTGCAGGTCTGTGCAATGGCAAGAGTGGATTTTTATGAAGCTTAAAGCATCAAGGCTTAACATCCTTGTGGCAGTATGAAAGAACACCCATGTATACCTGAAATGTGAAAGCTTGCTACTCCAAATCTCAAACTACTTGATGATGACAGCACTTTTGATTGCAAATTTGCTTGCTTGCTTGTTTGTCTGAAGGCACATTTGGTCTCTGCAGTTCACTGCAAAGTTTGTGGGGTTTTGTTGGTTGTATATTTGGGTTTTCTTAAGAAGCTCAAAAAATTCAGACACTGTTTTCCCTGTAAGGTGGCCTTGAAAGATAAGACCTCTGTGAGTGTCAAGTACCAAAATGCTCATTCTAAGCATTTGAAGCAAGTTCTAAGATACTACGTTTTGAAAATATTATCACTTTTAAATTGATCAGTAAATATGTTTCTTTGGAATATTTTTTTTTCTTTTTATTACTTTGAAGTACCAAGATTACAAATAACTATGCTGTTCTATTTCATTAAAGTTAGGTGATATCAAACATTTGAGAAAACTATTTACTCCTACTACTACTTCCAAATCATCTAACTTCAGAGTCTAAATCATGATTTTGACAGAGTAGATTTTATTTGCCTGTGTGATTAATCTGTCTTTTAGCTTCCACGTTTTTTTATTTGCATCATTCATTGTTGCTACCTTGTTTTTAAAGTGACAGACAAACTTGGATTAATTGCATTACCCCCAAACAAGGGAACTTACCTAAGCAAAGACTGTCAGATGCTGGTAGAAATATAAAGCAAAGGAAAGAGAGAGGAAAAAACCCCAAACCTGATGCACAAGCATATAAAATAAACAAGATAAACCACAAATTGCAGAAAACAAAATTGATTACTTGAAGATGGGTATAAAAATAGCTTTATCAACTGTCACACATGCAGTTTAGCAGCTGCTTTCTTGTCTCATTAGTAGTTTTGCATAAGCAAACACATTTACATATTTTAAAGATATTGCATATTCAACTAGATATCCTGTTGGACACACCTGGATCACATACTATTGTGATCAGGAAGATGAAGAACAGTGGTATAATCGGAAGCAGTGGTTAAGGAAGAACAGTGTAAATTATCTGGGTTTGGAAAGAATTTGAAAATACAAGGATGTGGATGAAGTTTGCTTTCGCTTTTAATGAGAGGGGTCTTAAGTGATGTCTGTCTCTCTATTTCACTCCTAGTAGCTTGAGATCTTTTTTGGTGAAATTTTATGAAGAGTGACATACATAGAGCTTTTCTGTTAGTAGCCCAAAAATAGGCAGCTGGATAGAGGAAAAAGACTCTGTTATTGTGCTTTCCCCCATCCTCCTTCTCCCCCAGTCTTTTTGGGAGAGAAATGCTGAATGTAAATCCATATTGGAGAGTGAGAACCTCGATGTGGGAAAACAGGAGCTTGCACATTTTTAGACATCAGGCGATCTGACCATTAGACACAACCCATAGGAAAACAGGCCCCATTAGTTCTGCAGCCCACAGGACTGTTTTTCTAATGTAAAGAGGCTCAGCTGTGCAAGCAATTTTTTTTTCCGAGACTTTCAATCTGGGTGCACAGTTTTCTGGTATATGATGTAAGGTATTTTGGACCTGATTGCCAGCGGTGAAGGAAAATTCCAGTGAGCTAAATCATGCATTTGATGTTTCTAAAACTCCATTCCTTGTATGACAAGCTGGGAAATACTGGCATTCCTCTCGTGTAGTGTGTGTTTTGTAGATTTCAATGTCCCATTAGAAGTTCTGATGTAAAGAGAGTTAAAACACTACTCACTATTTTATTAATAGTGCTGTAGTCCATATTACCCTTTCTGAGGCTAGCAGAGTAGTTTAGTGTCCTGTGACACCTGCAATATACAGAAGGGTCATAGAATGATAATTTTCCCATGGTAGAAATACCTTTGAAGCAAAACAAAGCAGCATTTAACATTTCAGAGCAACTTTAAAAGGCAGTTTGCAATAGTCAGTGAGAAATGCTACTAAACCTGATGGCATCTCCCAGAGGAATGTAGGTCAGGAAGATGCAATTTTCTGTGCAGAAATTTGTGTGTTTAGAACCTTATTCTTGTACAAAAAATCCACAAAGTTTTTAAAAACCTAAAAACCACAGCTAAGAAGTTTCTCTGTCTTGTTTCTTCTTTGAAAGAGAGAGTCCTTTTGAAGTCTGCTGATTTATAGTGTTATGTTTGGGGTGCTGTGCAGTATTTGCTTGTTCAGTGTTATCAACTTCCTACTGTAATATGGGATTCCTGGATATCAAGGGAGGTCATGAGATCAATGTAAAGTACTATAACAAAAATCTTCCAATAAATGAAACTGTATTTCGAAGCTGACTTCAAGGAACAAAATGTCAAAAAGCAGTGAACTAGGAACTTGCCACCCAGTAATACAGTATCTTGACATTGTATCTTTCATCTTAATGTATCCTGAACTACTTAAATTCATAACAAACAGGGATTTCCTTATTTTATGCAGCTGCTTGGGAGGTGCAAAAGTAGAGATGCAGTGGGACTGTGCACCCTTACTATTTAATATTATGTTTATAACATTTAGCTCTAAGCATTGGCAATACTATTCTGTTGTCTGTGATACTTTTTTTTTCTTTATATGACTTTATTCGTGATAGTATATGAGTATGTTCCAGTAGTTCATAAACTACAGACTAAAACGATGACCTGTAGTTCATTTTTATTTTCTTCCCAGTGGACAAGAGAGCATGAATGTACATGAATTAAAGTTTATTGTTAAAGTCTGCTTTATAGATATTGTTCTCATTATTTTTTAATTTTAAGAAAGATATCCTTTTGTGTTCTTATGCTAGACATCTTTGGCACAAAAAGATGTAAAAAAGCGTTTTGTTCTCAAGGTGGAAGCCAATGAGGGATCTGGACCTTAGTTCATAAGGAAGTCTTTTACGGAATTTCAGACAAGCCAGTGGAAAAATAGTATCTGTTGGCAGGGCAAGATTTATGCTTACTTTCAAGTACTCTATTGTGCCAGAAAAGCAAAGCTGTATACCATGATTTTTATCTAGGGGTTTATGTGAACATTTTGTATGCTAGCCATAGATAGCTGAAACCCTGTGAATATTGACTGCTTTGACCTGAAACTTGACTCTGTCCACTGAAAAGAATGTAGAAAGCCAAGGAGAGCTTAGATACACTTTCGCTGGTATATAGTTCTTAAAAGATGGTGCGTGTTTAATGTTAGTAAGCATTTCCATTAGGGAGGGTGATTCCACAAAAGAAGAACAAAAGAACATTATATTGCTGTTCACATGTAGAATGACAGAGGCATGTGTCATTGAGCCTTTATGATAAAATAAAGATCTTTGACACTTCTTGCAGTTTGGGAAATGAAAAAAACACCTTTACCTTTTTACTCGGTAGCATGTCTCAGTCATGGGTCTGATCTGTGCTATTCTCAGTTCTGACTACTTCTTCCAGAGCAAACTTGAGCTCTGATGGTCTGCATATATAGTAAGTTTGAAAGGGTAGTTAATTCAGTTCAGGAGTGAAAGTCAGTAAGACCAGCCAGTTTTTAGTAAGGCTAATGTTGAGTCTTTATCAGTCACTGGAATTTTTTTTGCTTATGTATGCTACGTACTTGAATGATCGTTCAGCTTATGGTATGATTACTTAGCAGAGCCTTTCCAACAAGAAAATAGATAGAAGCCCTGCTGACCACAGCTCTTAGCTGTGGGGGCCTTAGGAGAGGAGGCATAAATACTTTTAATGGCTTTAGTGTGTTTTCATTGGGGAACATCAAAACCGGCCTAAGCAGGATGAGACAGAGAAAGCAGCCGGGGCTTTGTCTGCACAGCCGGGTGCAGACAGTGATGTGTTTGATCTGCTTGCACACTGAGCTGCCTGAATGGGAGCCAGCTCTGGCCTGGAAGCCATAAAGACATGTTAATACACTGTCATGCTGGAGCTCATAGGCGGTACCAGTGCTAGAGCTACTTCTGTTTCAATAACCTCACTGAAACTGTTTTTTTAAATAAGTTTCTCCCATGGCTTTCTCCAACTGCTATATAAAATGCTGCATTTTAGTGGGATCACAAATCACTGATTCTCAAAGAGAGAAAGCATGAAATGTGTTACGTGATGCTTGACCTGCAAGGTGATCAGTAGTTATTACTATTTGCCAAGTTTTAGCAGCTTCTGGTTCTACAGGTGAAAAAAAAACAGTAAAATTTAATGCAAGACGCTGGTATGGTATGAGGATACAACAGTGAGACAAGCCTAGCAAATGGGACAGTTGTTCTAGTAAATAGCTAATGATAATAGATGGTTTTCTGTCTGAAGTATCTAGAGGGATCGTGGTACTGTGCAACATGGCTGCAGGCTTTAACTCAGTGTTCTGGGTTGATAGCAGGCATAACTCAAGAGCAGCCACTCAGAGTACAAAAATTCCGTACACTGCCACACTGATTCCTCTGTGAACCCCTGTGCCAAGGGCAGGGGTGGCAGGGAGGAGGGGACTGAGTATTGAAGTTGAGTTTTCTTTATGAGGAAGGAATGTGAAGTTATAAGAAAAGAAAAAAAAAAAAAGAAAGGCAGGGAGTTTGACAGAGTGAGTGTGATAAAAACAGACAGAAAAAAAGATGTGAAGTAAAAGAATAAAATTATATTGTCATAACACCCACAAGCCTCCCTTCTGGAAAGGATGGGGAGTAATTGTCAGGAGCTAAACTCAGTGTGCTTCAAACTCAGTCTCAAACTATCATTAATAATCTTGAGAAATGAGTCTGGAGGATAGAAATGAAACTGGCAGTATTTCAGAGGCAGAGTTGGCGTTGGCTGTCATCCCATTGAGAGACAAACCCTGTTAGGGCCTATTAATGTTGCACTCCTGTCAGAGTGACATATAACATTACATGTTAAACAATTGGCTAATGAGACAGCATAGAAGCAAATTGTTCAGCAGATGGCACAGCCTACTTTACTTACCATCTGAAGTTAGAAAACAGAGGAAATGCCATTTTTTGCACTCACCCTCATTCTTTCAAAATACTAGTCTGGATTCTGCTCAGCAACATACTTTGTTGTGGCTGTTGAAACAAGAGGAATCCCATGGTATGATTATAATATGAGATATTTCAAGTAGAACATGTGTGTATACACATACATGCATGTTGAGCTGAAATTGCAGCACAGTTGGATGTAAGTTTCTGAGCCACAGTGAGTGAATATTTTGAGAGTATATCTGCAGATATCTGTTTTGAGCTGCAAACCACCTGTGGCTCATTGTGTCTCCTTTCTTTTTAAAGCCTCACAGTATGTAGACACACTAGACTTATACCATCCACCCACACTCCTAATCCTTGAAAGGAAAAAAATATTACATTTTCTCTGGGAGAAGGGAAAAGAACAGCTAAACAGCATGATAACAGCTTTCTCTTTCACAGAGTTCAGTTCCCATCCCTCTGGATTAAATGATGGTATTCTCATTGACTTCAGTGGTGTTAGACTTTGCTTTCACAAATCAACCAACTGGACTTTTAGGGAAAAAAGTCATCAGACATCAGTTTGGGACAGTCTGAAGCAAGTAACACTTGGAATCTAACCAGGTCTTCATATTGATCACCTTCTAGACACTCCTTGTTCATTTTCCTGGTTACGTTGGCTTTCTTCCTCCAGAACAAGAAGGGGACATTAAAAAATTGCTATACAAAGTGACAGGAAAAGGAAAATGGCATAATTTGTGTCTTAGTAAGAGTAGTATTAAGTAGTAAGAGTGGTGCTCGTGCTTTTCACAAACAAGATACCATCTCTTCTCCAAGGAGTTCACAGGTTGCCTAGAAGAGACAGCAGGGTTCATGTACCACTCTGTCATTCAGATGAAATCTCAGCCAATGGTTTGAGAAGACTTATTAAGGAAAAGAAAAACTAGTAACAAATTCCAGTCTTGTGAACTATTTTATGTTCTATACAAGCAGTAAAAATTAAAACATCTCCTCCACAAGTAGGGTATTCAAAGTCACCCTGGAAAACCAAGAAGAATCCAAATAGGAGGCTCTTTTCTTAGCATCATTTGGCAATTTATGGAGTTGGAAAATTCTGATTATTTTGTTATTGTGTTGTGATTATAAGTGTGTGTGTGTGTGTGTGTGTGTTCTTGCATGTGAGTGCGAAGATGATGCAACTGTGAAAACACTTTTACAGTAAAAAATGGGCGTGGCTTTGTAAACACTTTAAAGCAAAATTCTTTATTAAAACTTGGGAACATTCTTCAGTGTGTTCTTCATGTCTCATAAACCACAGGTATAAAGTAATAAATTTAATATTTGTAGGAATTTAGTATACTATTGAAACTGTGGGTTGATTTTCAGTGGTGAGATAACAATTTTAATGCACAGTAGATCTACTTAACAATGTTGTTATGCATTTCAGTTATTCTCAGCAGACCACAAACTTCTTGGGTATCTCACATGCAGAAATTCAATTTGACCGGTGATCATTTACCTATTTTGTTCCCTGCTGACAATAATCAGAAATATAACTAAATGCAAGTGTCTTTCACAGAGATTTTAAGATAATGGGACATCTATTGCTCTCATATGAACAAATTACTTAATATAGATAATTATGTTGAAGATAGGGGAGTTCAATGTATAGGTATTACAAATGATCAATGTAAACAAAATTTCCGTTTCCTTTTATCACCAAGAAAATTCACGCATCAATTTCACAGCTATGTTTTAACGAAAAGTTATAACACAGCTACTTCTACTTAAAGCTACTGATGGAGACTTAATTTCCATTTATCCCTCTTTCCTAGTCTTGACCTTAGTTTGTTATAACTCAATACATTCCAACTCATTATTTATCTGGGTTTGTTTTTTTTTTAATATGAAACAGGTCTGTTAATAATCAGCTGTTGTTTTTCAGTTAATACATTTCTGAATATCATGAAATATATGGACAAAAAAAGACAAACGACAATTTTAATTGTTCTGTAGTTCAAAGGAAACAATTACAGTTATTTTTACATGAGAAAATACTGGAGAACAATATTCACAAAGGATGATATTAAACTCCCAAGACTCTTGCTACAATTTCATTGAGAAATATAGACCTGATGTAGTTCTTATAAATAACTCTGCCTTTTTGAGTTGAATATAGAGGGAGAGTGAGCCTTATGAAGATAATGCTGCCCTTTATGAACAAGTAGCACAGAGATTAATGGGCATGAGAGAGAAATAGTGCACAAATATATGTGTAAAGCTATTCAGAAAATGCCTTAAGTAGGTCTTTTTTTCCTATACAGTTACGAAAACCTTTATGTCCAAAAAGGTAAATTCAGTGGCAGATGCTGTTTCCCAAAATGAGGTGATACAGAATTTAATAGGGATGATATTGATCTCTGGGGGGTTCTGAGTCATTCTGTGTGGTTTTCCATTGATTAAGTAAGGCAATTAAAATAATTCTGTGAAGTTAAATTTCACTTCAACTCTGATTTCCTTAATATGCTTTTTCTTTTCCAAAACCCACTACTACTCTTTTGGGTACTTGACAGTAACTAGTTGGGTATTTTCACACTGAATACTGAGACTACTGTATCTATGTAGCAGACCTTGGAAATTAAGAGATAACAAATTACTGTTGTCAGGATTTTATCTAAGTGTTTGCACAAGAAAAAAATGTACATGGCTCATGTGGAAGTACAACTTATGTGAAAACCCTTGGTGAATAGCAGAAACAGGGCAAAAGGGTGCACAGCACTTTGCTTTGTATTTTGGAGGCAAAATCTATTGAGAAAATGAGAATACACCTATAAATAAAAATAACTCCCAATAATCAGACAGATGATAATGAAGACAAATAATGTTAATAACTGTTTTCAGATAAGGGATCAAGGAAAGTAATCAAAAGGAAAGAAGATTATTTTTTCTTTATCTCAAGATTATCTGCAGTCATTTGTTGATAGAATCACAAAGAATGTTTCAAAGCTGTGCTTTAATTAACAGATAATTCAGAATTATCACATTTAATTATTTCGTAAAGTTCATTATATCTTCAGTCTTTAAAAAAAAAAAACAAAAAAACAAAAAACGAAAGGGAATCATGCTGTTAGAAGAAAAGGAGCATATTACTTTAGAGAGTTAGATGACACTGAACAATGAATACTGATGTATAGGAACAGATGAGGTTCTTCATTAGATAAGCCATTTACAAACTAAGTAGTCACATTCTTACAGATACAGAAGTACAGGTACTTACATTTGATTATTCTGGATAATTTTATGTAATCCAGTATTTAAAAATGGTAGTTACTTCAGAATCACTCTGATCTCTAGACCAGGCAACTAGTCATTTTACCTCACATGTGTGATTTTTGGCTACTCTTAAGCTGAACTTGTTTTCAGTACTACTTCTTTCTCCTCTCCCCTTCTCGCCTCTGGGAGTTAATTTAAAAGTTGTCAAATAAAGTAATCAGAATATCTGGTAAACCAATTATAATAAGATATGTGCTTTTGTTTTCCTTCCCAACTGTTGGCTTTCAGAATCCCTTGGAAGGTCCCAAAGTGGTTCTAATGTTTATTTTCATGTTCTTTTCTTGGTGTCTCTCAATATCACAAAACTTGTTTTTTTACTGAATATTAAAAAGCATCATAAATCATCCAGCAGTAAGAAGAAGAGATTCAGCTGGTACAAACAGGCTCCATTGACTTCAACAGAGGTACAATAATTTATGGTATAAAAAGATCATGCAGTAAATAGCCTATTAAATTGAAATGAAATGTATAGCTAATTGCACATGGCATATGATTTATAGCACTACTTGTTCAAAGAATTTCTTGACATGATATCATTACTATTTGGCAAAAGATCTGAAATGTATTGTTGGAAATTTGGCTTCATTTTAGCTGTAGCCATTAGATGTCTAAATAAGGTAAGTGGCAGTAGCATATCTGTTAGTTTTGTTGCTTAATCTGTGTTAAAGTATTTGTGATATTATTGTTTTAATACTAGATAATAATGAAGTATAATTTATCATAAAATGCTGTTATGTTTCTTCTTGATTTTAATTTGGTTGAATGAGCTGCTAATACTCTGTTCACCTTGATGGACCAATTCAATATTGGAAGCCTGTTCACTCAGAAACCAAAGGCCAATGGTAAGTAGAATCAAGAGTTACATTAATTCTGATTTTGTAGTGTATTTATTTGAGCTGTATTGCAACATATTCCAGACATTTGTAGTTTGTTATTTTCACTCAATGCCAATTTTAATTTTGCATCACAATAACCCTCTTAAATGGAAACATAGAAGTGGGAAAGAAATATTTAGCTTTCTAAAATCAAGCCTCTGGTACTAGGATCTAAAATACAGTCATGAGAAGAAAATTGCTATTTGCAAAGCAAGAAACAACAGCCAGATTGTTTCTTCTTTGCTTACTGTGCACAGTGTGTGTTGGCACCACATTGCGGTAGCTCAGAAATCTCAAACTGTCAGGAAAAACAAACCATGCCCTACAGACAGAATAGAAGGGCGAAGAAAAAGCACAAAAAGGAAACCAGGAATTCATCTTCATTTAACAAAAGCATGCTATATTTGCCAACAGTGTGGTGGAGTCTACTGCTCGTTGATGAGTCTTGCATTCCCAGTTTGTCCTTTTTATGTCGCTCTTCTCTCAGTTCAGCTTACAATACTAAGCTTGATTTAGTAGGCAGTGAGACAAAAAAGGAGGCACATCACTCATGCTGGTGCTCTTTAATTGCATTCTAGTCTATTTGTCTTAAAGATTGCTTTCATATTAGGAAATGAATAGATATTTTGATTAGCCAACAATCCAGCATTGTTTCTTATTTGCATGTCTTTTCTGCTTATTTTTAGGACAATTTGGATTAACAGATTGTTGTCTTTGCTCTTAATTTTAGTTGACGTTTCTTCATTAGACAGCTTTGATTTTTATTAAATTTCCAGCAAAACTAGTTCTACTACCCTGAATATCATCAATTTAGATGTCTGAATCATGTAATGTAGTAACTGACAGGCCTGCATCTCAGCATAATTTTATCGCTTTGAAAAAACAGGTGAATTGTTCATTACTCTGGGTTTTTTTTTCATGTGAACTTTGTACATTGAATAGACTATTTTTCTTTCCTTTGTTCTTTACGTCTATGTATGGTCTGGGATATTTGAAGCTATTCTTAGATCTAGCACAGACCAAACTGGGTAGAGGGAAAATTGACTGATCAAGGCAATAGATTGCAGAACTCCACTTCATGTATGAATTTCTTCCAAAACAGTGTTGTAGACCCAGACAAATGTAATGTTTTGCAGAGAAGTACTGACACAGGCTTTAAATAATCAAACAGAAGCCCGAGTATAAGATGAAAATTTAAACAACAGTGGTTGGATTTCTGTCTTCTAAACCATTTCCTCAGTCTGCTCTTCAGGCCAGTTATCACAGTTCCATAATCTAGTAGTAAATCTGTATGTTACATGAGGCTTTTTATACAATCCCTTTTGTGAGTGTAATGCTCTCTATGAAGTCATTGGCTGTTGTTGATTCTTCAAAAGCTGAGGGAAAAAATGAGCAAACAAATATTGCCATCTAACCTAATTTTTTAGCTCAGCTTGTTCTTGTATGTATAATTAAGTTTTCCATCCATCCTATGATCCATTCTTACTTAATTCAAACCTCTTTTTTTCCATGTAATGAAAGAAATTTTCCTTTGAGGCAAATCCCTCCCATAACCTCCATCTGTCTCCTTTTCCTTGCCTTTCTCTCCCTCTCTCAGGACAGCCACCTACTTAACCCCTTGTTTGTTTATTTTATTTGTAGGTTTGGAGTGCTGGGATGGATGGGAGTTCCTTCAGAGTGATGTTCTTCAGACTGACAAGACCTTCCATTGCTCACCTCCAACCATGGAAAGGTAAGAATATCCGAATTAATATCCGAAAAAATTTTTTTACTGTAAGGGTGACAGAGCCCTGGAACAGGCTGCCCAGGGGGGTTGTGGAGTCTCCTTCACTGGAGACATTCAAAACCCGCCTGGACACGTTCCTAGGCGATGTACTCTAGGGGGCCCTGCTCTGGCAGGGGGGGTTGGACTAGATGATCTTTCGAGGTCCCTTCCAACCTCTAGGATTCTATGATTCTATGATTCTGTGATAAGAAGGGGAAACCTTTAGCTCTGCTGTCACCGTGGTGTCCCTGAGATCCAGCAGTGAGACCTCCAGGAGTAGGGAATGCTCTCACCATCCTTACAATGGACAAGTTATCTGTTCACTTTTGCAGAAAAAAAAATTCAGTCACCTGTCTCATTAAATCTGGAATCCCTCATCTTTGTGGCATCACTTAAATGAATTATTTTCTAGACTGTCATCAAAGCCACACAGCTTCTAGGTTTTCTAAATTATCATTTCGCAGTGTTTATACATGACTGATGAGAGCAAAAGGAAGTAATGGCATTGAAGTTTTGCAGAAAGCTTCTAAATGAACCACTCTGTCATTTTGTACTGGTTCTTGACCTGAAAACAACAAATGGACTACAAAGACCATCAAGAGTATGAAATAGCTTCTGCATGAACAAAGTTAGTTAGCAGTTATCAGTCTGGAAAAGACATACTTGATGTAGGGCAAGGGAAATAGTACAGATTTATAGACTCCTTAGTGGCATGCAGGGGCTTAGATGGCCCTTCAATTTAACCTGGTACACTATTCTTACTTTCTATGGCTTTTTAAATTTAAATTATAAAATTAGTGAGATTACAGAGCTGTAGAATACAGAAAAATTCCTAAGCTCTGGTTCATCATAAATTTATTGTAAAAAAATTAGACTATTCCATTAGTAACTCCTGAATATTTGATATGTTGTTGGGAATGATGAAGGCAGTCTAACAAAGACAGTGTAAATATTCTGCCTTTTTACAGACTCCCAGATTGAGGAAGTCAGTTAACTGGAGCATATAATTTCTGATGGCATATAGATTTTACAGTTCACAGTAATAAGATTAAATGAGAAATAACTTCAGTGTCAGAAGCAACCTGGAGTTTGAATAATGGTGGTGTTGAGGTAGAAAAAAAGATCCTGTGTTATACCGAAGGAAAAAAGTCTGGCCCATGGAATGGTAACTTTGCTAGAATTAAATGGTGAAGAGAGATTTTGTGTTATTTCCTGTGCAATTGCTTATCCTTATTTCATCTTTCATTCTTGAAATATATCTGAGTTCCCTGCTGTTGTTCATTGTCATCTCTCTGCAGGACTGTGATAGAGTGCCACAACAGTCTCCCTCCTGTTATCCCCATGAAGTAGATATGCAATTTACATAGAAAATATTGTGGTTTAGTTTCTGAATGTGCTTTTGATCTACTGCTGTTAGAGTCTGCAGTAAACAATACTTCATGACTTTCCTCCTGCTCTATCTCCATTGGTGTAATTTTAGTTTTCTCCTTTAAATTGTTTCTATGTACTTGTCATAACAATAAGTTTTCATTCTGAAGAGTAATTACCAAAGACTTATATAAAAATGCAACAGTCACAAATGCAATAGAATCATCAAAGTTCAGATAAAACTCTAATGTATTTTTATTATTGTACTCTGCTTTCTTAGACGGAAATGCATTCATTTTAATGAATGCAAAATAAGTGAAACAGTTAGGCTAATTACTAAATAAGACAACCCTTTCCACAGTATCTTTGGTCTAAAACTTTAAAATAATTGAATTCAATCACATTAAATTAAATTAAATTAAATTAAATTAAATTAAATTAAATTCTATTAAGTGTCTAATATAATTACAACTCACACTTAGGAATTAATACTCTTGAATATCACATCTGAATAAAGACAATATTTGCCTTTTATCGACATACACATAAACTTGTAGTTTCATCTCTGCTTTCACCAGAAATGTTTCTGGTAAAATATTACTCATAGCATATTATTCATTAGCAAATGCTGAAAATGGCACAGTCAGATGGGATGGCTGGGGCTTTTTCCCAAAGTGAAGGAAAGTAGAACTGGGGGTTAATGAGATGATTCTGTTGACTCCTACAGCTTCTGAAGGGATTTTAAGGAACAGACATTTTAAGGAGCAAGGTTAGTATCTATGAGCCCCAAACGAGCACTATATATTTGCTTCTGCGTCTGTAACTCAACTGCAGGCCAAAAAAAGCATTGCATAAATCCAGTTATTGTTTGGGGGGTACAATACAATGAAACAATACAGACACTTAGGAAGTATTAAAGCCTGCAGTCTAAAAGAAGGAGGACCAATTACCTTCATATGCTTGTCAGAAAGCCATGAGGAGAGAGAGATTCCAGCTGAGAATAAGGAATTTTAAAATGCTGTGGTGTTAACTGCTAAAGTGAGCATAAGTCAGTGTGCTACTCTGTGATTAGAGTTTTATCTCTAAAAGCTAATCGTTAGGGCAAGTTTCAGCATTCGTGTGTCTAACTGGGCATTGAAAATGTGTAAATGTAACTGGTATTTGCAATTATTGCAAGTGCAAAACTCTGCCCATAAAACTGAAGTTCATATAAAACACCTCATGCAGCAAGAAATTTGTTTTATGAAATTAAAGTTAAAACTCCTTGCACATCTCAGATCTTGTGGTAGAAGGCACCATTTAATGGTTTGTAGCAATTATGTTAGAGGAATTATTCTTGACTTTTGGTGATGGTGCTCTGGAAGATGGCCCAAATGTAAGGAAATTTAACGCTACAGTCTTGTCAAATTTAAGATTAATGCTTGTTTCTCTCAAGAGGAAGAGGAAATGTGCACATTTTTCCTTCAAATATATGAGGTCTTTTAATATAATCTACAGTTTTGCATAGTACTTTCTGACAAAAGTATAAATCCAGTGGCTATTGTGTTTACCCACGAGAACATACTATGCTAGAGTTGTTGATCAAAGGAAAAAACTGAATTTATGCTTAATCTGATATGAATAATATTAGTAAAAACAAACTCCTGAAAAATAACAATTCATGGTGTTCCATTTTGTCAATTTAAAAATTAATTGCTTTGGGGTTTTCTTCAGAAACAATTTGCACTTCAGAATGGTATTTCAAGAATAAATCTCCCCACACAAATGAATTACTTTTTACAGCCTGAAGACTGCCCCATAGGACACTAAGGCATTTGTTCTCAGGGTGAGGCTGCCACTCATAAAGAGTTCTGACCCCTTGGGTGATCACTGGTCCCTCAGTACTCTTTGGGACAACATTTAGAGCTGGAAAACAGCAAATAATGGATATGGAAGGAAGTTACCTTTCTGAGAGAAGCCATTCAGTAATCACTGAGCAAAAGCTTTCTCTCCAAAAACTGTAGCTTGTCAAGACTAATATTTTTACTGGAATTCTATGTTTGAAGTAAAAAAAGAAATAAAATTGTTTTGAGGTTCTTGTTAATGAAAATTCCTGAATAGTCCAGTGGTTAGGCTGGATGTGGGAGACCTAGGATAAAATACTTACTTCAGTTTTATTCTTTGTAGTCTGAAGAAGGCATATTATTTCTAGAAAGCAAGGCAGTACAAATAAATGAACTGGGCTTACTGAATTAAGACAGAGGACCAGAGCCTGGATTTCAAGGCAGTCTACTGAATATTTATAGCTGGGGAAAAAAAAAAAAAAAGAGTTTAGTGTGGATCAAGAATTACTGAAACCTTTCCTTGCCTTTGTAAGAAGAAAATCCAACCCTGCTTTTTATCTGGCCGTGGTCCGAGTCTAAGTGGAACTATAGGATAGTAAAGATCTAACTCAGACCTTTAAGTGTGGTATTACTAGAATGAAACATTGTTACTGTGTAAAAAAAAAAAAAAAAAAGTAAAATGAAAGGCATGTAGCAGGGTAGGAAAGAGAATTATCAGTCATTTATTTGAAAATCAGTTTGTCTTACAGGTCACAAAATTCTGTGCATGAGAAAGGGTTAAAAATACCTTTGAAAGCTTTCACCTGGGCAAGGAATACACCTGTTAGTGAAGCCAGATGGTATTTCTTTTTTTCCAGTACTGCTGTAACATATTCCAGCTTAAATCAATACTTCTCTTGGAAAATAAATGATCTATTTCCACTATAGAAAGTTTATTTGTGCAGAGTAGAAAATAATATTTGTTTGTACTTTGACGGCCCCTGTGAGGATTCTAAAGATATGATTCATATATTGTATTTATTATACTTTCCTCTACCTGACAAAAAAAAAAAGGAGAGGGAGTGGTGGATGTGGGAGGGAGAGAGAGGGAGCCAGAGAGACAGAAAGACAGAAAAAGGTAGAAATAGAGCTTAATGTATTGAAATATATTATCAACAAATAGTACTATTTCAGGTTTGTCTTAGAAGATTTAACAGTAGCAGAAGGGTCAGAAGATAAATGATGCAGAAAAATCAGGGGAGAGAAAATCCTGGGCTTAACAATTGCAGCTTTTTAAGTCCTCTAAGTAAGCGTCCCCCAGTTAGCCCTTCTTCTACAGTCCTGGGGTTGGAGTTTGCAATAATAATAGGAAAATAATTTTTGGTTTATTTTTAGAAGAAATAACTTTCAAAATGGGGATTTAATGTATTTAGAGAAGGCAACCCAAAAGAGAAAGCGAGAGTAGTAAAAACAATCCAGTGTCTATACATCATACACCAGGAGAAAGGAATGGAGCACATTCTTCCATGCCACAGAGCTGACAGTATGTTCATGTTCAGCTGCACATGGATGAGCTTTCCTGGCTGATTTTACAAGCTTGCTGTAAAAGTGCTGAGCACCTAACTCTGCAACTTTAGATTTTTACTCAGCATACAAAGCAGGCGGGCAAATTTGATTGGAATTCTTCACTCAGTCCTCTTGGCTACGATAAATGAGCTACAAGTAAAATAAAAAAAAAGTGAAATTTGTCGTTGTTTGTGAGAATTTACCACTGAAGAAGAAAAGTTTGATTCAGTGAAAAGTAACCTGGCGGGAAACAGCCTGTGCAGACAACACATCCAAGGAGAAATTTGAAGCACTAAGAGACATTTTTTTCTTTACTGATGCAGGCTCTTTTGCATCACTGTGTGTTGATTTCTGGTGGTTATTTTACCCCATTGCATTGACCTGAGGAATGTTATTCAGGACTCTGATTGCCTTCATTTGTGTGATATACACCACTTTATTTGTATTGCAAGAATTAATGTTACCATAGGCAATATTGTGACACCAGAAGTGACACCAGTGACACTCTTCTATTTCCATTCTTGTAAGGCTTCTAGGGCTACATTTACCTGGGCCAAATGAATGTTCTTAATCACAACAAAACTGGCATACTTCTAATTTATTCACCTTAACATTTTTGCTTCTGTGCTGGGTACAAGAAATTATTGTTCCATGCAAACTCTTGAAAAGCCCATGGAAACCACCATGATAGGCCACATAACTTGAACACCATACCTCCTGCCCCCTCCCCCATCCTCTGTTTCTGCTAGCATTTTTCTTTTTCCTTAACTGAATTGAACAAATATACTCCACATAAAAGTGTTATTGATTTTATTTACAGGAAGGATAGTTTTTTTACTGTTGTTCACATTCAGAAAGAACCCAAGTGACAGATATTTTTTGTGGGGTTTTGTGCCATTAACAGTGTTCAAAGCTTGTTATTATGAGTATGAATATTTCTGGAAACTCTGGTGAAAATGCAAAATCTGTTTCCTATTGTTTTGAACCTATTTCCTATTGTTTTGAAACTGGAACAGGTGCAGGAGGTACAGTATAGGCTCACATACACAAAGATCCTTATTTCTGTCAATCAAAGCAATGATGTGATAAGAATCATAGTTTGGTCCTGACACTTAGGAAGTTCTTACATAAGAATTCAATTTTTTTTTTATTTCTCAAGTGAAATGTATTTTTATATTGATCTAACACAATTTGTCATATAGAAACTGTTTTCTGAAGTGCCTTCAGCTGTTAGAAGGTAAGCAATATCAGAAGCTTTAAGTATTTCTTTCTCACCAGGCAGAAAAATTATCTGAAGGCATCAACATCCTTTCCCTATTAATGAAACGAGGAAAATTTTTACTGCTTAATGTTTGTGGTTAGATAAAAAAATCATTCTCCATGGACTCTGTGGAAGGTTAAAAGTCTGCTGTAGGCTTCTTGTTCTCTATTTAATGTATAGAGAGATCAGCTTCCTATCTTTGGTGGTGTGTGCTTCAAGTGAGATACTTCTATTTTGGAAAACAGACAAATGAAGAAAATCCCTTTGTGGTCAAATCAAAGACTGCAGAATCACTAGGGAACTGGTTCAGTGAAGCACTCTGTTTTTCTTTTCTTCCTCTTATAAGTTGTTGTAACTATTGTAACTTCAGTGTTGTGGCTTTTCTACAGCCACAACTTCAGTCAGTTAATGCTCATTTCTTAGCACTCATTTGCTTCTTTTTCCATGGTGGAAATGACTGGTTCCTGCTCCAGAATGATACAAAGGGAAGCATTAAATGGACATCAGAACTATATCTTTGCTTTACCAGCTGCTAGGCCTGGTTGCTGCCAAGACATCCTTCCAAGGCAATTTCAGCCCTGAGGTAATTATTTGTTTATTCTTCCCTGAAATGCATGGAATAACCTATATTCCTGTGATTATTTTTGTGTGTGTTTACCCGGCTAATCTTGCTTGAAACCCTCATGACCCCTCAGTTTACACTTCACACACAAAACTCCAGTCTCATCTGTTACCAAGCAAAGATGTTTTCAGCATTTTCTGTGAAACAGAAAATTTCATTTGCCTTTCTACCTTTTTGTTTATTACTTGATTCACCAGCATTACCAGAGATGTGAGTAAATAACTTGCTTGTGCCTCATGCTGCATTTCTTGTATTGTGTATTTCTTTTTTTCTTCAGAAAACTATCAGATGTGGTGTTGATCTTCATAATCTATAGGGTTTCTCAGGGAATTAGTACAATCATGCTATTTGCTTTGTCTGCTTAGGAAGGTTATTATGCTCTTTAAAGATCTTCCTAATAATTAACTTCATTTTTGGAGGCCCCAGTGGGAACTAGCAGTCGGAGGGAGCAAATTAAGTAGAATCCAGGTTTTCTTAGATGTTTCTGAACCATGGAGTCCTGTTGCTACTGATGTTATCAAGGCCCCACAGAAGTTACAAACATACTTTGAAGCACACTAGCTCCCTGGCTGCTGAGAGCTGTATGACTGGTTTTGAGTTCATTGAAGATGCTAATGCTCTGCTTCAAATTAAAGTAGAATTACTTGAAATATTCTGGGAAGCCATTGCTGGAGCAGTTTCAACATTTGAAATGTTGCTGAAGTTAGCTAAGATATAAATTTATGAAGGCAAACAGACTCATCTACCCAAAAAGCTGTTTACTGTAAAACTTTTTAAAAACAACACACCCTCCCTAGAAAGAGTTTTATCCAGAGGAACTTGGCAGTAGACACTGTGATGTTACTCATGAGACACCCTCAATAAAGCTGGAAGCTGGATTATGGTGGATTTACCATGATTTACACTCTTGGTTAATACTGAAATGTTTAAGGGCAATTCTAGGCAGTCACAGTAGTCTTTTTCAAAATATGTATCTTGAGGTATCCAGGCTTAAGAAGTTATGTTCTTATTTTCATTTAGTACAAGCATTACAGAAATTGAGAGAGAACCTGGTACTTTTACTGCACATACTTCCTCAACAGCCATCTGATGCAGGTGTGAAGCTTGATGCAACCTCTAAATCCCTAGTTTGGCAATATGGTAAGACTAACACTGGGACAAATAACACTGGATCAAATATTTACGACTCAAAATAACAATGTAGGATGAACTCTACATGCTGGACCAATTTTTTTTTTTCTTTTTTGAGAAATCATTTATGTCAGACAGGTATTATCTATTCCATTCTATTCTAGGTTAAATACTGGCCAGAATATCCAGGTTACTTCTAAGACAATGCCACCTGGTTTACTTTGTACTTCTGAGTGCTGAAATTTTGTATAAGCAGTTTTGAAAATATGGATCCAGCCGGGACGCATGGATACAATGCTCTTCACACACTATGATAGTTCAGTTATTTCTCTTGTCTTAAAAGAGAGATTTAAAAATATATTATGCTAATTACAGTAATTAGGTACTAGGTCATTTCAGGTGTCCCTGTAGTTGGTCACAAGTAGCAAAGTTTCCTTCATAATCCTTCAGGTCAGCAGCAAGCTGGTATGTATCAAATGCCCTCACAATGTTTTCAGTATGAGTTCACAATAATTCCTTTAAGTTAAATTTTTTATAAAGAAAATATGAGAATCAAATTAGGTGTTACTTCCTCGTTAATATTCCTATCAGATCTGGAAAAACTCCACTGAAATCAGTTTAGTCATCTGAGCCATGACTACAGGTGCTGGGTTACCTAGCATCATATTTTGCTGGAGCATTGCAAAGGAGATTGGTGGAGTCATCTCTGAAGTTCCTTAACTATTCCACTGAAAAAATCCCCTCGAATTTCCATAGCAGTTTTAGAATCTCAAAATTTTTTATTTCAGGTTTTGAAATTTATAACTGTGGGTTCCCAAAAGTGATGTATGCAAGTTACTTCCAAGCAACATAATACCAAGTTCACAGAGGAATGTTACATGAGCTTCCATAAGGAAAATAGACATGCAAAAAGTAGTGTAAACAGAAAGGATAAAACCTTGAATTTTTAGAAATGAATGAATTCCTAATACTTAAAGTTAGGTAGCTTCCAAACAGTGCTTTTGTAATGTTAAAGGCCTGGGAAGTCTTTCAAACTATGTATTCAGTGCAGATCAGAAACTTGCTAGTGATTCGTTTCTGATGATGATGTTTACAAAAAAATCTAAAATCCCCTTGAATACACTCTACTGACTGCAACCAAAATAAAAAGACATTTTAGGCATAAGACCAATTTTTCAAGTGGTTTAGATGTTAAAAAAATACTGTCTATTTTATGCTCCAGATAATCTACACTTAGCCCATGCTCTGATGACTGCCTCTTCCAAAATATGTTTCTTATGACATCCTCATTTCAGATTTTCTTACTAATTTCTCTTTTTCCTTTCCATCACCTTCATTTCCTTATCTTCTTTATCTGTCCAGGTAAAAGATCCTGGACCCAGCACTTACTACAACAGGATCCTACTTTTATTTGCTTCTCTTCTCCAGTCACTTGGGCAGTTTATAGACTCTCCTCCCCCTAGAACTAGGCTTTTTTCTGTGCAGCTTTGAGACGGCAAAAATCTGTTGTATAAGAATTTTCAGTGTTAATTTTCATCTGTTTTTATTACTTAAACAAAGAGGAAATATCAACTCAGTTGTTAAAAACTTCTGTCAAGAGCAGATTACATATTTTTCCCATTTTGTTTCTATTATTTTTTCCTATTAACAGGCAGTAAAACCAACAGACTGAATTTTAGCTGTAAATCAATAAATGATTGTATATGAATGTAGATCTTATTTTCCAAGCATTTAGTACACATGAATAAAAATTTGCAATTGTCCTGAATATTTTGTTTACCATGTATGTGTGATATCCCATTACAGAAATAATAAGAAAGATGAGACAAGGGAAAACAGAAATACAGGGAATATAGCTTTGGTGTAACTATGGAATTCCCATGACAGGGATAAATACAAGCTTCACTTGTTTTAAATTGCAGGGGTTACAGTTTTTTAAATGGTTAAACCACAGATTAGTAGCTAAAATACATGCAGTGTAGACTCTAGACAGGCATAAAAGAAATAGTGTGAATGCATATAGCAGAAACTGCTTTTTAATACTGTGGCTTTTCCTGTTTTGGTTTGGGATTTTTCTTAGCAGAGGCTCTTTTTCCTGGTTCTAGCCTCTCTTTAGCTGATTTTGAGACAAATGGATATAAAAGAGTATAAAGACATTGTGCAGCTATAAGGTGACCAAATACATTTGGGGCACAGGGAAGCTGTGCACAGTCTAAGCTTTCAGATGCAAAATCCAAAGTGGTCAAGGAATGTTTTGGTCTCAAGGAAAGTGACCCAAAACCTCAGCATGGCTCTGCTGCATTAACCTACCAGTTTGCACAGGCTGAGTTCAAGGGCTTTTGCATAACACACAATTTTAGCCTAGATTAGTCAGGCCATAAAAAGATTTGCATAGTCCTGGGTGTGTGAGGGAGAAATGAAAAGGTAAAGATTCTTCATCTTCAAGAACAGGTAAATAATATGGGATGTGATGAAGTGCACAGAGGTTAAATTTTACTTCTATTTGAAAATAACATCTAAGTGCCAAGAACTAGCTTGAGATCTAATGAAGAGAATGAATCCTGAGACTATTTTACAACAATTCTGATATATCTTTTCCAGTCCTCTGTAAAAGCAACTGTGAGAGGTATAATATACCTTGTATAGCTATTTCTATGTTCCTGTACCAATATTCTCTCTAATTAGGTAAGCTTCTGGATGAAATAACAATTATATTACTGCATGTAGGCAACTTATTGCTGGCCCTGGTGTAAGGGATTTGCAAGATCAGAAGGGAAAGAAGCCCAAAATGTTTTGGGATCTTGAGCCAAGAGAATGTATCAAAGGGACTATTCTGGCTGGTGCAAGAAAAACAGACGGAATCAGGTGCAAATTCAGGGGGAAACAACATCTTGAGAAAGTCAAGAGGAAGGACAATTTTTCTTTTTTTTTTTTTTTTTGGTACTGGAATTTTTGAGAGATGGCCAAGAAAAATGGAAATGTTGCCAAGGGGTGAGAGAGCCAAAGAGGAAGCTGAAGTGTAGGACGATGTCTTGTGACACTTTTATATATTCAGCCTGAGGGGAAAGCCTGGGCAGTGGAAGTCAAAAAGAGAGAACCATTGAATTCCTTAGGACAAGGCTTGCGTGTCTTGTCCTTCTCTTAAGAAGTTTTAAAAATCTGCATGCCAAGCTGTGTCCTGGGGCACAACAACAAAACCCACTTTTATCATGACCTGAATTCATGTCTTCAGAGGTGAAAGGTTAGACAACTGATACCTGGTGCCAAAGAGAATTTTTAGTCCCTTGGTTCCCCAACAAAATGAGATATAATTATATAATCAGTGGATCCATTTACATGTTTTAGTATTATTTACTATTCATATAATAACATAATTTCAATCCAAGAATGTGCACCATCTCTAGCTTCTCTGCAGAATGACCTGCAGAGGATTAATTCCCATGGTGTGTACTAATGTCTTGCAGTTTGTGCTGACAGGGAAGTTAATGTTTGTTCGTGTGTATTCACTGGTACTCCACAATCAGCAGAGACACTTCATTTTATTTCCACATCCATTCTCTTTTCAAAAATGAAAAACAAGCCTTGATGAAGTGTCTTTTCTCAAGGTAAGACTTTTGTATCCCTATTCACTCATTATATCAGTTAATGATATGAGCAATCTTAAAAGAGCCAAAGGTATTTTATTAAACAACTTGCATTTATTATTATATCCTGTTTGAAAGTATTTGATGTTTAGCTGCTGGAGTTCTACATGATGCCCATTAAAACTGCTGTAGTGTCCACTGTGATGGAGCTGTTGGACATGCCCAAGTACACTAATAGTCATCTGCATTTAATTGTAACTAAAAGCAGTAGAATTATTTTAATACCAAGAGTATTTAAGAAATTTTTTGTAATTTTCTGAATTTTAGATTAAGGATTTGTTCAGTTATGAATTAAAATTAATATTAAATACTAGTCCTAGTGAGAGGATAGTATGTAATAATATTTTGTTCTCATAATGTTATTTGTTTAAAGTAAATATCTTACTTTATTCTGCCGTTTATTGACCTCCAGTTATATAAGTATCTTTTTGTTTCTTTAATGTATTCTTACAGCCTGCTATGGGGAAAGTACTTCCAATGAACTTTTTAATAATTTTTGAATACTCTTTCTCTGTAGATAAGGTTAACAAAAATACAATATTGTTTCATGGGGACAGGCACAGGTGAGAAGCTTTTCAGCCTAAAATGTCATTATGGCATGATTACAGATTTTTTAAGTAGTAAGAATATGTAGCTATATATGTTATTGATCTGTTGTCTCAGAAATGTATACAGCTGGGATTGCCTACCTAAACTAGAATCTTTATACTGTGTTGAATTTTCTGTTTATAAACAACAAGTATTTAAGTAGAAACCCCATTTTTAGTTACAAATCACCAGTAAATAAATTTAGTAGGGGTTATTCTGATATAAGCATATGGCAATTTTTTACAGAGAGAAAATATTTTAATTTCATGCATGTGATTTTGTTGTTTGTTTCAGCACTTGTGGAAGACTATATACGTATAAGTGGGAGAAATGGGATAGCTGATCCCAAGTGTGTTTGCAAGACTGTCTGGAGCTATAATTGAAGTTCTTTTCCTTTGGCATTTTGCTTCAAATTCACCATCTGTGTAAAGGTGATAATACTTCCTGTGTCTTATGGGAGCTGTGAAACTTCATCAGAGCTTGATAACATAAGAAATTAGCTCTTCCTGTATAATTCCACATGAGAACACTTTTGCAAAATTAATTATGGAGAAAGTGAAATGCATTTCAAAGTAGAATAACTATTGCTGTTAAAAAACATTCTCCCTTAATCCAGATAATTTTTAAACTGTGCCAACACATTCATTCATTAAAGTTGTTTCAAACCGTTGAAAATCAAATTCAGGAGATCACAGAAGCACATCTTATTCTCATCTGTTCAAAATGCCACATATGAAATAATTCAAGAATACCCAAATGATGTGTGTACATGAGTATTGTCTTAAGTAGTGGTGTTCCACTGAAGTATGTATTTGGCAGGCATTATTATTCAATTTCTAACAAAGAAGCTTTATGACACACTTTATGACATGAAATTTTGTCAAGTTAATTAATATTCCTGTGACATTATCTTTGTAATTTTAAACCAATGCTCTAGTAGTATTATGATAGGGTTTTGATGGAGCTTTTGATGGGAAAACAACGGCCTGTCAATTCTGAGGAGAGAATCTTGAGAAAAATGCAAATTTTGCCAGCAGTGACACTGCAGTAAAGTCAATGACATTGTAAGTGGTTTATTTGCATTGCAATTCTGATAAGGCATAAAAAAGCAAAGCTCTTTCTCAAAGAGAATGTTGAAGTCTCTGTCAATTCGAGGTGATATCACCTTGGCATTACCACACTTGTGGTACTGAATGGGCCTGTGGCACAAGGTTGCATAGGCCTGGGCTAATAACACAGTGCCAGAAAGTTATTTATTACATCAATGGTAGCTAAGCTTGCAGCTGAATGAAAATATTTTCAATACCATCTACTGCCCATTTAAAAATAAGATTGACCCAATGATATACAGCAACAAATCACCACATGTAAAACATATCTGGATTCTTCAACAGACTTTTATTTCCAGATTTCTGTTGCTGCCAGACAATGTAGGTTTAGAGGGTTCTTGATCAAGGGGCGTAGGGGGGCCTCTCCATACGGAAGTTAGTTTGGATTTGAGTAGCATGGATTTGAAGCACAATGGCTATACTGAAGTACTTACACATAAAGACTCTGAAATTAAAGTTTTTGTCCAGTTAATGTTGCTGAGATGTGTAAGAAAGCAGTTTTAATCCAGAATAGTTGCACACAGAGACCTACTTAAATTGTACCTGAGAAGGTGAGGGTGCAAGATCAACAGTCTTCTGCTAGTTAGAGGTGGCTTTCCTGTAGGGAAATCAGTATCAGTGTCAGAACTTTGTTCCATAGAGTTCCACAGTAAACAGCCAATGCTGCTTGGAACATAATGAAAATTTGAGCTAGAAACAGTTCTTGTACCTCCTCATACCTAGTCAGTGCTCTGTGCCACATCCCTGGGAACTGTGGTTCCTGGGCTGGTCTGCTGGAAAATGTGGCCAAGGTGGACTAGGGCAGAGTTCCAGCTCCACAGTGGGGTCTTCTGCCTTGGCATGTGTGGGAAAATGGTGGCTACTTACACTTACCCTTGAAGCAACCCTCTGGAAAATGTTCTTGGATGTTGTAAAGGTACAGGGCTATTTGAAAGTCAGTAATTGTGGCCTGAACACTAGGTTTTATGAAAACTTAATCAGCTTTTCTCTGTTCCAGTCTGACAGACAGTCTGTCTGAGGTCAGACCTCACCATCCCCTGTCCCTGCCCACCAGGTTACAGGCAGGAAGTCTGCAGGGGTTTGTGCAGTGGAACTCAGAAAGAGTTCCTGACACAGAGAGAACCACAGATTTCATGACTCTGCAGCGTCCTGTCCTCTCTCCTGCCTGCAGTACACAGGTCACATGCAAGTAGCTGGCAGTCTGAACAAGGCAGATAAAAAAGCTGCCCAGTTTGTGAGTTGCAGGTATTGCTGGAGGCAACCTGAGATGGAGACAAAAGTAATAGTTCAGACACAAAGCAAGAGACCTCTCACAGATGGAATCTCCTGAAGCCCGCTTACCATGTTACAGGAAAAGAAGTGAAACAACCACATCTTAGGCCTGTGCACCTCACATCCTAGTATCTAATTTCTTCCCTAGTGACTAAGCAGACAAAACGGGACCACTAAGGTTTTGGGTTTTTTTACAGGTGTATTCTTTACATTCCCTTCCCTTTTATGGGGTCCTAACCTATTGGATTTTTATATCTATATTTTTTAATTTCCTGAGAGAAATTGGGTTGGAAATTTTAATTCTAGGTGAGAAGAGGGATTCATTGAACAATAATTGCTGCAAAGGTGGTTCAGAAAGCTTTAGGGGATTTTGAACCAAATGGAAAGTTTCTGTGGGTGACAGATCAGTTTGGCCTTCACAGAATCTTTGATTATGGGATTCAGTGGTGTGACAAACTGAATTTGAAGGGAAGGTATAAGAAATTACACCTGACTGTTTGATCATGTTCTTTGAAACAAAATGCATGTGATTGCACTTAATTTTAGGTGACTTATATAAGGCTGTGAATAAATCTAGGTCTGGAATGAGAGAGTTCAAGACAAAATAGGAAAGGAGACAAGGATTATTTGGTGTACTGCTGATATACAAAAATGGGGAGTCAAGCAGGGGTTTGTATTTTCAGCCCTGCAATAAGTGTTAGGATGGGTGTCTGGAGGTGTTCAGGTATCATATTCTTTGTTATGGCAGGGATCCATGCAGTGTTGTGGTGATTTGAAGACACAGTAATGTTAGAGGGCATTTTCTGTAGTTATTCTATTAAGTGTGGGGAGACAGAGAAAGATCAGTGTTAAGAGGTCCTACAGAAGCGTTCTGGGATTTGGAGGTCCTCTGGTTTGCCCTTCCCTCAGCAGAAATACACAGAGCACTTGGTTTGTGCATGGACAAAGCAGGGCTGTTGCCCTTTCCCATTCCTCTCTCTGCTTTCTGAAACACACCAGCTACAAACTTTTGCAGAGAACTTGTTCCCCTTGTAGGCTCTAATTGGTATCTTGAAAAGTAATCATATGAAATTCAAACAAAACATCCTGAAACATCCATCTGTTTCCCAGGTCTGTATTCAAACAAGGAAAACCTTGAAACTTCACAGTTCTAGTATGATTTGCAATTTGTATTCCTTAGACTTCATGTCTCTTGGACTCTGAGGGATCAGAACTCAGACTGGACCCACTGGATCTCCTGCTGCTGAATCTCTACACCCAAGTACTGCCTCAGAGGATGTTACTGCATTTGATGGGGCTGCTTTGAGATCAGGTATTCAGCAATTCAGCAACTGGACTTTGCTGTAAATGTGTTTAACATTCTTTGTTCTACACTTTAAAGAAATGAGACGAGCAAGAGTTAAGTGTGCAGCCCTCATTGTTAATATTTTTACTGGATGCCACTGTAACATTTTAAATATCTATACACAGATGGCACAAGTGATTCTTCCTCTGCCTCACAACCACCCATGTGAACATATTAGTTCAGCCACTAAAATATTAGGACAGAATCCCAGTCAGAGGTCCAGAGTGTGGAAACACTGAAGTTTCACAAATTGAGCAATTGCTTGATAACATCAACAGGATTGGTACTTGTAAAAATGCATAGTGAAATGCAACCTTATTTTTACCATAGTAATTTTGATATTTCTTGCTATTGTACAGAAGTATTTTTTTTAAGGCACTTGGAATTTCAGTAAAATGTTTGGACAATAAGCTTACAGAAACCAAAATGCAGAATGCACTTTGTTTATAGAGAAACCTGATTAGTATGCTTTGGACACCATCCATCCCATTGGATCTTATTGCAGAGCTGTTGACAGGATGTGTTCTTGTGATCAGACAAGTCTAAAGTGCTTATTTTTTTTTTCTTTGAAAAGAATAACTTGTTCTGGAAACTATTCTGCTTTGAGTGAAGTGAATAAACACTAGATGAAAAAGAAAAGTAATTTATTGGTTAGGGCAGCAGCTGAATAGAGCTCCCACTTTGAATAAAAGGGGTGTATATTGGATACTTTTTATTTTACATAGGTTTGTAAAATGTTTGGGGTTTTAAAATTTTTCTTTGAATATGAATCTTTTTGTGTAGAAACCATAATTTCTCCTTCAATAACTTCTATTTCCTTTAAGCATATAATAAAGGATGTCACAGAAGAGAGTCCTTGAGCATCAGTTATACAAAACATGCCTAATATAAGAGGATAATTCTGGATTCTAAAACAAGTTATGGTGACATTTTAATAGATTATATTCTTCATTGTGAATCAATATTAATTAAATTATTGTTCCTGCATAATGACGCAAGATGCTGGAACAGATTTTTTTGATGGAAGTGTATAATCAAAATATTAATTACTTGTGGTGATTAAAAATAGTCTCCTGATGATATTTTAAAAAGGAAGAGGGAATGCTCCATTGTTCTGTCCAAATTCCAACTTTGCTAATTGCATTGTGCTTATCTAAATTACTCCAGCTGTATATGCACATGAATATGTAGCTTGACTGCTAGTGACTGATATGGCCCATCTTCCATATTTTCAGGTATTGCATAGTTGATGTCTAAATGTTGAAGTATGTCCTTGGGACCAGTCCACCTCATTCTCTTATTTAGGAAATGGCACCTGGCTTCACCCCTGCAGAGAATATTTCTGTGGTTAACAAAAGACAGAAGAAGGTAAGAGTTATTCCTCTGTTCCACACATTAAATCACAGCATTTACACAAGATAACTTCCAGCAGCAGAAGACAACAAAGCAAAACACCACTCTCAATCTAGTAAATTGCCCTAAGGGAAAAAACATTTTTGATAAACAGAGATACAAGCTGTAAAGACTAAGGTTATATTTTTTTATGTAAAATATGAAGGTTAAGAACTAACAAAAGGAAAATTATTCCTGTATCCTTAATTGCTTCCTCTAAACAACTGCTTTTAGGTCTTTGATACATTTGGCATGAAGAGTGAGAAGGAAGTAAAGCAGACAGTCAGGAAACTAACAAGGCTTCTGTCAAGTTTAAGACTATTGGATATTGGAATCATGGTATCCATTTTCCAGAGTTTTCAGAAATGCACACACAGCAGTAAAAGTGGTGTGTGACTTCTCCTCACATGACCTGTTTTCAGCCAAACAGTCATATTTTTTTCAGCTAGTGCGTTGAATAGAATTTTCTAGTAATTTCTTTTTGTAGGTATAGGTTGGGATCCTTAGGTCTCACTTCCTAAATTTTTAAAGCATATATTTCTTACGTCAGTATATAACTTTCATATTATTTTGTATCTATTTTTGTAAAAAGAAGTTAAAAATTTTTCCTAGATGAGTAAAAAAGTAATCATATTGGCTACAGCTACTGTATCTGTAGGAAAAAAATATTAGGTTGATGGATTCAGTTTCCTACATATCACTGCTCTGATCGTGTTTCATAGTGAGAAACTTTGAACAGATAGCTTAAGCTAGCTAGACTGCTTCTGTGACATTGTCTCCTTCAGAAATAATAGCAAAATAATTTAAAGTTGCTCCACAATCAGGACACCTTTGAAAAGATTCAATATTCAGGCTATTTTGCACAGACCTTTAAAATTTCTCTAGGCTAGAGAAAAGGACAAGGCAAAACTGTGGAAGCTTCAAGGGAATACACTTCAAATACACAACATTACCCAGGCAAAATTTCTAGATGTGTACATCTCTGGGAAAAAAACAAAAACAAAACCAAAACTTCATACTTTTCTCCTGTCCCTTCTTAATACATAAAGGTAATTTTGCAATAACTAAACCAGAACCAAGAATTCTACTGACACTGAGAAAATGTGAGCAGACTATTTTAACTCCCTGAAGATCTCTAGAAGCCTTTTAAACCCAGAATTGTTAAAAGCAGGAATGAGGCTGATGTGGCTTCCAGGAATTCTTTTCAAAGAGGATTAATTAAAGAGAAATATTCTATATTTCCTTGAAAACATGCTCTTGTTATTATCAAGCATAACATTAATTACCTTGTCAATAGGATAAAAATGAAAACAGATCAGATTAAAACTCTGCAAAATACTGTTTTCCAAGAGGTGAGTTATATCTGCTTTTAAAGAAAAACATAGTGTGTATCTGCTAAATAATTTTACTGTGCTTTGTGTTCCTTTGTGTTAATAGTTCTTTCATGATCCACTATAAATGCCCCAGTGAGTTTCTAATTATTTAATTGATATTTTTAGCACCTGGCTATCAGCTTCTTCCTTTCACAAGTCCTGACATTTCCTTCTGTTATGTTACATGAGGAAAAAACAAAACCACAGACAAACAAAAATTCTTCCCATGCATCTCACTTCCTAACCTTTGTGAAGCCCTGGCAAACAGGAAAATTTCCAGCTTAACATTTCTGATATTCCTTCTGAGTCATATCCAAAACTGAAACCATTTCTCTACTGCAGATACTGCAAAAATATCAGTAAGAGTTTTTGTCTCATCCAAAAGATGAAAATCTCTCAAAACCTGAGAGACTGCAACACTTGTTCTTTGTCCATTTTCACACCACCACACACCTTAACTCTTCTCAAAATTTTAAGTGATCAGAAATTCCTGGGTCTTTTTCAGAAATCTGCTGTCTGTAATTTGCTAAAGCTGAGACTTGGGTGGGCTTCCTATGGGCTTCTTGACCAGTGAAGTGGAAGGGCCCAGATAAAGAAGTTGAAAAAAAGAGGAGAAAAAGTCACAGGACAGAACATTTTCACTGCAGTTTGGTCATCTACTAGTTCTGGACTGGGGATTAATGTGCTTACTCAAACCAGTAAACTGCTGTTTGACCATCCCTAGAGCACTGGCTTCACACAGGGGACTAAATTAAAGTGTATATGAATAACACTACTCTTGACCCAGTGCTGGCCCATGCAGTGGGTAATAACACTTATAAATTTTGGTTCCTACATCCAGTTGTCTATTTTGTGCAGGCACTAAGTCACAGTTCTTGGAAATGACACAGTTGTGTATGACTGGAATTAAAATAATAATTATTATTTTGCAGTTTTTTCCATTTTTAATGGCTGCTTAATTTTAAATAGTGTATAGATTTTGTATCGTATGCATTTAAGAAAAAAAGTGTCATTAACTTGCAATGGAAAAAGAAATAAAAAAGAAAATAAAGACAACAATAGGATCTGGACAGTGATAAATGGGCTATTGGTTGGTTGATCCCACATGAAAGAAAACTTGAACTCATTTGGCTAAAGGCATGCCAGTATAGACATAATTACCATTTCTGGCAGCATTTTTAGCTCTGTTTTCTTAGCTAAAACATCAGTATATTAGGTCCTATGACTTTTGTCCTAATAAACCAAATTGAAAAGCAAGTAAGGACTTAATGTCAAAGCTAAATAGTGAAATTCAACTTTCATCTATCTTGCTGTTTCAATATATAAATCTTTTGCTTTTCTAGAATTGTTCCTTTGCATAAGAAAATCTCACCCAGTTAGCTTTTCTACATGAACTTACATACCACTACCAAAAGTACAGTTCCATGTCTGGTAGCACAGACATATTTAAAAGTTGTGGGCACATGTCCAAATGTAACTGAATTAGAGCTCTTGAAAAATGAGAACAGTAGAATGGTTTTGGTTGGAAGGAACCTTAAAGATCATCTCGTTCCAAATCCCCTGTATGGGCAGGGACACCTCCCACTAGGCCAGGTTGCTCGAAGTCCTACCCAACCTGGGTTTAAATGCTTCCAGCAAGGAGGCATTCAAAAATTTCCTAAGCAACCTGTTACAGCTTCTCACAACCCTCACAGAGAAGAATTTGTAGCTAATATCTTAAATAATTCTACCCTCTATCAGCATAAAACCATTGCTTTTTGTCTTACTGCTGCATACCCTTGTAAAAAGCCCCTCCCCAGCTTTCCTGTAGATGCCTTTCAGGTAACTAAGATACTTTTATAAGGTCTCCCTGGAGCTTTCTCTTGTCCAGGCTGAACAACCCCAACTCTTTCAGCCTGTCTTCATAGGAGATGTACTCCGGCCCTCTCAGCATCTTCATGTCCCTCCTCTGGACAGTCTCACAGAGCTCCCTGTCCTTCTCATGTTGGGTGCCCCAGAGCTGGACACAGTACTTAAGGTACTTTACACAGTACTTTAGGTGGAGTCTCATGAGAACAGAGTAGAATGAAATAAACGAATGAAATGAAATAGTCTACCTGTCCACCATAATGCTTTTTAGCATGCCTCAGTGCTGAGCTACTGCATTTTATCTCAACAAGTACAAGATAAAAGCATTCATTACAGGTCAGTTATGTCAATCTCACCTGTTGACATGCAAATAGATGAGACAGGGTAAGAGAGTAACATTTAGTCACTAGTCCATAAAGTTAGTTATGAATATCTGGAAGATATACTGCTTTTAAGAAAGGAAAATAAACACAGAACAATATTTTAGAAATCTTAAATCTGAAATTGATTTTCCTGATATACAGATTAGTGAGTAAATTACTCATCTGCCTGCCAAGCAGATGAGTGTGGGCTTTTTTATGCCGTGCTTGCATCCACATTAACACATTTTTTTTTTCATCTCAATGGAGAAAAGAAGGAAAGTGTACCTTTCAGCAGCATTGCTTGCCTTCTAGGTTCCATAAGCAGCCGAGTTTTCTAAATACTTTGAGAATAATAATAACTTTTGACAAAATATCTGAGGTTCTGTGGTAAAGACTGAGCTCTAGAAAATGAAACCCTGCAGTAAAACTTGCCACTGCCTGAAATCTCCTCTGTGGGTCTGAGCTTGTTACTCAGCAGGTTTACCTTGCTGACAACGATTTAAAGTCAGGCACTACAGTGTGCTAAAATATAAACATTTGATGGAATAACTACAAATCAAATGTGAAAGCATAGCTGGAACCTCTGAGTATAAAACACTATGTTGCTGCTAAACTGGCTATAGATAACTGAGTAAAACATGTTTGACAGTGAAAAAGTCCTTAGGCAACGTAGCAAGCACCATGTCAAGTGGAGAATGAAACCACCTTTCTGTTACATATGGTTACTGATCACTAAAGTGAAATTTCTGTAAACAAAATACATTGACCGTGTCAGCCACTCTTGCCTTATCTTTTAAAAGCAGGCCACTGACATCTCTTAAGAGCATGTGGTTTGGCACTTGAACACTACATAAGACTTCAAAGAAATGTTTCACTGAAAAAGAGTCTTGGGAAAAAGCGGAATTAAAAATTGTCCATTTTCAATAGCAGTAAGACATGTACTGCACAGATTTTCACTTCACTTTTGATGTCTGAGCTGTTCTGCTATATTTGAAATTTAGAGAGGATGTTATAGGGGATACCCCTGAACAAAGAAACACCTTTTAACTTCAGCCTGCTTAACTGTATGAATTCACTATGTCTCAAAGACATAGTGAATATCTTAATGTCTACTTGATGCCTTGCTATAAAATATTGCTCTCTTTTATATAATTTAATCGTTATTTTATTATTTATTTATTTATTATTATTTTGTTATATTTCTTGGTATGGTTTTGTAGAGTATTACAGGAAGAAGTATTCATAAATATGTATCCATGTGCATGTATGTTACACAGACAGATAAAATTAAGGCCTATTAAGAGAGGGAACAGCTACGGAGAAAGGGGTCTGCCCATGTGTGTGTGGGGAGAGGATGAGTAAGATAGAGATTGCTTCATAGAACCAGATCCATTAGGGCTCCAAGTCAGGCAAGAGAGCTTATTAGGAATGGGGAGGGACCTTCTACCTGAAGAGGATAAAAAAAAAAGGAAACAAACTCCCAGAAAGGCAAATTCAACCCCCCAAAAATGCAGAAGTGGCTTTAACATGTTTATTTTTAAACATTCAATTTTTAAAAGGCCTCAGAAAGTCACAGAGAGTTAAACCATGTTTCAGTGTCAGACATACCACTGGAATTTTTGTGGTTAATTAGTAGGTGATATTTCCAGAGGGAGGGTTTTAGAGGTCTTTTTTTTTGTTCTGAGCAAGCCATAGTTGTTGACACAAGGCATCTTCTATACTATTTTACCGTATACTCTCAAAAAATGTTAACATTAGTTTATATCATTAGAAAATATTTTAAAGCACATTCACATTGTATTTGCTTTAATTAAAGAAAAATCACAAAATGGTCCTATGATAAATGATAAAATAAAAGTTAAATGCCTTCTATTTAATAATTTTAATATATTCACTACTTGAACTTGACCCCAAAACAGCTTATTAGCTACTGCTTCATTCCTACTTTGCAAACTAGAAACCTATTTCCCATGTTGTTCATGAACACTACTTTAAAAAATCTTACAGGTTAAATCAATCACCAAGGAAAGAAGGAAGTTTAAGTGGCATTTAAATATCAGTTGACAATTTTTTTTCATTTGAAATAGGTTTTCAACAGTTTAAATAATGCATAGTAATTATTCAGTCATATTCACCTAGGTGACTATCATCATTTTATCTGAGGTAAATAAAAAATAACTCAGGAAACATTTCTTATCTCATCTTTTATTTCTTTCTTTTGTTTTGTTTTTTTTTTTTCCAGATGAATCTTCTATTGAAATCAATGTGAGGTTTTGCCAGTTAGAGGACTTCATTACAAGGTTGAACATGCAGCTTAAACAGGGTAGGCTTTCAGCTGCTACAAACCAATGTTTTTTAGCACCAAGAGGCATTTTTTTTAGCCAACTCACAAGGAAGAATATGGGCAGGAAAAAAAATTATTAAACTGTATTATTTAAAATTTGTTACTTTGTTCCTTTGGGATAAAGTTGAAGACAGTCATGGTAGCAGTGAATAAAGCCTTGTTACTTCTACTTATTCTGCAGTAATTTCTGTAAATAAATCCAAATTTCTGAATTTGGGTCTGCGCTTTGGCATATTTGAGAAGTGTTAGAACTGAGCACGCATGTAAAAGATTACAGTAAATTAACAGGCTACCTTTGTGTTTTATCTCAACAGCAATACTTGTGTCTTTGTTAGCATTGGTAATTTTTTTTGGTGAAAATGAAGTCCTTCGGAAGACTAGAAAGATAATGCTTATCTTAAACAAATTATTCTCAGATAACATACAAATACAACAAATTAAGACATGCAAGGAGATGGAAAGATGATTTACCAAAGGCTGATTTTATTTGTCTAAACCAGTAAAATTTTTTTGCAGTTAATTTTTCAAAGCAAAAGAAATGTTATATATCTACCAGTAGTGATTTCACTTGAAGACTTTTGAGTAAAACTGGACATCAGAAGAAATGAATAGAAGTGGACAAACAAAATAATGGGGAGGAGGAATTGGAAAGCAGCCTACATGGATACACCACTTTGGAAAACTTTGCAAAGTGTATTCTTGGGACTAACTAGGTTAAAGATTTCATAAAAGAATTTGCTAAAAAATCTTAAAAAGTTACAATAAAAAGATAAGAGGCATAATCTCTTCATGCAATTCTAAAAAGAAAAACTCGATAAACTAGTGAACTGGAATAATTTAAACAATTTGACATTTCATAAAATAAAGTGCATGGTCATAAAAATAAATAAGTGTATTTCAATTTTGTGGAAGGTTTTCTTGTGCGTTATGAACATGATGCAGCTCTCGTGATGCAAAGAAGCTTTTATACTAGAGAAGGTAGTTCAAGATATTTGGTTCAGCTCAAAGAAGTAATGTATGCAGTTCTGCTCCCCTGTGTTGTAGAAAAAATTCAGACTCTTACAAGTATAGAAAAGCCTGTTGGCTGATTACTAATTTGGAGAGATAATTTTATGACGGGAGGCTAGAACAGCTTTTCTTAATAATTGTAATAAAAAGAAAGCTTAGAAAATATTTTTCCTCTCTGTAAAAAGCTCGTGAAGTTTAACACTAGGGAGTAAAAGATGACTATTTTAGCTAAAAAGCAGTGTTTGGCATGTGAACAAAAGTTAGCAAAGTGCTCATGAATAAGCCTAGGGTGGAAATTAGTAGAAAGGTTTCTAACCATCAGATGAGTGAGGTTTGGACCACACTACTACCATGTAGCAATGGGAGCCAAAAATGCCTAAAAGTTTTAAGGTGGAGCTTGAAGATACATGCAAAGGACTGCATTGTGTGATTTACTCGGAGAGGAGGAAAGTGTATGTGATATACTGAATGTTTCCAACATCTGTTAGGAACCTGAGTTGGGCATCTAAAATAACCACCCCCCATCAAATTGCTTATAACTTCAATAAGCAAACACTGGCTTTTCTGGCAATAAATGACAGAACATTCTCCTGATGTTTACAGGAAGTCAGAGTGTTTTTGTATCTAGTTTCACAGTAGAATCTCAACAAGAAAACCACCTATTTCATATGGTACCTTCTTTGCAAGTCATCAACTTTTTGTTTAGAGCGATGTTTGCACATTTAGTGTCTGTCAAATTGTGTATTGATACTTTTACACACAACATTTAATGAGTACTTCTTCAAAGTCAAGGCATTGCTTGGGAAAGAGTATTAAAAGAGCACATGAACCATATTTGTGCACAGGGAATATACATTTCAATTTTGTGCTTTGCTCAAGCAGCATAGTTTTCATGTGCAAACTTAAGTTTATGCCTATGCAATACTAGGGAAATTATCAAATAAAACTTTGTGACTTTTTTCTTACCCTTACACCCAGCTAAAGATGTAACTTCTGTAAATCTTTAGTTTAAATTTCTTTACTAAAATGATAAACATTAAAAGGCTTGAGAGTATTACAGGATTTTTAATTATATGCATTATCCCAAAAGAGGTATATACACACATTAATTACTTTTAGGGCGAAAGAAGTTTTAATCAGCAAGGTGACATTCTCTTGACCTTTTAGAGAACAGAATATTTACTTTAGATGATGTGTTTCATTAACTATCAGCTATCAAATTTAGTTAGTATCTTTGAGTACATCTGTAACAAACAGAAAATCAAACGACTTAAATTTCTTTACCTTTTTTCAATACAGCACCAAGTGCATAGTTCTTTAGTCATGCTATTTAATATTTCCAGGTCTCTTAAATAAGCTATTCTAGCTTATTCCCTAGAGTGCTTTTCACAGTCCTCAAAAGCTGTCTTTACTTTTCTCACATGAAGAAGTGTGCCATAATGCTTCAAGACTCCACCTTAATTCACTTTTCATTTCAACTATTTGAGCATAGGACATTTATAGGCTCTCCTCCTCTTCATTCCAGGTTAAACAAATTGAAACAATAAAGCAAATAAAGCAACAAAAAAGGGTGGGGTTTTTGTTAGCAAAACATTAGTGACACTAATATTCATTTTATTCATTACAATCAGATTGAAATTATTGTAATAGGTATTTTTAGAAATAAAAACTGGCTGTACCTAAACAAAGACTCTGAGTGAAAAAGAAAGCTCTTGACAGATTCACAGTCAACACTAACGTTATTAGTTCTCTAATCAGATTGCAGCTACTGTGGACCTCTTCAAATCACATTAACTTTCCAGGGTCAAGGGTCTTCAAAATCCATTTGTTATAAACACATAGCAGTACCATAAGCACACTTATTTTTTCCTTTATATTGTATTTATGCTAGGCTGTGTAAAGGGGGGATATTTATTGTCTTTGAACAGTATGGGATATGAAAACAAGAGCCATTTTCTTGTTTGTGCTAAAACTAAAAGCAGATTGAATTCACTGAACTTTGGTAGATGACAAATAAATAAGTATTTTCTGACAAGTTACTGTAGGGTGAGTCTTTTAATAGAATCGATTTCATGGTCTTGATGAATAGTGAAACTCCCTCTGAAAATGTGTAATATTAATTAGATATCCATCAATAATTCATTATTGTGTTTGTCAGAAGACTATAAACAGGGCAAGAAGCAAAGGAAAGCCCAATGTCACCTAACTGCATAATGCATTAGCAAAACCGTGACACTAGATTTCCAATATATATTAAATTACAAGGAGTATGCATCTCTAGATGCTGACTTGTTTTTTATTAATTGACTTTCGACAGACAAATGAGCACAGAAAATACTCTCAAGCTATGCAATTTAATTTCTGTTAATATGTTTAGCATTACAGGCCAAGGTTTCAACAAAGATATTTTGTCTGATCACATGGAATAGCTGATCTCTGAATGCCAGCATATACTGAAGGTCAAAGAAGTCAAGAAATAAGCTAGACATTCAGGGAAAGCCTACCCAGAAACTCGTGCTAAATGATTTGGTCTTAATTTATTATGAACAACCTGAGCTCACTGGCTATGAATTTCTTAGTCCATAACTGTGGTGAAATGATCTGTTGCATATGGGTGATACTGGAACACAAATAATTTGGAAAGTCGCCTCAGAATGTTTAGGGAAACATCCTTGATGGTCTTCTCCAGCTGTGCTGTTTTATTATTGCTGTCAGCTTTTTTTTTTTTTTTTCTTGCCCCAATTTAGCCTTTCTTTAAAAAGTCTACATGTTCTTAATGCCAGTTGAGTTATTTAAATAAGGAAGTCTGAGTCCAGATGTGAAAACTTAGGGAAAAAAATTGATAGTCCCCAACAGAAAATAGGAATTAAAGCTGTTTTCTTTTCTATGAGACACTTTCTTATGCGTCCCAATTTGGCAGAATACTTATTCCATGCATTATTTTAAGCAAAGTTGTTCTAATTGACTTCAATGGGAGTATTCACATGCTAAGGAATCACATGGGTTTAAATATCTTACTGGATCAGACTTCTAAGTTTTGCAGTTTTCACTGGCTAGATGGAAACTTTCTATTGGGTCATTGTTTTTACTACCATGGCAATAAAATTTGAAACCTCTCTGAACAGACTGAGATTCAGAGTTCCAGACTAAAAATGGAAATGTGGGAGATTCAGTTATTGTTCATGCATTTTCCTCACCCTCCCAGCTAAAGTTTATCAAGTAGTTATGCACTACCCTAGACAGACTTTTAACTCTGTATGAACATTTATATGAATGGTCACAAGTCATCACCATTTTAAATCTATAGCTAAGAATGAAAAATTTCTACTGGAAGAAAAAAAGCATCTGGAAAACTCTGGACATATTTTGGTGCTGTGATGTATTTTAAGGGGTCAATAACTATCTTGGCATGCATTCTCTTAGGCACTTCTGGTGGCAATGGGTACTAGAATTCCTTTGTTTCTCTGTTACAGTTCAGACATAAAGCAAAACTACATATGAGCACACCACTGAGAATCAGTTGAGCATTTGCTTCTAACTGTGCATATATTCCAGCTTGAACTATAACATGGTAACTTAAACCTCTTTCCTTGAGGTTCTTTTGACATGTTTGGGGCTATAGAGTTAGCCATCATTGTTGAGTAGACCCAGAGCTCTAATAATGCCACCACGTACAAGAACCCTTTGTTTAAAATAGAAATACTCTTCCAAATGAAACACAGGGATCATGAAGTACAAGCAGGATATGGAGAGACAAGAGTGCTTTGCTTTTTATCAGAACAAAATAGCTTAGGTGGGGCAGAAAGCATGTACTTATATATCAATCTGAAAAGCATCTTCACAATGTTTTCTTTTGGTAAAATATTTTAATAGCAGGGGATCCTTTTTGTTGTCTTGTTCAAAGAATCAGCCCTGCATGGTAGACTAAGTTCCTTAATGCAGCTGGTATTTCGAGAAGACATAATCTGCTGACTCTGAGCAGAGTGGTTGGACTGCACTATCTCCAGAAGTCTTTTCCAACCTCAACAATTCCCTGAATAAATCCATGAGCCAAAACATATTTCATTCACCTTGAAGGTGGGGGTATGGGTCATCTTCAGGCATTAATTTCTCTTTTGGTCTTTTCTCTTGTCAGTTTTATTTTGCACAGTTTGCATTCACTGATGTGCAGCACTGCTCACCTAACTCTGCCAGCAGCAAAACACAAACATATGCTAACAATCTCTACATCCAGGTCAACATTCAGCAGTCACAAATAACTAGAATTTTTTTTTAAAAGTCACAGTAAATTAATAGTACATAATCCATCACATTCAGGCTAAAGAATCAGATTTAATACAGCAGTTAGATTTTATAAGCACTTGAAACAGTTGGTTAGCAAAACCCTATAAAACCAAGGTTTTATAGTAATACAATATATATGTATCTATTACACAGCTAATTGTCTATGAATTAGTTTGTAGCAATAAGTTAGTATTTACTGATTATAGTGCCCAGTAACTGCCTAGTTAAATTCATGACTGGAAAACTTCATCTGAGTTGGCACTATAAATTTCTCATTCAAAGTGTCTCTCAAACAGAAGCTTAGCATAACCAAGAAAGATGAAATTAAAAGTGCAATATATACACAACTCATATTGTAAAAAAAAAAGTCAAAGCCATTTGAAGTGCATTTTTTGAATGAAGTGCATTTGTTGAATGAGGTTTTTTGGCTTCATTCTAGTGATTATTCTCAGTGAGACAACCACATGGCATTTCTTACCATTTAAGCAGGAGACGCAAGATACAGGGTGTCTGCTCACTGAAATGTGGAAGAGAGAAATGACATTGCAAAGAATGACTGGGTAATGTAGTCAAAAAACCATCATGAGTACAAAATTCCTTCCTACCAGTTTTGTTTTCCAAAAGCTTTATGAAATTTAAATGGTGTATAGTATTGGGGAGAGGAAGGAGACAAAGTTTGCACGTAAAGTTTTTTCTAAATGGGCAAAGTCAACTACCTGAAACTCAGCTGTATATGTATGCAGTTGTTGAAGGGAGTACAGGGAGAGTGTTTGCTTAAAATATCCACCCCCCTACTTTCAGTACTTACAATGGGAAAAAATACCCATCAGTAACTACCAGTAGAACTGGCTTACTGTGTGATGCCAGGCAACAGGGTCCTTCTCAATCCTTTGTGGAAGTGAGGAGCAGAGAGGTCCTTTGCTGACCTAAATGATATTGAAAGCTACGCATCATTTAGATTGTGAGTACAGGTTACAATATGGCCCAATTGCCTAAAGTGGCTAATATTAAATATGTTTGACTTTGTAAAAGACTTAGAATCAAGAACTTAATGAAGTATTTAAAGCCGGGGGACTGGACTCTAATTTATGTAGTACTTCTGGCTAAATCTAGTGGTTTAGATACCATTTAGGAGCTGATGTTAGTTGCAGAAAGTTTGGAGAACTGAGCCATAAATGAGCTCAACTGGTTATTTATCCTTGGTTCTTTCACAGAGCATGATGTTTGCTGTATATTAGAATCTTTTCAATGTGAGAGTATTGTTTGATTAATAGAACTGCAGTGGAGGGGAACCAATCACTTTATAAATGGAAAAAAACATGCACCTTGACTGCCCAACTACCTGCCAAATGTATATCCAGTAACTCAAATACTGAGCTTGAATTTTATGTATTTATAACAAATGTGTTCTATGTCATGTTCTATTGAATCTATTTGTTTCATTACAAACTCTGAAGATATAGTACTTGTTAGAATAAGCTCTTTTCAATATTTTTGCACATAATCTTAAATGCAATAGCTAATAGAATTTTCTTATTACAAGCCATATGATTAATATTCTGTGAGATTGGGAGAACATGCCTAGTGACTTGAATTTTCTGGCTTATTTTTTACATCTCTCTCCAGGATCAGCAGTTTAAAGCAAGTTCAATTAAACTTCCTTGTTTTCAATTTAAAATATATTTACTTGTACTTTAATGCTTCTGGAAGACTTATGTTTCTGGAAGAGCTGGTTTTGGACACCGAAGTGTTCAAGAAAAAAACTGACAAGACTCATGTGAAGTTAAACTATATTTGGAAAAAGAAATTCTGCAGTACAATCAGACTTTTCATTAAAATGCACCTATGTCTGAGTCAACATTCCTCCAGAGATCTGTTTTACACAGATAATGTAGCAGTTTGTATGTTAATCAGACCTTGAGCGGCCTAAGGCTTTTTAAAAATTTTTTTTTGAAGACTTAAACTTATATTGCTCTCATACATAATTATTTATATGTTCTTTTTTCTAAATGTACATCTGATAGACAAGGAACTTTCTCAAGTTCTCAACTCACTGAGCCAAAGTGTAGGCGGCAGGTGCCCAGACGGTGCCCCCCCCGCCTGTGCCCAGCTGGGGCTAGCCCAGGCGCGCATGCCCGCATTCTCCACCAGATGTTGCGTGGGATGAGTCTCGCCGTGGGAGTCAGTCGAGCTAGTGCTGGCTCGGATAGTATCAGGAGCTAACTTTGATCCGTCGGGCTCTGGAATTCTCTCCGGAAACCACACCTACCGAACCCGGGCATGCGCGCCTGGGCTAGCCCCAGCTGGGCACAGGCGGGGGGGGCACCGTCTGGGCACCTGCCGCCTACACCAAAGACACTAAGAAATGTTTCTTAAGAATAACACCTAAAGAAGGGTAAATAGAAGAAAACATTCCAATGCTTGTAGATTGTAGATGCCTGAAGAGGAAACAAAAATAAAATTAGATAAAACCATACTAAGTGAAGGAAACAACATGGCTTGCAAATGCTATCTGACACTGAACTAATTCTTGGGGTGAAGGGCATAAAATCTGTATTTCTTGTCCTTCTTGTCCTTCTTTCCAGAGATGGAAAGGCTGTAAATTGTTCCTTTCTGGAATTAAGATTAAAAGTTGACATTTTGAAAATCAGTTCAAAATTATATAAAATACATAATGCAGATCTTCTGAACACTTTATTTAATTTTTACTTGTATTTTTTAGATAAGGTGCACCAACATATTTCACACTGGAAGATAAAATAAGGCCATACCTGTGTCACTTCAGTGCTGAAAATCAGACTTAGGTAGAGCAGAGGACCCTAAATCAAAGAAAATAATCCAGAACATTATGCTGTAATGTCTGTCTGGTCCTACAACCACCTGTAATAAGACACTGATTACTTGCCTATGGGCTTATCTGCTCATATATACATATGTACACATATACACACATATATATACATATATACAGTAGAATCCAGACCACTGGAGGTGCTTTCAGGCTTACAGCTGATTCCATTACAAAAACTTGAAATGTAGATAAAATGTTGAAATTCCTCACTGAAAAAACTTGCTATAACTATCTTTAAGTGGTTAATAAAGCAGTGTGAAACCCGTCTCCCCTTTCAAAGCAAGCTTTCGATTTTTATTGTCAAATCAAGATGCTCCTGGCCATTTCTCTTTGTTCTAGACTAAGAACTTTCTCTCTTAGAATGAAGGTGAAGCAACTATTATTAATACTATAGCTATAACACATAATGTATAACTGACAGTCTCAATACTCTTTTTACTATTAGCTGAAGTATGTTATTTATGTTCTGTTTCTACATTTTGCAGAAATTTCAATTTCACTGGACTCTAATATGTGTTGTGTGAGCCTTAAAATTTGAAGTTGAAGCGGGTTGGAAATGTTTTGAAGAATTGTTAAGGGAATTATGTAGGGAAATTTCATTCTGTCAATATTTGTTTAGTTTCTATTAACTTGTGCAATTGATGAGTTTGCTAAAACAAGAAAGGGGGAAGTGTGGGAGGTGGCAAAGTTAATGTGGGTGATGGGAAAGGAATGTGGTAATGAAGCCACTTGTTTACCAAAAGGGGTGGTGGAAAACTACTGGAAAACAGTGGAAAACCACCAAAACCTTGGTGGGAGGAACCTGGGAGGGTCTTGTGAGTGGATCCTAGGGAACGTATGAGAATATATAAATGGACCCACAGGTGAATCAAGTTTGTTTCAGCAAGGGAAACTTGTGAGTCTATGAATAGTACATCACAAGGAAACCCATATTTCAGAAGCAAATCATACCCAAAACCTTGCAAATAAGCACTTGCAAAATTAGGGACTGAAGATATGGAAAGCTGAAACTGATTTGTATTATGAATGGGAGATGGGGTTATTTTTATTTCTGCCTGACATATTGATTAATGCCACAAGCTTCTACTACGTTATTTATAGAGTTTACATACACTCATTTTCAGATTTGTTCTATATCACTACCTTCTGGGGTCAGGCACATTTTGACCATTTGTTACTTGTCTGAGGTAAGATTTAAGAATATACAGTCAGAACAGAACTCTGAACAATCTCAGTGCTGATTCTGAGGAAGAATAGGACTTAAAGGTCTTAACCAATACTTTCATGCCTATGCAAAAATGTCATAAAGGGATAGATCTACTTTGAATGTAACTGTTCCCAGAGTGAGCTACTTTGATCACTGCTTTTCTGTTGGCAGAAATCTGTGTTTGACTGTAGTAACTAATACATTGACTGTGGCATCATTGGTTTAATGGAGCTAAGGATAAAAATCCCCTGAATTTTAAAATTTACCATTTAGGCACTGTTTCTAAAACAGTTATGTATTTGAAGCAAGCAGCTAATCTTGCTCATGATAAAACAAACACTTACTGCATTTTTTACTTTATTTATATTTTATTTTAAATTTTACTTTATTTATACTTACATATTTATATTTTGCTTTAGTTATACTTATTTTATATAAAACATTATTCCAAAATTAATCTTGAAAGGACCCAGACCAGTTTTGTGGTGGAATATTTATCTGATATATGTACCTAGACTATGCTAATATGAACTGTTAACAGGTAGGATTTTGTATCATTAAAACATACAAAGGATGAAAACCACTTGTTTATAAATAAAGCAAACTTCCAATATAAGTAACTCAAAAGTAGAGTATTATTTAACTGACTGAACATATTTTATACATTACAACAAACATATAAAACCCTCAGTTCTTTTCTATCTGTCAGTGAAGCATTGGTAGATACCTCCACTGCAAGAGAGTTTGAAGTCAGTACAGACTTTTGTGACATCCAGTTGCTTAGGGACAAAATATAGCTCCCTAACAAAATAATTGGGCACTTCTCAACATCAAAGTTTCTACACATTATCTTTTCGACTGTGTTGCAGTTATCACTCATACACTGTGAAACAATTTAGCTTTCAGGGAACAAATAATGTTCTGCGATCTGAAAGAGACTAAAAGACTCAATGTATTCTTTTGTTACATTTCTGAAGAGGTACAATCCAGGAGACATTCAGGGAGTTTGCTCAACCCAAGTTCTTCATTACTTTCTCTTGGAGTGATAGCAGTTGCTCATGGTGCTACTGTGTGAGAGATTGATATTTAGGGACCCTCAGAAGGTAAATCAAGACATCTGGGTATTTCCACCCACTTCTCCCACCTTTATCTGTCATCAAGGAAATCATCCTAACCACGAAGTTTTAGTGTATTTTTTTATTATAATACTCTTCATTTTTTCCACTGCACATAGGCAACTAAAGAGTATGCTGTATTAGGAAGGAGCCACACTGGAAGACAAACCATGCAGTCAGAGCAAGGGGTGCATTTTGTCTGTCATTGTCGTTATGTTTCTGCTCCTTTCTCTTTAGTACAAAATACAAAAAGCTGAAATAAGATCTTAAGAACAGGTTTTGTTCCTAAAGAAACACTTCAATGCTCTATGACACAAAGTCAAACTTCCTCTTACTCTTTCTCTACATCTGCTGGTGAATCCTTCAACTACTGTCTTTCTGGTTTTTTCTGCAGTTTCAGCAAGGTTCTTCCTGACACCACTGGGGCATCTGTGGGGCACTAGGTATGTCCTTAAGCTAACCTGCTGGTGATTCACCATGCATCTTCAGTCCTGAGACACCTTTCTCTGTCCAAATGTAAAAATAACAAATTATGTACCTTAATCAACAGGCAAACAGGTTTAATGTATTGAACTTCCACAAACTCCATGCATACACACTTCAGAATACAGCTGAGATGATGGCATATGGAGTACTATCATGAGTGAGCTGATAAATAATCTGCAATAACTCAGTTCTTCATGACGTCTTACTGCTCCTGATACCACTTCCAAAGTTAATCTTCAACTAGCTTTTCATTTGATCTTTTTTTAAAAATGAAATAATTTTCTCTTAGGATTTGACCTTGAAAGAACCTTTTAGATTGATTTGTCAAAGCATTTCTTCACCTGTCTAAAGGGAAGCAGTTGCAATGAACATTTTCTTGCTTCACAAGAACACACTAAATACTTGGTTTGTTTTTTAATCTATAACCATTTGGAACAATTAAAAGTCTGTCCCATAGTTAAACAGATAATATTTACATCACAAATATTTTCATAAATCACAGTGTGCCTAAGCTTAACACATTACCAAAATTAATGTATTTTAGACCACTCTGATTAATTTATTAAAACTAATTCAGACCATTATGTTTTATTTAATCTATGCAATCTATGCATAGATTTTAATCTCCACTTTTCAACTGCAAACCTGCAATTAGTCAGATTTTTTTCCCAGCTTTTTTTGCCTTCCAATCTTTAACATTATCCTTTCATTTTCAACAGTTTTTAATAGCATGTGAATACTTCTGTCAGAAAATACGTAATTAAATTAATGCATATACACACATTTCCTCAAAATGTGTTTATTTCATTTGTTGTTAGTTAGAATGTTCATAAAATTTTCAGAATATTTATTTTTATGCCAGCGTTTTTTCAGAAGTTAACTGATTTCAGTATTTAAACACTATCCATTTTTTCCTGTAAAAAAGTATCTAAAGACTACTTTTCCAACAAAATGAGACTTTATTATTCTTGAAAATTCTTTGCCATTGTTATCTCGTATTGTGTGAAATGAGAATATGGTACAGAGGATTTTTGTGTGTATGTTTCATCATCTTATTTATCACTATTACTTCGGTACTAGAACAAAAAAGCAGTAATACTTCTGAAATACCTCTGAGGTTTTAAATTGTTATTGCTGTAGAAAAAGTGCTGTGAGCTGATGCCAACATATATTCCTGGAAACATTTATAGTAATATGGCTTCAGCAGACACAGTAATGATATAAACAGGGCAAAGAAATACCAGAAATGCAGCAGATGCTATTGATTACATGTCTTGGAGAGTATTCCACTTATGTATTTTAAGTCCTGTCAATGTAAATCAAAAGGAGGTGATGTTGTCAATAAGATATATCACAGTAAAAATAATGTGCAGTGACAGCACTCTGACCGTGCTGGTGGAGCAGATCATGATTTTGGAAACGGAGGAGACATCCATAGCACAGGTAAGGCATGATAAACCAGAGGAAAATAATCTGATGTAATAATCTGAATCATTGTGAGCTGTGATCAAATTTATGCTGAAAATTCATATGACTGATAGAGCTATATCAACTTCATTTTAAGCTGATAGGGCTGCTTTATGTTGACAAGTGTGTTTGAACTTGATCTACATCTTCTTACTCCTGCCTTAAAGGTTTGCAGCTTTCATTAGTTCTCAGGATTGTAAATCTGGAAGACACAGACAATTTTTCAGGAAATGGAATAAATACCCAGCAAAGCCATGCATAAAAGTCTTGATTTAAAAGACAGTGTTCAGTGTCCTTGTGATGGCTAAATATGGTATATACTTAAAGAAAAGCTTTTCTTGTTTTTGTGAAGTCTGATCTTCAAAGACCTACATTATCAATTTTGAAATTAACATTTTAAACACACAGGTAAAATGTTACTTATTTTTAAAGGTTTCTTACTCTTCATTATGAATAAATGTTAATATTGTGTTGTACAAAATACTGTGCTAAGAATGAGGCTTAAGTTTGGAGTAATCACTTGCCTTTTGTAATACCTAAATTTTGTACTACCTGCAAAAATTCTTTCAGAGTAGATTAGCCCTGCTAAGTTCTATAAAAAAAGGAGTAGAAAGTATTATATAGTATTATATAATATAGAAAGTATTATATTATATAATATAGAAAGTATTATATAGTATTATTCTATAACTGAATAATATACTTTCATCTCCATTTCTTTGAGATTACATATTATATGGACTTATACCAACACCAATTTTTTCTTTAAATAAATAACCAGAAACTTAAGTTATTTGTAATTTGACAATGCTGTCCCATAATCTGCTGCAGAACAGATTTATTTTTTACTTGACTTTTGGATATTGAGAAGGCTGGATTCCCATTTGTCAATTTTTTATTTTTTTTTATCAACCAGTGTCTTAATAGCAGCAGCAAGGGACAGTGCACATTTTCATACTGTGTACTTGAATCGAAGCTCTGCTGCCTGTCACCTAACTATGAAAATTTAGAGATTAATGAGAAAATCTGCTTGTGGCCATGTATCAGTAGAGACAGATGGGCAATCAACTTTGTCACCTGGTGGAAAATATATCATAGGGCAGTTCTTGTAACTAATCCTTGGTCACTTGGAATGGACTTAAAGTGACTTGGACTCAGGCACTGGAATGAACTGCCCAGGGAGGTGGTGGATTCCCGGTCCCTGAAGGTTTTTGAGACTGATGTGGCACTCAGTGCCATTGTCTGGGAACCACAGTGGCAGTGGATTAAGGGTTGGACTTGATTATCCCAGAGGTCCTTTCCAACCCGGCTGATTCTATGACTTATTCAGCACATTTCCTTTAGGTAACTTCTATGTTTTATGCTGAGTGGAATATAAAAGAACATGGACACAGCAAAATATGCATTTTTAAATATTGTAAGAAAGTGTACTTTCTGATTCAGGAGGAAATCTTTCTTTGAAATGAGGCAAAAGGAGATGATAGGAGTTAGAGAGATTTCCTCTCTGACTGTGCGTATTTTGTAAATCTGTGGCCAAATTCTGATGTCAGTTATATCACAATGAGCTACTATCTACTGAGCAGCTTTACAGACCATGCCACAGAATTTAATTTTCCTTTTCAAGAATGTAGGATACTTTCATCGCTTTTTTCACAAAACTGATTTAAACAGATTTTTCAGGATTTTTACACAGTCACGCCTCCTTCTTTTCCCATAAAATTTGTTACACTGTGTGCAGAGTGCTGAAGGAATACCCCAATAATATCATACTTTTGGTACCAGGCATGGAATTCATACATATTCACATATTTAACAAAGGCGAGAGACAGGTCGGTTTTCGTAGACTTTTCTGAAGCAATTCAATTTCAATATGATATCTATCTTTGCTTAAAAAAAAAAAAAAAAAAATCTTGGTTTTATTATTGAATCATGAAATTGAGGTCTGAAAATTTACAGGTCTCTGATCTACCCCATGTCCAAACGATCCTTCATACTTTTATTCCCCCTGCACACCCTGGAATGCAATTCCCAGGTAAATATTCTCATCATGGAATACTTCATCGAGTTTCATGGTGAAGTCATACTGCAGGAGTTGATTTACATGGAGCTGCTTCAGGTTTCTTTGCAAAGTAACCATATACAACAATTTCAGACTATATAACGAATTCAGCATGATGGTTGTTTGCATTTTTTTTTTTTGTATCAGTTCTATACGTGGCCCAGTCATATAGCTAGTAGAGTTGCCTCTATCACTGCATGTTTTTCATTAATGGATAGCTGACACATTAATTTCTTGCTTAAAAGTAACAATGAACAGAAAAGGGTTGCAGCAATTGATTTATCCCTTCCACTTCTACTGAAGTCAGCTAACGACACTCAGGCCTTCTGCTGCAGCCAGTTATTTCTATCTGGTAATTTTCTGGACATTTTATTCTCTCCACAGAGGAAATTCCATTGCTGCTGATATTTAGAAATAAAAGATTTAAATCTTTTTTTTTTCTTTCATTCTAAAATACTGCTTTCATAACTTAGAATTTTGGGAAGGTAAGACGACTTTTTGGATGGATTAGAATGTTAGTGTCTAAGTGATAACCATACTCAAACCAAAACTAGTCATTCTCTTCCTAAATCTTAGAACATTGTTCTTTCTTTTAATAATGTAAAATCTCTTATTTATCAATTAATATGGACTCATTTTTGCCACTCTATCATTGTTAAATGTTATTGTGCTACCTAAGGATATCTACTTTTACAATTTACATCAGATGAGGTCTGTGTTCAGACCTCAGAAAGTGTGAAATGTGTGTACTGTTCTTGCATGCTTACTAAGGAAACTAGAGGACATGAACTGGGTTTCTTTTTGATGACATTAAACTGGAAGATATGTTCCAGGTGTGCACTATTTCAGCAGCTAATGTTCTTCAGTTATGGGACCAGCCCCAATCTCATGAAGTAAAATCCCTGAAAGATTAAAACCCCTCATTATTAAACACTTCAGTGCACAGGTCTCTTCCTATTGTGCTGCTGCTTGTTAATTTTTTTGTATGATCTAATCCACTGATCCTTGATGCATAATAGGATGGATGGTTGGACAGATATGAACTCTGCTTTTAGCAATAAAAGATCAGCTTGTGTCTTGAAGAAAAAGGTTCACTAGCCCTTCTCACAATTATTTCCTTGCTAATTATAATGGCTGTGGGAACTGATATTCGTATAAAATCAATGGGAGTCCATTTTTCTTACACAAGAAAAAAATTTGCCATTTCTCCAGCTCTAAGCTAGGGCTCATTTTTTCCAGTCTTATGAATCTCTGTGAATTAATCAACCAAGTTTTTAATATGTTTTGAAGTACAGCTTTCAGTTCTAGGCTCTGGCTTTGTGTCCTGGTTTGGGCCAGGATAAAGGTGATTTTCTGTCTTGTACTTTTGCTTTTAGCTAAGTCTCTTGTAAGTAGTTGCACTTGCTGAAATTAACAGCAAGTTTCTCAGACAGTGTGTGTTTCTAGGACTGATAACACTTGATGTTTATAGTTACTGCTAGAGACTGGTGTGCAGAGCCAAGGACACTGCTCAGCTCTGAGGAAAACATAAAGAGGTCCCACCTGCAGCCCTCCTTTGGGGAGGAATGGACAAGATAGATGCCAGAACTGACCAGAGTATTCCATCCCATATACGTCATCCTCAGTATAAATTTGAGGGATCATGAGGGCCAAGCCATCAATTTCCTGCCTCCAGCTTCCGGCTGCCTGCCCTTCCTGCCTTTCCTGCCTCCCTTCCTTCACCCGGCATCCTGGAAGGATCCCGTCCGTTCCTCTGCCTGTGGTCCTGATCCATGCCAGCCCATATCTGTGTGTTCCTGCCTCCAGTTCCCGACTGCTGCCGACTCCAGGAGTCCAGCCTGGACTTTCCCAGGGCTGCCCTGCAGCCTCGGTGGTGACGTGAGAGCTATTGGGGGAAAGGGAGGAGGAATGTGGTATCCATTTTCTTGTATATTTGTATATATTTAGTAATTTTTCCTATCTATCATTACTGTTTCATTAAAGTTGTGTAGTTTAGTTTTCCAACCCGTAAGTCTCTCTCCCTTTATCTCTCTCCTTTCTTATCAGGGAGGAGAGAGATTAATAGAGAGCGTCTGTTACTCGGTTTAATTGCTGGGCCAGTGTTAAACTGTGACACTTTGGTAGTACATGGCTCTGTCGCTAAAGAATCCCATTTTAATTTCTAGCTTTCAAAGGTGTCTGTGAGTCATTTCGATGGGTTTTGATCCTGAGATCACACTGTTGTGATCCACCTTCTTTGCAGAAGTTGCAACCAGCCTGGTCCCAGAGCTGATGGGATACACATAACCTTCTCCACAACACTGAGCAAAAAGGTACAAACTGGAATCACGTGCAGCTGGGCCGTGTTGGAGTCACGGTTCTGCAGCTGGGTCAGGGTAGCCAGCTGTGTGTTCATACAGCAGTGAAGCATTGCAGAATGAGAAACATCAGAAGTAATCTTTTTCCTGAAAGGAAAGACTTTTGAGAAGAGCTACGTGCCTGTTTGCTAATAAGGACTTATAATTACATAAGATACATTCCAGATTCTTATGCATAATCGATGTGTCTACATGGACAGCTTTTTGAATTATTATAAGAAATTACAGTGTTTAAGGTTATTTGTACTACTAGTAGTATTACCAAACTACAGCTGAAAAAAATACAAGGTCTGTTCATCACATATAGAAAACCAAAAATATAAGTTGGCAATAAGTTATGATTTAAAGTAGCACAACTATTCTTCATTAATTAAAAAATATACAGGAAGAAAAGTGTGTATTGCATTTGAATCTTGATAAACTGAGAAAGCTGGAAGAGAATTTAAAAACTGTAGCTATCTATATTTGAATATAGGTCTGAAATATAGGTCTTGCATAAAGGTCTGAAAATGTGATACATAATGTCTGCTAGTTCTAACACTTTTGTTTCCTTGGCATTGTGCTTTATCAAATAATGGGTCCAAATCAAGGGAGAATTTGACGCTTTGAGTTTCAGTAAATATTATCCTTTTCTTCTTAGGAGCCAAACAGAATTTTTTGGCAAGGGTAGTCAACACAGATTTTTAAATACCTTCGTAAGAATTTTCTTCCAAGACCTTTTAAAAGTGATAGTGTGCTTCTTCCTCATATTACAAATAAAACATGCTTTGGTTACTTAAGTTTAAATTAGATAAATTGCAAAACATTAAAGACATGAAATGAATCCCCATATGGTATTAGATTATTTAAACTGCAAAAAATAAAATAAAAAGTTATTATAAATATTACCTTTTCCTAAGTATTGGTAAAAACAAGATGTAAATTTTCATATTAGTGTTGAGAGCAAAAACTATCTTAATATTTTGAAACACTAAGATACCTATCCATCCAAATGCCTGAACAAGATTCAAACTGACAGAAACTAAGGGTTTTCTATACACAAAAGCAAAGTTCTAATAATGTGTCACATGTGGAAACTATTTAATCTTTTTCTTACCTGAGAATATCATGTTCAGGATTTTCAAAGATTAATATTCTATTTCTTGAGATATTTTTTTAGGTAGCTGGAGTTTTAAGATCTGATGGAAACCAAACTATGGAAAGGCAACTCACTTAGGAGTCTTAGAATTGGATATTCCAAGAAAAGTGATACATGCTCACAGCTTCTTGCCCCTGTGAATTTGTTCTCAGCCAAACAATCAAACTAATAGAGGTAAAAGATCATCCTGTTATCAGCATTCTAAGCCAAACAAATCAGGATGTTTTTCAAACTTTGAATCTATCAGCCTCACTTTGTGCTGTGAAGATTGTCACTGCATAGATGATATAGCAGCTGCTGGCTCTGGCAAGATTAAATAAACAATAGCTCTGCTAGGCTGAACTCTTTAAATTATAAATAAGTGCTTCTGGAAAGGACAATTCTTGGCATCCTGTGAGTGACAAAGAGAATTAAAGATCCAAGTAAGAGCCTTGTGAAGGAAATTAAAATATTTTATTATGTGTTGAAAAGTTTGAATTGCACATTATGAGAGATTACCTTTTGCTGAAAAGTTAAAGACCAGTCTGCTAATCTTTTTCAGAACAAATCTTAGCTCTTACCATTACTTTTTTATAATGGCTGTAAGAGACCTAGGCTAAGAATTTCTGGTTCATCATTAAAGGGCTAAGGTAAAGCTTCATTGTAAAACTTAGTAAGTGGAGTTCTATATCTATGGAATTATGAAATGCAGCTTTGAAAGCTTTAAGACATTTAACTTTGTTACTTATTTTTTAGATTTTCATAGTTTTTAACAGCAGTTATGACATCAGAGTCAGGCACTTGCAGGCAAGTATGGGAGAGTGAGAGACTCGTATCTTCCACATGGGTGATAACTGCTGGAAATGCCTTATGTCTCAGCCATTACTGTTTCATGTCCCAGTTAATAAGGTACCAAAAGTTAATAAGGAATTGAGTTTGCTACTATTTAGCATGTGAAAATTAGAACTGTAATTACTGTAACTGAAAAAAAGTCAAGGAAGATGTGAGCTGTGGAATACAGAGAGCTAAGGGAAGTGCTTAAGTTCATTACAGTCCTGATCCTTATTCTAAAGGTGTGGTGGGACTCAGCATTCACTTAGCCTTCACTGAAAAAAAAATCAATCTTGTGAAGAAACAAAGTGGATAGGCTGACTACACTGTACTACATATTCATGAGACCTGTCTGTTGTAAAAGACTAAGGAATCTATTTCTCTAGACAAATAAAAGACAAAAATGAGGGATCTGTGGACCTATATCTAATAATTTCTAAAGAACAACTTTTCATCTTTTAAGGCTTACCCAAAAAAATATAAAACAAACTGCTATTATTCCTCTTTTCATTTTCCTGCACAGTTGTAGAACAAACACTAAAACTAAAAAAAAAATGTAGGTAATTACTGAATCTGATTTCTGAAGTGTTACATGTAATATGTAAAGGCAATCATGTTAGGAACATGATGCCTGCAATGGAAGCATTTATGGAACTGACTAAATAAGGATATTTCTTTAGGGCTGTGACACCAGAAGGGAGTTCCATAAAAATTTGATAGCTTATTTACCACTGGCTTATGTTTTATTGCATGCTTTCTGGGAATGCTTATGGAGTCCCAGATGCATATGCAGAAGGTAGGAGATGTTTTGGAAAGTAGTACTGATTTACGTGAAATTCAGTGCAATGTGTGATATTTGGAAAGGACATTCTTGAGACTAAAGTAGGTATTTGATGAAACAACTGAAAAGAAGGACTGAAATTCACCAGCTCTCTAGTCTTTCTGGTCTGATTCTTCTGTGTTTTACTTTAAGAATCTGATTAGCTAATAAATAAGCTCTACTTCCTTTTCCTTTCTTTTTTTCCTTCACCCTAAAAAGCTTATCTAGAAATGCTTTATAAAAATAAAATACCAAGTTGTTGTCTATACTTTCAGTAACTGTAATTTTTTCCCCCTCATTGTTTGAGCCATAAACCTTACTCCTGTACCTGTCCATTATCAGATTACATGTCTGTGTGCTTCTCTTGAGGTACCTTTGAAGGCTATTCTATTCCCTGTGGTGTTAATATGTAGATCTGTCCCTAAAGAAGGTTCTGGAGTCTGGTGGAATTGAAAAACACAGTTCTGTGACACAGTTTCTGTTCTGGAAATTGCTGTTAAATAAATGTTGAGATTTTGAGTTTAAAAGAAATAAAATAAAAATCCCAGACAGGAATTAGATTATACTTTAATAGAATGTTGAGATTGATGCATTCATATGTATTATTATGTAAAAGAAATAGTAATTAGGCCAGGATTATTTGCAGATAAATTTCTAAAGCTAAGAAAAATACACAAAAGAAATGAGGTCAACTTTATATTCTCTGAATTCCCCCTTTCATTATAATGCCTGACTTCTTCACCTACCCCCAGGTGGAATTCCATAAATGTCTTGCTTCATATGAGATGCACTGGGACTGTAGAACAGTGTAAAACAATGGCTGGTACTTGTGAGATCCATCTGGATTTAGTTATGCAGACTTTTTCCCTTTCATAACTGTGATACATAGCTATTTGTAACAAAAACTGTCTTCTTAAAATAAAAGTAACTTTTATATAGCAGTAGAGACAGTATTTTTGGAGGAAGAATTTTTGAAGGACTATTTATATTCTATAAACATTGGCTTAAAATCCAGATTTTCCTGTCCACTGTATTTGCTCACTTGAATCATGTCATGCCTAGGCCATTTCACCCAAGTAATTTTGTTACTGTCTGGCAAAGTATGTAAATCCTGACAGATGGGTTTTTTTGTTTGTTTGTCTCTATGCCTAAACTATTCCTCAATAGAGTAACACAATCATCATTTGGCATGACTTGTTAATAGCTCTTGTCAGCAGATGAGTATTTCTATTGAACTATCTTTCCCTGCCCCTTGCTTTATTTCTTTCTCATCCATTATATATTAATGCCACTGAGTCAAAGCACTACAAACATCCAGAATATGTCTCTGCAAAGAAATAGTTAATTCTTTTGAATTAATTCCAAATATATCACAGATATGTGAACACAGAAGTCTGGCATTTTGGCTTTGTGTAACAGGCATAACTCTCTTGAAATCCACAAAACTATGCTTATTTATACTTGATCCAGATCTGTTATTAATAGTCTGTAATAAAATTTATCCTCACATGTATTAATTAGTTTTTGCATTAGTTTTTTCTTTGGATTTCCCTGAGCATAATGGAAATTAAAATGAGAGTCTGAGGGTATAAAAAAGCAAGCCCACAGGTCCGTACCACGAACTCCTTCCAGTAATGAAATCGGCCCAGATCTGCACTGAAGAAGTTAATCAGCATCTTTGCTCTGCTCCATCAATACTTTGTTTTCACTGAGCAGAACTTTTGCCAAAGTAGTCAAATGCTAAACAAGTGTATATTAATTAAACGTGGTGCATGTATGTATCCATTCATATATATATATTCTTTTCCATATTTTAATATATTTTACATTTCAAATGAAATGTGACAACAGCACCCAGTCAAGACTCTTCAAAGTATAAAATGAGACTCGAGGTAAGTGAGTCTTCTAAAAAGTACCACTACATGGACAAGTTACTCTGAATATAAACTAAGTCCCTATCTTAATATTGATATGTCAGGAAGTATGAAACACTTGATTACTCTGAACTTAGAAAAGAGCCAATATGACATTTTTTAACTTTTACTTCTCCAGAACGGAATAATATTATGTCTACACCAAACTGAAAACTTTTCTTATAAGCTCTTATTCCAAGCTGTAAGACTTAACAACATCTACAGGTGTACAAATGCCCATGGACTAGATGAGTCAGGGGAATTGCATTTTGGAGTAGCATTTTGAAAGACCTTGATTGCCATCACAGGCTAGGTATCTCCTAGCAATAGGTATGGGTAAATTCCACTTTAAGGAATTCAGATTTTAAACTCTTTTTGTAACTTTATAGTAAAACAAGATACATTCTCATAAATATCTACTAGATGCTGACATTCTCATGAAAACAAATTTCCACTGAAGTGGATAACACTTGGTACAAAGGGGAGAGTTAAATAAAAACTAGAAACTCTCTGTCAGAACACTGCAAGATGTGTTCTTATGTTCTTAGCTTTCAATTTTATTCCCAAAGTGAATGCATCTCCCATCAGGGCTGAAGAAGCTTTTCATAAAGAAAATATATTTGATCTTTGTACTTAGTCTGTATTCAGTCCAAAGAGAATCCATTTTGCTTACTCACCGGGGCTGAATGGTGTCTGGGGTTTTGAATGTATGCAGAGATCCATACAGGTCCAAACTGCCTATCCTATATTTATGCTCAGCAGCTACTTGTTTTCAGTAGGAGATCAATTAATTTCTAAGACACCATCTACCTTTGCAACAATATTAAATAACATATTCATATTTAGTGTTCTTATCCTGCTTTATTTCTGCTTTTTTTCAAGAGAGAAGAAGATAGTGATATGAGTAGTACACAGAATATTACACTTGACATAGACTGATGATAATGTAGAATCATTGAACAAATTTGGTTGGAAAAGACCTATTATATCATTATAGTCCAACTGTTGACCTAACACTATCAAGTTCACCACTAAACCACAACCCACTTCCCTGGGCAGCCTGTTCCAGTGCATGGAAACCTCTTTAGTGAAGAACTTTTTCCCTAATATCCAATCTAAACCTCTCATGAAACCTGAGGCCATTTCTTCTTGTCTGATTACCTGTTATGTGAGAGAAGAGACTGACACCCACCTTGCTACAACATCCTTTCACATAGTTGTAGAGAACAATAAGATCTCCCCTCAGCCTCATTTCCTCCAGGCTAAACAACCCCAGTTCCCTCAGATGGTCCTCAGAAGACTTGTTCTCCAGACCCCTCACCATCTTGATTGCCCTTCTCTGAACTCTTTCCAGCAACAAAATGTCCTTGTAGAGAGGGGCCCAGAACTGAACACAGTATTCATGGTGCAGCCTCACCAGTGCTAAACACAGGGAGACAATCACTTCCTTAGTCCTACTGGTCTGATACCAGCCAGGATGTTGTTGGCCTTCTTGGCCACCTGGGCATACTGCTGGCTCATATTCAGCCTGCTGTTGATCCTTTTGTTCTGGGCATCTCTCCAGCCACTCTTCCCCATCTTGTAGAGTTCTGTGGTGTTGTTGTGGCCCAAGTGAAGGACTCAGCACCTAGGTGCAGCTGTACTCTCTTTCTTAGCTCTTCCTAAGAATGATTTCCAGAGCAGCTCTTCCTCAGCACAGTAACTATTTTATGTAGTAATATAATTTTTTTCGTAACTCCACTTCCCTCTGTTCTATGCAAATTCTGTTGGGCTCTGAAAGAAGTCTGTATTACCTGCTACCTACTACAAGTGTTTTAGTGCCATTACACTTTTTACCATCTGTGACTCTTGCTACCATTGGGAGAACAGTAACTGAAACAACATAAATGTGCTAATTTTTTATCTCATATCCCCTGGATCTAACAGCTAATAACTTTCTTTTAAAGGAGAGTTTTCTGGGCAGAACCCATATTTTTTTACATCTCAATGTAGAGTTGCCATGGTTACATAGTTTGCAGATGGTATCTGGTTATTATCTGTTTAGGGTTTTCCCCTTGAATACACTTTCAAAATTTAGAAAAGAAATCACTAACTTCCATGACTGGCTGACAAGAGCTTAGAGAAAAAAGCAAGGAATTTTTGAAATGAAAAATCATTTGAGACTTGTTTTGCATCTTTTGTAATTGCCATTTAACATAGACTATACTTTAGCAAAATCACAATATTTAAATTTATTTTCTTCAGAGCTAAGAGGTTTTATTCTCACAGTGAGCTAAAGGACTTAGTTGGGAGCAGTCAGTAGCAACTCGTCCTATTAATACTTGCAGGGATCAGCATAGTGAACGCAGATGCTGTGTGTTCTTCAAGTGGAAACCTTAAATTCATATTTGCATTTCAGGGCATTTTAATCTTTTAGAAGCAAGACAGTTGCTATAAACTGTTGTAAGAATATTCACAGTGGGAGTATTTCTGGAATTACTTATCAACTACAGAAGTTTAAACTAGCAATTTTATATATGTAAAACTGATATTGAATACTGATCATGGTAGTAACCTTCTTACTTAATACGCTGCTCAGAGAAAGCACTGCTTGTAGATGTATTTCTTATTTATCTGCTCTCTGAACCGCACATATGGGCACTCAATTGAACAACATTGCAAGCTTTCCTTGAAGAGTGAAGATCATTGTTATTTGATGCATGTTAAGAAAATTGGAAGAATTAGTGATCCTTATGGATCATGGACTTCTTGTTTCAGATTACCTGATTGTCGAATATTCTTGCTATCCATCAGAAATGTAGGATGTTAAAAAACTGGACCACCATTAAACACCACCACTATGGCTGATATAGAGATCTTCAAGTGAAAAAAGTGGAAGGCAGCTTTTTTACTCCTTTTTGAATCATCATGCTCACCGTTGCAAATGGTTTTCTACACCAAGCTGAGGGCAAAATTTCTCTTTCTTTTTGCTGTTCTCTTTTGTGTTTTCAGACCTTTTAAGATGGGGAGCTGAGACAATGCAAAATGGTGAACTTCAACAAACTTGGACTACATAACTCAGCAAAATGGTGCAGGACCATACTGACATAGATAAAGAAGAAATGTCCATAATTTATGTGTTCTAATTTGGATACTGTAGACTGTCTTACAGATCAAATCTTGTTATTGCTGTCCTGTGGGCTTTTTCACAACCAACCAAATCTTTATAGAAAAGGCACAATCTTAATCATTAGTCTACAGGTGTAAATAGATTTGGTTGGGATGAGTGCTGATCTTAATCTTATAAGGAGAAGCCATAATTCAGAACTATGGCCAAGTGGAACAAACTGCTCTAGCACATTATAACAGAGGTGGTGAACACCTCATTAGCTCCCTTTAAAATCCCCTGCTTAGTTGGAACTACAATTTTAGTATTGGATTTCTTGAACTTGATTTATCAGAAGGACATACTTCTGAGAGCTCTGAGAGCTAAGTGGTATGCACACCCAACTTTTTTCCTGTACATGGTCACTAAACTTTCTGTATATTTTTGCATACATTTGCTGTTCTGTGCTGCCTATTTCTATCCAAAAACCTTGGAAACTTTTGACCTAGAATATGCGGCATAATTGTAAAAAGAATTGTTCAAATCTCTCATCTAATGAGGGCAGAAGTTCTAAGGAGAAAGAAAACATACACAATTATAAGAAAAATAAATGCACAATCAATGCTTTTGCCACATTAACTTACAAAATTCCTTAAGGGTTCACTGCCATGGTACAATATAGAAAAAACAACCCACAGAGGAATTTGAATGGCTTGACATGAGGTTTTTGTATTGTAATTGGTCTAAGAATATTTTAATTGTTAAATAATTTAAAAGGTTATAAATAATCTAAGTTTAATATATGCATCAACATTTTGTAAATGTCAGTATTTATGAATCAAAGCCAAACACTTGGAAAATTAGACACATGCATACATTTTGCAGATATTTATATTAGTTATAAGTCAAGACTGAAATAACTTTTCCTCCTTGAATTGTCATGTGGTGTGTTTAGAATGTAAATTAAAACCACCCAATTGTGTCTTTCCCTCAGGTTCACAAGAAGGTTAGAAAAGAAACTGTGTCTAAACAGACATGGAGTAATACTGTTAAACCAGATGGCTCTGTTAGTGACCATGGAAAAAATCTTTTACTGGCAAGACATTAACATGCAGACATTTGCAGTGCTGGAACAAAATTGTCTGTTATATTTTTCCAAAGCAGATCTTTTCTGAATAACATTTTACATGTATTAGTAGCTGGAAATGACAAGGGGTTGCCTACATTTACGTGGAAATAAAAACGTCCAGATACTTTGTCCGTGTTCTTGGAGGAAGAAAATCACTCTCTTTCCAGTACCACTGTCTGGTCTGCCTTCTCCAGCATTGCACTCCTCCATGCTTCCCCTGGACATAGTAGTTGTGACTGTGTCCAGGCTTGCCTCAGATTCAGGCAGACACCAGACCCTTCTGGGCTGATAGTTAGTGCTTAGATTAATAGGGGGTTGATACGACAGTGACCATTGCTGGTCTTGGTGGAACAAAGCAAGGAGTCAGGGAGATCCTTGTGTTAGTGCAAGAGCCCATGGGGAGGTAGAAAGAGTGGAAATATAAAAAATATCACTCTCCTTCCAGTACCTGTTTTATTCTGCTTCTCTAAGGAATTCTTTATTCTCTTTTGTACATTTCATTTATTTCATTTTTGCATATTTACAAGCCTTATCAGGAAATGCTTTGAAAAGGTAACAAAAGCCCTGAAGAAGAGAACCAGTTTACATCTTGGGCCTCTTGGGAAGAGTCAGATGGGGCAGGGGAGCAGTTCCTTCTCATATTCAGGGTAGGCAAACTTTCAGAAAACTGTAGAGAGAATGAAATAAATAAAATAATTGGAATAGTGTTGAGAATAACACAGCAGGGGAGAACCAATCTAAACCCAAACCAAAACAAAAAAAGGAAATGCTTTTCAGGGCCTTTGACAGGCATGAAATTGGTAAGTGGAAACTGCTTCCTTCTCTGAAAGCCTGTAATGAGAGTGAGGTACATCAGAGGGACTCTCTCTCTGCTTAGTAATTGTGATAAAATGTTTTGTGAATATGATAAGCAAAATTAAGATTAATGGGGAGTTGTAAAGATTGTTCCCAGTGTGATTAGAATGCCTCAGGGACTGTTTCTCTCTGCAGGGATGGCAGGCTCTCTTAAATGACTGTCTCTGAAAGAAATGCTTTGCTTTCTCACATTGCTTATATGTAATGGGAGAAATTACTGAACAAAAATTTCATTCATTCATCCATCTATTTACCCATCTGTCTGTCTGTCTATTCATACACATTATCTATATACCAAATGTGCACAGACTTATGCACTTAAAAATCTATGTATAGATACAATCTATAGTCAGTTTGAGCACACAGGATATACACATATACACATACACATAAGTAACTATCTAGATAATACACTGTATATAGTGCCTTGAATTTGCAAACACTTCAAACAATTTCATTAAAAATAATTTTAAATGCTTTAAAAAGTGTAGATAAATGATGTATCAATACTAGCAAACTGAAATATAAGTATACATGAGTGAACTGTCTAACAGTTTCAAAGGAATGAAATCTAAATGCTGCTACTAGAGAGATTTTTACATCATTTCATTTTTCTATTTTACCAGAGTATTAAGCCTGGATTATCAATCTATTTAAGTAACTACTTTTTTTACTTGTGAATGTATGGGACCTATGCTAATTTCCTTGCAGAGAGACTGAGATAAATGTTTTAATTATATGTGCATGTGTAAGAGAAAGTATGTAGGGTAGGTGGCAACCATTAAAGCTAGGTTAGAAATATTATATTAGCTCATTATAAAAGAGTTTAGAATTCAAAACAAGAGGTATTCTGGAAGCCCTTCTTGAAGTCTTTACTTAATTCATCGACTGTCAAACAAACAAAAAAAAATTCTGAAGTTTTTTTCTTTTATAATTTTCTTTTTCCTGGCAAGGGACAGAGACAGTTTAATATTACCATTTAAACTTATTTAATAAATTGCCTTGCAAAATTCCAAGAAAAATGTCTCATACCTTAATTTGAGATGCAGCAACATTTTAATTTTCTAATTTCTGGGCTGCGAGTGAGGCTTGGATAGTTGAATTTCTTACCCTGTTATGAGCAGGTCCACAAGAATGAACTCCTCCACTTGTACTTTTAATACTGGTGGCACATTGCATGGTAAAGTTTGTTGCAGGATCAGGGCCGAGTCATCAACACAAGAGTTTATTTATTAATTTATTTTATGCTTGATAATTGAGCATATTTCAGACAATGCAACTATTTGAAATTCTTAAGCATCTGTCCTTCAGCAGCTGACATAATTTACCTGGACCTGAGCTGAGTCCCTTTGACACTGTCCCACTCAACATCCTGGTCTCCAAGGTGCTAAAATATGGGATTGATGGACGGACCACATAGTGGATTAAGAACTGATCTGATGGCCACACCCAAAGAGTGGCTGTCAATGGGTCCATGTTCAAGTTGAAGCCAGTGACAAGTGGTGGCCCTCAAGGACCAATGTTGGGACTAGTCTTGTTTAACATCTTTGTTGGTGACATGGATGGTGCCACTGAGTGCACCCTCAGCAAGTTTACTGATGACACCAAGCTTTGTGGTGTGGTGTGACTGACACGCTGGAGGGAAGGGATGCCACCCAGAGGGACCTTGACAGGCTGGAGAGGTGGGCACATGCCAACCTCATGAAGCTCAACAAGACCAAGTGCAAGGTCCTGCATCTGGGTCGAGGCAATGCCAAGCACTGATATAGGCTGGGCAGTGACTGGCTTGAGAGCAGCCCTGAGGAAAAGGACTTGGGGGTGCTGGTGGATGAGAAGTTCAACATGAGCCATCAGTGTACACCTGCAGCCCAGAAAGCCAACCAGATCCTGGGCTGCATCAAGAGAAGCATGGCCAGCAGGTCCAGGGAGGCGATTCTCCCCCTCTGCTCTGCTCTTGTGAGACCCCACCTGGAGTGCTGTGTCCAGTTCTGAAACCCCTATTACAATAAAGACATGGACGTGCTGAAGCATGAAGACAGCCTGAGAGAGTTGGGATTATTCAGTCTGGAGAGGAGAAAGCTCCAAGGAGACCTTATTGTAGCCTTCCAGTATCTGAAGGGGGCTACAAGAAAGCTGAGGAGGGACTTTTTAGGATGTCAGGTAGTGATGGGACTAGGGGGAGTGGATTCAAACTAGAGGTGGGGAGATTTAGATTGGAAGTTAGGAAGAAGTTCTTCCCCATGAGGGTGGTGAGACACTGAACAGGCTGCCCAGAGAGGTGGTGGAAGTCCCATCCCTGGAAGTTTTTAAGGCCAGGCTGGACAAGGCTCTGAGCAACCTGAGTGTCCCTGCTCATGGCAGGGGGGTTGGAACTAGATGAACTTAAAGGTCCCTTATAACCCTGAAAATTCTGATTTTAAGTTATTAGTGGCTCTATTTGCAACAAAACTACTGCACATAAAATGTGTAGTGGCTGTTGAAACCACACATCACAATTTAGAACTGATTTGAGCAAAATCCATCTAGGGCAATTGCTTTGTCAGATGCCAGTGCATTTTTTTAGATCATATTTTTCTAATCTATGAAAAAATCTCCTAGTATCAAAAAAAAGCTATTTAGCAATTATCTGAGAAACCCATGATCCATCATAAGAGAAAAGAACAGTCTTTGGCCTGAAATAATATCTTATAAATCACGTAACAGGTAAAATAAACACTTACTGTCCTTGAAGAATCCAGCCACTATCGCCAAAAATATCATAGAATCATTAAGGTTGGAAAGGATTTCTAAGACCATTAACTCCGAGCTTTTCAGTAGTTTATTGGACTTACATCACAAAATTAAACTCAGCAAACTGATCTCCAGAGTTCAGAAAATTCTCTATTAGCAGGTGCTTTTTCTTTTAAAATTAAATTATTGTAACTTGATTGCTTTTGATTACTGCCACTGAGTGATATTACACAGATGTTGAAAAACCTAGGCAGAGATCAGATTCTGCTTTCTCTCCCTCTGCTTTTATGACGATTTACTCATTTAGAAATTTGAGATATTCATAAGCAAGGCTAGCAACTCAAGTTATGGAGACTTTCATTTCTCTCTAAAAAATTACTGTCAAGAATCCATAAGAAATTCATTATCTGAAAATCACCTGTTCACAGAATTTCATTTTCAGCTATAGAGATAGGGATTTGGTCCACCTTTTATATAAATGGGAAATGTAGCATTCTTCCAGAAGGTGATTCTTGGATCCCAGGTGAAAGAGGATTTTGAACAAAATTCTTTTGAAGTAGAATCTATTAGCAAGTTTCCAGCATTTTCATTCTAAAGAATTCGTTTTTCCTGGTTTCGGTATCAGTGTAGGGTGTCCCTCTAATATCCAAATTAAATCATATCAAACCTTATATATTTCTTCAATTTTGGCCCAAATAATGATCTCAATGTTATTCAGGGCGCTCTTGTATCAAGTTCTGCTGTAGATTATGATCCATTTAATTCTGGTACTATGAGCTGATGAAGTGACATTAAACCAGTATATGTGGACTAGGAAGTGCTGTGTCTTTCTACATCTGGTGCATATTAGATTAGATACTCTATGTTTGGGGAATTTTATCTGAACTGGTTTTAGGAATGGGTCAGCTTACTGTTAATATATACATCTCTCTGACATTTAAACAATTCGTTAATCTTTTAGGGTTGTTTTCCTTGATCTTTTAGGGCTTTTTTTCTTCCCTATCTCTGATTGTTTCATCCGTATGAATAGATAGTATTTGTTATCAAATGCAGATGATGCATGAGCTGAGGAAAGATACAAGTCAGACACTATGTAGGGCAAACACAGTTTTGTGATAAGGTAAGAGAAAATATTCCCCAATAGTGACATAGCTGGCTAATCTACTTAGTAACAGAATAATTGTTTTGAATTACTTTCTACCTTTTTCACCCCTATGATGCAAGGATAGTTTTCAGTTTTGCAATTACAGCAGTCATAGATAACTTTAATAAGTTGAGGTCATCTTAGAAAGTTGAAAAACATCCCAAGACCAGGTTGGATATGTATTTTATGGGACTACAGAGAACAACTCTCATGATATTTTCAGTCTGTGTGCTTGGAGAGGGAATAAGTCCAATCAGTGATGCCTGGGAAGAGCAGAAAAAGACACAAGCCTTTGTACACTTGCTAAGCCCTCAAGAATGATCTGGGAATAGACAGAATTGCTCAGGCTGGAAAAGACCTTCAAGATCATTGAGTCCAGCCTTGTCCTAACCCTTTTACCCTATTCCCAGTGGGCCACCACTAAACCATGCCCCCAAGCACCACATCCAGGCAATTTTAAAACATATTCAGGGGTGGAGACTCAACCACCTCTATTGGGAGCCTGTGCCAGTGCTTAACAACCCATTCTGTAAAAAAGTTTCTCTTGATATCCAACCTAATCCTACCCTGATGCAACTTGAAGCCGTTTCCCCTTGTCCTGTCATCTGTCACCAGTGAGAAGAGACCAAACCCACTCTCAGTACAACCTCATTTCAGGAATTTGTAGAGTGATAAGGTCTCTCCTCAGCCTCCCTTTCCCCAGACCATACAGCCCCAACACCGCAGTCACTCCTCACAAGGGATGTTTCCCAAACCCTTCACCAGTTTTGTTGCTCTTCTTTGGACTTGCTCCAACACCTCAATGTCCTTTTTGTACTGAGGGGCCCAAAACTGAACACAGTACTCGAGGTGTGGCCTCACCAGTGCTGAGTACAGGGGCAGGATCACTTCTCTAGCCCTGCTGGTCACACAATTTCTGATACCAGCCAGGATGCCATTGGCCTTCTTGCCCACCTGGGCACATTGCTGGCTCACATTCAGCCAACTGTATATCAATTCACCAAGGTCCTTTTCTGCCAGGCTGCTTTCCAGCCACTCTTCTCCAAGCCTGTAGCATTGCCTGGGGCTGTTGTGACCAAAATGCAGGATCCAACACTTGGTCTTACTGAATTTCATAGATTTGGTGTCAGCCCAACGATCTGGTCTGTCCAGGTCCCTCTGTAAAACCTTTCTACCATCCAGCAGGTCAACACTCCCTCCCAACTTGGTGCCATCTGCAAATTTACTTAGGTTACATTCAATCTCCTCATCAATACCAGTAATAAGGATGTTAAATAGGAGTGGCTCCAGCACTGAGCCCTGAGGGACACCACTTTGGACTGGCTGACAAGTGGATAAATCACTGTTTTAACAGCATAGAAAAGTAACATGGCTGGGAGATGGTACCATAGAAAACAACATGCCTCAATGAGTAAAATAAAAAAATATATACTTATTATAAATATATAAAATATATAACAAGTCTTTCACACATGCTGTTTTGAAACCCATTTTTCTTTTTTCAATTTCCAACTTTACAGTATTTTCAAATAAAAAAAAAATTTAAATTCAAGCCCTGCGTCAGGCACCAATTATTCTGTCATGGCTTAGCAGTTTGGGCAGACCAGAATTACTCTGTATTCCCCTCCACACACAAAAGGAATATAAAAGTGGAATGGAGACCAGAAACTTTAAGTTGGAAAGTGAAAACGGTTGGATGCAGATTTACTAACATAGGGGAAAAGGTAATAACATAAGGGATAAAGTAACAAAGAATACAAATATATACAAATATATACAAATACATATATATACAACCCAATAGATATGGGCTCTGACGTATCCATGTCAAGCTGGTGGTAAAGTGCAGGCGAACATCAGTGTAGCCAGCAGCAAGCAGAAAGAAAAAAGAGGGAGGAACTGTTGGTTTTCTCATTCTTTATAGAGTAGGCAGCAAATGGGAGGGAATAGATCCCTCCTTTTGCATTCCACTCCTCTCAGAGTCTGAAAGCCCTCCTCCTTTTAGTTCCTCCTGTTCAAACGATGACATTAACCCAGCAGAGTATATGCCCATCCAAGCCATGGGCAGCCAGTTTTTCCATGAGGATGCTATGGGGTACAGTGTCAAAGGTTTTACTGAGTCCAGGTAGACTACATCAACAGTCCTCCCCTAATCCACTAAGCAGGTCACCTTGTCATAGAATGAGATCAGGTTCATCAGGCAGGATCTGCCTTCCATGAGCCCACGCTGACTGGGCCTGATTGCCTGGCTGACCTTTAGCTGATCTATAATGGAAGGGAGTCAAGTATCTCCAAACCTAAAACACTATAACAGAAATTAAAAGGTAACATTCAGGGAAGCTGACGTGAAAAAGAGATTTCCTTAGTGAGGATTTGCTTCTGATATAGGGGACAGCAGAGCTGGAGAGGGTGCTCCTTAGCAACACACAAACCAATAACCATGTTGGGCAATCCTGTTCATACATTTAACAAGCTCAACCTTTAGACTATTCAGCTTTGTTGTGCCTAGGCTTTTCCTAGTGAAAACTTCTGTACATACAAATTCCATCACTTTTCCACTGGGTAAGTGAAAGCACAATTTTACATTACAGCATAAAACATTTAGGGAAATTAGGTAGCTGTTTAAGAAAAAGTTTGAAGTTGGTCAGATTTGAGAGCCTCTTAAAGCATCTTAGTAAAAAAATTATTTCTGAAAAACAAGTGCTAGACAAATAGTGTTAAAGAAAAAGTAGCTTGTGTTAGAATTACATTTCTAATATGTTTCTCTGTTAGAAAAAAAAAATTAATTCTGCAAAATAAAAATGAATGTATTTATGCAAAGAAAATACCGATATGTTCTTCAGTTCAGTAAAAGGGAGGACCAAACATACTTGAGAGGTTCATAAAATGGGCATAATTTTAGTACATTAATTTTTGCATAAAAATATTTTTACAAAAATAGTGACGAAAATTGTTATAACAAGATTGAAATAGTTATAGTTTACAACATAATCCCCGCTAAGAACAAAGTGTTTTGATTTCCTATTGGAAACTCTTCTTTAAAGAAGAGGCAGGACTCCTGGCAGGACTCAGCAGCATCTGGGAGCTGGAGGCAGGAACACAGGGACTCAGGCTGGCACGGGTCTGGACCAGGGGCAGACAAACAGATGGAATCCTCCCTGGATGCCGAAGCAAACAGGGACAGATGAAGGCAAAAGGCTGAAGGAAGAAAGAGGGCAGAAGGGCAGAGGGTGTCTGATCCTTGTGATCCCTCAAGTTTATACCAAGTATGATGTGTATGGGATGGAATACTTCAGTTGGTCAATTTTGGTCACTTAGCTTGTCCGCTCCTCCCTATACGATGGTAGCTGAATGATATGTTTTGCTAAACTCAGAAAAGAGCAGACCTATCTCTAAAAATAAAATAAATAATAAAAACATGGATCCAGATTCAGTTAAGTTCTGCTCAGAGGAGCCTTTTCTGCTCCAAATGACAGAGCAGACCAAGGGACTTGGTGTTGAGGATGATTATTCATTTAAGTGACTGGTATCTTCTATTGTCCAGCTTTATTTTTTTTTACAGCAATTCTTCACAGAAGTATTACCATACCAGGACAAATTATTTCATGGTGTTCTTTTTTCAATCAAGACATGTCTGGGCTTGATTACCAGTGTGGATGCAGATGGGTGAAGGGCTGACAGGATGTCCTCATCCAAGTTTTTATTTCTCATTTCCACCTGTATTGAGGGTTTAGCTATATTTGGGCACCTGAACTAAAACTAATAATACAGTTTTCTCCTTTCATATCCACTTGAGCCTTTTCCAGTTCTAAATGTTTAAATGATGATAGGTACTTAATCTGGTGATTTTAGTACCTAACTATTGATACCTTATATGATTTTTTCCTCTCTCTTAACAGCCAAGACTTTATATAATATGGTTCTAATCCAAAGAAACGGATCACTGGATAACAGAGTAATAAAAAAACTCAAGTAAAAACCCCCAATACCATGTTTTCTTCTCTCCAGTCACACTGGAAACTTTCATTGTTTTATTTCATATTACTCTGTCTTGTCTTTATGCAAGAAATTCATCAAACAGAACTATAAATACATAACACAAATTGACAACAGATAGAATTGCTTCCCATACAGCTCCTATCATATAGAGCAGTCTATCATTGGTTGTATTCTTTATTTTTCTAGCTAATATATCAATTACAAAGACAAAAAAATCCATTAGCTAGTACTACCTAATTTATCTCTTCCTCAGTTCCTTTATTGTTTATTATTCAGATCTGTTACTGTATTGTTTAACAGAATTAAATGCCTTTGAATGCAATTTTTATGAAACGCACACTGCTAAATAAAATTCTGTTGTTTATCAGAATTAATGTCTCCTATCTTTATGAAAAATGGATTTGAATGACACCTTTCTACATTAAAATACTAAAGTCATTAAAGCCACATTTTAAATATATGGGAACATTTTTCCTAATGCTTTTCACTTCCTCATACTTTGTCTATGTCAATGAATTGAGGTCAAAGAAAATACAAATCTTTCCTCAATTGTAGCATATCTCTTCCTTATTCCATACAGCTAGTGGAATTTGCTCTTTGTCTCTCATGTTTATAGCAGAAAATGTAATTTGTGTCTTTAAATTAAATCTTTCATTTTCTCTCTTTTTCCCTTTTTTTTTTTTTTTTTTTTTTTTTTTTTTTTTTTTTTTTTTCTTTACTGAACAGCTTTTTTTCCCCATTTCTGTTTACATTATAGAAAAATCATTTGGGCGGTAAATATATAATATATGTCCCAATAATGGGGAGGACTAAAAATAATGATAATAAAGTTTTTGTATTAATGGGTGCCTCTGTCAAAAGATATGAATTCTGAACAACAATGGCTAAACCAAAGTTCAATTAAAAAAGGTGATACATCCCTAGAGATTGAAAGAGTTGAGTAATAAAAACAAAAGCACAATAAGCAAACACAGAAAGTTTTGTAAAGAAAATATTCTTTTAAACTTCCAGAGGTAGATTAGAGACAACACTACCTCACATTTGGACTGGAAAGCTTCCCAAAAGATTCATGTATAGAGAGCATTATTCTAGCATTATTCTGCTGACATGGGTTCAACTATTAGTCTTCAACTGGAGTTGCTCTTTCAGGTCTTAACACAGACCAAATGGAAGCACATAAAATTTTAAGGTACAACAGTATTTGAAACTTCCTTTCTGGGCTGAACTTTAGTCTCATGAAGAGGAGATTAAGAGACACCAGAGTTTTTCGTTACAAGAGAATTAATATACAGGCACACTGGCATTTCTCAGAGCAAATTGTTAAAGAAACAGATTTTAGAACAAGTTGATAAAGTGTATTATAAAAAATGGTGAAGTCCAGATGGTATCTATCAAAGAGTTTAATCAACAGCTAATAAAAAAGTTTAGTATATAAATGAATAGTTTAGGAAATCCCTTAAGTACAGGTGAAAGCTGGGAAGGTGTGCTAAAAAAATGTGCAGAAGGTGTAATTGTTATCTATATATCCTAATCTAAACTCCTTCCTTCATGATATTCCTTAATAGTCACTCTGAAAAGGACAGCCACAGGTCTGTATAAACCTGTGATCTTATTCAGAACAATTGTGCTTAAGCAATGTAATATTTGCATACTTGTACTTATTCTTCCATGATTGTAGCTATAAATTATAAATAATTTAGAATTATAAATTATAAATAATAATATTTTCATACTTGTACTTATTCTTCCATGATTGTAGCTATAAATTATAAATAATATATTTTTAATTAGGATAGCTGATTTGCAATATTCTTGAATCTCTATGTGCTTGATAATTAGATCCTGAATGAATTAATCAGTAGGTTATTAAATCAAGCTGCTTGAAATTTATGTGCTTTCTTCCTCTGTACTTCTTCCTCTAAAGCTTCCATGCCCTACTGTCACTTGATTCTGCCACTGATCACAACCCTCTGAACTCTGTTGTTGAGCCACTTATCTGTCCAACTCACAGTTCAATTGTATGTCCCACATTTTTTTTATTTTTGTAATGAGTATGTTATGGGAGACCATGTTGAAAACTGTAGTGAAATGAGGCAACCAGGTGCCACTAATTACCAGGTAGTGGGCATGAGCTTGTGTTAAGCCCACCTGTGCCTGATTAGGGCCCGCCCCTACTGCACATGAGCAGGATTAGGGGGCCAATAAAAGGTGAGGCTTGAAGCCCAGGCTCAGCTTATTCCTGAGCAAGCTAGTGGAGAGGTTAGTCAAATCCAGAGCAGTAGCACTGAGCCAGGCTAACCAATCCTGAGGGCAACAGACTCAGGGCATTATTTGTGCACTTCTGCTCGAACACCTGTGGGACCTCAGAGCGCTGTGCCCTAAGAGAGGTTCGTCTTGCAACAAAAGCTATGCTGAAATCAAGGTATATGACATCCACTGCTCTCCCTTCATCTACCCATTTGGTCATGCCTTCACAGAAGGATATCAGATTAGTCAAGCAAGATTTACCCTCAGCAAATCCATGTTGGCTACTCTTGACAACCTTCTTTTCTTTCAAGTGGCTAGAGATGGCCTTCAGGCTGAGCTGCTTCATCACCTTTCCATGGATGGAGACTCATCTGTAGCTGCCTGGGTCTTCCTTCTTGACCTTTTTGAAGACTGGAGTGACACTGGTTTTCTTCCAGTCCTCAGGCACCTCTCCCATTCTCCACAATTTTTCAAAAATGATAACATTTTTGAATGTTATGCTCGGTAACAACATCAGTCAGCTCTCTCAGCATACGTGGATGCACCACATCAGGGCCCATGGATTTTTGCATTTTCAGTTTAACCAAACCACCTCTAACCCAGTCCTTGCTGAGCAGTCGAGAGTCTTCCTCCCTCCAGTTATGCTCCCTTAATTCCAGTGACTGGGATTCCTGAGGTCTGGTCTTTGGAGTAAAGACTGAGTCAAAAAAGGCATTCAGCAACTCTGCCATATCTGCGTCTTTTGTTACCGTATCTCCCACTTCATTTAGCAGTGGACCTACTTTTCCCCTACTCTTCTTTTTCTCATTGATGTATTTGAAGAAGCTCTTCTTGTTTTCTTTCACCTCCCTAGACAGACTTTTCTGTCACTTCCTGTTGTTTCTTTTATCAGAATTAAGTCCTTCCTTTGCTGAAATAAAAATAAAATTTAAAAAATCTTTAAATATAATTGTTTCTTAAAGTGAAATCTGATTATCATAAATCTGTAATGGATTTATTTCCTTGGATATAATAAATTCAGAAAGATAAGAAGTCTATCCTTCTGGATGTCTGCAACTTGCAATGTTTTTGCCTGTGAAAAAAAAAAAAAAAGTCATTCTGAAGGGAGGTATTGTCATATGCTAGTATAAGGGGTACTCTTCAAAGAGTTAATCCCTCCCTGACAAAGCCCTGGGTTGAATACCTATAACTTCATGTAATCACCTATTGTCACAGCCATCAAGATATTTTTGAATAAATGTTTTTCTGCTCAGTACTGTTCGTATCTTTTTAGAGATATGTCAAAGAGTTTAGGAATGTAAAGGCACTTATGTGCAAGGGCATGTAATACCTGAAGCTCCAACAGACTCGATTATGAGGCAGATATGGAGTTGCTCTGCACAACCAGGACAGGAGTAAGTTTTAATAAATCCAGCCACAAAATCTAATTTTCTTACCTATGTTTAATTTTGAAAATTTAGATCCTATGATATTGTGAAATGTCTCTTCAGAATTTTGTTACTAAATTAATCCTAAAATATTTATTTGATGCTTAAATTTCTTGTCCACACATCTTTTGACTTTGTCTGTGGTGCCTTAGAAAAAGCAGTAGCATGGTGGTTTTTATGTGTTTTTTGATATATTTCTAGAGGTTGGCTCTGCTTGGATCTCTCTGAATAATATGAGTAGTTATGGAGTGAGGAGTCTAGAGCCAAAGGCATCATTTTGACCTCTTTATGTACAAGCAAATATAGGTGAGTTATTTGTTGGAAATCAATCTGAAAAAGTTAGCAGAAACAGGTAGAGCCAACAGATGAATCTTCATTTTTGAGTAATAAACTGTATCCCACTGACATTTAAACTTGATATATCTGATGACATATCAAAACCATTTGGCACTAGCTTTTGAATTTTTTTGAGTCAGCTTTAGATATTTTAAAGAAGAAAATGACAGAGGAGTTTATTAAAAATTGAGATGGGTTTAATAGATAAAGATTATTGTTTGCCCTTTTCATTATGATCCTCAGACTTTCCTTTGAAGCAACTGGTTCCTTCCTGTCTGCCAGACATATCATGTGGAAGGAAAATAAGTATGACAAGTGAGAAACCTCACACAGTCTTGCCATAAGTCTTGGAGACTCTTATCCTGAAGTTTCTTTTAGTTCTTTCTTTTAACCTTCAAATGTCTATGCAGCAGCCCTAAACACCTTAGGTGAAAATAGGATTGCTACTATACATTTAATGTTGTGATCACTTCAGGGTTATCCAAGTCATGTGCCATCTCAAGTCATAAAATGTAGCTTTCTCTTCTTCTACACAGGGATCACAAATGTGACTGCTAGAAAAACAGACATAATACCTTACATATGTATTTGATCTTTCACCCAAGGATCCATTAGACTCTAAAGTAATCTGGCAGTGGCATACTTGGATTACTAATCTACTATTTTACACAGTATTGAAAAATCTTAACTATTTTCTATCCCTTCGCATATGCGTAATTCGTACAGTTAATAAATTGAATATATTTCCAAGTCCCCCAGTTAATTCTTGTAAATTATCTCCTCTATTGGTAGCTGAATGTAATTTTGCACACTTTTTCCATGTAGCTGAATCTTTAGCCTGTCAACTATCAGACACAGGTGACATATAGAGAGGAACACCTTTTTTACCATGACAAGTTAGATTGCCTGTGCAATACCAGATGTATAGAGCTTATAAAATGCTTCCAGCGGTGACTCAGTATCAAAATGCAAGCTTATTGCAAGTAGTTATTGAAAACAAAAAAAATTATGTATTAAAAAACTTTTAAACTGTCATATTTTACAAAGTGTTATCTATTACAATTACTTTTTTTTGGAACATCTAAAAAGGCAACTAGCATTTTCTAAGTGTCTTGCAGGTCAAAGGAGCTGTACAATTTCAGTATGAGCTAGAATCCACAGAATAATGTCTGAGTCCACAAATGAAAGATTATGAATGTTATTATTTTTAAGTGCAACCACATGTTTAAAATGGGTACTTAATATGCTTTAAACATGAAGATGTCCTTTATTTTTGCAATATCTCAAATATAAAGTCATCTTGAAGCATCATTTGAAAGGGCATTTGAAAACTTCTGTTACTCAAGCAATGACGTAACAATAACTGTTCTCATTTTGCTAAAAAACTCCCTCTGTTTTCAATGTCCCTGCGCTTCCTGTGCATGGTGAATATGGCAGTGGCATGGACAAACACATCAGGATTTTTCAGCCTATGTCCATTTTAATGAAAGATATTGCAGCATATGCCCATTCCCACCACACTGTTAAAACTGGTTCCCATGAACAAAATTAGGAAAATAATATAATTCAGTTATCCTAGGTATATGTTTTCAAATTTTGGACTGATGCTCAAAGTAACTTTGTAGTATATGTAATAAATAACACTGAGATATTGCAATTAAAATAGTCACAGAACCATATTGGCTTTGGATAGTTCTTGACTTCCTGCTTACAAGAGAAGAAGTAGGTGTGGCAGGTAAATTCTTTTGTCTGGGTGCAGTAAATGGTTTTGAAAGAAAATTTACAAAATTTATTGTTTACACTGCCATTTTAAATGTTATTCTTAAACAAAAAAATCAAACCCATTTCAATATGCAGTAGGACACTCAGGTTACATTCACAGAAATATTAAAATAATTTTTAAAGTAGACTGTCTGAATCCTTGTAAACTGAAGATAGTGCACTGGGAAAATGTGAGAAAATACTATTAAGTCTCATGCTGCTAGTAAAAGATTTTCCTAAAAAATATTATTATTTTGTTATGAACAATTCTACTAAGTTTCCATAGTGCCAGATGACCTGTTCAACTTAGGTGTTTTGTTTCATATCTGGTTGTAAGAACATGCAGTAACTTTCTGACCAAAATTGATTATGTCTTGATCTAAGCACCCATCTAAGAGGAACAGAACTAAGTAAGACTAAATCTACACTGACACCTGAATTCTCCCTTGGACCCTATGAAGTCCCTTCACTTGACTCACATCCCTGTAGAGTCTTCAGCTTGTATAAAAACTGGACTCTATAGCTGAAAATCTGACATATACATTTAATAAATATCCATGACCTAGTCAAGATCCCAAGTGCTCCATTTTTGTACTGTTTGCATGTGAAAGTCAGCATTGGAATCCAAACTTTTGGACAAAACTACATGTTCTGCCAACTGACTTTCATCACCACCTCTATGAAGCTGAAAGGTTGCCTACTTCAAAGTGCAGTCCCAGTGCCTCTGGGCTGAGGAAGAAAGTAGTACTGTTAGGGTACCTATATGAATACATTAACAGTAAAAGAAATAGTAAGGAGAATGTCCACCCTCTACTGGATGTAAGAGGGAACCAAGGACAAGGAAAAGACTCAGCTGCTGAGTTTTTGCCTCACTTTGCCTCAGTACTTGTCAGCAATGCCAGTTTCACCCTGAAAGTCCAGCTCCCTGAATTGGGAGACAGGGATGAGGAGCAGAATGAAGCTCTCATGATCTGGGAGGAAATGATCGGTGACCTATTGTGCCACACAGATGTGCACAAGTCTATGGGACTAGATGGGGTCCACCCGAGGGTACTAAAGGAGCTGCCAGAAGTGCTCACCAAGCCACTCTCCATTATTTATCAACAACCATGGCTAAATGGGGAGGCCCCAGATGATTGGAAACTGGCAAATATAATGCCCATCTACAAGAAGGGACAAAAGGATGCTCCTGGGAACTACAGGCCTGTCAGTTTGGAACAGGTCAGCTTGAGTACCATCACATGGTACATACAAGACAAAGAGGTGATCAGGCCCAGTCAGCATAGGTTTATGAAAGGCAGGTTCTGTCTGACTAATATGATCTTCTACAACAAGATGACTGGCCTAGTAGGTGAGGGAAGAACTCTGGACTTTGTCCATCTGGACTTAAGTAAAACCTTTGACACTGTTTCCCACAGCATTCTTCTTCAGAAACTTAGGGCTCAACGCGTGGATAAATAAACTCTGCACTGGATAAAAAACTGGCTGGATGGAGAAGCTGAAAGAGTGGTAGTCAATGGTTGGCATCTGGGCACAAGCAGTGTCCCCCAGAGTTCAGTACTGGGCCCTATTCCCATTAATATCTTTATCTGGATGAGGGCATTGAGTGTAGCCTCAGTAAATTTGCAGATGACACCAAACTAGGTGGCTGTGTCAATCTACTGGAGGGTAGGGAAGCCTTACAGCAGGATCTAGACAGGTTGGATCAATGGGCCAAGGTTATTTGTATGAAGTTCAATAAGGCCAAGTGCCAGGTCTTGCACCCGGGTCATAACAATCCCGTGGTGAACTACAGAGCTGGGGAACTGTAAGAGCTGTAAGTTGGAAAGGAGCCTGGGAGTATTGGTTGATAGTCAACTAACTTTGAGTCAGCAGTGTAAGCAGGTGGCCAAGAGGTCCAATGGCATCCTGGATTGCATTAGAAACACTGTGGATAGCAGGAAATAAGGGAGGTGATTTTTCCCCTGTACTCAACACCGGTGGCGCCAGACCATGAATATTGTGTCCCGTTCTGAGCACCTCACTATATGAAGGGCATAGAAGTGCTGGAGTGTGTCCAGAAAAGGGTAATGAGGCTCATTAAGGGCTTGGAGCACAAGTCCTATGAGGAGAGACTGAGAGATCTGGGGCTGTTTAGTCTGGAGAAGAGGATGCTGAGAGGATGCTGATTTCACTTCCTTATTTGAAATTTGTGAGGATTCAGAGTCTTACTCATATGAAATGCATAGCGGATTAGCATGCCTTTTTATCTTAATTTTCATATAACTGACACAGCAAGTGATGCAAAGTGTAGTAAAAGCTCACTGCATTTTTTTCATATGTTTATACTGTATGTAAACACGACCCATATAAAGTACTGCTAAATTCTTTGTTATTAGATCAGTTAAAAAAAAAAATATGTTACTGGCAGGAGAGTACAGCAATTGCCCGTTATTTTTCTTGATTAATTTTGCCAGCTTGTGTTATATTGTCCTCTTTTTCTATTACTTACATACCATGTATTGTCTGACACATATTTAACTATATGGCTACAAATCACACCATGCTTGTATAACAAGACAGTATGAAAATACAAAAGACTTATCTATTAGCAACCAATCTGGAATTAGTACATGAAGGCTGCACAAGTTACCTCTGAAGTCTACTGGTATAATAAGTTGTAATAAAATACTTCCCCAACAGCAGGCAAAACAGTTACTTTTGGTCACTCACACACACACACACACAGAGAAAAGTCAATAAAATAGAATTACAAACTGTTGCGCCCTCTCAGATCTCAAAACAAGTATCTTGGAGGTTGACAGAAGAGAAAAACTGCTCCATAGGAGCAGGCTAAGCAGTTTGGCAGAACTTTCAAACATCACTAAGCATATCTTAGTGAATGAATCAGGAACTTCCTAGAGTGTTACTACATGACCTGTGAACAGTATTGACCTTATGGATAGTCCAAGAGATGTAGTAACAGATTTCAGGTGTGCCACATGGACTTTGCTTCTTAGAAATTCTCGATAGAGAAGATGAAATGCTTATAATTTTTTTGCAAAAATTACAGTCTCAGGTCACTTTATTTCAAGACTATCTTGATTGTTTCTACAATCAAGAAGATTTTTAAGATTTCAAAATATTTTATATTACTTTCAAAATATATTTTTTATTCAAAATTATATTTTCAAAATATTTTATATTATTTTCTTAAATAATTTTCAGTTTAGAGTAACCTTGCATTTTAAATTTCCTTTCAGCTTTATATATTAAAAAGTTGTGTGTTCTTAAGCTCAGTGTGTTCCACTTAGTTCTGCAATGAAACTGACAACAATAAAGGCTACAGATGTAATTCATAGCATATACACAATCTATAATCAATAAAAACTCATTTGAAACTTTGTAGGAGTGTGGACAAGTCTGTGATCCATTCTGCATACTTGAGATATAAGGGGGAAATGTGTTGAAGAATGTGTGATGTTTCTATTTTCTGTTTACTCATTTCCATATATAAACAGTATCTGAAGCCTCAAAATACGAAATAAGGAACTGCAAATAACATGGCTCCCCAGAAAGTTTATTGTTAATGGGAAAGGTGGGTTAGGAACTGTTTAATAATCCGACCTCAGATATTGACCCTATATGGTAGTAAATTACATTGTTATCTTGACATCTGAAATGTACAGCCATTGTTCTGTACACCTTTTTATGCCCCTTTCTAGATTAATTTTTTCTCATGAATTCCTCTAAGACCAAAACATAGCCCAAGTACTGCTTCAGAAAACCAATTTTTTTCTAAGCTTGGATTTTTCTAAGCAGACAGCAAGTACTCCAGACTATGGAATTTTCCACTTTTCTTAAAAAAAGTGAAGACAATATGAATTTAAGAAGGAATAGTTCTACCATAACAAGGTTATGTGAATTAAAACAATAATTGTATCATCTGCAGCTTTGCTTGCTCCTGTTCAATAAATACTGAGACCTGTCAAATGTATAAGATCTTCAGAGCTTGTGTGTTACCTGCTGTCATTGTCGAAAACAAGAGTTTCTAATTTTTCATATTCTTTATTCCTAATTAACAAAGGGATACGCTAATTAATTTATATAACTATATATATATTAATATATGCTAATATTTATATAATTTTCCCAATTAACAAAGTATATGCTGAGCATAATTTCTTTCTGTAGACATTCACTGGCCTACAATATTACTTATGCCTTTTAAAGGAAATGTAGGAAAATGTGTAAGATAAGTTGCTGGGCAATGCTAATTGTAAGGTTTTATGCTTTATCTTTTTAGTACAAAACAGGATAGGGATGATTTATTTTTTTGAAAGACTTTTGAGCAGTGGAGGAGGAATAATTGCAACAAAGTTCCTTGCTTTTTTGTTGTTTAATTTTAATATTACTGCAGCAAATTGAGCTAAGTATGTGGATATGTAAAGAAAAATGAAAGTTGTCCAGAGTTTCAGGACTGTTTTGAGTATATATATACCCTGAAGGCTTTTCTTGGCTGCAGAGGGCTTTAGTAAATCGGAATGTGTGCAACAGGATTGAGTAAGAAATGTGTTTAATGAACTGTACCACAAAAAAGAAAAACAGAAGATAAAATGCTATAATGTAGTGTCCACAAAACCACTGGCATAAAATATGTGTTAGAGATTACTCCTGCAATATACTGGAACATTTCCAATAGTAATTGAAGCAATATTTGTGGAGCTAGCTATGGGACTCTTTTAATCTGGAAAGAAGTTCCACACGTAGGGAAATCTGAGCATGTTCAAGAAAAGGTGCTGTCTGTTGTTTCCAAAGAATCAAATTTCCTACATGAAGGTGGAGGGTTTGCATGATTATGCAAATGTTTACTTGATACACTAACTATTGTGCCTGAATCATAGGTGGCTGCATACTTGTAGCAATGCCTGAGTTTCTCCAAGTGTATGAAAATACCTCCAGGTTACACCTAGTTGTTCAGCTCTAATTTGAGATTGCACTGTCTTCTATGCTGAGAGGGACTTGAGAATTAAAGACTCCTTAATTCACATGCTAGGATGTCCACAGCCAGTGGACAGGCTGTGTTTTTTTTTAGGTGCATAGAGATGCTGGTTGAATGTTTGCATTTTCATGAGGTCTTTTGATTTTTCCTTCACAGATTCCCAGAATAGATGAGGTTCAAAAGGACCTCTATATGCTCTGATGTAACCTCCTACTTAGACTGGTCACCCACAGCCAGCTGCCCAGGACCATGGCCAGACAGCTTTTACATATCTCCAAGGGGGGGAAACTCCACATCCGCTCTAGACAATCTGTGTCTGTGCTCAGACACCTTCACAGTAAAAAAGTGTTTCCTTATGTTCAGAGGGAGGCTTCTGTATTTCAGTTTGCACCTAATGCCTTCTCTAGGCTGAACGTTCCAAGTTGTCTCAGCCTTTCCTCATAGGAGAGATGCTCCAGTTTCTTAATCATCTTTTTGCCCCTTCATTGGGCTCTCGTGCTCACCTTAGGGACCATGATGACCTCCAGGACCTTCCTGGAAAAGATGCTTTCCAGCTGGGTAATCTCCAGGATATATTTTTGCATGGATCTGTTCCTTCCCAGCTTTGCACTTCAGCTTATTGAAATTCATGAGGTTCCTGTCAGCCCATTTCTCCAGCTTGTTGAGGTCTTTCTGGGTAGCAGCACAATCCTCTGGGAGATCAGTCCCTCCTCCCAGTTTTGTATCACTCTCAGCAACTTGCTGAGGGTATGTTGTACCTCATCATTCAAATCATTAATGATGGTGTTACACAGGATTGGACCCAGTTCTGACCCCTGGGTTACATCTCTATTAATAGTGTCTAGCTGGACCTTGTGCCACTGATCATCACCCTCTGGACTAGGCCATTTGGACAATTTCAGTCTACGTCATTGTCCCCTTATCCAGTCCATACATCAACAGCTTCCCTGTGAGGAGGATCTTGTGGAAGATGAAATCCTTACTGAAGTGAAGGTGAACAACATTAACTACTCTCCTCTCATCGGCTAAGTCAGTCATTTGATCACAGAAAGTTATCAGATTAGTGAAGCATGACTCCTGCTTTGTGGGTCCTTGCTGACTACTTGTTATCACCCTCTTGTCCTTCATGTGCCTAGATATATTTTCCAGGATTAATTGTTCCATCAGCTTTCCAGGGACTGAGGTGAGGCTGGCTTGCCTGTGGTTCCCTACATCCTTCCTACTCCTTTTTGAAGGTAGAAGTAACCATTGCTTTCAACTTGTTTGAAGAGCAAGGTGCTTGAAAATAAACCAGAGTGGAGTGCTATGAGTGACAACAGTATCTGTCATATGCTCAAGCAACACAGTGAAGCAGGGATGAACACGCAATTCAGATGCTTAAACTTAATAATCTAGTGCTGTTTTATATATAATATGGCCTTATTTTATAAATTATTATTTCATTTGGAGGATCCCATATGTTTTAAATGTCACCTTACCCATTTTATTGTTTGAATTTCCTCAATAATTTTGCACTGTTAGTTGTGCTGATTAAAAAACATGTTTATTTGCCATAAGTTGTCATGCTCTTGCTATTATAGATAGCAATTTCCTACACATTGCATGATGCTATTAAAACTTCACACAGATGGCTCCTCCTTGATATCCACTATTAATTAGGCTAAAAATGATAATGTGTTCCCATTCTAGGCTTTAAAAATTTAAATGGCCTTCCTTACTAATTTTATTATGTGTCAAATTCATAACAATTTATTTCAATTCAGAAAATTGCTTAGCCAAAAAAAAAAAAAAAAAAAAAAAAAGAAAAATCAGCATGAAGAAAAGAGGACATATATCCTAGTTTCATTCAATTTACCATTCTGCAAGTATGCCAGATTAATCTGAAGTTCTTTTTATGTGGTTTCTCAGCTTTTACTTTGTACCTCTTTTGCTCCAGTATAAAGAACAGGGTGGAGAAGCTCCATCAAGAATATCAAATGAAGAAAATCAGTAATGCCAACGTGGCCATCAATTTGTAAACAACAAACTAGAGCTTGGCACATAGCGAAAGTGACAGAGAGAAACAGTCAGTGCTGAAATGTACACATCAAGGTTATGTTCTGACAGGTCTGACAAGGGGCACCAGCCAGGACTCCCATCAATCAGGCATTCTCAGCAGAGAGGCTGCAAACTAAATTTATTTTGTGAATTAATCAGTATTTGCTAGTCAGCTGAATTAAATTGTCTCATTTGCTTTTAGACATCACCTCACCTGATCTTTGAACCTACAGCTGCTGTTGTTGTTAATAACATATTATTGTGGTCTGCTAATGCCCAGCTGAACCAGGCACATTTTTGGTGACTGCTCTGCAAATACCTGAAAACAAAGTCTGCTGTAAAACAACCCTTGCCCAGAATAGCCTGCAGCCTAATTTGAAATTAATTCAATCAGTGCATGTGATAAGTAAAGGAGGAATAGATACCTTGACTCTTACTATGATGTAACATAATACTTTATTTAAAGCAGGTGAAAAGGTAGAAACAATACCACTTTAGTCTACAAACTTGTAAATAATGATCATTGAAAGGAAATAATTAATGGGGTCAGAAAACTTCTGCAAATTAACCTCATAATGAAAGAAGAAAAAAGCTTCTGAGTAGAAGATCCCAGGGAGTTTGGTGATGTTGCAGACATCGTAAAGTCTGTGTAAACATTCTTAAGATAAGAAAAACTGCTTATATAATGAGTTGGCTCTACCTTTGTGGATATTCTTCTCTTGAAAGCATTTTGTTCTCTCTTTGCTTTTGCACTACTTCTTGATACAATTCTACAAAGGCATTTAGGCTGTATAAGAAGCTGAGAATTTGTGGTTCAATAGTTCGATCTGTACTATTTCAGAATTTTAATACTCTGAATCTAGGAAGTTTTGAGATTTCATATATACTTTTTTGCTATCCAACATAGCTCAACTCAGACCAGAGTAGAATATTTTTAACCACAATGATACAGAGAATGTACTCCACCTTGACCCTTGGATGTTGGTTTAGTATTGTTACACCATTGCATTGTTGTTAAAATCTACCATTCTAGATGGAATCCAGATGGATGAATCTATATGGATTAATCAATTTATTGTTACCTGGGATAGTTATATTGAAAGCATTTGTTTTGTAATTTTTCTGACGCTTCCTCATCCATATGAGGCCTCTTTAGAATACTTTTAACGATGATAGCAAAAAGTATCCATATGATTGTTTATGTAGGTATGAACTAATTAAAAAAGCTAGATAGTAGTAACAAAAATGGATGATTTATACATGGCCTAAAATATTAAGGATATTATTAAATCATATAATAATCCATGTTTTTTATGAAAAAATCCCACCTTCTTCTTATTGTGTTATGAAAATTACTTTAATGACTTATTACAAAATTGATACAGCCATAAACCTTTTAATATGTTTGGTCTCCCCAAAGACACTTAGGTACCTTAAGTTTGGTTTTTGACACCAAATTTCAGTTAGCAGCATAATGGCAATGTGTACGTATGCATGCATATGTAAGTATACAGTTGAACATGAAGGATAATGGAATTTTTACTGACATTTCTATGGGTCCTACATCTGCTAATGTGAAATGAAAAAATAAGCCCGAATTACTTCTTGCAGACTCCTCCAAACTCTTCCGCCTTTCTACTGTCTATCTTTAAATTTCCTGTAAAATTCAGTTTAAATTGGAGCACTTCAGCTCTCCCCAGGCTAGACTGTCTTCCTAGCTCTTCAGTAAATAACTTCTTAGAAGTGGGTAGCAGCTGGATGAGTGGTTGAGAGTTGTCTTAATCACCAGACAAAACTCCATCTCTTCCAGCTCCGGTGCCTGTGGGTAACTGAGAGCTATTTTATTTGCATTAAATAAGCATGACTTGCTGCTTTCTGCAAGCCTTGCCTCTTACACCCTGTGCTTCTACTTTCCTCCTAGATTTAGATACATCTCTAAGAGTTTGACTATACTAATTGTTTTGTGAAGTATTACTTATGAGTCCAGATGTATCTGAAGAGTGAAGAGAAACTTAAAAAAAATCAGAATATAACTAATGATAGAGAACCAGCACCATAAAGTTTTCTATAAACTAAGAGTAAAATGGAAAGTAATAGCCTACAAAACATAGCTGAAGAGAATTAATAAGAGTTTTCCCAAGGAAAGATCTGAGAACTATTCCCTTCATTTACACCATCTTTCCTTCTCACTTATCAGTCCTTTTCAGACAGATAATATATACAGGAAGTAATAGAGTTGTTAATATTCTATTGTTTTGCCACAAGTTGAAAAATCAGTCTGGCATCTGGAGCAATAAGTCATTTAACAAATACTGAGGCAGACGGACAGCCACAGACATAAGCCAGTCCATAGTCAGAGCTTGGCAGGGCATCACAGGAACTGGCACTTTAAGTATTTGGTTTGATTAAGTCACATATCCCTAGATGAAGAGGAAAGGATTTCTCCTTTCCCCTGCCCCAAGATATCTTACACGCTATTATTCCTTTCAAGAAGCATATGTACTGAAGATATGCTCATTGTAATTTCTCAAATGCCCTGTTGGTAATTGAGCTTTGCAGTATGGCACATGTCCCACTCTTCTGATGCCTATTTCCTAACTAAATTGTTTTGTTCTGCACAACCTATTGTTTCCTTCTTTTCATTTCTCTTCAAAACAAATAATGCTGCTTTTAGGAAAGTGGTATTTTTGAACTGAAAAACAATTGACCTCACATGTGCTCTAGGGCTTACCGGATGGTATACATCCTGCTGTATGTCTACAGATGGCTCTCATTTGGACCAGAGCACATACAGCACACTGCATTTGGACATCCTGTGCTCCCTGTTACAAGCTCAGTAAAATAAAAAAAACTTACAGCAGTTATGATGGTCAGTGTGCTGAAAATATTCATGAGAAATGAGCAGAGTAACTCTGAATTTACAAAAAAATTATATGGGCAAAAATTGTATCTAGATCATCCTGGATTCCCTCTCCGGAGTAAAAGAAGAGGCCAAGAAACCTTCTTGCATGTGGGTGTGATCTGTACACAGAGAGCAACTCAGGGTGATTTCTCAAAATCAATGCCTCCTCTACATGCAAAAGCTGTTAAGATGCTACAAAAGCTATCACTACCTCACTATCACGCAGGAAAAAAATGTGCATCACACCTCTTGAAAAAATGGCAAACCTGGCATTCTAATTTACATTTCTGCCTTATTCAGGTCTCTGCTGTAGCCGAGTCCCCTTTTATTATTACTCAGTGCAAGCCAAAGGCTAAAAGTGACAACCATGAACATTGGCATGCCTCAGAGAGGAGGACTGAAGCATGAAAGACAATCAAAATAACTCGTGCATTTAGAGTGGAACAATTTTTATATAGCATTGAGTTCACTTGGTAGAAAATGCTGTAACTGGAGACTGAAATCAGGCACAGATTTGGCAGCAGTGTCCCTATGTTTATTTTAAATCAGCAGAAACAGTAAGATATAGGCTTTTCTAAAGTAAAAACCATTTGTATTTTTTGTATTAAAATATTTCATTTTGTAAGTATAGTAAGAGCAGTGGTGCAGGAAAAAAACAGGTGAGGTCCTGGATGACTGGAGGCTTGCTATTGTGATGCCCATCTCCAAGAAGGGCAGGAAGAAGGATTCAGCCTAATCAGCCTGGCCTCTGTACCAGGAAAACTTACACAGAGGTTCATCCTGAGTGTGCTCACATGGCAAGTGCAGGACAGCCGGGGGATCAGGCCCAGACAGCACTGGTTCAGAAAAGACAGGTCCTGACTGACCAACCTTGGCTCACCTGTGACCAGGTGACCTGCCTAATGGATGAGGCAAAGGCTGTGGATGTAGTCTACCTGGACTTTAGTAAAGCCTTTGGCACTGTCACCCACAGCATCCTCCTAGGGAAGCAGGCAGCTCATGGCATTGACAGGTGTACTCTTTGTTCTGTTAAATACTGTCTGTATGACTGGGCCCAGAACATTATAATCCATGGAGCTAAATCCAGTTGGTGGCCATCACCAGTGGTGTTCCCCAGGGCTCACTTTTGGGGCCGGTCTTGTTCAATATCTCTATCACCTATCTAAGAGGTGAGACAGGATTGAGTGAATCCTCATTGGGTTTGTAGATGACACCAAGGTGGATAGGAGTGTCAATTTGCTTCAGAGTAGGAAGACTGTGCAGAGGGATCTGGACAGATTGAATCAATGGGCTGAGGCCACCTGTATGACTTTTTAACAAGGCCGTGTGCTGGGTCCTGCATTTGGGTAACAGCAAATCCACGCAATGCTACAGGCTTGGGGAATAGTGGCTGGAAAATTGCCCAGAGGAAAAGGACATGGGGGTGCTGGTTGATACCCAGCCAAATATGAGCTAGCACTGTGCCCAGGTGGCCAAAAAGGCAAGCTCTAGTGGGCACGGTGATTTTATTTTTTTTCTGGGTTGACAGTTGGATGCTGTCATCTTAGAGATCTTTTTCAGTGGTGACAATTCCATGATTCAAGCAACACTCAAAATGGAAGTATTTTGATTTTCATTTACCTCTTATGTATTTCAGATATGTAAATTAGAAAAGAGGAAGACAAGAGATTTAAAGATCCCCAAATAAGACTTGTGAGATCCTACCTTTCAAGCATCTGTTTGGAACAAACAGACCTATTTTCTATTCCCCCAGCAATTGCGTACAACAGCCAGAGAAAAAGGGCTTGAACTATTGGATCAGTGGCCTGCAGTTTGGCACCAGCTCAGTTTAAAGGAGTGCAGCTGTCCCAAAAGCAACCTAAGAAAATTCTCTTTACTCCTTTTTCATATAATCCACTACTCTTCCACCATTTTTTTTTTCTCGTGGGGCACTCAAATGGTTCATTTTGTTCTATTGTTTACTCTGGCCTTGGAAAAATTAGTCATTATTCACGTAGGTTAGACTACTGAGCAATAGGAACTCGATATTCTCATTTCACTACTCGTGTCCTACTTGCCCTCCCTAACACTTTCTTTCTTAGCTCAGTTTATGCAATCAAATTACTATACAGTGAAAAAATTGAGACTTGCATCTAACAACACATAAAAGATGAGGCTCTGTGTCCCCCTCTGTGAAGATCATCCCATCTTCACTGCACGCCCTTGTGGTTTGATCCTGGCTGATAACAGAGGACGATGCAGTCACTCACTCCCCTCCCCCATTATGGAATGGTGAGGAGGAAACACACCCAGAAGCTTGTGGGTCCAGACAAGGGCTGTGAGGACTCACTCACCAATTACTCTCACAGGCAATGCAGACTCCGCTTGGGGAAAATTCAGTTTTATTTATCATTAATCAAATCAAAACAGGACAAAGAGAAAGCACCAGCCAGAGCTTAAATACTTTTCCTCCACCCCTCCCTTCTTCCCAAGCCCAGAGCACTTTGTTCTCGGTCTACCTCCTTCCCCCAGTGGCACAGGTGACAGGGAGTGGGGTTTATGGTCCGGACGTCACAGGTTGTTCTCTGCCACTCTTTCCAGTTCAGGGAGAAGGATTCCTCACAGTCTTTCCCCACTCCAGTGTGGTTTCCCTTCCACGGCAGAAAGTCCTTCACAAACCCCTCCAACATGAGGTCCCCCCTGCCAGGCACAGTCCCTCAGGAGCAAACTGCTCCAGTGCAGCCATCCCACAGAGCCAGGGACTGCTTGGGGAACAGTCCCCTCCATGGCTGCAGCTCCACAAAATCTGATCCGGGATCCTCCCCAGGCTGCAGGTCCAGAGTTGCTCCGTTGGGATTCCTCAAAGGCGGCAGCTCCACAGCACCTGCTCTGCTGTGATCCTTTGGGGTCTGCTCCACCGTGATTCTCCATGGGAGCAGGGGCCAGGCTGCTGCCTCACCACGGGATTGGAGAAAAATCTCTTCAGGCACCTTCTCCCTCCTCTTCCTCACTGGCCTTGGTCTCTCTGCCCCGGCATTGCCCACTTCTGCTGTTGTTCTCTCTCTCTCCATGTGTCTCCCCTTCCTGAAAGTTAATTGCAGAAGCATTTTGTTGTTTTTTTTCCTTCCTTTTCACTGATGGCCTAAGGTGCGACCTGACATCTTGGAGCAAGGAGAGCTGTTCAAGCTACTTTCATGAGCCATCCTTGGGGGAGGAGACCCCTTCCCTTCTACCAAAAATGGTACAACATCAACCCAGGACAACATTCTAATCACATCTCCACACAAAATAATGCCTTTCTCACTTAGATTGAGAAAGATCTCTGTAAAACTTTATATGAGCCATTCATTCATCCTCTTAAACTTTGGGTGCTGTTTTGGAGGCTTTGCATTAAAAATGGAATTTAAAATTTGAGCTTTTATTTAAAAAAAAGTGTTCTCCAAAGTATGAATTATTTCAGTCTTTTGAAAATCCCTCTGTTTATCCAGACTTCTGGGTATTTCTCAGCATTTCATATATGTGCTTTATTGAAAAATTAACAGTAACATACCTTTTAAAAATATATACATATATTTTAGTGAACGGTCTATCACAAAACAAAGATTTATTTTTTATAAACTTCAGTTTTTATTCCTATAGAGTAAGTCTTCCTTTTAGTATTCTCCTGAACCAAATGGATTATCGAACAATAACTTCTTCCATGTTTGTCTTTGCAGCTTAATAAAAAATATAAAATGAAATATATTAAATGAATCCCACTTTAAGTTACATTTCTGCATATTTGTGGTGTCCTGTCTTTTTTTTTTTTTTCTTCAGTGTTTTTTTAATTGATACAGAGTATTTCTCTATGTAAGCAATGTCTTCTATTCACGTCCCTTGAGTTAGACTAAAATATAAATGGAAATGCTCTGGTTAACAGCAGTTTACTCTCCATATGCGTCAGATGCAAATTCAGAGGCATCTTTGAGGACAGACGCCTAGGAAACCTTGAAACATTTGTCTTTTTTTGAGCACCTAATACAAATAATGGATGTAGCATCCTTAAAACCCTTTAGAGATTTTCTGATCTGAAAGCAGATACTTTCAGCTCCTTCTTATGTTCAGGTCCTTATCTGAATTAACCACAACTCAGCCTAGGAGGTGATAAAAATTGTCACTGTGTACAGCTCTCCAGACTGGCCAAAACAGCACTTTCATTTGTACTTTTCCAACAAGAGATCTTTTCTTATTTTCTTGTACATAGTCCAATGTACATGTACATAGTCCAATAATATGTAGAAAATGTGACGCCCTCCAATTTTTTGTAATGATGGTGTGTTTTCTCAAAAATGAATTGATTTCCATCTCCATAAAAGTGACTCATTAGGAAGTGTTTCAGTTCCAAAGGCAACATGATTGTGCATTGTGAAATGAGACCTTTTGAATTTTGTACCATTACTGAAACTGTTTTATTGCTTTGCATTCAGTGGACTAATGGAATTCACCTGTGTCATATTTTGTTCTAAAATGCTAACTTTTCATTCACTAAAAGTGTGATTCTAGCTCTTCCTTTTTGTTAATCAAATCTTAAAAACACCAGCTAATTTTAAGGAATTATAATTTCTCGGAATCAGCAATGATCTAAACCAATATTTTTGATAAGTGTGAACAATCTTCATGGGTGTTCCTATTCTTATGAATTTTAATCTTTTCTCTAAGAACAAGCAGCTAGGTATGATTACTGTTGGTTTTGTGTAATAAGTCTGTGATGTAATGTGGCCTGTCAGTACAAAAGTGTAGAACTGGATGGAGGTTATAGAGATATACTGTTATTGCTTCAATGGATTTTATTAGAAAAGTAAGTAATAGAGAAACTAGTGTATTAGTCATTGCTTTTCTTTAATGAGATTGAAAAGAAAATCTAATTAAAAAAATTATCCAACATTTTCATCGTGCCACTAATATTAAAAAATGCACTGACACACTTCCCATATGTATTTACCTTCTGCTTGATTCAGTTTACAGAAGAATGTGAAAGCTATAGCTGACTGTGAAAGTTACTTCATAGTCAGTTTTTGCACATTGTTTTACTTTTTATTTACAGCAAATAATCTAACAGTTAAAATCTGTCCTAGGGACAGAAAGTCACAAGGAAATTTGATGATTATTTATGCTATGGTTGTCATAGGCTTGCACTGTAGTTCCCTTTTGTGTCTTCTCAGACAAAATTATATTTAAATATGCATCAGCTCCAGAAATCCTCATTCAATTTCAGCCATAAAACTACATTTCATGGTCTTTTTTTTCTTCCTGTAGAACAATAGTCACTTTGCACCAAACTGTCTATCTTTGTTTGTGGGAGACTTGAGATCTCTGTCTCACAAAGAACATGGATGGGTGAATCACGTTTTCTTATTTGTGAAACTGCTGGATTGGTGTTAGCATTACTTCTGCTGGGACCCTTGCAAGTTTAATTGCCATAATTGTTCAAGTGGATCTGCTTAGAAGAAAGCCCTGTCTGTACATAGTTCCAGCTGGGCAATTGGATGCCATTTTCCTTGAGGGACTGCTTCAGGCATTTTGAACAACTTTAAAGTGCTGATTTTGCTCACTTTATGTAATATCTGAATTCAATGAAATTTCAGGGGTATGACTGATCCCTGAATTTGACCCTCAAGGCTTCTTGGACGCTGTGGCTTTTTTAGTGTCTTTATGAAAAAGAGACCATGGTTCCTGCCATTTCCTTCAGTAAGGTTATAACATGTAAAAAGATCATTTTAAATAAAAGTAAAGTGTAGATTTGTGGTACTTTTTATCTGTGAAACTTCTGTATTTATATATATTTTATTTGTTTTGATAGATATAAAGCAAAATAGTTTTTAATCTTCACATATATAAGGAGGCAATCAAAGACCACAGATATATTTTTTGTAATTCTTTAAAAGGTGCATATTCTTACTTCAAATGCTATGGAATGTTGGGTAATCATAACAAGTTTCTGGCACAATCTCATCCCTGTGATAGAAAGCATATTTCCATACAAACAGATTCTTCAGATACACTCTTTCTGGTGTTTCTCATTGTAAGTAAACTTCTTTGTGGCTGTACACAGCTTTCTCAAGTAAACAAATCCTAAAATTGCTAGCTAGTACTTTGAGTTTCCTTTTTTTTGAATTCAATTGATTGTGTGATAATACCATGTCCCATATGGAAAGACAGGCAAACTTAAGGACTTGACTTTTTTCACAATTGAAAAGAGATGATCTTGCCTAAAATGGTGGCAACATGGAGGGCTACAAAAATTTACAATGCATGAATACCTCTTTCATGTACATAAAATCAGATTTTTCTGTTTCTAAACTGTCACGATTTAATGCTGGGGCAGCCATTAACCGAATGACAGATGCTCTCTGTTAATCCCCCTCCCCTCCCTGATAAAGAAAGGAGAAAGAATAAGAGAGAGATTTCCATGTCTCTGAGAGACTACACAGCATTAATGAAACAGTAATGATAAAAAAGGAAAAAAATATTAGATATATACAAACATACAGAAAAATAGTGCCACATTCCTCACCCATTCCCCCAATAACACTCACATCACCAAGAAGGCTGCAGGGCAGCCCTGGGAAAGTCCAGGCTGGACTCCTGGAGTCAGCAGCAGTCAGGAACTGGAGGCAGGAACACACAGATTCAGGCTGGCACGGATCAGGGTCAAAGGAAGAGGAATGGATGGAATCCTCCCAGGATGCTGAAGCAAACAGGGACAGGAAAAGAAGGGCTAAAGGGAAGAGCAAAGGGTGAAGAGGAAGAGCCAAAGGGGCTTGATCCTCGTGATCCCTCAAATTTATACCGAGTATGATGCATATGGGATGGAATACTCTGTTTGGTCAATTTTGGTCATTTATCTTACCTGCTCCTCCCTAAAGGCGGGTTGCAGGTGTAACCCCTTTACTCCTTTTCTCTTTCCAGAGCATAAGATGGTCCTCAGAACCAAGCAGTGGCCTTGGTTCTGCAGATTATTCTTTAGCTGTAACTATAAACATCTGGCAAATAGCCTACACTACCTGCTTTTATATGAATAAAAAGTAAACTGGACATGAAATGTAAAAACTGGACTTTGGAGACACATTTCATGCCTTTAAATAATGATGCAGTGAAATGCCAGTTGTTCAGGACTGGCACAAGTACAATTCTCAAGTATGAATATATTAAGCAATCAGTACCAACGCCCTGTGTGACTAATACTGTCTCCTATAAAATCTGGGAGCACAGATCTAACCGGTAATGAAATGTGATGAAGTGGGGATTTCTTGGAGCTTTATTTTGCCCTGGATAGATCAGCAGAAGACAGGAAATTAGATGTTTCTGAAATAAAATATAAAACCAACTTCATAACCATAATCAAAAAAATCCATGTCATATCCATTTTGTGCATATTAAAGGAACTTTTTTTAAAAATAAAAAAAAAAAAAAAGAAAAGAAAAGAAAAAGTATTCTATGATAGTTTTCTTAAATATTAGCTTGCAGAACGAAATTAGAGAGAGCACTAAGACCAAATGATTGCCAGAAGTATCCTGGGACCTTTGCCCATGATTATGATAGATCACTTCAGATTTCTACTGTTGAAGCTAGCAGACCTGATAGACACCTAACAGGCTTTTTTCTTTATTTCTCAAGGTAGGAAGTCTGTTTTTGATTATGTCCTTCATTTTAAGTTCCGATAGATATACCCACACTTTCAAGAGAGCTGAAACTTCTGTGATGAGTCTGACCTTAGATTTGCTACTGAAAGTAATAGTAATAATACCTATTAATTAAACTTCTTGACTTTGAAATTGAGGTATCTAATGTGTATTTAAGTTACTAGTCATCTGATAAAAGCAGGCAGAATAGTATTTGCTCTCTCCTTTGGGAAAATAAGTTTTTTTCCAAGCAAGGACACCTAACTATAATTATATCTCTTCTCTTCAAATGTATTTGTCTAGTGAGTAAAAGACAAGACAAATCAAAACAAAACTGAAGGTTTAGGGGAGAGCTTTCATAGGGAGGGAAGAGAAATGGGCTGGAAAAATTGACTCATGGTAGTGGGAGCTTCTGGGGTATGGCAGTTACCTCTTTCTACTAGAAGGGCTTCTGCACTTCATCACACCTAAGTCTGGGTGAATAGTACTTTTGTACCACTTCAGGTTCCAAAAAGTAAAAGCAATAGATAATTATTTTTCATTCAGTTAAATCTACAGGAAAATAATATCTAGCGTAAATATCAGATAAGAATCTCCCTCCACCTCCCATCCCTCTGGCTTTTTTATTGAAATAAATGTTAGTTTAATTAATTTATTTTGAGCATTATTCACTTTTACAGAAACACACTGATTCCACCACTTTTCAGTAGGTGTTCTGTCTGACATTTCTGTATAATGTCTCCCAGGAATAATAAAATATCTGTCATGCCTGCAGGTTCCATTATCTACATTACTTTTTCCCCTCATTTGGAATCATTACCTTGAGTGACTCACGAGGTCTTAATAACACTGAAAGTTAAGAGAGCCTGTATTAAAATGTAGTGACCCTCAACTTCCTTGCTTGGCCAAGTGACAGAAATAATAGTTGGTTACATGGAAAGCATTATTACCAGTTTGCATATCCTGCTAGCTCAGATTTGATTTCGGAAAGTCAGAAATGCTTAGGGATAAACCCTTCCCTGGCTCGGCTCACATCCTCTTCTGACATGGTGCTTTGCTTGAAGATGAAGAGCAGTCCAGTTCAAAGCAGAGCCAAATTCAATGTGAATTTACAGTGAACAGTAAGCAGCTTCCTTAGCAGGGAAAGGCAACAGATTGTGGAGGACTGCACGAGAGCAGGTGCTGGGTGCCAGCAGGTACGCTGGCCAGGGGGCACTGCTAGGTACCTCCTGTGGGCAGCATCAGGGGTAGACAGAGGCTGCCTATCAGCAGTCAGCTGGCATGGACACACTGGGCAGCACTAACATAACATAGATCCCTGCATCCCGAGTTTGGGAATCTGTTTACGAGATCTTCTTGAAACAGGGGTGAGAATCAATTTCCTGTCTTAACACATCTTGTGTGTCACAGAGATGCACTAACTACAGATGTATGGAGGAACACTGAAGTTACGTCTGCTAGCAGGTTGATTATTTTTTTGGTGACATTAAGTAGGCTTAATATGCATATGTTGTACTGCTTTTAAATTCTATTTCTAATAAACGCAATATTTATGTTATTTTAATTGCTGGGCTTTTTTGTTTGTTTGTTTCTTTGTTTTTATTTTCTGGAATAAATACTTCACTAAAGTTCATCACAAGATTAACACTGTGGAGACTCCTAAATTAGAAGAATTTACTTTGCTTATAGTGAAAATTAACTAAATTCTAAACTACCTTGGTATTGTGGGAACTAGGTTTCTGAGACAAGAGAAAAGGAAGGAGAACATTCAACAGAGGTTTTTTTCAGGTAGATCATTGGTATACAATTGTTCTGGAAGGTACAGTGTACAGCAATAACCAATCCCCAGAGTTTCACCTCATTTAAATTGGTCACCTACTATAGAGCTTAGACTGGATTTGTGAAGCATGTTAGGTGAATAATGCTGTATTATTTAATGGAAAATGAATTTTTTACCTGCTATGGGGTATATTGCACACAACTCTTTGATACTGACTATAGACCTTGAAAACACACATCAGGCTGTTTAAATCATTAGAGTGTTATTTTTCTTCCCTTGTGGAATCATAAAGGGAAGCCCTGATAACCTGTTGTCTCCCCTCTGCCCTCCTTTTCCCCTTTGCTGTACAAAACCTAAATATGTAGATGTGATTCCTGGCTGGTGTCAAGACAGCCTGAGGACTGCTTTGGTTGAGCTTCCCAAAGCCCATAAATTCATGACAATTGGATGAAAGCAGGAGGCCAGGTTCAAGGGTGGAAAGCTGTGTGATAAAGCCTGATGATTTGTGTATCTGAGGCTTCCAGGACCAATGTTTTCCCCCTCAGTCATAAAAAGTGAGGAGAGGCATGACATCTCAATGCTATGGCTGCTAAAAAAATGAGAAAAAGCGAACTTAAATTTGGGAATACAGTGAGGATTGAATTGTGTATTGTTGCAGTAAGAAGCTGAGTTTTGGGTTTATGCCAGGGGATGGGGGAAAGTTTTTGCATCACTGTAATGTTATTCATAACTGTAAGGGTAAGCCCTATACTTACATAAAGACTAGAAACGCTGAGGAAAACTGGATAATGGCAGTTATAGAAGACAGTGAGATAAAAAAAGAAAATTCAGGGTCATATAAAATGAAGTTAGACTCAGAGGTTTCCTGGAAAATAGTAGGAACACCAGTAAGCATAGATTCAAAAGTAGTGGAAAAGGAAATCTTTGAGGCAATAAAAATGTCTACAAATCCCCAAACCTATAACCTACTACAAAAAACAGCACAAAAATATTGAATATTGCTGCTTTTATAAATCATGATTTTGAATTTATTGGGAAATTTTATCTGAGGAGATGACACAGGACATAGTGTTATTTGTCTCTGCATTTTCAGTCCATTATCGCTATTGAAGTGGACATCAATCAAGGACATCAGTAAGGACATCAATCAAAGTTCCATTGTACTAGTGATCAGATTAAGAAAACACGGGAAAAAACTGCTTTCCAGAGACATCTCTTTAATCTGAGTCACTTCAGATTATTTTTCACTCTATCTGGAATAGGCCAAAATTGAAAAAGACCTAAATTTGTTAAAAAATTTCATACTTTTTAAAGCAGTGTCACGTTCCTCAGGGTTAATATTAGAAACTTCTGAATTTTTCTTGACATAATTAAAAAAATTATTTGTAAGATGGATACTTTGTGTTTGCTTCTTTGATTTTCCTTTAGGCTACTGATAGCAGTATTCTAAATGCTTTATAATTTTTTTTTTTTTGGGGGGGGGAGGGTTTGTGTTCCCTTTTTGCTTTTTTCCCTTCCTCTTTTATGTGTGCTGCTCTGTAAATTATGCTAATTAGTACTTTCTGAAAGATTCCTGAGAGTCAGAGTTAAATGTCATTTTTCCCACATTTTCCTAATAAGGGGCAAAATAAAAAAAAGCAGTGACTCCATATATCCACGATTTTTCAGACGTAGGAAATCTTCATTTCCTCCTGCAACAGACTTGTACCAATGCTCAGTGAAGGGCAGCCTCCTGTTCAGATTTCCTTCTAGTGTTTGAAAAGTCTGATTTGCCTGATGAATGAAACTATGAGTTGCAGATGTCCAGGATTCTGCATCTATTGAGTAGCCTCCTTATACTTGAATGCTGAAGATAAGAGGTATGTTGAACTTTCTTTGACGTTGTGATAAACATCAAGTTTGAGTTTCATAGAAAATATTCATAATTTCAGCACCCTATGTTGTTGAAGAGAGGTAATTTTTTTACTTTATGTGGATAATATTAAAATGTGTCATCAAGTGAATGTCTGTTAAATAGATTTAAAAGTGCTTTAGATGTAAGGGAAAGATCAATCAATTTCTTTGAAATGCTATTTAAGGACTCCAAATACACTTCTGATCTCAAAGGAGCTAAATAAATGTTTTCAGAAGTTCCTACCTTTCCTCAGCATGGAAGCCTTTGGGACACTTAGGAAACAATAAAATTCTCAAAACTCCTGAAATAAGCGGAACTGCTGTTGAAGACAACTTTGTTATGTAATTGAATTTCTTCTTATCTAATTAATGTACACACAAATAGATTACTTCTCCAGTGCTGTCCCTCAGTTTTTGTATTCACACACTGATTCCTACTTCCATGTTTCATATATGCAAATCCATACTCAGAAACACCACATGTGAAGAAATTAGTTTCATAACCATTTCTGCCAATACTAAAGCTACAAAATTTCAGGTCCTGAAATTTAGAATTTTCCTTTCTTACCTAGTATGTCCAATTTATCATTTTTGCATATTTCTGCAGTTCTGGGAACCAGCCAGATCTTGAATTGTACTGTGTATTTTTCTGCCAAAATTTGCTGAGCCTTGTATGAGCTCAAGGTAAGCATTCACAGAATCACAGAATTATCTGGGTTGGAAAGGACCTCTGAGATCATCAAGTCCAACTCTTGATCCACTGCTGCCGTGGTTCCCAGACCATGGCACTGAGTGCCACATCCAGTCTCTTCTTAAAAACCTCCAGGGATGGAGAATCCACCACCTCCCTGGGCAGCCCATCTCAATGCCTGATCACCCTCTCTGTAAAGAATTTCTTCCTCATATCCAACCTAAACCTCCCCTGGCAGAGCTTAAGTCCATGCCCTCTTGTCTTACTGGGAGCTGCCTGGGAGAAGAGACCGACCCCCCCCTGGCTATCCCCTCCTTTCAGGGAGTTGTAGAGAGTGATGAGGTCTCCCCTGAGCCTCCTCTTCTCCAGGCTGAACACCCCCAGCTCCCTCAGCCCTTCCTCACAGGACTTGTGCTGGATCCCTTCACAGCCTCCTTGCTCTGCTCTGGACCTGCTCCAGCACCTCAATCTCCTTCCTGAACTGAGGGGCCCAGAACTGGACACAGAACTCAAGCTGTGGCCTCACCAGGGCTGAGTACAGGGGCAGAATCCCTTCCTTGGACCTGCTGGCCACACTGTTCCTGACACAGGCCAGGATGCCATTGGCCTTCTTGGCCACCTGGGCACACTGCTGGCTCATGTTCAGCTTCCTGTCAATCCAGACTCCCAGGTCCCTTTCTGCCTGGCTGCTCTCAGCCACTCTGTGCCCAGCCTGGAGCTCCCCATGGGGTTGTTGTGGCCAAAGTGCAGGACCCGGCACTTGGCTGTGTTGAACCTCATCCCATTGGAATCAGCCCAACTCTCCAGTCTGTCCAGGTCCCTCTGCAGAGCCCTCCTGCCTTCCAGCTGATCCACACTTCCCTCTCGCCCCCCCAAATTAATGTTGTCTGCAAATTTGCTAATGGTGGACTCAGTCCCCTCATCTAAATCATTAATGAAGATATTAAACAGAACTGGGCTCAGCACTGATCCCTGGGGGTCACCACTGGTGACCAGCTGCCAATTGGATCAGCACCGTTCAGCACCACTCTCTGGGGGCCTCCGGCAGTTCCTAACCCAGCACAGAGTGCTTCTGTCTGAGCCCTGGGCTGACAGCTTTTCCAGGAAAATCCTATGGGAGACGGTGTCAAAGGCTTTGCTGAAGTCCAGGTAGACTCCATCCACAGCCTTCCTGTCACCCACCAGGTGGGTCACCTGAGCATAAGAGGAGATCAGGTTGGTCAGACAGGACCTGCCCCTCCTAACCCCGTTCTGGCTGGGTCTGATCCCCTGTCCATCCTGTAGGTGCTGTGTGATTGCCCCCAGGATGATCTGCTCCATAGCCCTGTCAGGCACTGAGGTCAGGCTGACAGGCCTGGAGTTTCCTGGGTCCTCCTTTCATCCCTTTTTGTCCTCCTTTTCTCCCTTGTTTCATATTTTAGGGGTTTAATCAAACTAAGCCTGACCTTTCAAGAGTTTGATGTATACTTCATAGCTGTTAGTTATTCTGCTGTATAGCAGGAAACATCACTTCTTACAAGTAGGATGCCAACAGGTTGTTACCACTGAAGTTTCTGTAGCAATAGATGCTAGTCAATACACTGATAATATCACCACTTTTCCAGGGTGTTTTAATTAGCCTTTGCTATTAAAGGTGTTGATTGAAATCAGTACTATCAGATTCATTTGTATGGGCAGCTGAGTAGTGCTAATTAATGACACATTTTCAATTGTGATCTTTTTTATAACTACATAGGCAGAGAGTGTCAGGAATGAAAGAAGTGAAAAATGCTTGAGAAAAAAAATGTTTGCTACCATTATGTTTCTGGAAGAATGATCTTTGTGTACTTCCTCACTGAGGAACTAACCAAAGTGACTCTTAGTGTCTAAAGCTTATTCCCCTCCTAAAGGTTTGCTTGCTGATGCTCAAGCTCAGTTTTACTATGATGCAGCCAAGTAATTCTGGATCTGACTGCTGGGGAAATCCCAGAGGAAGTGAGAAGAGCTGGGGGGAGCCTCCCATTGCTTAGATGATAATTTACATCCTTGGTCCCTGCCTGAGCTATTTCACAGCTGTGCCTATGCCTTTCATCTTCCTGGCCTGGCTTGAGACCTGAATCCTGGCTATTGAGCTGCCTATCTGGCTGGACTTTGGCCAGCATTAGTCACCACCACCAGACCTGCTCTGTTTGCTTATTTGGGTGGGAATGTTAGGGGCAGTGCGTTGCTTTTCTGTCACTCATGACTCCCAGCTGGCCTTCCCGTACCTAGCAGCTCTATAATTAGTGTTTTGGTTTTTTTGTTTTTTTTTTAACATTTTTAGGGTACCTTGGGATTCTGTTTTGGGTCTGGGTTTATGTGAGTGCTGTGGTGGACAGATATTACTACAGAGTATGCAAAAAGCTAATGAAATGTCCTCAATGAAGCCTGCACTCAGTCTTCCTTGCTGTGCCCAAATTAGAGTCCACTCTCCACCAATTTGTTACATTAAATTTAACTGGCAATGTTGCTCAAAAGCAAGGTACTTTAAGTGACATTCTTGACAGTGATTCACGAACATGTTCTGTCCTTCTGTGGGAACTGTGGATTAGTACCTGAAAAAAGCATTCCCAGAAGTGCTTCCCACTCAATTGCCATGTAAGAAAGAACAGGCAGGTTGATTACATTCTTCACCACTTTGTTGCATTTGAATTACAAAGCTAAGACAAGACCTAGCCCTGAGGCCTTGCAAGTACAGCAAGTACAAAGCATGTGACCTGTTGCTAGCAACAGTAATAATGTATATTCTTAAATCTAAGCAAACAATTTGCATTAATATCCAAGTATCCAAGGAAAGCAGCTCTATCTACAGAGCAATCTCATTCAGCTTTACATTCTTCTGCCTACACCTTTCAAGAAGAGATCTGCTGAGGGTTCCACACAGCTAGATTGTTGTTTCTCAGAGCTCAGCAATGGGTTTGGTTCTGCATACCTTTTGCTAGTCATAACTGAGCTTAGCTGAAAGTAAAATTACAATACATAAAATTCATTCTATCCTGGGTCAAACCATAGCCATTCACTCACTGGCCATTCATGAAAGACAGAGGGAAGATAAAAAGATGATTTAAGCAATGATTTCAGACCAGCTGATTCATCTATCACCTACATAGATGATGATGAGGATCATCTTCAGGAGAAGGCAGGACTCCACTATCTGAGAGGAAGCCATGATGTGTCAGCCTGGCTGCTTTTTGCTGGAGAAAATATTAGTCCTCTCTTCCCTTTTCTGCAGAAGAGGAGATATGGTCTGAAAATTATTTATGCTATATCAAAGGTAGAAAAGAAATCAAATTCCTTTCTATTTTCCTTTTTTTCCTTTTTTTTCCCCTTTTGCATTCTTCTTGGCTTTCCATTTCAGAGCACAACTAGGCTTGTGCTAAAAAGGGGAAGAAAAGGAACAAAAAACCTTGCAGGAGAAATCCTTGCAAGACATCCCTTTTCACTTTTGCACTTTCTGTGAAATACAAATTCGTTTTGTTTTGAAAAATGAATGTCAAAGGCCAGAAGCTCAGTTCATAAATCACATAAACATTTCAGCAAACGCATCCAAGTTGGCAATACTGGAACTTTTCTGAGACTTCTTCATAAGTCAAAAGACCAAAATGTACAACTAACCTAAAAAAAACCCCCAAATCTCTAATATATTTACTGACTACACTGCCAATAACCTTTGTCTACTCTTCTCCTTTTCCATTTCAGTCCAAATTCACAAGAAAAAAAGCTGTGGTCATTGGGTTGAAGGTGAGGCCGTGGAGATGGGAGCATTCCAATAGGTCTCAGACTATCATGCAGGCAGCTGTGAAGCTGTCACTGCAGCATCAGAGCCCCCCACATGCTGGTAAGTCAGGAATCTGGAGCAGTAGTCACCAGAGCTGCCAATTGGAGTGGTAATGTTCCACCTTGGGACTGTTCTGACTCATGTGCCATTGGCCATAGAACATCTCTTCATATCAACTTTGCCACCTTTCAAGAGTAAGCACATATTGATTTTTCTAGCTATTGTGCCTGCAAGGTTATAAAACCCGAGGAGAAGTGGTGCAGTCATTTCAGCTAACACATAACAACACACAACTGCAATAACTTGGTTTTCCTTCTGACTATGCCACTGGTGACCGGTTGTGATGGAATAACCCATCTGCAACACTAGAATCCTTACAAAGAGTAATCAGATGTTTAAAGTAACTCAGTGAAGAAATATATCATGAAAGAGGGAAGAATGGGGAAAGTGAAGAAGCCTGGCAGCTGTGATTGAAGCATAATCTTGACTTTTGGCAGGCAAGATATGTGATGTGCTCAGGGTTTCAAGCCTCTCTGGCAGACGTGATGGTGGAACTGCCTCAGGAACTGCAGAATGGTAAGGTGCTACATGGAAATCCTGGCATCAGAGGGGAAACCTTCATGCTTTTGCACTTTCACGGGTCTCACAAACAGGAGGCTGAGCAGATTAAAACTAAGATGTGAAAACTTAATTCTTGATACTTTATGCATGTGTAGTAGTGTATCTTTTAACAGCCTTTTTGAAGATGATGCTGTTATTCAGTTTGGAAAATAACCGTTTCAGTAAAGTTAGTATGAGAGAGAGGGGATGGCTCTAATCTTACTTGTTAGCCAAAGATCAGTCAGTAAGGAGTAAATAAACACAGAAGAATGAAAAAGAAAAAAGAAGAATCAACAAGAGAAATGAATAAGAAAGTATATTTCTCTTTTCAGTGGTTGCTGTCTTGGAACATTAATGTTGTTATTTTTTTTGTTTATTTGTTTATTAATTCTTCTGTTTCCTTGGCTTTCTATTTTTTAATTGTATGTACGCAGAATGCATGTTGGGTAGAATAAAGGAAGGAAAATACATAAAAACAGACTATCACATATATTGGGGCTATTAAAAACTTCTTTTTAACTCAGGGTAGTTTCTCCCTTGCTTTGTTTACTAAATGTTGATAAGAAAGGACTGATCTTGAGACAAATGTTACATATCAACAAGCAAATACCAGAAGTCATAGAAACCCTCAAAATATACATCACTTAGCTTGCAGTGTGCCTTGGTAAACCATAGTAGTTATATCTATATACAGTAATAACTATATATATATATATAGTATATAGTAATATACTATATAGTAATAACTATACTATATATAGTAATAAACCTTAGTAGCAACAAAATAGAATCGGACTCTATTGACATCTAAGAAATTCACCACCACCCTATGTTGTCAGGAATAGTTTGTGGGGATTTCAAGCCAGAAAACATATTAAGAAGTGTAGGAATGACTGCACTGTAATCCCTGCCCACTGAATGCCATCTCCTTCTCTTCCTTTTTCCCTTCTGTGCTTCATCCTTCATTCCTTTTCAGTGAAACAGCTGTGGATGCTTCCCATATCAGACACAATTAACAATGTTTTCCTTATTTAAATCATAGATCTAGCTTGCAGCAGTTTCAGCTGTTAGGTTGCCAGATTAGATGCAAATAAAATAACATTTGCTTTCTCATTGCAACTGGATGCAAAGTCTTCTACTGGCAATCTGTGATTTCTAAATGTGCTTGGATCCAAAACACACTGGGTCAAATTCCAAATGTATTAGATTTAACACCATCTGAGTCTGGCATCCCAAAATCAAATAGAGAAGCTATTTAGGGCTGTACTGAAAACTCAGTTATCAGGGGTAAAGATTGTTAAGCCCCCTATCTCTAAAATGCCCGTGGTGATGAGGTCACAAAGGGATTTGTTGCTGCTGTGAGGGGTGTTTGCAGATCCATTCCTCTAGGAATGTTACCCCCTCCACCCTCCTCTATTTCTGCTGGCATGGAAAAGATTTTTACCCTTCATCATCAGTCCATGATACAAGCAATTATACATAGTTTAACCTCATAAATCACTGGGACCTGATCACTTTTTGTGACCTTACAGTAAATACTGTTTACAGTGTTGTGGCTTGGAAACAAAACTGCTAATACATCAGGATTCCAGTTCACCCCATCCTCCTATTTGGGGTTGGCAGAAATATATGGGTCTTTAGCTGCACCCTCTCAGCAAATGAAGAGATACTCTTTATAGAAGTGGCCCACGTTGTTCAGGTGGTCAGTTCTTTTCTGCAGAAAAAGTAGTAGAGAGAATGGAAATTTTCTGACTGGACCAAGATTGTCTTATGCACATATTTCATTTAATAACACTTTAAAACTAACATCCGGCTATTCCAAGAAATGGTATGCAGGATGTACAGAAATATATAAAGATACTGAACTTGGCATGAGATTTTGCTGAAATACTTAATCTGAAAATAGACTGCAATATACAGATGTGATATACACTCTTTTTCTGCTAAAGAAGGAAGATCCTGGTTATGCTGGTGGCTTTGTTTTGTGGGATGTGTAAGGAAATCCATTATTTCAATCTCCCATTTGCACATATAAATGGAAAGTTTCAAGTAAGATAAATAAAAGGAAACCATTTAATTCCATTCTTGATACCACATTAAAGCACAGTAGCTTCAAATAATGGGTTTATAAAAAAACATTGTCTGTCTCTCATGAAGTTCAAACATCTCATTACTGTAGGGTTATAAATCTGCAGACAGTGGAGATTCTTTTTATGTCTTTTTAGTCTTTCAGCTAAAATGAACAGATCAATACATTTGTTATGAATAATTTCTTTTAGAACTTGAGCAAATGTGATTTAGTAGTTTTGACAGAAATGGAGCCAAGTGGTGCTTTATGGATTTCAACAATCATGCAGCTGGTTCAATGAGGTGAAATCTGTCACTGACCTGATGAATAGTGAGAGCGATAACTGAAATAAGTAAGTAAGTAAATAAATAAATAAAGGTACAGTGTAGCTTGGAGTTTCAGCTCATTTTTGTCTTGGCAGTATTTCTAGTATAAGAAAGATATGAGGTGGAACACTAACATAACATTTTTTTATCTGGTAGCTTTTGTTACAAAAACGCTACAATAAAGTTACAAAAACTTATTTTCATTGATCATTGTGCCAGAACTATTGTGTAGTAGATTTAATCCATCTCTGATCTTTAAAATGCAGGCTGCTTCCCAAATGCCTTAAAGGTGACTGGAGAAATTGAGTACAGCTTCTGAAGAAACAGGAATTCAACACCTGCACCACCCATCTAAGAAGGAGATGAGGATACAAGCATCTTGCAGCAATTAGTGGCTCAGACACCATTGCAGAGATGCTTAACTGTGAAGAGCTTGATTGTTCTGCTATTATTATTTAAAGTTTCTTTGCTGTCCTGTAGGAGTGCCTGTCTCAAATGAGGTCCTCTCCATCACTACACTGTGCACAGTTCACATAAGAAAGAAATTCAAAAGAACAAGGTGGTCAGTGAAGAAAATGAACTAGGTAGGATGACAATAAAGGAGAAAGAGTATGAAACTCAGGTGTTTGGATGAGCCCAAGAGAAAGAGGCCATATGCAGAAAGGTAAGTCATATCAGAATAATTAATAAAGTAGATCTCTTGTTTTGCCTGAAGGTAATTCTGGCTCAAAACTATGTTACCCCCTATTTACACCTATTTCCTACAGTCCTACATTGATGAATCACCAAAATCTCAGTTTTTTTTCTGAGAGCTTCTCAATTTTTTTTATTGGCACTGTTTTTAGAGCTGCACAAGTGATTAAATAGTGTTTAGGCCAAAGGGAATGAATCTGTAACTCAGAGATTTGAACACAGGACACTGGAATCTGAGACTCAAATCCTTCTTGCAGTACACCTGAAATTATTTCTGCAGGCTGGAACAGTTCTAGCAGAGAAATCCAGCTGAAAACAGCCAACAAGATAGCTGAAGAACTGCATTCAGGTATCACCTCCAAGTCAGGGATGTCTGCAGACAGCAGTCTGCACTCAGCAGCCAGCAGTCAGCAGAAGTTTCCGTGTAAATCTCCTGCATTTCACTTGGATGGGTGAACTTGTGTATTCTTGGAGTCACATACCTATCTCTGCTAATTTGGATAAGAATTCACCATTTTTTCAATGATTGCCACCTGTTTCTCTTGGCTCTGTTTTCCCAGAAGTCTGGCCTGTTGACACCTTTAATCTCCATAAAGTCTCTGTGCATGCCAGGAATGATCCTATCCATGTCTTCGGTGAGTGACACATCTGATTAGCTCTTGGACCAGCTGTTATTAGCATAAGTCTGCTCTGATTCTGGCACTATATCTATAGGATCAAAGGGTCAAGCCCTTTGGTAGAAGTGGGAAGTAGGAAGTATTGAGATGGAGCCTCCTGCTTCACAGAATCAAGGTGGCAGTGAAGTTGAAGGTGACAATGCACCTCTGCCATTTTCAGTACAAATGAATGGTAACAGTGCATTTCCTGAAAATACAACAGCCCTCAGACTAAAATGTGTAACATTTCTGAAATGGTGTAACATTATTTAATATGGAAAACCTGAAAAAAGTGCAAGGCATATATAAGCTTGCAAGTCTTACCACCATTTCCAATACAAAGGAAAGCAATGCAAGTCAAACTGTAGTGCAGATACTGGAGAATAAGCCACACACTGAGCTGTAGGTAGTGATTCATTTCTGAATTCCACTGTTTTCTGGAGGAGCCTGCCTAAATGAGGAAAAAGGTCAGAGCTTGGCTTGTGGTGATGTTTCATTGCAATTTTTTCCATCATTCTTTATGCTCGGATTTCCAGTGATTGATGAATGTTTGTAGACAATCATGCTGTAAAACTGTCTCTCCCATACTGAAGTCTTTATCATCAAGCAGCAGAAAAGGCATAGTAATGGTATAGCAATTTATTTACATAAAACCACTGTACGATCAGTGTTTCATTGTGTTTATAATGAGTTATCAATATAGACTGTGTTCTCCTATGCTGTGAGAGAAAATTTAATTCTGACCAAAAGCTATAAAATGAAGAAAGTTATGATTACTTAGGCTTGAATTCTATTGATTTTGGGTGGATGTTTTGGGTAGTATACACGTTTCTTTTAGGCTGTGCTAATGAAGGCTGAGACATGATCCATTATGATCCACATGGAAAAAAATATACTCTGACTTCTCACTATGAATACAATTTCATGTGGAACTTTTTTGTTCTGGAATTAGTATAAACATTTTCCATTTAGGTTTTGTAAATGACAGCCTTTAGTTAAATAGATTTAGAGACCTGTGCTATTGCATTTATGGAATCTTGTTACTTATGTGACTAACCCAAGACAGCGATGCTGTTATATAAAGAAAAAAAATCTTTTTCTAAAATTGCTAAGCAGCTAAAATTTAAGGGTAAAAAATATGCCTTCTCCTTTCTTCCTGGTAATAATATCTTATTTTTTTAGTGATATATATATTGATTGGTAATACAACACAATACAACACAATACAACAATTTGCTACAGACTGGGAAAAACCTGGTATTAGCTAATTTACAAAAGCACAACCTTAAAGATGGACCTTTAAATTTAACTGCCCCCCTTGCAAGTGTCAGAGGAAAGGAGAAATTATGTGAAGACAAAACTGATGGAGTTATTTTGTAGATCTGGACTTAAATTTCCATGGTATTTTCTTTTGTATGAAGAGATATAATGCACATGCCAAAACCTCTAAAGATTCTGTTAATTTTCTTCTGAGGAATTTCAACTAAGATAATTTTTTAATTCTTATTTTACAGATGGCTCAAAATGATCTCAGATAAAATTTTACTTGAGTAATAGCTTCAAGGTTCTCATTTCAAACAGACCATTTAAGTTCTTCTGTGATGTCTTTCAGAGGAAGAGTAGGAGGAAATGATATATATAAATTTATTAATAGTAAAATTATTAGTTTTAGATAAAATAACCTTTCATGGCTGAAATACAGGAATAATATGATACTTTGATACACATTTCATAGAAGTCTGGGACAATGTTCCTGTAATGTAGGAAAAAAAAATAATTCATTTTGTCCTTAATATGAGTCTGAGGCATATGATGCTTTTTAGAACAAATATTTTCTCTTTTTAATTGCTTAATTGTTTGCATTAAAGAGCTAAATAGACTTGCATAATTCAAAACCAAGGAGCATAGACATATTCCTATATTTTTAAATATATATTTAAATATTTGAATAGATTTAAAATAAGATAACATTTTTGCTCTGTTAGAAATATACTTGCTACTAAGTAAATTTTTAAATCATTCAAGATATGAGAAATATTCCATTATTTATAAATATTTACATAGTGATCTATAGTTACGAATAAGGACTGATTTCTGGATTGTACTGCACATAGCACTGAAAACAAAGAAAACCTCTCCTGAGCAAGCATTTCACTGATCTCTGCATGTTTTTCTGCCTTGCAGGACAAAGATAAGGGACAGTGGGGTTTCTCTGTTTCTCTATAACCAATTCAGCTGAACTGAACTAGCACACCAGGAAAAAGTAATTTACTAAAGTATTACTATTGTGTGGCATATGCTTTACTAGAAACCAGTTTACATGTAGAGGGGGTAATTTGCATGCAGTGAAAGTGGCTGATTCTCAGGTCCCTTTGAGGAAAAGAACAGTTTGCATTAATGGCCACTTGTTTTCTGAGGATATTTTATGGGGTTGACAGCTTAGGGTAGGAATGCAGTTAGAAAAAGAAGTTACATTTCAAATCAATTGACACAGCTATAAACTAGCATCTTAGTTTTAAGATTCGTAGGCCAGAAGACCTGTTTTAATGTAAAAATTGTTGATATAAGATGTTTATGTGTTGTCCTCACCATACATATGGTTTATAGTGTAAAAGTTTGTCTCACATCCATAATCCATCAGCACGTAGAGATTATCCATTATATCCAATAAAATACTGTTTTTTTTCTCTGTCTCTCAGTTTTGTATTTGCTAACCCAGAGAGTACAGTCTTGACTGAACAGTGTTCTGGATCTGGGGAAACAAAGTAAACACCACTTGGCCCCTTCCCTGTGGCCCTGATGAACTGAAACTGAGAAATATATGTGAGTCAGAACTTTACAAAATACTGAAATTCCACCTGCTCCCATGAAATATAATTTATCTCTTGAAGTATGCCACATGACAACATCAAGTGTAAGGAGCAAATGTGACTGACAAAAGTGACAAGTGATTGCCTTATTAACATTGGGTTTAAAAGTGCACATGTGCAGGGTAACTCATTACTATCAAGTGATGAGCAGAGCAAGCGAAGAAGCGTTGCTATCCCAAGGGTCACTGAGAATAGTAGCAAATAGGATTACTGATCAAAGCAGAATGAACAGAAAGCTTGAGGGATGTAATTTCAATGGGAATTGATTTGTGGAAAATTGATTTACTGACATTTAAAAGGATACCCACTGTATTAATCTCCATGGCTGTCCTGTGTTCTTACTTTAATGTAAGGCTAAGTCTTGTTTTTTTCCCTGAGTGCAATGTGTTGAGACAACCAGGGATATTAGGACCCTGTGAGAACAACAGCCAAATCCTCCCTGGCTGGGGACTCTTGAAGCTGCTGTGATTCTCAAACCAAGTTTCCCTGTGTTTACAGCCCTTCACCAGGGACAGAGGGCTCATCCTTTGAGGCAACCTGCCTGAGATCTGACAACCCATGACCCAGCCCCTGGCACCTGGGAATGCCAATATCCCCTGGAGTTTATGAACCCCTTGAGTCTAAATTATGGCTTGTGTGAGTTAACTTTTCTGAAGCAAATGTTAAATACTAAACACAGATCATATTCTGGTGATTCCAGTTACTTACTATTATTATTATGCATAGATAAACAAATTCAGAGACAAAACAGCATAATCAAAACAGACTTATTTTTCTCACTATGCTGCAGTTTGATCCACACCCTTTGAATCTCCAGAGTCTTTCAGTTCACGTCTTTCTTCTGCATACTGTGAAGCCCTCTTGCCATGATCACTGTCAGCATTCACTCTTACACAGTGCCTATTCTCTGGTCTACCCAATTTTTTAAAGGAGTCATTATGCAACATATTTTCATGAAATAAGTGCCTGTTGACATAGCTTTTTCTGAGCCTGGAAAGAATGTGACATAGTTAATTTCAGCATCTGCTGTAAATGAAGCCTAGCAAAAAAGCTAGGCAAAAAATCTGACTTGAAACGTGTATTTGATCAACAAAGGATTATTGGCAGCCTGGGAAATGTAATAGTACTCTTTAAGTATGTAACACGGTTTCCTTAATGCTCATTTTATACATGTTTTCTAATAGTCTCTGTTATACATGCTACTGAAGTATCTGATCACCTTCAGAACATGGGCATGGTCTGAAAACCTGCAGATGTAAAAAGAGATGTTTTCTCTTCTTTTTTTTTGTGGTGGTTTTTTTTTTTGGGGGGGGGGGGGGAAAGAGGGGTGGGCTTGTTTGTTTTTTGGGTTTTTTTGGGGTGTGTGTGTGTGTGTGTGTGGACAGGGCCCACACAATGAGCAGTCCTGGAAGTACTTATGATTTCCTCTGCCATTCACTAAAGTTAATGGATTTTATGAGCATGACAATTTCCTACTTTTTGAGCACATTCAATGAACAAGTTAATTCTTTAGTCATTTGTCAGCTATCTAATTTCTGGCAATCTCTTGAACAAGCTACTTTAGTGGATTTAATACATTTGTAAAATGAATTAATCATAGATTGTGAATAAAGATTTGAATATATTTATAATGGCACTTGGCCATTAAAAATGTCCTACACACTGATTCTGTGATTCTGCTAAATCTATAGAGCTTGTTAATGTCTGACAAGTTACTTTTATGTTCTTATGGTTCAGTGTTTAATGATGATTAATCCCACAGCAAAAGAGTAGTCTCTGACAGTTATTGCAGAACATGTGAAAAATAAAATGTGTCAGTTAAGTAAAATGTTCACATCCTAAAACACACTTTATTTTACCCATAAGTGAAGTCATTAAAATTATACTATAGCTAGAGGTAGAGAATTTGCAGCATTTACAATCAGTTAGCATATTTATTTTTAGTTTGGATTGGTAGTAGTCTAGAGCAATTTGAATAATTCTAAAAATTGACCTGCAATTCCTTTAAGAACAGAATTTTCATAATAGTTTACAGTGTCTGTGTTAGATACGGGTGTTAGATAAGGTAAGGCAGCTTACACTTTCTAAGATTTAGTTCAGATCATCCAGTTAACAAAAGACCACACTTGAATAATGTTAAAGGCAGGTGATATCTGACCCTGGGAATATTTCCTTAGAAACAAGTACAAAGTAGAACCTAGAGGGCTAGGATGGGAGTTGAAATGCAGGGGAGTACACTCAGCATTTGATCTAACATCCCCCTACAGACTTTGTGTCTCATTCAGAAAGAAAAATGAAGGATTATGATTCTTCTACTTATGTGTATGGCAAGTAAAGCTTCTCTGTGCTTTGGAAAAGACAGTAGGACTCCCCTCTGCATAAAGAGAAATCATTTCAGTTACAGTGATTATTTGTTTATGTCTGAGATTTGATTGCTATTGTGGTTCCTGAAAATAAAAGGAAACCAGTGATGTGAACAGATGTAGCCTGGAGTAGAATCCAATCAAGGGACAATCATACTGACTACAGGGCATTTCCTTATGATTTTAACTGCCTTGCCTTGTTGTAAATGCTACCTCTGCTGATTAAAAAAATAATTTAAACAACAAAAAAGGGTATTATAAATTTCAAACTGTTTGGTTAGATAGTATGACCTGAATTCTCCACTTTCTTTACGAGTTTAAATCAAATGCAATTTGCATCTGTAAAAACAGAAAGGGAATCAAATGCTTTCCGTGTGCATTTTAAGGAATCTCCTTTTAGCCATACTGTTTATTTTTGAAGCTTAAGAAATTCTCTGACTCAAACATTTGTCCTTAATAGGAGTTTCTCACACGGTGAACTAAAATGCTATATTTATTTTAATAGCTCTTTTCTTGTAATTGAATAAATCCTTCAGAATATGAAAGTTTTTTAACTGTTCAATATGGTAAGTATTAAAGTCACAATGTAACTTTCCACTGTTTTGTTTTTGTGCAAGAAAATTGACCCTGTACTTGGATCTGTTAATCACTTACCTCTTTAGATAGTAACCAAATGCCCTGTCGAATGATATGGGAGCTCTCTTGCAATTTAATTTATTTTATCTAAGTTAATTTTTTTAAAGTTTTTTTCACTTTTGGTAGCACATCACCTTATGACCAAGGACCAGCTTCTAACCTTGTTCATCGCTTTTTTGCACTATAAGAGTTGTACGAAGAAGCTGCAAAGAAACAAATAAACAGCAAGCAGGGATTCTCTTGGCACAAGGAAATCTTGAGTTACTCTGAGTCCATGTGGATGAATCAATGCGAGCTTCTCCAGTTGACTTAATTGTCTCTGGGCTAGAGAATACTGTGAATGAAACATCTGGAAATTAGATTCTGTCTTGCCTTCATATAAATTATTTGAATATATTCAGAATGAAATATACATCCAGAAAATGAAATGGCACAATACCATTAAAAAAGTTGTTTTCCAGCTGTGTATTCATTAGTTTAGAATTGGAATTTTTTTCCATTGGAAATAGAAATGGTTTTTAATTTTGAAAACAAATCAGTATTCCTGACCTCTAGGGATATACCAATTAATGTTTCAAGTTTGAAAGTATTTATGTTTCACTAACATTGGCCCAAACCTATTGTTAACCCACATATGTAATTGCTGGAACGGCACATAGGTGATTCATACATCAACAATAATGATATAGGTTGGCAAAATATTGTCAGCTGTCACCTTCCTGCAGTGGGCTAGCTTGGCTGCATATATTTTCAGCTGAAGCAATGACTGTGTATTCTTAGAAGAGCCAGGTAAATCGGTCCCTGGATTGTTTAAGCATCTGCACAATAAAAACAAATAGCAGCTGTTTCACTGAGATTATAGGGAAGAGAAATCTTTGTGTGCCTTATGGCTGATGTCTTCATTTCTGCTCCCAGTGGATATATAAATACAACATCTTATCTGACGTAAATTCAATAATGGGTAGGTCTGTCACAGAAGGATAAATCCTCAGTGTATACTAATTGACTGAACAGGAACCAGAGCGTATAATGGGGTTTTTCCACTTCCCAACCTGAGGTGTGCTAAGGGACTGCCACATAGGAGAAAGAACTTTTAGAATTAAAGAGCTCAGGTACCTATAGATACCCCGTAAAATACTAGATGGCCTTAGTTTCTCCTATGTAAGGATTATGTGCACGCAAGGAAAAAGTGATATTGACAGGAATATTAAAACCAAGCATGCATTTATGTAAATAGTAGACTTTTCACATCATCATGAGCAAGTCAGTGAAGGAGACTGAATTTCTCATCATCCTGACTCTGCAAAATTCCAGATCTGCTGTATACACAAAATGTCAGTTTTCATTAGTCTGATATTGCTTCCAGATTAGTACTTTGTGTGTCTCTACTCACAGACAAGAGGCTGCTTGGGAATTATTAAAAGTAGCATATAGTGTATCCTTTTATTAAAGAGTATTTGGAGATTCCTTATTTTCCCCATTAAAAACCCCCAAACTTCTTTATACCATTTTTCTCTAATGTAGATAAAAAGAAGCTTCACTTAAACTATTCATGATGGTTGCACTGAGGCTGAGTAGGAAATACTAATTTTTTTTTGACAGTGAATCCAAGTTTAAAATAAGAAAAAATCATGTTTTCTACCAGAAGACTGCTTGTTCAATTCATATACCAGTACTCCTCCAGCAAGAATTCCAAATTAGGCAATGTCTACAGAATTCTTGTGCAAGGCAGGTATTGAACAAGTTTTCTGTATCACAGACATATTTTATGGTCACTGCTGGAGTGAAATTTGAGTAGTACAGAAGATGGAATTAATTTAGACACAACATTTTTGTTCAAGTGTCTTTATATTCAACAGGACTTGCTGTTATTAATTTCTATGTCTGTGTGCATATATATATATATATACATATATATATATATGTAGACAATTTGTGTGGGTTCTAGAGTGCCATTTCTTTCTTTGATGTGCATTTCTTAATACGGCCATAACAGCAACAGTGAAATTTTGATCATTAAAAATTCCACAATAGGTTAGAATTATAAAAACATTATTTACAATGTCTTGTGACAATGAGTGTTTAGTTAAAAGAGTCTATTGCAAACACATCCACCTTCAGTGAAAACTGAATGTGGAAAGCCCATTAATATAGAGTGCAGTTCCCATAAGCTACTCTGCAGTGTAACGTGGGTTGTCAAATTGAAGGCAGTGAATACCTAGGAGAAACAGGCAGACAGGGTAGACAGAGTCACTAGAGCAGTGAGAACTTGCAGAAACCCTTGCAGACCTTTTTTTTGGGTTTTTTGTTTTTTTTTTTTTAATTAGAGTGAGTTCTTTTGCCTACAACTTCTTTCAATAACTTTTAAAGCAGAAGGTACCTAGCAACCTAGCATCTTTCTCTGCGACTTAATATATTTTTTCCCGGTAGAAACATTAACAAGGTATTTCTGACCTGACTCCTTTTTTATTTCAGCCTTCATGCTAACTGTCTGTTTCTACTGTCCCTTCCTTAATATATTTACTTTTACACATTTCTACATTTTATCCAGGGTTTCCTAATAGTATGATTCCCGTTTTGTTCTCACTCTCTGTCACCAAATGCTGTGTACAAAAGTCTCTTCTGCTTCCTGAGAATTTGCACTGGTTCACTTTGATCACTGCAGAAAATAAACCCCTTTTTCTGTCTCAGGAAAAAAAAAGAAGCAGATAAGCAGAGGAGGTTTTCTGCCTAATAGGTAAGACTTCCATCAAAATACATTTGTTTCTCAAGCATTTCTAAGTAGTTCAATTAAAGGAGAAGGATTGAATTCTGAAGTGATATACAAGGTAAAATTGGGCAGTAACACAGACAGTATATTTTATAGTCAACTCCCTTACTTTGATCAGAAGTTGAGATACTGACAATAATAGAAACAACCCAGCTAGTTGAATAGGTTTTCCAAAGTGTCTCTTCTCTCCCATGAGTCTCTTCTGTCCCATGAATCAGCATGGGACAGTGTGTTTCTCATTTGTGTTTCCCACAAAAAACAGTTCTTAGTGGCTTGATTCTGCTGATGCAGAGCATAATGTCTTCATAAATCCATGGAGCCAGGCAGACCTGTGATTAACAGAGATCAACTTCCTTTGAGCTGAACTAGCCCACACAGAGCCTATACTTCTATGTGGTTTATCTATGAACTTTCTGGTGCACCCACAACTCACAGAGAATTACCTTACACTCATGTCTACTAGCTTAGTCTCTCTCCTGTACTTAAATCAAAGTTAACTCACATAATAAACAGATGGGAGAAAGCATAACTTATGGAAGGAGATGCTTTAGCTTACTCAACCCCTTTCCACTACTTCGTATGAGAGTTATGTTGTGTTACATTGCATTTAACATTATGAAGAGCAGAGCATGAAATACAGAGGGAATTCAAGTGAATATTATGCTATCTATCTTACAGCACCTTACATATCACTTCTGAATTTGGCTCACAGGCCCATTGATTGAGAAGAAAGAACAAGACATCCGCAACAGCAAACGGAACAATAGTTCAACATCAGGGGAAAATATTAAGACAGACAGTATTGTAATGTGAATAAGTATAGAGTAGTAACTTGATACGAAAGAAAAAAAAGCCTCAGATTTAAGTGGGATAGCAGATATGTAAGTATGACATGCAGTTAAGGTCGATCTTTAATCCCAAACTTTAAGGTAAGATCATACTTATTATCACTGCTAAAAGTTACTTGTTTGGGGAAATTGTATTTACAGCACTGAGTTCTCTTCCTCCAAGCCTGGAGCACAGGGAGGTGTTGCTTCCCAAAGCAGGCTGAGGCTCTAAGGCTGCACTTGGCCAGCCTGGAGACCAGAAAATGTGACACCCGTCTACTTGTCCTAATCTAATTTGCCATTCAAATCGAAACACATTTTTATATAAACACTGAAAAAAACCAAAAAGTGCATCTAACATGATAACTTACATGTCAAGGATTTCATACCTATCTCAAGTGGTCAGATCTAAAGTTTAAGGAAAAAAAATTACCAGCAATTTTATAGTGTTCCTTCAATAAGCATTCTAAGCTAATTCTCCAGCTGTTAGAACTCTGTATTGTTCGTGATAGCCTGTCTTTTTCCAGCTCATACTCCCCAGAACTCTGCAATATTTTCTGCTTCTGCCTGAAATACCAACTTTGGTATTTAGTATGTTATTTAAAAAAGAAGTTTCACAAGTACTTCTAATCACTGGACCATGTAATGAGTCATAAGTGATAACTGCTAGGGAATTCATCGAGGTTGGTGACCTCAGGGTTAACGAGGGAGACTATTTAAATTGATTTTATTATTATGTCTTTTTTTCTTTTAAAAGTGCCAAATTCACTTTTCTACCTATGTCTACTCAAGCTTTTTTATTCTATGCTGGACTGATTCTTTGGTGACTGTTTACAAGCCCCGATACTCATCCTCCAAACCCATTATATGCATGGAAATTATTCAAATGGACATCCTGGTTTGGGCCAGGATAGAGCTAATTTCCATCCTGTAATTATGCTTTCAGCTGAGTGTCTTGTAAGTAGCTGCACTTGCTGAAATTAACAGCAAATTTCTCAGTCAATGTCTGCTTCTGGGACTGATAACACTCAATGTTTATAGTTACAGCTGGAGAATGGTGTGCAGAACCAAGGACACTGCTGGGCTTTGGGGAACATTTTATTCCCAGAAAGAGAAAGGGAGTAAAGGGGCCACACCTGCAACCCTCCTTTAGGGTGGAGTGGACACAACAGGTGACCAAAATGAACCAGAGTATTCTATCCCATATGTGTCAGACTCAGTATAAATCTGAGGGATCACGAAGGTTAAGCTTCTTTGCCTCTTCCTGCCTTCTTTGGCATACTGGGAGGATTCAGTCTGTTTGTCTTCCTGTGTTCCTGATCTGTGCCAGCCTGAATCTGTGTGTTTCTACCTTCAGCTCTTGACTGCTGCTGACTCTAGGAGTCCAGCCTGGGACTTTTCCAGGGCTGCCCTGCAGCCTTGGTGTTGTTGTGAGCATTACTGGGGGAAAGGAGTAAGGAATGTGGCATTCTTCTTCTGTATATTTCAATATATATAATAATTTTTCCTTTTTTATCATTACTGTTTCATTAAAGCTATGTAATTTAGTTCCCAGCCTGTAACTCTCTCTCCCTTGTTCTTTCTACTTTCTTTATCAGCGAGGAGAGGGGGATTAATTAAGAGCATCTGTCATTCGGTTAATTGTTGGGCCAATGTTCAACTGTGACAAAGGAGATGATGCATTTTTGAAAAAAGAGCATCTGAAGTAACCAAAATTTTGAGTAAATAGATTTGATTAATTGAGCAAGCCAAGATAAATATTTTTGCATTCCTATTACTGAATTCCACCTGCAGGTAAATTACAAATAAGGTAAACAACAAAACTTATGAGAGGAAGAGACATAAAGGAGAGATGAGTGCAAGAAGTTTTGAAAATCTTGATCCCAAAGTCTAGGATGTTTTAGGGTCATATCTATGTATATAGGTAAATAATCTAATTTTGTGTGGGAGTATCATCTGATGCATGGAGCAGAGTTCAAACAGACCTTATACCAAGATAACCAGCATAGGCTAAGATTTGAGCTCAAATGGAATATTTCCATCCTTTGAATGCCTCTCACTGTGCTGTTTGAAGTTGTTCAAAGGAGTTTTTACCTTGGACCCTTGTATACCCATCAGAGGTCTGAGCATATTTGATGTGTGTTTGTGTTGGAGCTTTGTTTGCTTTTTCCCTGGTAGGAATCTGGCTCAGGAGTATCAAATCTACTTTGTGAACTTGACTAACCTATAGTAAGAGTGGATGGTTTGTTTCAAAGCTACATTAGTGCACTGAGCCAATAAAGCTAAAGCCTATGCAATTTGTGTGGAGTATGTGGTAAATACAGTTTGTGCAGAGGACTGAATCCTACTGCCTTCTTCAGGCTGCAGTGGATGGATTATCAAGTAAATGATGAAGAGATATCCCAGGACTTGTTTGGTTAAACTTGATGAAATTAGGATCCCTAAACTTGCTCACCAGTGTGGGTTTGTTAAACATTCTAAGAACTATGGTGCAACAGAATGTAGTTTAGCCTGAATTATTCGTATCTGAAATAGTTTTAAACATCTAAACAAATGAAAGCTCTTTCAAAAAAGAGCCATCAGCAGTGATCAGGGAAACTTGTCCATAAACATAATTTTTACCTACATATCTGTATCCATATGCAATATGCAGTCCTATAATACTTTCTTACTGAGAAATTTAAACATCTTACAAACATTAGATAATTAACTTCACAGGAAAATTCTGAACAACAACTATGGGAAAGGTACCATACTGATAATTAGCCATACTACAGTCTGGTTGTCTCAGTCAAGCACTCCTGTGTAGGCTACATACTCACATTAGCATCAACTCAAAGTAGATAGAGTGCTGGCAATCTGCTTACAGTTTCTGGAGACTGAAAGGCAGGGAAATTGAACTAGCCACTCATTTTTAGGTACCATTTATTCAGTTTGTAAGGCAGTTTAAGAGTTGTTCACATTCCTGCCACAACCTACATGGTACTTATTCTGAGTCATTAAATAATTAATTTAATAATTCTCATTGTGCTCCCAAGGGGTCAAGGGTCAAAACCTCATTGACTTCAAAGGAGGTCAAGACTGACTGAACACTTCTGACTATTTGTTCAGACTTCCTTTTAATTCAGTTCTCAGATTCAAGAACTCTAGGCATATTTCCTTAATATTTCATGTATAAAATCACTCTGGTGTGATATGCAAAGTAATGAAAAATAACATGAAAGTCAACGCAATGCACCTATTTAATTCAATCCATGATTTAAAAAAATTAGGCGGTTTAAGTGTTAAAACAGTTAATTATAAAACCTAGAGGAAAGCAAATATTTACACAGGGAATTACTGTGTGGAGCTCATAAACACAAGATAGGTACACAGCCTAGTAAATTTGAAAAACATATTCCAACATTACGTAAATGAGAAAAGCATTCTCCTAGTACCTCTAGGGTTAAATTTTAAGTGCTATCAATCAAGTTTCAGAACACAACTTGTTCAAAAAATTAGGATCAGGAAGAAATGTTTCCTTTGGTTTCCTCTGGAAGCTTAACATTTCTAATGGGACTATCCTTAATGCTTCAAAAACAATTTTAAAACTTGACATTGATGCCACTTTTTACAACAGCTGGGAAAAGTTACAAATTATTAGTTTGTAATGGTACCTGGTAGATTAGTTTCTTTTATTAGAAGCATGTAGAGGATGATAGTTCAATAGAATATTTTGTGAACAGGTAGAACAACAGCAATCAGGCAATGAAGGTGAAATATGCAAGTGTAAATATAGATTTTCGTTCTTTTATATAACAGTTTGGAGAAATTTAGTTTTCCCTACTGGCTATTTATTAACTGCATACCATGTCCAAACATGTGAGAGAAAGCTTAAGTATTGGGTTTGCTTGAATTTGAAATATATGATCATGATCCATGAGTGTAACTTTACTTCTGAACATTTATTTGCATCTGTAGAGGTATCCTGCTGACTGCACCACATTTGGTAATGTTCCATAAGTTAATGAATAAAATTCCAAGACTGTCTGTCTTATCTTCACCAGGGGTCAAGATGGTTACTGTATTTCATTTGTTGTTTTCTGTTATGTGTATGGGAATTCTACAGCCCTTTTTAAAGTTACCTCTTTCTATTTTTCATAAAGATTTCTATCCAGTTTTTTTTTTTCTTTGGAGCACTTATTTTACTGCACAACTTCCTCCCCCTATTTTATTTGTATAATGTTGAGAATCATTTATTCGGACTTTCAAGTACTGCAGCAAATTAATTTATTTTCCTTTTCTGCTCAGAAGCTGCAGATGGTTTTGTGAACATTTTTTCCAAGCCATATAACATTTTAACACCTTGTAATTCTTACTGAGAGGAGGAAGAAAAAAATATCAGCATATTTTTTTTTTTTTTAATAATTCATTCCAGATAAGATCACCTGAACAATTTTCTTAACTGAGCTAGGAAATCATTAGGGCGGAATATTTAATTTGTTTACTGACAAAAAAAAGTTTAATAGCAGCAAGTGAAAAAACATTTAATAGAGCTAAGAGAAACTTTATGCCTATATCTGATTCTACCATTGTGCATGAATTTAAAATACTAGTTATTTTAATCTATAGTCAGTGAATATTCTGCATATCAGTTTGCTTTTATTCACAGTGTACAGCAACAAAGCTATGAATTGTTCCTCTGTAAAGTTAATGTAGGTAAACAAGACAAATAACCATTTTAAGCTGGCAAATGGCAATATAAGTGCAGGCTAACTGTAATAGTTTAAATATAGTAAGACAACTATATACAAGCTCAACTGTTGGCAAATGTCTTAATAAGATAAATTCCCCCATTCCCCCCAGCATGTTTGCTTTCAATGTTTTGTGTGAAAGAACCTTTTTGAAAGGGAGTTATTGACTGGATGCTCAGACCAGAGCCAGTTCCAATTTGAGGTTGTATGTATGCAATAATTTATCTGTTAGAGGGGTAAAATACCAGTAAAGGACTCTCTACCTGATTTATAATTGCTTTGTTTGACTAAACCAAGTTTAATAAAGCGGTTTTATAAATGAACTTCCTTCATTATGATTACACTGCATAACAGTTATATCTGCCTTCAGGTAGACTTCAGGATTTATTATATAAAATATCTGTGATGTTATGGCATGAGGGGAAGCAAATTCATGGGTAGAAAATTAGACTTTCAGAAAGCTTTAGTGCTAATAGAATATTTGAAGTGATGAGTTCAAGACCTACTGAAGCAGAAAACTAGCAGTTTTGTTGGAATAGACACATGATGATAATGAAGGTATTAAAAAGAAATCTAAACAGATTTGATTTGTAAATTTCAACTTAATATTGCAGATATTATTGTTGATTTTTTGGGGGAGTAAGTCCCAAGTTAATTTATTTGAAACTTAACGTATTTTCACACATGCTATATTCTATCACTTATCTATACAAAACCATTTAGGCTCCAATTTGAAACTGATCAGTCTTAAATCAATACAGACATGTATGTGCTTATGGCAATAAAGCCTGATATTTCCACTAAAATTTTTCTTGCATGAATGTGATTTTCAGGTTATAACTTTCCTTAGATTTTCAAGATAGCTTTAAGTATTTTTTTATTAATTCAGTCTGATAGTTTTTGTCCTGTGTAGCAGCAGATGTCAGTTGTCTTACCAACAGAGAAAAATCTGATGATCTATACTCTGAATATATTTGGAGTGTACCTTATTCCAGTTTCACACATTCACCAGTGCTGGAACAGAGGCCATCACAAATAGTACAAAAATAAATAAAATTACTTGTTTGTTGAAACTAAGAATGATTCCAACTTTCTTGTTTCAGTAGAAAAAAAAAAAAAGAATAAGCTTAAAAAAGTGCTATCCCCTAAACTTTGTTCCACTGTTTTGTTAAAAAAAAATCAAAAGGTTTTTTTGGGAAATTTTAATCACCAACAATAAAAAAATCTACCCTCTTTGAAACAATAGTCTACAAAACAAATTTCATTCAACCTCAAACTTCAGCATATTTTAGTGACTCTTCTTAAAGATCTACTGTATTTATTCCACATTTCATTCATTCTGGTAAGACAATAGCATGGAATTTTATACTACTGATCTGAAAAAAACCCCAGAAGATTCCTCTTAATTAAAAAGTTCAAGTAAAATAATAAATGTTATCATATAGTCATAGAATCACAAAATCATAGAACACCAGGTTGGAACAGACCTTGAGGATTATGTGGTCCAACCTTCTGGATAATAATATAGTTTAAATGAGATGGCTCAGTACTCTGTCAAGCTGAGACTTAAAACCATTCAATATGGGGAATACACCACTTCCCTTGGAAGATTATTCTAATGTCTCACTGTTCTCATGGTGAAAAATTTTCTTGCTTGCCTTGCCCCCCCTTTCCTTCATCTTCAACTTTGCCTTTCTTTGTCATTCTTCATTTTTCTTCTCTCCCTTGCCTTTTCCCTCTCCTCATTTTTTTATTTTCTATTTTTATTTCCCATTTTTCTTTTCATTTTTTGTTTTTCACTTTTTCTCCTGCAAAATATGATTACCATCTTCTTCATAATAGAACTCTTAGTCAATGACTGGAAAGCTCCTAGGTATTACTGGGTTACAGTTAAGAATACTCATGAATCCATGAGCAGCTTATTTCTGATTAATGTCCACTCTCCTCAGCTGTCCACTTTCCCAAGGAACTTGATTTAGTGAAAGTCTGCAAAAGCATCAGTGTGAGGCAAAGGAAGGCACCCCAAGGGAGCTGTGTGTTCTAGGACTGGGTGGAGTGTGTCTTGCAGCCAAACCCTGCAATCTGCACAGCCTGCAGCTGTACTGCCTCTGCATCCACTTTATGTCCCCTTGTGCCAGATACATTTGATCAGTAGATCAAGTATCAGTCTGATTCAGTGGTGTCAGAAACACAGTGTGGTAGCTGTAGGTCAGCCAAAGATCAGCCAGTACTGTAAAATATGGAGCCACAAGGAATGGAAACGAGACCATAGAGCTCTATTGCAAGAGCATGAGATGTATCTCATACCAGCAAGCAGCTTTTCATAAACCTTTGATGTGGTTGCCATTTCTCTTGTTTCCTCTGACTCAGCAAAACAGCCAACTATATGCAATGTAAACTACAGTGTAGATACTAACAAATTACTTGAGTAGCAGACAAAGGCAAAGCAGTTGATATTGTCTGGACTTCAGTAAGGTCTTTGATATTGTTTCCCATAAATTCTCTGTAGACAAGCTGTTGTATGGGTTAGATGTAAGGACAATGAGGTGGACTAAAACTGTCCACACAGCCAATCCCAAAGGGTGGCAAAAGGTCTATCTGGAGTAGCTAGTGATGTAAGGGGTCAATACTTCATCCAGTCATGTTCAGTGTCTTCATTAATAATCTGGATGATGGGACAGAGTACATCCTCAGCAAGTCTGTTGATGACAAAACTGGGAGGAGTGAATGATATACCAGAGGGCCATGCTGCCATCTAGAGGGACCTTCACATTTTGATAGAACCCTCATGAAGTTCAATAAAGGGAAGTACATACATAGTCCTGCACCTAGGGAGGAGCAATCCCATGCTCCAATACATACTGAGGGCGAACTCTCCGGAGAAGAGTTTTTCAGAAAAGCACCTGGAGGCTGGAGTAGACACCAGGTTGAACATGAGCCACCAGTGTGCTCTTGTGTCAAAGAACGTTAATGATCATGGGCTCCATTTGGGAAACTATTTCCAGCAGTTCTCAACCTGCTGGTGGAGCTGCACCTGGAATATTGTGTCCATTTCTGAGCTCCTTAGTACAAGGGAGACATAGACATACTGGAGAGTTCAATAACGGGGCACAAAGACAAGAGACTGGAGAATCTCTCCTATGTGAAAAGGCTGAGGGGGCTGGAATTTTGTAGCCTATTTCAGATGTGATTTTGTCTGTGAATATAAATACCTGAAGGGAGGGTGCAAGGAAGATGGAGCCAGGCTCTTTTCAGCAGTGTCCAATTACAGAACCAAGACACATTTGAGTTCACACCAAACTCAGTGTCAAAGAGGAATGTAACATGTCAAGGAATGATCTTCTCAGGTTCTTTATGCTTACCATTGTTCACCTTAGAAATATTTCCTCCAAGAATTATTTTCATGGCTTCTTCTGAAATATGCTTTATTTATATTGTTTCCCTTCCAGTGCATTTTTCTCTTAGAGGTTACAAAGACCAGAACACATGAGAACTTGTCTCAAAATTTGCTGTCTGTGCTTATGTCTGTATTAATTGGGAAAAAAAATCCTTCCAGTACAATCAATCAAATTTGCTTTTAAGAATAAGTGGCTAAATAGTAATCGTTGAGAAATGGAAAAATCTTGGAAGGATCACTGCAAGGTCATCTCATCTATTCTTTTGATACAACGCAGGATTTCTTATGTTTATACAGTTTCTAGTGCATATTTACCTAATCCTTTTTTAAAACCCTCAGTGGCATATACTTTAGTCACTCAGCTAACTACTCTCATGCTTTAGTTTTCTTACTTTTAGAAAATCTTTTTTAATGTTCTTCTCTGCAGTTAAAGATCTTGTCTCTTCTCATATGTAATGAACACAGAAAATGCTACTGCTATGGTCTTTGGAGCCATATTTGCTTAACTGTAAACCTCTCTTCTTTAGGATAAGTATTTCCTTCAAATTATTTTGTGGGGACAATATTATTTCATTTTTATTGTGGTTGTGGGTTTGTTTTTTTTTCTTTCTTCTCAAACTGCATTTCAGGATATAACATCTTAAAGCTCACTGTCCCAAAATGGGTGAAATACTCCAGTTGAGGACCTGCCTTGGGGGATGGGGGAAAACTTCATGACTTTTCCAGGGAAAGCTCCTCTTTTTATCAGAAGACAAGCTGCATTGCAGCCATTAACATTATTTTGATTTACCCCACCTAGGGTCTGGTCAATTAATCAATACAAATGATTTAAAACATTTCCAAAAGTAGCTTAATGATTTAGCCACATGTCTTGAACATGTGTTTATTTCAGTTGTTTCATTTGTGAGTCTTAATTTATACACTAACATTTTGAATTGTTATGACAGGGCAATTTCCCAATTGTCGTTGCATGCAACAAGCAGAAACATTATTTATGAACAATCTGTAATTTCAAGCCAGTACATTAATTTTGGTAGTCATTACCTAAAGGTGGAGTGGAAACCTTTGGAACTACTTTGATTATGCCATATTACGATGTTCTTAAATTAAACTGGGGAGGGTGGGGGGTGGGAGGGAGGAAATATATACATATTTGTTTTATGTAAATAAATCATTAAAATACTCAATTAACAGATCAGGTCAGCAGTGTGATGGGATTATGTGACACTCTTTGCTGCTATGTTAGATGAAAGAAAGAAACTTTTAAAATACCTGTTGGCTTCTTTAAAGATTTGACCAAATACTATAAAGAACAACTTCTCCTTGGCTGGGCTATGGGATAGTTGGTGTAATCAATTTCTTCCCTGTCTCATTTTTAATAAAACTGTTCTCACATTCAGTCCTACCAGTTACTATCAATGTTCCTTATAATGCATCCTCATCACCAGAAAAACTCAGACCCATTTCCAGTCAATTACACAACAGCTAATGACTTAAAGGTAAAAAAAAAAAAAGTACTGTATTCTTCTAAGACTTCAAAATATATCATTAGTAATACAGATAGTTTTTTGGTGCTTGCTGTTTTTCAGAAATTTAAACATACATATCATGAGAAAAACATGCTGATTGCTATCAGCTAAACTGGTAAGTTGGAGTTAGAAAGAGCTGGTGGACAAGAGGAATCTCTTACCGTTCTGATTCCTTGGCAGTTGGTTTGGAAGCCAGCTGGCTACATTTTTTTTCTATTTGGTTGCTTGTTTTCTAATAGAAACTACAAAGGTTTTGTTTTCAAATTCTTTCTGTTTAGATGTTGATTTCAAGGAGAATGAAAAATACTGTCTTTGCTCCACTTCAGAATAAAACCAAATTATGGCATTTTGAAATCCTGCATGAAGAATTACCAGGCTCATGTGATGCTTAGCATTCTTTACTTAGCCAAAAGCTTGCTTCAACTTTCAGGGCTAGATCGTGTGGCTGATAAAGGTACTTTTAATGTCATGCTTTGTTAATTTTCATAATGTGTAAATTAACTTTCACTCATTGAAGGGTTTTGCCTTTGATAAAAATGCAGATAGTCTGTGACATTGAAAAAGAAGACTAATTAAATTAGGCTCATGACATCCAATAAGTTTGTGTATTTTTAAAAAATCATTTATTAGCAAAAATATCAAGTTTTGGAACTACTACTATATTCTGTGCTGATTTACACTCTACAAAATCCTCCTGAAGGAGAAATTTCTAGAGTAGAGATTACTAGAGATGGAACTTGAACTAAGGTCAGTTTCTAACATGTATTTCCCCTATTTTTTCTTCTGTAAAGAAAATCCTTTAATGAAAGGATTAAATAATAATATTGATATTAACTAAGAATTTAACCTAGATGACTGGCTTAATTATTTACACTGTCTTCTATTCAGCTGATCAGAAGACTGCCCTCTCCTCCTCTCCTCCTCCCTTTACTTTTGCAAACTTACTGAGGTGATTTTCTTTGGAGAGTGATGGCAATCAGTTAGCTTTATTGTAGTTTAGGCAGCTTTGATGACATAGACTCATATCTAGTGCCATACTTAAAGATGCAAGCATCTCCATCTCCTTCAGGGCCATAAGTCCTTAGTTGCAGTGTTAAGCTTAATAACCAATAATAAATGCTGAGAGGCTCAGCATAGCATCAGTTCTACAGCAGTGGCTCTTCATTGGAGTAAGGATGTATGTAACAGCACACATGTCAAGTTATACTTGTGTTGTATCATTCTTTAAGACACTGTTATGTTCCATCTTTTCATTACAGACTAATTCAGTGGCCATCCATTAAAATATTTAAAATTTAAAACTTTATTCTAATAAAGTTTATTCTAACTTTATTCTAATAAATATTCTGTGACATACAGCCTTGTCATCACCAGTGTGTATTATGGATGTCTGCACTGTAAATGATCAATAAAACAAGGATAAGATATACAAGGATAAACAAGGATATGATATACATGTACATATATACATGCATAATGTAAGGAATACATTATATTCCTTGTGTCCTTCAAAAGATGACCTGTTTTAATCGCGTTTTGTGTTACAAAACCAGAATTAGGGCTAACACATATTAATTTCTTTTTAAAAAAAACAATGACAAAACAACCTCTTCTTTCACTGAATATCAACATTCTGAATTATTAACTCATATCTACAAAAGCATGTGAGGCATAAAAGAGAAGTAGATGCTTCATAAAATCATTTGGAAAGCTCAGTTCCAACTTTCTTATGGTGTACATCTTACCAGACTGCTGCGGACTAGAAATTGCTTGTGCTTCTAAAATCAATATTTCATCAGGATCAGTACACACTGAACTGTGACTGTGAGTTGATTTGCTGGTATTTTTTGTCTCCAGTTATGAGGGCAGCAGACCCTACTTATTATAGTGGCTAGGTGAATGAAGTAATATGTCAGTTAAGATAGGGTTGCAGATAATCAGTTGTTTACTGAAAGAAAAGGAAATAATTTTGGTCACAGTGTTGACTGGATTTAGACATCCAGGAAAAATGTGGTTGCCCTTTTTGTGACTTTCACTACTATTTGTGTCATTATTTTGTGGTTAAATTAGCTTTCAAAACAGTTCTCTGTACCTACACTGTGTCTGAAACCCAGACTTCAATCATGGGCTTTTATACTGCAAGGATGCAACTTGAGTGTTATCTCTATACCAAGTGTTAGTTTGTAGTCAATCTAAAGCATCTAATAGTGCTTGAGCTGTGCTTATCCTAGGAAGAACAGGGGAAAAGAAGAGAGCCTGGGACCGTTCTCTCCCTTCAATTTCTGCTTCTGATAACATCACTGTTGTATGATGATATCACTCCATTACCATGTCAGCTTCAAGAGTTATCATCCTCCCTTCTATTCCCAGAATGGGAATAATTATTTATCTGGTTATTTCCTGCCAAAAAGTAATTCTTATGGATGTTCTCTATTTATATATTTTATATCCCCTCTTTCCTAGCTTTGATCTTTTTGCCATCTTCTGGCTTATTGATTTTGGAACTACCATTTTTTTCCAGTCTTCATTACCACTTTCTCCATCTCAGACAGTTCATCTCTGTAACACTAATACTTACTCTCTTAAAATAACTGCAATATAATTTCTCTGAACATTATTTTTCTGAGGACTTTATCCTGAGCATAATTTTGGGCAGAGAAAGCATCTACTGTCAGATGTTGAATTTATATATTGAATTACCACCTTGTCTCCTCCGTAATAGAGCTACTTCTTGTTTGTATCCTGTATCTTGGAAGATTTTATATAGCATAAACGCTTGCGCATATTGCAATCTCCTTTTTTTTTTTTTTGGACAAAATTTTCAAACATTGACACTATCTAGAACCAGAATAGTTTTAATGTTATTTTTTTTATGTAAGGTTTTTTTCTTCCATAATCTTGCAAAGTATTTTCTCTCTCCCGTGAACTGATTACAGATGAATGTAGTTTGAAAGAGAAAACAGAGAGTATGACTGATTTTTTTTCCCTACAAGTATCAATTTTACTTTCCATTACAGGAATAAATAGCTCTGTAAATTTTGTTTGGATGGAATTGTTATTTTGACTGGGACATTTTATGAAGTTGTACTACCTTAGTGAAACTTTCTATATAGACTTGTGTTTTTATAAAGAGGTTGGTATCTGTAAGGCAAATAGGGTCTGAACAGGTTCCCTTCCTTTAAGTGAGTTGTCTGGTACTATGCTGATGGCAATGTTATTAATCAGCATTGGCAAACTAATGAATTGATTTGACCCACAGATTGAAACATCCTAATTTTTTATGGTAAGTATATGTATCTGTATAAACATATATATATATATATATATACATATATAGATGCATGCAGATATGCAGATGTATGTATAAAATTTCTTTATAATCTGCAAAATACTTTCTACACAGAAACTTTCTATATTTTTCCTGTTTGCTTGATGCCTTCTTAAACTTCATTTGTGTTCACACAGAAATTACATTTTCTGGAATATTTAGAACCACATGCATGAGAGGGATATTTTCATTTTCCACTACCTAGGAAGCAAGAAAAAAATTGAACTCATCAACTTTATTCAAAATAGTAAATTTTTAGAAACTTTCATTTCCTATTTTCTAGACAATGAAATTGAAGATTTATTTTGTTGTTGCTTTTGAGGATCATTGAAGTCAAAAGCGTGGTCCATGAGTATTGGCCAGTATTAGTTGTTATAACTAATATGTTTTATTTGAAACAATGAAATATGTCTTCAGGATGTTGCTGTATAGTCTTGGAATAGTTCTTGTCTATGTATTAGTATTATTATATGCATTTTAAAATCAGCATATCTCTATAAAAGTATTCATATTTCAAGAAATATTTTAGCATATTTATTTTTATCTCTAATCATGGTGAGGTGACCTTCATTGGCTGCCAGGTGCCCACCAAACCACTCTGTCATTTCTCCTTCAAGAGGACAAAGTGAGAAAATTTGACAAAAAGCTTGTGGCTCAAAATAAGGACAGAGATCACTTACCAATTACCATAATGGGCAAAATTAACTCTGCTGAGGGAAATTAATTCAATTTAATGCCAATTAATCACAGTAAGTTTATGATTCCTAGGGTCATCTTCCCTCCCATCTCTGCTACCTCCTTCCCCTCAGTGGCACAGAAGGGTGGAGAATGGTGGTTCTGGTCAGTCCATAATGCTTAGTTTCTGACACTCCTTTCTTTTTTTATTAACTTCTCCAACATGGGTCCTACCCATGGGCTGCAGTTCTTAATGAACTTCTGCAGTGTGGGTTCTTTTCTTTTCTTTTCATTGGGTGCTGTCCTTCAAGAACAGACTTCTCCAGCATGGGTACCCTGTGGGGTCACAGGTCCTGCCAGGGTACTCACTCCATATGGGCTCCTCTGCACAGGCCATCATTCCTGTCAGAAACCTGGACCTGTGTGGGCTCTCCATGGGCTGTAGCTTCTTTCAGGCCACACTCTCTTGCTCTGCTTTAGGGCTCTCTACAGGCTGCTAAGTGGATGTCTGCTTCAGTGTGGACCTCTATGAGCTGCAATGGGACAATCAGTGTCACTATGAGATGCAGGAGAATCTCTGCTTTCGCTCTTGGACACCGCCTCTCCATCCTTCTTCGCTGACCTTCAGGGTTATTTCATTCACATTTTCTCATTCCTCTCTCCTGGCCACTGTTGTGCAGTGTTTTTTACCATTTTAATTCATCGAGGTGCTACCAGCCTCACTGATGGGCTCATATTTGGCCAATGTTGGGTCAGTGTTGGAGCTGGCTGGAACGGGCTCTCTCTGACACTGTGGCAGCTCCTGGTGTTTCCACACAGAAGCCACCCCTGTAGCTCCTGGGCTACCAAAACCTTACAAGATAAACAATACTGCACCCACTGAAAGAAAACCTGTTTTGTTGACTTTCTTCAAGATGGTGCATAGCAGAGATCTAATAATTCTGTACATGGTAGTGCATGATGGGCTCTGCTCCAAATTCTATTTCAATTACTTTGATATTTTTGGGAACTCAGTTTGATAGTCTGGCCATTAAAAATCCAACCTTCATATAATTTCTACTTTTTAGTGAAAATTACAATGTGTCCCAGTCATACTAGAGATTGATGCATAGATCCAGTAACGCTGAAGTGCAAAGCCTTCAGCTGTGAAGAATAGAGTGAAAAATGTTTCACAGTGGATTTTTTTCATTTAGTTTGCACTAAGCAACTCACGAATAGTGTAGCTCCTAAGTCCTGTGGGTGGCAAAAATGCACACACAAAGTTATAAAGTAGTAATTCCTAAGAATATAGTTTTCATTAAATACAAAATACAAGGTACCATAAAATTCCTGTTTTGAACATTGAAGGTCACATAAGCTAGTTTGCTGGTAGTTTTTTTTTGGTTTTGTTTTTTTTTTTTGGTTTTTTTGGGGTTTTTTTTTTTTGGTTTTTTTTTTTTTTTTTGGTTTTTTTTGGTTTTTTTTTTGGTTTTTTTTTGGTTTTTTTTGGGTTTTTTTGGGTTTTTTTGGGTTTTTTTTTTTTTGGTTTTTTTTGGTTTTTTTTTTTGTTTGTTTGTTTTTTTGTTTGTTTGGGTTTTTTTTAGAGCACAGATGAGCTGATATATAAAAGGCTACTTTAATTATAAAGAAGAAGACTCTTCACATTCAATGGTGTATGACCAAACAAGCTGCCTTCATTTGACTTCCTGGACAGCTGGAGTTGAATTCAGAGGCAGTTAATTGCCTTGGGAACCTTTCTCTGGCAAGTGGCCCATTGGTACTCTTAAGGAGTGGAGAGGCTTCACACAGAAAGCTTAAAAGCATCTGGGCTGCTGTTGTGCACAATGCTACTGCTGACAGATTTACCATCTGTCTTTGAGAAAGACAACAGTTTTGGGAGCCCAGATACCACCATTGCTCAGTAGAAAGCCCCTTGTCAGTCAAAACCTCCTCATTAGAAAGCAGAAACTGAATTACAGCTAAGCGCACTAAGTAAAAAAAAAGAAATATCAAGATGTTACTTTACTTTATTTTGTGTATAGTTAGACGAAAAAATCCTGTAACACTAGGACACAGCAAACTGTAAACATGTTTGTATTATCCATTAGCTAAGTTTTAGTGCAAATAATTTTACAGATGTACCAGTAGTAACCATGTCTATATCCCCACGAGTTATGTTGTGATAACACAGAATAATGAATTCCTAGTATACCATATACAGTTAAACAATTCAGAAATGTATGTTTTGTAAATTGTCTCTGTCACTAAAATGTAGTTGCTTTCATTCCCATGTTTGTAGCTAATAGAATAAGTTTTTATCTATCTTACAAGGGAACTAACCATAGGAAAAAGATACTCAGTCATCCCTTTGTGCAGTACACTTTCATGTGTACCTGTGTTTTCATAAAGCTATGACTATGTTTTTTGCTTAGTGCAATTTTAAAGAATCAATGAAATTGATTCTATAGCTAATAAATTGAAAAATATATCTAAAAATATAGATGTGTTCTAAAAAGCTGCAGTGCACAAATATTTTCAGCATATGAATGCGCACATATAAGCATATGTAAATACAGATCTACTTTAATTATTTATATTATTTAATTATCTACTTTTATAATGTACACATCTGATAGAAATACATTCATCTCAACAGTTAATGAAACTGAAAATTATTAAGAATGGAGTTACATATTCTATAAACAGTACTCTTAAAATTGAAAATGAGACTTTAAGACCTTCCTGAAATATGTAAAGAAAAAGTTAGGTCTGGTTGCTCTCATTATACTGCTGAGGTTGATCACTGAGTGTATACTCGGTGTTTGCAGGGGGCAAACAGGGACTTTATGGCTCATGCTTTTGAAAGCCAAATTTCTGTTTAATGTGAACAAGGAAGAATATTAAATACCTTATATAGTTATAGTACACATGTAGTTAAACATACATATATTTTTATATGTACGTGTGTGGTTTTATGTGAATTATTTATCCCAAATATGGAAAGGTGGATATGTCTAGCTATTACAAATTATTTTTTTTTTGTGACAAATTCTCATGTTTTGTTATCTCAATAACTTTAATACAAATATAAAGGGAGAGATGAAGAATATATGCCAGGATTTTCCTTCAAGTTCATGTCACTGCAAAACACTAAAAAACATCTTCCCCTTCTACCTATGAGCAGTATAGAAAGAACACATTGCTAGATGCAGGTAACGATGCTGTTTAGTGACTAGACCTCAAAACTCTACCCATCTTGTTAACATGGTGCCACTATGATGCAAAAATTATTGATATGTTGGGAGGTAAAGTGAAAGAGAATATTACCCTCTGATCTAGTGATTACTGCTCTCCCATGAAAACAGGAGTCCTGATTTACAGTTGATTTTCTCAGGATTGTTTTTATAGTCTAATGCAGAATGCTTGCCCTCTGAGCTTATGGTTAGGACATATATCTAGAAGACAGAAAAAACCAAAACAACCCAGACTGAATGTTCCAGTGCTGAGGAAGGCCCTGAGTTCAAGTACTCTAATAAAATACAGCTTTACCACTGGCCATATTTTAAAAGAAAAGGGAAATTGGCTACTCTTACACAGGGAGGCAGCTCAGTTTTTTAATCTAAGCAAAAGGTTCAGGGCTTTGAATTCCAGCCTTAAATATATATTCTAATGTAAAGTTTAGAAAAACCTAAAATATTCATGACAGTGTCATCATTAAAGAGATCTGAGTGTTCACATATTTTTTGTGCTGAGATGCTTCCAGTATCTCAGAGCTAGATCATGTGCTTCCATACTATGTTGCAGTCTACAGAGCTGATTTATCAATGTCAAAAAGAGGTGTGAGAGTCAAATGATGTGCTTCCTCCATCATTTCCTGTGCTTCAGCTTAAGCATATCCGTGGTTCAGCATGCTGACTGCTATGAATCTTTTTCTCAAATGGATAATTTCCTCCAGGCACAGAATAGGAAGTTCAGTTTGAGCTTGGTGGCCACATGCCAAGATCCCTTTTCTGGGGCTAGCTCTTAAACTTTCTCTTAGCTTTCCATTATTAAAAGAGCAATCAGAGGATTTTCCCACTTCAGAGGGGGTTAATGTGTTATTGGTGATCACGTGGTTTTCATAGCTATGGAGATCAAATAAATAGATATATATATAAAAGTTCTATTGTATAGCAAGTTAAAAAGAGAATATATTTCTGTTTTGAAAGGGATTTTAGATATAGTATTTTAGTCAAGTTTAGACATTCCATTTTAATTCAAGTATGCATAGTTAAACTACTGCAAATCTCTGTGAACATAGGCAAATTAGTTGCCCACAGCTTATGACAAGTCTGTTAAATGAAAATGTTTTCTTTAGCTTTCCTCATTTGGTTAAATAGCAAAGTATAAAGCAATTGAATCAGTGCCATATTTGTGTAGAGCTAAGGTTTAATTAGGGAGTATGTAGACAGGACTTCTGGTAAAATGGAAATGCTGACATTTATATCAAGGATATGAGAGTTCACCTTTGATCATTTACAGAGTGCATAAAGTGAAAAAAAGTTAGACTAAACAGGTAAACCTGAAAGAATTGTTTGGCTTCCAACTGGTAAGAAGGATATTTTCAGGTATCCACAAGTTAATGAGCAGGACTACCTATTAGAAAAAAATATCTCTCGTGAATCAAACTCATTAAAAGACTCAGTCAGTGTAAGTTAATAATGGTAGAAACCTTCGCATTGGCATTTTGGTCACTTTTAAAGTATTCTAGCAACTCTTTGTGTTATGAGCTGTGGCTGTACCACAGCTGTTAAATGTTTCCTCTGAGAACATCTACCACTTCTCAAGCTCATCTTACAGAAAACCATGGGAATCATAGCAACATCACATTTTCTGCATATCTTAGAGTGCAAGACTTCTATGCAGATTTTGTAGGAAATTTGTCAATATATTACTTTAAGAGTATTTCTAAAGATCACTAAGATCCTAAACGGAGACCTGTGATTCAGTGTACATCTGCTATTCCTTCTTCAAACCTTAGGAAATATATTAAACTTTATTCTTGCTATGGTTTTGTATAATATAGAGTGGTTTTTTTCCTTTTGTTCTTCCTGTTACCACTGCTTTTCTCTCTCTCTGTCTCTCTCTCTCTTTTTTTTTTTTTTTTTTTCCTAGAAGGAAGGATATTGTCACAAAACTTAAGTTGCCTGCTTAAGTTGCCTTCATCTGTCTTCACTATCTGTATGACATTTACTCTACTCTGCCACTGACATATTGCTGTGTTGTCCTGACATGATTTAATTTATTCTGCATTAAGGGCAGTTGAAGCAAACACAAGAACAATGGCTACACTGTGATGTTACCTTAAAGCTCCAGCTCCTTTTTAGCTCAAAATTTCTTACTTGTTTTATGGTTGAGGTTCAGAGTAAGCCAAAAATGAAGCAAACTTTTTGAGAATGTGAATACTGAATCAGCTCCAGAACCCCCCTAAAATCAATATGAATTTTTTTGACTGTATCCCCATAATACAACAGATAAATAAAAGGCTACACTTGGCCACAATGAATAAAATCTAGATGTAAACAGACACACTGATTTCTGCTAGCCATCATCCTCAATGAGATGGAATTTAAAGAAAATTTGGTCTCCAATGTACCTATTACTGTCATTTGACCTCAAAGGGAGTCTGAGGTAAGAAGACACAGCTTTCTCATTTGAGGCTTGGTCAATAGAGTTTCATCCTCACCATTTCTGAGTGGATTGGTATATATCTCACTGAAGTCTCTCAAGAACTCATAGACTAAACACTACTCTTTCACACTCACTTGCATACCCGATAAATCATGTTTGTCACCAGCAAAGATGATAATGGTCCAGTGGTAAAGATCACAGACATGGTGATATGTTTACTTGAATAACAGTAGAGTGGTGGACTATGCCTGAAGTTGTTTTTAAATTAATACTTAGGGTATGAACAGGGAAAATACCTGTGATTGAATATCTTCTCCAAGGACAAGAGAGAACATTAAAATTAATCTAAATATTGGGCCATAGGACTTTCCTCCAAGGTATGAACAGTCAACATCCAGGCCACTACTGTAGTAAGCTTTGCTGCATCATACTGCAGAATTCCTTGGGAAAGGGGTTGAATCTTGAGTTTCTACTGCTTCAGACAAAAAGCATAATTTTTTCTACAAGCTTGTGGAAAGGACAACAGATTAATTAGTTAGCCTAGTTAAAAATTAATAGTTGTGAGGAGTGATGGAACCCTTTCACAGGACCATCTAGTGGTTCTCTCTTGGAAAGTTGTGTTTGGATTCCTTCAAATTTGAAGCTATCAGTCCTGGATGCTCTGGTCATCCCATTCAAGACTATTACATCTTTCCACATTTTGCAAACAGAAAGCTCTTGGACTTCAACAAGGTTCTGGATTATGAATTTTTAGTGGAGATTCTTTCTCAAAGTGGGTTTGGCAAAGGGACCAGCTACATGGAAATTTGGTTCTGAGGTATATATCAGTGACTTGTTCAAAACCATAGAGGAAATCTGGTGAAACAGAAGTGCTCCACAAACCTCTTGAAAAAAATTTTGGACTGAAGATACAAAAGTAATTAATTTTTATTGGTGTTGACCAAAATTTTTATCACTCAGACAATGTGTATATTTCAATTCTGGTAAAATGATTAGATCAAAGTGTGTCTTTAAAGTATGTATGCATAACCTGTGCTCTCAGGCGGTATTTAAACTGTGAGATAATTCCTATGGATAGTGAAGGTATGTGGGAAATAAATAGCAAAATTATTATGTCTCCATTCAGTTTTCTATTTTCTATATAGTTTTCTATATACGACACCTGTGGTATTGACAGTGAGACTTGCTCTACCCAGCCATCTTTCTTTCCTCAGGGACTGCTCTCAGTGGTATGCAAGCACTTAACTTCCATTAGTACTACTAAGAAATCAGTGAGTATACCAAGAAGGGAATACGTGTCTATGCAATATGTGACATATCCTTGGATAGTTATGTAGTCTAAAATATATCTGAAAATGATGTAAGAGATAAGCATGTGGAATAAAGTGGGAAACATGGAGGGGAAGTGCTAATTCTTGCATGATAGCAGCTCATCTGCAGTCAAGGAAGCATGTAGGGGACAATTACAACATATTAAATTTGGATAACACACAATTATTAAACTTTCTCAGCTGCAGATGTTAACAGAGCATGTATTTCAGATTAAAATGTGGGGGGTTTTGTTTTTTTCTTTTGTTTGTTAAGGATTTTTTTTTTTTTTTTTTTTTTTTTTTTTTTTTTTAATCTGCAGCTTGCCTGTATTTAATCTAAATTTAGTTGAAAGAAGAAAGCCAGGAACAGCTCTTTTAAAAATTTAATTCTATTAACAATTAGCATTTAGAAGTGCGTTGTGAACACTAGACTCAAAAACTGTGATAAAATTAATGGAAGACATGAGATCCAGAAGCTGAGGACATGCTGCATTATAATTTTATAAAGAAGTTATAACTTTTTAAAGAAGTGATAACAAATGTCTGTACTTTCACTGCTTTTAAGCAATGTATTAAAATCAATGTTCTCATCATTTGAAGTCTTCATGCGGCTGTTTAGGGATCAAAACCCAGCTTTTCTGCACATTTTGTGAACATTTTAGTCTATACTTCTAAGGTCTGCAATTTGATGGAAACAATTATTTCATCTCTTTGTCCAAGACTATGAAGTTGAAGTTCTGCTAGTGTCTTTTGTGTTCTTTACAAGCATTATCTGAACTTTATGTTGCATGAGACAAACTCTTACTCTGAACATACAGTTATGTGGGACATGATTGTTGTTCATCCATAGTGGGATTTCTACTGAATGCCCTCATCTGCAGTTATGTACTTATGAAGGGAATGCTTGCATCATGAATGTCATAGCCATCTTCAGGAAAGGTGAAAAGTAAAATCCAGGGAACTACAGGCTGGTAAGTCTCACCCTAGTCACTGAGAACACCTTGAAGTCTACTCCAGCCACATAAAGTTCAAGAAACTTATTGGGAACAGCCAGTATCAGTTTTGCCAAAAGCAAATTATGCCTCATTAACCTGATTGTCTTGCCTGATGAGATGGCTGGTTGTAAGGCTAATGAAAGAGCAGTGACTGTTGTATAAATTGACTTTAGCAAGGACTTTGACACTGTTTGACATAATACTGTTAATGAAAAATTAGTGAGATAGGGGACTGATAAGTGGACCAACCAAATTGGCTGGAAAAATCGTCTGGAGCATTGGGCTGCAGTCTGTGGTACAAAGTCCAACTAGTGCTGGGCTACAGGTGGTGCCCTTCAGTTGTGGCTGCTCGGGCAATGATGTTTAAAACTTTCATTAATGACATAGATTATGGGATAGAGTAGGACCAGCAAGTCATTGTCTGTAAACTGTGAGGAGAGATCAGTGCTGTGTAGGATAGGGATGTTTTTCAGAGAAACCTTAACAGACTGGACAAATGACCTAGCAGAAACATCATAAAGTCTAACAAAGACAAATACCAAGTCTTCATCTAGTAAGCAATAATCCTATGCCATTGTTTCAGCAGTTTTGCAGAAAAGGATTTGAGAATCCTTCTACACAGGAATTTGAACATTATTCAGAATTCTGCCTTCACTGCAACAAAAAGACCAAGAACTTCCTGGGGTGTATTATCAGGAGTGCTGCCAGAAATTCCATAGAAGTGATCCTTCCCCTCTGTTGACATCTGTTGTGAGATCACATATGGAGTAGTGTTCTCTTCTGGGCTCACTGTACAAAAAATACATGGGCATACTGGAGCAAACTTTGAAGAGCCACCAAATTCTCGGGGAGATGGAAATTAATATATGAACAGAAAGACAAGGGAGAAAAATCTTTGTCTGTGAGGGAAGTAAAGTACTGGAACCCTTCAAAACATTCCTGGACATGGCCTGAGCATGGATCTGTTTATTGGATCTGTTTTGAGCATATGGTTGCACTAGTTGTCTGTGGAGGTCCATTCCAGCCAGCATGATTCTGTGATCCAAAGGATAGCTCCCAATGGACATGACCAGTGTAGAAAAATGATGAAATTTCTGAACTCAGAATCCAGAATAAGAAAGGTAAGAGTCTTCACTCTGCTGCTAATCCCTCATACACTCGTCCACTTTATTAGTGTTTGCAAACAGCCAGAACTTATTCCTTAAATCTGTAGTATTGCACTGATTGAAATAGGCCAGATCAATTTCATATGCAGACCATAAATAAAACAAGTTTCATATGTAGGCTAAAAAATAGAACAATAGTACATTCATAGTAGCAACAGCTCATTGGAAAGGTAAAAACTGTTAAAAAAACCAGCCCAATATTTTCCTTAGATTCTTAGGAATGAACATAACTTCAGAGAAAGAAAAGCAGTACCATTTAGAGGAAAAAAAAAAAAAAAAAAAGAAAAAAAAAAGAAAAAAAAAAAAAGAAAAAAAAAAAAAAAAAGAAAAAGAAAAAAAAAAAAGAAAAAAAAAAAAAGAGCAATGTGTAGATCCTGACTTTTCTATTCTATGAAGATATTTTCATGAGTATACTCATGTCATGGTGAAAGATCATGACATAGTGCCATGGCCAGCCTTTTTCCTTTTTGATCATTTCTTCAACTTACTGGGAAGGAAATGAACTCAATAAATGGAGAAAATGAACTGCAGAAGCCCTTGTCTATGGAAGAAAACTACAAATGCCACAAGTCCTTCTTACTTGTATTCTTGTTATCAACACATTATGGGGCAAATGTAGCATAAAGTAGTGTGGAGCTTGTTAGTTGCAAATTCTAATTCTGTTTTGGAGAAACTACACCAAAAAGTGCAACAATTATGCTATTGCCATCTAAATTCAGAAGCAGGTCACAATTAGAGAACACAGTTTGAAAGTGTTACATGTGGATACACTTCCTGAAATTTCCCTTCTAAAATCATACCTGGAAGCACTAGCATAAGTGTAACCTCGATTTGAAAAAGACCCCATTTGTAATACAGCACTTCTGTGCGTGATCTCCATGTGAATTAAGCCTGGGAATTCTTTTCAGGCTTTTGTGTGAAACACTTCCTAATGTGAAGTTATGGTTTCAGTGACGTTCATAAAAAAATGCTTTGTGATAAAGTATTGACTGTATCATTCACACCTCCTTCACTATCCCAGCCCGGATGCAGGCCAGCTGTTGGTAATTGGACCTTGCATGTTATTATGTGTGTATCTTTGGTATCACTCAGTCTTCTTTTTGCATTCCTTTGCAAGTTCCTTTGTGCTGTGGCTTTTTCTCTGCGTGTTATTTGTGTATTTAAAATGAAACATGCAAAGAAATATTTTCATAACCATGGTGACACTGTAATATTATGCACACTTGTGAAGTACAATGGTAACTGTACCAGACTGTTAATTTCTGTGATTAATTGCTGGAAATATAAATTTATTTATTTTTTTCACTTTTTAATAGAGAGCATGGAATGTGCTGAGCATTTCCAAATCTGCTTACGCTGGAGTTACTACTGTAAATTAATCCAATGCTGCTTCAACAGAAGTCCTTATCTCTGTGCCCATGTTGCCTACAATTGCCATTTTTTCATGAATCTTGGCATATAATGTAGATTTTTTTTAAGACACACTTCTGGTGTCACATGAATACATAAGAATTTCAGTCAGTGAATCATAATACCCATGCTTCTATTATCTTAGGTAACTATGTATCTTTTTCTTTTAGTAGATGAACATGTAATATATTTACTATTTTTTTTTTCTCACAGTGTATCCTCAATTTCCCTTGGGAATTTGGGGTACAAAGAAGGTAGGGCCCAAATAAAAAGTACATTTATGTAACCTCTAGATACATAGATAAAGCCTATAGATGTCAGTGATGGCTTTTTACTGCTTGTATTTCTGAGCCCATGCAACCTAAGGCTTACCAAGAGCCTTTCAGATAGCAAAGATATTTACAAGATCCTACATTAATATCTTTATTGTTTCTGAGGGGAAAAAAAAATACTTCAAGTATGGTTTTGAGAGTCTGAGTGGGTTTAGGTTGTGAAAAGAACGGTAGCTGTGGGCAAGTATTTGGATAATGTTTTCTGTTAATTGTGGGACCAGATGTCCAGGCTGTAAGCCTAGAGCTGTTCACTGCTTCATGTTTGCTATAAAATCGTTTGTAATTTCCCACCGTGATTTCTTCAACTTCTTTGCGTGACTCTTTCCAGAAAAAAGCTGAAAAACACTAAAAGCTACTTTTTAGGAATGTTTACCTGTAATAGATGCAGCAACCAAAATAAAACAGATTGAAAATTCAACTGTTCTGTTAAAACTCCTTTTGAATGTCTACTTTTATGTCCTTGCCAAAAATCTGCTGCTAGAACTATGCTAGATAATTATTTAAAGTATTGAACCCTGACTAAACGTACACAAACAATTCAATCTCTAAAGTACAAGGTTCCTATCCTATCTCTTAAGTTCTCCATAAAGTCTATAAACAACTAAGGATATCTGAGTGTTTCAGTATGATGAGTATTACCATTAAACCTCAATAATTTCCTGAGGTAGCATACAACTTTGGTAGTAAACAAAGTATTCTACTGTTCTTCTATTTACCCATGGCCTCAAGGAACATATCACAGATATAATCTCTAAAGATCCTTGGAGGTTTTTGGCTATAACATTTCTTAGTCGACTTGTGATTCAGACAGCTTGCGTAACAGAATAGTCTTAAGTGATACATAGTTTTGATAATGAGAATACAATTTAATCAAGTTATGCAACTTTGCCAGAGTATAAACCATAGCTTTAATTGTAGCTAATTGTGAACGCAGATTTTTGCCGAGTAGAAAAATAAAATGTTCTGTATTTTGAAGAGTAATGATGATATTTTGACTACCACCACCTCACCTCCCTTCCGTCTCAAAAGAAGGTGTCACAGCAACACATCTCTGGAAAGAATTTGTGAATCTGAATAAATTGCTAGCTAGAAAACTACTCTACAATCAAGAGAACAATACTGTTTTCTGGAAGTGGGTAACAATGAGAGCGTCAGGAGCCAGGGTTATGTTTCATCCAAATCAAAATGGACAGAAATTGACTAAATATTTCATAAAGATACACTCAGTCTCTCACAAAGCACTTAACTGTTACCTCAATTGAAAGATTACTATGTAAATTACAGGAAAGGGGATGCAAGGGTGACTGATATGGCTTTACTAATATGCTGTATTCTGTTATCAATTTGATCAGCATTTGGCTCCAACTTTTGTGAAACCAGAGGCAATGAGTGAGGAGTGAGACTGCATTGTGACTGATGCAGCAAAAATATCAGTGACTTCTTCATCAAAAAGTGTATTTTCAAAGTACATCTAGAGGGGCCTTGTTCATCTTTCAAAGTGAATAGTTGTGAACCTCATGAGGTTCAACTGTGGCAATGCCCAGTATAAACACAGGCTGGGCAGTGAAGGGATTCAGAGTAACTCTATTGAAAAGGACTTGGTGATACTGGTACACAGGCTGGTTGTCTGTGGTCACAGCCCAGGAAGCCAGGCATATTGTGGACATCATCAAAAGAAGCCTGGCTAGCAGGTTGAGGGAGGTGGTGAGACCCCATCTGGAGTACTGTGTCCAGTTCTGGAGCCCTCAGTACAGAAAAGACACAGACATGTTAGAGAAGGTAATTTTTTTTTTTTTATCCGGCACCTATGAGTATAATGAACACATCAATGTCTCAGGTCTCTTGTTACTCCAACTTCCATCTCTCTATTAATTCATCTCCACTTCACAGCTTATGAGATTGCTGCCACCTGGTCGGTATCTATGAGTCTTCCAGTACAAAATTTTGAAGTATTACCAGATGCTCAAAGGAAGTGCACAAAGTCTGTATTAGGGATACAGAATAGCTTTTGCACCCACTATAATCATGTCTCCTGCTCATGTGGTGAACATATGCAGTTTGTTGCCTCAGAATTTAAACTTGCTGTGTTTTTTTCTCAGGAATGCTCTGAGCCTGTCCTTCATATTCACTCCACAGTTTTTTTTCATATTGTTTATATAAGTAGCATTTTGGAACAGAAAGCCATACATATATCAGACACTTCTTAACTGTGGTAAATATTTTGAAAAATGTACCAGTAGAGAGCCACCATTAGTTTAAGCCTCAGTATGCTCACTAATTGGGTGCTTGGAAAGATTATTTACTAAGTAAGTAGCTCATAATTTGATATAGTTTCATTAATAAATTTATATCTCACCATGGAAAAATCAGCAATAACAACAACCGAGTGAAAAAATTTAAATTCACAAAAATAAATCCCAAGATGATAACAAAAGTTCTGCACCCTGCATGCTTTGTTTTTATGGCTTCAGTAGCTCCTCTGTCTCTAAGCTTAACAGAGCCATTTATTCAAAATGGAGAGGTTTAGTTGCAGATCTAAAGGAGGGTGACCAGAAATAAAATGGTGAGCAGTTCTAGCTAATTAGGCTTCACATTTAACACTCCATGGAGATGAATGGGATCATTTCACAGTTATCTTGAGGCTTGTGCTTGTGTATGTTTGACGTGGAAGTGCATTACTCTACATTGCCAGGGTTATCTAACTGCACAAAAAAACTTTATTTCAGAAGAAGAAGGACTTTTTGGTGTAATTCTCTTTAGAAACACACAGGAAGAAAATAATTCCTAGGATTTAATGAATTTTTCGAACACACACATTCCTATTGTTCTTGTACCTGAGTATTTCAGGTTTTGCCTGTGTCTAAGTAACAATTATTGTGAGTTTCTTTCTTATTTTTCCTACTGTATGAATGTGATTAGTTTAACATTTCTTTCCTTCACATTAATAGTTGTCAATGTCCCGGCAGGCCCTGTAGAATTTAGGCAACAGTTAACAATCTGATGTTCTTACTGCATTTGATGGGTAATTTATATATGTGAATCTCTGCAAACAATAAACCATTTAAAAATTTTATTACTGCTTATGGGAAAAGTACAAATGGAAATATTTAATGAGAGAGACAGCTAAACAGTTGATTGCATAATCATTAGATAATGTGCTATAACATTGAATTCTGATGCAGATAACAGAATGGACTGGTTCTTTCAAGATAGTAGAACTCAGTCAAGTATCAAGTTATCTGTTTCCTAGTTTTAGGGGTAAATCAAGTTTATTGGGTTGAATATGTAATTAAGCATCATGAGAAAACTTTGGCTTGCTTAACTGAACTGTCTACAGTCTAAGTATATATTCAGGTTTGTGCTATTAGGGACTGTATTGCACCTATCTGGCCTAAAATAGATCACATATATCAAATTATACAGAAATTGCTGCTCTTTTTTAACCAGGTTCAGACATCTGCAAATCTGAGATGTGGTAGAAGAATTGTTCAGATATGACAGAAATACACTACCAGTATTTTATATGATAAAGTCCAAAAGCACCTACACAAAAAGGTGATAGAGATGAATTACATGGCACATACCATGATGTGAGACTGCAAAAGAATTTAAAGAATAAAAGCCTACAAAACCCAAATCTAATTTCCAAAATTAATACTTTTCCATAGCAAGTACATGCAAATACTTGGTCATAAGGTGCACTGGAACTCCTTGTAAAAGAAGAAATCCTTTTCAATGGCCTGGGTAAGGAGATCAGACTAGATTTTTTCAGGAGTCTGGAAAAACATAAGTAAATTAGGCTATAATTGCATACATCTCAGAGACACGTGACATATAAGTACTTCTATTAACTGAGACACTGAAGTCTAAAATTTCACAAGACTAAAATCTATCCTACTCCACTCATTTTTTTTTTTCAAAGAGTAATGGAAATTATGTGAAGCTATTTAGTCTAATGAGAACAGTATATTAGTACCTGATTCTTCCTCCATTAGTGAGAACAGGCAGTATCATCAGTCTAATATTACAAAGGTCTAAGGAAAATCAAGCTTTAATTATGCCCAAGATCAATACAGTCACTTTTCTTTTCCTAGGAAGACTCGATTATTTGGATAATCCCTGACATGTGTTTCTGATCATTTATCTTCTAGGCACTGAAATTGCAAAGTCCTATGCAATGCTTAACTTCATACGGTGAGTACCTGTAGTGTCCTTCTTCCTTTTATGTTTTAAGTACTTGGACTGTCTCCCCTTTACTGTGCAGACGGAGTCTGCATATCTATTTCTAAAAAAATACACTTCCTACATTTTTCTGAAATGTCAAAACATTCTTCAGTGTGTTTAGATTACTTCTGTTTGTAACTGGCTCTCAATACCAGTGAGTAATGAGACTTTTGAGACCAATGCAATATCAGTCAATCTGTTCTGATCGGACAAGTACAGAGGCTGCCAAGAGAAGGATGTTGAAGCTATTGTAGTATTCTGAGTAAATGTCCTTTCTGGAACTGCGCATCCTATGAGACTCAACAAGCTCCATTTGCAATCCATTTATGAGATATAATCAGGAAGGTGTTAAAATGTAAATAAGCTACTGACAAAAAAAATTGATCATATCAATTAAAATTAATTTAAAAGAAATAAAGAAATCAGTATGATTGACACATTTAAATCCTTTGTTGCACCTATGCCAACCCAGGACAACACCTGTGTTATAAACACAGAGACCCACTGTTTCTACCGTTCTTTCATCTCCTAAAAATCCTAATTATAATTGTTAAGTATAGCCTTATCATGTCATAGTTCACAGATCACAAAGCTTTGCCTGAAATAACAATGAACCTTAAGTACCTGAAAGCATTAAACCATGGTGAAAAATTAGTGTCATTAACTCATTTCTGTAGGTAGGCAGACTAGGTAGAAATTCAGGGATTTTTGGTTCTTATTAAATGGCGCACTCAGTTTGTGCACTTATGGTTCTTATAAAGGATGTGCACTTTGGTTCTTATTAAATGGTGCACTCAGGGATTCATCTTTTAGAAAGCAGGGAAAGTGGAATGATGACTGTTTTATGATCTTCTATGTGGCTTTACTTAATCATACCTGGCATATGGGACAGTTACCATGATAAGAGAAAAAGATGGATTTTGATCTGTTCATAGATTAACAGATAATTATAAAACTTCATTGTGTGGATAGAGAAACTGAACTCTTCTTTGGATGTAAAAAAATTATTAAGTTGAACTTGGTTAGAAAGTTATTCTTAACATCTCAGCTAATTATTTTTCAATACTACATACATAGACATAGAGGTAATAAAAAGCCATGTTAGTATTGGAATATCATGTCCATAATTTGAGCAGCAGCAGCACTGTTCTGGAATAGTCCTGCTAACTTCAGTGTAATTTTACAGAGAAGAAAACACCCTTATGTTCACAAATTGATGTCTTGGATTTCCCCTCAAAGAGAACATATGGTGAGTATCAAAAAGCTATTTCCTATACATTTTCAGCTTAAACATGGGAGATGTTAAATGATAAATACAGAAATCTACAATACAAATATATTGGCTTGAATTATGGTAAAGGCATCATGTCGATGAATGTAGAAGGAGATCTTCACAGAGTAAGATTAATTTTACTGCTCTTGAAATAATTTTGGGGGCAATAAATAATAGATAATATCTGTGGACTTTCTGAGAAAATAAAATCTAGTAGTTCAAAATGATGTTACTCTGAAAATCCAGTAGATCTGAAATTTGCTGGAACGGCAGATGATTTTTATTTTATTTCCTCTGTGGAGAGACCACATTTCAAAAAGAAAATTTCTTTTCCATCCTAGAGTACAACTATAATTTTATTGAAATGAATGACACTGTTAGCCTGGCCAAACAATTATTCAGTTGATAGACTGCTAGGCCATAGTTTTTACAGTGGCTGTAGCTAATAACTAAATTGTGACTTTGTACAAACATTATGCCAATGACACACAGAAAGAAGAGAGTATGATATTTTTTGCAATGCCCCAGATGCAGATTGTAACTCAGGCCCAATCTACCTTCTGCCATCACCTCTGGGTAGAATAGATTGTACACAACAGTTCTATACTTCATGCAATTATATGGCCAGGTGCCACTGTGTAAGTGAGGACACATTCTTGGGTAAAGAAATAATACCAAGGCTCAGCCTACTCTCTTCACACCATTATGGAAAGGGGAAGTAATGGCTCTGCAGAGGTTGCTTTCCCACCTCATAAAAGAAGGATGCTTTCCCACTGGTAATGCAGATAAACCTGTGTAACAGGCAAAAAGGGAAGGTCACTGAAGTAACATAAAGTAGAGCTGAGGAAAAATTGAAATTACAGTTCCATGGGGAAATTCAACTATTTCAACACTTGGTTTTGTACCTAATTGAGTTGAAAAATTGGAACTTGTCAAAGAACAGTATACTGTAAAAGCTGCTTGGTTGTGGAGTAGTGACATTTCCTTTTTAGTTCATGCAGCATTAAACTAGAGTCCTCTATTTTTCCATATATATATAGATATATACATATCACAATATATCTGCAGCTGTATGATTCCAATACTACACTGTGCACCTCTGTCCAGCAGAAGACTGCAGTGTGTCATAGATTTCAGAGGTTGATTGACCAGTAGGCAAATACTTACGAACATCAGTAACAGGTATTCTGTTAATGAATAAATACAATGCACACAAATGATTTGCAGAAAGATATTGTTAGTATTCATTTGAAGAAAACCAAATCAAATTTTAAGGTATTAAATCTCCATATAAATCTCCATATATAAACTCTAAAAAGACTCAACTTTTGATCCAGTAAAAATCTTTATCTACTTCTACCACTTCTTTCCTCTGTTTGGACTTAATACTTGGTATTAATTGTTGTGATATAAATATGTGGATTGTGCTTTAAGCCTTTGTTTCTTAATAAGGAGGTGGAAAGAAACCAGAGTTTAGTCCTCACAGACAACGGTACAATGAGTAACACTACCATCAAAAAATATCACCATGCTTACAATCACTGTAGCTGTGCTTTACAGAACTTGAAAAAGTTGTGTAGTAATAGGATATCTTAGCTGTCTGTGAGTGAAAGATACCCAGTCAATTTTTCACCCTACTAAATATATTCCTAGAAAAAAAATCCATATGACATAGCAAAACCACAAGGGAAAAATTTTTTATTTTGAAGTTATTCACATTAGGAAGACAGCAAAACCTTCTGTTTATCATTATATTTATGAGGTAACTTCAATGAAATCATGAAAGTATCACCTTATGAACTGCAGAAGCTTTCATTTATTTTTCTGCCAAATAACTGAATGGCCCAGTCATTCAGGTGTATTGCAAAAATGGAGCCAATTTCCACAGTGAAACTGGGTCAAAAGGATTGAGATGATTTGTTGACAAAAGGCTTCCTTTGTCACAGAAATAAAAGAGATTGTTATATAGATAATTGCCAGTATTTTCTTTGAAACTTATGTGGGACGTCATGCATTTAATGTACTCAATTTATATTTTCCTTGTTATACATTAAATAATGATAAAGCATATGGACAGACTTTAGATTTACTTTAATGTCTCTTTGTTTATGAAAATAACAGCTAGATATTGCAGATGACACAGCTCATGCAAATATCAGTAGCAATTTTACTGCCTTCCTTTCCTGTCTCTTTCTCCCGCCAAAACAAGCACCTAATTTCAGAATGCCTTCCTGGGAACTATTTCTTTATATATATGTATGTGTTTTCATGTATGTTAAAAAAAAAAATAAGAAAAAAAAAAAAAAAAAAAGAAAGAAAAATTACATCCATGAAACAATATGGAGTTTTTGAGTTTTGGAATGTTTAATCACATTAAAGTGTCACTTTAAAATAATTTGAATAATTTAGAAATATAAAACACTCTCACAGTCCTAGTTTTTAGATTTGTGACTAATTTTTATTTAAAGTAATTTATGAGTTATTACACTTAGATGTCTGTGCTATTCAGATGAGAGGCTCCTGCTCTGAAGATTCTCAATGGTGATTCCAGATGAATTAAGTATCTGTTGGTAAAGTGTAATTTCCTACTCAAAATGACTTTCCCACAGAAACAGTCAAATGGTCTTCTAAATACACTCACTCAGGAGAGCTAAAGATGGAGGTTTTAATATTTGTATCCCTGGAAAGCTGTCTAAGGAAAGTGATTTCTTTACTTCCTTGACAAATTTTCCCTAAAATATTTTGCAGAATGTTTTTTCATGCTTACTACTGAAATAAGTTAAAAAATATTATAAAGGTTCTGTGAGTGAGCTGTAGGCCACATTTTGTGGGGGTTAATGACACTTCAGGGGTTGAAGACTTAAAGCTGGGAATAAAGGTAGAATTAGAAAGGGAATTGAGCTAGAATAAAAGGGAATAAATAGATTATATTTGAATCTAGGAGATAGGCTTCCTGTTGGACAATGAAGAATTGTAACATCTTTTATAGTTATGCCCAAGCCTCTTCAGTAGACATCAGTGGAAAAAACATAAAGTAGAAATTCTGGAAATTGTGAAATACACAATTCCTAAAGAGTGTAACAAATTTGAAAGAGCAGAATTCTAAATGTGTATGTTTAAATGTGTATGTTTAAAACTTCAAAAATGCTTACTGCCCCTCATGAAAGTCTGTGCATTCAATATACAGCATTACTCTGATACTTTTTACTACATTATGGGAAACATCTAAATGATGAATTCTATCCTATAGGTTCATTTTTCTTTAGATGCCGGAAATAATCTAAAGAAAAGTGAAACTATAGGATGGAATTCTTTCTTTTGCATTCTTCACTTTCCTCTATTGTCCTCAGGTCCTTAGGAATTTTATGAAGACAATAAATGAAAAATAATTATTAACCTTAATGTTCCTCTAAGTTTTGAGTGGTTAGCAAGGGGTGTCCTGAAAGACCACCTCTCTAAAATTTTCTTCATATCCCTGCCAACCTAAGAAAAGAGTTCATGAATCCAAAAGTAACTGCATCTTCACAAGTTTCTCTGGTTACAACCAATCAATGTCTGACAAAAATGAGCTGAGAATATGTTACTATTTTTTTCATTGGACCTTTGGTTAAAAAATTATTTTGCAGATTTTATTTAACAGTTTTTTTAATGTATCAAAATTACATTAGGAATATCAAAGAGATTTCTCAGTCTATTCCTCTACTGTCTCCTTGTAACTCTGAATGACTGTGACAAATTTTTTGACAACTGAACCAATTCAATGCTTATTTTCAATATTTATCTCTGTGTAAAAGCGACGTTCAAAAATCATTCAGAAATAGCCATATTCATTCAAAGAAGCTACAAAACCATAAACTGAGAGCATGTAAACATATCCTGGAAAAAGGATGTGCCCTAATTACTGCATTACATCTATAGTAACATTATCTTCTCTTTAATTGCTTCTTCATGGAGAATTCTACCAGTTTTTCCATGTAGGAACAAACAATTAGCTATTATTAGCATTGGCAGTATTTTTTCTGTTAGACTGCATCTGGAATGGTTAAATCCCTCCCTAAGACTGAATGTGGGGTAATAATTCTCATTATAGAAACTTTAAAGGGGTCTCTCTCCACATCCAAATCCGAAGCATATAATATATTTTTTGTAAGACTTCAGGATCTTATGACTCTTCATTCTACCTTCCAAGAATCAGAAAAATTCTGATATGTAAAGTTCTACAGTAATGCAGGCAGTAGTAGAAAAATTTAATGAATATTATGGCAGCTTTTTTTTTTCTTGCATTGAGAATCAAATATCAAAGCAGTAGATATATTTTCTGTCATGAAGATGGAAAATAAATATCTATTCAGTAACTTGAAACCTCTTTTAAAGAACAAGCTAAATAAATAATTAATTAAAAAATTAAAACAATTTTTTCCCTCAAGTACTAAGAAAACTGGAATATAGCTTTGTAAGATGGGCTTCAAAATTAAGTGTCAAATGAATGGTACCAGATGTATCGAACAGAAAATAGTGCTATACTTATTCCTACATTTCATAATGCAAACATGGATATAATACCCATAGCTATTAATTTTTGGACAAAAGTCAAGAATATGAGAGCGATCTGGAATGAGAAAATAAAAGTAACAGTAGGACAGACTATATTTAGAAGCTTTTCTGTAAGCTGCCAAGTAACATCTCATTTGTCTTGTGATACAACATGTAATAATGAGCAATACTTTTCTGTTAAATTGTTTCATTACAAGTAAGAGTGAAGGACTAGTGTCTCACTTTCTGTTAAGTCTATTTGTGACTTAACAGAAAGTCTATTGTGACTTGTGCTAGGTTAGTGTGTGCTGAGAACATGATGGTATAGAAATCTTTGACTAGCATTTTAGGCAGAATCCAGAGAGATAGCACTATTTAGCATAGTTGGAGTTCATATGTGCTATACACTCTCCTTTGAATGCCCCCATCTATTGCCTGGAAATAGGCAGTTGTTTATTGTTTGATTATACAATGAATAAGTGAGAATCACTCCATCTCTTTCCTATTGGCTCAGCAACTGTGGTTTGAATCCAAGATACCTATTACCCATTCTTTCACCCTCAGTTGCTTTTGAGGCAAAGTGAATGGGTAGTTTCTTTCATTCCAATGTGTCTGGACTCAAAGTCTGTGTATAAGAAACATAAGAAGATTCTTTCTGGTATATCACTATTAAAAAGAAGCACTAATTCATAGCCAATAAGTTCCATCAAAACACCAGTCTGCAGTACTGGTATTGCTCAGACGTTGTGGAGCAATGAAATTTTGGGGTGGCCCAGGCTCTCCAGAAGCACAATATGCTCATGCAAAGTGTTTCCACATGTAAAACAATGCACATGTCTTTTCTCTCCTGCCTCTGGAGGATAACAAGCAGATGGAGCTTCATGTTTTTAATTAATAATTTGGATGTTCTGTGATCCATCTTTATTTCTAAAACTTATGAAAACCAAACCTCTCAGGTTTGTCTTATTTTATCAGATAGATACTATAGTCAACCATCTACCTATAGATATTTTTATTTGTGGGGTTTTTTGTTTGTTTGTTTTGCTTTTTTTTTTTTTTTTTTTTTTTACCTATGGAACATAGACTTTTTTATAAATACATAGATTTTCCCTATATTCTACTTCTGTGGCAAAATTTTACATCTCCTGTAGGAATACTATCTCTTAATTATTGCTAACAATAGGTATTGACTAATAATGTGTATGCTGTCAAACTTTGCATCTTGTTTTAATTCATGTATGTTTCTCATATATGAATTTTAATATTTTTTAATATCTGTATCAGTAGAGCAAGGCTCTGTAAATAAATATGAACAAATTTACAAAAGATATGCATATTAGCTGACAATGTTGATATGTGGAATGTCACTTTCACTTATAAAAACCTTTTAAAAAGCTGAATTATTCCAATTATTTTCGGGTACAAATGTCGAGTGTTTAGGAGAAACCCCTGTTGAGATCATTTGGACTGAGAACTTTGAAAGGACAGAAACATATAATCTACAGCAAGATAAAGATCAATGTAACTTAAAAAAAACAACACTGAAAATGAATGTGAATTTTGTGTTGCATTCAATTTTTCTCTATTATGTGGAGAGAAAAATGTGTTCTTTTGAGGATGCTCTACTGTGGGAACTACTGGGCTGATAAATCAAAATGATAGAGATCTAAAAGATATAACACATTTACTTCTCTGTCTTTGGTGCCCACTAGTTTTATATTCTGTGTTGATAATAGTATATGGATACAAACCTTAATTTTCCATTAAGTGTAACTTCTTTTCATACTAAAGAAATGGAGGCAAATGCCTGTCCTCTCCTCTCCCCTTCCCTCCCAGCACTTCCCTTCCCCTCCTTTCCCCTCTCTTTCCCATCTATGAAGTAAGGCAACATTTTTGAAATATTGCTATACTGGAATATTTCCAAAAGTATGTGAAAAATATTATGGAATTACTTGCTATTTTACATTCTCACTACAATCAAAGGAGTTAACCATGATTGCTGTCACTACACTAAACACCAAAGTATTTAAAAATTGATAAACTTGTTATCCACTGACAAGGCTTTCATTAATTGGTATACATTTTTAAATTCCTTTATTATTCATCGAGAAGCATCATGTTGAATTTCAGTTATCACAGACACAAAGTAATTCCACGTCAGTGTCTCTGTAAAGTGGTTAGACTTGTATGACTATTCATGTCAACTTCCTTTTCCTTTCCTTTGATTCAAACAAATTGAGCTGATGGTAAATCTGGAAAAATCATGTATATGTGAATGGTCCATGTGGGTGTGGAAATAAGCCAGAACTTGAAAAAGGAATGGTTTCAGGATGGAGTCTTCCTGTGCTTGTATATGCATATCTGTGTGGTCTGGAGAATGTGGGTATGTGTGAGGATGTGAACAAAGGAAGAGAATGTAAGTAAAGACTATGTGTGGCCAAAAGGTAAAAGAAAAAAAAAGGATTATAAATTAAAAAATAAGAATTACACGATCTGATTCTGCCAATATGTTTTTATATCGATTCACAAAGACACTGTCCTTGCAACATTCTTTAATCTTCCTAATAGCTTCCTCAACCAGGAATTATGCACTAGCAGCAAAAAACAAGGAAATCCTCAGACTGTGCCAAATTGTCTCAATCAGACATGATTTGAATAAATATGTCAATATTTTTTATATCTGAAGTCTTGATTGATGCTAATTGAAAGGACATTCCAGTGAATCTTAGACTGCTGCTATCTTTCCTGTTTCTCTTCTACTTTTAGTGAAAATTATCTTTTGAGCAAAAAACACATTAACTAAAACAATGAGAAAATTGTTGCTAATTAACATTTTGGTAATTGTTTTCTCATACACTTCTCCATCTTTTTTCCCCTTTGGTTTGTTAATACCAGGCTTTGATTCACCAATATGTCATACCCTTTTTAGCTACCCTGACAACCCAGTTTGCTGAATAGAATACTGGAAAGCATTTGTAGTACCTACTAGACATTTTCAGTGTGAAACAAGCATTGTGCTAAAGGACATTGTTTTAAAATAACTTCATCAACCATTGAGTCCTGAAGGAATCTCTTTCAAAAGCAAAAATTTGCCAGCCTTAGGATTTTGAAGATTTTTATTGGCTCAGATGAAATAAATGTGTTATTCCATTTTCCTTGAAATTGTGCAGAATCAATATTGTCCTGTCAAAAATGCATGCACCTGTGAAATCCATGAAATGAGTAATATCACAGATCACAGAATCACAGAACAGCTGAGGCTGGACCAAATATCAGGAATCATCTAGTCCAACAACCCTGCTCAAAGCAGATGCATCTAGAGTGGGTTTCTCAGAGCTGTGTACACTTATTTTTTAAATATCTCCAGCTGGAGTCACCACAATGTCTCTGATTAATAAACTAGAGCTGCAATTGACATTCGTATTAGAACATCGTGTTACCACATGGCAGTAAATCTTAGAATTGATAAATCTGCAAGTGTAAGATTGTTCTTGTGCTTTCACTTATGGGAACTGTGACTAGGTAAAGCCTAAAGTAAAGTAAAGTAAAGTAAAGTAAAGTAAAGTGAAATAAAATAAAGTAAGGTTGGCTTTAAAGCTCTTGGCAGAGTCATCTGACTTGTCTTAAAACTGTCATAGTCAGCCCTGCCTTCATGTAGATCACCCTGTCCACTCAGTTTGCACTGTCAAGGGAAGAAGACCTTTTCAGGAGAGGAAGCAAGCAACATGACTGAAGATTTTCTTTCTCCTGGTAACTGCTAAGACTACTACTGTCTTGCAGAATGAAGAAAGAAAAAAGAGGGAAGTTGCAGTATGAGAAAAGAAAAGGAAAATATTTTTTGCATGGTACATTAAATTTTGCCACAAAGCAAAGCTGAAAGTCTGGATTGACATGAGGCAATCATCCTGTAAATGGAATATGTTAAAAAAAAATGTTAGCAATTACGGAGAGCTTAAAATTTGTATGTCCAGATAAATCTACAAGTCTGTTGGTATTCCTCTTATATTCTTTCCCATGATGTTCTGTTCTTTTCAAAAGACAATAGTATACTGAGTCATTATTATTTAGTGATAAAAGCATGGGGACTCATTATCATTTACCTAATCATGTCTAAATCAAGATTCTGCAGAAGTAAACTAGCTATCTTGTGTGATGAAGTATGATCATATTTTCAGTACTTCTTGTTTTTCCTTAGAGCATAAATATTCCAATACTGTTCTTTTTTGGAGATGAAAATGTAAAAAGAAGGTATATAGATTACCAATAATACATTGGCGTTATATTAATATAATATTCAAATGTTTTGTAACTTATAAAATCCATACTAATTTTTTTTTTTCAGTGTCTCAACATGTTTTATAACACACCCTTTAGTAGCAAAGATAGTTAACACCTTCCCATCTCACCTCTCACCTTCCCTGCTTTTCTTTGCTCTCTTGAAAAATGTATTGTCTTCCATCACAGCACTACAGGTCCAGGACTCTTCTCACCAGGTCTCACTTATGCCCATGATATCATAGAGAAAGCTTCTAATTCCTCTTGCTTGCCCCTCATACTGTACCCAAACTTTGAAAATCCACCTCAATGTACTCAGCACACCATAGGGCAGAGTGGCAGCCCTCAATAGCACATTTTCCCTCAAATATTGTCACGCCATCCGAGAGATAAAAAAATCTAACTGCTTTGGTAAAGACAGGGTTTTATCCATATCTCAGATTTCTCTTTTACCTTCCCATTAAAATGGAGTAAAGAAACTAAATGTGTTTTTGATGGAAAAGAGCCAATTCAAGTGTTTACAAGGTTAGAAGGTGAAGGGTCTCTGTAATGGGAAGGGATGACAAAACTCATTTCTGTTTCATGAATACAGTGATTTAATTCTTTGACCTCCTACTGGCAAGAACTGGTGTATGGTGAACACTTTCAGATCTGACCTGATCATTAAAATAAAGCAACTCCCATACCCCTCTCTTGGCAAAAGCCAAAGAGAAAGTTGAAACTTTAACTTGTGTGAGATTCCCTTCCTCTCAGATGATCTATAACGTGACTTTGAAGGTTAACTTAACCAAATAAAAGGTAAGAAAAGGAGAATCTCTTTGCTTACCTTCTCTGTCTCACAGAGGCCATGCAAAATAAAAAGATAAGGAAAATATTTTGAAAGGGTTTTAATGTAAACATGTGCAGCTGTTTGAGACATTGCCACATGTGCACATTCAAAGACACATCAGAATTTCCATGCTGAAATTCAGTTTTGTAGCCCTGGAAGAAAGGTCGAAAGGTTTAGATGTTAAAAGTAAGTCAACTCTTTGCTTATTTGACCATTAAACTGTCAGCATGAAGCTATGTTTTAAACTTATGATGGTTTGAAATCTTAGTGGTAAATGAAGTCTGAAGACCTATTAACCTGACCAAGATGTGAACCAGAGGCTGGTTTAGCTTAAACAGTAATGGCACCAGGGCAAAGAAGTGGTTAGTAAGAGGTGAGAAAAACATCTGAATCTTATCTTTGCTTGGCAAAGTTATGTGGCATAAATAATTGCCAATGTTAAACTTGAATTAATAATTTATCTTTGCTGACATTATGATGAGGCTAAGTTTATTTAACATGCTGAACTATCAAATGCTTGCAATTTTCCTTCTAGAGGTTCATACTTAATGTAAGTTATGAAAGGACATTTGTGTAGTTAGTTCAGATCAAACTATTTGCTTTTGAAAAAAAAGTTTTCACTGTCAGTTCCTGTCACCATAACATTAGTTGCATGTATTAACTGCGGAAATCACAACCCCATTGATTAAAAACATTATTGAAGACTTGGGGCTTCGGGTTTTATTTTCAACATTTAATTTAGTGTTGAAACAAATTGTTTAGATGTAATGAAGGCCACACAGAAACAAGTCAAAACACACTTATAATGCAGGTATCTTACACAGAGTTGAATGTGACTTTCTCAGTGGTATGCATTAAGCTCTAGAGTATAACTTGTTCGGTTTGCTATTTAAGAAACTAGATATAACATAGGTATTAGAAATGAAATGAAAGTACATGCAGTATTTTCTAACAACTCGTTAGGCTATAAATCAGAAAGCTGGAGCAAGATTATAAACACTAAAATACAACAAAAAACCCAAGTCAAATAAAAGCAAGTACAATGACCTATAATTATTCTCAGTGTGTAAAAAGATGGAAATAGGTTTTTTAGTTTGCTTGGGCTTTTTTTAATGCATAAGGTAAGGTACAATTATGATAAAAAAAACAAACTCACTTTAAGAAAATCTGCATCACCTTCTTCTTAGTGTACAGGAGCTTCTGAAATCCCTTTTTAAAAACTGAATTGCTGTGTTTAGTTCCTTTTTACATTTTCTTCAGTTTCTTTGGTCAAAGCACTGGTAGGCTTTCAGCTTGCTCTGAGCCTGGCATTGTAGCATTTGCACAGGTTGTACTCCTAGTTTAAACTCTGCAATCTCATGTGGCTTCATTGTCTTCAGAAGCTCAGGATGGATGTATATCAGGATAACAGCTAAAGAAATCTTATCCCTTGCAATTATCCTAAACTGACTTTGGTTTATGACTATTATAATTTTTGGGTATGAGTATCTTTTGGTATCTTTTCCTAAATGCTCTAAAGGATATTAAACTGACAGAAGTCACAACTTGCCATGAAGAAAAATAAATTGCTTTCTACAGGAAATACCAGGAATGAAAGCAATTGAGAGGCTCTATAAGCAGTGTAACTTGCTTGTCAGTTATGTATTCATTCTCCCGTCTTGACAAAACCTGGAAGACTTTATTAGGGTTGTGGGATGCACATGAAAAGTATCATTCTTAACAGTCATAGCGATCAATGATTCATTTTTATGTGACATGCATCACTGTAGAGTACTGAATGAAATCAAGCCTGGAACTACGGAAGCACAAAAACTTCCCTCTGCCTCATAATGTCTCAGTTTTTTCACATAAAGCTGATTTCCTGCTATGTTGCCTCTTTCAAACAAAAAAGAAAAATTGTGCTATAAAGCAACTATACAAATTACACAACCTTCAGAAACTTTCCAAGTAGAGGAGCAAGTTCAGCTATGTCTTAATTAGTAAATAACATACGCCTGAGACAGTATCGTGGCACTGAAGTCAGTCATCACAGAGAGTCAAGCTTCCCTATCAAAAAGGTCTCTTCCCTCTAAAAACATGAAACAGTCACCAGCGAATATTTAGTGCCTGACCCAAATTAACCCTTGAGCTGTGCCTGGGAACTGTTTGCATGAAGAATTGGCACAGGCTAAAACCTGTTTAGGAGCTGTTTTAGCAGTTTAATAGTGATGACAATAAAGTTCCAGAGCCTGGAACATTCTTTGACACTTTATTACTTATTAGGATTGACATGGCCTTCAGGATTGGTGCTGAGAGCACTTTAGTTTGCAGTGGAAGACTTTTAATCTACCCTGTGTGATATCAGGACAAACATTTTCAGTTAAGATTTTATCAGAATATTCTGGTTTTAGTTACAGGATTTAATACCAGTAGGTTAGGAAAACTTTAATTTTTATGGCAGCTTACTAGACTGAATACTTTCAAAGAATCAGAATGGTTTGGGTTCGAAGGGATTTTCAAAGATCATCTAGTTCTAACCATCCCTGCATGGGCAAGTACACCTTCCACTAGGTCAGATTGATCAAAGCCCCTCCCAGCCTGGCCTTGAACACTTCCAGGGAAGGGGCATCCAGAACTTATTTGGGCAACCTATTCCAGTGTGGTGTTCACATTTTGTCTCTTCTGCTGCTTTTCATATGCTTTGTGAGTCCACTTTCATAAAGATTTAAATCAATGCGCTATTTAATTAAGCTGGGGTTTTTTTATGCTTAGGAAATACAGTGAGATTAAGTAAATAAGAGAGTGAAAAATAAGTAAGTTGATTTTAGACCTACACATTTTGCACTTAGAATGATCAACATTGAATATTCCCCCAAAGAACTCTTTGCTGCCACATGTATAAGAATTGTGAAAAAAACATAGCATTTAAAAAGATTTCTTACCCAAAGTATGCAAAAACATTACAAATAAGTAGAAATTTTCAGAACTACTGGAATGGTGGGAATTAGTAGCCTAATGTATATTTTGTTTCAAAGGGTTTAAATATTTTTAAAATACTAGCCAGAAATCCTTTGCATTCTTGCAGACTTTGGAAGCCTTAAAGACTTAGGTTTGCATATCTCAAATACTCTATTTATCTTAATCTGCTTATTGTTCTACTGAATTTTTGAAAGGAAATGACTGTGTTTGGGATTTTTTATTTTTTTTTCCTGAAAATTAAGAAAATATGATCTTTTGTTAATGCTGTATACTTAGCAATTTTCATCTTCATCTCAGTTAAGCTATTTTTTCATTCTTCAAGAAAATTTTTACCCTTCCAGAAAAAATCTAATTCTGAGGTTATTTTCCTTTGTTGTGTTTTCCTTTGTCTTAACATGTGTCTCTGTTTTACCATTCCTCACTGGTTTTTTTTTTAGGTTTTTTTTTTGTTTGTTTGTTTGTTTGGGTTTTTTTCTGGCACTGTAGATACAGATGAAAACAGGAGATGATAAGTGAACGAATCCATCAGCTAGGAAGAACAAGTGGCAAAGACTGCCATGGACACTTTAAGTGGCCATTCAATCTGTTATAGCTTCTACAAAAAAATTTTAAAGCCAAAATTCTGGTGTCAGATGTTTGCATTGAAATTCCACTGACTTTATGGGAGGTTTGAGCACAAACTAAAGAGTGAACTTGGCTCATTTAGCACAATATTTAGAACACTTCTGATGAAAATTAGCTGGTGAATATACAGCAAACTTTGCAAAGTTTAATGTCTCATCCATATTTTGTATTTCTTTACTGCCAAATCTTATTCTTTAATTAGAATGAAACTACCCAAGTGCCATCTGTAGATCTAAACATTTGGATAACTCTCAAGCACATTTTGTATTCAGTGTTGCCAATGGCAGTGATCATTTTGACAAAACGTGGCATTTAACTAATAAGCGTATTGGAACTGGACACCAGTTCTACAGAAAAAGAGCAATACAGTTACAATCAGGTGGTCTACATAAATGTTCCAAAAACTGCATTCTAATATAGGTGCCAAAGTTTTATCCATCTTTCAAATATCTTGGAAGTTTTGCCAAGGGTATTTGTCAAATTCACAGATAAGCTTTGCTAGGGAAAAGTATTGCAGTATTCATCTTAATTATTTTTCCTTGAGAGAGGCAAAAGTTGTTGGAAGAGATAGATCTTTTGCTGGACAAGATAATATAGTGGGGAAAAAAAAGATAAGAGATAAAGTAAGATTTCATTCTCTGAGGACTTTATTAGGTTTTATGATTTTTTATTTTCTCTTTTCACTTGGGGTAATGACATCAACTTTTTTGTAATTACTTTATAGTATTTACATATAGATTTTAGGTTGATTTAAATTTAATCTACTTAGTTTATCACTCTTAAAGAGAGTACATTATCATCTAAACTCAGAAAACAGATATGACAAATGCTTCAAGCTTGCCCTCTGGCTCATTAAATCAAATCTGGTTCTGTAATCAATATCTTGACTGTGCATAATCTGTTGAACAGATATTCCTGTATGATATAATATAAAGATAAGACGTGTATATCACATGAATATCTTATACCTGTTGGAGACAACATTTTTTTTTCCATTGTATCTAGACACGTATTCCATACTATAAGTGATTTTTTCTGTCTATTTAGTTATATCTCACTGTTTTGCCAAATTGCTCTTGCAAGAAGAAGTATTTTCCTAGTTTCTAGTAATAATGGTGCATAAAATCATGCATAATGTAAAATTAATGATCAAAAGGCATGAGCCAAAGAAAACCAAAATGTTTTTAAATATACAAGGGACAAGAAGGTGATTGGGAGTGGCCATAATGGATTATGAAGGGAAAATCATAGATTTGATTGCCTCAGTGGGCATTGCTTACCTTGCCTTTAATAAGGTCTTTGACGAAGTATGTACTAGTAACTGAGGCATCATAGATAGTGAGGTGGATTGAAAGCCAGCTGAACTGACTATAAGAAAAATCTTTTTTATGGTGAACTTGATCAAATACTGGAACAGGTTGCCCAGAGAGGTTGTGGAGTCTCCTTACTTGAGATATTTAAATCTTCATTGGATGCAGCTCCAAGCAATCTATTCTATTTGCTCCTTCTTTCACAAGGGCATAAGGTGGAGGGTTTTTTCATCAAGACAGAGGAAAGAGACAATAAAATAGAGGCAACAATGCTTTCCACATTTTTCTAGGATTAGAAGAAAATCCCTATTCCTCTGAATTTTTACCATTGTCATATAAAAATTGTCATCATAAAGTGATATTGCTTCTGTTTCCTTGATGGTTGTACAAATGATTCTGGCATAATACTTTGCAGGTACTTTTAAAACTGCTTTCCCAAACATCTATAGGTCTGGAAGGTGCTTTTCTGCAGTAGTCGACTTAGTAAATTTGATCACAAGACTGCTCAAGAAATGTAGATGCAACAGTTTGTAAGTGTATGTGAAGTGCATTAACCTTGGTGAATATTGACATCCAGCTCTAAATTCTTCTTTGTCCTCTATAAATTTAACATTTACAACAGATAACCAGATTTTCAACATTATATATGGAGCAAGATTACTTCTCTGCTTCATACCTGGTCCCTGAATATTTTTACTGAATCCTCTTACAAAGAGAACTATCTATACAGGATATTAGCTAAAACAGATTGAAGGAGACATTAAAGCCTAATTTCAGGTTCTGTCGGTTCTTACAATAGACCTTTCCAGCATATATTGGATAGTGGGTTTGGAGCTACATTGATTTAAATAACAATAAAAAAATACCAAAACACATCCCAAAAACCACCCAAGAACCCAAACAACTAAATAAATAAATCTGTGCTGACATAACTTAAGCATCTTGATACAGATTATTTTATAATTGGCTAAAAATTTTCTTTTTCATTTAGTATGAAAAATCTGTCTAGACTGGCTATGCTTCATCACTCAAGCTATGCTAATCAGCTAAGGTTTGTGCCCTGAGATTTTAGTGTCTTTGAATTCTTTTTGACAAAGTAAGTTGATTTAAGGTTCGATCTTGCAGATATGGCAGTCTGCTCTTCTGCTAAAATAAACAGAGGCATACCCAAATTAGAGCTGAAAGATCATTCCCATTTTAAATTTTATTTATATATAAATTCATCAGATTCACTGCTTATCCATTGATTTTGGGTGGACATATGATGATTTTGGAACATCTACCCAAATGAAAATCAAATATTCATTTAGATTTTGCAAGTATACCCAAAGTTATGGAACATGGTAAATGTCCCCTAATCAATGTTATTTAGCACATAATTATAAGAAAAGAAATACCAAACAGGTTGAGCATTGCATATTAAATTTACTTATGAAAGCACAGCCTTTTTTCAAGGTTTTTTTTAATTATATATTTTACCTAAGTATATATGAATTACCTTATCACCTCAGCATTTAGTCAGCTCTGTAGAATAAAGCAGATTCTCCTAAAAGACTGCAAGGAGTATAAACTGTTTAAATTTGGGAGGCTACACATTGTTTAGACTACCAGAATGACATTTACCACATCTCCCATTTAGAACAAGAACTGCAGTCTCCAGGCACTATACCTACTGAAGAAAACACACCTGCCATCTCTTACGCAAACTATTTGCTTCCTGGTACTGCCAGGACAAAGAAACTATGTCATTTCAAAATTAATCCTTAAATATGCTATATGATTCTCCTGAATTTTATGAAAAGGAAAAGCAACAGCTATTTATTGTATGAAAACATGAAAACATACTGTACATAAAGCATGAGTTCAGTTACCATCTTTTTCAAATTAACTCAATGAAGGACCAATAAATAGTCACTTTCTCCTTTCCCACTGACACAAAAATGTAAATACAGCTGATTATGGCCTTCTAAATGCAATTATTAATCAGTTTTGTAGCAACATGTTATTTATACCCAGATGTATGCAAATGAGTTTGTTTCCCAGATGGGTTTCATTAAGTTAAAGCAATCACCCAAGGTTAACAAAGCACTGATCTGTGCTTTGTTATCAATATACAAACTTCCCAACAAAGAGAGCAAACAAGCAAAAAAACCCCTCACACATGCATATGAGTTTATAGACACATAAACACATATGAAATACCCTGTCAACTTCTATTAAAATAACGTCCAAGAGTTGCTGTAGACCATCCAGACCAGTAATACCCTAGGAGATTTTATTTACATACTATGTGTAAATATAATCTGTGCTATATTCTAAGGAATCTGTGACAATAACTGCAAGAGCAAGAGCATCGCAGAGCACATATGTAGCGTGTGACTAAGGGCCTCCTCCCCACCTGACAAGAGGGTGTTCAGGCACTCTGCAATTTTCATGCTTGGCCCCAGTTTCTTAAGGTGTAGAAGAAGCCCCAGCTTTGCCGTGGTGAGAATTCCACTGTTCTAATGAGGATCTTGTGAACGTTGATTTTAGCAGTGAATCTCAAAGCTGTGGAGAAATCACTTTTGATACATCTGTTCCTTTGGCTTTCCTTTTCTCTCTTTAATGACTGTTATGATGCCTATCGCTAGGCTGCATCTGGAATATTGTGTCCAGTTCCGGGCTCCTCAGTTCAAGAAGGACAGGGAGGAGCTCAAAAGACTCCAATGCCGAGCCACAAAGATGATTAAGAGAGCGGAACTTCTCCCTTATGAGGAAAGGCTGTGGAAGCTGAGGTCTCTTAAGCTTAGAGGAGACTGAGGGGTTACCTCATTAATGTCTATAAATATGTAAAAGGAAAGTGCCAGGAGGATGGAGCCAGGTTTTTTTCAGTGATGTCCAATGATAGTACGAGGGGTAATGGTTGCATGCTGGAGCATGGGATGTTCCACACAAATATAAGGAAAAGTTTTTTCACTGTGAGAGTGACAGGACTGGAACAGGCTGCCCATGGAGGCTGTGGAGTTTCCTTCCCTGGAGACATTCAAAACCTCCCTGTATGCATTCCTGTGTGACATTCTTTAGGTGATCCTGCCCTGGCAGAGGGATTGGACTTGATCATTCAAGGTCCTTTCCAAACCCTGACTTTCTGTGATTCTGTGATTCTGTGTCAGATTTTAGACTTCTACACAAATTTGAGCTACTGTACAAAATTACGTTTTAAAGGGCTATCGTATTTTTCCCTTATACAAGATTCAAGGATTATCAGTATAGGTAATTCAGTGGTAGTACCAAGACATCCTTTCTTTCATTAAAGTGAATTCATTAAGGACTTCAAATTTAAAGAAGGTAAAAATCTAGTGGATAGAAAGTCAAATTATGTTTTTTCAACTGAATAGTGCACATGTTCTGTTAAACTTGCACGTTGCTTTCCACTACAGCATACTATACCTCAACTGTTTAAAGAAACCAAATTATTCACATATAAAACACTATCTCTCATTTCATGCTGTATTCTTGGTTATAATTCACGGGAGCCTTTAGTAGACTCTTTTTTGGATGAACAAGACTGAAGTAGATATACCTTTATCTATCAGTCATTAACCATAAGCCTTTTTTACTAACATTCCTTACTGAGTCTCTCAAGATGATAGTAACGTTTCTTATGGAGTTTGTGGGAACTTTTTCCTTTTTTGATTTCACACTTCCATTTATTGGATTTTGTGGGGTTACCGAGGTTTAGTAAGTACTCTTCCCATTAAATGATAGTGCATTTTTATCTTGAGTCTTAATACCATTTAGTCTTTTTAAAATTTAATTAAATGTAAGATCTTAATTCCTCATGAAGTGATAGTAAAGCTACTAGCCTATCAGCCAAGTATATTTACAAGTTTTTACGTTTTTGATACTTTATGATAAATTGCATAGATCACACACGCTTTTGAGACTATTAACTCATATTGTTCTATTTGGTGAATCATATAAAAAGGCAATTAGTTAAAACTTTAATCCCTTTGATAGTGATCAGCAAGTAAAGCTCATCTTCCAAAGCCCCCATTATTGTAACAAATAGAGAACCTAAGGATCTAGCTGGAGACTTCATGGCAAGCATTAAGAGAGCTGGGTCCAGATAAAAATAGTTCATCAAAAATACTAGGCATGAAGCTGAAAGTCTGGGACCTGTCACTGAGAGGAAAACTAGAGAAAATTACCTCTAAGGAAAATTTGAAGTTTTTCAGTTTTCCTTTTTATGAGGAAGTATCTTGGGGCACCATTGTAATTATTTCACATTATTCTTCATGGACTACTTAGAGAAGAATTCATGTTCTCATAAAATAATTTACAATAATATTCTTTATTAAAATAATGAACTTCCATCACAAACTCAAAAAAACCCACCCCAAACAAACCCTTTCTTCAAGTTAAATGAACTATGATATATTCAACATGGAGCTCATCCTGACTAACCTAACATGTTTTATACCCATGAAATTTAAACATTTTAGTTTTCTTCAGTTGCATCCATATAAACTCACTATGGTATTATAACATGAGATTAAGGGTAGGACTTCGCCAAACTTTTCTATAATTTGTTTTGTTTTAAAAAGGTACATATGAAAGCACTCCTTTTAAATATTTTGTATCTTCTACTCCAACTTGTGAAAAGCTACCTACTGGAACTTGTCACATTACACTCCAAAACTCCATTAAAAAAAATCAGGCTCTGGACTAGGTCAGAGAGAGTTACTACGTCTTTTGGTAAGCTTCTATAAAAAGCTTTCAATTTATTACCACCCTTAGGTAATTTCTATAGCACCACAGAATAAACTGTCTGTAGTATTAAGCAGTTAGCTTAAGCTAACAGTATCTTAAAACTCCCTGCATAAACATGGCCTTCTGACAAAAATTTTGCATTATTGTGGTGATTGAAATCTCACTTAGGATAAATAATATGAAGTGGTTCAGCAGCTGTAGTCTTAAAGCTGTTCCATTATACAACTATTTTAGGTGTTCAGCTCTTGTGCTCAACATAAATGAGATGATTTATCCAGTGAACTAAATGAAAACAGTTTATCCAACTAAATGAAAACAGAGTTCATATGTAGCTCAAGGAGAAATAATCCACTGTCATAAAAAAATTAACAATAATTTACTCTCTCCAGCAATCAAGAGACTTTACAACATATTCAATCAATAACTGTAAACTAATTTATGGATATTTTGGCAAATAATTTGTAAAATTTGATTAGCTTTAAAGTGTTACTTTTGTATCTAAAGTTTGTACAAAGTGGATCTCTAACCATTTACTTCAAGTACTAAAATAGCCTTTAAAATCCAATTGCCGACAAGGGATGACTCAGATCTTGTTGCCAGCTGTAAGTGCACAAAATATTTTTACACAAGAGAAGAAATGAGTCAAAGGTTAGGAAAATTTATTTCCCTTCATTGAAACCCAGCAGGTTTTTTTACAGCTTTTAATCAAAATGAAAATAATTGACCAGATATAAGTACAATAGAAGTGGTGTGACTCCACTGAGACTTCATTCCCAAGGATGAATCTTAGCTACAAAGGTATTCATAGTTCAGCAGTGAAATTTGTCATGTACTTTTAAGATATTTTTAAAATCATAACAGATAAAACAGAAGAAACATTTCTTGAAGTATTTGAACTTACTACTGAGATACATAATAAATGATGAAATTAATAGAGTTTAGAATCTTCTTTAAACCATGTAGTTGGCCACCATAAACTGAGAATTTCAGACTCATATTGCAGTGACAGCTTTATAGTTGTCTTGGGCTTCCCAGTGTGCCCTAACTGTGTGCTGGGACCTGTGTAGTTATCCCTCACTGGACATTTCTCAGCAGACTTGCTTTTACTCATGAAGAAATAACTATAAATATTTCTTGTGAGTTTGTGTTGTATCATGATAGGACCAATATCTTTCTGTGTTACCTCATGTGCCAACCACTACTCACCAAGAACATCCCATAGAGAACATTAAGCCTCTGCACTACAGGTGAAGGATGAGCTTTCTTAGTCCTGTGTCCCATTATTCCCTGGACACCTGGAACTGACTGTGGAGCACACATCCTTTTTTTTTTACCTTTTATCACTGGCATTTTTTGCCATTTATCTCCCATGTTAAACTGAAAGGTCTATGCTTCAACACATGTAGTCTAGGAAAATACCAGTTGGACTCAATGAAAGGAATCAAGTATTAAAAGAATGATGAAAAAATTAACAATTGGCCTCAAGACACAGTTCAGTTTTTCATCTTTTCTAATTTTTTCTAGTGGTTAAAATACTAACTGGGGCTAGGACTGTACAAAAAGGTCAAAATAGTTAGAATGGCTATATAAATTTTTGCTGTGTAAAGTTACATCTTTCTGGGGAAAAAATGAGTGCTGGCTAATCAGCTTCCAATTCTGAACTTAGAAGAGAGTTCTGGAGCTTGAGGTGCAACTCTTTTTTTTTTCTTAACCTTTCTAGTGTCTTTTGGTCTGATGTGTTCTATTTTTTCTCACATGCCATTTTTGTTACTGCAACAGAGCTATTTTTAAACTCTACAGACATCACCTATGTAACATTAATTCTATTTCCTAACAAACTGCTGGCATCTGTTTAAACACTGATGCTTCTCCATCTACATGGATATTTAATCTAAGATTGTTCTGGTGTCAAAGATATTAAGCCTTGAAAAGATACCAGCTTTCAGGTTTAATTGTAACTTCTTAAGCACTGATGTATTAGCATGAGAAAGATGCACTTGTCTCCAAATATTTCTACACAGGAAGAAGGGTTGAAGTTCAGTGAGACTACTAGAAAAACAGAAGTTGACTAGGGTTCACAAGGTTCCTTCCATGCCAAAGAAGGTAGGCAGACTGAATAGACTCAAAGCTTTATTTTATTTGTAAATCAGATAATTTTTGTGAGTCACCACTGCGGAACTGGTTCAGAACTTAACAGAATTAATGGAAATTAATCTATTTATCTTCATGGTTTTTTGATTAAGCCTTTGGACAGTTGAAATACTAAAACTCCCATCAGTAGACTTTGATAAGGGAAAATGTCTTATACCTCTTAGGACTTAGGTATCACCTTCAGGAAATAAGAGATGCCTGAGCTACTTTAGAAGTTCTAAAGATAAGGTATTTAAAGTTCTGTCTTTTTTTTTTGTTTGTTTGTTTCTCATCCTGAATTCTTTAGAAGACATAATAAAAGTGGTGATTGTTGTCAAATAAATCCTCTGTTGGATAGCTGGCAGCAAAATGTGGGAATTCTATATGTTTAATATAGACCAGACTTGAATGGTCCTCTTTCCAGAACTAATATTTGCAGTATATGTTTCTTATGTTAGCATGATGGTATTGTATCAAAGTTCAAAAAAGTATCTTTAAAAATAAGATATTCCCATTCATTGTTTCTCTTTTAAGATATTCTCATTAGCATTTCATATAGCACAGATATAAGCATCTCCCTAAGCTGTCTGAAAGTAAACTAGGTTTGGATTAAAACTTTATAGCTGTGCTGTGCTCACAAAAGCAAGAATTAATCTAAGTCCCAACTACTGAGCCTGAAACAAACAGATAAATAAATAAATAAATAAATAAACAGACAAACAAATAAATAAATAAAATACAGCATTGTAATAATGCATCTGTATGGGAAGAGATTAGTTTTATCTGTACATGTATTAGATTAGTAGTCATGCACTAAGTAATGATAAAGAATACATGATCACATCAATTTTTAGACACTCGGCTAAAGTACATTACAACTGTCAACAACAGATGGATTTATCTTGCTAACTCAGTTTACATTTTGGCTCCAGGATTTGGAGATCAACCCTAGAAACTGTGTTACACAGCTGTTTATTTTACACAAAATTACGGAGACATTTCATTGTGGAACATGAAGAACTCTGAATTTTGCAAACCATACTTATTTATCTTCTTTCATTACCTCAACTATAATAGCTTTGTTTAAAAAAAAAGTTTTGTTTATTTAGCTAACTGCCTAATGCAATTAATGCACCTATAAAAAGCTTGGTGTATTTTTACTTTTTACTATAGTACAATTCAGCATTTTCTTATGGTAAAATTTACTTCAAAACCTTCCCACTTTCCCAATTGCATCCTGCTTTAAATGACAGAAAATTGCTCACAGTGCTTGGAAACACAGGTGGCTCTTAAGCTATCAGTCTGTGGACATAATCCCAAAAGGAAGGAAAAATCTGTTTCCCTTTGATTACTGTAATTCAGATAGTTTTACTGTGTGGGCAAGAATTGTGAATCCATTCCACACAGATAGTTTACTTAATAGTAGTCATCTTTCCTAGTAAATTTTCTTCAAATTAAAGCTTTGTGTCTGATACATTTCAATAGAAGAAGACAGCAGGTGCAAAGAATTTCTGCCCACACATCTTTGGATTGGGCTCTAATTGAGTTTTTTGGAAAAGAAAATAGCTTCCAAGTAAATGCAAGTTCAGCTTGTGAGATGTCAGGAAACACAACCATGCTCAAACACAGATGCACAAAACTAATCTTCTTACAGTTTACAGTTTCTACGAAGATTTCCTACAGACTTGTTAGGGGGTGGTGGGTGGTGTATTTGTGCAGCAGAATTATTTCTAGTATAAATTAATCTTTCCAGCTTCACACGATGACATTTTAATAATTACAGTCTTTTCTAGGCTATATAATTCCCCAATAAAAAGCAATAATATTGCTTTTCAAACCCTTTCCTAGGCTATATAATATTCCAAATAATATTGCTTTTCAAAACCTTCCATTGTACTTCTAGGTCATCTTTCACCATTACATATAATTTTAAATTTAAGTAAATATATTATTTTTATATATAATTATATATAATATATTATATTTTTACATATGTTATATTTTTATACATGTGTATATTGTTTTTTTTTTTTTTAAGGCGGGCACCGACATCTTTCTTAAATGTTTTTTGAAAAGATATGGCCACAATTACCCTGCTCATATACATGGAAAGCAAAACAACTAGCATTTAAATGGAATTATTTACTAATGAGCCATATATAACAAAGCACCTATATCTTTTAAGGACTGTCTTGGCTCTGGTCTGTTTAGTTGGTGAAATTTCAGAGATCACTGTAGGTGTTAATTGCAGGGCATTCTGAGATCTTTACTTTGTATTACTATACAGAATAAATGGAAGAAACATAACCATGGTAGAAATTTCCAGTCCAGCAAGCCAAAATTTCAAATCATTTACCTGAAGTTTTGTGGCTTTGCAGCATATTAAGAGCTCACTCTGAAGTTAGAGGTACATATTAAAGTTCTCATTTTTTATGCAAACATCACAGATAATTTAAGAAAATTTACAGCTGTGAGATCTTTTTAAGCATTATCTTTCATATTACTGAAATTATAACCCATGAAATTACAACCCATGAAGTTACTGTTTTTCTTTGTCCTGTGATTGTAACATTTCTAGGGAAGTTGAATGTTTTACATGCTAAGTCATTTGATATTGGTGTCATGTCACACCACAGAAAAAATAAACAGAAATTATGGGTTTTTTTAGGAGATTTATAATCTGCTGCCATTAACTAGAAACTCATTGTTTTAATTTTCATTTAATTTATTTGATTTCCTGATTTTTGGCAAAATCTAATATTGTCATTACCTTAGAAATAACAAAGCAGCCCCTAGATGTTCTGACATGTACTCAGTACTACTGTACTCAGTAGTACTCACTGTTATTCTCTCTGTCCAAAAAGTTTAATTCTAAGTTTTGCATGGAAATAAGGAAGAATGTAGAAATTTGAGCTTTGCTTTTTTAAGGAGAGTATATACAATCCCTAAATAATTGCAGAGCATTTGAATATTTCCATAGTACTTATTCCTCTCTTGGGAACATGGACTGCAAAGACTTACCCTTAAAGTATTCATTACAGAGCAGCATTGTTAAACATGTTCCAGAGGAGCCGCTGAAATGCAGGATGAATGTTTTCTATATCCTTGAGTATAGGTTGCCATTTAATTACGAAGTAATTCCTCTTCCCTTGCAGTACTTGTATTTCTGTCTTGAGTGCCCCAGAAAAATGGAAGATATGAGGACCGTTCAGTTCTGAAGCAGTGCAGCTTTGCTCTTTGACCTTCCCTGCTATGCCAGACTGCTATTACTGATAAAGTGTTCCAAAGTACAGGTTTCCTATCTGTTCAACTTAAAATAATTATTTTCCTCTGCTGCCAGTGAACTTAAGGACTCAGCTCCTGAAATATGTTCAGCAGATGAAGGTCCTGTGAATTCAGTACTCAATATCCCACAAGAATAAGATGTACCAGAGGAGAGCAACTTCCTTTTCCTGAATCTCACTTCCACAACCACAAAAAGCCTCACATATTATGCTTAAGTGCAGGATGGTTTACATTCCCATGGTTTTTCAATGAGCTTTCAGTTTTATGCTCACCAAATCTCCATGTACCACTGAAATCAGTTCACCTGAAAGGTGAGAAGAGAAGGGATAAAAATATTTCTGAACAAAATCCTATTGTGGTATCCTTATGTTACTTTTAAATTTCTTGCATAAAGCTTGGGATTTAATTTCCAATGTCTTACTAAAAAGTGCTTCTAAAGTAGTTAAAAGGCTTCTGAAGACTCAGAAAGAATAAGTAACTAAATGTTTTGGGAACACTAAAGCTGTGACTCAGGTGCAGTGGTCAAGTCTTAGATGTCTGACATGACCCTTCAGAAATCTACTCTGGCATGAATAAGAAAAATTTCTAAAAACTTTAAGTCTACCCTGACAGGAAGTATGGATTTCCTGTATTTCTTAACATACAGATTTATGGTTGTTCTTAGGATATCTACTTGATGAAATGTGCTCCTGAAAAAGATAAAAGTGTGAATGTCTTGATTCCATCCTGGAGCCAGCAGGCTTTAACAGGCAATACAGAACATCAGGAAGCTTCTCTCACCAGTGCTGAAACTGAATGGATTTGTTTGCTTAATGGATCATCTGGGGTCCATTTGGGATGCCCTTGAAATTATGCTCTTTTTCCTTCTCAAGGAGAGTGATGATGTTGAACTGTTAGCTCAATGCAAAACACATTTCCCACTATCAAAAGTTTCGTTTTGCATTTCTTGTGAATCACAGAATAGTTTGGGTTTCAAGAGACCCTAAAGATCATCTAGTTCCAACTCCCCTGCATGGGCAGGGACACCTTCACCTCCGCTAGGACCCATCTAACCTGGTTTAGAACACTTCCAGGGAAGGGGCATCCACAATCTCCCTGGGCAATGTTTTTCTGTGTCTTACTACCCTTAAAATAAAGAATTTATTCCTAATATCCAACCTAAATCTCCTCTGTTCTAGTTTAAGGATACGTCTGGTATAGACTAGTCAAAGAATACAAGCTTTATTAGGCTTCTAGAAAAAAACACCTAGAAGTAATAATTTTTTTTTCAAATCTAAACAGCTATTGGATAAACACTGATAAGAATTTTATGTGTAGATATTCTCTAGAACCTACATTATTTATTGTTTTGCAGAGATACTGACTGGAGATGTCTCTACTGGGAGACTGTAGAGATTTCTCAGATGGCACTGCACTTCAGCCATCAAGAGTGTGTTATCACATTCTTAAATGAAAGTGCTGAATGAACCTACCTGTATGATGCCAGGAATATATTGGCCTTGCTAAAGATAAGGGCAAACTTCAAATGAACAGGTTTAATCTTCAGATTTATAAAGCCTCATTTGCTGAATTTTATATTCTAAAATTTTAGGGCTGTAGTTATTCCTTCCCCTGCAAATACATTGTAACTTGTACAGTATAGTATAATAATTGTTTAACAGAAAAATAGGAACAAACCAGAAAAAAAAAACCAGAGAAATGTGCATCTTTATTCTAACTATCTAAGAGGTAAAATTTCTGTACATTTACAAAAATAGGTGTCATGCATGCTAAGACCAAAAAAAAGCCTTTTTTCAGGGCCCAGTAAAACTGTGAATTGTTCAGGATTCTGTATTTTGCTTTAGTTTTCCCACTATAGTAGGACAAAATGTCCAGGGATACAGATTAGTACACATGTGGAAGCACTGAAATATAATTTATTTTTAAAGCAACTACCTTAGTTTTTGTAATTCACTTAGGAATCAGTGTAAAGGTCTTGCATGCGTTAAATTATTTTTTCACATTTCATTCAACCCACTGTGGGACAATCAGCTTCAGGTTTCAGCTATGATTCAGTCTTGATCACAGCACATTATTATACCCATGCAACCCTCATTTGCTTTTCTTTCTCCAGCTAGAGATGATTGGGTTGCTTGCAGCTTTCTTAATTAGAAATCTGCTTATTTTGACTGGACTTAGGTTAAGAAGATTAAAGGATATGGCGAATACACAATCTATGAGTGAAATGGAAAGTTATTTGGGAAGAAAAACAGAAGTGAAGTCTAAAATAAGTTTAGCCTTCCCCTTCTGCAAACCTAGTGTGTTAGAGCACAAGGCTCAGTTTCAGTGGAGACTTCATTGTTAGCAACCTTCTATTTGCACAATATGAAAACCATTTCATTACATATGCACCCAGGCAGTCTAGAAAATAGCATGGATACCGAGAGACCAATTGTACCCTTCAGAGGCATATTTTCTAAAGCAGCTTCTCCATGTGACTGAGCTACAGAGTCAGCTGAACTTGATTTTACCAACCACTGACGTTTTACATCTTTTTTGCTTTTATGAGAAGTTAATTTAGATAGCAGCGGATTAACATTAAAATATCTGTTCCCTTCCACAAATTGCACATTGTCTAGGCAGCATGCTTTCCATGCAAATGAAGAGAATGCACATCTTGTAATTCTCTTCGAAAAAAGGGAAGACGTGTGGTTTTGTATTTTATTTGGCATACATTGTTTATCCACAGGAACAGAGGATGAGAGATAGAAAATCACTAATAAGCCCCTGAACATGCAAATGCAAGGGATAGTAAGCACTGGTACTCTTTCAAGTCTCATGGAAAGATATTGTGAAGAGTCTATGTCATGCTTCCCCTTGTTAAGTACTTGTGCAATTGAAGAAATTTATGTCTGAGACATGTGAAATTGTAGCTCTCTTCTGCTAGGAAATATGGAATCTGATAAAAACACTCAACATAGCTTTTTCAAAGCCCTAAAGTAACTGAGGGATGGACTGGCTTTACCTGTTGTCTAACCTTCCAGTTGGCACTGCTGTAGGGTATATAAGCTCTTTTTAAGTATTTCTTAAACTGTTCTGTTTGGATCTGTTCTTGGCTACGGCTGGGAAAAAGATTTGTATAACTTTGTTTCAAAGTACAGATTTCACCTTGATTAAAATGGGAAGACAGGCTGAATAATGTGATGGGCATTTCAAGTTTTGCACAATTTATGTAAAACAAATTGTGACCTAGAGAATAAGAGGGAATGGATATTTAACAAGGTGTTACCTTGGATCAGAGAACTCAGGCAATTAACAGCTGTGAATCAGTTGCTTATTCAAACAAGTGGTAAAAAACTCCAGATCTTGAATGGCAAAAACAGTGTGGTTTTTTCAGCAGCGAATGCCAGTTTTTGGACTTCCACCATTGTCTGTAGTTGTTATAGCAGCTGCTATAGTATGAGACACTTGAGAACACTTTTTTTTTTTTTTTTTTTTGAAAGTGTGTGCTGATATATTTCTGTCTCTGAAAAGACTCATTTGATTTCTTGATTTTATATGCCCTCTTTTTTTCCTTTCTTTTGAATTTGAGTCATGAGACAGATGCAACTATGTCATGAATCACTAGTGGGATTTCATTGACCTACCTCTACAGCACTACACAGAAAATACTACAAATATATAAAGACTCAAGCACACTCAATGAGCTATAAAACTGGTGACATGATTTAAGACATAATACTTGTAAGAAATAATAGAAAGACTGTATTTTTAACTGAAGTTAAGAGTTACAAATATAATATTGCAACCTCTAGGTGAAATCTAAGTAAGAGGGGAAAAAAAAATTGTTACATTTCAGTAAGTGGATTCAGTTTTATGGATACAGCAAGGATTTATGGCACTGACAAGACCCAGAGCATTCTCCCTTTTGCTGGCAAAAACTGAAAAAAATGCTGCAAGTCAGTTTAGATTTCTACATCTCATATTTGCAAGCTTCCATTCCAAAGGTGTAGTCTCACTCTTTTTATATATATGGCAGCTCATTGCTGCTTCCCAGCTTCCTTGCTTATGCTAGACAAAGCTTTCACCACCCATGGCAGGTGAATTTGTACCAGGAGTTCCTAGAAGCAGCACTGCAGAAAGCTCTGTAGATACCATGGTTAAATTGCTATATCAAGACTGATGAGACAACACCAGAGCCCAAAGATGATATAACACATGCAAGCATTCTATGAATGTTTCTGAAAGTCAAAAGAGCATTTGTGGTCAAGCATGGGCTTCAGGTCTCCTTAATCCTTAATTTTTGCAAGACAAAAAGAAAAGCTGGAGATTGGCATAACTGATTTCAGTTGTTTCCTGGTGATAGGTTATTTTGAGCTTTGGGGTTTTACATGCTAAGTGTTCCACATCATTACATCAGTCAGAACCATCCTTTTTATCATATTGAAGTTTTACTTATTTAAACATGTCCCACATGAGGACATGTAATACTATCCATGAAAAAAAGAAACTGCAATCCAAGTGAGCAGAAGGGCCTCCTAAATTGCCAAGTAATTTCTGATTTTTTTATTATTTTAGCCAACAAGTGGATTATACTCAGTTGCACTTTGAAAGAAGTATTTTAAGATAATGATGAATATAGGTGTACCAAAACATCATGTTTCATTAAAAAAATTTAAAAATTAACTTCAGTATAAAAACTTATATCATGATTTTGCCACTATCAGGCTGGTGATGAGTCAATACAGGCTGAAGGTGGTTAAAGTACGCTGTGAATGTATATAAATAATAATGTCTGGGTAAGCCATTACTATATTATGTGCAGAATATTAAGCTAGGTGGAAGTTGCTGAAAATTTTAAAGGCTAAGAAATGGATTGGTTCACTTTACAAAAGACTAAAGATGTGAAATCTAATAAAATAGATCAAATATGTTTTAAATCCTAGCAGGGAAAAAAGCCATCCATTTTAATTCTCATCTTTCAGTTTCTTTCATACCTGGCTTCCCAAAGATTAATAATGAGAAATGAATTTTTGTCAAAACTTCAGCCTCTTTTATGAAAATTTCAAGTCAAGGAAAACTTTTTTTTCTTAAAAAACCCTCCACACCACTACAGTCAGACCAAATCTGTATACTTAGTTATTGAAAATCTGTCACGTACCATAACTAAAAAGATAAATAAGTTAAGTATACTTTAAAGGTATTTATTTTAAGTTATTTGCATCTGGCTTAATGATACCCCTTATCTAGAATATTTTAAGCCTGCAATTTTCACAACTATTAAGGGACCTACAATTGAAAGTTTCCATAATTCTAATTTTTTTTCCTGTGAGTTTCACCATTTCACAAAAGTTGTAGAAAAGAGATAGCAAATAAAGTCTCTTATTGAGACTTTAGGTTTGGGTTTTTTTTTATTCAACCTTGGATACCAAAATGCTTTTAAAAATGTGTCTCCAAATCAGTTAAATACTTAAAGCAGTCCTAACCTTAACAGAAAAATAAACAAAAATATCCTTCTAAGAGCCTTCAGAAAACATCTCCCAGTGCTTTAGAGCAATTACAACAGTCTATATCCTTTCTGTAATCACAACATTGTATTTTCATATTAGATTCAATTTTTATTTTGAAAAACATTTTGCAAAGGCCTGATATCCCATTGCGACTGATATGACTGGAATAATAGCTATGATTCCCAGTGTAGTACTATAGTAGAAATAATTTCTTTATGAATACATAACATATCTCAAATCAGTTTTCCCAGTCTGCTTTTAATACAGGTTTTAGGAATTCCAGTATTTGGCCACAATAAAAAATTGATAATATAACAATAGTCAAATTGTAGGCTAAGTAACAAAAATGACAATGGATAAATATGTTCTTGAAAGAACTGTTACACAAAATTAAGACACAGTGTGTTATGCTTACTAGAAGCATGTGTTTTATGTTTTCTTCCAGCACAGGAAGAAAAGTTTGGAAGAATCAGATAACAGCTCTTTTTGTTCTTGCAATGCATGGTTGAATCATTTTTTTGATGTCAAGTTTTTTCCAAGCCTGTTCACTCAGGCATGAGTGAACATCATTACTGCTTGCAACAATATATAAATAAGTAAGGCTTTGTGGCTGACTGCCACAAATTCTTTTACTTTGTGGTAATATTAGCATGGGCAAAATTAATTGCCCTTTATTTCAAGCTCCAAGATAAACAGACGTGTAATGTGAAATATTTAAATAAATAAATAAATAGGTATAAGGATACGTTACACTTCTTTTGTAATTTTTTTGAAGGGAATTAAAACTTTATTTGAAAAAAACATACGGATTTTGACAACTGCCTGTAACCATTTTTTCCTACAATGTCACAGACTTCTATATCATTGAAAAGTGTTCCATAAAAAGATGTTCCACTGATACAGTCTTCAACTACTCTGGATGTTTTAGTCTCCTTTGTATCAGTTTGATTGTTTCTTAAAACGTAAGATATTCCATATCTATTGGGTAACAACATAGGTATTGTTAGTCACATAGTGAAAAATTTAGACAAATTGTCTTCTTCACTTGATTACTTCATTTTATTCAGAGCTTCTCTTCCTATAAAAAGGATAACACAAGGATATGTGCGACTATCTTCAGTTTCTACTGCTTACAGCCTGATGTATTATTTTAAAGTAAAATGGATGGCAGTGTGTTTTGTGGGCTGTGACTTGCAAAAGTCAGAAAGCTGCTGAATACTTGATTTATCCATTTGTTTTACTGGGATTACCTCCAGGATCAGGATAAAAGTTACTTAGTGGTAGTAACACCTTATACCACTATCACTGAGACAAGGCTGATAAGATACTTACAAGGAATGCAAAGCTCAACAGGTTTATATATAAGTTTTACATAAGTCTGCTTATACTTTCTCTTCCTGTCATTCATATGATACATTGGCAACTTATTTGTATCCTAAATACTTCTGCTTTCTAAGAAAGCTGATTGTTCCTACTTTCCTAATGCACCTTTAAGTTACTTTCTTTTAATCTATCTCTTGTATTTATTATTCCTGAGATTGATTTTATCTAATGTTAAATGTCTCAAAGATGTAGGCATAACTTTGAGCTAGTTTCTAGGTACCTATTTTAGACCAGGAGGAGATAAAAAGCACACTGAAAGTGGTGTAATGGAGCCAGAGAATAGTATCTAAATAGATATGACTGTAGACATATGGGTCAAAAATGCCTTTGTAGGAGGCAATTGAAAACTATATTGGATACCCAAGGATATCTCAAAAGGCATTAGACAAATATCAGGGGCAAAAGACCTGAGTGGAGACTCCCTTGCTTAATGTTTATGAAACATTACGAAAAGTCTGTAGTCTTCCTATGGATTTGTCTCAGTATTTTACATTAAATATTCTCTTTTAAAAAACAAATAAACAAACAAACAAAAGCTCTCACCCCCCAAAAAACACCCAAAACAAACCCAACCCAACAGCCAAAACCAAATAAACTCATAATAATAAAACCAAAATCCAGACCAAACCAAAGCTTAATAACCAAAAACCCCAAACCACTCTTATGCTTGCTTTATTTTAAGTAGTGAAGTTCCAGGATAATAAAAAACTATGTCTGAATTCTCTCTTAAGAAGGGAAAAATGATGTGAAAAGAGAGGACACATCCGTCTGTAATGTTTTGTTTATACCTTGCAAAGACCCAGGTTCCAAAGTTGTTCTTCAAGACTGACAGATCCAGCACCAGTTTGTCTGGGATGTCACACAGAACCTCAGGTATGATTTCAGAATGCTTTTAGGTAGTTTGATTTTGGTTGTGCAGGTTGGTTTTTGCAAGCAAACACCACTTGGCTTGCGTGTCTCTGACTACAGGAACTGCCAGTCAGTTCCAAAATTATTATATTCAAGGGAATTCTGATCTTGTATGAAAAATTCTTCCTCTCCCCTTTTTTTAGAAATATATATTCTCCAGTCCCTTTTATAATGTATTGGGTTCTGCTATTGTTTTAAGCAAAGAATGAATAAAATCCCAAGCTAGCAGAGAGAACATGTTCTGTCTGAGTTGGCCTCATACAATCACCACAACTGCACAGCAAACTGGGAATTATTCTTAAGAATATGTGTTTTCAGATATTACTTCAGTATAGTTTCATGTATTATGCCTTCGAACATACATATTTGGATATAAATTGAAAGAAATTAGAAAAGGTATAGTTTTTCAAAATGTATTAGCAACCAGCGTCAACCCTGGGTCTTGTCTTTCTTTGACATTTTCTTTTCCTGTTTGGGTACATTGCCTGACAACTCTCCTTTCCCTTTCCCACCAGGAAACCAGCCATTTGGTTAGGATTTTGAATGCCAGGGCAGAAGCAGAAGTTGCCACTTTAGTTGTGCTTGCTGACTTGTGGCAGTTTTGTGATCCCAGATCATCTGTACAGCTCATGGGCTGTATCTGTCACATCCTGAATAGATGTTCATCTGATGTAGGGTAAGTAAAAATACACAGGAGGCCTGACAGTGAACCACAATGCTCTCTGAATATAATATAATAAAATAGCTTCATAGCTATAAGTTCAAGAGAAATAGAAATTACATATTCAAAATACTGGGTTTCAAAGTGTTCTGGATGTGTTTGATCATTAGAAAAGTACTAAAAAATGACTGAATTTATATTTTTATTTGAAACCAGAAATATTAGCATCTTCAAAGCACTGACTGCTCAGTTTAAATTAATATTGTGTATATATGTATGTATATGCATGTGGACTATATATAAAGCATATGACCTATGTTGTTCATTAGTCCATTTCCATGGAGCTGTGTTCCAGGTTGTTACAGTATTAACTTTGATATATTGAGCTTTGAGTTACTGGAGGTCTGTTTGAGCTAAGTATTTTTAAATTGCCATTTTTTCCTATGTTGTATTTGTTTTCCTTTTTAAAATTGTATTTTAAAGGAAGTTCTAATTGTCAATGATGATTGTGTTAATTAAAGCCTTTTCCTAGAAATTTGGTTTAGTTCTCCAATGCTTTCTTATTCATGTCTGTCTAATGACCACATAAATCAAGTATAAAATAAAAATACTAATTTCCTTAAGAATGCTCTGCTACCTTTTTGGTGGTTTTTTGCTTTTTGTTTTGGTTTGGTTTGTTTTTTGGGGTTTGTTTGTTTGTTTGTTTGTTTTTTAAGATGTCTTAAAAAATCAGAGATAACTGCATGGAGGTGGTGGGTGGGACATAAGCTCTATGACAAATCTGCATTCTTTGGAAGAGACATGACCTCACATTTCAGTGTGCTGTAGGTATCTGACTGAAATAATCAGTACCAGTAACACCTTGAGACCTACACCTGAGCATCGATGAGGTTTCTAATCCACAATGAGAGCATCACTCTTGTCACTCCACTGCCTGCATTTATTAGATTCCCCTTGTATCTTCCAAGAGATTGGACACTCAAGTACCTCCTAAAAGATAGCCACATAGTTCTAAATATCTTCATCAGGAGCTGGATTTCACTACTGTGTTCAGCTCTCTAAAATGGGTGCTAAGAATTCTTTTAAGTTCAGCAGCGATACCCTGCGTGAGTGTGGGAGCATCATAAAACTTGATTCATATTTTCCAGTCCCATTTCCCACACCTCAGAGATAAAGCAACTTACAACTAGATAGCTATGTTTAGTTTACTAAATCATTCACTAGATATCTGTAGTCTCAATTACTGATTAGAAGTTCTGACACAAAAAGAATGCTGTTTATGTGGCTTTCAGGAAAAACTGTAGCTTGGTCCTTCACTTCTTACTGATGGCTCTGATTCTCAGTAGCAGGGAAGAAATAAAGTCTTACTCAGACTTGTTCATGTGTCTTGGCATTCACTAACTGGTAGGGTGCAATATCTTACTTTGTTTTTACATTATGTGAGATTTGAAAGTGGTTTCCAGGTCTGCTTAGCTTCCAAGATCAAGCAAAACCAAGAGCATCTTGGTATAAATCACACTGAACTGATTAAAAAATATAATGAACTTCTTGTCATATTCAGTTTTGGTTTTCTGTTAGCAATGTAAACTTCTCAAAGTGAGATTTGCAGAAGTTGAGGCTTCAGTACAACCTTTTCCCACAGTACCATCAACACTAGCTCAGTAAGAAACAAAAAAGGGTCAGCCATTCAGCCAGTTATGAAAGAAAAAGGAGATGAGAGACAGCTGCTTCAGAAAGGGATATTTTTTTTATCTCTTGTTTTTTAAAGATTTCATAGATTATTCATTTACTCCCTGGATTTTCCTTCAGTCATATGGCTGTGTATAACAGCCTGTGCAATAAAGACATAACGAACTGGAAATGAAGGGATGGACTGAATAAAGGGTCTGCATGAATAACCCAATGTGTGGGCAGACAAGGAGACGACAGCAGGTTAGAGCCAACAGTTTTAAGAGTACCTTATGGACTTAATTACTGAAGTTCAAAAAGTCTTCAAAAGCCAATTAGAACTGCGATTTGTAATAGCTAAAGCAATTAATATGGAAATATAGCAAGAATGAGCCTTTTAGTTTGAGAACCCCAAGGAATTCTTCGTTACAGGTCTTTCAAATCACTTTCAGAGATTTGGAAAGAAAATTGAACAGGGATTTCCTGCTGTTGTGTAAAATAAACAGAACATTTTTCTGCATGGGTAACACACTGTAGATTCACTCCATAGTGAAATCTCATATCTGAGTAAAACAGGAAGTTACAGGAAAGTTATAAGTAAAGACTACTCACATTAGTCATTACCTAACAGCACATTTTAGAATAATTTACACTGGGAGATGATTACTGTATTTTAATAACATTATTAAGGCACTGTCAGATAGAAAAGGGGTCTTAAAGTGGGGAAAATGTAACATTTAATTGAATCTATTCAGAAACTAGATTTAGTAGCAGTAACAATGGAAGGATGTGGTTTTGCTGTATCTAAGTGTTTATTACCTTGTCTGTAGCAAAATCATTTAAAACCAAAACAAAAGTCTGATAAAGAATCTCATTATTGTCTTTGTAACCTCAAATGTATTCCAGATTTGATGTCTGTTACACTATCAGATACACTGGCAGCAAAAACAGAACACTATTAACAGAAATGCATGTAAGGTAATTCCAGGAAAGGGCAGAGGTCTCTCCATAGCTATTTCCATCTTCTTCTCAGATTAAAGTTAAATACATTCTCTGAAGGACTCTGAGAAAGAACTTCCAGCAATGAAAAAGACTCTAATGCAAAAGACTTCAAGTATGCCACAGTATGTGTTTTTCAGGTATCTCTTTCAGTGAATCTTCTGGATGCATTGTTTGAATAAAACATACTAACCTCTGCCTAATCTTTGGAAGCAAAGGCAAATTGTAATTTTCAACATAGTGAAACAGTATCTTCCAGTATGATGCATGGGTTTCATAATTTACAGAGGTCTACATGAAACTACAGTGGCACATGCATATATCCAAAGGAACACTTACGAGAGAACACCAAAATGGACTATATTGTCCATCCTACTTCACAAAATTCAAGATATCATCCACGTTTAATTGGATTCAGTCCATATTTTGGATTTCTCTTAACTTGAGTGTGTTTGGGAAATCTCCTTGATTTATCTAATTTAGCACAATACCTTTGGATAACTATGGTCCACAGGATAGTAACATGTTTCTGTACTTGCCTTATTACTTCTTGGAGAATATCTTCTTTTAAGATTTCTGTGTGTTCCTAGTCTTAGAGATGTAATTTATACCTTAGCCATTTGGCCTGTAAGAAAACTTTTCTGTCTTTGAGTGATCGTCAGAATCAGTGACTGGCACCAAAACAGAACTGTTGTAACAGGAAACATTACCTCTTTCAGCACTGAAAAGCATATATGAAATATACTTGTAAAATAAATACTGAATGCTTTTCTATAAATATGGACATATAAATGTTTGCATGATGGCAGAACATGGTAGAGAACTCACAAATAAAATTTGGTTCTAAAAACTAAATGGAAAAAGTAAAAACTGTGGAAACTGGGCTTCAAATGCAGGCAAGCCCTTTATTTAAATTTTCCCTCATTTTTCAGCAGATGGCCTAGTGTTTTGTTGCCTGTTTTTGAGGCAGGTCTTGAGCTAGCCATATAGCCACTAGGGTTTCTATCAGCTGAAGATTTTTTTTGTTCTTGCTGTGTTTCATTGATTGCTTTAGCAAATTTTCCTTCCACTGACCACCTTTGTTTAATCATCCCCATTCAAAGTATACAGATAATAATATAAAGCTCCCAAAATAGTAAAAGAGAAATAAAAAATACTTTTATTTCTTATGTTTTCATTTGTTTGAATCAATGTGCTCAGTTTTGATGTAGAACTTAATGACAACTTTATTAAATCTGTTCCTTGCTGGTAGAACAACTAATTATTAATTGTACCAAAAGTACTAAGTATGATCTGACAGCTATTGCTTAAAGGTGCATAGAGATGAGAAATCCCTGCTGCACTGCAGTATGTTTTCACCTGTGTTAAATAAAGGAATTAGAGGTTCCATCATAAATCAGTCTGACAGGGATACTATTTTTATGGTAGATGTGCATTTGATTCCCCTGATACCAAAGAAGGAAACCCACTGTGAGAGAAAATACCTAACCACTGAATTACTAGGTAAAAACCAAAGAATATTGCATTTCATTTGGAAGTTCCCTGTGAAGAGAAAGAATGGATTCCCTGTTCAGTTTTAAAAAGAAAGAACTTAGGAGTCTACTAAAAAGGATTCAGTAATTTCTGTGATATATGTAGGAAAGCTTTAAATTAAATAAAGATATCTTGCATATTCAAGTCTCAACATTTTTTATTAGCTTCCTTGTGATATTTACCCAGTATGCTGGCACTAATGTATTCTATCCATTTTAAATTCCTAACTCTCCTAATTTCCTACATGGCAGTTTTTCTTCCTCACACTTATGAATTATTCTAACTGTCCCTTGTTGATATGTTTTCAATATGGATCCTGTGTTTGCATCTCTAATATTGTTGGGAGGAGGAACAAGATCAGAGAAAGTTCAAAAATACAGTGATTTCTGACAGTGAAATAAGATCTTTTCTCAGCTTTTCTACACTACATATCTGCAGTAAATATAATCCAGAAGCTAGACTGACTCAGGTTTAAAATAAATCTCAAAAAAAAGGTTTATTTTTTAGTAGGATTATTCTATTTCAGCTCAAGCTCCATGAACTGCTATAATGTTGTGAAAGTGATGGCAAACTGTCCAGCCTAAGACTGGAGAGCCAAGGGGAATGAAAGAATTGGGAACTTTTCACCTGGCTTTGCTGTCAAAGTCAATATTCAACAGAATTTTGACACCAATCTCTTTTTTTCTTCAATAGATGGTTGCTGTAGAAAAAAAGTCCATATAAAAACTTTAGTCTATGATCCTTGTCCTTCATTAGTGATGATTTAACATATATCAGTGGAAAATTTTGATGTTATTAAATCTAATTGTGCAGTGGTGCACCAAATTCGGTTTCTATAAAGATGAACTAGTACTTCTTTTATAAACATTTCAGATGTATAATGAAGCTCCTTTAGTCAGCTCTGAGGATTTACTTGATTCAGCTGCCAGCATGTGGAAACAAAGGACTGAGTAGTTGAGGACATTTGGGATTACTCTTCTAAAGTCTTCTATAAACATGAAATCTTGTCATTCTGCCTAAATTTCAGGAGACAGTCAGGTAGTTTGCAAATCTTCAACATGCAAGTTTTCAGAAAAAATAGGTAACTCTGAAAATCTTGTTGTATTTTTCTAAACTACTGCAGAAAATAATTGTCTAAATCATTTCACGCACATAAACAACAAAAAAAATAAGCTAACAAGGGTTTTCAGAATCTGTATGTTCTCAAGTTGCAATGTCTATTGGAGCATCAATAATAAGCCATAAAATCCAAAAAGGATACGTATCATCTTGATCCAAATTTCAAATGGGCACTTTGAGAGGGAAAAGTCTGGCTGTAATTTAAGGGAAATACTGCACTGTAACACAACTAGACTGCCTCCTATCTTATGATTATAAAGTTTATTTGATCTATATTTGGCTAAACTTTATTTTCTGACACTTCTGACTTTGATTATGAAATACAATATGCTGTCATAATACGGTAAGAGCTTACAACTAAATTTGCACCTGGTATTTAGAAAAATCTCAATAGTAGGTATTGTAATGAAGTTCTGTGTTAATAAGCTGTAACTCAGCCTAGTTCTTCTAGATGAGAGTATCAAGAACATGATAGAAAAACTTCATTGAAGGAATGGAAATAGCTTAAGCTGATTGTTTTCTACAATATTGCATTATAGATTTTCCTACCGTACTGCTTTATCCTGTTTTCTTTTTTAATCCTAATTGCCAAATCAACCTTGTTTCCTTCAGACCATCTCTAATACTCTGTCTGGCCATGATCTTCACTGATGAGATGGTAGAGCATATTAGTCATAATGAGTCCAATGGGAAAGCACAGCCAAAAAATCACACTGGAAGTACACAGATATTTTCTCATTTCAAAGCCAATGCAAAAACTCTCTTCTTCCTGTACACCTCATAGTAAATTGCATTTACACTACCTATTCATATATTCTGTTACATAATTCCTTTTTTGGTAAATTAATGTTATGTAAGTTTTGTTAAATTTTCCAAATCTAATTACTTATAAGTTTAATAGATCATATCCTGATCACAGCTTTACAAGGAAGCTGGAAAAACTTGAGATAAGTGGGTTTTCTCAGCAGTGTTGAGAATATTTCCCAATTATTTAATACTTTTTCTGATAAAGGGTATCTTTTCTAAAGATTAAAAGTATATGTTTTGTTATTTGCTTTCTGGTATGGAAGAAAACAGTAAATGGATATAAAAAACTTTTAGACATGAAGAAAGGTCTAATAAACTATTCTGCAGTCTCCAAGCCACAGAAATCTACATGAACTGCAATGAAGTCATACACCAATGCAATAAGCTCCTAACCCCCAATCTTTAAATTGGCATGCATGTAATCAAACCCAAAATGAGGCAAATGGGCTACAAGGGTTGTTTCTGTGACTTAGTGATGACTACCTCATATTTTGAAATAAATTGTCTTTTCCAGTTGGTGCTCAAATAAATTGGGATTAATATGAAATGCAGATAGATTATGACTTAGCCCTCATGAGCAATCGGTTTTAGCCCTGAAGCCTGAAATGTGATTACTTGCATCATTTTCTAAGCTTGCATAGAAACAAATTTTAATAATGGTTGTAAAGCTATCCATTCATTTGGTAAATCTGGCAACCGAGATGACCTCCTGTGGAAACGTCTCTCCACATTTTGATTATACTTTGTATTAGGAGAGATCTCCTTTCATTTGTATTAAATTTACAGATGTTTAACTTTATCAGGCCCCTTCTTTTCTATGATACACTGTAATTTGCTCTAATTAAAGTAAATGGAAGCTTTGCCTTTGAGAGCACCATTTATAAGGATTATACACTTATTTCCAGATGCCTATTCTGAAATCACGTATAAATCTGTCTAGTATAAAAGAAGTACATCTCTTTGAGCTTGATTCACAGACTATTGAAATGATTGATTTTAGGGGGCTGGAATATATCCTTTTTCAGGAAATATCCAAGAAAGCTTCACATTAAGATATTTATCTATCCTTTTCCTATTTCAGCTAAGATCTAGAAGGAAATTATGAATTTAAAATTGACTGCAGAATAGCAGATTCATAGTTCATATACTCAGATACAGCAAAAATGTGGTTTTATCTTTTTTGAAAGTGTCCAAAAATAAAGATAGAAACATTCTTAAATCAGTTCATGGATGTGAATGAAGTAAAAAAATATCAGACATGGCTTTAAGGTTATTTGACACATGTTTCCTGCTTCACATAAAAAGATGCAATATTTTATCCTGCTTAGTATGCTCAGTAACTTCTACCATGTTCTGTTCTTACTTGAAGAAGAGGAAATAACCAGATCCTGCTAGCCACCAATTTAAAATGAAGCTGAGCAAGACTGAATGCCTCCAGAGAACACCAGGGAATGTGACAAAACACAGTTAAATAATTCAGGCTCTCAGTCTTAATGAATGACACTCATTTCAGGAACATGGGAATAAAAGTAGTTTTCTAGTTAAAAGTGTCTGACAGGTGGTAATAGAACCAAAATCTAGACAGATAGCTGGATAGAGACTGGACCTGAGACTGAGAATTCATGCCAAATTCAGTAGAATCCTGCCAGTGCAAAGAAAATACATTTTATAAAATAAGCTTTCTATGTCAGTGCTGAGTTTTAAGCAATTCTTTATGGACTATATTTACACAAACACTGTTGAAGCAAGAGCTCAATTCCTACCAGATCAAAAACTCTCTAAAAGTGACTATCCCTGTTCATACCAGTCTTCATCTATGTCAATTAAACTAGAATATGAATCAATTTAACTTAACAGTGGATATTGCTGCTGTTGATGCCAGGTTCTTGGGCCATTTGTTGGTCCTATTAGATCCCCTTGATGGAAAAGGACAACTGTCTGCTGCCAAGTGTCCACCAGCCGTCTGCTGCCACCAGCTCTCTGCCACCAACTCTTGCTTTCTGTTTTGATAAATAACTCAGATATTCAAAATTTCTTTCTCATGAAATACAGTGAATCTGATTTAAACTGAAGTATCTTTGCTTTATTTTCTTTTAAAAAATATTTTAGATAAAGCAGCGATCAAAATAAAGAATGTACTTGATACATTTATATCTCTGCCTGATTTTATCTCTTATTTTGTTTATATTATGTATATGATTATACATTATACATAGCTGTATTATTTGGTTTTCAGCTTACAGATAGTAGATTATGGAATATTTCAAGAAAAAATTAGTATGTTGCCTGCAGTTTAATTTATGTTGTCCATCTATTTCAATTGAAAATTATGAGTTATTTAGTTTAGAATACGTTAATGTAAAAAATTATTGGGAAAATTCAGCTAGGTAGTTCCTACAAAATTATCCATACTCTTACTTTCCAAAATCTGTTCATTTTTCTTTCATATTACAGACAACCTGTCAAAACATGTGGCAATCGAGCCAGTGAGTATTATGTTGAAAATTAATCACTTCTGAGAAGTCATGCTTGCTCAAGGACTGTAGCAAACTTGAATTCAAAATTCAGCATCCATGGTATTTTCCAGTACACTTGACTGAACCTTTTCTCTTTTGACACGCGATACTTTAAACCAATGTCTGCATGTATATGAGGGTCTCAAAGCAGTCCTTCAGGATTTAGTTACCTATTCCAAAGGTTTAACACCCCTGGGTACTGATTGAACAAATAGTCTTCAGTATTCTAATGATTTCTCCCTGACTAAGTAGATAAAGCTGAGCCTACCACCCTCCTGAGTTTGGAAGCACACTTGATACTTTTATAACCTCTTGGGTCCATAGCTCAATAAAATGCAAATATCTGATATTCTGGAACACACAGTATTCAGGGTAGCCTGAGTAGGACAGAAACTGAGAAGCATAAATGGGCAAGTACATTCATAAATATTGAAGTGCAATTTGAATCCTAAAAGTCCAAGATTCATAGCGTCCCATACTGTGTATCAACGGTTTCCAGATTTTTATGAAAATGCTGTAGACAGTATCCAACACGAAGCCCTGCTACATTCAGTTTTGGTTTACCGTGGGTACTTCTAGAGTGTTAGATAACAACATAACACACAATCCCTGGTAATAGATTCACAAGGTATATGAATTTAGATTTACAAGCAGAAGGCAGCTGAATGATAAGGACTATGGTTGCAAGTTTAATAAGAAAATATGAGCAAAATTTGAAAAACACTGCTCCTTTCATCAAAATGCTGCCTTGAGAAAAATAACAATCTGCAACGAGCGAAGCCAGAATTCAAACATTAATAAAGTGAATGCTGCTGAATCCTCTGCAGTATTTCACAGAAAACACCAACCATATACTAAGAGATAAGTTTTACTGCATTTTTTTAAGTGCCATACGATGTTAGGAAAGTTATCAGTCTATTGCTAACCATCTTGATCATTCACTCTAGGATTTTCAGGGGAAAAACCCCTACATCTTGAATGAATAAAGCTGTTTAACTATAACCTGGGCTGTAAACTGATTTATTAATAGCTCTTCATGGTAACTTCCAAAAGGACTTACCTGAATGTTTTCATTAGCCAATCAGATACAAATTGCAAATTTTCTCTCAGTTCATGTTTAATGTAGTTCAAATAATGTGTTTTGCTTTTATATGCCTCATTATTAAATTTGGAAGTTGATAAAAGTAAGGTTTTCCAGGAAAACTGTTTCTCAAGTAAGTTATTGTAATGGAAAATAGAAAATTACCCAAGTGTTTATCCCTTAAGCAGTTCAGAAGTAATTGTCTTCCATCCAGTTTGCAAGAGCCAGAGATAAGAGCTTTCTACTCAGTATCTTTTTGTGCACTTTCCTTCAGATAGCAGCTGCTGTATCTTCTTTTCCTAGTGTTTTGGTTTGCTATAGTAAGTTTCTCAGGCATCTGCTAGCCTGGTGCAAGAATCTTCACCCTGACCTGGCAATAATTACTGAAAATTTGAAAGAAAAGATATTGCTTTTTTAAAAACACCTAGCTTTAGAAAAAGAGAAAAAATTATTTGCCTAAGTGAGAGATTTTGAAAATAATGGCTTAATTATTTCCAGCTTTTCACATTGGAAACTATAAAAATGAATACTCATCTGTTTTAAATATATAAGCCTTAAATATTAAGCAGAAGGAGAAATTCTTACAACAACCAAGGTTTTGTGAGTTTCTAGCTTTTCCTGAATTCCAGACATAAACTTATTAATAACTTATTAAACATCTTATTTTCACATATTATTGTTGAAGTGGATTTGAAGTTCCTTTTCTTTCCCCTCTGTTTCCTTATATTTCCCACTTTCATCCTGTGGACCATTTGTATATTGTTAGCAATGTATCAACAGCCCTTAGCATTAAGACAGTATGTTTGATATCCAGGAAGAGTAGTTAGCAAAGAATCACCCTTAAGACTAAATAGTTGGAGACCAAGCTATTCAAATCTTTACAGCATGTAACGGAAATTAATAATTTTATTTGCCCCTGTTTGCTTCCAGGATAGTTTTGCATGGTTTCTTATCAGGAAATCCTTACGTTTTTACATTCCTCTTGTTTACAAACTAAGGAAGCCATAAGAACATAAAAAAGCAAACCCTAGGGGTGATATCTAAGAGTAGAAGGAGATTATTTAGGCATGAGGTTTTCTTTTTGGTTTTCTTTCTCTGCTTCTCTCATCATCAATTTATTTGATGAATCCTTTAGCTGAATTCACTGATTACCACTGGTTAATTATTACAACTAGTTAATTCAGGTTTACTATTGAATATGTGAGACTGTACATGGTATACTTTTCAAATATTTTAACCACTCACCCTTCATTTGATTACAAAAGCATCCTCATCCTCTAAATGGAGGGAACAATGTCTTTATTTCCATTAATATAAAGTTTTGACATTGTCTTATGTAATAAAGTGGTAATGTTAATCATGTCTTTATGTTGTTGCTTCTCTTTCAATTTCAGAAGAACCATGAATCATTCACACTGCATTTATACTCAATATGAAAGTCTACTTTACAATCAAAGGATGAATAAGTATATTTTTACTTTAGAGAGAAATTTAGATCCTGTGTAGCACAAAGCAGTTATTGAATGTGAAGTGACCTCACAAGTGGCTTTTGCAGCAATGTTTGGAGGATGTATCTACAAGGAAAAGATTCTGATACACTTGCATTTTCCTTTTCAGTCAAGACAGTTATTAAAATCATACTATTTTTCACATTTAGCTAATTGAAGAAGGCTTTGGAAGACTGGAAAGTGTTAATAGAGAGCTGCTTTATCCTGTGGAAACAGGATTTGCTCATCTTTCAAAGTATGGCTTACCAACAATAGACCAATATTAGTTCAGAAAAACAAGAAGATAGGATAATGACCAAAAAAATGTTAAACTGAATGAGCAGATGTTTTATCATATAGAAAGGAGGGAAACCTATTTTCTAAATCTGCGTATAGTGACCTAGTAACAAAACTTGGGCTTAGAATTTGTTGCATTCTTGACAGGTACTCCATTTCTCACATGGAAGTACACAGCAAGCCTTGCCAAGTGCAGTAGTAAAGGGGAGAGGCAGTATTTCAGGGGAAATTAATGGGACTAATGAAAACATACTTTATTGAAGCTTAGAGAAGTCTCAAGTATTGCACTCATCAACACAGCAGGTTATTTGAATAAGCTCAGTCATTGAAGGATATTTTCTCTGTGATGGAATATTTGTAATTGGATTCAACGTGAAACCTTTACTGGATAGCATAATGGCCACATACTTGCAAAAGAATCACAAAAATCTGGGCATATATCAGAGAATCACAGAAATACTATAGCTGTTCATAGGATCAATACTGAACATTCAGTGATTCCTACAAGCAAGATCGTTGCACCACAAATTAAGGGTGTAAGATTGGAAGTTGAAAAGATTTTCAGTCACACTAGGACTAATATAAATCATACTGTATTCTCATGGTCATGCCTGAGGTATGAAAGAATTCTTGAACAATTTCTTCTTCTTTGCTTTGGGTTTTATTTGGTTTTTTTATTTTGCATTTAGGTGTATTACACACCAATTTCTTGTTTGTTACTTTTTATTTTTGTAAGCCACCCATATCTTTTTCATTCTCAAATTCTTATAAGACATCATATTTATAATTTTTAACTTCACAACAAAATGCAAAATGTGTCTAAATTTTTGATTAAATAAATCTCTTCTCATAAATTCAGTTACTGTAATGTTAAAAGAGATGAAAACTGCTAGTGAAACATTTCTCTTTTCTACAGTAAGGTAATGTAATGTACACAGACAAATATCTTTTTTTAGTTTTCTCCTGAATTTGCTTAGCTGGAGATTTAAATGGTCTGGTTTTTACTTTAAGATATTTTATCTTCTTATACTTGTAAGTGGACTTAAAAGTCTCTATTAACAACATTCTTTTTCATTTAAATACTTATACACTATGATTAGATCTTTTCTTACTGTTGTTAGGATAAACAGATTTAGGTCATTAAGTCTTTCACTGTAATGCACATTTTCCACTTTTTAATCAATCTCATGCTCTGCTTTGAACTCTCTCCAACTGATCAATATCTTTCTAGACCTCCAAAAAGTGGATAAAGCTCTGCAATTGGAGTTGCATGATTGCCAGATACAAAGGTAATGTATCCATCCTAATTGATTGCTCTCTCTTTAGACATCCAAGGATTTCCTTAGGCCTCATGGCTATAGATCTGCAGTAGGAGGTCATGTTTGGCTCATTATCTACCGTGACCTTTCTAATCCGTACCAGAACCCTTGGCCCTTGCCTTTCCAAGTAGATTTTTTTGCTTTGCAGCTCATCATAGTAAGACAGGAGCTCTATAGTTGTGCCTGTCAAGGTGTCTGGATTACTCCATTTTGTTCTTTGTTGTGGTTTTCTTTTTCACTCATTCTTCCTCTTGTTTCTTATGTAATCCATTTGTTGCCTACTAACTTTAGCAGCAAGAATATATCAAGTTTTCCTCCAGTGAAGGTATTAAACAACAGAGTATATAAATGGATCCTGTGTAGGATCCACAGGGAGTGCACCTGTTTCGAGATGATTCACTATTAACAATAAATTTTTGAAACTTATTAGCCAGTTTTTAATCCTTTAACATACACCATGTTAGTTTTATATCAAATGACACAATTATGGGAAAAGAACAGGATATGAGTTATATAGGAAGAAGAATTTGAGTGTATTGGTCTTTTTTATACTTTTTTTTTTTTTTTTTTTTTTTTTTTTTTTTTTTTCTCATATTTGTTAGTCTATCAATTAGTGAAAGAAGCACCTGGGAAAAATCACCCAAAGTCACACCATGTGTGGCAGACGGATTCCTTCTCCTAGTTCATTTGTGACTTAAAGATTTGTGATAGCAGTTTTACATGACCCAGGGTGAACCTCCATTAACTGATTTCCTGGAGGAGTAATTAAAAGGAAATTATTTGCTTTTCTGGTCTCTGCTTGGAGTTTGCCTTAAGTCTCAAAGGTGAAATGAATGAAAGTGTAGGAAAAATACACAAAACTAAAGATAACAAAAGATCACACATTTTCTTTTGCAGTTGGTGCGTATGTAATTTTATGTGATGGAATTAGGCAGTACTATAATTAAACTCATTCAAACCCCATTGGAATATTTTGTAAAAAGCACAAAGCAGTTTCAAGTGTATCTTTCTTTAATTTCAGATTTTGACCTTCCAACTTAGTATGAAGAGTGCCATTGTATTAGAGTAAAATACTTCTATAACTTGAAAATTTACTTCTTTTTATGGCATCTTCACTGAAACAGAGCTTATTCTTGTTTCTAGAAGCAGTTCAATTACATTGCTTTTCTGCAGGCTTTTTATTAGATCCTGGAAATTATCTTTATTTACTTTCCTTTAGCCCATGCACCTCACTTGCTGCATCTGTTTCTATGTGAGGTGAAATGTACTCTATTTGAGCATGTGGGGATGTATGTGTGTGTTACCCTGCTCTCACATTCTGAGCTCTGACTGCAGTTTATTATCTGGAGGGAAACTTTAGAAGCTATATCATAGTTCAGGAAGCAGGAACTGGCTGTTGATAAAAGGCTTCCTTTTTCTCCTCCACAATACATCTGGGGACTTTCACAGTTGATTATTGTAATATCAGCTGAATGCAGCATTGACATACAACTGAGAAATTTAACAATATTTTAATGCTGGGAAGAAAAATCCACTAGCAGCAGGGATATTAATTAGCAAAAGGTGGGCTTCTTGGGTTAATCACTAGTCCAAAAGTCCCCTAAGCTTGTCACTCTGCATCAGCTTTTTGGAGGTTTGCTTAGAAAATCATTTAAAGCCAGAAAAGCATCTTGCCAGAAATTCATGTTGCTGCTGCAGACCAGTTTTTCCCTAAAATTCCAGATGGGCCATATGGGCACAAATTCCACAGAGCTGAAGAGGCCTTTTATATTTATTTTTCCACACAAACGTGAATATATGTACAAGGGAAGGTTCAAACAGCAGATTTTAATCACTTGATTTGAGCAAGAGCTTATTTAATTTATTAATAATAGATATATTCCCTTAGAATAAATTAAAAGTGGGAAAATATTAAAAAGTATGAAAGTCTAGAATAGAGAGAAAGAAAATAGAAAATACAGTTTTTGGCTTAAATTCTCACAATGTTTTTGTATTTTCACTTTTTGCTGAAAAGCTAGAAGTATGGTTATTTTTTAATATATATTTAGACCTATCCCTATAATTTTAACAAAACTGAAGAAAATGTTCCTAGTTCCTATTACTATTAGAACAAATTATTATAAATACAATTTGCTTGTAAAATGAAGCTAATTTGAATTCTCATAAATGATTTATGAACAAGTTATCAACCTTCTTGTTGAGAGTATGCCATTTTAATTCTTTCTGAAATATACAAATCTGTGGAGATTTCTTTGTATTTCCCTCAGTCAGGATTAGAAATCATATGTGAAATCATAGAAGTCTGTTGACAGTCTCTGGGATTAGGGAACTAATATGTCTGATTTTTTCTGTTATTGGATACATAAGCATAAAGATGTTTTGGAACCTAAAAAAAAAAAAAAGTGCTTGAATTAATCACCAAATAACTACATTCAGGTTAGTGCTACTACATAATAGATAAAGCGTAAGTTGATTTTAAAACTAATTTGAAGTACAGAAAATTAAAAGTTAGTAAAAGAAATAGGGGGTTCAATGTAGGATGCAGTAAACTCTGACTTAATATCACAAATATTATTTCATATGTAGAAATGTATATGCAACACATGCATGTGTATTGGATGTATATGGATGTATACATGTATATGGATGATCTGGAATAATTCTGGATCTTTTTTTGGCTCTGTTTACTATAACTAATATGATATCACTTTAGAGTAAATAGCTGCAGAGTTGCTTATTCTACTGATTGCAAAATCTGTGACCCTATTTTTCACAGAATGTCTCAGCTTGTCTTTAAGGAGAGGTGCTCCAGCCCTCTGATCATTGTGGCCTCCTCTGGACTCATTCCAAGATTTCCATGTGCTGCTGAAGTTGGGGGCTCCAGAACTGGACACAGAACTCCAGGTGGGGTCTCACAAGACCAGAGTAGTAGGAGAGAATCCCTTGACCTGCTGGCCACGCTTCTTTTGATAAAGCTCAGGGTCTGGTTGGCTTTCTGGTCTGCAAGAAGAGCATATTGCCAGCTCATCTTGAGCTTCTCATCAACCAAGACCCCCAAATCGTTTTCCTCAGGGCTGTTCTCAATCCATTCCCTGCTCAGCCTGTGTTTGTGCTTGGGACTGTCCAGACCCATGTGCAGGATCTTGCACTTGGCCTTGTTGAACTTCATGGGGTTGGAATGGGCCCATCTATCAAGATTGTCAAGCTCCCTCTGGATGGCATCCCTCTGGATTTTCTCTTATCATGTACTGGAGATTGTTTCTTCAAATTTGACTGAAGTGAGAATGCTGCAATATGGTAAGGTAGAAGTTTCAAATAATTTTGTAGTCATTTAACCAAACCTTAAGTGATTACTGACAAAAGAATCGTTTTATTCAGTTTAGCAGATACTTCCAAGGTCTGCTACTCAGACAGACATTGAAAGTATTTTAGCTCCTGGTTAATTTCAAAGTTTTTATGTTCTTTTCTCTCAAACTTTTTTACTCCTTTGCTCTTTGCAATGTGTTTCCTGCAAAACTGATTTCTTGTAACCAAATGGTAACTAGCTCAGCCAAAAGGTTTATAAAAAGCTTCTATATGTCTGTCCATCACAATCTTTCTTGCTTTTTTTTTTTCGTTTGTTTTTTATTTGTTTTTTGGGTTTTTTTTTAATCCTAAATCCTCAAACTGGAACCCATTACAGATAAAATTAATGGTTTCAAGAAATTCCAGATCATAAAGTAATTTTGTACTTTTCTTTTCAATGATCCTATTTCACACTCTATGTCTGAATTTCAGAACTGGTGGATATACAAATTATGATTTAAGAAATAGAGCTAATTTGCATGTGTCTCTATGTAGCAATCTTCAGTGCTGTTTGAAAACAGTTTAACTGAGTTTAGGTGCAAGATTATTCTTATGTCAGTGTATATTACTTTTTCACCAAGCTATGTCTGTAAGGTGCTATCTGTTAAAGTAAAGCAAAAAGTATATTTTTTGTGCAAATAAATATAACGATTTTGAAGTGAAAACTCTGCCCTACATCTTTTTCTTTTATTGCAGGATTAGTACATGGCTGACAAAGCATAAAGTAGATAATTTTTCCTTCTTACTCTAAAATGAATGCCACCTTGATTGTCAGGTTTTATTGGTTTCAGAGTTCCTATTTCTTTAAGGTCTTTCTTCTGTATTGCTTTAACTAATTTGTCAAGGCATATGAACAGGTTCTGGTTTTTAGATATTTGGGCACATATGCAATAAATGCTGCATGTGCCTCAGCTTCTGTTTCTCCCTTTGTAAGAATCAATAGAAGGTTATAGCAGCTCAAGAAGGAAAGGCTGGATGTGTCAGAGAAAGGGTGGTTAACTTGTTTTTTGGAACTTTCTGTGTCTGGCTAAGCAAAACAAGTATGTAACACATCAGGAGGGTCTTTCATGCAATAAACTTAAAAGTGTGAATACTGTTTCCTGGCTTTTTTATAATACGGTTGTGGAAGGAATAATTTATTTTGACTGTCATTGATGTATTCTATTCCAAGAAATTAATTATTCAAAGAACAAGAGGTAGTAAATACAAAAGGAAATTTCACAGAAGTCACATGAACTTAGAAAATGCAAGGAGCATTACATTGCTTCCTCTGGGTCTGGGTGCCTGACTACATGAAAATCCAAGGTTTTCTTATCTCATACTTCAGTTTATGTCTCTGAGGCACAATTTGTGGTTTACATTCAGTCTCTGAGGGATTTTATTTCACATCAGCAGTTGAAAAAAAAGCAGAATTTAATTGAACCACTAATAATCCCTAGAGAAAGTGATCATTCTATATTAGGTCAAGATTATAAGAGAGGTATTCATCAAAGTCCCACATGAGCAAAGCATTTAAACTTATGCTTAAGCGCATCGCTGTTCTGCAAAGCACTCGTGGCATTTAGACACGTCTGAAGTTAAAAGCTTAAGCACTTTATTGAATGTGTAATGACTACTAAATCAGTGGGTATGTTGTCTGAAACTGGTTTTGCCTCAAATATTTGTGAAAGGTAGTGCTAGTCTTTCTAGTTTGTTATTCCATCACTGTGTAGGCTGCAACATTACTAATGCAGTAATCGCTTACTCTCAAAGAGGCTTACTTTGTCTTCAGCAACTGTAAAATTAAAATACAGCCAGGCTTTAAGACCTCTGTCTTGTTCTCTTTCCCTGGAATTGAATTCCTTCCTATCTTACTTCTATCTTTCTCGGAGTTCTTGAGTTTATCTGATAATGGAGTGGCATGGGCTACCTAAAACCCTTCAGAATAAAGGCTAATCATTCAAAGCATCTCAAAATACCAAATTAAATACCAGCTCAGCAACAGTTCCTTTCTTACTTTTCTGACAAAACTATCAACTATCATTTAAAATTAACTTAATAAAAGAATCATTGTGATGAATCTTTACCACATATTTTATTTAAATTGAAGTTATAGAAATCTGAATTTGTACAACTCTCATAAGTCACAGAAGTACCTTCATCAGACTTCTGCTTCTTTTGAGTAATTCATTATGAAGGACAACACAATGTGAAATTGTTTCTGTTTGAGATCCGTGTGAGGATTCCGTGAGGATTCCATAAGGATTCCATAAGGATTCATGTGATAAAGAATTTTGCTCAAGCCATACATAATTTTATTTCAGATTTGGCATTTGCAGATCTCTGTATTTAACCTTTCTGTCTTTTCATGAATTGTTTGTGGCCATATTTTAAGGATTTTGGTCAATTAAAAAATGCTACATCAAGATTCGCTGATTTCTTTTGGAAGTTTTATGTAGCAAAGAACACAGGAAGATTAGTAATATATTTAAGATAAAAGGTAAAACTATATCTAGATATAGGTAAAAGTATATCTATATATAGATAAAAGTATATCTAGTTGAAGAATTAGATGTGATCCATGTATTTGCACAGATATAATATAAAGAGGGTGAACAGAAATTCAATGTTAATATAGGCTTTGCACATGATAGGAAAATTCAATGAAGTGGCTCGTTTAAATTGTTTAAACTTAGGCACAGGAACAAAGGTGCAAGAACATTACTTTCAATAAGCCCTTTTTGAATAATAGCCTTGGGGAGAAAAATACCTCAAGTCTGTCTTAGACCTTCCTTTACACAGTTTCCTTCACTTCCCACCACTGCTCAATGACTGTAACAACCACTTTGAGGCCTTCTCTTCTCCATGACTACTCGTGGAAGGGTGCTCGGTATTTGGCATCAATTTAAACATGCAGGAGTTTCTCAGATCAAGATACTTACAGCTAGAGCATTGTAGAACTGTAAAACATTGTACTTGCAGAACACGTGCACCATCTGAAAATGTGAATTTTTGTCAAAATCATTAGACTGGCTGAAATTTGCTTAAAAGAAATCAAATCTTTATCTTGTGGAATTTTTCTAAATTGCAGTTTTATCTCTAGGTGTTTTGGAGACACACATTTACTCTCTTTTTACACATTTACCTGACAGCGTGATGATTTATTCTGAACTTAGGGAAGCATTTCATTAGACGTGAAAAGTACACTTGGAAAAGGAAGATGATTTTTTTTCCACAGCAAAGACACAACACCTCAGCCTATAAATATGCTTGATGGGATCAAAAAATGTTGTGGATATTTTTTTCCTAATTATTTATTCTTAGTCATGAAATAAATCATCAGCTACTCTCTACAAGCACTTGTCTAATCTTACCTCTTATGAAAGACTGTGGGGTTTGTGTGAGATGATAAGTGGAATCTCATCAGAAATTATGTTTCCCTGGAAGGATGGTCAACATCATCTAAATCCCAAATGCTTCTTCAGTTTCAATGTTTTTGAAGAGATGACAGATTGAATTGGGTGTCCTGGTGCCCTGGTACTGGCAGTGGGGACTGCCAGGGCATCTGGGGGGAGGGCTTGGGGCTGCCCCATGCCAGGCACAGCTGGGTCCAGGTCAACCACCTGCAGGGCACAGATGAGCCACACAGACAAGATGGTAGACTCTCTAGGAAAACACATTTAAGAAAGAGCAATAACACTGGAAAGCAGAGAGGAGTAGGGAAAAAGAAAATTTCTGAGAAACAGCCCTGCAGACACCAAGGTCAAAAAAGGGGGAGGAAGTGCTCCATGTTGTGGAGCAGAGATTCCCCTTCAGCCCATGGAGGACCACACTGGAGCAGATACCCACCCTGCAGTCCATGGAAAACCCTGTGCTGGAGTAGTTAAAGATACTCTAAGGGAAGCAGCAGCTTGTGGAGAGCCTACCCAGGAGCAGGCTCCTGGTAAGAGCTGCAGCCTGTGAAGAGGAGCTCATGCAGGAAGCAGAGGAAAAAGTGAGGAGGAAGATGAGAGAGAGACAGCTCGATGAACTGACTGCAATCCACATTCCTCATACAAGAGAATTACAGAATTTGCATTGGAAAGGACTGTTAAGATCACCTAGTTCCAGAACCCTGGCCATGGACAGGAACATCTTCCACTACACCATGTTGCTCAAAGCCCCATTCAGCTTGGCCTTGAATACTTCCAGGGATGGAAGCATTCACAACTTCCCTGGGCAACCTGTTCCAGTGACTCACCATCCTCCCAGAAAATAATTTCTTCCTAATGTCCAATGTAAACCTGTTGCGTGGGATGAGTCTCGCCGTGGGAGTCAGTCGAGCTAGTGCTGGCTCGGATAGTATCAGGAGCTAACTTTGATCCGTCCGGCTCTGGAATTCTGCCCGGAAACCACACCTACCGAACCCGGGCATGCGTGCCTGGGCTAGCCCCAGCTGGGCACAGGCGGGGGGGGCACTGTCCGGGCACTTGCTGCCTACATTTCCCCCCTTTTTTTTTTTTTTTTTTTTTTTTTTTATGGGGGAAAAGATGACAAATACGCGAAGATCTTAGCTGCGTGGTGCCTCGTTGTTCAGAGCCGGTGGTACTGGTCTGCAGGGAGAGGTTGGTGAAGACGACGAAGCCGCAGAAGCTGAGGGTTAAAGGCATCATCTGCGAAGCCTGCAGGCTCCTGGAGGTGATCAACAGGATGATGGAGCTGGGCTTTTCCCAGCAGTGTATGGCAGGAGGACCAGAGACAAGGAGCAGGAGTAGAAACATAAAGAGCTTGGGGTTAAGGATTCCCTCGTACAGCCACTTTAGTTTAGGGGCTGCTTTTATCTTCGCAGCCTTCCGTGGGGCCGGGGGCGGCATCGGGGGTTGCTCTCCGCGGCAGCCGGGGGTGCTGCCAGCTGCGGTTTCCGCCCCATCATTTTCCGGTGTTTCGACTTCCTCCAGGGGTGGTGCCGACGGAGTTGCGCTCGGCGCTGTCCCAGGCTCCCCCCCCTCGGGGTGCGGCGCCGACGGAGCTACACTCGGCGCCCTCCCGGGCTCCTCCCCTTCGAAGGGGGGTGCCGAGGGGGTTACTGTGGGCATTTCCTTCAGGGGAAATACCTCGGTTTTTCGTAATGGGGCCGCGGCGGTGGCCATTGCCACTTCTATTTCGGCATTCAAGCAAGCTAATAGATTGCAAACGGTTCGCCAGGTGTTGTCCGCACCAACAATGTCGCCGTTGGCCTCCTTATAGTGGAAGCTTGCCAGCAGGTTGTACACCTCCCCCCACAGGTCCCAGGCCGTTTCAGGACTCGGGTAGCGGAGGTTTTCCTGCGTTTCCGCCTGGGTTGTAATCTGATCGGCAACGGCGGTGCCGGTAGGTTTGCTTACATAGGATTCCATCATCGGTTTTACTGATAACGGTGTTGAAGAGAAGAAAAAGTTTCTCTTACCCGAATTTTTCAGGGTATCGGACGGTCTGTAGAGAAGGGTCACTTTCGGACGAAACGCTCGGGGAGACGGTTTAGACCGAAATTAGTGCTCGCATTCTCCACCAGATGTTGCGTGGGATGAGTCTCGCCGTGGGAGTCAGTCGAGCTAGTGCTGGCTCGGACAGTATCAGGAGCTAACTTTGATCCGTCCGGCTCTGGAATTCTGCCCGGAAACCACACCTACCGAACCCGGGCATGCGTGCCTGGGCTAGCCCCAGCTGGGCACAGGCGGGGGGGGCACTGTCCGGGCACTTGCTGCCTACATAAACCTTCCAGTTTAAAGCTACTACCCCTTGTTCTATTATCCACTGTCTATGTTGCTGTCGAAGATGTTAAACAGTGCTGGTCCCAGTTCTGACTGTTAAGAAATGGTACTCGTCACTGGTCTTCCTTTGGACATTTTGCTGCTGACTACTACACTTTGAGTGTGACCTGCAGACACCAAGGTCAAAAAAGGGTGAGGGGGTGCTCCAGGTCATGGAGCAGAAATTCCTCTGCAGCCCGTGGAGGACCCCATCCGGCTAATTCCTTATGCACCAAGTGGTCTATCCATTGAATGCATATCGTTGTGAAGTATGGTGTCAAATAGTCCATGTAGATGACATCAGTTGCTCTCCTCTTGTCCACTGATGCAGTGACCCCATTGTAAAATGCTACCAGATTTGTCAGGCATGATTTGCCCTTGGTGAAGCCATGCTGGTTGCCACCAACCACGTCTGCGTCTTCTTCATACCTAAGCAGAGCCTTCAAGAGGATCTGCTCTATGATCTTGCCAGGCACAGAAGTGAGCCCATAGTCCTCTGGGTAGTCTTTTATCTTTTTGAAAATGGAGGTTATATTTCCTCTGTTCCAGTCACTGGCAACTTCACTGCTCTGCCATGACTTTTCAAACATAATGGAAAGCAGCTTTTCAACATCATCTGCCAGTTACCTCAGGAGCTGAGGATGGATCTCATCACCTCCCATGGATTTGTGAACTTTCGGTTTCTTTAGATGGTCTTGAACCTGCTCTTCTACAGTGTGTGGACCTTCCTTCTCTCAGTTCTTGCCTTTGCCTCTACAACTTGAGCTGCAGAACCCTTCCTGGTGAAGACTGACTAATCCCCCTGTTATGCTACCTAGTTGCAGGGTATGGCAGAGTATTGAGGAGTGAAAGGTTGAAGCTGAGTCTGGGAAAAAGGGATGGAGGTGGAAGAATTTTGTTTTAATTTTTGTCTTTGTTTCTTGCCATCCATATCTATTTTAATCATCAATAAATTAATCTGCAAGTTGAGCTTGTTTTGCCTGTGGCAGTAATTGTAAAGTAGTTGCCCTGCCTTTATCTTGACTCAAGAGTGTTTTCTCCTCCTGTTCTGTAGAGGAACTGGAGTGCGATTGGGTGGAAATCTGGAGGCCATCCAACGTCAGCCCACCACATACATTAGGTTTGTTGTCACCTTTTTACATTATGCTTTAGATTAAGAAATTAAATTCTGGGTCTTTCTCTGCCATCCTACTTGCTACTATTTTTTTTTTTTTAGTTATCCTCTGTGGAGTGTCAACTATGGGAACTATAACTGAGCCTTATGAAGAATTTTCCAAATCACTACTACTGTCTGGGTCTTTTTCTTAGTGTCATTAATTTATTGTTAACCATTGTATTTCATGCTCTGATTACTCTGATACAAAAATTAAGCTTAAATTCAATGGGATATATTTATCTTTCTCCCACAGAAACAAAAATCTTTTAAAGAAATCTACTTTATCTAAGGTACAATTTTATAAAATGCAATGATTCTTAAACTCAGCCATCATAATCAATTAAGTTTATGTGAAATCACCCAATTAGGAATAAACCACTAAGGTTTAAGAAATTGATGATAAATATAATAGTTTAATAACAGCAAAGACCTAATTATGCTGCTAAAACAATTACAATCAGGTATCTTATATCTGTACCAGATGCTTCAAGTTTTACTTTCCTTTGGGAATAAAGATGAACTAGGTGAATTGAAACCCAAGGAACAACCTATTGTTATGACAGTGTTACCTTCACACAAAATTTGTTTTAGAGAACAGCATTGCTCAAAATACAAAATATAATGGATGAGAAGGTCAATCATGAACAAGTCATGACCAAGTTTAATCATGGCAGATTAAGCTAAGTAGATAAGCCTGTGACACTAAGTCAAAACCAGATGTGATAGATTTTACCAGGTGGTATTTTTCTAATTTGTTCCCTAATTACATCATCTGATTTTTGTTTGTTTGTTTGTTTGTTAAAAATATGGAGGTAGCAGACAGAAACATGTTACACAAAGCCAACCTGAGTTTTCTGGGGAGAGCAGTGACTGCAGTTTCCCAAAGTGGGATAAGCACCTGAGCCTGGGAGAAGAGCACTGGAAAAAAGAGGGGTCAGGAAAGAATGGAATCATGAGGGGCAGGAAGTCAACAGCAGCTGCAGAGCCCAGGAGTCTCCTCAGAAGAGCATGGATCAAGTATGCAGCCAAGGCTTACAGGTAGTGAAAAACAATATACTTTTTCTAGAGATTCAAGGAGAAGTACTGTACTCTAGGAAACCATTAGGAAAGAGGAAAGATCATTAGGACTGGAGGAAAGATCATGCGTTACCTACAAAGACATCCAACAGACACAGATAAATCCTATGAAAATTTCTTAAATGTGTAGTGTTTTGTGTGTGTTCACACTAAAGACTTTCTGAGATAAATCAGAGGTCTTCCAATAGTATGAAAACTCTGAAAATTCAGACTTAGGGCTGACTTGCTGTACCTTGATGTCATGCCAAGCAAATAACCACAAATAATCAACCTCATTTAGGAAGAGTAGACAATTATATTTTTTGTATTTTGCAGAAGATGTTACAATTGCTCTTTCATAATCATCAAGAAGGAAATTACATTAGCCCTACACTTGATGTCTTACATTCTGTAAGTTACTAGATGTAAGCAAATTACAGAAAAGGTTTTGCTGACATAAAGCATTACTGAGCTTCATCTGTAACTCTATCCATGTTTGGCACTCATTCTGACTTTTTTCTGACTTCTTTATGTGTCTTTATTATCTTTATTAGAACAAACAAACAAACAAACAAAACAAAACCAACCAAACAAAAAAACAAAAAGACCAAACAAACTAGAACTCACAACCCTGAGATATGCTACCAAGTAATTTCCCAAAACATTGCAATGTGACTCTGCCATGAAAAAAAAATTTCTTCTTATAAGGACTTCTGTTGATAATCTCACTGGCAGAGAAAGGCATTTGTAAATCATTGTGATTTCCTGAAAACAATCCAAGTAATATATTGATTTAGGCTGCTGGCCAATATTCTCCTTGAGTTCAACAAACAGAACTTAACAACAAAAAAGGTATAAGTGTGGTGATAAGTCTAGTGAGAATATCATTAGTTATGAAATTTAGACTGCATTTATTATTTTAATATTTCTTTTAATCACGCCTTTAAGTAAACTGATGACTTTATTTTTACAAAGCTTTCCTTGGAGTATTCTGCCACCTATTTTTTTTATGTCTTTATTTCCATCACCTATTTTTTTAATCAAGTAACACATATAGTCCTTAGAAAGAAAGAATAGTCTTCCTGGTGAACTAGGAAAGGGAGCTGGATTTTTTTGTTGGCTCTGCTGGTGGTTTTTTTCCATGATATCAGGAAAGCTACTTCAGGTGAAGTTCAAGAAAACAAACTCATGAACCTGAACCACAATGCCAATGCATATTTTTAGAAAAGAAACTCAGAACTCATCTCTAGTCCACTTAGACACCTCAGGTATTTTAAATAACAAGATTTAACTTCAGTGTCAGAAGTTGTTCAGTGCTTCACCTAGAAGCATTCCTGCTTTATTTTTTGTGCTGAGTATTCAAGTGGCAAGCTTTTTTCTCAAGGCTTTCTGGAATTCAGATACGATGTTCCTCATTGTTAGAGTCCAAGACTTATCTAAACCTGTTTTAAAACATTCATTTTATCACACAGAGTTAAATTCAAAACAGTAAGCTCTTGCTCCTTATTTTTCCATTGAGTAACTGGTGAGAGGTCTCTTTCCTTGAAGATGGGAGAAATCTGGGTCCTGGCCTTCTACAGCCTCCAGGAACTGCAATCACAACTCTCACTTCACAGGGTATCCATGGGGCAGCCTGGATACAATCCAGAGTGGTCTCAATAAAAACTTCTTTCCCACATCCCTACTGAGGCGAGGGCACTGGGTGGTCAGAATGTTGCCAGAGAGAAACCTCAGAGAATGCATTGGGCTAATATGCTAATACAATAGCAGTCCTCTGATTTATATTAAAGGTTTAAAGCTGTCTTGTGTTATGTCAGTAGTAGAGTTTTCTTTTAACTCATTTTGTTCATCTTCAGAATAGAGGTAACATTTCTGTTTAAAATATTGGATTAGCTGATATTTTTCAAATACTTCTTTTTTTGAAACATTGTGCCATTTGGAAAATGTATCTTTGAAGCCTATTGACTTTTTGGAAATGTCTACTATTCATAATATTTTAATGACAATTTTATTTAACTTTTTTTTCATTCATATCGACAGAGCATTATGTGGTCTCTTTTTCATTTATATGGGACTATTAAAAATTAAAAATAGCAGTGGTGGTTTCAGGTGGTTTTGCCTTTTCTGTTTTGTTTTGTTTTCCTTTCTTTTTGTCATAGCCTTGAAATTGAAATGACTGACATCTGAAAAATTTTATTATAGGAAAAACAGACAGTTCAAAATGTATATTGTGTTCCTCTAGCATGTCATTTTTCGTTTTGATTTTCCTGATCATACCTTGTGATAATAATTTATATTTCTGATGTGTAAGATACAATAACCTATGATTACAAAATACTTTTATCCCAATTTTATCCCTATATGTTAATCTGTATGCTTTTGGCTTGGTATTGTGACTTTTTCAAATTTCTGAGTAGTATCTCACTGACACGGACAACTAGGTGCAAACTTTGCACTCTGTGATTCAAAACATTATAGTAAGTAATTACCTCTGCAGTCTGCCTTGAATGTGGGCAGAAAATATAGCATGATCAGGCTGCTATCACTGTCAGAATAAGTTTAGTCTGATGGATCACAGAAAGCACAGGTGTGTGAGTGAAATCTGAATGTATTGAGAAAAGGTGAAGCAAACAACAGAAGGAAGATCATTGAAGCCATCTTTTCTGAAAGAGACACATTGATCTTTCTTTTGCCAGTTACTTTACGTACTGAATAGCAACATCAGTGAATGAATTATTTTTCACTGAATGAGGGCCCCAGACAATTGAGGATTTAAAGTAAAAAAGATTCACAGGGTTATCACTTGTTGTACCAGTCATTAGGAGAGTAAGAGATAACACGTATCAGCAGCTCATTGTGAACTTATTGAGAAAACTGGCACTGTTACACTAAAGGATTATGTGATCAGAAGGATATTGGTTTGAATTAGTCATGTAGTACAACTAATTTCACATGAATACCATTTTCATTCCAATCACCTTTATAAAGGATATTTTAACTCCATAGAGAAAAAAAAAAAACCAAAAACCCAACAGTTTTATGAACTTAGTAATATAAATTTGATTTACAGGTTCATATTTAATTCAGGATTAACATAACACAGGGGTAACAATATGTCATTGCTCTGAATGGTGAGCTGTGACATTTTAGATTACAAGTGAGATAATCTGATGGCTAACTCTTCCCCAGTAGCCCGAGTCTTTTTCTAGTCTGCAGCAAACTGTGCCATGCTTCCACAGTCTTGTACCAGTTGGCTGCATAATGAGCTAACGCAAAGTTTAACTGGAAACAGAATATTCTCTTCCCGCAGTTTTCTGCAAGGTTGTATCACTGCTGTGAGGTTAATCTCCTTAAAGAGAACAATAGGTTCAAAAAAAGGCGGGTGCACTGACTGGTCAGATGCAGAACCCCATAATACTTCACTGGATACCCATGCTGGGGAGAGCAAAGCCAGTCTTCTTGGTTCTGGCAGTTTCATAAAACATTTCATTTTATTAAGAATGAGTTATTTAAATGAGGGCTTTTACAAGTATATTAAAGGTTCACACATTGGTTTGATGTTACAACAAATCTGGTTACAGGACTCTCTGTACTAGATGAAAACCATTATAGGCACATGGTACTGTTCCAGTATAAACCCATTTTGTTTGTACAACTTGGTTCAAATCATTCTGTCAGTTAACTTTTTATAAGGAAGCTTTACTCTGGACTGAGTACTGTTTGACTAGGCCACTCCATAACAAGTTATTTGTTGTCTGTTCTCCCACAGCCAGTGAAAAAACAGTTTAAGATCCCCAGTGTGTACTTTGGCTAACTTGGCAGATTTGGGATCTTGTGCTTTACAGCTTCCTTATCAAGTTGTCTGTTAGTTGTTCCTATTATATTGGACAGCATAATGTAGACTCACAAAATCTTCCAGTTTGGTTTTATTCAAAAGACATAGAATCTATACCATTCCAGGTATCTTTACAATGTGAACCCAGAATTCAGGGACCAGAAGCACTATGAAAACCACCAGCTATCAGGAGACTTCATGGGAACGAGACTGGTCTTGTTGTGTAAGACTATATTTTATTATGAAGAGTGTTGTTGCCATGACACAGTTACTTGAACACGATATTTTATATGCCCTTCAAAGGCACAAGAAAATATTTAAACCAGTTACAGTTACAGAAATTTTCTCAAGCTGATCTTCATGAAAAATCTCCATCTTACAGAAGGATTTGAAAGGAGGTTTTAGCAGATAATGAAATGGGAAACTGTTCAAAAAATACATAGATATACTGAGCCATTCACAACTATATAATTAGGTTTAATATTTGGCTCAGACTTCATTTTCTCGTTTTTTTTTTTCATTCCTTTTGATGAGAGGTAAGAGACATGAAGTTTGGAGAAAGCTTCTCTTGCTGATATAAGTCAACAAGTTCATAGGCATGTTAATTGTGTACCAAAGGTATGCTTAAAGTATCTGCTTGGCTGCTGTCTATGAACACGGTCCCAACTGAAATTACAGTCCCTACATATATCCCTTAAGTGCCATCACGTTCACTATAACACTGCCACAAAGAAATGTAAATATTTCTTTCCCAAAAGTGTTAGGCTGTCTGTTAGTTGAGGATAACATAATGCCAGAATGAAATTTTATAATCACGTGAGACTGTGTGTCAGATTAGTTCATACAATAAGTATCTGCTCCTGAACTATTGTTCTTGATGTTGCTTGTATTCAATGGTGGAAAGAGGCACCTGTGCAATGTAATTTCACCCTACTGAGTGAATAGCTGAAACTTGTTGATGGCATTGTGCTCTTGGAGTGTACATGCCTCCTTGATGAAGAAGTAGGTTGGATATTCTGATCAAAATTTAGATATCTGCAATATAAAAAAGCATCTAAAATTATATGTAATAATCTCACTTTAATAATAATGATATCACGAGTCAAGTTTTCACCGTTTGATGTGCAACAAGGATTTGATACTTTTAGCCAAAATTGCATAAAGGTTCAGACAGGACAGCACAAACAGCATATATCCAAACTTAATTTCTGACTTTTCATTATGTAAAGAGCCCTCAATCTGCAACATAGTAGCAAGGCTATATATTAAAGTTAAAAACCTCAGCATCTGCTACAGTTTCAGGTTCGAAGCACCCAGGTCAGCTATTCGTTCTCTTCTCTTATGATAGTCATTGGATATACTTCTTTCCAGGTGAATGAACTCTTACATATTCCTTGTACTTAACAGGCAACTAGAAGAAGCAAAAAGAAATTACTCTAGGCTTGAACTGAAACTCCGGCAGAGCTGCTGAGGTTTGCAGTTCATGATGACAGTAAAATTAGAGGAAAGAGTTTTCCATAGTGACAAGGCATCCAGAACATTGTGCTGCATATCTGCCAGTAGGCATCAAGCAGCTGGTTGTGAGAGATGTCCATCATGGGAACATGAAGTTGAGCTGACTGCAAAACATAGAGGAAAGGTTACCTGTCTTCCCTTTTATTAATGAACTGGAAATAGACAAAGGTATCTGAAAGCTTCCAACCCTCCTAGAAAGATAGGAAGAACATAGGAATATTTCTTCATCAGTGTATCCAGGATCAAACAGTGATGCAGAGAGCTTAAGTCCATAAAAATCCTTTTGTTGTCATAGCTGCTCTCATACTTCTGTGTTAGCCTAGCCAGGATAACATTCCCTGTGCTGGCATCCCAAATCTCTTCCAATAGTTCAGCAGTTTTTCTTTTCATTCAGGAAAGAAAGGAGCTTCTTCAAGTCTCTTTATTCTTCTGCATGCTTGCTCAATCCACATTTTATGTGAGCCCAGGAGAAAGCTGAACAGTTTCTTCTGGCATGCAGGACAACCATTCTGAGACTAGGACCTGCAACCTCCAACTTCTGCAAACAGCAAGCACTGAGTTGTTCATGTGGGCAAGCAGGCAGCATTCATCTCTTATTCTAGGTAATGGAAAAATGAATAAAGATAGAACTGCAATAAAAAGGTTGGAAAAAAGTCAAAGGAGTCAAATTATAATAACATAGAACCTAAATTCACTATAAAAGTTTAACAAGAGGAATAGCTGCCCCTCACCCCCTTAAGAATGGAAGGCATAGAATTTCAGCATGAATTCTTTTCACATTGGAGTTTAAGATTACAGTATAAACCATCATCTCATAAAATATATATTTAGTATATCTATGCTGGAATACTTCTGGTAAATAGGTATTAGGGGAAAGACTACAAATGCAACAGGGCACTTATCGCTTATTCTGGGACTTTCAAGAAGTCATCACAATTATATACTTACCTACACAGACATCTAATCTTAGTTCTGAAAATTAACTGATGAAGCACAAACATCTTGCACATTGAAAATTAGAGGCTAGGATAGGAATATAGAAATTCTTTCATATCCAATTTACATCAAAGATTATTACATGGGGGCTCTTTGTACTTGCATACATTATAGTGTCTGATAAAATAAGTGCACAGTAATCTGCTCTTGATAAAACAGTAACGCTTTATTTTTACAAAAGCCATCAATGAAAAGATCATTATTACAAATAATATCTATTTATGCATAGATTTGTTATGTGATAGGCAAGTCTGGCATCAGATGATGTTGACTAAATTTTTGAGAACCATAGGCATAGCTGGCTCTGAAGGCAAAGTTCCTATGAACCTAGGGAATCACTAGATCACTAGAGTCCATCACTGTACAATTGTTCTTGCTGTCTTTGCATGTTAACATTATGTAGAAAAGGCAATTTGTCATCTTCCCTAATGAATTCTGCTATAACCTGCTTAAAATATCTACCTAGTTTCAACTTTGCTTCAGTAAATGTTCTAAGTTTGTAAGTTTTCTAATGCTGCAGGGTGCCTGTTTGTAGCATTGCTGTAGTGGGTCTACAGCAGAAACCTCTTTTGAGCTCTATTTTCAATTCAATCACTGAGTGAGGATGAGCAAATTCTACATTCTCTGCTTGAAGAAGCAGGGAGTAACATGGTCATTCTCCCTTTCTCTTTTTCTGCTCCATCTGTCTACCATTTTTAACTCTAGTCCACTATATATTAACAGAACAGTGCTGATACAGCAACATGGCCTTTTCCATTTCTCACACCACACCCCCAGCTAAGAGGCTTGAGATCCACAAGAAGATGATCCCAGCTGACAGAAGGAATCCCATACCATGTATCACGTCGTGCTCAGCATCAGCAGCTGAGGGAAGGAGGAGGGAAGAGTTGGAATGTTTGGAGTGATGGCAGTTCTCTTCCCAAGTAAGTAACCATTTTACACCACAGAGCCCTGCTTTCCTGCACACCTGCCTGCCAATGGGAACTAGTGAATGAACTCCTTATTTTGTTTTGCTTGTGAGAAAAGATTTTGCTCTACTTACTAAGCTGTCTCTCAGAGTTTTCTCACTTTGGATTCTCCATTTGATTCTTTTCCCTATCCTATTGTAAGGGAAGGGAGGAGAAGTGAGTGGTTGTGAGTAGCTGCTGGCAGAGATGAAAACCACAACATCTAGGAATAAGTTCAGGTGTTAGTTATCTATTTCTGTAACAATATTGGAAAAAAAATAGTAGCATAGTTGGTGTCCTTCACATCTGTGTGAACAAGAGCAAACGATCTGGATAAAGGGTAATTTCACAATATTCTGTAGTTACTGTGAAGAATATTCAATTCATGTGATGTCAGTATCATCAGACCTGTGAAAATCTCATGTATCATTTTTTCATTATAGGAAAATAATCAATTATAATCTGCTCATAAAGTCCGAAGTCCATAGTAATTTTAAAATATCACAGAATATTAATTCAAAATTAACAGCTATGTTCTTAAGATGGCTTCTGTTCTGTGATTGGGTGGAATAAATACAAATTGTCAGAGAGGCCTGGAATCAGTTTGGGAAAGCTGAAGCTCTCATAGAATTAAAATTGGCCAGGGACATTAAAGGCAAAAAGAAATACTTCTATAGGTATGCCAGTGATAAAAGGGACACTACAGAAAATGTGGGCTCTCTTTGGAAGGAAGCAGGAGACTTGGTTATCTGGGACATGGAGAAGGCTGAGATACTTGATGACTTTTTTGACTCTGTCTTTACTGGCAGTGACTCAGCCACCCTGCCCAAGTCACAGAAGGCAAAGGCAGGGACCGTGGGAAGTACTACCCACTGTAGGAGATCAGGTTCATGAGTCCATGGGACCTGATGGGACACATCCAAGCATCCTACAAGAATGGTCAGATGGTGTTGCAAAGCCACTCTCCATCATATTTGAAAAATTGTGGCAGCCTGGTGATGCTCTCACTATACTTTTTCTTCCATAGTAAGTAAGACAAATTGTCACTGATGTTTGAGCCTCAGAGTTAGACTTTGCATGCCAAATTTTGCTGGTGAAACATACTTTACTGAATTTTTTAAATCATGTGCAGCTTAACAGGGCTTCATGCTACTCCTTGTGGTATTGGTCAGTTATGGATAGGTGAAGAAAGCTAAGAAAGCTTGGTCTGCATGCCCCTTTGCTTTTAATTCCCACTCTTTTGCACAACTCCTGTAAACTCCCATGTTAAAAATGTTAAAGCCCTCTGTATTCAGTACTGCAGCAGTTTCCCAACTCCTTGAAGCTACAAGCAAAGGTCAGGCAATTTAATTATCAAATGAGTCAAATACGTGGTTCAGCTTAGTTTGCAGCCAAACACTTTCTAACCTGAAGCTGAAGGTTCAGGCTGAATTTTGTGTGTTAATACCATGACAGACATAACGAGAAGTTAGCCGAAGCCAAGAATTAAGTTTGGTGTTTTGCAAGTAGTCCATTAGATGGCTGGATCAGGTAATGCAGTTTCAACAGACAGCAGCTCTTGAAACAGCAGGGAAATTGCAGTAGTGTTCAGCAAACTGTCCGTAAGAGTCCTGCTATTAGGCACTGCAAGAGCATACGGTCACCTCATGAACCATTCTAAGCACCTTGTGCTGTGCCCTGACATCATATCTGAAAGCCTTCAATGTAAAATCCATGTTACTTTTGAACCTGTGACTTTGCTAGTGCTTCCTCTTTTAGTTTCATAACTCTGGGTTTAATTTCAACGTGCAAATCACAGCAGAGCTTTCCCCAAACTGTGCATATTCAGCTCTGAATTTTTTGTCTGGTCCAAAATCTCTTTTAAAGTCTATTAAAAAGTGTGTTCCCTGGAGTTTGGTTCAGTGATTAGGGGTTGCTCCTGCAAGGTGGTGAGTACTCTGATTCACCAAAATAGTTAAACTTTTACATAATTTTAAGCATTAGCAGTTCCTTTGACGAAATTCATCTGCAAAGAAATTAGATTTGGGTGCATTTGGGTGGTTTATTGGGGCATATGAATACTACTTGTACAATCAAGATCTGTAGTGTATAAATATACACATACACACATGTAAGAACATATATATAGTACATCTAAAAAGTCAGCAGTGGAATTTTATTTAATTTTACTGGTAAGATATTCTTAGTGTTATTCTAGTGGGTGCAAAAATTATTACTATTCATACACTAGTGTATGTGCATTTATAATGAAGTCCAGAAATTTTTGAAATTTTTGAAATTTTGTCCTTTGTTTGCATATTCTTCTTGTCAATTTAACATAATTAACTATAAAAAAACCTACACATTCTTTTCCAAGAAATACAAAAATAGCTACCATTTGACAGTGATTTTAGCTTTCTCCCTGGAATATTTGTTCCAATATTAAACATTTCCAGAGCAAGCAGATGTGGTTTTTATGTGAGAGCTGAATTATTTCTTGTCAAATTACACAAAAAATTTCATCTGTTGCATTCTTTTCAATTATTCATGACCCAATCATAATTTTTGTAAGCATAATATAATGTTGATTAAATAATTTGTACCAATACATATTAGATCTTCTATTATGTAACTAATCTTAATCATCTCAATCATATTAATCACTGTCTGGCTTTGTGTCAGTCCCAGAGAGTGTAGACCCAGTGGTGGCAGAGTGTCACTTATTGGAGGTCCTGCTTCCTCCAGGCATAGCACAGATGTCAAGAAACTCAGATAGCCACAGAGTGTAGAATGCTCTGTTAGGGGTCTTAGGCAACAATACAGGCACCACAGCGTGGATCTACATAGACACTGCAAAAGCTCACTGCTGATGCACACTGCTCTGTGATGGAAATTGTTATATTTTCCACAGAGCGTGAATAGTGAAAGAATTAGGTGTACATAGAAGTCAGCAAGAATAAGCAAGAGACATCTCAAGCCCTGCATAAAAAAGTGATGAGAAGACTAAGTATGTGCACTGCAAAAATGAGGTGACTAGCTGTGAAGATTCACAGTCCTAAATCACCGTCAGGGGCCTGGGGGCACTAATGAAACATAAGAAGTTGACCTTTTTTACTTTGCTTTTGCCCATTGTTCACCAGACATTCCATAGGGCTCGCTGCTGTTGCCTGTTGGCTCTGTTCACCTGAATCAGATCCTGTGGGACTGCGCCTGGAGTATTCACTTCCCACCTTCTTCATGTCCACACTCAGCTGGTCAACCATGTCCCCTGATGACATCTGCAGTCACAGCCTGAAGGCCACCACACTGTTCCTGTCAGAACAGAAGACAAAACGTGGTGAGGAAGCTGCATTTCTCTGCTCAGTTAACCAAGCAACACTGGAGTGAATGCTTTTGGCCTGGGCCTCAAACCTCTGCATTTTGGAAAAACAAGTTTATAATTTATATTCATAAATATACAGTTCCCTCCTGGAACTGTAGGGGAATTTTAGTCTCTGCAATAGGAAACTGGACTTTGTGTTTCTCACTATTTCCCACCACATATTTGGTGGGATTTTTTTTTTTTATTTTTTTGTTTTTTGTTTTTTGTTTTTTGTTTTTTTGTTTATAAACCTGCTGTGAATCTAGAAGTTTGCATTTGTCTGTGTTGTGATTATATGGGTAGCTGCAGAGAATGTGGAGCCAACATTTCCTTGGAGGTGGAGAACAAAAGGGTAAGATTTGGAAAGGAAATACCCAGTGGATATAAGGAAGAACAGGTTTACCAGATGCTGTATAACCTCCATACCTGATGATAATCACAAATATGGCTCTACCATCCTGAACATAGTAAAACTTTAAGGTAGTCACTGTTTTAAGTGTGGGTTTGCAATAGGTGAATTCCAATGATCCCTTCCAGTCTACATTATGCTGTAATCAAAGATTTTCTATTTGCTTTTTACATTCCTTTTTTTTTTGCCTTTCAGTGAATACAGAGTTACTTCCTGAAGGACACAACACAAATGCCTTTGTGCATCTTTTTTACTGAAGAAAAATGAAGGACGATGCAGAAGTAACAACCATCTTTACATATTTTTTTTTGAGTATGGCTGAGTCTAAAATTAATCAGTGCAGTTTGCACAGTCTGGTCTCCTTTTTCCATATATAGAATTTTCTTTCCGAGTGAGTGCTTAACTAGGAATAGCTCATAGTTTATTTCCCCCTGTGGCTAATCCCAAATAGCTTAAAAATATGGACTGCAAGAAGCAGATAGCAAAGTCTACAGATAAACCTCCATAATATTCTGTCCAGAAGTATAGGAAATCTCTCTTAGAGAGTGCTAATGTCTGCGATTCAAACAAAGCTAAGGGGAAGAGACAAACGCTTCACAGCTAGTGAGATGGGTCATTTATTACTAATTAAATATATTTATTCCATTATAGTCTTACTATTTTTTTCCAGTTTAATGGGAAAATTTGAGTAAGGTGGTTATAAGATGAGGATCACACCACACTCTGACACACAATCAATAATTTATTTATTTAAAAGAATAGTTATGTCAGTTAGATAGTGATTTATATCCCAGAATTTCTCTTTCTTGTGTTTTAACCCATAGGCAGCTGAAACAACTACAGAGCCCTTCACTGACCCCCCTCCCTTGCAGTGGAATGGGGGAGAGAATTCAATGAAGAGGCAAAACTTGTGGTCTGAGATAGACAGCTTAATAGGACAGGAAAAAAAAAAAGAAGAAAAGAAAAGAATATACAAAACAAGTGATGCACAGCACAATTGCTAACCACCTACTGACCTCTGCTCAGCTAATTCCCAAGCCACAGAGCCCCCTGGCCAGCTTTCCCCGGTTTATACATTGAGCATGATGTTATATGGTATGGAATATTCCTTTGGCCAGTTTAGGTCAGCTGCCCTAGCTGTAGCTCCTCCCAGTTTCTTGCTGGCAGAGCATGAGAAACTGAAAAGTCCTTGACTAGTGGAAGCACTACTTAGCAACAACTCAAACAACACTGTGTTATCACCACTGTTCACACAGTAAATCCCAAACACAGCACTATGCTGGCAAACTGGAAGTAAATTAACTCTGTGCCAGCTGAAAGCAGGACATGGCTCTGCAAAATGCACTTAGTACACACACGTGAACAATCTAAGCTTCTCTTGCCTGATTAGAGACAGAAGGAAAAAGAATGTTCATCCTAAGCACAGGATGAATTGGGTCCTGGCTGGAAGCCTGGCCACCACATGGAGCAGTTCCACTTTGGATTCTGCCTTCTGCACTGTGTCCAGCATTTGCTCATATATGGATTTGCCTCCCTAAGGAGCTTCCTTTTTTAGCTACTTATTGCTTTCTGAATTTTACTATGGGTATAAACTCTCACAGGCTGCAGCAATTAGTAGCATGGTGGTCAATTTCTTTTGTGTTCTTTATATTTAAGGCCAATTAATGATTGTTACTAGGACTTCAGTTACCCTTTGGTCTCCTGCTCCCAGTTCCTTCACAAAAAATGTGCAAAGTTAGTTATAAAATTTGTCAATTATTTCTTTATTTTCCAACTCATACTAGATTAACCTTAATTAGTAAGAGGTGGGCATATACAATCAATGTCGTTTTTCTGAATGGGGGTTTAAGCTTCATCCCATAAAGCTTGATTCTACTGTGAACATAGAAACAAGTAGCTGAATGACAGAAAATTGAGAAGTGTGCATCAAATAATAGAATCTTTATTTTGGGTTAGGAATCAGGAAAAAAACAATGTTCTTTAATACCACTGAATGCTTGAGACTTTAAAACACCTATCGGGAACTACTAATTGAGTCACAAGTACTGATTAAGGTTGCAATCTCAAACAATAAATTTGTTTGGTATTGCAGACCAATTAGTATGAAAATACAGAAATGGATTATTTGGCTTTGTGTATTGCTATTTTCTAACTGAGAAGTAGCCAAAGCTAGCTCTAGTCCTGTCTGAAGCTTCAGATCTTTTCCTGCTTTTTAATTCTCTGAAGTATTTGTTGGGCTCTAAACCAAGAGCATTCACTTTTCTCTCAGGGACTATATTAGTCCAAACTTGCTTTCTTTTTCTGAGCACAAGTAGAACGTATGTAAGACTGGCTTTTGCAAGCTCTTTAACCTACAAATTACAGATTTTTTTCAAACATTGGAGTTTTGACTTGCTCAAGAGATCAGGTTGTAGGGTTACTGGTGGTGGGATGTTGTGGGTTAAACCTATTTATGTAGATAAGCACCACACCACACTTGTTCACTCCTCTGCAATGGGGTGGGGGAGAGACTCAAATGGGTAAAAGTGAGAAAACTCAAGATAGGTAAAGCAGTCCCTGCTTGTGCAACAAAGCAAGATAAAGTATTCAATACTTCCCATTGGCAAGTAGGTGTTCAGTCATTCCCAGGAGAGCAGGGCTCCCTCATCTGTAAAAGTTACTTGGGAAGACAGATACCATAACTCTGAACATCCACCTCTTCCTTCTTCATCCTCTATCCCACAAATTTTATAACAAGCATAACATCATATGGTATGGACCAGCTGTTCAAGCTGTGTCCCCTTCCAAATTCTTCTTGACCTTTTAAGAGAATTTTTTTTTTCTTGTTTTTCTTTTTTGTATGTTTGTTTGTTTGTGGGTTTTTTAGGGGGTGTCAGTGGGTCTTTCTTTCAACCTTCTCTTTAGCATGGTTTCCACAAAAAATTACTTGACTAACAAGAGAGAGAAGAGCCAACAATCTAGTTTAATAGACAATACTGGATCCATTTACCTCATAGAAATTTTTTTCTCAAGCCTTAAATGGAACAGTAGCAAAACCTCAAATATTAGAAAAACTTCTGTGGTGTGGTAAGATACATTAGACAGTTAAAAAACTGGTCCTAATTATCTCAGTAGCTATAAATGACAATTTGATTCCTTGCCATTCTACAGAAGCCTCATTTAAGAGGAGAGCAGCTGAAATCTATGAAGTCATATGAACATTTGAAAATAGTGTGAGCCAGCAAATACTCATCACCATATCTTCCTGTATTCTTTAATATCCATAAGGAACAGCTTTGTGAAAATATTTAACATGAGTAACTGTAACAATATATTTATGCTTCTTGACTATCAAAGCCTAAAGAAAGGTGTTTTTGGTGGGAGAACATCTAAGGAAAAAAAATTTGGTTTTATTTTTTGTTTTAGTTATTAAAAATAAAGTGGAAAAGCAAGGAGGGTACTGGAATGCTGGTGCCCCCCCACCTTTCTTATACAGTGTCAAGTCTCTTCTATGGCCCTGTGTTCTTAGAAGTCCTCACATGTCTAGAATACCAAGAAGGAGAATAACCTAATTTAAAAGTACAACATATAGCTTACAGCATCATGTCCAGCAGAGAAACAGGTATATTCATCTCTCCATCCACTGGTTAAAAGGACATCCAAACCAATTTGCCTGTACTACACATCCAACTTATGACCTCTTGGTATGATGAATCCTGTCCTAAATGGGTTCCTTACTGAGTGGGGAGGTTCACACGCCAGAATTCCTACATGGAGAGGGGTGGTCTGTAATTCCCAGGCAAACAGTGCATTCTGCTGTAGCTAGAGTCTAGAGAGAACTGATTCAATTTTCCATGTTTTATCCTAGTGGCAGCCAAGATACACCACCTCTGAAATAAGCATTCAAGTTAATTTCTGCTATTTCAACCTGTGATTTTAGCTGGTCTCTAGTATGCCATTTTAGAGATTAAACTAATCAGGGTTTTTTTCCTTCCTCATAGGGAAGAAGAAGATGCAGACTGTATTTTTATGGAGTAAATGAAACTGAATGGCAATACAATAAGAAAGGAGACAACAGTAACAGTGAGACTGGAGATGGCAAAAGGAAGAGAGAAAAATATTCCAGAAAGTAGTATGAGAAAACTAATTGTTTTTAGAAATGTGCTGAATGAATAATGAGACAATTAAAAAAGCCATGACTAAAATATAGAGACAAGACTAGATTATCCATAAAAATTAAACTTCACTGTGATGCAGGTATTTACATTCCCCAGTGCAGTTCACACTACTTCTATCTGAGCCTCGAAAAACTATTCCATCTGAAATAACAATTATATAACAGTTTGGGGAATAAATATATATAAGATCTTATTGAATAACCTCTCTTTCCCTAAGGAGGATCCCCTTAGTAAGAATATAGTTCCATAACCTAGAAAATGCTTTACTTCATCACTCCCCAAAATATATTGTGCAGTCCACCTGCACCTGCCAATGTAACCCTGGGGGTGGTAAGGTGGATGGTCAGAAGTCTTGCCTTGCACAGCTTCATACACATGCACAGCAATGAAAAAGGTTTAACTTCCACAACATGCTGTAGTGATCTCTTCCTTACTGATGGAGCTTTGAGTCCCACCTTATTGTTCCTTTGGTCCTGAGGGAGGGATGCTGCTGAGATGATTCTTGTTAACTCATTTTCATGTCTCAAGTTTTCAAAGTTCTGTTTGGAAGAGTTTCATGAACTGTGTTCCTTGCCACATGCAAGGAATTACATATATTGTAAAAGAGGTTTAAATTAAAATCTAGTTTAAAATTTCCATTTAGTTTAAGTAACAGCTGGCATTATTTGTCACTGACACTGTGAGAGAAATAGGTCAGAAAATAAAAACCAGCTTCTATTCCTTCTTTTGATTTGCCAGGAAAGCATTAACATTTTACATTTCTATGTCTTTGACTATTAAGCAGGAAATAAGTAAGTAGTAAACTGCAAATAGAAATAGTTTTTCACTATTGACATGGCCATTAATACTCATATCACAAGATAATCTTCTCATTAAATTGGTGGGAACAAAAACATAGATTCCATGTGCTGAGACTTATGTTTCTGGCAGAAAATTTCACAGCATCCTTTAGGACTGTGTTTTGAGAAACCGACTGCAGTTTCTACTGGCATCCACTGATTTCCACCCAACTAATAAAAAAGTGGAGACACAGCTGAGCACAGTACAAATTGATCTAGTTACCATTGATCTATTTGCCTTATTACAATTTAAAAATAACCTTTGCATTTTCAGAAAAAAAATAAAGGATTCAAACTTTGTTTGCACTCCTTATATGTATGCCTATGAAATACATTGCTTCCATACCAACATTTTCAAAGGGCTAATCACATTGGGAGTGGATTAATCTCATTTAGTTGTAATCATTTACTTCATGAACAACTAGACCTGAAATAAATAACCCAGATTTTCTTAGAAGTAAGTAGAAAGAGAGAGATACCCTCAGAGCACTTCTCATCTGATTTGCTTTCATGGAAGCATCAAGATAGGAGTTTCAAAAGTACATTGTGCAATAGCAGCCAGGACAAAGTGCCCAAAACTGAGCTCTAGGAGGCTTGGTATAGGCCATGGACTGATGAGTAACAGGAGAAAAACAACTGAAACTGATGAAAACCTCTACCATGGCATCTTTATGGACTGATTTCATTGTCACTGCCTTCCTGTCCTTGAAGAGAGACTGAGGTTAAGTGTTTGTACATAGACAGCCAATGTCCAGCATAATGCAGAGAGGGAGAGTACACATAATGTACCACCTATATTTTGGTATCCATGTCTTGTGGTCTCAGTTTGGTCTTTTTTTAAGTCTGTGCAGAGATTTACATGACGCAGCCTATCCCTTACTTGTTGAACTGAATAAATTGCCCTTGGCAGTGTCATGTTATCTAGTGTTCTCTTTCACCTTGTAACACCTATTACAGAAATTCAGCTTAATATAAAATTAATGCCCCCCTAAAGAGGCTGATAATAAAAAGATAGCTGTGGGTACTTTTGTTGTAGATATCAATATTTTAATTATTTAAGGTCTGTGAAATGAATCTTACCTACCAGTGGCTCTTCTCTATATATATCCATTTCACAAAGGGCAGCATAATTAATGAACTTGACGGAAGAACTTGGGGTTATCTTTTCCTTTTTTTTTTTTTTCATTTAAAAGAAAGGGTTGGGAAAATATTACCAGTGAATAAATATTTTTGGGAAAACAGAAACAAAACAAATATTTTATTTCACAGAATCACAGAATGTTAGGGGTTGGAAGGGACCTCAAGAAATCATCGAGTCCAACCCCTCTGCAAGGGCAGGATCACGTAAAGTTTTTCACACAAGAATGTGATGTAAAAGACATTCATCATGTTCTGAAAAAAATGTCAGCTTTTTTTTTAGCTATAACATTGAGCCACATACTAAAAGAAGAATACTCATGCTAATACCTGTTTGGATTACCCCTTGATGCCACTTCATGGGCAGCACTTCCTCAGCTGTATGTTAGGGAGCATGAGGAGCAGCTACAACTTGGAAATGGGGATCTCTTCAGTGAACATACAGCCTATGGAATATGTTTGGTAACATTTTTCTTAGTTCAGAGAAGACAAGGAGCAGCTGTGTTTACAGTAATGTAATTGCAGGCACAACCAGAAAGTCTTGAACATGGAACAAATGATTAAGCCTAGGATACAGTCTGTCAGGTTTATCTAGTGCTGTTCTGACCTTATCCTTCAGTGTCACTGTGACCAGATCAGCATCCCCCAGGATGTGTAGGCAACTGGGAGGGATCTGCACAGCAAAATTGGTGGCCACCAATTCACTCCCTGAATTCAGAAATTATATGAAGTTGAAGGAACTGTTTTTCCATGACAAATATATGAAACACTGATTTTGCCACCTGGAAAGAGGCCATGCCTGTGTAAAAATAACTTAATAGAAAAGGGGTAGTTTTCAAATTCGCTTCTTTCTCAATTTTTCTTTCTTTTCGTCAAATAGATCAATATCAATAAACTTTCTTTAAGATTAAATTTACGCTATCTTTGCAAAGAACTGTGATTATTTAAAAATGTAAAACAAACACTTGGCTTTTAGAGAAGTAGAGTCAACTTTTTCTTGTTGCTGTTTTGTGGGTTTTTTTGTTGGTTTTTTTTTGTCATTTGACATTAGCTGTCTCACAGCTGAAGACCACATACAGAGTCTTCTCTGATCCAGTTCTCTGATAATGGTAAGCATCTTCATCTGAGCATCCTTTATTGTCTTTCATAATCCCTTTTTGAGGCATCTTTAAGGATCAGTTCATCATATATATTTTTTGATATCTAAATTGAATTGATAACCTGATCTAACATGTTTTCTTTGAAAAATAAAACTCCCTATGGAAAAATAGAAACAAACAGAAAAACCTATTTAAGATTATATAGGTTCCCTTTATATAGACCACTCTTCAAATCTCTTTTTCCACTTATTGTCAACATTTAGAATGTAGAGAAGCAAGTACTTACTTTCTTCCATAAAAAAATAATACCTATAAAAACCTACAAGTTTTTTGTAAAAACAGAAGACTGCACAACCAATCATATACTGAGACACAGTGATATTATTTCAGTTTTTCTGACTACTTAGTTTGAGGTATTTTTTATTTTGTTTTTTCGGAGGGTCACAGGGAGGGACTTCCAACTATTACAGAAAGATTTTTATGTTTAACTGGCTACAGTGATATGCTATTAAACACAAAATATAGTAAGAAAAAGTACTTTCTTTAAAATATCATTTATATTAATTCATTCTGTTTCCCTTGTATGCCATCAACTGTAACATCTTTATATTGATGCAGCCAAATTGAAAATGTAAAATATTAATATTACAAGTCCATCCTGATTTTTATAATGTTTTATTAGATTTTGAAAAATTAGAAAAAAGTTGTTCGTTTTGTTGGGCTTTTTTTCCTTATATATTAACACATTTTTTTTGTACCATTTCTGTATTTTATCTTTTTTTTTCCCCATTAAATCCAAGGTTTTCCTAATCCAAGGTATACATAATTCAAGGATACTGGATGCTTATAGACATTGTAACTGAACATTGTGAAGATAAGTGTTACCAAAAGACAAAGCAACCTCTAAAAAGACACCAAATTTCATTTAAAACTCAAGAGACAGACATTCTGACCAGTAACTGAAATAAATCATCTTGTAAACACTCCTGAAACGGGTGCAGAATCAGAATCTCAGAACCACGTCACTGCTGCATACTTGTGAGACAACTGAAGGACAGTAAGGATCCCATACAGGGAAATAAGATACATCAGAAGCCCTAAAAAATATACAATATATACAGTGTGACTGACTACTGATTACATTTCAAAGATGAGGTAGGTGTGCATATAGACAAAAGGTGGGAAAAAAAGTAGAGTACTGCTACATAGTTACAGATAAATTTTAGTCTATTTACTGACATGGAATAAAGTGATTGCAGAAATTAGGTTTTAATCAGAATTCCTTTACTTTTGTAAAATTAAAGCAATAATTTGTGAGAGTAAAACCAGTATTTGTGATATAATATGTATTTCAGCAATATTGTCTCTAAATAATAATTTTTGAAATATAATAACTTTTAAATGAGACACGTTAATTATGAAAAAAAAAGCATGCATAAATTCCAAATTACACTTCTCAAATCACCCAGCTCATCACTATTGGAATAAATTAAAAAAGAATTTTTTTTCTTTTTTCTTGAGTAGTTTTATGGGGTAGCTATAAGTTTGGAGTTTAGTCTTGTTACTGTCACACAAGCATTCAGGAAATTATTCTCAATATTTATTGCAAGTCAGAACTGTGGAACCAATTAGTTTGATCTTCATGGTAGATTTTTCCATAAAACTTCTGAATGTTCATATGGGAGGATTTTTTCCTTCTTTAATTTACTCTTCTATTAAATTTTCATATACATCCAAAAGAACATTATACTAAATCAAAGGAATGAATACAAAGGAAATTAACTCAAACCAAACTAGGAAAATGTTTCTAGGCATTTCCATGGGAAAATAAATTCACATGCAAAAAAGATTTCAGTAAATGTCAAAGAAATAGCAAAAAGATTGTTTTCAAGAGTGAACACTGAATAACCATCTTTCTTCCATTTAGGGGTGTTTTTCCAACATACAGGCAATACTTTATGTACTAAATTCAGGTAAATTTTAAATATATTTACAAGAATAAAATGTTTATAAATATAAACACATTATGTAAATTTTAGAGCATATAGAAGCAATCTTCCTGTTAAAATTTCCAGGCCACAATGGAAATACAAAGTTATGGCAGGTAATTTTTATACTGACAATGTGTTTTTCTCATTTTTCAAACATAATCAAGAAGTAAAGACATTCTTAGCAATCTGAAACATCAGCTGTCAGGATGCTTCATTGCTTAGTTTAAGCCTACTTTTACAACAGGCAGTTATTTGATCTTCTTTTGTCAATCATAAACTGAAATTATTTTTCAATATTTTTGATATTAGGTTTACAGTTTCAATGAACAATGAACCTTATGCATTTTCCATAAATCAATCCTCTCCTTAAAAAAATAAATATACAAACTCTATGCTTTTACAGGGTTTCTGTAAGGTGTGTTCAAAATGTTTGTCTGACTAAGTCTGAGCATGTGAGTTCCACTGAGTCTATTTTACCTTACATGAGTTTCTGTGAGTTTTGTTACATCATTCAAAAATATTTTTAATATTATAGAGGTATAATAAAAGTAGAGAGATATAAAAAGCCTAAAAGTTGCTATTCAGATGTAGTCCTTCAGAAAGGGAAAATAAAAGGGAAAATAAATAAGACTGCACTTAGAGTGCAGAAATATTTTTCAAATAGTAGTTTTTTGAGATGGTTTGTAACCTCATATAGGCATGAAATTGAAATACTTTTTTCCTTTGCAAACTTCAGGTAGTCATTGCAAGTGCTGTCTGTTTCATTTTTTCTTATACACATTGACCTGACAGCATTTGTCTTAGCATTTCTAATAAATAAATAATCGAACACCTTTCAGAGGGAGAGAAAAATAAACAAAAAAAAGTATTAACAATTACATAAGCTTTCTTGACAGTTATGAGAAAAGATTGGGGAAGCAGTTCTTTGGTCTATCAACCTTGAATAACTCTTCACTTTTATGACAATGTCCCAAAAGCATATTGTTCACAGAAATCTTTTTTGTCACATACAGCAGAGATAGACAAAGGTCTAACAATAATAATCCTTCATATTTGAGGAAAAAAATTCCCAGAAATATCTGCAAAAGGCTTAATTGCTTTTACAAGTCTCCATAGCTGGGATGCTAGCAGACTTTTCCTATATGGTTGTAGCTATCGGTTTAAAATAATGTTATAAATAATTTGGGGGCAGGTAATGAATTTTCTTCTGTGTTTGTTTAATGACTGCCACAATAGTATTCTTGCTGCTAAGGTGGCACATGCTATCAAAAAAAATCAGCAGAAAATCAGAATGATGGAAATACATACTAACGTCAGTAATTAGAGCAGGAATTATACAACACTGTCTAGGCTGCCAGATGACTAACACAGCTTCCAGCTCCCCTCCATTCTTGCTTTTTATTCACTGTAGAACTTCATGGAGCATTGGAGACTCTGGCAAAGAATAGAGTAATTTGAAGTATTATGCTTTCAACAGCTTAAAGAAGTAGGTGGTGTTTTTGTGAGACTCCACAAAAAAGACAATTATGTTTTCATATATTTTTCAGGCTGCAGTAAGACAGGTGGTTGGTTCCCCCAACACACACATCCTCTGAGCTCTTGTTCATACAGATTTTTGTCCTGTTTTTCATTCCACCACAGATAAACCTTTAAGCACAGTACACACTTCTGCATATGCAGCTGAGATCAGCAAAAAGCCCTAGGCAGGTTTCTTTATAACTGAGGCATCTGCTACATCTTTCTCTGAAAAGAAGACTGAACTCCGGCACTCTCTTCCTTCCTGCCCCAAAAAGCTTTCAGAAATCTGATTTTCAGGAAACAGTGAACTCACTGTAAATTCTGTGAGAGAAAACAGAATGGATTTGGAGCAGTTTTGATTATAACATCATACATTTTTATAGCGTTACTTTGCTTTTTCATGGAAAGATGAGGAATGGAAGCATGGGATAGACACTACTTTGAAGTAATTTGAATAAAGAAATATAAAACTACATTTTGCTTTGCTTATTGATTTTTTCCTAAATCTCTTAAGGAAAATTGTTTAATTGGGAGGCTAGCCAAAGTAAAAGAAAATAAGCACACTATCTCAAAAAAATCTATTTTATTTCTCATGTATGCCTTTGGAGACTATTGTGCTGTACAGATTTAGGAAAAATTGTGTCCATGTATACGACACACCCTAGCTATGATGATATAGTTAAAAAATAATATTATATCCTTGATTATGGAGGCTTGCCAGCTCTCAGTGGGGTTTCATGTTAGGGATCTGCTTTGACCATTACTCAGCAAATACTAACATCTGGAACTTGAAGTTCAAAGGTCATTTTTCTCATAAATCTGAACCAGTATGATTCATAAAAAAATGATGTTGACCTTCAGTTTAACAAGTCCCGATGCTAATATTGCGCTATAAAATACAGGGTGACTTTCTACTTGACTTAGTTTGGGTTTGATTTTATTGAACTTTTCAATCAACTAACATATAAAAGGAGCATTTGAAAATAACTTATCCTTGTGATTTTATATGCAGAAACTTGTACGGATAGATCACTAGTATTCAACACACCTGGATGTGCCAACCGTTATTGTAAAAAAGCGATTTTTTAAAAGATTGCCTAAGAAGCTCCTGACTTGTTACATATGGCCTCTAAGCCTTTTTTCCTCTTCTGTTGTTGTCATCTTTATCATTCATCATGCTCCTCATCACAGTACGCTGCTTACAGTTTTATAGTGCCTGAAAGGAGACACTATAAAAAACTACATTAGCATAAATTAATCTCATGTTCTAGCTCATGCCTTCAGGATATGGGGAGGTGCAGTAGATTAAATTATTTCCTAAATATTCCTGCACAGCTGCTTTCCCATTCTGCCCATTTTGTAGCTCTGGACTGTGTCTGTATGCTCATATTACCTCTGCTCTGACAAACAAATGTGGTGGGCATTGCATGTGTACATTTTATTTAACTCTCCAGGCAGTGACTAAGTTCGGTACAGTATTTCCTCTCCACGCGTATCTTAAAGGGTTTGTATGCTGCCTGGGATTTAGTACAGCCCAGCAGCTATTGTTAGAGCTACATTTACTGCCAGGTAATCTGGGAATACCTGGATTTAAATATGGAGTGTCTAATCACAAGTTTCCTCCTTTCCCCATCCTGGTATTCAGCAGTTAATACTTCACTGAATACTAATTCTATTTGTGCTGCTCCTCTCTTCTGTTTCTGGCCGCCTTGAATTAGAAACTTGCACAAGTAGACCTCACTATTTAACAACAGGAATAGAGAATTAAACAAAAGATCCATAATCACAGAGCTAAGTTAGAAAACTATACACTATCTCCACTCTGGGAAGCTATTAATGAGCTTTAGGGTGACCAGCTTGGATTGACCAGTATGTTTGGTTTCTTATTTCCAAATGCTCTCTTGCACATATATTGTAAATAACCAGGAAATCCTATATTCAAGCTGGAATTCTGTGAAAATACTTCATTTAATCCTCATTTCAATGAGACACGCATATAATTGAGTTGACATTAGCACATTATATTTGCTGCTTGGAGAAATGATCAATAGCTTGGCCAGGCTAAATTTGACTCCCTACCAAAAACAATTAAAAAAAAAAAAATAAAAAAAGGAAATCAGAGTTCACTAGGTGTTATCTGTATTTATTTCTTTTGAGTTCTGACGAAGTTTCCCATAAGTAATTTCAAAGGAAAAATATTTTGGGATGTCAAAATGTGAAGTATAAATAAATCTACAAGAGTAATGAAAACTGTTGCATTTTACGATCTGCACTTGAAATTCAAATCAAAGTGCTGAACAGCATTTAAAAAAAAAAAAAAAAAGAGTAAAAAGTGTTGTTATACTGAAAGGTAGAGTGACATGCTTTAACCCATCCTTGACTTCTGTTTTACATTGTTGAATGAAAATTCCCTTGGAAAGAAGAGTTTAGAACTGTGATGCTGATAGAGGCTTCACTAAACCTCTATTGTAACAGAGACAATCTCAGTCAGTAGGTTTGACAGCTTATTTTTCACTATGTTTTGAAACCTTTTTCTTTTGACATTACTTTCCCTAGCTGAAAAGATGTGCTATGATTAATGAACAGCTGTATATCTTTTTTTAACACTTTCCAGGTGTCTGTCACTTAACATTTGTCAATCTCCCTTTGCCACCTGTGAACAAATGTTGCTAATTAACTATAGCAAGAAGTGTGGGGACTACAAATGAGTGAGCTGTATCTGGGACACTGTCAGCCTGATTTGTTATAAAGCTAAATGTCTGAGATATTTAAGAGCTGAAACTTGATACTCTGTCATGGTATCTACTGATTGTAATGCTTTATGGCCTGACCTTAGAGTCATAGCAAAACATACAGGAGTATTGCAAGACATCCATAGACAGGTTAATGCCTGAGTTCTTCATGTTAGAAAGTAACATGGTACTACATAACCTTGTGTTTTATTGTCTTTCTTAAACATCTCTTCATTCCCAGGATAGCCATAACTTAAGTAGTAACTTACTATCCATTTGTTTGGGTTTTTTTTGGTAGAGTCCTGTAATTCAGGAGCTTTTAGGTACAGTAAATTAACAGCTTCTAAAGGTTATTGAAAAAGTAACTAAGAAAAATAAGATTGTTTTAAGTAGGCTTATAATGGCAATATTAGGATCTGAAAGTGAAGTCGAAAACTGTGTTTCTAGGAGTTTTCAAATGGGAAAATAGTGAAAAAAAAAATCATAGTCTTTAACCTTACACTAAGAGAAGAAATACAGTAAGAGTGGTACTTATGAAGAAAAAGAAGAGAGGAAGAAAAATTATAGCCCAGATTTCACTTGATTTATTTTTAATTCAATCTTTTTTTTACTTCAGATTGCAACATATTGATATTTGATGCTGTATAAAAATTTTGGCTCTGTGCAAGAAAAAAAGTTTAATTCCATTATTTGATTCCATTATTATATATACTGTTTCCATCCTTAAGCAGACCTCTTTATGCAGATCTGCATGCATTCATACTTTGATGTAAGCACAAGTGTTAGTCCCAGATAATGGATTTTTTAAAATAATTTTGAAGTATTTTCATCATGAATAAAGTAAAGCCCATTTAATTTGTTATACCTCTATCAATATATAGTCCATACTTTCTAAGCCTGAATTTTTTAAAATTTAAACAACTGATTTATCATCGACTTACTTTTTCCAAACATTTCTCTCACTCATGTGTTTTGGATTTTCCTGTGTTTTGGTTGATGTTTTTTTTTTTTCTGTGTGTGTGTGCTTGTTTGTTTGTTTTTTAAATCTTGTGTTTGGATGACCATGAAGGAGGTAAGTTCATTGTTTTTTGCTTTTGCTCAGGCAGAAAAAATAACTTTTCTTACAAATTGGTTGTATTGTATGATTCTCAAATCATACAATATTTCAATTATTTTTTTTTCCTCACTTCTTGGGAATTTATCCACTAATATAGAACACAAAACTTTTGAAGCACAAAACACAATAAACAGAATGTAAAATAAATGAAAACAAATGATTTATGGTTTCCCAGGGGAAAGAAAAATGTCTGCATCAAGAAATACTGACAGACCTGGTTGGAAGAAAACAAAAATTAATAAAAAAAAAAATTCAGAGTTTGATATTGCTATCATCAAAAGGAGAAATCTTGTCCTCATTTATTCTCCTTCAGTTGATCTTTAGGCATGTAACTAGAGCAGGATTTAATATATTATTTTGATGGTAAACCAGTTATCGCTACAAAACAAGTTAAAGGATTATGCTGTTTTCCTACACAATATAATTCTAATATCAGCAATTATAAATCTTGCTTTCATATCTCATGTTATTAAAGACTCCACGATGATGGTTGAAGATGACTTAAATGTTCTTTGAACATGAAAATTGTATTTAAGATAAATCAGCAAGCATTTTCTGTGGTAAAAAGTTAAAGATATCTTGATTTCAGAAGCTAGTAAGTGGTTTTATGTCCACAAAATCTATCCTTACATTATTGGAATCCTGATATCAAATAGTGATAACTTGACATAATTGGATTCCAAATTAGAAGCCTTCCTTTTTGTCTCTGATGAGGGAAAGAAACTTCTTTTCTGAGAAACATTTTAATGTGGATTTTTGTGAGAAGTCACTTAGATTTTGGCTTTTAAGTCTTTCTACAAAAGTAGCCATTTATGTTCTAGCCTGTGCTGCCTATGATCCTTAAACTTCTTTGCAATCATTGCAAAATTCTGCCAGTTTACCTACAGCACAGGAGCTGTGCTACAGAAATGATCCTGAGTGCACTGAAATGGAACATATTATCCATCTTCATTTATCTTAAATTTCAGTTATCTTCTCTGTTTTCTACCTACAGTCCACAGAAGCTTGCAAGATCCTAAAATTTTACTGTCACTTTAGGTTTTCATGAGGAATATTATTTCTAATGGTTAGAGTAGAATTAACACATTCCAAATTTCAAATATTAAACTACAGACTTTGAAATATTTTACATTATTAACTACAATTCAGAAAACAAATCATCTTGTTGACATAGTCATTCCATTCCTGTGAAAGAGAAATTAAATTATCTCTTTAAAACCATTATTTGTTTTCCAAGTCCTCTGTAGCTTTATTTCATTCAGCTCAGAAGAACAAGAAATGCTAAGCAGTTCACAATGGCAATTCCTAGGAATTGCTATTTAGTCTTCTAACTTTTGTTATTCTTTTTACTGCCTTGCCTTCACTTGGGAAAATGTGGTTCCATACATTGTAAGTTAAACCCAGAAGATTCTTGCAAATTCCTTATAACTACTTTCACAATGAGCTTTTCACAATAGTTTGAAAGTTGTTATGAAAGCCTGTGTAACTTGCTTCCCCGAGCTCACAAACTCACTTAGAAACATAAAGCTTTCAATCAAGAAGAAACAGAAAATTCTACCCCTGAGCCTCCAAGCTATCAATCTGCGAGTAAAAGCTACAAGCTCCATGCATGACATGAAAGGGTGTTGAAATTATTAGGACAATGCTAAGAAGTAGTAAAGTATTGCTTCATAGCTCCTGGTATGAAAAAACTCAGGGCATAAGTAAGCAGACAAATGAGGAAAAATATGGATAAAGGGATATTATGATTACACAGTTTTTTTATGTGTATATATACAAACATGATAACTTATTCTATTGTAGCTCATATATACTGTCTTGATGCTACACAGACAGTGCAAACATTTCTTTACCATCACAGAAAGTGGGAATATCAGAAAAAAGAAGCTGATTTTTCAGATCAATGTACAATATTTAAGACACTGCTATTCTAGATGGCGTGATGGATTGATTCAATTTGTTGAACTAGAAATATGGGAGTCATCATGTACAATTCAAAATGTCTTAGAAAATCCCCCAGGAATTTTGTAGACACACTGCAGCTCAGACAATAGACTGATGACTCTGTACATAAAAAATGAGTTACTGTTTCAGACCCTACAAGGACACAACACTAGGAACCTAAACATCACATCTGCAGTGTCCAGATTCTTTTGACATTTAATATTTCTGCAATACCTAAATTACTTATTAATTTAGCTTGTTAGGAAAAAAAATTAAAAAAGCATAATGAAGTTGTCCTCAATTCACTCATTTGAGTGATAGCAGAAATATTTATTCAGTTCTTTCTCCTCCTTATTATTGTAAAATATGCATAAGATCTTTTATTGGACCAATATTTCCTAAATTTTAAATGAAGTTCAGCCTAAATTTGACAAACTCCTATAACTCCAATGCAATTCCTGGGCTTGAGTGAATTCCCTCTCCTAGGTTCTCCTCTCCTCTCCTCTCCATGAAAATACTATTAAGAACATGACAATAGATATAGAGAAGTCACTCACATAACTTAGTTTTGGCTAGGTGGACCTAGATACTTTTTCTTGTTTGTAGTTATTACTACAAACTATTGTTACCACTATTATTAATATGTTTTTCATTTAAAAGATGAATTTTACCATTGCAATTTCTAACCTCATTCTTTAAAAGCGATGCTGAATTTCCTATGCTGTATCTTTTGCTAAGGTCTTCTATTCCCTTTTAGAATTTCTATAATGATGAATGAATAGTAAAAATCACATCAGTGCAAACCCTGAATGTTCCAAGTCCTTCAATAAAAAGGGTGTTTCAGTTTTGACCTCATATATGAATCACACACTCTTTCAGGACCTTCTCAAGGAATCGTTAGAGTTACAAGACTTGTGATGCACCATGGATTTTATAAACATTCCATAGTGTTTTCTATGACACCTAATGTTTTGGGTTGTTTTGTTTTTAGTTTTGTTTTCTTTTTCAGATTAAAGCTGTGTTACTGTCATATTTGAGAGGTTCTCGTAGACAACCTCTGCAATATCCTTGAGATTTTTTATTTAGGTTATTTAGGCTTTTTTATTATTTTATTATTATTATATTATTATTATTATTTTATTATATTTTTTATTTGGGTTATTTAGGTTTTATTTATTTATTTAGCAATCAGTTTTCTCTTCTACCTAAAAAAAGGGGGTTGCCAACCATATATATCCCACTTATCTCCTTTGGAAGACTTTATTACTTTAGATTACTTATTAATTCCTTTGCATCTTTAGAAATTTGCAGAGAGAAACAGAAATGCCCCAAATTAGTTCCAGTCCTTTCCCCTTCCTTCATTACAATGAATGAGTATGTATAACTAACACCTTAAAAGAATTGTTGCAGTTCAATAAAATCCATTTTTATTTTTCACCATCTTTCAACATTTTTTGCAGGTCAGAAAAGAAAAGAATGGAAAAATGTCCTGAGTAACCTAGATGGCACATCTCTTTTGAATGAGTCACAGATACATCACCTTTAATTGCCTATTGCAGGCCAACATCCAAATAAAGACAATCTGATCATAGCAGGAATTCATAGGAATTAGCTTCTGATAAGAAAAGAAAAACAGTTTACCTCACCTTTACATTCATAATTGAAACACTGTGTCCTTGAATGTGAATAGTACACTCTCCCACATCCTTTTCTGTCTTCCATGGATACTGGACATTAAATTAGTGCAGCAGTTTCCATAGAAGTGTGGAATTTCCTCACACTATGAGTAAGGGAACGTATTTAATGACTTGATTTTGTAGATCAATATGTGTCTTTCCATGATTGCTTGCATGCCTGTAGCCAAAACAGGGCACCAAATGTAGGTTATAGTATTTTTGGTGAGACATTTTGTAGTTATATCAGTATTTTCCTTATTTTTAAAAGAACTGTTTGATTCCAAATCTATCTAAAATGGTCTACAGGAAGATATAGCTTTTCATATAAGTCTTCATAATCTATGAAGCATATTTTATGCTGACTGTCTGTATTACCATATAAAGAAGAATTTAAATTTGAATTATTAATCTGCAGGGCTTCTATACACATATTTATTTCACTCTTCAATAACGATCACATGCATACAAACCAACAAATGTAAGATAACAAAATATGAAAACTGGGATTTAGGTGAAACAGAAAGAAAAGAGAGGATACTACTTTGATGAAAGATTGCCATCCAGTTTTTAATTCCTTTTTTTTTAATGGGAGGATGATATTTCTTTAAATAAATACAGGGGTATTATTAGTGCAGCTGCAATGAGAAAGAACAGATGATCAACTCTTGTGGCAGCTATGCACTTCAGATAATGAATTAGCTCAGAACCATCAGTCTAGAGAGAAAATATGTGCTCACTCAGGAGGTACTCATGTCACAAGCTTTCCTAAAGCAGGAAAGTGTCTACACAGATAGTTAAATGAAAGGCTCTCCTTTCAGAAAATTTACATGAAAGATATTATTGGAAAATGAAGGCACCTAATCTATTTAATGTATATCAGGTTCATATAATGTTAATAACAGTATTAATGCCCTGTATGTTGTGCATGCAGAATATCATCATTTTGCTATGCATAGAATTTCGAGGGTGTGTGTCTCAGTCCCCAAGGAAATTAATATCCTACAGTGCTATATGAAATGCAAGTATTTAAAAGAGTAGCTACTCTTTTTTCAACATTTGAATTTTCAAAGCAACAGACACGATAACATTAACAAGCCTGAATTCTGAAGTCCTTAAGACTCTGGAGAAAGAGATGTTAAAACTTCCATGTGGTGAAATTAGTCAGACAAAACCAGGGAATACCTGGGGTGCCATCTTAATTTTCTGGAAAGATCTTACTTGCAAAAGTTGAATTAGTTTCATTCCTCAAGGGAAGCCCTTGAAATTAATGTACATTTGATCCGCTGATTTATCAGACAAGAGGTAAACACACCCCACAGGCAAACAGAGTTGATCTATTCTGATATTTTTTCCAGGGGGATCTCAAAGCATAACTTCAGTCAGGAATAAAACCAAATCCTGTCATGGATTGACGACATGGATTAACTGCAGCTGCTATGGATTAACCACAGCTGGGGCTGGTGAGTATTCCGATGATGCAGTTGCTTAGTAAAACTGCTGGCTCATTAAAATATCTTTTTTCATAAAGCTAGGTTTAGGGTTAATGATGTTGTTGGGGAGCTGCTCTCAGTGTTCAAACAGAGTGTTCAATTCAATTTAAAAGCAGACTGCAAGGAGGCAGGCAGAATGTATCAGTGCATGCTGTCCATAGATGTAATTTTTATTTCTAATTCTTTGCCTTTACTGTTTCTAAATGGATATTTGGTTTTTATCTATCTCACATTCTATCTGAGAAAACATAAGGTGAATTTTATTTTGGGGAAGGTTTTAAATGCATTCATTTTTGTAAAAAATACCGATTAATCTACCCAGAATTATTTCTGTATTATCTCTTGCTTACAATTAAAAAAACAGAAGGACTTGACTTTATTTCTACTAATCAAGCTCTTGCCCCACCATTCCATGTCATTGTAAAAACACACACTCCCCAAAAAACCTTGACTCAAAGAAATTTGCAAAGTGGCTAAATTCTATAGCGACTGAATTATTTTCACATTATGAAAAAAAAAAAAGGGTTGTGAAAAAGGGTTTTATCTTCCCCCTGGGGCTTCAATGGGAAGAAAAAAAAAATTCTGAAAACTCTTCTTAAGAGGGAATTGTCCTCAGGCAAGCTGTAATCAATCTTTTACAATGTCCCCTTTAATTAAGACATTTTTCATGCTTTTATTTCATATCAGAGTTCTTATTATTAAAATAAGTTTGTTCTCCCAGTAGGTAATGGCAATGCTTAATTCCAATTTCTTGAAGCTGCATCATGGTTTATTCAATTGATTTTGTTTTAAGTTTAGCTTTCTATTCTATACAGAACATATATGATTTTATATTGTATTTAAAATTTAAAAAGTAATTAGATAGTCTATTTTTGAAATAGAATCAGACAATACATGGTAGGAAAACTATGGATTTCTTATCTGAGCTCATTCATGTGGCTAGGCCAAGAAATAACTTTCAAATCAGAACTCTGTAATCGTTAATGCAGTAAAACTAATGTCAAACACTTAACACGTGCTAGATCAAGAAATACAAATACAGCCTCTGAAATGGATAAGGATAAATTCTGACTTCAAATGCAATAAATAATTAATATTTTCCAGCTAGAAAAATTCAGGGAAAAATCCTTAGCACCACTGTGAACAGGGACATTTAATTTGCCCATTATTTTTCTCTGAATGATGAAAATGAGACATATATTTTATCCTCTCCATTTAATATTGTTTCCCACTAAAAATTCAAATAAAGAAATTCTAGCTTTGCCATTAGGTAGCTGAGAACTTAAAGGTTAATGACAGCATGAGGTAATTTAGTGTGCCCCAATCTGCATTACATCTGTATCTGTACCTTTCCCCCTCATCAACATTTGGTGCTTGGCATGACATAAAATGGCAGGTCATAAAATGCTATAGTTCTAATCATTTTACAGAAACCCATGCTTATCAGATATGTCTATACCATAAAATGCAATGACAAGTAGAACTGATTGAGTTTCCTCCCAGTGAGCAAGCTGCCAGATCCATAGCTGTTAGCACAGCCTTATATTCAAGCTCTCTCTAAGCTGAAGTAAATAAATTAAGGTGGAACACTCTATTATTGGTACTGTACTGCTGAAACCCCTTCAGACAAAACATGGATACCTTTACCTAGTGCATCATAGAGTCAGGTAGGTAGATATGTAATTAGGTATTGAACTTGGAAATACCAAAAATAATTTGTTAAATCAGGTTTTTAATTGGGGGGACCAGGATGTCATTGTTATGATAATATTGTAGAACCTGGAATTTTGAAGCAGGATGTAGGTAGCTAAAAATGACAGAAACTCTCCTCAGCATATGTTTAATTGGAGAGTTAAATAAAGAAAAATGCTACTGGCTCTGAGGCCTACAGTTTACTGATCACAGAATCACAGAATGTTAGGGGTTGGAAGGGACCTCTAGAGATCATGAAGTCCATGAGCATCTGGGGCTGATTTTGGTCTGAAACATGGAGAGAAAACAGGGTAGCAGAGTTAGGACAAGACTTTCTGAAGGACAAGTTGTTAGAAACATAGTAACTAAGGAATACAAGTTGGCTTAATTCACCATGTCAGGACAGGGTTTCAAGCAAGACAGACAGCTACCTTTGCTTTAAAATCACAATCAATTACCTTGTTCTAGCTTCAAAATAAAAAATATGGTGGAATTAAGCATTTTTGGTTGGAAGTGACCTTAAAGATCAGCTAGTTCCAACCCCCTGCATGGCCAGGTACATTCCTGAAAGAGTGCCAATAGAGGTAAAATAAACAAATCAGAAATCTGAAATATTTGCTAAGTGCATTATGGTTAATTTTTTTTATGTGATGCCTTATTTTAGGTCTGTACCAGTGTATACAGTTCATTTTAATTTATTGGTTAAAATAATATTACTTGACAGGCTAAAAATAGTCTTAATCTAAACTATGCATTATCCATCTCAGCTAACCTTGTATTTAACTCAAAGCCTTGGCAATTCAAACTTGACAAATACTTAATTATATGAAATGTATAAAGATTGGACATAGTGAGAAGTGAATGGGAACAAAGTGGATACTTAATGAATAAATTGGCTTTGTACCAGTTTCTAGCACTGCAATCTGCAGTGATCATAAATAAAAACTGAATGTTTGCTAAGATATTAAAACTACTGGAAAACATGGCTTCCTACAGAAAGTCAAGCATTAAGTCTTAAGTTGTATCTAACAAAGGTTTTGTTGCTTGTTTTGGTTTGTTTCTGTTGTTTCATTTGCTTTCTTTTGAGGAGGAAGATTTTTGTTTTTTCCCCTGCAGCTCCTGGAATCAGTCTTCTATTAAGGTTGGAGTTTAGATGCAATATAGACAGAAGTTTAATTCCAACTCATGTCATTTTCATGGAATAAAGGATGGTTGCTTAAACTGCCCAGTATAAAGAGAGAAGTAAAACATCTGTTATTTGTTCTAATTAATGTGTATTTATCAGATAACACTTCCTGCATGCTGTCTTTTTCTGTATCCAATCTTGTTTGTAGGTCTGGCAGAAACACTGTAAGGAGGGGCTGACTAGGAGGAGGTATTTTGGTAAGCCAAAAGAAGTATAGCTGTATTTTGAAATAAAACTTCACGGAGTTTAGCTGTGAATAAAGACCAATGTAATTCATGAAAATCACATTTACACTTGCACTCCATTTGACACCATTCACTAGACAACAGATCTGAGAGTCAGGCTGCTGCAGTGCAATACAACATGTAAATCTCTTTCTGATCTTTTTGCAAGAATATGTTTAAAGACTGATGCTCCAGCTGAGTGAAAAATTTACATGAAGTACAGTTAGTTAGTATCTCTTTATCCATATGTTCTTACAGTATTAGAAAATCGCTTATTGTATGAGTAAAATGGTAGAACCTTCCTAAACACATTTGAATTTTAAAATCTAAGTTCTACTTCGGTCAAATCCTATTGAGTAATGGAGGTTTTCTTGTTTTCTGCCTGACTGTGTTGTTTTTAACTGATCTGTCCACCTTTAAGAGGAAACTCAGTCTCATTTCTCTTTAACAAAGGTAGTCTTAAAATAAAATCTAAAAAGCTAATGAGTAGGAGCATGGACTCCGCTTGTGTTTCCCTTGACATGAGGTGTAAAAAAAAAATATTATTTTGCTAGTGAAACTCAAAGAGAAAAGAACCAAGGTAAAATGAGGAAGCTATGAGAGGATACTGGGATTAGCCTAATTGAAGAAGGTCTAAGAGAAGAAGATAAAACTGATACCAGCTATGATTTCCAGATTTCTTTCTGATTCAAACTAAAAGTAGCATATAACAATTCAGTCAAAACTGAATAAACATAGAAGAATCCAGAGAGTAAAATATTGAAGAAATAACAATACAAAGAGTGGCTACAGCCCTCTCTGTCTTCCAGTTCCTCATAACTTTACCAGAGTGTTTATGGAAACAACATGTCACTTACATTCATACATGACCATAAACAGTTTGTGCTTGGGACAGGCACCATGTCTCCAGGAAAGCACCCTATTTATATTAAAAGAAGAGACAGCTGTGGCTGTTCAGTCTAGACTACCATGGAAAAGAGAAACAGCACTATACAAGAAGAGTGAATAACTTGGCGTAAATTATGTATATGATTAAATTGGTGCTTTATTTTCCTTGTGGCCTCTCTATAAATAGATTGTGATTTCCTCTCATTTATTTTTCATTAGATTTCACCCCGTAAATATAATTTAAAAGTCTTATTCAATGTATTTACTCAGATTACTGCAAATGCAATCACTGTTGCCTCTATATTGTCTTTGTGACTCAAAGAGATTGTATTCCTTTTATAGTTTCTATCTGCATTTCAGGAATCACAATTGGTAGATGATACAGCTCTATATACAAGCCTCCTTGCACTTTCCTGAAAGAAGTGGGGTGGAAATATATTTCCTTTTTTAGCAAACTTAAGCTTCCTGACTATAGACTTGTTTTTCTTCATCAGGGAAGACATCCATCAACAACCCAGAGCCCCATGTATCATGGAATGAAAGTCACTATTATTTCCCATTTACAGTCTATGTTTGGTGGTCCTGCATGGCTGGCCTTCATGTTTATCCAGTTTCCCATGTCACCTGCAGTGAGATGATAACTATTTTAAATAAGAAGCCTTGAAATTCTTCATAACAAGTGTTTTAAAGAGGTGGCTAAAAACATATGGCAGGTCATGCTAATTTTTCCATAGTTCTCTCTGAATGCTGGTAGATAAATTCATGGCTTACTCTTAAGAAGCAAGACTGCTTGGGCTAATATAAGTCCCAACCAGTAAAAATACTCAAGTAATAAAAAGTTGCAGCATAGTACATAAAGAAAACAGTCCACATGTTTGTTTGGGTTTTTTTAGTGGGTGTGTTTTGTTGTTTTGTTTTGTTTTCCTGAGGATGTCAGAATGGGCTTTTTTATTTTTTGAATTCTACATAAGACTTACCTAAGAGTCCTCATTTCTTAGATTACGTGTTTCAGTGAATAGAGATAAATTTCTGTATGTATTACATTCACATACTGTTGACAGGTTAGCTTTACCAGTGCATTACGTTTTAAAGCATCAATTGTCAGCAAGACATGCCCTCAGTCACTTAGGGATGGCTTTCTGACTGATCTCAGACAGGCTTGTTGATGAATCATTTTCATCCAGCAGGAGTTGCATCCTTGTGGAATGATACTAGATTAATTTTAAAATTTTTATTATTATTTGGTAATATATCCAGTCAAAAAGAGACAAAACACTAAATGGGCATTACTGGACACCTATAGTATCTATAGGCAATGTTGTAAGTTAAACACAAAAATGGTAGGTAGGGTTGTACAGATGGAGACAAGGTAACCATGCTGCAGTTAGTTCAACTCCCTAAAGTATGTAAATTTAAAAAAACAAAAAATCTTTCCAGAAAGAAACTAGTAATTGCAGGTCAATCTGAAAAGCTTTGGATTATACCCTAGAAAATTAGGATTTGAAGGTTTTATAGGATCAATATTTAGATTTGATCTCTTAATGTAATATTATGGAAAAAAATATCCTGAAGCTTAGCTGTATCAACAGGAATACTGCTAACAAGAGGAGGAGGAGGAGGTGACTTTTGCCTCTGCTCATGGTACAGGAAAATCAATTCCATATAACAACTTTGAAAAAGAGGGATTATTTTAAAGGAAGTTTATCCTCTAATCCTGAAATAACAGCTTAAACATATAAGGTTTTATTCACAACTGCTGGCTAAAGAAAGATCAAGAACTGAATTTGGGAGCCTTTCCATTTTTTTTTGAAGAAAGCCACAACAAAATCAGGAGGTAGAAAGTAGAAGTAAGTAAAGAGTGGATATAATGGTGAAAATTAATGTGGATAGAACTGATATAATACAATACTGAATGAAAAACAATAGAAGCTAAGAGAAAAATTTCTAGCTATTTCAATTTCTAGCTTCTGAAACTGTTCCTTAGAGACACAGTTAAATTCACACCTTGAATACACCTAATTCATATTTTCAGTTATTTCAACCTGAGCATTTTTTGGTCCAAATTGAAAAATCGTGTTCAAGATCAACATGTACTTTGCATTATTTAGAGAGCTGTGAGGGAAGAGAGTTTTTCACTGGATAATAGTGATGAATTTAATTAGCTGCAACAGTTACACTGAGATTTAATGACACTTATAAAATATTACACAATATAAATGTCATGTGCTACACTTTAAATAATTGATTGATCTGAAGGGAATTCAGTTCCTGTAGCTATCAGCAGGAGAGCAAGGAGAGTGTCTGTATTTTACTGTTGACAAGTAATAGTGAGAGACATACCCCCAAAAACTTACATGTCCATTTCAACTCAAAGATGGTGGCTATAGTTAAACTGAAGAGGAATTTTGAAAATCCCTGTTACTTTTTTATCTGTTACTTTATTTTATTTTTATTTTATCTGTTACTTTACTTTAAAGTGTGAAATAGGCATCTGCAATACCATTAAAATGAAAGTAAAAGAAAAAAAAAAAAAAAAAAAATGTTTTTCTGAAAGGATACATACCTTTGTAACATAATCATGGAATCATACAATGGTTTGTCTTGGAAGGAACTTTAAAGAACATCTAGTTCCAACCCCCCTATTATTTCCAACCTGCCTGTCATGGGCAGGGACATACTCCACTAGCCAGTCAGAATAAAAAGGAAACAAAACCCAAAGTGAAAACCTTAAAGTTTCTGGTTTTTTTCACCAAATAATATTAATCAAGTTTTTGTTTTCTTATACTTTACAGCTATTACATTTTCTACACTATTTGTGAAAGCATTTTCACTGAATCAATTGATGCAAATCCTGCATTTCCATGTGTAGAGGGTCTTCTCGGAGGAAACATTCAAAGAGAATCTTAGAGGGTATAAATGTTCATAGAAATAGGCTCTAAATAATCTCATGGTATAATCTGCACTCTTAATCTCAGATAATAAATTTTACTATTTTGATGGCAACATACTATGCCATGTTTCCTAGAGATTTGTAGTTGAAAGCAGTTATGGAATCATATAGTAATGTTGGAGGAACCTTTAAAGATCACTTAGTCCAAGTGAGTCAGAATAAAGTCCCTGCAGTGAGTAGGGACACCTTTAAATAGATCTGGTTGCTCAGAGCACTGTCAAACACGACCTTGAATTTCCCAGTGATGAGGTTTCTACCACCTCTCTGGGCAACCTGTTCCAGTGTTTCACCATCCTCATAGTAAAGAACTCCTTCGTAATATCTAATATAAATCTACCCTGCTCTACTTTAAAACCACCGCTCCGCATCCAACAGCCATTTCCAAGAGTTCCCGCTCAGCTTTTTATTAAGTCCTCTTCAGGACTGGAAGGCCATTGTAAGATTTCCCTGGAGTCTTCTCTTCTACAGGCTGAACAATCCCAACTGTCTCAGTCTGTCTTCATAGGAAAGACGTTCCTTCCCTCTGACCACTTTTGTGGCCAACTTCTTATGTTGAGGGCTCCCTGAAATATAAATTTGTATTCATTTCTCAGATAGTAATCACTTACTTATTAATTTATTTGCAATGAATAAAATCAAGACTACACCATCCATAACACATTCAGCTAGGGAATAAAATTTTTCAAAATAGATGTGTGAAGAGGAGCACTGGGCTAGGCTACTCAATGACAGTGGAACTGTGCTGCAACAAGAGGAGCTGGGGCCAGAATTCAAGGAACTATAATTTCAGTTGCAGACAACGAAGAGGAGACCATTCTCTCTGGAGACAGAAGAGGACTGATGGTTTTCAGGTACACATGGAGCAGAGGATGAGGTCAGAGGTGCATCAAGAGAAGATGGAGGACTGGTCACCTCAGCAGAAGATGGAACTTGAGTGAGTGCACTGTTTGGATGGCAGACTGCATGTGCATCATGCATATTGTAAAACCTTGAAAGGTAGGTTGGGGTAGGGTCTGTCTTCTTTAACAACTGTATACCATTGCCTTTATCTTGTAAGAGCTATCTCCATAAGGTGTTGAGGACACAGCATGTGGAAGAAAGTTTTTCAGAACATATCTAAAGCATGAAAAGATGTGCCTGGCCAAGGGTAAGTTCAGCACCTTACTTCAAATTTAAATTTTGGTTTGCTTTTGAACTCAAATATTGAAGAAAATGGCAAGAAATTACACTGAGCAGTGCAGTGGGAAATAAGCTACTTACATACTGATCTTTGAAATGCCAGTAATACAAAATTTCAAAGCTACTAAGCCTACACTGGGTAGAAGGCAGTCTGATTCTTAGCAAGCAATCTGCCGGTGTGACTGATAACACTGCTCTATTTCTACTACCTGTCAGTTTGGGAGGACCAAAAACCAAAGGGCAGAATTAGTATTACGCCACCCCACGCCCCCTCCCAAATGGAAAATAAAAGGGGAATAAAGACTAGAGATTTGATGTTGGAAACTGAAAACAACTGGAGACAGATTTACTAGCACAGGGGAAAGGCAATAACATAAGGGATACAGGAACACAAATACCAATCTGCATGAATACCTATATACACCCCGATGCTGGCAGGGATAGGTGCCTGAGGGCCCCTTGCAGCAGGGCCGACTCAGGAGGGGCTCCAGGGCTCTTCCCAGCAGCCGATGGATGTGGATTCTGGAGAGCAGGTGGGGAGCTGGGGATAAAGGAGCGCAGGGGAACAGCAGCGCAGCGAGGAGCGGGGGAAAGAGAGGAGGGGCTGGGGCCTGCCTGAGCTTTATAGAGTAGGGGCAGGGAATGGGAGGGAACAGACCCCTCTGTGTTCCGCCCCTCTCAGAGTCTGAAAGCCCTCCTGCTTTAGTTCTTCAAATTCAAACGATGACACTGCCTTAACATCACGATTGCTTCAAGTTTTCCTGGCAGCAGGAAAGCAGTGGCTCCAGATAAGCCTAACACTGCCTGAACTGCAGTCAGGGGGTGACTGAAAGGACTGGTTGCAGTTATTTCTCCTTCAAATAACTCAAAGCACAAGTCTTTTAACAGAGTTAAAAGTACAGAGTTTTACTAGTACTGAGTTTTACTAGCTTTGTGCTAATGTAAAAACCCTAAGGAGCATCAAAGAGGAAGGAATGTGTCCTTATTGTAGGAGTGACTTCTTTTTGCCTATGTCACAGCTTGAGAGCTTTCTCAAAACTAGGCCATCTTCAGAGCCATGAAGACAAGGACCCAACCTTTCCTATTTGAATTCAAGTCTTCCTTATATCCCTGTGTATTTAGTTGAAAATCATATCTTGATTGCTGGTTCTTGTTAAATGATGAACAACTAATTTAAAAGTTACTGCTGTCCCAGGGCTGTAGTACATTATTGTCAGCTGTCCTTACATCTGCACAGGGATTTCTTAATGCATAAGAGGGCTCCACTTTAAAGTTCCAACATGGTTCTGAACCAAATCTCCTGACCATCTCCATTTAAAGTGCTTTGGTTTGCTACTTGTGAGCATGTTCATTGGTTCTTCCTTCAAGGCAAGTAAGAACATGTGTTCCAATCAGCCCACTTAAAAATGTGAAGAGCCAGTCCTGGGAATCAAGCAAGAGCTAGTTTAATTGTCTTGTAGTATTTGCTTCTTTAAAACACCATCTAACAGGAGCATACTGAGTAAGGTTTTCTAAGTATACTCTCACCCAGCTTTTCTTCAGCTGTTCTGATAAGGAGCCATTCTCATGCCCTTCATTTCTCTTGCCATGAGATACATGTGTGTGAGAGAGCATGATTTATTGCTTCCAACCACAGATAAGACAGACAGCTACCTCCATTATAATAAAGTATTTAATATAAAGCTAATGGAAAAAACAAGCAACCCAAAATTCAATTAATTATCTCTGTGAAATATGAATTTTGGTAGTGTTTTAAGCTTCTCTTCACAGTTAAAAGTGTTGATATTTGTTACTGGTATATTTTCCATTACCATAATACAATGAGATCTACAAAAAGGGGAAATATTGATGTTCCTTTATTTTTAAATAATTTAAGTAAAGAATCAAAGCCATAAATACCAAATGAATTGTGTGTATGTGTACGAATGTGTGTGCTTGCATGTGTGTGTTTTATCTAGTGTAAAATCCCTGCTGTGAAAACTTGGTATCATATAAACAGTGAATTTTTTGGAAACAATTGCATGTCAGGAAATAATAAAGCTAATGGGTTAGATTGCAGTTCACGTTTTTAATAAACATTACAGATATACTCTTGTCAGTTCAGTACAAGACAGATGTTTTCTGATTTTAAGTAGCATTAAAATCCTCAGAGAGCTAGTTAAAAAATAAAAAGTGAAGAAAAAACTTGTAATGTGGACATGGCTCTACATTGAAAATAAGAAAATTGTCTCTTGAATCAGAAAAACACCGGCACCCCTGCCTTTCTCTGTTTACACTCTTTGAAAAGTATCAAATTTAATTCCATCAACAGACCCCTCTTTAAAATGCTAATCAGAGTGGGTCCTGGTAGAGTTGCCAGACAGGTAATACAAATTGTTACTAAATGCAAGAATTAAATAATTTGGGAAAAACCTGAATACCAAAGGGAAGTCTCGCGGTTACCAATTTGCAACCTCTGGCAATTATTGATGAGAAGAAGAAATTTTTTTACTATAATAATTCAGAGGAAGAAGGAGAAAATGCAGCAGTGACAAGGAGCAGGGAGAAGGAACAGAGGACAGCAGCAGCACAGTTTCTCCAGGGACTTCGGAGGGTGAAAAAGAATGATAATCTTTTCCCTTTCTTACAATTTTCTTTTCTTAAAAGCTTCTCCTGGGGGTGATTAATTTGTTTAAAAATGTTTTCCTACAATTTCTCCCACTGTTAGCTTCTCCCTGAAACCCCTTTTCCATCGTGATGTTATTTTCCCAGAAACAAGCTGTTGTAATTCATTTAAACCATAAAGCTGGTTAGTTTTGTAATTTGTGCAGCAAATATGCACAGTGGCTAATATTTCCTCATAAACAAAATATAAAATAATAATACTTACAGGTCATGACAAACCCACATTTGTCTCACCATAAATGTTTAGATAGACTGTTAATTAATCTTTAGAGAATTCCATAAAATTATACTGTATAGCCAGAGTATTCTCTGAGAACTGAACAGATAACAATTACTAAAAAAAGCCACAAACAAACCAAAACAACAAAAAAGCCAATACAACTGGTGCCTTAAACAATGCTTGAAAATATGTATGTAAAAAAGCATTTTTTTCCTAGATGTAAGGGAATGTCATATTCTTCAGGAAGAAAGTAAGGCAGTCCTAACGCTTCTTAAAAGAATGAGAAGCAGGATTGTGGAAGATTACTCTCAATTGTGCTGCTCCAAGAAAAAAGGTATTATCCAACAGGTATCCAAGAATATCCAAAATATCCTGGTTTTTTTAACATAACAGAACTTTGTATATTGCTATATTATTATTGCTTCATCTTCAATCTGATTTATCACATCTCCAGCTATGATAAGGACTTCTGCTGTGGTGAAAAAAAGGAAAAAAAAAGTTTATATGAGATAACTGAGCATGGCAAGATCTAACTTTTCTTTTTTTCTGTGACAGAAATGAAATACACACTACACAGGTTTGTGAGAAGGCATAGTGCTGTGTGGTGCTTTAAAGGGAGACATTAAATTCTGTAAGTATTACTGGAAAATATGGAAGATTTCTTCATTCCTTCAGTTCCTCAGGAAATTAATTGGCTGATTTCCAAAAGCTTGTTTATTGAATACCATGTTGCAAGGGGGCTGTTGTTTTTCTAGACTGGCTTAGTTCATGAGTATTTATTCAAGATCAGGTGACACTGTTAATTTAGCTCTTTCCTGATAATTGCCTGTTCTGCAAATGTTTAAATATTGCACAAGAGACATTTACCAACTGTTGGGTACGAAAGCAGGCTGCCAATTACATAACTGGAATACATCCTCTAATTTTTAGATATTGTAAACCTAAAAAAAAATAAAAGTAAGATAACATAGATGAATTTTCCTTCAATGTAGTGGAGAGAATTTTTGATTCTTGATGGTTTAAAGTACAAGTTACAACATTGGGGATCACAATTAGTTAATTCTCATAAAGATGTAAACTATTACCTTGGACATATTATTATTATCATACAAAATGGATTGATTTATATTTTGATGTGCAGACTTCTTTCAGAGTAAAATGTGCAGAGGAATTGAAAGAAATTTTATTGAAAAATGAGGTACTTAGTGCTTATACTTAAGATTCTGCATTATACTGATCTGCTATTTCATTTGAAGTATTTTCATTGCTACTATTTACTATTTACATATAATTTTCATATGTTCCTGACTCAATACAATTTGTATTAGAAATTTTTGACTTTTTTTATTGTTATCTGTGAAAAAATGGAAAACTGTGAAATTCATCTTTGCATGCTCAAAATATGATCATCTTCTATATACCCTTTATCTCATCCATTTTACAAGTGATTTACAAGTCCTCAGCTTTTTAACTGAAAATTAGTAGAGAGGTTTTTCATGCAGAATAGGGTGTTAACAGAAGATACTAAGATTTTTATCTGGTTAGGAAATTTCACAGAGAATAAGTTCTATCTGAAAAAGACATCGTTTTCAGAACTAAAACTTGAATCTTTTAGGATTCATGACAAAAATGATTTCTCAGATAAAAATGACGGGCAAATTGCTTAAAATTTTAGGGTAGATTTAATGGCCACAACACTCATGGATAACATAGGAGACTCTGATTCAAATCTCTCTTTTGTGCATGATTCAGATGAGGGACATAGACAGAATTTTCTTTCTGGTTTATTATGTTCGCTATTCTCCTTTTACTTTCCATGTTAAAAATTAATTTATAACACATAGATTACTAAAACCATGGGTGTGCCCTGAAATGAAATTATTATATCCCTAGATTATTGAGTTAGAGTTTTTTGCTGGATCAGTAAATACTAAAGAGCTAGGAGGAGTTTTCTGACTGCAGTGAAATAACATGTCAGATGAAACATTTAATTGCACAGATGCAAAGCAAGGAAATGAGTATTTGAAATTCTGTGACCAGCAGGCCAAGGGAGGTGATTCTTCCCTTCTGCTCTGCCCTTGTGAGACCCTGCCTGGAGCACTGTGTCCAGTTCCAGAGCCCTCAACATAAGAAGGACCTTGGACCCTTGGGGAGAGCCTCTGTACTCATGGAGGGCCATGAAGGTGATCAGAGGACCAGAGCACCTTTCCTAGAGGGCAGGCTGAAAGAGTTGGTGTCGTTCAGCCTGATGAGGCACCTCCCCTCATCTCTCATGGTTTTTTGCATGTTACAGATAACTGAATTTAAAAAAATCACACCAGCAAGTTCCTTCAGCCTCCTGGGTGAATCCTTTCTTCGTCCACAGATTTGAATGGATCCATCCTGTCTGAGTCTGTTGTGTCCCTGCTGTTTATGGCCACATGACTTCCTATCTCTTCCCAAGTCACTCTTCTATAAAAACAGATTGTAATAATGTCAGAATCCTGAATTAACTTTCTTTTTCATTCTGTGAAAACCCCCCTCATGGCTCTTGAATCAGAAAATGTCAGACAGATGTCTCTAAAGGGAGTACTTAATTGGAACTATATATCTCAGACCTGCTACCACCTGCAAACATCCCGTTTTCTTCTAGTCTCTCAAAAAGGGAAACTATAGACCTCCACTGTGGTATGGTCAGGAGATAGAGGCATAGGAAGGTGCTGAAATGCTTTTTCTTGGAATAACAGCAGGTTTTCATTCAAGGAATTTGCTAGCTATGTACAGAGGAATGGTGTATCTGAATAGACAACAAATGTAGGTCAGTAGTTGTTTTGATGTGAGGGGCTCTTCTTATCTTCAGAAAGTGTGTACATTTGGACTAGTTTTGGTTTAAAATTAATATATTCATTTCAAGTTTGACATCTATGAAATCTGATAGAAGAGAAAAAAAAACAAACCAAAACCAAACCTGCACAGGCTTGAACCTGTACCAGTGATTAGAAAGATATGGACAATAAAGAGAAATGGGAATGGTCTTTTTCAAAGATGTGACTGCTTAGCAAAATTTCTAATAAGCATATCACATTTAAATACATGTTAGATATTTACTGTAACCACACAATGTTTTGGTTTTCTGCTCTAGATATATGTGTTAGCACATGCAAGGCATTTTCTAATACATATTTCAAGAGGAAAAATATTTTCTGAATCAATGCATTGAACTCATAGAATCATAGAAAGTCAGGTGTGAAGGGACCTCATATGTCTCAGCACCACAACAAGCTGAGACTTAAAACTTTCCAAAGTGGGGGTGTCCACCACTTCCCCTGGGGAGGCCACTCCAATGTCTGACTGTTCTCACAGTGAAAAATTTTCCTCTTGTGTTCAAACAAATCTCACCAGGACCTACTTCTACCCACTGCCCCTCATTTTGTCCATGTGACTCCTTGTAAACAGGGAGTCTCCATCTTCTTCGTTGTCCCCCTTTAAGTACTGGAACATTGTAATTAGGTCTCCCCTAAGCATTCTCAGAGCTGAACAAACCCAACCTTCTCAGCCTCTCCTTGTATGGCAGGTGGTCTAGTCCTCTGATCATCCTCATGGCTCTTCTCTGGACCCTCTCCAGCTGTCTGCATCCTTTTTGTACAATGAGGACCAAAACTGGATGCAGTACTCCAGGTGTAGTTACACGAGTTTCCTATACAACAGGGGTGCCTGTTCAGCTGTTCATCAAGCTCATATTCAGCCCTGAATTTGATAGTATGGGTTTGGAGCAGAAATAAAATGGCTTTTGGTTTCTTGGCAAACAGGTCTATTTTTGTTCAAGAATGCACACCAATACAATAATTTCATTACTGTGTTTCCTATTTTAAATATTAATTTTTCAGAGGATTAAAAAGGATTTAGTATTTTGCATGACATATAGCTCTTTACATGTAATGCTAGGGATTGAGTCATGGGTTTGTGCAATGTAAGCCCTATATTAGAAAAAAAGTGAGATTAGTTTAAATATAATGATTCAAACTGAGAACGTGTCTATTTTATGTCACATTCATTTACATTGTAAGCAGTACTTCACAGGAATATTTGTCACAAAGGCACTTTATTATTAATGGCCTAAGATGAGGTATAGATGAAATCAGATTTGGTTTAGTTTATCTAATGCTTTCACATGCTTTCAAAAGTGTTTTAAAAATGTCTCAGTCAGAGGTCCTTTCTGCATTGGAAGAGTTACATACTTTGGACCTGAGTAGAGGAATGATGGTGATGAAATGATAAATTAGTAAGTGTGCCTTATAGGCAGTAAAGGCCAAGGAGATTTTGTGTTGACAAAATCTATATGAACACAGCAATACTAGGTCTCATCAAAGATTTATCTAGCCCAGTATTCCACTTTGGAAAAAATTATAGTGAATACACTCAGAGTAACCCCTAGTGATATTTCTCAAGATAAATCCTGACAGCAGTCTTCATTTTTAGTATTTCCTGAAGACCATATCTTGGCATTTAACTGTATTTGATGGAATTTTCTCCTATGAATATTTCTAATCTCTTTTATGTCTACATTTTATTTTTACAGTATCCTGTGGAAAAGACTACCATAGTTTTCTCATAGATTGCACTTCCCTTCGTTTATTTTAAGCCTGCAATTTAATAATATTCAGCCTAATTTACATTCACAGAAGATTATGATAGCCATCAGGTCATCCAATCCAATTCCTTCACTCATACTCAAGAACAATAATATTGGCTGAGACCTATAGTAGGTCAACAAGATTCAACAAGGCCAAGTGCTGCGTCCTGCATTTTGGTCACAAGAACCCCAAACAACACTACAGGTTTGGGGAAGGACAGCTGGAAATCTGCCTGGCAGAAAAGGTCCTGGGGGCATTGGTCAACACCTGGCTGAATATGAGCTAGCAATGTGCCCAGGTGGCCAAGAAGGCCAGCAGCATCCTGGCTTGTATCAGAAATACTGTGGCCAGCAGGATTAGGGAAGTGATTGTCCCCCTGGCACTGATACTTGGCACTGATAAAACCACACCTCAAATACTGTTTAGATTATTTAGGGGATGTCCTGCTGAAAAGCAGCTCCATGGAGAAAGACCTTGGAGTCCTAGAGGGCCGTAGATTCTCTATGGGTCAACAATGTGCCTTTGTGGCCAAGAGGACCAATGGTAGCCTGGGTTTGGGCCCCTCACTACAAGGACATTGAGTTACTGCAGTGTGTCCAAAGAAGGGCAGCAAAGATGGTGAAAGGTCTAGAGCACAAGTCTTAGGAGGAGTGGTGGAGGGAACTGGCATTATTTAGTGAGAAGAAAAGGAAGCTGAGGGGAGGCCTTATCCCTTTCTACAATTACCTGTAAAGAAGTTTTAGCAATGTGGATGTTAGCCTCTTCTCCCAAGTAACAAGATATAGAACTAGAGGAAATGGTCTCAATTTGCACCAGGGGAGGTTTAGATTGGATATCAGGAAAAAGTTTTTCACTGAAAAGATTGTTGGGCATGGGAACAGGCTGCCCAGGTAAGTGGTTGAGTCACCATCCCTGGAGGTATTTAAAAGATATAGAGATATGGTCCATAGGGACATGGTTTAATGGTGCACTTGGCAGTGCTGGTTTAATGGATGGAATTGATGGTCTTAATGGTCTTTTCCAATCAAAATAATTCTATGATTAACTGTCTTGACAGCAGCTTTGAGGGAAAGACCGTGAAAATCTTGGTGCCCAGCAAGTGGATCACGAATCAGCAGCACGCTCTTGTGGTTGTGAGGGCTAGCTGCATATTGGACAGCATAGACTTCCCAGTGCAAGGGGATGTTCACGAACTGGAGCAAGCCAAATAGAGGGCCACCAAGAGGGTGGAGGAATATGCCATATGAAAAGAGCCTGAGAAAATAGAGGTAGCTTTTTTTCAGTCTGAGGAAGATGGATTAATGAGGTCTTACTGCTGTCTTCTACTACTGAATGGATTGTTATGAGGAAGATAAAACCACACTCTTCTCAGAAGTACACAGATAAAATACGAAACTGGGCAAGAACATGAGCAATCTGGTCAAAAATTAAACTTAGCCCTGGTTTGAGCAGGGCCCTGTATCAGATGACCTCCAGGAATACTTTCCAAATTATTTTGAGATTGTAAGATTTATAAGAGTATCAATGGAATAAATCGTAAGTTTCAGTGATTCTTGTTATATCGTAAGGGCAGAAAAGTTAACTTTTCAGAACATAAAGTATTTTAGGAACCTTTTCTTTCTTTACCCATGTTTCTGCTTCCAGACCTTTCCAGCTGCGATTTTATGTGCTCATCTAGAGGTTTCAGTTTTCTTCAACCATACTATACATAAAATTCTGGTAGTTAAATTTCTCTTTCATAAAGGAAATTGTGTTCCTTAGAGGGTTGGTTCTACTGAATATCACTAAATTCACATAAAATGCATTTCTTTCCTGCAAGATGTAGAGATTTAAAGCTTCAGGTCTGTATGCATTGTCTACTTGCACTGGGCAAAGCTTGCACCTCATAAAGCCATAATACTGTTATTTCACTTTTTCCTGTGAAGTATATGTGAATGTGTTCTGTTCCTTGGTAAATTTCTGTTTTTCCATTCTGCTCCATGGGACTCAACTCTGGAACAAATGTTAGTTTAAACCTGTGATGCAAAGAAGAAAACAATAAAAAGAGACCAGCAATAAACTGTAACAATCACTTTAATATGTTTTATGCTTTCACGGTGCTTCTGGTTTATCATCCAGTGCAGTTATGGATAGATTAATATTTGCTGTTTTCAATGTCATACTCAAACTGAGGCTACTGCTCATAGAAGAACATACTGAAGAACAGGCAGTTAACTGAAAAGTCACACATAAGAGTATCTCAGAATATTTATTGTCAATTAACCAAATGATCACTACCAGCTAAACCAAAATTCAAAATATTGATTAAAATCAGTGCTAACCTCAGCTCTTTCTTTTTTTCCCAGTGAACATTAAAAGCAAATTAGCAATATAGAACTAAGAGCATACAGTAAATACTCTCTTTAATGACAACATATTTAACTTATGCCAGTCAAGACTTCCATTCTCAGGTATGTGATTACCTAAACACTACTTTTGAGCAATTTTAACTTGAGAAAGACTGTTACAGCAAGAGAGAAATCTTCATATCTTGCAACTCATGCAGCTACCTCTGTGTGCTGCTTCTACACACAGCTCTAGATCCTCCATGAAATCATAGTTTTGCATTTTTGACACAGGTTTCTTTCACATTTTTCTGGCCTTATGCTTACACCCTAATTCTCCCCCTCATGTTGACTTCCTCATCCATCGTTCTCCCCCCCTCTACTACCAGTTTCCTTTTTTTCCTGGTAACAGATTATCTGGTCAACAATTATTTTTTTTTCTAAAAAAAGTATGCAACAGAACCTGTATTAATTCCAATAATCTCCATTTGATTAATGGTAAGGGGGGAAAAAAGTGTCTTGTGTGTTAACATTCACTTAGCATTATGAGTTTTAAAAAAATACAGTCCAAGAGATCTACATAAGCATTTAGGAATTAAAATTAATAAAATATGCGAAATGCATACTGCTGTCATCTTTAAAAAACAAAACAAAACAAAACACCAAGCAAACAAAAACCAAGCAATTTAAAATGGTTTCTATAGTATCCTCACAAAAGCGGAACCAAGATTTTACTTCCTCCTTTTGCAAGCTTAATATATGCAAATATTAATATATTTGGATCTTGTCAAAAGTTAATAGCTGTGATTATAAATTTCACCTTGATTCAGAAAACACTTTAATGAGAAACATTTCACATGGCACACAATGATCATATTTGAAAGTCTAGATAGCACCACTGAACAATAAAAATTAGTTTGGTACTTAGTGGATAGGACTGCAATACTCATTAGGGATTCTGCCAGATGTATCTGTGATCACTTCATTGTGCATTGTTTGGAAAATCTATTTTCTCATAAGATTATATGAATTTATTCATTCAGGAAATTTGATTTCAGGGCTTTTGTAATTAGTGGAATGGACCCCATGCTGATAGTTTCACAGCTTGGTTGTACTTTAGATTTCATTATACTAAAGTTTATAAGATTGCATTGAACAAAAATGTATTTTGCATCCATACCTCCAAAATTAGTGAATAAACAACCCCTAGAGTCTTTCCGCTTGTTGTAGTTTTCCACTAAAAAACTAAGATGGGGATTTATGCTGGGGATAAGAAAAATTAAGTGAGAAAGGCATGATAGAGGATTACAAAACAGTGAAAGAGAAGAAAAGTCAGGGGGTGGGATAGGGGAAAGTGGCATTCAGCTAAAGTGAAAAGTGATATAATTCTTTATACTATATAATTAACCTCTGGATTTAATTCCCGTAGGAGGAATGGCACAGCTTATTAGTGAGGTCAAGAATGCAGCTGACATTAAATGAAACAGACATTTACATGAGCCATGGGACCATCCACAAAATTAACCATAGGCTATTCTTTTCTTTTTATTATTACTGTGACAAAGACAGATTTCCATTGATTCTGAGCATAAACAGTCACACAAGAGTCAGAGCTAAAAAATGCATTTCTTCTGATGAAAGGCTATTTTTTTTCTTCATTTTTTCTTAGACTTTGCCCTAAAATATGTGGCAGTGGTCACTTGGAGAGAGGGGATATTGGAATTTACAGACTTGCTGTTTTTTTTCTGTTCTGATAGTGTTTCTACTTACATGACATGTTTTCTATAAATCACCCCACAATGACTTACCTTTTTATGTCTGTGGTGTACACCAGTCAACTCAATCACTTTATTTGCAAAATCAGCCTTCACATCTAATAGCTAAAAAGAGCTCTGTGCAGCTAATGTTTCACATACCCATACTCCGGGAGAGTGCTTAAATGTGAGTAGCTCCTTTAGGCTAAAAGTCACATTGTGCAGGGTGCAAGTTAGTAAGGAGTGGAAGTAACTGTGTAAACAACTTCATAAATACTTTCCTAGGATGAAAGAAAGAAAGATTCAGTGACTTCCTGCAACAGATAGGAAACCAATTTAAATAATAACCTACAAGGGGAACTGAACTCTGACAGGTGAATGCTTTGTTAGAGACTTCCTACTCTAGTTGGTTTTATACATCATAGTAGTAATAAGAAAATAAAACATTTAACATTTAAGCATACAGATTTTAAGTGCTGCCATTTGAATCTTATATTTACCAACCTGGAAGTGAGTGAAGAGAGATGTAAGATGAATAAGAATTTAAAGAGTTGTAAATTTACAACAAAAGTCTGTCAGAATTTCATTAGGTCAAATCTCATTGAATGGACATGAAAATGGTTCAGCTAATCCATTTTACATCTTCCTAAGTGGCCACCAGTGTCCCTAGAACTCTTGCAGCAACTTGGAGTGTGCAATGGCTGCAAGCAAATGTTGAGTGGGCAGGGGAAAATCCTGTGGCAAAAATACTGAAGTTCTCGTCCCACTGTGTCAGGCTGCAGGTTCAAATAAGCTTCCAGACAGACTGCACTGCTTTGACCCCCTGTTGGACATTACCAGATGGTCCTGTCCCTCCTTGCCCCCTTCCCACCTCAGTGCTCTCTTCATAAGGATGAAAGAAATACGAGATATGGCAATCTGCATAATCAACTGCACTGTGTGACACGAGATGATGATGTCTTTAAATTGAAGGTACTGTGCCAGACAGCAGAGGATGGACCTTAGCTCTGGCAAACACCTTAACAGTGTACTTGGGATTAGTTTCAGCAAATGGAGTCATTTCCTGAGCCCCTTAAATGACTTGGTGTTAACCCTTGACTGAGCTTTCACTTAATATATTAAAATTCTCATAGCTTTCTAATTAAAATGTTACTGGGAGGTGGTAATTACTCTAAAATAGTCCCATTAGTCTAAAATAAGACTTAAAATACATATGTAAGGAAGCAGTTGAATGGTGGAAAGGTCTGTTATGCTTGTATCATTTACCAGCTGGAGGTAAAACTGACAGAAACTGCCTTCACTACAGCAGGAGGCTGAATCTCACTTATTGTGAGAAATATAGAAGTTCTGATTATATAATTAATATATCATTATCAAATGGTACTGTCTCTTTATACTTACTTTCAAAAGTTACCCAATTAAAATGAATGGAAAAATTTATTTTGCTGACTTGTCTGGCCTTCCTGTGCCCTCTGCTCTCATCTGTGCCACAGCTGCATTGTCTAGGACTGTTAAAACATTTCCTTATGACAATCACTGAATTCTGCCTTTTTTCACTAATTACAAGGAGATAACAATCACCAAGCATTCCATGTAATAAGAAGCAAATTAATTTTTTTCAAATGTTTTCTCCTTTACTATCCAATAAAACTACTGTATAAAATTGTAGTAGCTACGGACTTGTTTTTAAGTTTCTGTTCTTTGTAATAGGCCTGAGGTAGATTTTCACAGAATTTTTTCTCCCACTTGGTTATAAAGATCCAAAACAACAGTATCAGATAGATTTTTTATTAATATAGTTTGAACATATCCTGTGCTACAGCAGTTTGCTGCAGTCACTCTGATTCATATTTCTAAGTCCTTATGAGCAATAATCATTTTGTTTATTGGTATCTGCTAAATCCCACGATGGTTGCAGGTAGCTCTAACCTCTTTCAGACTACTCAGTCCTATCTCTTTTTGCTTTCAAGTTTGGTAATTTTTGTTTCAAACCAGGTTGATGCCACACCTAAAGAAATTAGATTAATTGTTATTTTGAAGGGGAGACCTCTAAATTTTCCTAGCACTTCTAGAAGTGTTATTTAGATTAGTTCTATATGGCTAACTTAGATGGAGTCATCCAGAGTAAGTTGAAACCAATCCCACTCGCATCTGTACTTTACTATATAATCACATGTACTTCTGTACACTCATTTGCAGTTTTGCTTTTGCTAGTGCAATTCAGTGCTCACCAGTATTTCATGTCCCTGCAGTTAGAATATTGTATTTCTTCATTATATTTACACAGTGAAAAGTAAATCCATTTGTGGTGCATGTTTTCTGACAATTCTACTATTGAGAAATGATGATGGCTTGATGGTGGAGCTGGCAGTGTTAGTTTTATGGCTGGATACAGTGTACTTAAGGGTCTTTTCCAACCTAAATGATTATATGTTTCTAAATCATTTATGATTTTAAAGTAATTGTTAGGGAAAGTAAGAAAAACCATCCTCTATCTCGTCAATAAAAACAAAGAATTTGGGCAGCTGACAAACGTAAGCTCACATGTCTTGAAGTTTGAGGTGATTAGGGGAGAGATGTAAGAAATTTCACTGGAAAAGTGAGAGGGATGATATAGGTTTTTTTCTGGCTGAGAATGTAGTCTACAGTATGCTAGACTGACTATAGTCTAAGTCTATTTCTCCTTTTGAGAATAAGTCCTCATTATGTAGTGTATCCTGCTATAAGCATCAGTGTTCCACTAATGAGCAGTCTAGTGAGACAGCTCCTCTTACCATTTACACATGAAAAGGTTTATTCGGAAAGATCTTGGTATCTGAAATGATACATTTTTTCTTAGTAATCTATTGCAAATTATTTCTTTACTAGTCCTATGCTAAATCCTTAGTTTTTCTCAACAATAAAAGGGATATCAATAGCTCCTTTCTTAAACACTTTGATATCTGTTTTACTACATTGGGGATAATAACGTGTAAAAGACCCAGCAGCATAATCTGTCCATTTCATTCATAGTGGTGGTTCTCCAGATGAAATACTTGGATGAAATACTCTGTAGATGGAAACCATTAGTACAGGACATCAAATTATCTTGATTGCATGCTTATTGTAACTGCTTTAACTAAGCTAATTATGAACAGGAAAAGTCTCTAAAGGAGCCCAAAGGTCTAGGTTGAGGTAATGGGTCAGTGTTAGCTCTCTGACAGGCACTTAAAGAAGAAACATATAGGTACTTTCCTTACATTAAAGTAGCTGATATGCAAATGAATTCATCAATAAAGGTAACAATAAGAATGAAGAAAATAGAAAACTTTCTGGTCTCGCAAATAATTTTGGTACTATCTTTTGATAGTCTTCAAAAAGTCCCATGATGGTATCCACGAGGTATGATCAGAGTCACTTTGGAAAAATATAGGGGATTACCAAACTACTAACTTGGACTTCATTATCTACTGTCTCATTGATGGGTGCCAACACATTGTTGGAAGCAGAACAGAAATGAGCCAGTCCCATTTTCAAACCTCTTCTTCATCACATTTCTTAATAAAAGGAATCATAGAATCATAGAATTGGCTGGGTTGGAAGGGACCTCAGAGATCATCAAGTCCAACCCTTGATCCACTACCACTGCAGTTACCAGACCAGGGCACTGCATGCCACATCCAGGCTCTTTTTAAATATCTCCAGGGATGGAGAATCCACCACTTCCCAGGGCAGCCCATTCCAATGTCTGATCACCCTCTCTGTAAAGAAATTCTTTCTAATGTCCAACCTAGACCTCCCCCGGCACAACTTGAGACCGTGCCCTCTTGTCTTGCTGAGAGTTGCCTGGGAAAAGAGACCAACCCCCACCTGGCTACCCCCTCCTTTCAAGGAGTTGTAGAGAGTGAGGCTGAACACCCCCAGCTCCCTCAGCCTCTCCTCATAGGATCTGTGCTCGAGTCCCTTCACCAGCCTGGTTGCCCTCCTTTGGACCTGCTCCAGGACCTTGATATTCTTCCTAAACTGAGGGGCCCAGAACTGGACACAGGACTCGAGGTGTGGCCTCACCAGCGCTGAGTACAGGGGCAGAATCCCTTCCCTGGACCTGCTGGCCACGCTGTTCCTGATACAGGCCAGGATGCCATTGGCCTTCTTGGCCACCTGGGCACACTCTTGGCTGATGTTCAGCTTCCTGTCAATCCAGACTCCCAGGTCCCTTTCTGCCTGGCTGCTCTCAGCCACTCTGTGCCCAGCCTGGAGCTCCCCATGGGGTTGTTGTGGCCAAAGTGCAGGACCCGGCACTTGGCCGTGTTGAACCTCATCCCGTTGGAATCAGCCCAACTCTCCAGTCTGTCCAGGTCCCTCTGCAGAGCCCTCCTGCCTTCCAGCTGATCCACACTTCCCCCCAGTTTAGTGTGATCTGCAAATTTGCTGATGATGGACTCAATAATGTGATAGAAACTCATAAAACTCTTAAAAGAATTTGTTAAAGACTGACTACAACTGTATAATAATCAATAATCCTAAAACTGCTGCAAGCTAACATTTTTAAGATGTGAGGAAGCAAGACTGAAAGTAACAATCTTTTGGGGGATTAAAACACAGCTCTCTCCAATCACATGATGCTAAGCATGTTGTCTGCTTCACTAATGGCTCACCATGTCATCGTAGCCCTTCTACATGAACTTCTGAATATCCACACTTCATTGACCTCAGTTCCATCTTGAACGACTGGAATGTGTTCAGACTGAGGTTACTTCCCATATCAGCAAAAAGACAAGTATTAAAATGTTGACGGTGCTGTTGATAATATGAGAAATCTTTTTTTGTATCAAATTAGGTCTTGAAAGACATAAAAGTAATGAAGCACTGAAGATAGTGAAGCCTGCATCACTGGAAATATTAAAAGCAGGAATTATTTGACTACTATTATTGAATAACACAGATGTGTTTGATTTTGCCTTTGGATAGATTTGATTAACTTCACAATCTCTTCCAATAGCAATTCTGATCATGCTGTGACTGAGGAGTGGCCACACATTGATATCTAAAAAGATTTCAATCTGAAATATTTTATAATGGGATCCAAATATCTTATACTTTAACGTAATATATATACTAAAATTTTCGCATATATTCTTTTTTAAATCTGTCAGTTCCAGGCAAATTGGAGACTTACAGAATCATTTTGGTTTGAAAGAACCTTAAAGATCACGTCCAACCATTAAACTAGCAGTGCTGATTCCACCACTTAACCATGTCCCTAAGCATCATATCTACATGTCTTTTAAATACTTCCAAGGATGGTGACTCAACTACTTCCCTGTTCATGAGCCTGAAAAGCCCCTCAGTAAAGATTTTTCTCCTAATATCCAATCTAAACTTCCCCTGGCATAACTTGAAGTTACCTCCTCTTGTTTTGTAGTTTCTCACTTGGGGAAAGATGCTGACATCCACCTTGCTATAACATCCTCTCAGGTTGCTATAGAGATCAATAAGGTCTTCCCTGAGAGTATGATTAAAAGCTTTTTTCCTTATTTCTGAAGAGAGAGTATGATTATTAATTCTGAGCTTTTAAAACAAAGTCTCTTAGGTATATAGTGTATAAGGAACTAAGGATGTAGACATGCTGACATGATAAATGTGATTTTGGAAAACTTCATTAATGTCCATAGGAACTGGTCAATTTAAAACTCATCCAGATCTAATGAAGTTTGTAAATTCTGTGACCTAATATGTTGTGTGACTGTAACAACAGCTGTATGACATTAATCAGTCCATTATATAGTTGCCACATCAGCCTTTTCACAGACAAAAGCTTCTGCACTGGCATTTGACTGTGAAACCAGGATCCACTAGTTTCTATCCACTCTTCTCATCATTCTGCATTCACCCAGCTTTGATATAATAATCTCATTTATGATGATCTTTTATTCCTTCTTTTTTTCTAAATATTGAAGACACGACTAGCATGATAAATAACAACAAAATGAAAATTCTAAACATCAGGACAAAGAAGTCTGTGTGTGTGTGAGGTAAACAGAGTGAAAATGATAACCCAGAAAATAGTGGAAGGAGAAAGAGATGTAGGACCAAGTAAACTGAAGTAGAAAGAGGATAAATTAAAGTCTTCATCTAAAGACAATGAGAATCACAGAGTAGGTCTTAGAGATTCATAGATTCATAGAATTGCTCAGGCTGGAAAAGACCTTCAAGATCATCGAGTCCAGCCTTGCTCTAACCCACTTATATATTGAATATTCAATCCTGCTGCTGACGTGAGTAGCTGATGGATAACCAGGCCAGTCATCTCTTTTCAGAAACCACTTAGAGTAGCATAGTAAAAAGCCCACAACCCATAACGTCATCATTGTTTTGAGAGCACAAACAAGATATGACCTTTCTATGCTGTTTGTAAATCTGGCTTTGTTTTCACTTATTTTTATAAGTTTTATTAAACGGTATTGCAATGCTTCCATGAAAAAGAACTTAAATACATAGCCAACTAATCAGTATTCTCATTACTTTTATGTAGAGATATGACAAGAAGTCTCATTCTTTAATATCTTCTTCAGTTTGGAAAACAAGTATTTTCTATCATTTCCAAGAGACAGAGGTCACCGTAATCGTAAGTTTTTGCTGCTTCTCATATACACAGATATTAGACATTGTGGATCAAGATAAGAACCCATACTGACTGTTACGATTGCCTTAATTCCAGTCACCCATTTGAAGAACTTTTAACAGTTTCAGTGCCATTGACAAGTAAATGCTTTCCCAAAATTTTAATCTTTGAAATTTTGATTGTAAAAAAACCAACAACAAAGCCACAGAATCTACTGCTTTCCACTAATGGTATGCACAAAACCCCGAAGATTTTGTGGCCTTTTTTGTATATTTTAGTTACTAGTATTGTCATTATTTATATTACAACACCACCTAGAAATCACATACATTAAAGACCTTATTTTTTTGAGGTTCAGCACATTTTCAGGGTCAGGTATTGCCTTTTGCTGTAGAGCTATTGCTGTGTAAAGTCTTGTCTTTTCCTCTGTTGTAACTCTTTAATTTAAATGGCATTAGGCTCTGTGTCTGGACTCTGTCATGCTGCTATAAAACTAAATTATTGTGGTCTGGCTTATGCCTGAAAATTTGTATTTAAGAATTACATCCTTGTTGTATTGTTACAAATTTCTGTGTAGAAAAGGTCTAAATAAGAGGGTGGCAGGGGGACAAGAAGGGGGAGAGTTAGGCAGGGTAGTATCCAAGCTTTGCCACAGGTCAGTTTTGTTGTATTTAGTTTCTAAGGCAAGTGTATGCTGGATAAGGCAAGGCTGGGTGAGATAGGGCTGGTGTGTGGGCTGCCTGGTGACTTCTGGGACCAGGGACCTCACAGGCCCCTCTGACATCAGTGGCAGCAAATTAAAGTAATGCAAGACTAGGACATGAAGATTGTGGGTCCAATGTGGATTCCTCATTTCTGGCAAAAGTTCCCTTGCTACTGCCCATCTCATCCTTCAGCATTTCAGTGGGAGAAGTTGCCATCACTTTTGGCTTCTCATTGCTGCTTTCACTGTTGCCCAATGATTAAGGAATCATCCGTGCACCTGTTTTGAATCTACTTTGTGCCAAAAGATAAGTGTGAAGATAACAGATGTTTTAAAAATGCATTTTCTTATTATTTCTATTGTCAACGTGTGTCTTAAATGTTGCTGGTTAATTGGCTGTATTCCCAGCCCTCATAAATATAACAAAAGTCTTGTGATATGTAGAATTTTCATAAAGCCACTGAAGCTGGGCTTAAGAGATTGCAGGAAATCTTTATTTTAGAAGATAAACTTCAAGTTTTATTGCTTGATTGTAGAAACTTGACAAAATGAAACAAGTAATCTGTAAGATCTCAGAAAGCAAATAGCTAGTAAAAAGAAACACAAACTTTTTTTTTTATCATTCTATTTTAAAGCCAATCTTATAATTGTCTGAGGCTTGACTCATGATTTTGGATGTCTGAAACGGGGAGGAATTGCAAAATAGAAAACTTCACAGTGTCAAAAGTATTGTTTTAAAGTGTTTTCCCACATCCTGTTTTGATTTTTACTCCAAATGTTTATTTGTTCATCTATTTCATTGCAGTGTATAAAAACCAATGAAATGTGTCATATATGTTCTCTCATTCCTTTTTGTATGGTAACATTACTAGATTTTGGTTAGGATTAATATTATCTGTGTCCCTTTCCTTAATAGCTTGTCATTACTGATATGGGCAAATGGGAGAATTTAAAAAGATTTAGATATTCTGTTGATACGAATACATTTGACATCTGCCCTTTTAGTTGGTTAAAAGTTATTGATGCTTTCCATATGATCCCTTGGCCAACTGAACTCTGTCTTTGAAATAACTAGACATCCATCTATCCATCCATAAGCCTCACCTTGTTCTCCATGTTCCCTGATTTCCTCGCTCCAGTGAAAATAGGTCCTCACTTAATGAAAACCATCACATTATACTGGGCCACATATGCACCTATAGAATCCAGATGCACGAGAGCAATGAGAGATGAGACATCTCCCTCTCCCTCCCCCTCTCCTCTCTACTAAAAGAATCAAGGCGTGTGTAAGTGCCACACGTAACCAGTGGGAAGTAATGGCTTTATTGTGTTCAGCTGGCAGTGATGAGATAATGGTAGAGATAATATAACTGTATCAAAAAATTAGACATTTCACAGCAAAAATAAAGCAGAAAAAATTTAATTCACTTTCAGGAATGGTCTAGACATCAGGATATTCAAAGCGTGCTTGGAATTAATTGCTAAAACAGAGCTGGGTCATAGGAAAAAGATAATCTTTTAGTCAGAGTGCCTCAGAGCAATCCCAAGAATAAATACGGAGAATGGATTGAGAGCATCCCTGTGGAGAAGGACTTAGGAGTGTTGGTCAGTGAAAAGCTCATCATGAGCCAGTGATGTGCACTTGCAGCCCAGAAATCCAATCATATCCTGGGCTGCATCAAAAAAGTGTGGCCAGAAGGTGAGTGGAGCTGATTCTCCCTCCCTGCTGCACTCTCCTGAGACCCCACCTGGAGTAATGTGTCCAGTTCTGGAGCCCATAACTTAAGAAGGACATGCTGCTCTTAGGACAAGTCCAGAGAAGGGACACAAAGACAGTCAGAGGTCCAGACCACCTCTCCTAGGAGGACAGGCTGAGGGAATTGGGGTTGTTCAGCCTTGAGAAGAGAAGGCTTGAGGGGCTTTTCCTATAGGAAGGAGAAGCCTTGAGAAGGCTTTTCCTACAGCAAAGATGGGGAGGGACTTTTTGAAAAGAGCATTTAATGATAGGATGAGAGAGGATTACTTCAAACTGGAAGAGGGATACTTAAGTGAATTATTAGGAAGAAAATACTGACCGTGATTATGGTCAGACACTGGAACAGATTGCCCAGAGAAGTGTTCCAGGCCAGGCTGGTTGGGGCTTGAAGCAGCCTGGTCCAGTGGGAGGTGTCCCTGCTCATAGCACAGGACTTGGAACTAGGTGAGCTCTAAGGTCCACTCCAACCCAAACCATTCTATGATTCTATTACAAAGTATTCTGTTATCACACAGATATCAAACATCAGTGGATAGGTTTATTCAACCTCAGGTTCATTGTCCTAATACATTTAAATATAAAATGCACCAGGTTTCCATTACTATCACAATGAGATAATTCATTGTTAGCTTTCAACTATTGCTTTCTTCTCCCAGATAGAATTTTGGAAATCTTGCTATTTTTTCCCTTAAAAGGTGAAGTAATTTCCTGGCTTTTAGTCCTTCTAGCTTATCATAAAAATGCCATTATGTGATAATCTAAAATCTAATCATATGTGCTCAAACACAATTTCCAAGTGATATCTTTTCTACTTGTGATTTAAGAGCTTTCCCAAATGGCTCCAAATATGTTCCTAACTGCATCTGGGTGATGCAGGTGGAAAGTCACTCTAATATTTATAATGTGAAGTTTCTGCAGAAACCCCACAACTTTACTCAGATTCTGGAGCTGCTCAAATTGTTTTATAAATGATGTTTGTACCTCTGACCATAGAAAGAAAATTCTTTGCGCATCATGAGTACAGAATTTTTATTATATATTATTAGCTATTTTTGTTTGTTTCATCTTTTAGTACATGATAACTCAAGCATAAAATGATTCTTGAGAAATGAATAGAATTAATTCATAGAAGACATTAATAAAAATAAGGTAAGGACAAATTGAAAATTGTGGAGAAGACTAGACTTTGTTTCAGAATTTAACTGATTAAACACTAACCTCTGTCAGTTTTACTCTTCCTCTGCTTTGTATAGACTGTGTGTTTGGACTTATAATGAAAAAGAGTGATCAATATTAACTGAAAAGCATGTTATGTTGCACTGACTTTACATATTACATATCACATACATATAGATTCAAAGCACTTTTTTTGTAGACATGACAATAAAATAGAAATTACAGTAATCAAAAATAGAAATAACCAACACTGTCCCTCAAACTGTAATTATAGGTCAATCATTTTATGGAGGTTTTTCCCTAATACAGCAGTTTCTCTCTGTAGATTGAGACTTCAAGATAACAGAAAATAGATGTAAAAATTTCAGTAGCTATGAGCCACAATACTTTTCCAGTGAAGTGGGACAAATAATTATTAAAATATTATTTCTTAAAGTATGACAACAGACCATCCTATATGATAAATTTAGTGAGTATGAAACAGACCCTGGTGTATGTAGATACCAATCTATGTTCCATGAAAAACTCATAAACAAATAAACCCCATACCCAGAAACTCAGAACTGATAACTAAGACTGCTATCCACAGCTGATTGTTCAGGTACTGACTAGCATTTGAAAACGTGAAGCAACCAGCAAAGCTTCTGTTTTAAAAAATTATCTAATAAAAATGTTATCTTAACCTACAATTTATGCAAGATTTTAAAATGAGTGTTCTAGAAAGGAAATGAAGGCAAAATATAGCCCATATTTTTTTAACATAATTTCAATCAAGGAAGCTTAAATTCCATTCAGTCAAAAGAAGTAAAAATGGGAAAAAAGTTGTCACGGTAACTTGTTCCATAACATTCAGTACTCTAGATGAAAGATAAAATGCCAGCATTTTAATAGACATGTTAAGTCATGAAACACTTGTGATATTGCTATTCAAATCAAACCAAAAGGATAAACTGAAGATTTTGATAGGTCTTTAAAGGTTGCTTGTCTCAAACTAAATTCTGAGCATTTCATACACCTATGCAGAATACTCTTTTAATCTTGAAATTGATGAACTATGACTTTGGAAGTATGTACTATTCACCATGTAAAAGGCTGTGCATCCCAGGCTTAAAATTTCATATTGCATGCAAATGATCTACGTCTTTCTACAGTGTTTTCAGCCTGCAGCTTCAGTCTAAAGTCATCCTTAAAATCAGCAATAAGAAAAAATATTTAATGAAGACCCACAGAACTCCTGTGTTATGTTTGAATACACTTCTCAGACAGCTAAAGCAAAAGTTTTATTAAAATAACTATATGAAAACCTGTTAAGTATCAACGAGCCATGTCATTAATGACAGTATAACAGAGTGAATGCTCCAATAATTTTAGATGTGTTCTGTTATTCAGTGTTAAGATTGACATTGATTTTCCCTGTCTCAAAAAATTAATTTAATTTTGCAGAATATTACATATTCCTTATGGGTTTGGCCATACGTTAATCTTTGGAGTCAATTTCCATTAAATCTATTAACCATAAGCTCAGTGGACCACATGAAAATCTCTGGTGGCAACTGGAACTTAAATAAAGAAGAGAAGATCCATAACTAAGATATTGAAGGCTCTTACAACCCAGCTTCACTTGGCCTTTAATATGTGGGAAAATTATATTTACATCAACATTACTGAAAAGCATGGCATGACAGTAAGAAATTCAGTTGATGCTGCGGGGCTGACATCTACACTATCTGAATGAAGGGGACACTTGGCCAGGGAGGCAGAGGGTATGCACTGGACTAATATTGTGGGTTAGATCTGGTAGGCAGCCAAGCTCCACACAACTCTTCACTTACCAGCCCCTCCTGATAGGATAGAGGAGAGAATCAAAAGGGTGAAAATGAGAAAACTCACGGGTTGAGAGAAAGGCAACTTAATAGGTAAAGCAAAATCTGTGCATGCAAGCAAAGCAAAAGAAGGAATACATTCACTACTTCCAACTGGAAGGGAGTGTTTCATCATTTCCAGGAAAATATAGTTTAATCACACACTTGCATGGGAAGGCATTGACTTGAATGTCCCTCCTTTTTCCCTAGACCTTTTATTGATGAACAAGAAGTTAATGGAATATTCCTGTGGTCAGTTTGGGTCATCTGCCTGCTTTTGTCCCCTTCCAACATATTGTGTACCCCTAGTTTATACAGTGGAGGACCAGGAAGAGAAACAGAAGAGGCGTTGGCACTGTGCAAGCAAAGTTTAACAATAGCTAGAACTTCAGTGCCTTGGTCTCAAAGCTAAAAAACAGCACCATATGAGTGGTGATGAAGAAAATTAACATTTACAACCACACATCTGGGCCTAGGGACCAAGTGTCCATTATCCACTGCAATGCATCTTCATGGAAGAGAAATACAAAATTGCACACCCAGAGACTATTGTGCACTGTAAGTCAAAGCGTAGATAAAGGATTTTTTTCAAGAGGAAGTTTCAAACTAATACACTAACATGGATGTACTTGATGTGGGCACAGAGGAACAAGTTACTAAGAAAGAATACAGCCATACAGAGCTTTGAAAGCTGCAATAAATATTTTTTTAAAGCAGGGAGAAGACAGTGGAAAAAAATCAGAGATTAGGTAATGTCTTTAAATCCATGCCAGGGAAAAGTGGTGTGTAGTGAATAAATGAATATAATGATGATGACTTGTCAAAAGCTCACAAAGGTTGCAGAGACCCAAAACAAAAAGCATACATGCCCAATAGCAACAAGAAAAGCACTGGCACGTCATAGCTGGGAATACCCTGTTCCAGATATCTATTCTGCTCCCTTCAATCTAAGCAAAATGCTGACAGGCATTGTGGAAGACACTGCAAGGCCTTGCCATGTTTAAATTAACAGATGGCTACCAAGAAAATTATTGCTTCCCACATGTTAAACAGCAGGAAGGGAAATGAGCAATTAAAGCTGAAGAATAACAACATTTCAATGTAATCCATAATAACAATATGAAAATATTTCTAAATTTTACTATTTCCAGGAGTTTCTTTATCATCTTTTGTTGCAGAAATTAATCTGTTTTAGAAACAGAGAGTATGTATTTATTCTCTGTTTCTTATGAGCTGAAAATAAAAACAATTGAATACCTATGTAAAGACATTTAGGCAACTGATGAATGCAGAGTCATTATCATTATTGGAGGATCATAAAATCATCTTCAAGGTCCATCAAAATAGGACAGGAAATCTTTCAGAAGATCTCTTGGCAATAATTTACAAAAATGTATGTGTTCCAGCAAGTCAGGAATTTTTTCTAAGCAAAAGGTGCTTAAAACAGTTGCTTCTATTTGTGACTTTTCTTGAAGTTGTCAGACTTGTGATTACAACAATTCAGATGATAAGATACAAAAGAGACTACAAGCTTAGGTTCACTTTGAGTGCTTGATGAAGAGTAGACTCCTAAAAAACTCCTAAAATTCTTTAAAAATATGAATTTGACATCAAAAGAAGTTACAAGAGTCTAAAATATAGCACATAAGCACTTTTCTTTCCAAATAAAACTTATCCTTTGTCTCACCAAACACCTAAATAATAACAATAATATAATCACAACACAGGATAAAATTTAGGTTACCTGGCTATATACAACAAAACTTTTATCATGATGTGAAAAAGAATAATTGGCAGCCAAGTACCACTGTTGAGCTACTTCAGAGAATTAAGGGGTATCTGGTATACCATGCTGCCACTGGGAAGTACTGCACTACTCCAGAACGGGAAAATTTGGGAGTGAAGGGAAATAACTAATGGGATACTGAAAAAGGCTTCTGTTAGTTAAATATAGGAAAATTCATTTTTATCTTTAAACACAGCTGAAAACCCTGGGCTTAAAATGTCAGCTCAAGCGTGAATTATTTGGTTTGTACTCTTCTAAATGAAGACTGATGTAAAAGAAAGAATGACAGATAAAACTATGCAGTGACAACTGTGCTAGAGATGATAGTAGACACAGTGATGATATGGATGTGTTTCAGAGATTTATAAAAGAAAAAATTCTGCAGAAAATAATATTTGTAGTGAAAGTATTATGTTCCTCCTAAACTGAGATTGAAGTTAGTTAATTTTCTTGCTCACCTCTGTATCACCTTTCATCCAAATAAAGCAAGCCCCTTTTCCAGGCATTTTTGAAGGTTACTGGCCATATATACCCCACATGTGCATGCTGCTTTGTGTTTCTTATTCTCAGGGAACAGCAAGAGCAACCTGTTTCCCAGTTTCTGCTGGGAAGTGAAGCCAAAGGGTTACAAATGCTGGCAGGGCAGACAGCTCCTTAGATACAGTTTAAGTTGTTCTTACATTTCAGTTTTGTGGCTTCTAGCATATTACAGACTTTGTACCCACATCAGTTTTAAGGTCTCTCTGTTCCTAGTATAGCACAGGCAGTTTATAAAATTCTTTAAAAACAGCTTGCTTTTTTTTTTCCTTGCTTATTTCTTCTTCCTCCCAAAAAAAGAGGTGGTGTAGCTGGTTTTTCTTTTATGTGAGGTTTTATGCATTTTTTATGTAGTTGGGTTTAGACAGACCCATAACTACAGCTATTGTATATCAGCTTTTCACAAAATACTTGCAGAAATTAGAATCTAGCTAACACTGATTGGCTGTTTGAGTGAATCATCAAAAAGCCATATCTTTATCTAAAAAGCTTTAACTATAAAGTGGTTAAATTTCCAGTTGGATGAAGAGACTTAATGTGATAACAAAAGATTATGGTGTAGACTGAAGTAAGTCTTGTAATTTCCACACTTTTTGTTTTATCAAAAATTTTTTTATTTATTTTTTTTTTAGGATCTCTTCAGTCTGAATGAGTCTTTATATTTTAAATGAGGCAGTGATTTATGGTGACTGGACCATGTGCTTTTGGATTTTATTTTGGATTTTGGATTTTATTTTGGATCTTCTTTGCATCATTTTACTGAATAGTTGATTTTATTCTTCCTAGAGGTTAAATTATATGTAACTGAGCTGGCAGAGGAACCTAAGGGAGGTTACTCAGCCACAAAAATGGATGTTTATGTCCAAAGTGCATTTCATATTTATGGCACAGAACATAACATTTTGCAACATTCTAGCAATATATTCCTGTTTCTAAACTTAAGGATCACTTTCTTTCTATCTATATTTCTGGTTATAAACATATAGACATGTTTTATATACACAAATATATAAAATCCATAAAATTATTCCACCTGTTATTAACTAGAGATATAGGAGTGTTCCGAGATACAGCTGTCAAGTAAAAGACAGTTTATCTGAGCTGCCACCTATCAAATTTCCAGATAATATTTTCTGTCTTCACGTTGTGTAACAGTTCTGTGGAGATGTGGTTCTAAAACCCCAAACCATTGCTATTTTGATGATAGTAGTTAACGGAACTTGCCAGCTATTGTTGTGAGACTATTTTAGCACTCTTCCTATGGAAACAATGATTATGCAGTCATGCTATTGTTAGTGTGTTCAGCCAGTAAAGTGTGAATCCATTTGCTAGTTTCAGTTTACATCTGGCAGAGTGGTGGGAACATCAAGCATTAAGAAACTTCTGCAAGTGTTGGGAAACTGGATAACTAGATAAAGGGAAAAAAACCTTAATAAGGACCTCACAGTGAGGAAAAAAACTGTAGCATGAGCTGACTCTGGGGAGTTCAAATACAATGCAGACAGAGATCTGTGTGGGAAAAGTTTTAACTGAAATTCATACTGTATTACAACCTGACAGAATTTATTCATCCCAAGATAAATAATTAATTTATTCCAGGGAATAAGTCTTCATTCATAGATAGAATGAGATTTTTAGTCAAGTTTTAGATTCAGACGGTATTCCTTTGTCATATTGGTGCCTTGCATCAGTTTGTTTATTAGCCCTAGGTATTAAAATTCTCCCCCAGATCTGGGCTGCAGGGAGCCACTTTCAGGTTTAGTGACTTCCTTGATGCTTCTCTGACCTGTTCAGTGGATTTCTGTAGTCAAATAACTAGAGACAGCAGGAGGGAGCAGAACAAGAGAAGTGGCTTACCAGGATTTTACTGGTTAGGGTTAGGGAGGGTCAGCCACAAAAAAGGCTTTTTCAGAGGGGCCTAGCTTCTCTTTCTGCCCAATATGGTGCCCCAGATGTTAACCCCTCCCCAGCTTTGAAAAATCCAAAATTTACAAAATTGTACCCTTGAGACACTTTTCACAGGGATTTAAAGACATGGGATCTACTTCTTATTTCAGTATATTGTAATTAAAACTATTAGATACAGGGGGCATAAAAAGGCCATACTTTCACTGACCAGTCTCACGGGGCACCTACCTGTGGCTCTAGGGCCTCCATTTAAGCTAAGATTTGGGCACCTCCACTTTGCCTGGATGATGCAGAAAGTGTACATTTGCCTACTGTTCTGCCCTCCTGGGTGGGCTTCTTGGCTGAGCCTTGGGCTGAGCTGATGTGTATCTTATCTCTACTCCTGCCTCTAGGCCGTAGTCCTGCCATTATTGATTGTTCTTCATGGCTGTGGAGCTGACTTGTTGCCCCACCTTGTCTGGGATGCTCATTTGGATTTGTTGCTATCACTGCCACCGATCAGGTGCTATGGAACTTCAGCCTGCAGGAGCATCACTGCCCAGGCTGGGGTCATCCTGACTCCTGTTTCATCTCCATCACAGAGCAGTCCCACTCCTGTTCCTGCAAGCCAGGGCAAAAATTATTTAAAAAAGAAAGATATAAAACGTAAATACACAAACATACTTTATTTAATCTGTTAATGCTAGTAGCATTTTCACGTAAATTTTTAGTATAAAAAGATGTTAAGTATTAAAAGAACTAATTACTGGATATGTTTTGTGGTATTTCAGATTCTTACTGTATTGAAATACTCTAAGTGATGGCAAAATGCACCTGTTCTGTGAAGTTTTCCTATATTTGTAAAGAAGCTTTAAAGCAGATAGCCAGATTGTTTGCATGTTTTAAACAAATTCATCAGTACTTGTGAGGATAAACCTCATAATAATTTTCTCACAACATCTGGCCAAGAAACACAATGTGACATAATTTAACAAGAAAGTGCTAATCTAGTGTTTGTTTTCACAGGGCATCTGAAGCATAGTTCTTTCATCAAGAAAAATGGATATCAAAATATGAGATTTTAGACATAAATTTGGTTTGTTTAAACTTCAGGTTGATTAACATGAGAATATAAAATGAGATATACAAAGTGATGGATACAGTGGGTTCCTTTAAAAACTCAACAACTATTCCCTCAGGAGCCCCATTGTTCTCCAACTGCCAGAAGAATGTAATAAGAAAGGTGATTAAAATGTGAGGATTATACTCTTTTTGTTTCAGAGAAACTATGAGTAAATCAAGACAAGGTGTCATTTCTGTCATGGCTATGGCACCATTAGGAATCTGTCTTTTAGTTCCAGGTTCACTGGTTCAAATATCCTGCTCTCTGTATTAGACTGAGGTGTTTGACTGGGATTTAAATCTATCAACTAGGCTGAAAATGAGTTTTCTATGGCTGTTGTGAAAAAACAAAGTGTTATAATGTCTGGGACTAGGGCCACTGGGATACTCACATTAAATGCAGAATTTTGCTCTAATCTCAGATTAATGGGTAAATATTTGAAAATCTAGTTTATATTTGATGCTTGACATGGTCTTGTTTTCATTTCCCTCCCACCCCCCTCACAAACTTAGACTGTCTCCACTTGGCTAGAATGGGAAGCAGAAGTGCTGAAATACCTAATCTTGTAAGACTTCCAGCCCAGCTGTGGAGAATCAAGTACCTTTAGACAGTTGGGATACAGTTCAAAAGAGCATCCACAGTTTTTGGTGTTTGTCCAAGCACTGAGACACTTTGTGGTTTACCCATCACTCCTTTTAATGTATTAGAGAGTAAACACACTATGTCAATGAGTAAAAATTATATGAAAGTAAATAGACTCCTGACCTTGCTGTCCACTTGCAGGCATGATGCTGACTGAATTCAATGGAAATTTCACATAGGGAATGGCTTTATGATTAGACATCTGTACTGCAAACAAGATAATATGTATTAATGTGTGTGCTTTCTCTCTGGATTCAATTACAAGTGAGAAAAGAAAACTGTGAATATAATAACTTTCCCATGGACTGAGACTGTACAGCTACTACCATTCATCTGTGCAATGCAATTCTAGAAATAAGTGTGGCAGGAAAAGTGCAAAATTAAAAGCTATAGGCAAATGAAGCATGCCTTATTTCATATGGTATTTGAAATTAGAGAAAGGATCAAGTGACACAAAAAGCTTTTTCTTCCTTCAATCACAGGACCTGCTAGAGAGGCTGAGAACAGTACTATTAGACTGCCTTAGAAACAGTCTGTAAGAAAAACTATCCAGCTTGTGAAAAACTGAGATATCTTTTCCCTGTCTGGTGCAGTGGAAGACAAATGACCACTTCATCCTCACCCTGTGAGTCTAATGAAAACTTACGACCAAGAAAGGTCATTGTTACGGGTATTATTGCTCTATGATGCTGTGCAAAAGTGGCCCCAAGATACTGCTAAAAGATTGTTAGCCATGAAGGATCCAGAGTGACCAGTTAAAACATTTGGAATGACCAAATTGTTACTTCCAGGGAGGAAACACCTGAGCACTAGTTCCCCTTTAAAACTTCATCAAGCCTACTGGCTCCAGAGCAGTATGGGGAACCGGGTGAGTGAGTGGAAATTTCCACTTATCTTGCTCTTTATAGTCTTTGGTTGAACTGAAATCTTTGAGCAGTGAAAATGGCTAATCAGCCTATGAAGAGAGAAGTTTGTTACTCTTGATGCTTCTGGTTTCTCCTAGAAATAACAGACCTAGTCAGGTGCAGGATAAAAGTAGTCTGTATTTTCCTAATGAATTTCTTATCTAAAAGGACAACTATCAGTTGGAGTAGCAAGGTATGGCCATTTTAACAAATTTACCATGTTCAGGAAGTCCTAGTTTGCTTTCTGCTCCCCAACAGAGAGTAAAACCTTTATTCCTCGTTGAGCTTCCCAAAATATCAGATGTTTTTATGGAGTTTGCTAAAACAAAAATGATGCAGATATGTATGGGAGGCGAGCCTAAAAGCTGAACTGGATACTAAAGTGAGAAGAAAGACTAAGTGGTAGACATAAGCATTCAGACATAACCATTCAGTTCAGACACTAGGTAGAAGGTGTCACTTTAGAATAATGTGTGTTTTGGTATACAGTGGAAATACTATAATTACACAGAACTGGAGGCAGATTCAGACAGGTGAATTTAAACTCGGAATGGATAGAAAAGTTTTTTAGGTTTTTGCATATGTCATCATAATTAGAGATGAGACCCTGGATAAAAATTGTGACTTTGATAAAAAATGTTGCTTGTTAGGAACTTCGTAGGCCCCTTCCTCTTCCCCTCCACCTCCCCAGATACAGAGGAACAGATTGAAAGTCTTGGAAATCTTTCAAAATAGGTTAGATCTGCCGAGATGTAGATACATATGTATACTCAGTCCTTTGCTTGATGACATTTTTTTTCCGCTACTCCTTAACTTCCTCCCAGTTCACAGCTTCACTGATTCAGAAAGCAACCATAAACCCTGCCTCCAGAAAAGATAGTTCATGCGTAACAGATTCATGGACCGAAAGACTTGGTATACCTGTTCACTCACTTGCATGTTTACAAACCCAGGAATTAGTATATGGTAGCCTTTAATATTTCTAGAATAGCATAGAGCTATGGGAGGTTTGCACAACATTATTTGAAGGCCAAGTAGCAAGTTGGCTTCCAAATCTGCTGCAGAACTGCTGTGACCCTAAAATGAGCTCATTTCAGAGTTACATGATCACTGCCATAGTAACAGGACGATCTTCCCCCTCTCTTTTGCACACAGAGACAATGAGGTGACCCCTTGCATAGGTTTTCTCCAGTATCACAATGTCACCTTGCTTGTATTCTGAAAGCAGACTGCCCTCTCTGCATTTCCTGATTTGCCTGCACATAGAAACTGAAGAGGGAATTACAGCTAGGTTGCAATGATTCAGAGATTAAGTACTTCAGTGCTAATTCAGAATTTCACCACTTTGAATCACTATTAATTCTGTTGTCGTAGAAGGCATAAAGTAGAATTGTCTTTTCTTGCTAATATATTTTTTTTTCTTTCTATTCAAAATATGTTCATTATTGATAGATTTTTCACCCATGAGGAGACTGACAGAACTTTTCCTTTAGTACAACTAAAATGTGACTGGGTCAGGATTTAAATTCAGATAACAGCTTTTTACAGTAATTTTTATTAAAAAGCAAACTCTGATGCAATAAAAAAAGCACTTATTTCTTCTTAAAATTAGATCTCATATACACACTAAATAGCTAATACTTGGATGAAAGAGTGGAAAATGTTTCATACTGTTCACAGAGTTACTTCAGTGTTATGAGTGCAAAGTTAGATGCTTGGCTTTTTTTATCCTCAACTTTTTTTATTACATCTTACTGTTAAAGACATGCCAGTAAGTGAAAATAATAGTAATATAAAAGGTGTTTTACAAAGGGGCTTTGATTACCAGAATTTTATAATGTATTAATACTGAATTGAAACAAGATCATTAAATGGATCAGGAAATAAAGTCTGTGGGAAAGGAGGGATGTTGGCACAGAACGTAATCTTAATTTAATTCTCTTGAAGTATTTTAAAGAATTTGCAAGTGACAATCATACACAATGTTGTTTAAGACTGGAAGTCCTGGTTTTGAATGCATTGATTACCTTTCATTTAAATATATATATGAAGTATTTAGAATTTGAACGTTATCTGTTAACCTGGAGTATTGCCTACAGTGATGAGACACTTCAAAGTGACCCATCTTATCTACATAGTTAAAAGATCTATAAAATATCACAACCTTATGCTGACTTAACTGATCTGTGGTTAATACTCTCTAGCTACCCAGCTGTGGAAGACAATGCTGTTCAGTGATGTCAGTTATGGAGACAATTCTTTTTGGCCATCAGGAATAAATGTTGTTGTCGCTGTTGTTCTGTCCTTCATCCAGACCATTTTAACACTTCCAAACCCAAGGCATGTTTGAATCTGAAAGTGTCATTTGTTTTCATATTACAGTCTTATTTTGAACTGCTCCTCTGTATTGTGAGAAAAATAACACTGTGAAAACTGTTTTTTTCTCTTCTCTGCTCCCTGTGGGTACTCCTGTCAATGAGCTTTCTTACTTTGGATTCACTGAAGAAGAAACATCCAGACCTGTTAACTTCAGCCATGGCTTTATAATCTTTAATTAGGTGTACTACTGTGATTTGTCAAGGAAAATTAAGAGCCTAGCCTGTGTAATAGGTTGCACATTGTTCATTTTTAATTTTCTTGCATATAATTTAATATTTTACAATTCTTTCAGGTTTGTAATTTATATATATATATATGATACATAAGATGGGATGGACTTTTTCAAGATAACTTTTAAAATATTTTGATTCCAAAGGTATATTTTGGAATCCCACTCTGTTATTTGAAAGATGTTTACCAGGTACAAATTGAGCTTTGAGACTCAAATGTATTTATGCAAAAAAATTTCATAAAATGATAGCATCATAGAATGGTTTAAGATCATCTAGTTCCAACCTCCCTGTCATGGGCAGGGACACCTCCTACTAGACCAGGTTGCTCAAAGCCCCATCAAACATGACCTTGAACACTTCTAGGGAGGGGGTATCCACAACTTCCCTGTTCCAGCATCTCACCACCTTCATTATGAAGAATTTATCTTCCAGTTTAAAGCCATTACCCCTTGTCCTGTTGCCTCATGTCCTTATAGAAAGCCTTTCCTCAGATTTCTTGTAGCCCCCCCCTTCAGGTACATTGTATAGATCAATGTTCACTGCAGAGGCTAAGTAAATATTCTAATAAAAGCTAAGAATATATTTGTTTTAAAAGTAATTTGATTTGTAATGTATTTTTTTTTTCATTTTGGTGTTTAAAACTGGGATTTAAAAGTTGCTTGCAATGATTAGCAACAAATCCCTAGGTAAAGCAATCTCTGTACTTCTCATTACTGTGCTGCCTAAATTTAATCTTATAATGCTGTATGAAATAGAAGTGTTCTTTTTTTATAGGACAAAATTAAGGTACATCAATTGTGATTTGGCACAAAGTAACATAAATTCCTATAATGACAGTCTGAGTCTTACTTTATCTGAAATTAAAATATAATCAAATACCTCTCTATTTGTGTATAACTGTTTGAACAGTTCTCTGGAACTTTCACTATGGATTTTGAAGTGAATGTGTCACGGTGCAGAAATATTACCAGTTATATGCTTTTCAAAAAACAATTGCAAATATGATGCAAATGCCAGTGGAGGTGAATACCTTACAAGAAGAAATAACTTCAGATAATTGGGGCTCCTCAATGAAAAATATCAATTTGTCAATATGGAATGATTACCTGGAAATATAGCTGTGTTCATACCTAGAAAGATTGGACCAGATGAATCTTGAGGTCCCTTCCAACTTGGCATTTTATTATTCTATGATTTTACGTTCATGTTTTTACTTAAAAGAGTTATATTCTAGTGAGAGCAAGTCACTGGGGATCTACTGGTCAGGATGCTGCCTCAAGATACACAGAAAACCAGACTGAATCTGCAGCTCTAACCCTCTACATCTTTCTACATGTCTTCCATTTGCCCACCGCTATCATAATTCTAGGATGAGTTTTTATGAGTGTCTCCTTTTGAAGCATTTTTTTCTGATATTAATAATTAAATGTTAGTTGACCTGAGAACGAATGTGATTAACTTTGAGTTGGGGTACTGAGAATTCTTTTGAATGTAAAAAAATATTTATAAGGCTCAGGAATATTGTGCCTGACCGAAATATAATTTCCCACAAAGATCCAGAATTAATTAAAAAGTGTAATCACAAAATTTACATCATTTACAAAATGTAAAATGATAAATAATTTATTAAAGTTCCTTTGTACCAATATTTATGAACTGGTACAGTAGCAGTATTTCCCACACATTAGCTGTGCATCATTTTCCTGATCTTAACAGAATGCCTGTCTATTTACCAGCTCACTTCTGGATTTCTTTATACTGTTTGATCTTCTGCACGTGAGTAAACTTTAGATTTTTCTACCCTTAAAAAAATTTGTCTCAGACTTGTACGCAGGAGTTTAATCTCAGAATGAGCTGTATTTTTACCTTTTTTACAAACAGTAAAATTTAGTCCATTTTGCAGTGTTACAGATTAAAAGCTTACAACTTTAGAAACTTATCAGAAAGTGAACTAGATGAGGAAACAGCACAAACTCAATGGATTTGTATAAACAGCTTTCTTTCTTTGAATGGACTTGATTTTACTTTGAGCATGAATGAGAAGTGCTTGAGACACCCAAGGTCCCAGGGGAGCAGAAAAAGCTAACATATTTTTTAATATGTTTTTTGATATTTTTTTTGGCCTTTTTAGAGACCAAATCAACCTTTCACCACAGGAAAGGCTTAAAATTTATTGGTGCTGTGCTGTTAGGGAGACACAGCTGAAAACTATAACATTTTATCATACTTAGTCAAGACTTCTTTCTAACAGTTTCAGTCTAGTTTCACATGCTTTCATTTCAAACAAATGTCATTTGTTATATTTAAATTAATAAAATCAGTGATGGGTTACTAGCATACTTAATTTTTATTTCAATGCAGGACAAGAACCCCCTACCTTGCTCTTAAAATTAAAAATTATGTTGTATAATAAACCAAATTAGATCTAAGTAGGTTAATAAGGCTGGTGCTGTATTCTCCCCCCAGTAGACAAGACTCACTCTTTTGCTTTTTAGAGTCTATTTTTCTAATCACAGATTAATATAAGAAAGATTCGTAACACAGGAAGTGTCTGAAGACATCCATACTCCTTGCTCTGGGTTCTATCATACAGACTGAATATGCCTTAAGAAGGCCAAAGCCAACAATACAATACCATGTCAGCATCTCTCTATGTAGTTCAGGCTTCTGACATATTATTGTCAGTGTCCAGAGTGAGCATTCCCTCAAGATTCTACTACTTAGTAGGAAATTCCCTAATGTAGGGAAAAGGCAGGGAAATGTTCATGGTTTCAAATCTGAAATTTTCTTTGCAAGCCTGCGAAATGAGAGACATAGTTTTATCTTTTCTTACAAGAAGAACCTTCTCATATTCAGTTTAAACTTCTTAGTGGTGTCTTTTATTCTCTTTATATGTGGTAGAATGTATACCTCAGCTGCTGTCATCCCCACAAACCAAATTTTGTTCAATTCACTTCAGCATGTCACAGTCAATGACTATTAATATTTTATATTTTGTTTGTGAGGAAATATTAGCCACTGCACATAAAAGTCCTACAAATTGCAAAAGTAAACAGCTTTATGGTTTGAACGAATTACAACAGTTATTTCGGGGAAAATGACACCACGCTGAAAGGAGTCTTTGGAAGGAATTAATAGCGGGAGAGAAACACAGGGAAAACAGGTTTTTAAACGAGTGAATCACCCCAGGGAAAAAAGGGCTATTGAGAAAAGAAAGACGACAATTAATGTTCTCTGTCTCTCTGAAGTCTCTCTGGATCTCTGAAGTCCCTCTGGATCTCTGAAGTCTCTCTGGAGCTGCTCTCTGATGCTCCTCGGTGCTGCATCCCCTTGTTGGTCGCTGCTTTTCCCTGCGCTTTAGGCTTTTGGTGTGCTGATAATTTTCTTTTGACTCCCTTCTGATTTTCCCCCTTTTTTCCTCTGAATTTTTATAGTAAAAAGTTCTTTCCTCTCATCAATTTTTGCCAGAGGTTGCAAACTGGTAAATGCAGGTCTGGCCTTTGTATTCGGTTTTTCCGGAATTCTTTAGTTCTTGTAATTGATACCAATTTGGGTTACCAGTCTGGCGGCTTATCAGGAGTCAATCTGATTAGCATTTTATCTTTCTAGTCCTGACAAAGGAGGGGAGTCTGTTGGTGAGATCAGTTTATCTTTTGACAGAGCAAACTATTCCGGCATTGTCTCATGCTAGCTTGGATGTGATTTTGCTGATTCAAGAAGCAATTTTTTATTATTATTATTATTTTCAATGTATCCACATTACACAACAGATCTGTATTTTTTCTGAAATTTGTCATCTATAGAAAAGTTCAAAATAAATTAAAAAAAAAAAGGGACATGACATGAATTACATGATTCATTCATTTACAGATTCTCACAGGGTAATTGAATTGTTTATTACAAATGTCTCCGATCACAAAATAATAATCTGCGTGTCCAGAAAGTGCAAAAATTTCAAATGCAGACAAACACCCAAATAATTTTGAAAGTTTGTTCATAGATTATTTTGTTAGTAGGTGAGACCACTGCAATCAAGACTAAGAGTAGTGTAATTTCATTTCTGTGATAGCAGAAGACATGCATGTAATTAGACAAAACAATTGAGAATAATTCAATTGAGTAACCAAAGAATTGGTCTAATTTAAGACTTCCCAGTTGAAACAAACAACATTTTTTTTTTTTCCTTCAAAAGCCCAGGCTCGAGAGAGTAAGAAAATGTTTCTTATTAACTCAACTGAATAAATCAACTGGTCTGAGAAGATTATGTGATTAAATTGACCTAGGTATGTTTTTAAAATATAAATTATAAAGGAATAATTTCTATCTCAAATAAGACAAGCTTTAGGGCAAAAGTCCTGGCTCAGTTGAATAAACAGCCACTTCAGAAAGGATATTAGAAACCAGCAAAGAAGACTATGTCTTACAGGTCAGGAAATGTAGAGGTAAAATGAAAACAACCAGAAATCAAGCTGAGACTTTGCAAAATAAATTAAAACTAAAATACCTTCAGCTAAACAAATTGGATTTAAAAAAAAAAGGCTGTGGGCAGCCTGTGCTGGAGCAGTCTGCTCCTGAGGGACTGCACCTCATGGAAGGGATTCCCACTGGAGGGCTTCATGAGGAGAGACCTGATACTTCTCCCTGAGGAGGAAGGAAAACCCTGTGTGATGAATGGACTGTAAACCCCACTCCCTGTCCCCTTGTGCCACCAAGGGGGAGGAGGTAGAGATGTCAGGAACAAAACAAAATTTGGCCTGGGAAGAAGGGATGGATGAGGTTAGGTATTTAAGCTCTGGTCTTTGTTTTCTCTTTGCTCTGACTTGATTTGTTTAATGATAAATTAAATCGTTTTTTTTCCACAAATTATGTCTGTTTTGCCTGGAACCATATCTAGTGAGGGGAACCCTCCTAGTCCTTGTCTTGAACTGCAAGGTTTTAGATGGATTTCCTCCTTGTCATCCCAAAGTGGGGGGAGGGGGAATGAGTGGCTGCGTGGCCCTTTGTTGCCAGCTGACCCTATGTCAGGACAGCATCTTATCAGTCATGCCAGTGACTGTCCAGATGGCCCTATGTTAACCATTGTTCTCCAAGCCTAGGAAAATGTGGGCAGCAATGTACTAGTTAGCTGTGATCAGGCATGTATTTAGTGATTGTTTTATTTTTCACTGTTAATTTAATGCAGTGAGTAAGGAGGAATCATAGATCGTGGCATAGTTGGACAGATTTTTAGAAGCAGCACTTTTTAAAATGACTGCAGGCTGTGCGTTTGCTTGAGTCGCAATGGTGAAAGCAAAACTGATGACAAATGTTGCCCTTGCCAACAACTCACAGCGTTTCAGTTGTTGAAAAGTTATTCCCCTCAAGGCGTCGGGGATTAATTTTAAAAATCAGGCTGTTGCAATTTCACATGTAATACAAAACTTGGTAGCTCTTGACTTTTACTTTGAATTCTCAGTGGCATGAAAAAAACCGTCTCACTAATGCAGTTTCAGTTGTTATGACCCTGTCTGAAAAGACCATCAAAGCCAACTTGTTTACTGAGGTGAGAATAGCAATGGTGGGGGGTTAAGTGGAATATTTTATTTTTTTTCATATTCCTGAAATATACAGAATGCTAGAGATGGTATGTAGTTTGGTTTGGATTTTTTTCTAGGTTTGAAACAGAAACTATTGCATGTTCTGCACTTCTGAACAGGAAATGATCAAATAACTCAAAAATTATAAGAATCCCAGAATCATTAAGGTGAAAAATACTTCTTAAATCATTCAATACAACCATTTACCTAGCACTGTCAACTCCACCATTAACTATGTTCCTAGGTATCACATCTACACAACTTTTAAATATCTCCAGGGAAGGTCAGCAACTCAGCCTGGCAATTGCAAAATTTTAAATTATTTTGACTACATTAATAATTCAGTTGTTGCCTTCAGACAACACTTGGTCTTATCCTTATATGTTTGTTAGTGTTATTTCTCTCTTATAACTCATCAGAATTAGTTTTGTTGGATTAGATTTGCCATTATGATCCAACTAGATAATTTTATAATTTACACCAGAGTGTTTCAGGTGATCTCCCCAGTCCATCTGGTATGATACCAAGCATGTAATTGGTATCTACATCTGTTGGGTATGGGAAACTGGAATGCAAGTTTGTGATTCTCAGAACTGGGGCCTATGAGAATCCATTATGGAAGCTGTGGTCACAGACACCACATTAACCTCATGGCAACAGAGTACATGATGCTTACTCAGAGTGTAAGTGAGCTGAGCTGAAATTGAATTGCAGTTCAAGTGCCAGGTACCAGCCTCCTATGCAAAATTCTGATGTTGAAGCTTTCTAGCAAATGCTTTGATTTGCAAGATTATTAAAAAGAGAGTAAGGGAATTTACTATTTCATTTTTTATTTCCTAAATCTAGCTCCAGTCCCAGTGTGAATTTGGAAGAAAAGATGGTCCAGTGACAGGTATACCAATCCAGAACTTGGAAGACCAAATCTTTCATTCTTTTCCTGATACTGCTTTCTCCCTTGCAAAACGTTTAGCCTCTCTATAACTTAATTCCCCGTTTTCAAATTTGACACCAAGGTGTCTTTATGCCTTTGGGTACCATGACATTCTATACACTAATAATATGCTATCTGACATCCAATTATTGTAGCAAATGAGGCTGAAAAAAAGGATTTTGTACAAGTAAAATAGAATCTCTCCTGGATTATGCCAAGTTTATTTTGTCTTTATTGACATTCTTCAAGACAACCAGTCCCAGGAATATCCCCTGTACTTTGCCTACATTGTAATTAAATGAACAACAATCACAGATTGCTTTGGATTGGAAGGAACCTCTGAAGTCCAACCCCCCCAGAAATTACCATGGGTATATTTGGTTGAATTGCATTGGTTAGAGGCACATCCAACCTGGCCTTGAACACTCAAAGGACAGAAAATCTAGCACTTCTCTGGCCAATTTCTTCCAGTGTCTCACCACCTTCATTGTAAAAAAATTTCTTCCTTATATCTACTCGGAATCTGCCCTCTTTCTGATCAAAACCTCTACCCTTATTCCTATTTCTACAGGTTCTACTAGGTCTGTCCCTTATAATATGTCTGTTCTGTCCCTTATAATATGTCTGTTTCTTATAAGCCCTTGTTGAGTATTGAAAGGCCACTCTAAGGTGTCATTGGAGCCTTCTCCTCTCCAGGCTGAACAACCCCAACTCTCTCAGCCTGCCCTCACAGGAGAGGTGCTCCAGCCCTCTGATCATCTTCATGACTCTCCTCTGGACTTGTACTAAGAACTCCATGTCCTTCTTATGTTGGGGGCTCCAAAACTTGACACAGTAGAGAGGAAGAATCACCTCCCTTGACCTTCTGGTCATGCTTCTTTTTATGAAGCCCAGGATATTGTTAGCTTTCTGGGCTGTGAGAGCACATTGCAGAATAATGTTCAGTTTTCATCCAGAACATCAAAAAATTCATCCAGCACAAGAAATTCTTAACCCATGTATTCCTGAAGCTAAAGAAATGCTCTCTTGCACTGATAGTTCTAAGAGTGAAAAACAACCTGATCTGGGAGTGAAGAAGGCTTATTTACTGCATCCACTCAATAAAGTCTAATAGTTCTGCTATCTATTCCTTTCTCTTTCACTTAACACAATTCTTTTACTTACAGCTCCATACTACCAAGTTATCTTTAGAAAAATTGCCTTGTATTAGCCCAGATCTCACTGCTGTTTTTATGGGTGGTTAGTTCTGGCCCATCTTAAATGTACCAGCGATAATATTCAGCTTAGTACTTCATGATTTGCTACTTCCTTATTCCATAACTTAACTTTCTTCTGTCATGCCAGAGTCATTCCTTATTAATATCTTTCTTCTCATAAGTGCACTTGTCCTAGTGTATAAAAACCCTAGGCATTTTTACAAAACTTTATTGGATACAAAGCTTAGTGGGGAAGAGGTGAATGGGGAAGCCACAGATAGGTTTTTCTTCCTGACATACTAGATTAAAATTTAACTAAACTAGTATATAGATGATCTATGAATAGGGATTTTTAAACTACCTCATTATTTACTTGAAAAGTAGAGTTTATACTGAAATTTCACTTTCATCTCACTGTGTGAAACAGATATTAATTTGTAAGATTTCCAAGTAGGTTATTTTCAGTATTCTCATGCCTAAGTAAAGCATAAAGTCTAAAGGCTGAAGTTTCCGTATGAGTGGGCTTGGCAGCTGAGAGTGCTAAACTTGTTTTAAAAATATTAGGGAGTGAAGCTATTTTTCTCTTGGGAGGATTTTTTTATTGAAGGGAAAATATCACGTTATTAGCTTGCATTGAATGAAATACATATTATCAACTAATAAACTTTTACTGCAGTTTTCATGCACTTCAGTGGTCAGGAACTGGTTCATATAAGGCAACATGTGTGGTATGAAGAAGCATAGTTAACACGCATATATACACACCTGCATAAGAGTCATGGAATGGAAACAGTATCTACAAGTATTTATGACTAATTTCTCCATCACTGAGTGAAAAGTTTTACAAACTATAAAACATAAAATTACAACAAGTTTTATTGCAGAAAACCACAAGTTCTAACTTTTGCAGGGAAAGTTTTATTGTTTACTTTCCCTATACAATACTACAGTGAGGACTCATTCTAGTTTTCTGTGGAGTTCTAAGAAGGTGCATGAGTTATTTTCATCCTTCCTTGGCTGCCACAACAGAAACTGGCAAAGCAGAAGAGTTTTATATAAAAAAATGCAAGCAATAACTGCATGAAGCTGACAGCTTGTAAAACTGCTTCCTCAAAAACAATATGAAAAGCACAAGGTTTAAAAACACCTCTCTTACTAGCATGTGCTCTAGACCTAAGTGCATGCATAAATGAATATGCATGAATGCTAGTTATGCAGAATTTAAATAGCATTTTACAAAGAAATTTGAACAAATAAAAATTAAGCATTATTTTATTGCAAAGGAGATGAATTGTTAATCAGAAAGAGAATTGCAGTGACTTAATTTGAATGCATTTGGTGTTCAGAGCTTTTCCTGTAGCAACATAAGGTTTTGGGCAATAAACTTTTGGTTAAGTTGTAAACAAAGAACTCTCAGCCAGATGTCTGGGGTTTCTTAGGAATATAGGAAGCTATTTTAACCTTACAATGCATTTTAGTAGTATTAATATAGCAGAAACCTTTAGTTTTCTGCCTAATTAAACTTCATGAAGTCACACAGGTAGAAAACAGGTAACTACTGAAATTCAGTTGGCATTTTGTTCAATCTGTGGCTTTTAATGATTTTTACTCAATACTGTTGGGTTTTTTTAATAAACAGTTAGAATGCAGAATACTGTAGCTTTACAGTATTTCTGGGAAAAATGATATTTGATAAAATTCACCAGAGCATGTAAACCACAAAGCTTACGTCAATAATATAATGCGATAATTATTTCATCCTTTCATTGACTATATTGACTTCAGATACATTTATTCCTCTCTGTTCCACAGACTGACTGGGGATTGATAAAAATTCACTGTATGTAAAAAAAACTGTACAGAAAAACTCCAGGAAAGACCAGTTGTGTTTCTTAAAATAGGTTTGTGCCTGACAGTGCTAGTCTGTCGAATTGAATCCTCACCTAGAAAGATTTCTTATCTCTGTGTCATAATACAGAGAAAAAGAGAGAGACCTTCTAGTCACAGTCTATTGTGGGAAATCAACTTGGAGTTTGTAGCCTTGGATTACCAATTCTGAAGCCAAAAAGTCCAACAAAACAGAAATTTGGAGATGAAACTCATTTTGACTTTCTTGCCCCCAGTCTATTGTATGCACAGTTAACTCCATCTGCAATATGAAAATAATACCTCTATGTGCAATATAAAAAAAAGAAAATAACAAGCACCAGGGCAAAAATATTGACTTTTTAAAGATGAGGGAGGATCTTTCACTAAAGGGCTGCTTTCCAGCTTTGGAAAGTTACAAACCTCTATAAAGTCTTTCTGTAAAGAAAGAAATCTTGCTGAAGTGAATAAAATAGTAAATATATATTAAAGAATTTGGACTTTGCTTACAGAATCTGCCATTACTATTGAAAGAACACCTTTCTGAAGCGGGATCCTATTATTTAACCTGTCTTTTTTAGCAAAACACCAAAATAAGAGGGCAGCTTATTATAGCAAAAGCTAATAAGCATTTGTTACAAATCTGGTCACAGTGGAAGAACAAATAAAAGATGGGAAGCCATCAATACTTTGAAGCTAATACTCCTCTTTTTTGTTTGGTTGTTTTTTTTGGTTTTGGTTTGGTTTGGTTTTGCTTTTGCTTTTTTTGCTTCTGATAGGTATGGATGTCAGAGTCAGTACTCTAAATTAAAAAAAAAAAAAAAATATTCAGATTGAGCATATAAGTGTGACCTGCACTCCATTATCAATACCTCACCCTTCGTAAATAGGAGAATAGCATAATTTTTATATAAATCTTTACTCTGATGTATTGAATTTTACTGCAATAATTTACTTACTACAAACAGCAAATCATAGTACATGCAGTTCAGATAGATTGGATGGTCTTCCCTTATGCCTGTACTTCAGTTTTAACTGGAAAATATCAGTTCCAAGGCAGAAAATCTTATGGAAATATGCTGAGCTGCACTTCTTTTGTTTTGTTTTGTTTTGTTTTTTCCTGAAAATGTCTTAATTTTGTGATGGATTTATTTTATTATTTTTTTATTAAGCAAGCAAGATATCAACATGCAATTTGATGTTACATGTCAATTATTTAGAAGGCCAGTACTTAAAGCTCCTCTTTATCCTCATCTAAACTTGACTTTTTTTCACTTGCCAGGTTAAGTGGTAATTATTAGGCTATTGTGGCTAGTTAAGCAACTCACCCTACATGTAGATACTGGGACTGGTCTGAAAGAGGCAGATTTAGAAGATTTAGAAGGCTTTTGCCTTGTCCCTTGGTAAAGGAGAAAAAAAAAATTGTTTAGGATGGATTATTAGCCAGGTCTTGCTACAGACCTTTTCTATCATTTGCTCTTATTAAAGACTGTGGTATGGCTCATTTTCCTCACTTTTATTTTTTAGTGTAAGCTTTTATCCTTCCTGAAGGAGACAATATGTTGTCTGGTTTTTGATTCACACAGCATATTTTGAACAGTATGTCTAATAAAGACATCCTCTCCTGGTCATCTGCTCTATTTAGATAGTGGTAGTTCATTAAATTGATGCTGAGAAAATCTGTGCCATTGGGACTCTTTTCTATTCCTGAGCAGGGATTTAGTACCTGCTGACAGTTTTTCTGTTAATTAAGATCCATATCTAAGCCTGAATGACCTGTTAAGAAAGAACTGCTTACTCAGTATGAGGAGAGAAAAGAAAAAAAAATACCTTTGCATCAAAGCAATAATGTTGCAAAGAAAGCAAAGAAATTTGGTACCTTTGGCTTAAAAGAAAAAAAAAAAAAAAAAAAAAAGAAAAGAAAAGAAAAAAAGAAAAATAATGGGACAAATTAATATTTCAGTGGGATGAAATGAAATTTACCTATCTGGACCTTCCATTTAAGTGTAAGAATTCTGTTAATGTCTTCTTTTGAATATTTTTTGTGTTTAATTCAGAAGTAGAAAACTTTGAAAAATGTAATTTTTTGAAAGCATTTCAGAAAGTGCCAAGGCTCTCAGCTCTTATTGGAACTGTCTGTTTTGATTGTATGAAACAAAATCATTCCCATCTAATGGCTTCTAAAGACAGATGCTAGCACCAGGAGAAGAATAGTAGAAATCATCTGACAAAAACTGTTCACTGTGCCTACGTTCATTGTGGTGCAGTTGTCTTCAAGTTCTGAATCAGATCTTGTCTGCTCTCAAGCACCTCTTCTCCTGTGCTTCAAGACTCAGTTGGCTCTGCTTCCAGCCCAGAGTACAATGCAACATGCAAGACCATTTTATATTCAAGTACAGGCTTGATCCTCCTGACCCAATGGTACAAACAGAACCCTCCAGTACACCCAGGAACCAGAAACTTTGTCCTTAGTACTCAGTAGTGTTTTCCAAAAAAGTGGCTACCGTCTTTCAGGTATTGTCTCCTTCAAAACAGGTAGGAAACAAACAAAGCAGACCAAAACAAGCAAAAAAAAAAAAAAAAACAAACCCCATGAAAAATGATAATTTTCTCTCTCAAAACAGCTCTACTGGCATTACTCAAAGAATTTTACTCTTCATAGTCTCATGTTCTAATGACGTTATGGTATTATTTAAGGATCTCATCATGAATATCACATTTTGTTTCTTTAGTTCATGTTCTGGTTATTTGTCTGAATATCCCTCTGCGTATGGAATTCTCAGATTACCTCAATTCTACACATTGTAACTTTTAAATTAACTGATGGTAAGATTTCATTGACTACACATGTTCTGTTCAGTTTTGGATTTTGTGATTGGTTTCTAGCAAAGTCTCCTGCTGGACATTTAAAAAATACAGTTTCTCATCTGGAATAAAACTAATGCTATTACTAACATCTGTACTGGCTCAGGTGAGTGCCATATTTTATTTAGCTAGGTTTTTTTTTTTTTTTTAATGAAGATTAATCCCTTTTCCAAAGATCACATCAGTCCAAGTCATGTCTTTGAGATCTTTTAAGCATCTGTTAAGGTACAAATAATGAAAACCTGCTTTCTGTGCTGCCAGCTCTGCACACATGCTGCAGACAACTACTCTGGAAGTAGAAAAAAAAAATCCTTCAAACTACTGAAAATCAGATCTATATAGCAGAGAGTAGTTAAAACTTCATGGGATAACTGCTGAAATAGCATATGTAAGCAGTTCATGAAACACAGACAAGTAGGCTATTATAATGTGCTCTTATGTAGACTTCTAAAATCTTTCCTCTGATCCTCTCTTTCTGAAGTATCCCACTGACTAACAAAATAATCAGGCATCTTTAGTAGACAGCAGGCTAAATTCCAAGTTGTGGATCCATGCAAAATATACACATAGTTTTTTTAAATAAACTTTTTTTTTTTTTTTCCCCTCCAAAGTTCATGACCTATTTTAGCAAGGAGCTGTGAAGCTAAAATGTGGCCTTGCTCTGCCTGCTACAAATTTTCATCCCAGGCAACACATTTCTGCTTGAACACTGGCAGTCCATTTCAGCAAGTGGATGATCTCCCTGCAATCAAAGATATATTACTACTGCACCAGTTGAATGTCCCATATTTGAAGAGTGCAAAGCAAGAGGACCCTTTGATATGATATTGTGTGACCAGTGTCCAACAAAATTCCAGTACAACACTATTTTGCTACAGCATCTTGCATCGATGGTCCCTTGAAGGTTTGTGGTTTGCTATCCTTGTAATAGAAAACAAAGAAACTTTGTAGACAAAACCCTGATTCAGAGAGTAAACAGATGGATAATTCTGCAAAGGTGAGGAAGCCATATGCAAGGGTTTAAGCAGATTTAAAACCTATTTCACTCAACTGTTATTTTTTACAGCAACAAAACCATACTTTCAGTATGGATACCTAATAATCACATAAACATTTTACAATGAGACCCTGATACTGATATATTGTGCTTTTATAAACTAAAATGTAAAACATACATATTGGAAGCAATTTGGCTAGTAAAGTACAAAGTAAAGAATAATTTCTAAAGAAAATAGGGGAATTGTGCATCAAGAAAAGAAGAATGTGAGGAAAACAATACAGGAGGGAAAGACGCCAGCACAACTTTAAAAGAATCCATATGGAATTTCATAAATATTTTAAAAATTTTACGGAAGAGATGAAAAGACAGTCAACAGAAACAGACCCGGGAAGTCTGTCACTTGTCTTAAACTCTATAAAGACTTGGCTCTACAACTAGGATCATCTATCAAGAGAGCCTGTGGGCTGCCCAGTGGCATGGATGTAGCTTGCAGGTGTACCCAGCTGGCATCCCTACTGCCATCAGCCTTAGCTCAACCTAGCTTGAGTTAGGTGTGACATAAAAGGACTGCTCAGGAGTGAGCTGAGGTACAGGAGCACTTCTGCAGGTAAAGATGCACAGGACATTTTTTCAGAGATTCTGAATGACAGATCATGTCTCTACTTCAGCTGTTAGGCTCAAAGAGGGAACTGGTACCACTGATGTGTCCCTGTTATCAGGAGTGAACATATCATGCAGAGACCACTGGCATCCATCAAGGCTCCTTCTCATACAGCTGAATATTGGAAACATATTTGAACTGCAAGATGCACAGTGAATGTGGTCCTTTTCTTTTTCAGGCTGAATATGAAGCATAGTATATATCTTCGTTTTTCCAATGAAAACATAGAAGTCTTTTACCAATATAAATCTGCTAGAATTCTATTTTTCCATTTCCTATTAAAAGAGATCATATTGTTCCACAAAATTTATGGATTATTTTACTCAGAAATTCAATAAAAATCCAACTTTTTTCATCAAGCTAGGATGATGGTATTCTCATATCAGTATTTTAGTTATGTTTATTATCCTCCCTGGTGTTCAGTGGCAAAACATTGTGTTCTGAAGCATTTAGGAAGCAAACTTTTGACCTTAATCCACGATTAAGCCACCAAGACAGAGTCAGCTCAGTTATAAGGTTTAAGGCACACATTTCTCATTTTAAATGTAACTTGCCATGAAGAAAAGGTGGGGATTAAGGAGGTCAGAACTGGTAGTTTGGTTATTTTTTTAAAAAAAATTCTGTGATGACTATGATCACACAAAGTATTGTTTCATGTAACTGCTCAATGAGAGTAAATTCTGGCAGATGGAGCATCTTCACCCCACTGCACAGTCCCTTAGTACTTTTCTCTTAAACATGGTGATGGATAGGCTCATTGCTGGACCTAATCAGCTTTAAAATGGTTTTACTTTGAAAAACTCTTTTTAAATTTTAGCTGTTGGCAAATTTTCCTGAGAGCAGAATTTGTAATAACCTTCTGTAGTCTCCTATATAATTGTAGGCACAGAGATTTGTTATAAGGATTTCCATGACTGAGAGGTACTTTCGTGTTCAAAACTCTGTACCTAAATCCAGAGGGGATATATCCTCTCTAATGATACCCTGTTAGTGGTTCTTCCATGTGTTGTATCTGATGCAGGCTGGTGTGTAGTCCAAGTATGTACTTACTGGAACAATTTTCTGCATTTGGCCCTGGAGATCCTGCACTTGTTAGCACAGGAGATATACTGTATATAGGGGTCCTCCCTTTTACTGAGTAGAAAATAATTTGTACATTAGCATTCTAAGCAAGAGACATTCTTGCTTTTACTCCAGAAGTAGAGCAGATGAATCTGAAGTATGACATTCCCTGCTCAGGACAACTCTCTTGAAACCTCATCACGAGTAATATAAGGTAGTTGAACGTATTATTCTTGGAGCTCCACCATTTTAAGATTATAGTAAATAGCATGTAATACACATCTAGATAGCCACTGGAGATAATCTATTCCACATTTGAGAATCCTTGTTATGTTTTTAAAGGCAAAGTTTTCAGGTCAAGACTGAGGAAAAAAAAAATCCTAGTATTTTTTGTCCAGCTTGAAACAATTTTTTAGCCCTGATTTTTAAGAGATGCCAACTTGAAATGTCTCTCAATATATATCCCATAAAAATAGGAACCTAAAGCCATTTGAGAAAATTCTGACATTGGTCCCTCCACTGTAAATTCCTGTTGAACTCAGATGACTAACAGAAAAAACATATATGCCCCTAGGCCTCTAATGACTATCTTAATACTAATGTTCAGCTATTTCACAACCATGACTGAATACAGATACTTCTCTTTTGTAAAAATTTTAGAAGGTTTTATAAAAGATGCAGTAATGATATAATCAATTTTAATAAATTTTAATAGATGCAAATGTTAGTTCATTATTATTCTTTTCACTTATCTTCTTTTCTTCTTAAATTCTTCTTATTTTCTCATAGAATATTCACACCGATTTCTCACTTCCATGGACTTTTGTACATTTTCAAACGATAAAGGTTGACAAAGAGAAAAATTCTAAGACAGGGAAAAAAACCCAAGCCCATTCCTGAAATATTGGGAATAACTATTAAGGACTTTCTGGAGGGACCTGGAAAAGAAGTCTTTAATCCTACTTAAATAATGACATTATTCCTCAATAATAGGGAATAGGAATATTCTTCAAATATTAGGGAAACTGTTTAAAATGTCTCCTCCCCATTTAGAAGAAAAGCAAGTCTAATGTAATTTAATTTATAGGACTCACTTCTGTCCTGCTAATTATAGAAGTCTTAGCCACAAGTAGAAGTCCCACTATGGCCCTCACTGCAGTCTAAAATGTATCAAAATAAATATTAATATATTGTTGTACATCTTCATTGAAATTGAATTAAGCTAAATTCCATTCAAATAATTTTAAAGCTGAATAAGAATATCATATAGAAAGTTAAATTGAGTTTAACTAAGCCAATCTTAAATTCATCATTTTTTATGACTAATTATTTTTAAACAATCCTTGTGAAAATTGTCACCAACATTGTCTTTGAAGTTCAGTAAGTTCAGTGAATACAGGGGAAAAAATATAAATGTTTGTCAGAACAAAACTTTGCAGTGGGTAGCTCTGCAATCATAAAATGTGCAGTACATACTGAAAAGCTTATCAAGACTATTTTGGCTTCTAAGAACGTTACACATTCCTTATTATGTAATTCTTATTTTTTAAATTTTAACAACATTAAAGGATAAATGTATTCAGCTAATGGAATACATTAGTGGTCACAGTGATTTTTTCAAAGAACTGAGGGTGACATCAGTGGTGACAACATGGTGATTCCCTAGGAATGTAATTTATGAGCCTGTGGTACATGAATTATACGGGTGGTTGATTCACCTGTTGCCTGGAAAGATTTACTACCACAGAAGGACAGGTGGCATCTGAACTCACATCCTTGAACAGATTGTGTTTGAAAACGATTGTGTTTGAAAAGGATATTTTTCAAGTGCAACTGCACATATGCCCTAATTTAGAAGGCATGCTGAGCTGCTCTATTACTTAATAGATGCTGCTCATCTTTATTTATTCACCTTTCTTTATTCCTTTTGAATTAACAGCAGTTTGGTGTTGCAGGTATATGCAGATGCCTATTTTAATTATTATTATTTGTCAGTTTCAAGAGGAAGTGTCTTTCTACAATGACCTGGTACAGAGCACGTCATCTTCACAACAGCCCAACCTATACGAAGAGAACAGGTAACTCAACCAGGGGAAACCACAGAAGTGACTACATATTTTATTGAAACTGCAGCACAAGGTGAATTCCCATGAAAATAAATCAAACATAATCCAAACAAAGCCAGACATCATTACTCTAACCAATTCCAAAACACGCGGGGCAAGTGGGGGAGGAGGGTGAGGGAGGGAAGCACTTATTCTAACCTTACGGCTGATTGACCCTGGAGAATACTGTAATGCATGCAGTGTTGGGCTGCCAGCAATATCCATGTGATGTGCTCCTTCCTGGCCAAATTATTTCTGAGCTAAAGGACTCAATATTTATCTGGATGAGAGACACAATTAAAAATTACAGTTGACAATAAAAGTTGGTACACGTAAAAAGCACCACAGTTATACCGATAAGGAAGAAAGCAGAAGGGAAAAGAGTAATAAAGGAGACAAAATATGTAAGGCAAGGTCTACTTCTTGCTCACACTAGTGAATTCTTTCATACACAGGCTGTCTGGGATTACCATATGATGAAAAGGATATGAAATGTCTAATGATATGTATGCAAGTTTTCTATCTGATTTCTCACCTGTTATGCAAAAAAGTCACAAAAACTCTTACCATTTCAAAAGCCTATGTATTAATGCAAATGGTATTTTAAAGGACAAGAAGGAAAGGGTGAATTAAGAAAATTATTTCTTTTTTTAAACCAGCACAAAAAAATCCTTCAAACACCCTGACAATTTAAAGCAGATTGTGCTTTCCCTGTAGAACACGTCAAGTCTGTAAACAGAAAAAAAATTAGTCTGTTGTCTTGAAAGACAACGTCGTTGGGTCATTTCCTGAAAAAATAGTTACATAATCAGATCATACTTTGAGTCATGTAAACCTGTGACAGACTGAGTATACCCCTGGCAGGAGGATTAGACTCAATGATTTTTCATGGTCCCTTCCAATCCTTAACATTCTCTGATTCTGTGATTCTGAATATTCAGAACAGAATCAAGCTCCTGTCCTGATTTCCTGGTACTCAGATATTTTCTTTATCTATCTAGGTATTTATCTTTAATACCTTTATAGCTTTAATAATCAGTATTTCATTTTGTTTATCAAGTAGTTGCTGTTTACTGAGGCGAAAAAAAGATTATGCCAAAAAGAGAGAAGGCTTTACTTTAATTAATCTTTAACAAGATGAGTATCTGTGAAGAGGACTCATAATGTAGTGACAAAATTAAAATCCTTCAATCTGCTCTGACTTATTGCACATTGTAAGCAAATGACAGCATTTAGCTGATGATGACATATTTTGTGCACTGTTGAGAATAGATAAAAGGGTCAGAAGGGACTATGGGTCCATGCCTGTGCTAACAGGCACCAGGTGTGTGGTGTATCAATGCACGGACTCAGTCACTCTTCCAAACTGGGACAAAAGTTCATTAAACTGAAGATCCTATTTATAATCCATCCCTTCCCCAGGGTCCTCCCCACCCACTCCCCACCCCCCAACATCTCTTCGTGTTTTTCCACTGTTTTTTCACTGTTTTCCAGTGGTTTTCTGGTCTCTTTGTTAAGCAAAGTGGTTTCATTTGCACATTCCTTTCTTATCTCTCACATCATCTATCTTCACCACTTCCCACAGGTGTGAGCCTAGGATTCCTGACTCGTTCTCAGGTCAGTTCTCTTGGAGTAGCCCATCATGGTGTTAATAACTATCTTGGCCTTTAGAACAGTGTGAATGCATCCAAACTGCCTGCTGGGAATGACCTCTGTAACACTGTAGCTGTGTTAGGGAACCTCTGGGAGAATAATGGTTAAGATAAGCCAGAAGTTTGCTAAGGATGATGCTATTAGTTTAAAAACACAGACCATGAGATTCCAGTGCTAGATGACATTTCTGACCACTATTTAATTTATGAGCACAAATTAAGCCTCTAGGTCCCTACCCACAATCCACTACTTTTAAATAATGTAAGAATCTTCAGTGAGGACAGCTGTACAGAAGAAAAGCTGGGTTCATAAAGCTATTTCTAGAAAACAATGTGTTTATCTCTGAAAAGCAAAAGAACACCCATATGTCAACCATTCAAAATCTAATTTTCAGTAAAGAATGGATTTAGACACTCCCCTGTACCTGAAAAATTGTTATCTTTTTGTTTTCTCAGGTAATTCTTCTGAGAATACAAAATAGTCTACACTGAAAGGCAAGCATCTCCATAAAGCATATGTATGTGAAATATTAAATGCAGACACACACACACCCCAAAACCTACATACCCACACTTACACTTTGCAGGTGAAAAGTACCTTTTATTATGGTCAATAAGGTCGACAGGTTTTGCATTTATGCATATGTTATTTCTGAAAATGAAAGCTATGACAAAATATATATCCTTCCATTCTTTATAATCCTTTCACACATGCTTGCACAAGCTCTGGAGTCTGATGTGCTTCTTGATGGATTTTTTTCAACAATCTATAATTTTGCCATGCAGGGTAACCACTGAAAATATAAAACACTCTAATAATTAATTTTATTTCATTAGTGGCAAATTTTAAAAGAGTAAAAAAATCCCTACTTCCATTTTAGATAAAAAATGTATAGTAATTGTGGAAAAAAACTCACAAAAAAAATCCTGAAAGTTTAAGTATTATAGAAAATAATAAAATTATATCAGGAAAATAATTATGCATTGCTCTGTTAATGTTCTCTTTATGTTTTTTATTCTGATGTTATTGCAATAATTAACTTTGTTCATTCTTAAAAGTATCTAGGTGCTTAATTAGTATCATCAATGGTATTAACACCTTCAGACCCTGACGTTTTTGTGATGATACTCTAGTGCATGTGAATAGCATGCTTACATTTCTTCTTGTGTCATGGATTTAAGGAAAACAAATTTACTCAGGTTCCAGAAGCATAAAATTAAAACGATGATGTGGATATTGTGTATTTCAATTATGTGAGGATTTTAGATGATTAATAGAGCTTTCTTTTTTTTCACCCACATAAAAAATGGAATCCAGTGATTGCTCTACATTAGTACCTGGAATGTTTTCTTAGCTATAGCATCTATTAGATAATTTTTTCTCTGTTACATATGTTGGATTTGCCAATCAAATGATTCAAAATTCGATAAACACTGTTTTCAACCATCATAAACTGGCTTGTGTGACAAAACTAATGATTTTTCAGATTTTAACAGATTTCAGATTTTAACATACGCTGCTTTTGCAAAATGTCTTAACACACAAGCTGAAGTGTGACTGCATAAACCATATAAATTATATAGAATAGTGTACTAATACTAAGGAATGAATGTTACATGACTCTGGGTACATCTAAAATAACATGCTATGGTTCTGCAATAGACCTCCATGAAGGCAGTAGATAATTGTCAGCATGGCATTTCCAAATATTTATGCTTCTTTAACCTAAATTTAACTATACACCAGAATTAATTTACTTTGTATTCGTCAAACAATTAAAATACTCTTAAGCAGAGAAAGAGTATAACTGCTTTAGTCATTATTTGCTCATTTACTGTTTGTCATTATAGTTCTAATGTTAGAATTGTACACAATGGAAATATGTCAAAATGAAAGAACATAAGATCAGAGCACCACAGCACTATGCAAAATAAGGAACAGAGCAAGCTCCAAGCTAAGCTGGTCTTGATAGTTAGCATAAAAGTTCTTAACCTTTGGATTCTGAAATTCTGACAGTTAACATTTTGGAAGAGCTTCTTAATATATATTTGGCAACACAACAGCCTATTTTCATAGCATCCCAAGTGCAAAATATATGCCTGTGGTGGTTTTGGTCTGAATCCAAACTTCAGATTTCATGACTTAAGTTTCAACACCTCTCACTGTAATAAATAACAATAGCCAGTTAGGAATTTACTTCTAATGAATGAAACCAAGACACTGAGTCATGGAGACACCACAGAAATCTGAAATTTCCGCATTTGAGGAGCAAACCAAATATTTCTGAGATTGCAATTCATGTTAGCAAATAGTGGGCTAGATGCACTGTAACAAAACAGTCCTACTGTACAATGAAGTCCATTCAGCTCTTCTCATCATGGCTAAATTTGTCAGGTTAATTTGAAACAGTGAAGATTCAATATGAAAAAGTCTCAAAAGATTCGGTTACTACAAACACGCACCACAGGACTGGTTTTGGGAAATTAAAAATAGCTTTTAAAGATTAGACTTCCTGGAAGATGTAATGTGGAAAAAGAAGAGATTTTAACATATAAATATTGCATCCTATAAGGATTTCCTATTCTCCCACAGCCAAAACAGGCTTTGAGCCTCTGCCACATGTTTGGATCTGAAAGTAGCAGAATAAATTCAAAGAAACAGGAAGTGTAAAATAATTCCTAAATCTATAAGAGAAAAAGAATATCTTCCTTTTTATTTCCTAACTGGAAAATATTAAGATTGAAATATCTTTTGTACATTTATTTTTTTTAATTATTGGAAAATTTGACATTAGGTTTTTATTACAAAAGATTAGAATCCTGATAAAGGATGCAATGTTTAGTATGTTCTTGTCCTAGTTCAGTTTGGGAAGTGCTAGAAACCAGTGAAAGGCTAAGTAACTTTTACTGTTTTGACTGCACAAATCATCTGGGTTACTGAGGGAGATAAGTTGCATAGAAAATCTTATCCTCTAACCCTTTTTACCATTGAAGACTTATGTTTTAGAGGACATTTTCAATAGAGGTAAAGAAGGACAATGGTGTGTATGGAACTCTAGGAGAAGAAGTACAGGCAGAATTTTCTAAGCAGTGGGAAATATGATTCTTACAATGTTAGGACATTTGAACTGTGCAAACAAATAAATTGTGCAAGAGATAAAGGGGCACACTGTATTGAGTCCAGAGAGGGACCACCAGATGGTTGTGGGACCAAAGGCTTGGAGAGCTCAAACTGTCCATTCTGGAAAAGAGAAGGCTCAGAGGGCCTTTCCAATGTGTTTAAATATCTGATGGGTTAACTAAAGAAGGTAGAACCAGATTCTTCTCAGTGATGGACAGTGAATGGTCAAGAGGCAATGGTCACAAACTGAAATACAGGAAATGCTGTTTAAAAAGTAGAAGAAACCTTTCTCTTCTGAAAGTGATTAAAACCTGGACTATGTTGCCTCTCATGACAGTCTGCATTTCCATCCTTGGAGCTACTCATAACCCATCTGTAAATGGCCCTGGGGAATGTGGCCTGGATGATTCAGCTCTGATGGACTAGACAATCTCAATATAGTCCTCTACAATCAAGGCATTAAACAAACTGATCAAAATTCATAGTTGGACCTCTCTTTGAAGTTGTCCCTGCTTTAAGCAGATGGCTAAGCCAGGTGACTCCAAAGAATCCTTGATTTGACCTACATAACTAGGGAAAAAATACAAACTGAGAGGTTTTGTATTCATATAAAGCATGCTATTCCTAGAGCTTTTGTTGCTACTTTTGTAGTTTGCAAATAAATTAGGGTATTTTTTATTTTACATGTTTTCTTTTTTTACGCTTTTCATGAAACTTTCATTTTATGATCAATGTGGAATGCTGTTTGGAATTTAATTTCCTGGCAGCTTATGGTAGAAGAAGAAGAAGGCACAGAGTTTCATGGAAACCAGCTGTTTTTTACCTTATATAAAGAAAATTACTGATGTCTTAATAAAGGCATGCAACATTTATATATCGATTTCATGCAAATTATGCAATTTACAAGAGAATGGAGATAACACATGCCTCTTTGACATCCTTTGTTATCCTGATAATCTTAGACATATTTATGCTTTAACTTCATTTCTGGATTTCTACAGGGTATATTTTTTGTTCTTCTAGAAAGTATTGCATATACTCATTGATATTTAGAGACAAAAAGTCTAGATCTCTCTGTATATATACAGATATATTTGTCACATTATAAAGAATAATATTTCATAACTTAGGTATTTGAAGGCAAATTGAGCAAAGAAAAAAAATCCTCTAGTAACTCTCAAAATCAATTAAAATCACAAGTTCTTACATTATTTATGAGAATTTGATTACCTCTGATTATTTGGTCATTTGTCCAGAACAAACTATAACTATAAAAGGAACAAGAACATTAAGTGATGTCACCATGAAGGAAGTGGATTTCTCCATAAAAAAGACTGAAGACAGGACTGAGAATTAAAAAGAAACTAAAGTTAGAAGAATCATGACTAACCAAGTTAAATTTTATTAAAAAGCTGTTATGATTAGAAGTAGTTTACAAATATTTTTGGATCCATGAGAACAAAGTCCAACCACCAAGGATCAGTTGCAAGCCTAAAGCTTTATTTGACAAATAAAACAAGCAAAGTGATATAACCCTGTGAAGGTATGGCAAAATGTTGTGAGGCAGAAGAGAGAGAGACCAAACAAAAAGACACAAAGAGAAGAGAGAGAGAGAGAGGTGGGAGAGAAAAGAGTGAGAAAGCAAGCAAGAAAGAAAAGAATGAGGGAGTCTGAGAAAGTCACCACCACAGGTCCAGAGGTGTCCGGTGAAGGTTTCCTGTTTGTGGTGGTGTTCCAGTTCCAGGCAGGGACCAATGCAGGGTGGTGGGCCAGTGAAGGATGGCAGCCCAATGGGAACCTCAGTGTTGTTTCTATGCCCCCAAATTCCTGGTATTCCAGACAAATGATTTGCTGCTCCTTTGTGTTTTTCCAGCTTTCCTCCCCAGGAGAAGAGCTGTCATTAGCATAGTTAGTCAGTCGCCTGTTAACAGCAGGAGGCCAGGGGTGTTCTTTTCAATTAAGACACAGAACAGAAAAGGGGGCAAGAGGAAGAGGGAGAGAAAAGCACCATTCATGGGTCCAAGCATTGAGCCAGCCCTGAAGGGAGGTTGATGTTGATGAGACTCCCCAAGCCCACCAATGCAGCTCCTCATTTTATAGGCCTGTTTTGCTTCTTAAGATTGGTTGAGACATACCAGATTGAACAAATAGAGCAGACCTTCACCCACTTTGCTCTCCAATCCTTGTCTCTGCTGTATCCAGTCCCTAGGCCATACGCAGACCCCTTTCTGTCTCCCTCCTTCCTGCTCTTCAGCAATCCCTTTGGAAATGCTAGGATGCTGCAAAATGGAGGCGTTGCAAAAATTACTTGGCACCCCCTATTCCCTGTGGAGCAGCCTAAGAGTGTTCAATGTAGGGGGTTCCTCCCTCCAGTCCCTTGCAAAAGCTAGTAATTTTTTTGTTTATGAAGCAGTGTTGAAAATTAGTAATGTCCAAAGCCAGCATTATAAAAGTATGCTTTCCAAGGAGGTCATTATTACTTCTTGCCTTACTCAAGAGAATTGCCTGGCAAACCTTGTGGCCTCCTCCTATGGAAAGGTCACAACCTCAATAGAAAACGGAAGAGCAACCAACATCATTTATCTGGACCTGAGCAAACACCTTCAACACAGTCCCACACCACATCCTGGTCTCCAAGCTGTTAAAACTTGGGTCTGATGGATGGACCATATGGTGGATTAAGAACTGGCCACCCAAAGAGTGGCTGTCAATGGGTCTGTGTCCAAGTGGAGGCCAGTGACAAGTGGAGTCCCTCAAGGATCAGTGTTGGGACCAGTCTTGTTTAACATCTTTGTGAGTGACATGGATGGTGGCGTTAAGTGCACCCTCAGCAAGTTTGCTGATGACACCAAGCTGTGACATGCTGGAGGGAAGGGATGCCATCCAGAGAGATCTTGACAGGCTGGAGAGGTTGGACCATGTCAATCTCATGAAGTTCAACAAGTCGAAGTGCAAGGTCCTGCGTCTGGGTTGAGTCAATCCCATGCATCGATACAGGCTGGGCAGTGACTGGCTTGAGAGCAGCCCTAAGGAAAAGGATGAGAAGTTCAACATGAGCTTCAGGTGAAGCCCAGAAAGCCAACCAGATCCTTGGCTGCATCAAGAGAAGCGTGGCCATCAGGTCCAGGGAAGTGATTCTTCCCCTCTGTTCTGCTCTTGTGATACCACAAACTGGAGTACTGCATCCAGTTCTGAAGCCCCTATTACAAGAAAGACATGGATGTGCTGGAGTGTGTCCAGAGAAGGGCCATGAGGATGCTTGGAGAGCTGGAGCACCTCTCCTATGATGACAGACTGATAGAGTTGGGGTTATTCAGCCTGGAGAGGAGAAGGCTCCAAGGAGACCTTATTGTAGCCTTCCAGTATTTGAAGGGGTCTACAAGAAAGCTGTTGAGGGACTTTTTAGGATGTCAGGTAGTGATAGGATTAATGTTACAGGGGAGAATGGATTTAAACTAGAGGTGGGGAGATTTAGATTGGAATTTAGGAAGAAGTTCCTCACCCCGAGGGTGGCGAGACAGTGGAACAGGTTTCCCAGAGAGGTGATCAAAGCCCCCAACCCTGGAAGTTTTTAAAGCCATGCTGGAGAGGGGGTCTGAGCAACCTGGTCTAGTGGGGGTTGGAACTAGATGATCTTAAACCCTTCCAACCCTGAAAATTCTGTGATTCTATGATTTTAAGTCCTGTGGGGAGAAAAAGCCTGAGCTTTTATCAAGTCCCTGTCATGCAACCTGAAGTCTGCCAGGTGACTGAAAACTGGCTTCAATCACTTACCCATGTTCAGGAGTGAGATGAAAAGCTAAGACAAGCTCTATCAGTACATCCAAAATCTACATGGTGCAGGAAACGGATGATCAAAAGTAAACCAGTTGTATCCTAGCATCAATGTCTTTTGCTCCAAAACTAATTATTTCAGACAAATTTTGGGGAAAAGGGAAAACATCTCTCACATGGTGGGAGCTCATGCTGGAGACTTCTCGCCCCTCTCCTCTGAGAGGCATGTAATCTAAAATCTTCCTTTTGTCTCACTCTTATGTTCTGCCTGCTTCTGTCTACACATTCCCTTTGCACAGGCTGCTTTTTTATCATCAGTTCCCCAGAAAGCCTGGAATAGGTTGCCCCAGTCTTCTAGGATGCAAAAAGATAATTTTTGCTTTGCAGTCACTTTGAGGCTTGTCAGACCTTCACCATAACATATTCACAATGTTTTAGCTAAAACGGTAACTTTACAGGGAGAGAGCAGGTAAAATAAGGTAAAACCAACTCAGGACAAGACAAGCCCTGAGAGACTGCTCTCAGGAGCCTGCAGATCCATACAAAGGCTTTGACTGTTGATAGTAATGTCAAATATACTAGGGATACACTCAAACTAATCACTCTTTAAAATAGCTTTTTTTGAATTTTGGTTGGTTCTTTTTTAATGGAGACATTGAAGTAAATATTAGTACTAATTTTGATGCAGTGTAGATCACAATTTGAGTTATAGGAGGCTTCATAATTGACAGTAGAGAACTGAGAAGCAAAAAATAAAATTAAACATTCTTTCATTGTAAATGGAGGGAATGAAGAAGATATTTAAAATAGGCTCTGCAACATTCTTTCATTAAAATCATTATTTAATGGGATTAAAAGTCTTACTTTCCATACTCCTTGAGAAAATGTCTAATAGTTAATATACTCAACTGATCCAGATGCTGTTTAGAGGGAAGAACACCTAGGTCTTGCCTTTCTGTGAGAGACGTTTTACCAATTTTACTATTCCATCTAGGCCTAATAGAAGGCTACTATAAGTGACTGTGATATTTGTCAAGTGGGTACTAGTGGGAAGGGAAGAACTACATTTGTTAAATTTGTACACAGAATCTTTCTGCTCAGTTTTCCACTCTCCCATTATAACTTGGGAATTGGTTATTTTCCTTCAATTTATTTTCTTTAAACCTGGCTGTAAGCTTTCTCAAGAAATATTCTGTCCCAGAAAATGATCTTATGGGAATTTCTTGTTATTTTTTTCCTCTTTGTGATTTTTTTTTTTACTTCTTATCAAAATATTTTTATCAATTTAGACTGTATTATTTTAGTTTTTATTAAAACAAATGTAAGCAAATAATCCCAGGATATTCACTGATGCAAATATTTCTTGCCTTACAGAAGATAGAAAATGTAAATTTAGACTCTAGCTGATCAAAGTCAGTTTTTCAACTGGATTTACAAGTCTGTGTTTTGTGTGTAAGTGCAGTTTCTCACTGTATGTATTCAACATTTATATAAAAATATAATATTAATTCTGTTGCCATTTATCTAATAGAATAAGTCCTTACATAGCATTTAGCAAGAAATTTTAATGATACCAACCCAAACTGTAGCCTATGAATTGAATAATAATGTTTGAGCATGACGTGAACCATTCATTTTATTCTTATTTCTAGTTTTTTGTCATAGAAAGTTTTAATCATGAAAAATAATCCTTTTCCATGTGGATATCAAGAATCTTTAGTATGATGTGAACCACTTTCACAAAAGTCTTCATTAAATTTAAACAAATTAATCCAGTTGATTCATCCCTTTCTACACTCCAACAGTAAGGAAGGCACAGCCCTACAGAACAATTTACTTTTCTTTTCTCTGTAAATTCTATTGGTCCAAATTATTTATAAGTCTAACTAGACTTAATTCTTCTGAAAAACTCTTAGTCTTTACTAATTGTCTGTCTAAATCCAAGCTTTTTTCTTGTATGGCCTTTTGAAAAATTTCTGTTTAGAAACATGAAGCCTGAAAAAAAATATTACAACTCTCCCTTTGAATTCTTGCACTGTTTAACTGTGTACTCTTTCTGTATTCGCTTGTGAAGTTCCTAAGAGTTGAGTTCCTAAGAGAGAGAGTTGGTAAGAGTTATGATAGTAGAATGGCATCTATCTCCTCAGGTTCTTTAGTAAAGAGTACAATTTTTTATACGTTTTAGAAAAAGATTGTTTGCCTCTTTGGGAAATAGTAATGTTTTGGAGTGTGTGTCCATTTGAAAACGTAAACAGGACAATATCAGCTTTTTTTTTGCCAAGTACTTTAACATGAGGTGCTGATCTACAAGCCTCCTTAGTTTATCTCTGAGGTCCAATTTATTTCAGCTCTGCTAATGCAAAGGACCATAAATTGTCCAGAAGTGGCCTCATAGGAGGCTCACTGGCCGTATGGAGCTGCTAGGCAAGTCCTGCACTAAACTCTCCTGGATCAGGCTTCAGGGAACTGGGACCCAGCCAAAGGAGAAGGTAGCAAAGGAGAAGGTGTCACAGCAGCATGCCTATGCTCCAGCTGTTCCTGGCTGCTGCAATGGTCCTTTGCAGTTGAACATAATTACAAAAGGGTTTTACCTGCCCTAAGACCTTCTGGGCACTATCCTGCTATTGAAGCAGCCTGTACATGTATTTTATGACCGTGTCTCTTTACTACTGTGGCATTGTACTCCACAGAAAAATAGAAGTACGTTACAATAGATGATGAAAAGCAGAGGATTTATTTAAGCTTAGTACAATGTTAAGGATGAACAGTTTGCTGACATAGTGCATTTCTTCAGCTTGTCATTTGTAAGGTTCAGCTTCCCAAAAATATACACTTCTGATTTACAGTCAGCTCAAGTGTTTGATCTGGCAAGGAATGGAAATTTTAAAAGATAAACACAGTAGTCTAATATTTAGTCTAATATAAACCACATTTTTCCTCAGCTGTCACAGAAAATTGCAATGGATTTTAGAGAAGGTGGAGTGAGTGAGAGCATTTGGCAGGGAAGAAAGAGATTCAGCTGGGGCAACTCTAACAAGCAGATTAATTAAATTGTAATAGGGACGCCTAAGCACCAGCCAATTTGAATAAATGTATTTAGAACTTATGGAGTGCTTTAAACTTAGACCAAAATTGCAGAGATTATCATTGTGTAAATTATGTCTGCTTATATTGCTTATTGCTCTCTAACAGTAAGTCTGGCTCTTCTGCATTTGCAAATGGATAGCCACTTCTACATGCTTCTGAGCTCTGCCCAGCCTTACATGGCTTCTGTATTTTCACCCTTGAATCTGAATAATTTATAATCTATATGGAAAAGAGAAGTTGTACCAGCCTAAACAGCCTCCTACATATTACAAATAAGCCGCTTACATCTTTCTGCAGCTTAGATGGGACTTACACATTCCAGGCCTTTTGTGTATCTGTCCCATCTTCTTCCACTTTGTGGAACCTAAGTGAGGAAGGTTTCTATACCCATTTATTATGCAATATGGTATCCCACCCTTCAGCTGCTATTGTGAAAAAACATGGGTTTTTTTGTAATGCAGACTTGTGTGGATAATTTTTGGTGACCGTACAATAACTTCTGTTAGGGTATATATTTTTGGGATTATGAAAAATTCATTGTGTTTTATGTTTTTGTCAAACCGGGAGATAGCTTTCCCTTCTAATACACAACAAACAAAGCAAACAAACAAAACAAAAGCCAAACAACCCTCCAAAAAAATCCAAACCAAAACCCCAGCCCCCTTCCCAAAGTATTACCATATGTCCTCAGCGCTGGAAAAGATGAATGAAACTGAGATTAGACAAAATGCTCAAAAGATAATGTATGCAAAACTTAACTTACTGTATAAGATCACGAGAACCTACATTTATAATTAAAACGTAAGAGATTCAAGCTAAATGGAAGTTTTGGGGAAATCTCATACTCAAGCAAAACTCTTGTAAAAAAGAATGTGAAAAGTTGCTGCATATTTTTTAACAGTAATTCCATTGTCAGTGCACCTAAATAAAGGGTACCTTACACCTATAATTTATTACAAGCTAATTAGTTAAGCCTTTAAGGTATTTAGAGCAAATGTAGATTATTAGTGTATAAGAAATAGCTGATACACATTTAAAGTAACTGTATTTCTCCTAGCATTCCATAAAATGAGGTCTTCACATATTATTATTATTATTAAAACAAACTTATAATCTAATGTGTGTACAGAAAATATTTGAGGGTTTTTTTAAGAATTTTTTACTTTCTTTAAAAAGTTTCTTTTTTCATCTTAGACTGAGCCAAAGGTTGCTCTATCACTCTGTTGAAGTTGCAGCCTGTGCCAAAGTCACTCTTGGTTCCTGCCTTGTCACCCTTTTGAAGAAGACCTGTAGATATTATCTGAACTGGAAGAAAACTATAGAGATAGACTGAACATCACAAACTGCTCTTGTTTATTGCCAACATTTTCTTTTCATGTATTTTGTTGCTGTGACACACTGCCAACGACTCTACATGAGCAATAAAATCAAGAGTGTCACAACACCTTTGAAAAATGCTCACACATTTTTGTCTGCTACTGTGACGACTGTGACTCCCAAGGATATCATTATGAACAGCATAAGGGGCAGAGGATTGACTCTTCAGAGCAGTAGAACCAGAACTTTAAATGTAAAAGTCGTATCACACCAGCTGAAGCACAATGTGCAAACATCAGCCATTCCTGTTTATGCACAGGATCGTGACCCTGTATTTCAGAGAAAAGCTGTGCCAGTCTGAAGGAGCAATATATAACTCACTTGACAGATTCAATCAAATGAGAAAACTTGGACAATGGCCACATTTTTCTGAGCCACTGTAACTTGTAAGTTTGTCTTGCCTTCATAAATTCTTTTACTAACATTTTAGTTAGTAAGAGGTTGTGGAGAGGTGCATAGACATTGAACCAATGCAGATTGCTAAAATGAACTAAATTAGTGATGTCCAAATAAACTTGATATCTACTGGTTAAAAAATGTACATGGGCAGTGCAAATCTATTCTCTTTGATCTTGCTCATTAAAGCCTGCTCAACATACCAAGTTTTTGTGCTGCAACAAAAAAGTACAAGGGGTTTTTCAAAACGTGGGTGTTTTGATTATGTCTTACTGATGGCAATAAAGCCCATGTATATAACAGCATTATCAGTGGGAGGTATTTATAAGTTTCTTCAGAATTAGATCCATCTGACAACTGGCACTTTTTAAAAATTAATTTTTAATCATATAAACGGACAAATCTTTTGAGCTGCAGTTCAGACTAGGAGGGCCTCTCCAGGATTTTTGTTTTGGCTCTTGATATAATAGGAAAGATGCTGTTGTACAAATTTTTGCTTTTCTTTGTGACCCACTCCTGTTGCATAAAATTAATAGTCAGAAACAGCACTTGGAAAGATCTGTTGATAAACCATATACATATAGATCATAAATAAAAGAACACTGTATGTTAAAAGGGACCTCTAAATGTCTAGACCGTCTCTCACCATCAGTCTCAGGATTTCTATCCTCTTTCAAGCTTGTAATTAAAAAACCCCTATCAACAAGGAGTGCAGCATCTTCTGAAGGATTTGTACCCAAACAGCCTTTTATGCATACAAAATTGGGGGTTCTTTACACTAGGGCAGTTCTGAAGCTAACTCCTAGTGCCAATTATATCTGCAGAGATGCTGAGCTCCAAGGAACCAATCAAAGCTCCTGCCTTTAGAAATTTCCATACTAAAACTTGGAACAAAAGAAAAATGACCGTTAGTTTGACCCATCTTTGATTTTGATGTTTTATAAATAAGTCCTATTTTGGCAAGTTGTCTGAGCAGTAATGGAAAGATTGGGAAGAACACGTACATTTCAAATACCAAGGGACAGGTTTGGAATAGATGGTTTGCTTATGCTTCCTGAACAATTGCCAAAGATAATATGTTATGGATTTCTCAAGCCAAAAAGAAAAATGACAGTGGGAAGTGACATGTAGAGTGAAAATTAACAATGAGATTATTTTTGCTTCAGGGCTAATTGCAGGGACACTTTGAGTCCATGAACTCTGGGCAAAGGATGAGCAAATACAGCTCTATGAAATCTATTTCAAAAAAGAGTGTTAGCAGAATTGTTAAAGTTTCAAGTATTTATTTTTTTTTTTGTTTAACCTGTGAGTGAATTTAATGTTCTTTAAAATGAGGGATGAAATTAGCTGCAGCCAGGTACAGCTACTCAGCAGGCAAACACTGTTGAGTTCTTTCAGCAGCTCTGTCAAAGGCTGATGTACTTCCTCACTCTGCTGGAGGACGTAGCTTCAATGGCTCTTGAGCAGCAGTTGCCAGGTGGACAGAATTGTGCTAAATTGCAGTGGGGTTTTTTTAATGGGGAAGGAAGGGGACAGAAGAACAACTAAATAACCTGCTCTGTCTCTCTGGGGTGAGCTCAGGCTGTGTGTCAATATGGGGATGAGGAGGTGAAAACTAATAAGCTTCTTCAATGCCCTTGTACCAGCCACCCACATACTGCTAATGGCTTCTGACTTCTATACTCCTTTTACCAATGTGCAGATGACACAAGTTATATGTTTTGAAGCTCTGTGAACATAATTTTCAGCTCAAGAAAAAGCTCAAGTGGAAGGATATGAGCTATCATGGAAAAAAAGCCACATGGTTATAAAGAAAAGAGCTAAGAATTTCACTTTGGGGCATTGTGCCTCACAGTACTTACAATATAGTAAGCCAGATAATATTCTAGGAAAGAAAAAAAAAACATAAAAAAGAATTTTATCTTCATATATGTGAAACTGACTGGCTGCTCTTGCTTAGACTTACCATATGCAAAATGATATTTTGAACTTCCTTTGCATGTGAAAAATTGTAGCCACTTCTTCTTGCCACATTCTTTTATGAATGAATTAAAAGCAGTGTTAGACCAGACTGATGATCCATGAACCTCTAGAGTGGTAACCGCCATAATATCTACATAGGTCACACCACAGGGATGTTTACCTGTGTTACCTGTGGAAAAATCAGATCAGAATGAGCAAATGTACATAATTAGTCCATACAGAAGCAACCTAGAGCAGAATACTGTGCACGTATGGAAAAAAGAGGGTTTTTTTGCATCTAATTCAACTGCAGTGTTCCTAGGTTTGTTCTAGTATTTTTGTACTACATGTACTAATCCAATGAATAGTTAGTTACTTTCTTTTTAAAAAAACCTGATATTCTTCTCACTTGAAAGTAAAAATACTGTTTGAAACAAGTTTTTTTTTTTTCTATTTGTGGGAGAGTTTGGGAGACTACTACAAAATTTAGTGACATCAGTGAAAGTACCACCATTGCTATGACAGACTTTAGTAGACTTTTCTACCTTTTTAATCCATAAACTGTAATATATATTTGTGAAGCATGTATCAGAAATTGCTTTTAGTAACGGGACTAAAGGAAAGGCTTTCTGAAAGTTTTAAATTTCAATTTTTCAGTGTCTGCTTTTGTTTGGTTTTGGGTTGTTTTGTTGGTATTTGTTTGTTTTTTCTGTTTCATTTAAAGCTTTAGTGATATAATGCTGTTAAAATCTTGATCTAATCAAAATTTATTCATTTTTTCTATCTTTTCTGACATAACGTGGTTTACTGAGCTTCCAATATTATCTGGAGTGTTTGTTTTAACTCTAACATCAACTTTTACTTTGAAGAGTTTATTTGTTTTATGCAGAGAAAATAATTTCCAACGGGAGAGGAAGCAGTAATGCAATACAATGAAGACCTTAATTTTCATTCCAAGAATTTAATTGTCTCTACAGATTCAGCCAAAAGTGAACACTCAGTGGAATTAACATACTTGTTCTTCTATTAGACCAACTTACTTGGTATTTAGGGTTGGTCATATTTTCCTTGCTCTTTTCATTTGAAGTCAGATAACACTGAAAATATTTTTAATGACAGATATGCACAAGCTATCAGCTTATTAATAAAATATGGGAAAAAAAATTCAAAACAGTTATATCTCTATTTCTGCAGTGCAGTTCCATCAGTTATATCAGTTTCAATATCTTTTTTATAAAAGGTGATACAAATTGTTTATATCATTATTAACGTGATTCAAGTATAGGCTAGGGGAAGCTCCCCAGTCTTAATAAAATGGTTTTGATTCCAAATAATTCTATAGGATTCATCTGAACAGTATTTTTTTCATAATTTTCAGGTAACAGTTGTTAGTGAGGAGCATTTCACAGTATCCTATTACTAACTGTTAATATAAAAATTCACAGCAAAATACCACCCGAGAATACATAAACTGCTTGATATTTATTTGATCACATAAAAGGCCCTCATGTAGGTGAATTTCAACATATTTGTTTAATATGACTTAGGGAAGTATATAGATCAAAAAGTGGTTCTCTGCAGTAGTGAGAATGATGTTGTCCTTCATCTTTAAAGTGAAACAAATTTCGCTTTCCATGACTGTAACACAACTGCAGTCGGATCTTTTGAAAACCCACAGTGCAAAGCAGCCTTAGGAAAGGAACCCTGCCTGAAGGCAGGTTTCTAAATCTCTGATTAGTTGCCATATGTAGAAATAGCTGGTTTCTTGTCAGTCAAAGGATGATTGTGAAGCAGCTCTGGAGGCCACATGTCTCCTTACATTTGGCATCAGGGTGTATTTATGTTGCTTGAAGGGATGGGGAGTCACAGTGATGGGTTTAGTTACCTTTTAAGATATAGAGTATGTGTTTCTATCACCACTGTTCTGTCACATACAGATGAAATTTTGCCACCATTCTTGGATCACCAGCATTACAGTCTAAAACAACAGTTGTAATTTTTGTTAAGTACATTCATTGTTTCACAGGGGAAACCACAGAGGAACAAACTGGCCGTCAGTAGAATATATCTTATCTTTGTGTTTGGTGAATTAAGAAAAAGACCTATTGTGTACCTCAACCTCATCACCCTTTACTGATACAACATTTCCTGTACTCAGATAAGAACACTTTTTCTGCACAGAACAATAATAATGACATTAATAATTGGCAAGCTGACAATTCTCTTTTCTGTTGACTACTGACATACAACTATCTGGGACAAATGATAAAAAGAATAAAGGAACACCCAAGTAGATCCCAGCTGCTAAGGCGTTCATTCAACTTTTATAGAAGCTGTATAGAAATGAGTGATGCACGATGAAGCTGTTATGTTCCATTTTGATACAACCATGAGAGTCTGCCATGTTATTCCCCACTCCATCGACAGCAGTGTCACTGTATTTTGTGTGTTTTCCCTACTGCGAAAATCTATGTGTCTGAATGAGATGGGGTTTTTACTTTTTTTTTTTTTTAATATAAAAAGCAGTTCACAGAATACTTCATGCGGTTTAATAATAAAGCCACAAGCTGTGAGGTGGGTTTTTTTTCACAAATTTTTAATCAAGTAGGGAGTAATCAAGATCTAAATAATATAATCTACGTCTGCTGTTTAGCAAAGATATTTATTTATACTCTCTCCATTAACAACTAGACTAATAATCTGAAGATTTTTCCTTATGTTATCTGGATAAAAAAATACTTCCTCAATATAGCAAAAATTGCGATCTTTTTAAGAACAAACTGTGCAAGTTCTGACTGACCCCATAACTCTTGATTTGCTATTAAGCATTCCCCACTCTTCAGTTCATAGCTATATTTCAAACAAAGGAATGTTACTTTTAAGATGTAATTTTTAAATAGTGACTTCTTTTAAAATCAAAAAGCAAACAAAAATCCCTTTTAGTAAGGCAAAAAGTAGAGTGAGTTTTATTTTCTTCAGTGACCCAAGCAGCTTTAAAGGTACACTCATGGGTGCTGGATGAATACTCTTTAGAATCTCTATTGAAAGTTGCATGATGTTGAGAGGTCTCCAAAGGTGCGCACGGACTCTTCATCAAGTCTGACATATTATCTTTTGTGTAAAAACCCAATAAAATGTTTTATTCTTTGACAATTAAGACAGAATTTGTTTAGTGATCTTTTTTTTCCCCCCCTACTGTAAACCATAATAGTTATTTGTTTAATTTTCCCCTCATACAATAACTGTTAGGGACAAACAGATATATAGATGTACAATGTAGAGATTTTAATTATTTCTTTTACAGAAGATAATGTTAATACAAAAAAAAAACTTAAAACAATTAAAAAAACCTTCCTGAATTTTGTTCTCCAGCCATCTCCATAGTCACTAGTTGGCCATAACTCTGTTATTCTAACAGAAGTTCCTTGTTCCTGTAATTTTAGATTTGTTATTGCTTTACTTTTTCTATTGAAATGTCTTTCTAAAATTTACACAGAATTCTTTCATTAATCTGGAGTCTCTCTTTGGGGATGTTTTCTGTTGGTGTTGGCTTTACATAGGCCTTTATAAAATTTTCCTCAAAGGTTGTAAGTATCTCCAGTGCTCACATCTCAGTTGACTTCCATTTCATTGCAGTGCCTTTTCCTAGATGCAGTGAGTTATTCAGCCTTTCAACACCTGACATATGGCACAAGTACCTGTGGGACATCAAGGTTTAAAAAGTGATGCACTGTTAATTATTATAAGAAATACACTTCCCAGTTCATAAGTTCTCCTAAGCCTTTTATATTTTTCAAGCAGTCGTTCTCATTACTTGGCTTATCTAGAAACTTGATGATGAATTTGCTGCATTTTGGCCATAGAAAGGCTTCTGGGACCATCATGGGCCAAGGTTATTGTGGGTGAGGCTTCATTCTATCATCCTGAATGATTTTTCTTTCAGGTCATGTTGGTATCTCTAAAAAAGAGATTTTTCCATGGTTTTATATGGGCAAATAAAGCCCTAAACAAATTCCACTTTGGAGATAGAGTCCAGTTTCAAGGGCAGATTCAATGTAATGCATAAAATATTCCTCTCATCTATCTTTTACTTTTTTTTTTCTTTCTTTCTTTGTTTTTGTTTTTTATTGTCCCCTCACATTATTTTACTAGAACTGGATACACGAATTCGCAACATAGTTGAGAATTACTTTCATCAGAATGTAGCAGATAAAGGTAACTTCATGATTTTAAATGAACCTATCAAATATAGAAGACTCACACAAAACGCAGTTATAAACACAGTATTTTCTGCTCTTTTTTTGCTTCTTTTTTTTTTTTTTCAGAAAACTTCCTTCTTTTTTTAGTTTTCAGGAAACTCACTCGGTTTCCTCATTAATATGCAAAATTAAGGAAGCTGAATTGTCATCTGGTAAAGGGTTTGCTGGTGAAAAGACTCTATTGTAAATAAGCCAGTAACTGTATGAGTAACATAACGACCGCATGCAAAAAAATACTCAAGGAGCCAAAAAACCACCAGAATTATTTATTTGCTTTGGACTGAGGAATTAAAAAAATATGATTTCCAGAAGAAAGAGATATAGGTGAACTCTGAATTACATATGATTAGTAACATTTCACATTACTGAACATGACTGAAAGCTGAAAACACACTAAAATGAAATTAACTCTTTGGTTTTCCAACCTGTGCAGGAGCAATTGGACAATGATAGATTTTCTTTTCTTTCATATGGACAGTAGTTCAGTCTAAAATTACACTGAGCTGACACAGACTGAAGAGAAAGAATATTTAAGAAAGGGAAAGAAAAGCACGATAGAAAGAACTGTATTTTGTGTGATTTGCTTTTAGAACTTCACATTATTAACAAGCACTAATGAAACTGGAAATGTTGCTTACACTGAAGTTAATGTTACTATAACAACAAACATCTAAAATATGTCTCTTAGCAGAAAAATTTATATTTATTTTCAGTATTTTCCATTAATTAAATTAAATTAAACAGATGAGGCGGTTATTGAACTCCTGTCCAGAAACAGTGTCCTGGCAGTACAGAAGAAGATGTTTAAAGATGTTTATCACACTAATTGCTTCCTATTTTAGCTGTGTGTCATAGAGTAATCTTCCAAATTATGTAGCAGTGACAGATCCCTATTGTATTATCAGTGTACATGTGTAGTAGCAGCCACTTTTTTTTTTTTTTTAACTCTTAAGACTGAGTGAATTCATGGGTCAAGCAAAGCCCTTTGAAGTGCCACTAAAAATTAAAATGATCTGATTTTCCAAAGCATGGCTGACTGCACATCCCATGTGTACTTTCCTTACTGATGTAGATTTTTTCCTGCTTGTATGCTTTCTAGTTGAAAATATTATATATTTTTATTATATACTATTTTATATTATACTAATATATAATATATTAAACATATTAAACTATTCTTTTTAATGAAAGATATTCTGATTCAGAACTTAAGAGAAATTAAATGTGTAACTTCAGCTGTACAGATAATCCTTGCAAATCAGGTACTTGTTTTAAAAAACAGCTACAAATTATTAGCAATTTACAGCAAGTGAAGGAGCTAATTAAAAGCAATGTTGATTTATGTTGGTTGTACAAATCAACAAAACATGTAATTATAGAAATAAAGTCAGTTCTCAGAGGTCTTTCCTAAAATTTTTGTTAGTTCCTTTGTAACAAATCTCACATAACAACAGAAACAGTATCTTAGAAAGAGAAAAAGAATAATTTGTTTCCAACTTGACAAAGTCAGGAATAAAAATGAGACATATAAATCTATTTCATATATTTTCTTTGGTAAATTTTCAGAATGCATCATTTGCTGATTATTTTTCCATGGTGTTTGTGTACTGAACCTGTCAGAATTTTTGCTGATTCACTTTGAATGTGTCCAGATTATTAAAATTAAAAAAAAAAAAAAAAAACAAAAAACAACCAAAACAATCAAAAGATAAAAAGATTATTGTAAGTCTAAGATCTCTGGGCAAAAGTAGCATTTAAGTTGTTCAGCCCAAATCCAAGCCGCAGAGCTATTTCTGGCTATACCTATTTGACTATTTGACTCTGTAGTACACTAGAGGCAAGAACAAGTGTTTTCAAACTGCTTAGGAGATACCAGCTAGCTGTACTAACCTTAACACACAAACACTTCAGAAGAGTGGTAAAAAGAAAAACAAAAAAGAAACCAAAAAACCAAAAGCAAACCAAAACCAACCAAAAATAAACCTCCCATATTTAATGGGATCTTTTGCATAAACATGATGCTCATGAACAGAAATGAAACTTTTGAAAAGGGTGAGGGGTCACTGTTCCACGGGCCATTTGCGAAGAATTTTTCAGGCTAGAGGGGATGACACTCCCTGAACCTCTGTTTTGCTAAACCTGTATGATGCCTGCTAGTGTGTAAAACTACTTACAAACCATCTATGTGATTATTACACAGCCTACAGCAGTGATACAGCAGCAGATTAGCAAAGGCATTCAGAGCATTCAGAAGACTTCATAAAAGAGTCTGGAGCAATAAACACCTGAAGAAAAGTACAAAGATCAGTGTCTACAGAGCCATTCTACTGTCTACTCTTATATAGGGGTCAGAATCATGGGTCCTCTACCGCCACCACCTGTGACTCCTTGAACGCTTCCATCAGTGCTGCCTCCATACAAACCTAAACATCCACGGGACTGACTGCATGGCCAATGTCCTTGAACAGGCAGGGGTCACCAGTATGGGGGCCATGATACTGAGGACACACCTGTGCTGGGCAGGGCACATGTCCAGGATGTAGGATCACCACCTCCCTAAGACTGTGCTCTGTGGTGAACTTGACACCAGCTGCCGCAACAGAGGAGCCCCAGAGAGGAGATTCAGGGACTCCCTGAAACAATCCCTCAGCTTTGGCCATACTGCCTGCCAGCAGTGCTCCATTCTGGCCTGCAGTCAGGAGACATGGAGACACCATCCATAACGCTGCTGCCTCCTTTGGAACACACAGAGAATCATTATGGAGGAGAAAAGACAGCACAGAAAGCACCGTGCCTTGGCTGACCCCTCACAGGAGACTCTGCTGTGCCTTTTGCAACCACACTGCCTGTCCCATATTGGCCTCATCAGCCATCAGCGCACCTGCAGCAAGAGTGGGGAGAGCCCTTCTGAAATCTTCGCTTGTGAAGCCACACCATGATGATGACAGCAATGATTTCTACTGACAATTTACAAGTACTTCATCTGCATAGCTTTTGGTCAATCCCACAACTTCAACCACCTGGGAGAGCCACTGGGATGGCCCCAGCTCTCTACTCCTCCCATTCTGTTCAATTCCAGCTCAGGCAACAGGAAGACTTTACTGTGTGCTCTCAGGCAAAAGGAGGTCCCTAGATAGTGCATTAGAAACCAAACTTAAGACCACAACTGCAAGGACAAGAAAAGCAATAGAGCACAGGAGTCAGCCTAAATATTCTGAATTATGAATTATTTCACCTGGATGAAAAATTAATTCGTTTGTTAAACAGTTATTCAGATACATAATTACTCTAAGCATAAACTAAGAAATTAAAATCTCTCCTGTATTCTGTCTGTTGTTTTATCTGAATGCCTTATTTCTGTTATTCATTCACTGACAATAACTGCAAATTAGTTTAGGGTCAGCATACATTTGAATGGGAAAATCTTTATTGTCTTATCCTAAATAAAATTATTAAGGCACCAAATTAAGCTGGCTTTCTGCCTGCTTTTTTTTTTTTTTTTTTTTTTTTTTAACATATTCACAGAATTAAGGATAAGAATACATTTGATGTGAATGTTTTTCGGTTTTTTTTTTGTAGCCTTAACCTCTATCGTCAAGTTTTATGCAAGTACTGGGATTTTGTGGGGAGGAGGGAAAGTTTATGAAATAAATTCGTATGTCAACATGCGAAAATAAAATATGAAATATGTTTTTTCTGAGTTTTAATAGGTGAAGACTAGCAAATCAGAAACTTTAAGCACATCTCTGCTCTCAGCCTAGCCCTTAAATGTTATGCATGTTGAATAGTACAGTCTTGCTAAACGTTATATTGATTTCAATACGTAAAAGTGGTTAAATTGAACTGTCATTGACAGCATCCTATATTTCAAATAGTAATCCCTTTATCAACACTAAATTAAATGGGTTTGGCCCCCTCAATGGGCCAAGTGGGTTCAAAGGAAAATCACTTAACTCAGGCTTTTTGCTTGTGATGAGCTTTATGTACCCTGGTTTGAATGCAGCATAAACTGCAGATAATATTATCTTTTGATATATGGCTTAGACTGAGTAAGGAGTTTATGATCATTTTTACACATATTTAAACTGAAATATAAAGTCTGGGAGTTGTCTTTAGTCAGCATTTTCAAAGCAGTAAGGCATGATGGACAGAATTCATAAATATTGGAAGCTTCCATATTAGAGATCAAATGCTCTAATAATAATCAGTTCAACCTACTGAATGCAGTTACTTCCCTGTGTGTATGCCTCCATGATGTATAATAAAAATATGTAATGCCTTTAGAAAATACAGCAGGATTTAAACACAGTTATGTAAAGAATAATTATCAAATTTAAAAAGTTACAGTGCCTGAAAGACCCCTGCAAAATTCTGAATTGTGTTATCCATGGAAGAAATTAACAAATGTGCCATCAAATTACTTCTGATATGTAATGCAAAACAAATTTCTTAAGTATTTCCTTGTGTTTGATGAAAATTAACTACACAAAAGCAAAGCTGGTCTCCATATGGAACTATTTTTAGTGCATTCTCATTGAAATAAATGAGGCTAGAATAATAGAAATAGAATGTAATTCAATACCACAAAGGCCAGGGTCATACACTTGGGGACTAATAATAGTTTCTAGTAGGACATGAGAGCTTATCATTTGGAAACAGAGATGGACAAAAGCCTAGGAGTATTAGCTGATCACAATATGACCATGAGCCACCAATATGCTATGTCTGGAAAAAATGCAAATTTATTCTTAAAAGCACAACAAGCATGAGTTTTTTGAGCAATGGTAAGATGTTCATGTTATTGTACAAGACATTGGTGGTCCAAAGTGGACTACTGCTCTAGCTCCTGTCTGTTGACATTCTTCCCAAGTCAGCTACTCTGTTCCCACTTCAGCCAGAACAAACGCTCAGACAGGGAGCAGTGAGATGAGCCTGGGGCCACTGACAGCAAAATTCATAGACTGGAAAGACTTTGAAGCGTGTTACAAGACTGATCAGAGGGATAAAGATGAGGTAACAGAGAATGAATTTAGTATAAGATTGCTTAGATTTTGGTATCCTACAGGAAAGAATGGTAAGGCAGGATATGAATGTTTGTCCTGGGAGCTTAGGAATGCATCTAAACACATCTACAAGGATTATGACAGTGTGATCTTGGATGGAATGAGATTGCAGGGACACTACAGGTCTGTGTCATGGTTTAATGCTAGGCTGGCAATTAACTGAATAACAGATGCTCTCTGTTGATCCCCCTGCCCTCCCTGAAAAAGAAAGGAGAGAGAATAAGGGAGAGAGACTTACAGGTTGGAAACTAAACTACACAGCTTCACAGCTTTAATGAAACAGTAATGATAAAAGGGAAAAAATTATTAAATATATAGAAATATACAGGAAAACTGATACCATATTCCTCCCCTCTTTCTGCCAATAACTCTCACGTCACCACCGAGCCTGCAGGGCAGCCCTGGGAAAGTCCAGGCTAGACTCCTGGAGTCAGCAGCAGTCGGGAGCTGGAGGCAGGAAGACAGTCATGGATCAGGCATGGATCAGGACCACAGGCAGACGAACAGACAGAATCCTCCCAAGATGCTGAAGCAAAGAGGAACAGGTGAAGACAGGCGAAGGTGAAAGGCTGAAGGAAGAAGGGAGAAAGTTATTCCTCAAATTTATACCTAGTATGTTGTGCATGGTATGGAGTACTCTGGTCAATTTTGGTCATTTATTTTTGTGTGCTCTTCCCTAAAGGAGGGCTGCAGGTGTGACCTCTTTATTCCTTTTCTCTTTCCGGAGCACAAGATGTTCCTCAGAACTGAGCCTTGGTTCTGCTTAACATTCTCCAGCTGTAGCTATTAACATTGAGTGTTATCAGTCCTAGAAGCAGACATTGACTGAGACACTTGCTGTTAATTTCAGCAAGTGCAGCAACTTACAAGATACTTAGCTGAAAGCAAAATTACAAGACAGAAAATTAGCTTTATCCTGGCCCAAACCAGAACAGTCTGTTACTGTGATTTGCTCTTTTTCTAATGGCAACTAAGAGGCAGAGAAATGCACTGAGCTGAATGGTATTCCTGGAGAACCTGGATATCATAAAGATCTCTTTATTCATGACAGATTTTTGTGTGGGAGATATGAAAGAAACAGACATAATTCTAAAGATTAGCAAGGACCGCTGGAAACAATCACTTCATAATAACTATTATGACAGAGCATGTACACAGATTTATCACTGAAGAACATGCTGACTCTCCAAAAATGACATTACTTTCCAGGACATATACTAGTAGTAGACTTTGCACTGTAGAAAAAAATCTGGAGGTCAGAAAAAGAAATTCCTAGGATATGATTACCATTACAAAATCTATAGGAAGGGAAAGGCAAAGAGCTGCTTTCCTAGATTCAGGTGATGAATAGCACTGCATGTAATGAGAGAGCAGGAACTCTGTGAGAAAGACATAGCTGAAACATAGCTTCTGGTGACCCAGAGGCTGCCAGCATACATGCTGAGAACACAGGCTGTTATTTATTCCACCATGCTCTCTGTAACTGTACAATAGGAATGATGAGTTTGATTGCAACTGTATTTTGAAGCAATTTGCAATTTCCTTTTAGCTGTACCAGTGCATAATAATATCAGGGCTGAAATATGACAAAAATTTGACACTGTTCCACACAACACACTGGTCTCTAAATTGGGAAGATATGGATTTAGTTGAGGGGTAACTGATTTATCAAATGTCAAGCATAGAAAAAGGGTTTTAACATACAGTCTCCAGAAAATATCTTTTAGAATCGAAACAAATATACACATATGTACGTGTTGTCTAGTATAAACTGGGCCAGTTTCTAGGCATCTAGTTTGTGAGAATTATGCTCTTATCCCTAGAAAAGGAAGGGTCAAAGTAGAGTCTTTTCAGGACTCTTTCATAAGAATATTGAGTGATAACATCAAAACAACTACTTCCAGGTGTCTAGGAAACAAAAAATACATTTACTTCTGAAAGATAAAGCCAATGAAAAAGTAAAATAAAAATAATCCATAAATACAAGGGATCAATTAAAATAGATTTCAAGGTTCTGTGGTGGGGACTCATATGTTGTATGACTTCTTTTTGTAGATTAACAGACAATGAAGGAAGTAAATATTTTCAATTAAAAAAAAGGCCTGTGCAATCTGAATGATTAATAATGTCCTCTAATCTTGCAAAAAGACACTGCTGGAAATTAACAAGAAATACTTGATAGGAGAGTCTCAAGAGGAAAAAAAAAGAAGCAAAAATCTCTTGTTGAAGAGCGCAGCTCAGGTGCCAAGTTTGTTCTAGGACATTTTGAAAAGTATTACGATTCCCTTTGTGGAGACAAATTCCAGCTTTTAGATGCATAGCAGGTACTTTGAACAAGCTTTCTTTCAGAAAACAGCACAGAAGGTTCTGTGCAAGAGTAGGCAGCTTGAAAACTATGTTGAACATCCTATATGTATCTGATGTAAAGCAATAAAACATTAAGAAAAACAGTAGAATGATGAAGTAATTCACATCTGCATGCTAATAATGTCACCAGATGTAAGGCAATGAAAAATAGTCACAGATTTGATTTGTTCAATCAAATATAAACACAGAGGAAAATGATTGAAGAAGAAATGGAATAGTTTTCTTCCAAGTAGGAACAGGTGGGTTTTTTTGTTTGTTTTTTGTTTGATTGTTTGCTTTTTGGTAATGGGATGTATGGAGCACTTTCCCAATATAGTGGAAACATAGTTCATTTTCTTTAACTAATTAAAATTTTAAACTGACATTTCCCTGTTTCCAGAGTTCTCAGAAATCTTTTAAAAAGGTATCATGTTTCCATGTAATATTTGTGCTTCAATCTACGAATGCATGTGGCTGGGATGCCCTAGGATATATCCAGATGCAGAAGAGGGAACCAAACTTTTGTTTCTTTTCGTGCTTCTCCTAAAACACAACTTCTGTGAAACCAGCAGAACACCACTTGTTTCTTAAGACAGAAAAAATTACAGCTCACCACTTCTTTTGATGCTGTTGCATGTCCTCTAAAAGCAGAAATTCCTGTCAACTAGTGGTCTGTTTGGGTTTTTTTAGTCCCCTTGTGAAAATATATCCTTCTTCCAAAGGGAAAAAAAAGTAACAAAACAATGGGAATGTTTCTAGTTTTAGATTTTCTAGGCTGAAATGTATTTTTGACATCTTGGTTTTGTTACTAGTGTATCTACTTAGAAACTATAACTGTCACAAGCTGAGGAGAGGACAGAGCAAATGTTAACAAACAGAGGAATCTGGTGTCCCAGATTGGATGCCCAATACAAAGCCTATTCTGGAAAGACCTACAAAGAGAATACTAGCAGTGGAAAAATTTTCAGTCCTATACAATCTTAATACTGCCCTGAAAAAGTATAATCTGATACATATATAATCCTAGAATATGTATACAGTAGATAACTATATGAATTCAAAGAAGTGGGGCAACCAGGAGGCCATACATAAAAAAAGATACTAAAATTGTATTTTTCAGGATATGAAGAAAGCACATGTCTCGAAGATGGCTATGAAGGCTATGAAGAAGGACGTGTCTTCAGCATGGTTCTAGGAAATGTTCTTGGTGATCACAGCACACTGAGGCTGAACAGAACCGATTCAAGACTGGCTGGAAATCTGAGCAGAGTCTTTGGGAATGTCTTTGGCATCTCATTAAGGAATAAGGACACTGAGATGCTGAAAAGGATGACCAAGAACTCTTTTTTTTTTTTTTCTGTTAGTTGAGCTCAGTTCCTTACAGATGCTGATGGGATGGACGCTGACAGTTGCTTGCCCTGCAGTACAGGACTGCAACAGAAAACAGAAGGACAGACTTAAGGCACAAAGTAAGCAATTATCTGAGGAGTAACAACCTCCATGAGGAGAAGGCATGGGTCTGGGTCTGCTGCCCATCAAATGATGGCAGAGAACTGGAGGAGAGGCCACTTTCAGCTCCTGACATACACAAGCCAAAGCCCTCCTGGAAGGAAAGCATCCCCAGTGACAGAAGAAGCTGAAGATCTGTTTAAATTCCTATCTTTCTGAATGTATGGGAATATCTCTTCATCCTTAGCTCCCATACACCACAAGAAGCAAAAGTTCGTAGAGCAGCTGAAAAGTTTCTCCTTTCACTCTGCACAACGGTCTTTTCTTTGCAGACTTTTTTGTTGTTGTTTGGGGTTTTTTTGTTTGTTTTTGTGTTTTCGCGGGTTTTTTTGGTTGGTTGGTTGGTTGGATTTTTTTTTTTCCTTTTGTTTTTTCCTCTGAAAGGAGGGGTATATGGGTTCAAAATCCTTTAGTTGAGGCCTTCAGGAGTTCAGAAGTCCACCTTCAATAAGAACGGTTAGAATTTATTTAACTTAGTACATTAACCTAGTTCTGAATAACAGAATATCAGATTTATCTGTCAAACAGATAAACCCTTTTAAAATGAATTTATTCTAATTGGCAAGATTTTTGTTCATTTACAGTAATTTTTTTCCACTCAGGCTGCAAGCAATCAAGAACTATGGTCTTTCCCTGTAAGATTCGTCAGAGAAAAGGAAAATTTATTACAAGTATACACAAGGGATAATGATAAGAGAGGCTGTCCAGCAGAATGACTGCAATTATGTCATAATATGTAGGAGTGCATGTTTCAGTGACCATTGCTAAAACAATATTCCTTTCCTCTGATAAAGTCAACCTGGTTTATTTTGTTAACCTTATGTGTGCATTGCTGCACTCAGTGCTACTGATAGTATTTTGAGATTCCTGGGTGAAAGAGCCTTCGTAAAGGGCTTTACAGAGAGATTAAGAGTTGATTAAATCTACATTTCAGATTAATAAATCAGCTTAAAAAAACTCTGTTATGTTCTGGCTCACTGGTGTGGTTCAGAATGAAAAATACAGTCCTTGATTTGCAAATATGAATTGGTAGCTATTTCTAACAGCTAAATGGCTTTCTTTCCATCTGGCACTGTATATAACCATTGCTCAAAAGACAATAAAAATTGTCTGTCTGAATGCCAGAAATGATCATTTAAATAGAAATGCTCCCTGGTCTGTTGCCAAACACTTGGAAAGGTTAATAAAAACATTCATACTGTACTCTACTGGAAAAGTGGGTATTGTTATCTTGAATTATAAACTTACCTTAGTCATAAACTTTGATTCTGTTTTCTAAGTAAGAACAAAGCTTAATGGGGAATTTTAAATAAAAAACAATTAATCTGAAAAGGAAATAAGAATTAATTTGATTCAATTTTTTAAAAAGATGCTGTTTTGGCTCCATACATAGACAATAAA